>NW_022145612.1:56336258-57706369 GCF_000002235.5 Strongylocentrotus purpuratus
TTTATGATTGAAAATAGAAATCAAATTTTGCGTTTTCCCAACGGTTTTCATAACACTACAGTCTATCGGGGAAAATGAGTATGGTAAAGCCGGTCACTCAAAGATCTTTCCTTTTTTGAGACACTTCTTGATCATTTTGAAGCGCAATTTCTTTTAGGGCTTCAAAATTACACCATATTACAGACAATGATAACACGTAGGGCCGTGCATCTCATATTTAACATTGTTAAACGATGGTAATGACGACTTAGTTTGCACATAGTTATCCATCAAAACGTCAATCAAATAATCCATAATACAAAACAATATTTTGGTAGAAATAATTTGAACATCTAACGATTTGAAGAAAAAAAGGCAACATCTGAGTAATGGACAAAGATAGATAAAGATAATGAGTTAATGATAGAAAGCGTTATCCCATATTAGCACATGTATACCTCTCAGCGTATGCAATTCCCACTAAGTCATTTGCAAGTTTCTTTAGACTTCGTAAAAATTCGTTTTCTTCATGTCAAACAGCTCAGAAGAACATTTTGGCCGGTTTCCTTTCAAATACAATTCCTTTATTAGAACTCAAGAAATCACTGTAAATCTAGTAAATGAGTAGCCAAGCCGTGACCATTATAGCCTGATCATTTACAAACACTGTCAAAATCCGACGCAATATTAACTCGTGAAATTGTCTCCTTTAATTGCGTTTCCAAATCATCAAAAATGCTCGTTAAAAAGCCAATATGTTTATTACTTTTATTTATGTAAAAAAATCGAGTTGTTAATGATAAGATGGCGTAAATGCTGTCAGTAAATTACATTTTTCTTTCTGCCTGTTATCATAAATTGCTCAATTTTCTTTTCACTAAACACGTTTACTCTTTAACACAAATTGATGACGTTCTGTTATTGCGTTTTAATGTGTCAATCATTTTTTTTCTCTTCACATTAGAAAGGAGGAAAATGTCATCCTGTAGTTTGCCTTTAATATAGTTCAACAGAATAAACACTGTTGCCTATAAAATCGGAATAATTTTTCTCGTCTTTTTTCATGAACTGATTTTGACAACATGATTTATTTTTCAAAGATAAGTTTTGTATTCTCGAAACTATATCGATCAATCGTTAGTGATCAGTTCTGAAAAGATATGAACTTTATCTATCAAGAATAAATCCTATTGTCACAATCATTGCATGAAAAGGGGGAAAAAACAATGTTTTCAAACTTTATGGGCATCAGTTTATTGTGTGCGTATGTGTGTGTGTATTTGTGTGTGTGCGTTTGTGCGTTTGTGCGAGAGAAAGAGAGAGAGAGAGGGGGAAGGGAGGAGGGGAGGAGTGTCGAAGTAACGGCAATTAACTATAATTTCGATTATTTTGGAGTTATTTCGATTGCGCTATTACCCACATTAATCATGCCTCTGAAGGCAACTTTTTCGTGTGTCAGTAAATCAGCGCCATGTTTACTATTGGGAACGATGTCACTCTAACATGGCGAGTCAAAGACATTACCAATTGTTGACGCAGACCTACGTCAGAACAGTAACGCCTCGTGTGACAGGCGCGCAACAGCGACCTTTATATTGTCTAATTACCTTAATCGAGCCTCTAAGGGTAACTAGATGGCAGTAAGACAACGCAATGTTTGGCCTCTTCCATTTGGATCAACTTTTGTTTATACAATGACCCTCTCGCATGGCGAGTCATGGAATATCGTCTCGTGTACAACGGGCATTGAATCGACAGATAAAGTGAACTTTTTGAGACGAGTTCGATACTGGAAAATAGTATTCAAGACAAGAGTAATTGTCTGAAAGAGTTGACAGGAATTACATGAAACCTCATGGTTGGAATGCACCTGGCCTTTATGCTTTAGGCTTTACAACCAAACGTTTGTTAATTGTTATTTTGCATAATAAGACTGCGTCATGAGCTACATCATGCTATTAAAAAAAAAATCATGTTTAATATCTAACGTAGGAGTGTTGATGGTGCTACGTGCCTACGTAAACTGTTGAAAACAGGTCAAGTATTTGGTGGAATGATTCATGAGGACGATACATAACCATGAACTTTATTTTAAATCGGGGGCAAAATTCTTCCAGTAGCTGTCGAGATTTGTTGAGAAAACAGCACGTTGGATTTTCTGTCTCGTCAAATATATGCGCGGTTCTCTTTTGCAAATTCCATTATGTTTGTAGTATTTGAGATTTAATATTTGAACTTCACCTTTTTCGAACTCTGAATTTAGAAAGAAACAAGGTTATTTGTGAGGTTTCCATTACCGAACGTATTATCTGTTACATTTTAACATGATTATTATGTATCGTTGTCATCATTAAAAAGTTCTACACAGTAAAAACGCTGCTTAAAAAAGTGATGTTCACTTACAGTTGTACACTATCTTAAACAACAGTTGAACAAATTGTAAACAATGTTGCTCGAAACGAAAGTAATTTTGTTAAACATTCGCTGTTTAAAATTTAATGACTGCTTTATTTACTATACGAGAGCTTTTAGACAGTGTTGTTTACATATGACGTCATGTGTCACGTGCCAGTAAAGTGCGCGTTGGCTAAAAGATTTGTTTCAAATCATGGCCAACCAAGCTGTAGACGTGTCGTGGATGAGTGGAAACGTCGCCGGACTGTCGATCACAAGGTCCACGGTTCGAGTCCCGCCGCGGAACTAATGTCCTATGGCAGCCTAGCATAGCCGGGTAATGTTGGAGCGCCTTGAGGACCTTGCAAGGTCGATACGTGCGCTATATAAGAATCCAATATTATTATTATTATTTAACAACAGCTCCTTTTTAAACAACTTTCTTTAAAGAACCCAGTTGGTGTAAACAACCCCCACTGAACAACAGCTCCTTTTTAAACAACTTTCTTTAAACAACCCAGTTGGTGTAAACAACCCCCACTGAACAACAGCTCCGTTTTAAACAACCGTCTTTAAACAACACCAGTTGTTTAAATTGTGATTTTAAACAAGTTGTTCAAAATGTTGATCAACTAAGTGTTTAAACTTTAAACAACTCGAGTTGCTTAACATTTTAAACAACTCTTAGATCAGGTCACCCGTTAATCAACAGTTGTTTAAACTTTTAAACAACATGTTCACTAAATTTTTAACTGTGTATGTCACACGGATATACAAGCAGTTAGTATTATTACGTTTCCAATAGTATGAAAGAAATGGGGTGTTTCGTCATTGGAATAAAATTTGAAGTTATATAAGCATACTTGTAATATTTTTAAAAAAACATATGCTTAATACCAACAGTAACTAACATTTTAACTTCACCTTGTTCGAACTCTGAATTTAGAAAGAAACAAAATTATTTGTGAGGTTTCCATTACCAAACGTATAATGGCCCGAATTCACAAAGAAGGTTTGTCGACAAACCTTGGTTTTCGTACGTCATATGACACGTTTTACGCGTTTTTTACAAACCCGGCTTTTAAAGAACAAAAGGAGGTTTGGCGAAACAAAAGGAGGTTTGAGCTCAAACCTTGGTCTGAGCTCAAACCTTGCTTTGTGAATTCGGGCCATTATGTGTGACATGTTAACATATTATGTATCGTTGTCATCATTAAAAAGTGTTATGTCACACGGATATACAAGCAGTTAGTATTATGACGTTTCCAATAGTATGAAAGAAATGGGGTGTTTCGTCATGTGAATAAAATGTGAGGTTATATAAGCATACTTGTAATATTTTAAAAAACATATGCTTAATATCAACAGTAACTAACATTTTAACTTAACCTTGTTCGAACTCTGAATATTTAGAAAGAAACAAAGTTATTTGTGAGGTTTCCATTACCAAACGTATTATCTGTTACATTTTAACATGATTATTATGTATCGTTGTCATCATTAAAAAGTTCTATGTCACACGGATATACAAACAGTTAGTATTATTACGTTTCCAATAGTATGAAAGAAATGGGGTGTTTCGTCATTGGAATAAAATTTGAAGTTATATAAGCATACTTGTAATATTTTTAAAAAAACATATGCTTAATACCAACAGTAACTAACATTTTAACTTCACCTTGTTCGAACTCTGAATTTAGAAAGAAACAAAATTATTTGTGAGGTTTCCATTACCAAACGTATAATGGCCCGAATTCACAAAGAAGGTTTGTCGACAAACCTTGGTTTTCGTACGTCATATGACACGTTTTACGCGTTTTTTACAAACCCGGCTTTTAAAGAACAAAAGGAGGTTTGGCGAAACAAAAGGAGGTTTGAGCTCAAACCTTGGTCTGAGCTCAAACCTTGCTTTGTGAATTCGGGCCATTATGTGTGACATGTTAATATATTATGTATCGTTGTCATCATTAAAAAGTGTTATGTCACACGGATATACAAGCAGTTAGTATTATGACGTTTCCAATAGTATGAAAGAAATGGGGTGTTTCGTCATGTGAATAAAATGTGAGGTTATATAAGCATACTTGTAATATTTTAAAAAACATATGCTTAATATCAACAGTAACTAACATTTTAACTTAACCTTGTTCGAACTCTGAATATTTAGAAAGAAACAAAGTTATTTGTGAGGTTTCCATTACCAAACGTATTATCTGGCACATTTTAACATATTATATATCGTTGTCATCATTAAAAGCCTTAGGTCACACGGATATACAAGCAGTTAGTATTATGACGTTTCCAATAGTATGAAATAAATTGGGTGTTTCGTCATTGGAATAAAATTTGATGTTATAAAATTATAAGCATACTTGTAATAGTTTCATAAACACATGCTTAATATCAAGAGTAACATAATGCTTTACCATAAACAAGAAAAGTCAAACTCTTTCTCTCAGGAAAGTATTAGATGTGAACCCCTCAATATTGAATATCGGCTACAGATTCAACGCAACTATTGGCCTCTTCCTTTTGGATCAACTTTATTTATATATATATATAAAAGTGCGAGACTTCTCAATTCTCTATGCAGCAGGCATTGGATCGACAGATAAAGGGAATTTCTCTGGACGACCTCGAGACGACATTGGAAAATATTCTTCAATATTGGCTGATCCTCCCCCCCCCCCCCATAAGAAATAGTTCATACTATAGTTAGGATGTCATCACCTCAGTTAGAATTTTACCTTTATGAACAAAGTATACATGATGCTTCAACTTTTTCGGGGTAAAAGGGTAATGATTGGAGATTGGCTGTTCAAATCATGCATGCTTACGCCTCAGTTATTTTCGTGGATAATTTAAAAAATGGCTCGTTGAATAAAATTGAAACAGGACACCATCTTAATGACCAGGAGAAAATATCTACTTCCTTTAAAAAAATGACCCTGCTTGTTAAGGGACATCAAGACGAAACAGTCATCCCCACGTTTGCAAACTATCCTTTACCCGTGGCGGCTGCCGATTGATTTTATGCAACCGTTTTACAATACCCTCAGAGCAAACCCAAGGCTCTCCCCTAATATTTACGGGTTCGGGAGAGCATCCGTATTTCCGCACAGGTCGTAACGTTGGTAGAAACGCCTCATTTTGTGTGAAAAGAATCCAATTTCAGTATTACGACACGAACAGAAAAGAAAGAAAATCGAAGGGTAGGATGGTGAAAGGGTTGTCATTTCCTTTCGACCTGAACGAAAGTCATAAACGTTTTCTTATATGTCAATACATTAGCGTCAGCCATATGACACGTATTGATTCATTGCTTTCTTCCCGCAGACGGCAAAGTAAACACTTCGCAGTTTAATTTTACTGTTTCTGATTTTGGCACTTAAAGGAGTAGTAAAACCTTCGGGTAATAGTAAGAGTTTTAGCTTCCTAACTAGATTTATGATTTAGTTCAGGATTACGATAATGACATTTTACGAATTCAAAGACTCAATGACGCAAAAATAAATTGTTGTATTAGTTTTGGTTATCAATCTTTCTAAAGGCTTCGCAAATTCGATAACATGAAATCATCTCTGAATCGATTTATGCCATTTCAGTACTATGACTTAGGATTCAGAGAGCAGTTGAGTTTAGAATGACTTTTGCGGCTACTTTTTGACTTGTTGGAAACTCCTTTTGCATTGTGAACAGCTGTCACTAATAAGATCATTTTTTTAAGAAGATAGTTTCATACTAGTGACAGACATCGTTACATCGTATTATGTATAATAATCTGTTGATGAGGATAGTACTGAAATACGTAAGGTTTTGTTTCTAAATTGTGAATTTCTGATTTTTTTTCTCTCAAAATTATTATCAGGAACGCCACTACAGTCGAAATTTCAGGGCTTATCAATTTGTATAAAAACATAGGTTCTGTAAAGAGGCACACATAGGGCGAGAGGCTGCAGCCCAAGATGTGGTGACAGTACGCATAGGGCTTTGTGAACCGGAGTGTGTCTTTAAAGAGAAAATTGGCAGGAGATTATAGCGGGTTATTGATAGAGACCTACACCATCAGAGCCGCGCGTAATTTCATTTGAGGAGAACCCGGGATGAATGGACAAGAGTCAACTTTAATTTGTTTTATCGGCAATGTCAAAGACATTTACAATCATGCCTGCGTCACAACCTCCTCGAACCTGACACCCACGTGTAACAAAATTATAGTTCAATATCACTTGGTATCGCTCAGGTGTCAAACATGGTATCCAAACCCTATCGATGGAAATTCCATACGTAGTAAATACACTAAGATTCACTCTCTTAGTAAAATGTAGCCGCTATCAGTCATAACGATTGAAATCAGATATCTATCAACAAATCCACGTCGATCATTTCTTGTTTCCGCGATAAAGTTACCATATCCATGGCTTCTGCCGGCATGTATAAAGTACTCGTAAGTAGTTGATGACAGGGGGAACACGTCCTACCCTTTGTGTTTGACAATATATCATAATTATAGTCATTTTTCCCCATTGATTTGACAATGTTCTCACCAATAAAGCCCCCTCCTCCCCCTCGCTCACAAATAGGCTTTAGAGATCGATGAAAGCAATTTAATTTCAAACTGACTGAAAACTTTTGATGATTTTCGAAAGTCTTAGCTATCGAGCTTTGGGTATAAAGGCCGGAAAGTATGGGAAATGCGACGTAATGTTCTAGGCGCTTGCAAATTACATTTATATCTAACCTCAACCTAGCTGACAGACAAAACAAATTAATTTATCAGTTTTAAGTGCCCCTTTATTTAAAAAAAAGAGGTTTAATTAGAACATAATGGGCACAACCCTCGTGTGCCCTTCCTAGATCCCCCTACTTCTTCTTAGTATCTGTAATAAACATATAAAAAGGGAAAAGGAAATGCGCGTTCACATAAAGTTCTCATAAAATTCATCATTAACACCTTAGGTGGGGAAGTACTCCACTGTTCCTTGAAGGGTGTCGCTAGATAGTTTAAGATGTCGGACACAATCATTTGTCTGAAAATCAACATTTTCCGAACATCTTCCTCAGACTTTTCAATTTCCCGACAAGAATTGCAGAAAGGGTTCGAATGTTTTTGTCACCACGAAAACATAAAATGTTTAAGTAGTCCAGGGGATTTGCTTTAAGAAATTCGACATTATGAACCGGGTGTCAAGCCCTGAGAATCCCTCTATTGACGTCGTGGGTCATTCAAGCCAAATACCATACCCCTTCCCCCCCCCCCACCCCCGCCGGTCGCGATGACGTATTATTTAGCGCTGTAATTTCTTCCGTTAATGTTTCTGCTGTATGAGTGGCTCCTGGGTTGAGAATGACGTCAATCATAACAATATTGCATTTTTTTTTTAATGTACCAAACAATAATAGCAGGTGTATCATATCCCCACAGCCCCTCAAGCGATGCCCATGATGCCTTGTAATATGATATAAGTCATGGAAAGTAACATTTCCTAGAACAAACAATGGAATGCCTGATATCTTATTATAGTCAACAAAAATTATGAACAAAGTGTCATTAGGAAAACCTGATTTAACATCCCCCCAAAAGAAATCCTCAGATCTTAACATTTTTTAACGAGCGTACACATCCAAAAAGGTAATCGAATTTGGATATTTCCCAATAACGTTAAAATGGGTATTACAACACAAACCCTCCCTAAACACACCCCTGGTGCCTTTAAGCTCAACAACCCTCCCTATAACCACCAGGCATGATAACGTATTTTTTTATATTTTCTATATATTTCTTCATAATGATTCAAAAAATATACCATTAAAATACTTCCATGGAATATAATGTCATTCAAGAATTACATTTTTGAACATGAACCTTACAATGATTAATCTCCTGAACAAAATTTATGAGTGCCGACTTTAAGCACCTTTACACATTTGGTCAACTCATAAAGTGGATAATTTCCCAATCATGTTAACAGTGAACAGACACGCATTGCAATCAAGACAGTGTTCAATAACCAGTCTTTGCGTATTGTTCATTCAAACTAAGTCAATTAGCAATTCCAACGCCAACAAGAATTACTGACAATGAATAAACTCTGAAAGATAATCATTTCCAACAATTATCATATAGATGACGGAGTTTTCTTGCTATTATCTTCTGAGTTCCATCTGATGATTTTTTTTACTCTTACTGGTATGTACCTGACTATCTGTAGAATACGGCACATGTTAAACAAATTTGCACGTGGGTGTTATCAGAAGGCAACATTTTACTTAATTCATGGGTTTATTGATTATAAACAGGTGTACTCACTATGACTGACGTAAAGAAAGCATTCAATAAATTCTTTCACATCGATGCTATATTTTCAATGGCAGTATATCGTTACAGCTTCCTACCCTTTTGAATTACAAGACATATAATTCAGTAGTCTTTTCTCAAAATTGATGAATAGAAACAAAATTATGAACGTAAAGTCAGGCAGAATGGAAAGAACATATAATTTGTTGTGTAATTGATGCCATTTCTATGAAGTATAGAACTTGTTTTTTGTGCATGTATTGATATTATGCAAACAATATAAATATTTGCGAGGGTTACGACCTAAAAGGCAAGGGGTTGTTAGGCCTTTTGTCCGGACATCAACTTTCCGGTTTATGTTTCCGTAAAAAGACTTTTTTACGCATGACATAAACATTATGTATACAATTCTTACAGAACGAATAATGAGCAGTATCTTTTAATGAGAGAAAAACTGTTATTGCACATGAATTATAAAAAAAAAAAATTCATGAATCTTGTAAGGAATACTGTCAAGTAAGAGAGTGACCCCATATTCTACTTCTATGGTTACCTTCTTATACTGTTTATGTCCCTGTACAGCAGATGTTCGAATTGTCAGTTACGTTACACTTACTGTATGAGAATCGGTTGTTAGAAGATATGTCAACTGCTTTTAAAACTATGTTTGTGAGGAAACACACCGTGCTCAACGAAAACGGTGTCACAGTAATGTAATGTTTTAGAATAAGTAGGCTTTCTCTCAGTAATGGCGGTCAATTTGAAGATCGGATTCAACAGCCGGGTGTAGAGAGAGGTTGTTTTTAGGAAGCTAGTCAAGAGTATGCCTACGTAACTATGTCCAGAGTTTTGGAGCGAAATATCAATCTGATATCTGATAGGCCCTACATTAATGAAAATAGAGCGATACATTTTTTTGTATAACTCCGGCGCCCTGAAGAATAATTGTGGGCAGCTGGGGTCAAACTAACTATAGCCCCAAACTAAATACCTCGAGGTATATGATTGGTGGAGGATTTTTTATTGATCCACGAGCCTGTGGCTACGATACATATCACCTTAACTTAATTTTGTGTAACTTTATATCTGCGTCATTACTAATCATAGAATGTTCCATGTATAGCTCATAGCAATACGTGTTCGCCTCGTTATTAATTCAAGGTAAGATAATAATTTGATTATTTTGTTTCAATCATGTTATTTTAACAGGCAATAATAATGTACATATGTTCCTCTCACCTTCTAATTAGCTTTTTCCTCCGGACAATAAGGTATAGTTTTATCCATAATGCCGCAGACAATGACACGCAGTACGTCAAATAACATTTGCAGCTTTCGGAACAGTAGAAAGGCGGTACAAAACAAGATGTTCGATCACAAAGAACCCACCTGTCATTTTATCCGAAGACAAGACATTTAGATTTAGAGAAAGAACTGAAAGGGATTACAACATTTAAATGACCCTCAGGATAAACCTAGATATTTTTTTCTCCAATGCCCAGAGAAGCTCGAGGAATGATTTTGTTTGACCGGACAGAATCCTGCAATAGAGCATGGTATCATTGTAAATCCAAACAACGTCATTTAAAAAACTAAGCTTTTCTACCCGCACGGAAAATCTTGTCTATTAGCGGGGTTTTTTTTAAATCAGGTTCGGTAAATAAGTGTGTCCATTTTTTGGGGAAAAATATAGTAATATATTAAACTGATCTTGAAAAAATAGATGTCAATCAATATATTATTTTGCAGTTTGATTTTAAATGCATTATTTATAGCAGTTTTTAATGTATTTTTGATATATTTTTAAACTGTATGACAACAAAGAATCTCGTCCATGGTAATGACAATCTGTTTTGTCAAAATCACATCTGCTTTGATTTTTAACGCTCCGTTATTTCTATATTTAAGAGTAAATAGTTTGGCAAAGTCAATAAATGTATTAAAAGTGCTTCCCTTTCTTATAACAGCTACTCTTCACACATCGCTCGTTTTTTTAAAGTTTTTTTTTTTTACAATGCAATGTAATTCCACGTCCTTCTTTCTTTGAAAACCAAAACATCAAAGAGGAAATCATTTCGCAAATACATTGAAACGGTTTTAAACTGTAAACAAAATACTATTCATAAATGTAATGGTTAAAACCCCACAAATTTGTCACAGTTACGTAGGTCGGTTTATATATTTCGTTCTTTAGATTACGATCACAGCATATACCTAGTCATCAGTCGATAAATAAATAATTTTGAATTTTTTGTTATGAAATATAAAAAATGTAAAAGTTAAAGTGAGATTATAAAGACATTAAAATCTATTTATAATACTTAGAATTACTAGCAAAAATTTCCTGTTCTCTTCTCAACATGAGATTAACAAAAACTCTTCTTGAAGAATGGCGTCAAACATCTGACGCCATTCTGGATCACGTGACACCAGTCCGGCAACCGCTGTGTCATTCATGGGAAGCTGTCAACGAGCGGCTATAGGAGAAGGCCTGCACGACAGTTCCTCTTTTTATCATAAGTAAAAAACGATGGAGCCTAAAGTTCTCTCTCTCTATCTCTCCATCCCCCTGTATCTCTGTATATATCAAATGTTCACATGCATCATTTCCGGTTTTATCAACACTGCAGCTACTTTATCACCGTTTTTCTTTTAGATTATTATGTGTGTATGGCTACATGACTTGTGTGCGTTCATGCATGCGAGTGCGCGCGTTTAAATGTTATTAATAAATTGTCATACCTACCTGTTTATGATGTGAATGTGGGGTGCGTTGGATAATTTTCTCATTTCTTTTTCGTTGTTCAATGAAAATCCGTTTACTTGTTGAATGAAATGTCAAATGTTCATCTCCTTACAATAATACAAGCACTACTCACTGTAAACTTCTTTGATGACTCTATTGACTTCTCAACATCACGTACACCAGTGTTCGCGAGCGACGCGATTGAAACTGAACACACAGAAGACGGGTGGGTCACGTTTAAACAACTTCAAACCTCGTTCACGTATACCAACTCAAAAAGTACCGCGGCAAAATAAAACCCAGTTTAAGTGTAAAATAGGCCTACATCATATAGGGATTGAAAAGTATCTTCCCGCAACATTTGTATTTTATAAGGTACAGAACTGTGTACTTCGCTTATGTCATTAATTTTCATCTTACTATCTGTGGCGAATTTTAAGCAATTTATTGCTCTACATTTGAACGAGGCTTTGTAGGGTCGATTGGATGAGCGCACAAAGACGGTAAACGAACATGTGAAAGCAAGTTCGTAAAATCCTAGCCAAAAAAAAAAAAAAAAAAAAAAAAAAAAATTACCTTGCAGACAGTGCAGCCCGCTTTGTTTGACATCCTATACCAGATATTATCGTTAGTTGAAATGGCTTTGGTTTAACATTTTATTTTAAATCTCTTCAGGGTTTTCCAGCTGTCGAAATTGAGCTAATTCAAGTTTACACTATTGATACACTCCCTCTCTTTCTCTCTCTCCCTATCTCCCTCATCTCTCTCTCTCTCTCTCTCTCTCTTCTTCTTCTTTAATTCACTTCTCCTGTATCTGATGCTCTATCTCTCTTACTTCATTTCAAAGAAAATCGTCTTATCGGCCTTCATAAAAAAAACGAGTGAAAAACATTTACCCTTTGTCCTAGCAAACATACAGCGTTCTTATGACATTCACAAAACGTCTCAAGAACGTTTGAACAGTAACATGTTCACTCCCTTTCTCTCTCTCTCTCTCTCTCTCTCTTTCTCTCTCTCTTTTTCTCTCTCTCTCTTTCCTCCTCCTCCTCTTTCTCCCTCCCTCCCTCCCTCTCTCATACTTTCTCTCTCTCTTCCTTTATCCTCCCCCTCCCTCTCTCTCTGTTTCTTTCTCTCTGTCTTTCCTTCTCCTCCTCCTCTTTCTCTCTCCTTCCTTCATCTCTCTCTCTCTCTCTCTCTCTCTCTCTCTCTCTCTCTCTCTCTCTATCTTTACGCTCACTCCCTTAAGTGTTTGAAGCTCCTTGGTTTGGCGTAATCTTTCTTATGTCTCATCATGTCTGCATATTGGTTATAGATAGTGTACCTTACTTGTATGCTATTCTTCTTTTGCATCCTCTTCTTTTTTCATCTGACGCTTGACATCTGATACCTCCTTTTCCGGATTTAGAATTATTCCCCGAGTTTCTTTTTTTTCTTCCAGAGAATAAACGCTTGTTGTAACTGGAGAAGACACAGTCGGTACGCCTGGCTCTATTCCTTTCAACGTAGCCCTCATTTTTCTTTCTTTTCCGCGCCTGTCGCTTTTACGGAAAGCCTTGTGGGTGTTCACGTGCCATGCAAAATATCATGTGACCTTGCTGCTGCTTTTTGTTCCTTTTTTCGAGTTAAAGACACAGTATCAATCGTTTCGAAACTGAAATGGGATGGACATTATTATCATTGAAAACTAGTTATGTGTGATGATACTCTATGTCTAAATGAAAAGTTAATAATGTTCATGATATACAGTAGGCTTGCTGTTGCACCATGTGAGAGAGAGAGAGGGAGGATTGGGAAGTCCTGAAATGGGCTCTCGATAATCTTTCGTCCATGATGTTATAAACTAATCAGTCTTCGTAGAGAAATTTGTTTTGTATTTGGTGCTCATTGCGTAAAACGAGATTCTGAATTTTAGAAAAAAATATTTTCTTCAAATAAAATAAAAATTCAATATCAAATCGATGACGAAACAAAAATAGGATTTAAAAAAAAAATCAAATCAAACGAAAGGACGAACATGTTTCATGTATTGTATTGTATTGTATTTATTAAACATCATTGATGTACATCAATATTCTGTTTATAGACATAGTTATAATCACTTTACAATGTAATGCAACAATCGATATATAAAACATAATATAAAACATTTACAACACCTTTCTAAATAAACAATAAGTCATGCAATACGAAATATGTAAATGAGAACTAAAACAAAAGCATAAGATTGTACACGACTACTTTGTTATAACATATAGTATCTAAAAATTACCCCTCATTGCAATTATGTTTTTGGTGAACAAAGAAAAAATATCTATTACAACTTCATTATCTAATCTCATTATAAATATGAATTTTTCTTGACTATCCAAATTACAAAAATTTTCTTCCAGATTACTAATTGTTTCTATAAAATCTACTCGTAAATCTTTATACTTGTCACATTTCATAATTATATGGAATTCATCTCCTACAAGATTCATATTACAGTCTTCACAGAATCGTAGATTCGGGGGAGTTTTTTCTGGTCTTTTATACCTTCCTGTTTCTATGGGTAAGTTGTGCGCGCTTAGACGTAGTTTGGTGATATTTTTTCTTAAATTTATATTTGGTATATGAGATAAATACTTTTCTTGCTTGATTGAGTTTTTAAATTGTCTGAGGGTTCTGAGTTTATTTCCTTTACGGGTATCCCTATCATCAAATAAGTCTAGTTTTAATTGTTCATCAAATCTCCTTTCCAAACAAAGTTTACATAACTCGACAAAATCTTTATGAGAAATTTGTATATTTTCAGGGTCCAATACGGTCTCATTTCCATTATTACAAATATTTAGTGAACTAAAGATATCCCGAATTGACATTAACCAACAGCTTTGTTCGTTATTTACTAATTTTTTGTTTTCTTCAAAAGATTTATAGACAAGGCCATTTTCATCCAAACTCCGTATTCGTATCCAATATTTGAGCATGTTTATTGCAATTTGAATAAGTTGAGGATGCCTTCCAATTTCAGCTGAAACTGCTAAATTGCTGCATTTGCGGTTTACCCCTAAGATATTTTTACAACACTGAATGTGTACTTTCTCAAAATCGTTTTTATAATACAGTCCTGTTTTCCCTGTTTCTATTTGAAGAATTTTCTTCATGTCTATTGCACTAGCACCCCAAATTTCGGATCCATAAAGCAAAATTGGTTGTACAGTTGCATCAAACAGGTGTAATAAGGTTTTAATACTGGGCGTATAATTGCCGAAAGATTTATAAAGTTTAAATAATGCTCTCCTGGCCTTATCCGCTAAGTCCCTTGTCGCCATTTTGAACGATCCATTATTACTAAAAACAATGCCTAAATATTTCATTTCCTTTACCGAGGTAAGTTTTTCCCCGTTTATTTCAAAATCACTCTTATCATTCAACCTGCCTGACTTATTACATATCATTATTTTAGTTTTGGTGACATTAACATTCAACATCCAAGAGTTACAATATTGAGTGAATTTATCTAAACAGTATTGCATTCCTTGAGGGGATCTAGAAATAATTGCTAGATCGTCTGCATACATTATGCAGTTCAAGTCCTTGTCATGTAGCGTTACTGGTTCACTAACTGAGGTATCAAAAATATCTACAACATCATTTAAAAACATATTGAATAATGTCGGGCTAATGACACACCCTTGTTTTACTCCGGTATTCGTATTGAAACACGAGGTGACGCCCTCGTCTAGTTTTATGGATACTTTACATTTTAAATACATGTCATGTAGCACTCTCAGAAAATTACCACCAATACCTTGTTTTAACATTTTATACCAAAGACCATCCCTCCAAACATTGTCAAAGGCTTTCCTTAAATCTATAAAACATATATATAAACCTTTCTTATCAAACCTTTCTTATCATGTCCCTCGTATTTCGCTACAAGAAAACTTCTTTAAAGACCATCAATACTACTGGGCCAGCATGGATTAGACCACACAGCGAGGTCACTGACAGGTGGCTATCTCATCAACTCCGCTCTCACCTAACATAAGAAAAAGAGGATCACGGGGGACCAACAGGCACCGATTGGGGAAGTTTTCTATATAGAGGGATAGCAACAAGTAGGACAATGGGGCTTTAATATACTATAGGCCTATACGTTTTAAAGCTGCATGACCAGACCCTTTTTTTCTCGACCTTTCATTGCGGTCATGTTATTATTTGTGCCTCTCGTTACTTAATCAAATTAATATCACTTTCATCTACATAATCATATTAGATAGTATGAACGAAGCTAGCGATGAAAGCATAACTTTTACCTTTTGCCAAAGCAACTGGCGAGCCACCCGCCACTTTGGGTAGAAGCCGCCAATTCATGTTTGCAATTATTTTTATCCAGGAGGGGATGATACTGCACGGTGTTCTAAAAATATATAAATAATTCATTGGATTTGACCTGAAACATGAATGGATCATGTTTATCATTAATTTCATTCATACTCTAAGGGAACGTCTAATACGTTCAATGAACTTCCAACCACCAGTGATGAAGACAGTGTAAAGCACTACGTGTTTCCAAAATAACGAAGTAGAGGCAAATAAAAAATAAATGTGGCAGTATAAGGAGATGTGAGTTGGTTAGTAATGCGGTCAGCTCTCTGTCTTCGCCTATTATTTTCGTCTTCGCCTCTGTCTGAAGGGCCCCGGTTCGAACTGAGTCACCTCTTTCTGATGGTCATGAGGTTGAAGACTGGTTCCCAGACGAAAATTACAATATCAGCTTCATTAATACACGCCTGTAAATACCCAACTATATACATACACGCACCTTATACTGGTTACATCAACATGGCTGCAGGGTTCGTGTTAAACCCTTGTCTTCTACTGCGGCTCCATGGTTCGAATCTCGAGCTGGGAGCCTCGTGTCCAGTAATGGTAAACATTGGTGGTTTTTCTATTGATCCATGTTCGATGGTGTAATTTTTGTTTAGCAATGACAGTGACATATTCGTTTGGTAGTTTTATTAAGAGAGTTAATGAAGCCTACGGGGTATGGCTATGTTCAGGATGTCAAAAAGAAATTTGGCTTGAGTGGCCTTTTCCAATAGTTCAAGATGAGCTCTATGAAATTGGAATTATGACGTGTAATGGAGCTTGACTCTCGAAGACTTGCTAATAATTGTAGTCGTGTGGTGTAGTAGTACGGGGGTTGTCCTACTTTTAAATACAACTGGGACATATACATTTACGAGCAAAAGTTGCATAATTTTTGGAGAAATAAATGTATGTAGTTAATTTTCTTCATGTTGTCTGCTCAGATAATTACATGATTATCGAATGCAGTCTATCCTTTTGATAAATATGTTTTGTCCTTCTTCTTCTTCCCCGCCTTAAAAATGGATCAAAACCCTTGCAAAATATCAGCTACAAGCTTCGTACGCACATATCGACAGCATAATCTCTCCAATACCAAGCAGGTCTGCCATCACAACAATATCAGACCTGACATTTCTTCAATGAATACCGCGTTCATCATTATTCCAACGTCGTCATCGCCGTCGTATTGAGATACCGACATCATATTCATGCCGCCACTCATCTATCAAGAAGGTTAATTCCTAAATTATTTTAGTCCCCGGGCTCTCCCGTGTCATGTCCCAGCTCATCATGGTAAAGCCTCTGTTTCAGCAGAAAGCGCGATAAATAGTACAACAGTCGGTGGCGTAGATACGGAGGCACGAACAAAATAATATAAGGGTGAAAAGAGAATGACATAAAAAGAAAGGGAGAGACGACCTCTCTCAAATCATCCTCACCTAATATTTTTTTAAAGCGCGTTTCTTCAACCTATGTGTAGTAAGACCTGTGCCCCCCCCCCCCTCATATACCAGTGCCCCTTAATAACTGGACCCACCATACGCCACTGGCGGCAGCCAATGGACGGCATGTTATTCACGCGACGTGGGTATTTAGGGGGCAATTACATTTAAATAATCGTGTTAAAAGTACCACCTTTCTGAATAGCTCTGGCAGTGTTGAACTAACAGACTACTCCCGGGAAACAAAGCACTTGTATAGGTCAAGCGCATCATGCTTTCAATTTTCGAATTTTATCCACATAGTCATGACCTATGGATATGCACACAAGATTAAATTGCGTAACACGACAAAGAGTCAGTTATGTGTGATGACTTCAAAGTTCCGTCGACTAAAATCAACAAACAAGGCTAACCAATGTTTAATTACACAATATCACTAAAGGCAAATTAATTATACATACACATTTACAGTGCATATAAAAAAAATTACCCAACTTTGGTAGCTTCTAATTAAATGGTTATAATCTGTGTGTCCTTAAATCATATTTTATTGTAAGGAAGATATAGTACCATGTCTAATGACCCCATTTTTGTATAATTGTGCTGCCAAGGATGACTGAACAGCAGGTTTTTCAAAAAGTATTGCCAAAATTCTTTTGTACCAAGTTTAGGCTGAAGCAATGAATTTAGGTAAAAAGCCATTTGTTATGTCATTAAAAACAATTTTCATTAGATATTGGGCAGTTGAAAAAAAAACGTGTTGACATCAACTCAGACTCAAAGAAATACTTATTACAAGCAGAATTTATGATATTCTCTTTTGTTATGATGATTACATCTTACCTTCATTCGCTTCCCTCGTTTAAGGTAATCTTTTCATCGAGTGATACAGGATGAATAAAGTTTATCAGGGGTGTTTTCTTTTTGTAATGAAAGTCTATTGTCAATTTCTTTAATATGTGTCATCATAAACGTTCTCTCTTGCCTTTGGATTAAGTAGTCTTTGAGTTTGCGATCTCTATTCGAGATACAAACCTAAGATTATGCTCCTTACGCGTGTGAAATGGCACAGTAGACAAGTGAGCAAAGAAAACTTAGATATGAGACAAGAAGTTAGTAGGCCTTTTAAATTAAGGGTATCCTGTCGATTGAAACAAGGTTCTGTGAAAGCCTAGTTACATTGCATCATTTAAACAGTGAAACACTGAAGCACGAGGCACAATTTAATTTTTAACAGGATTTAAGACCAAAGAAGCACATGCATAATGGTCTGTCCTGCATTGGTCCCTAAAGCCTAAACTTGGAACAATGCGATTTTGACAACACTTTTTAAAGACCCTGGTGCTCATTCCCCCACGGCGTGCCTCGGGGTTATAGCAGGATACAAACCAATCCGATCCAGGTATTTATAAAGCGCCAATATCTAGTTGCCTAATCAAATGCGCTGATGAGCCTGAAAAACTACCGTGCATGATGTTATGATTTTAACAAGGAAAGACAAGAAAGCAGTGACTAATTGTAAGCAATCTGAAATAGGTATGTCTGTTGTTGAGTTCTGAAAGTGGATAACTGGTGACAAGAGCGAAGGATTTGAGGGACGTCCTCTTGAGCCTATATATAGAAACAGCGATGCCTCTCAAAACAGTCAATATAATTATATATATATATATATATATAAAACAGTGATTCATTCACTTGACTATGAATCGAAGGATTTTAGGGTTCGCACCCGTTCACAACACTAATGTCTGTTGGCAAGACATTAATCATCATTGGCTACTCACTTTTAATGCGTACCTGGTATGCGCTAGATATTGGACCGCTGAGATAATTTCAGGGTAATGGTACTCCGTGAGGAGATGAGATAGCTTACTGGTAGAGTATTGGTCTCGTAACCCGCAGGTTCGGATTCGAAACCAAGTGGATTCGCTAATGCCCTCGGTAAAGTCCCCATAACACCGAACCAGTTCTCACCACGTTCGGAAAATGTTGCCAAACGGGCTCAAATTGTGTGCGAACGGAGTTGAACGTAGTAGCAACTGTCTACGATCTGTTTAAGAACTTAATGGACGGACTCGGACTGGCTAATACGGGAGAGTGCTCTAGAACTTCTAGCCTGTTCAAAATTGTCCCCGTCCTGCAATTACACAGAATGACAACGTACTTAAAACGAGGAGGACGTACTACAAACGGATTGATTGACGTACTATGAACGGAATTGCCGTACTTCGATCCTACTTGGAATGTGTTACAACGTGCTGTGGTCGAGCATCAGTTAGCAGCAGTATGAGCCCCCATCACACCAAACTAGCTCTCACTACATTCTGGAACCGTCCTAGAAAATCGTAAAATCGGGTTATGACTTGATATGAACTAACTGTGGACGGGGTGGACGTATTGAGGACTGTTTCCACAGACAGTTCATATCAAGTTCAGATCGGATATATTTGCCATGTCCAAGCAGTCCAAGTCTGTCATGTAATAAATTTAAACGAGTTCTTAACTAGTTCTACTTCGTTCCCATTACGTCCAAACCATTCTAACTATAGTGCGACCAAACGCGCACCTATAGGCTCGAGGGCTATAAAAACCCTGCGCGTTCTTGTCATTCCTCATTTCCATTCAATTATACTACTGCTAATTGATGCTCGACCACATCACGTTGTTAAACGTTCCTAGTAGGACAGAAGTACAACGATTCCCTTCGTAGTACGTCGATCTCATTTTAAGAACGTTGTCACCCCGTCTAATTGCAGGTCTGGGAAAATTTTGAACAGACACAAAGTTCTAGCACCTTTTCCGTCCGGGCCCGTCCATGAAGTTCTTAAACAGATCGTAAACAGTTGCTACTACGTTGCTACAACATTTTACAGAACGTAGTGAGAACTAGTTAGATGTAATGGGGGCTTCACTTCAATGTCTCGATCTACGCAGCTTGAAGCGTTGAAGTTGAACCGAAATAAGGAATGGCAAGAACGCGCTGGGGTTTTATAACCCTGTGAGCCAGGACGTGATTGCACACACACTAAGAACGAGATGAGGACGAGCTGAAATGTCTCTGAACTAGTTAGAATGAGTTCGGGTCGTATTAGGAACGTGGTAGAATTAGTTAATGACGGGTTTAAACTGACTACGGACTGGCTTGAACTGCCTGGAAATTGCAAATTTACCCGATCTGAACTTGATATGAACTGACTGTGGACGGGGTACAAACGAGTAGGACGTATTGAGGACTGTTTATGAACGAACTAGGATCGTATTATAGACTTTGTAAAGCGCTTTGAGTAGTTGAAATTGGAAAGACGCTTTATAAAGAACAGTCATTATCGATATATTTTTAATAAATTGGTACTGGGTGAACCCAGTGTGTTGTCAGTCTGCGTGATGGTTTTCTTGGTAAATCATTTGTAAGAATCAAACAATCTTGTTTTGTTTTTTTAATGAAAGCACGAACACAAACAATTCATAAATTCGTCCCTGTTTTTACGAAGTGACGGTAGTGAATGAAAATCGCATACACTTTGCGTTACGATTTTCCTCACTACCGTCACTTCGTGAATTATTGGCAACAAATATATTCATGACGAAACGTGTGATTTTGTGAATTGTCCAATACCAATGGTAATGAAATCCCTCACATTATAGGGAAAAATAGAACCAATCAGAATTAAATGAGATGATAAATAATGTAAGATGATACAGAGTCAATTCATGACATTACTAATCAAAAGAATAAGAAGATTCTCATAAACTAACTCCCCTGTTTTATTAACATTACCATCTATTTTTTGTCGTCGTAAATAATAAGGTAAAAGCATAAAAAGGGAAGCCCTATAAAACAATTTCGTTCTGACGGTCGTCAATATGTTTCGTTATTTTGAGAAGACGTGACATATCCTGTTTTCAATGCTAATGATAGTATCAGTTTATTTTCATCATCCTTCAACGGCACGTGGTTAGCCTTGCGTCGCAATGTGCTTTGCCAATTTATATTGCTGCCTCAGAGTGTCTGTCTACCAAGGGGAGCGGTAAAAGTGGCGTTGGCTAGTGGTTCATTCGCTTCACTCTCAGTCCAAGAGTTCGAATCCCAGCCTGGCAATAATGTCCTTTGGCAAGACATTAATCCACATTTGTCACTTTCCATCAAATTGTTTACGGGTACCTGGCAAAGTTGGGGTAAATATAATTGAAGGACCCTCAGAAAGTATATGATTGATACTGATGAGACTTCCGTGGGTAAACAAAATTATGTTTGTGTACCATCATTATTCTTGTCTAATTTCAATTATTCAAGATGATCAGACTAGGAATATTAATAACATTATGTCCAAATCACTGTGGACGGAAACTCGACAACGACTCTTTAAAAAGGGGGAATAGGGAGTTTTCATTTTCATGTTCTCCGGCACTGCTATCTATTATTTGATATTGAGTGATGATGATAACGACAAGGCGCTCAAGCATTCAAGGAATTTCTTCTTATCGGAAATCAATGTACCTCACCTTGGTGGATGTATACTAATGTCTTCCATCTAACATCCTTTATTTGAGCAATGGAACAAGATTTTGCATTCGGTGAAAGATGAGACGCTCTATTCAACTCGGTGGATAGAGCGTCTCTTATCTTTCACCTCGTGCAAAATCTTGTATAGCATTGTACTTAATGAAAGACTGAAAAGGCTTTGAATAGGAAACATAATTATATCAACTATAAATACGAGTTGGTGTACGAGCGAACTTTTAGGGAAACTAAAGAAATATTTGCTCTACGTCGCTCTAAATTACAGGCACATGTTATGGTGAAAGGAAAGGGGCACTTATCAGCATGTGCGGATCCACGGGGGGGGGGGGGGGGACGGGCCTTTTTTAACAATTTGTTTAATACTTAAAAAAATAAAAAAATGATATATGTTTTGTTATTAAGTGATCACACAATCCGCTCCCCCCTCTCCCCCCTCCCCCCTCTCCCCCTCCCCCTCCCCCTCCCCCCTCCCCTCCCCCCTCCCCCCCAACTGAGCGAGATATTGTTCGGCGCAACTTTCTCATTTTCGGGGTCAAATACGGAAGAAAAAAAAAAGCTCACTACCCCCCCCCCCCTCCCTATCGGCAAATCCTGGATCCGCCACTGCTTATCAGAAGGGAATGGGACACTTATTAGAAAAGAAAAGGAGCAAAAGTAAAA
The DNA here is from genome assembly GCF_000002235.5 of Strongylocentrotus purpuratus. NCBI lineage: Eukaryota > Metazoa > Echinodermata > Echinoidea > Camarodonta > Strongylocentrotidae > Strongylocentrotus > Strongylocentrotus purpuratus. The sequence goes on from NW_022145612.1 coordinate 56,358,659, forward strand.
AAAAAAAAAAGTCAGTTTTCTGAGGTGAAAGGGGGCACTTGTCAAAGTAAAAGGGCCATCTCTCATTTTGTGAATGAGGCAATTATCAGAGGTAAAGGGGGCACTTATCAGAGATTGGCTCTTATAAAATGTGGAACGGGCTTCTATTTGAAAGAAAAGGGGAACATTTGGGGTACTAGAAAAGTGGCAAGAGGGGCACTCCCCCGGGAGCGCCGTCTCTGTTAATTTGGTTTAGTTTTCTCAGTTATAAGTCCAGGCCACAGCAAACCGCAGATAATTTCCAATAATTAGGGTCTTCGACGATGATACATAGTCATTACAGATAAGTTGGCAGGTTATATACCGTAGATAATGTATCAGATCACTCCTGACGTCTTGCGGTGTGCCTGCTGTTGGTCTCGTTCTGCAATTGTATGCGTTTATTGGCGGTTAAAAAGACACATGGCAAACTATTAGAGTGATTTTAGCATCATCTGCAAAGATGATTCGTTCTCACCTCCAGCACATCATCACACAATTCGTTACCATGGTGATCATGGTCAACATCCAGCGGCGTCGTTAGAGTGGTATTGAAGGATATTAATTCGCCCTCCCCTTCTTGTTACCTTCTCGAAATTTCCTGTCCTCAAAACTGTTGGTAATTGTTTCCGTTTCTTCCCCTCCCCTCTAAATAAAAATCGCATTTTAACGACGCCCTTGTCATCATTAGTCGTGTATACGGCTCTTCTTCCTTCCTTCCATCCTTCCTTCTGAAAGATTGGGTACCATGTTCTCTTACGAAGTCGGTCTACGATGGCCTCCATCCCCCATCAAGTCGCGATGTATTATATAGGGCTTTAAGTAGGCTTATCCCCTAAACATGGATCATTTTCCCAAATAACTCTTCAAAAGGATGTTCTTGTTTACACTTCTCATATCGTATAACAGACGCGTGCACTTTCTTTAAGATGCTAATGATTGAAAAAAGAGGGTCTCGATATATTCTTGCCGCCATGAGTATGAACACCTTGCATTTAATCGATGGGGAATGCTAGCTAAGTACTTGGTCTAAGTAACGATTAAAGGATAAGTCCAGGCCTATATATATATATAATGAAGAGTGGTACCTACATGCATCAGTTGATGCAGACATAATTCCAAATATTGAGTTTCAAACAGGTGTAAATTCAAATGCAACCATGTCAACATTATATACTGTTTAAAAAAGTATGTATTTAGATTATATTACAAACGGGTATAAACGGGAATGAGACACTTTATAGTCATTGCAATGCTTGTATAAAGGAAAAAGAAAATGGATAAGATTTTCTTTGTGAAATCTAGACTTTTAAAAACTTCTTAATTAACAAAGTCATTTTAATTACTGTAAATTGCAACAAGCAAAACGTGCCAGGAAACTGTATGTTGATTCTTGCCACAATACAAAATTTACAGAAAATGCAGAGTTGCAAGGATAAAATAATATAAACAGGCTGTTGTATAAGTCAAGCAAATTGTCAATACAAAGGATGATCTTATATGCTGTGACATTTTCACCGAAAGAGTTTTAAAAAAAAAAAGAATTTCAGACACATATTAAAATCACAAGAGAGGGGTCAACCCGAAAAATGTTGACAGAAGTAATAGAAATCAAAATATCTTTGTGGTATATGACAAAGAAACAATGTTGATGGAAAGTTTGTTCATCAAAGTACCTCTTTATCGCCTTTATACAAAGGTAATCTCTAATTAATCCATAATATCAAAATTTACAATTCATGAACCCGTTTTTAATTTAAGAAGGAAAGAAGTTAGGGCTTCAAAATAAGATGCAAATTTTGCGGTTTAAACCTCTTACGGTAATACCTTTCTTTTTTAAATAATCCTTTCCGGATCCAAAGCCCCGACATAGACAGCGTTTTTAACAAACACAAAGCAAACAAAAACAAGAACAGCAAAACATTTAAAATGAACAACGAAATATTCTAATATTTTCTAGATATTTGTATACAATGATCAGATCTGTTGATTCAATCAGTAGTCATTTTAATCTGGCAAAGAATACAACAGAACATTAAAGATGTCTCTTGGCCGGTGCTTGGCATTTGGAGAAAACATGTCATGATGCGAGAAAAGCAAAATCAATATTGTTTCTGTTGCGCTGAACTATTTTGATTTATTGAATCATATTGTGTTTGGAAAAAGAAAAACCCATCTTTCTTCGTGAATTTATTATTTATTATGTATCATGGAATAATATTTGCATGAAGATGAACAATGATCGGGGTTCAATTATTTATTCAAAAAAATGTTTTTAAATCAAGTTATTTGTAATTTGTGTATGCAAATGTGGTAGGAACCAAAATTTCGTTTAATCCCGAGAACAAATAATAATCTAACAAAAAGTGAAAAGAAAGAAGAACGGAAAAAAGACTAAAATGAGCGAACAGCGTCACAATAAACGTAAACCGTTATTCATTTATATTTCTCAATTTTGCAGCATCACTATCAATGCATATATCGAACGCATCTGTAAATATTGGGTATTTGGAGTAACCCTGTAAATTGGCAGAGTCCTCTAAAAATACATTCTAACTAGCTTTTGATATTGGCAAGTATCTTGTACTTTCATATTGAAGTACATGTACTACAATGTGATGTGGCTGTAAAATTTGTTTACCAGGCGAGTTCTTTGATTCTTCCCGCTCCGCCCCCTTCTTTATTTCGGTTAATGAATATCTGGATTATACATGAAAATGAAAAAAAGATCTGACCATATCTGGATAGAATTGTTTTTTGAAAAATCCCCTCAGATTTACAGATTTAAAAAGGACCACTGATATTTCTCGATGCCTGTATTTGCCTTTTTGAATTTCTTGCCCTGAAACTATACTTTGCCTAGAAATATAACTCGAATTTCACGTGATATTACCTCGTCCTCTCGTGACCCGCTAGTGACTGTTCCAAACTCTAATATTGGATTAAGTGAATTTGACGTGGTTCTAAACGAAAACAAATTGTTTGCAGATATTTTGAAAGGGAAGAATGAAATTCAATTCGGTATCTCCAGTATGCTCGTCATGCTTATGATAACTTGTCATTGCGAATATATACATGAACACGCGATTGGGTCACGATACACTCTTTGTATGTTGTCCGAAATATATGCTTAGCATGTACAAACCCAAATCAGTAACGGCGCAGTATTAAAGGAACTATGTCCCATTTGCAGGCCAAAAAAATGAAAAAGTTAAATTCCAACTGCATTTGAAAGATAATACTAATTTAGAACTTCCCTAAAAGAGGTGGGGCTTGAAAATGTCTTCAAGTGGGAAAATAACGACTATTAGTTGTCAAATCGACTTTAGGACTATAGAGCCCAAAAGTAATAGTCTTGATTTTCAGACAAATGTACCGAATGGTCATACGTTTTATGCTGCGCAAAGATTCAATCAGTTTAATCTTGGCCATCACAAGAAGTGGGTTATTGCTGTAGACAAATGCTCATGTACCCTTTACAACTCTTTTTATGTATGTTATTATCAAAGAAGAAAAAAAGCCAGTCAGTCACTCAATTGTGTCTAACAGTGAAGTCTAGCAAGTAAACGGGTTTCCTTGCATAGTTTGAATATGAGGACACTGCTAACGTTTAAATTTCACAGATAGGACATACATGACATATTCATAATTCCTGCAAAGTTCTACAGCATTTGAGGTTGCCTGCAAAAGGGACATAGTACCTTTAAAGGTACTATGTCCTCTTTGCAGCCAACATCAAATTGATATGTAGAACTTTGCAGGAATTATGAACATGTCACGTATGTCCTTTCTGTGAGATTTAAACGTTAGCGGTGTTCTTATATTCAAATTATGCAAGGAAACATGTTTACTTTCTAGACTTCACTGTCAGACACTATTGAGTGACGGATTGACTTCTTTTTATTTCTTTGGTAATAACATACATAACATGAGCTGTAAAGGGTACATGAGCATTTCTACATCAATAATCCAATTCTTGTAAAGTCCAAAATTAAACTGATTGAATCTTTGCGCAGCACAAAACGTACGACCATTCGGTACAAGGGTTTGAAAATCTGACTATTATTTACTGGCTCTATAGTCGATTCGACAACCAATGGTCGTTATTTTCCCACTTAAAGATATTTTCAAGCCCTTTCGTGTTGAGGGAAGTTCTAAATTAGTATTATCTTTCAAATTCCGTTGAGATTAACCTTTTCATTGTATAGGCCTGCAAATGGGACATAGTACCTTTAAGGGTGTTTTTTTATCAGGAGGAAGCGGGGGCTTTTAGTAGACGATTTCTAGAGCATGTTCTTCACTATTAAACATGACAAATTACATGAGGACAGAAATACAATAGTATTTTATTGATTTGTTAATACGTCTGTAAATTAAATAACATGTTGTAGATATACAAAAAACCAGTGCCACACGATCTTGGCAATAAAAATATCGTGAACTTTACACATCTTTATGCACAATGGCATATACATGGCAATCCTCATGCTTTCAATATGTTGAGGGGTAAAGAAAAAAAATGACATGAATATAGATAGAAAATGAAGCTAATGCTGAAAAGGAGAACGTTACTGACGTCTTTTGTTACAGGTAAATGTCACATATCTGTGGGGCAAGATTATCGATTTGCTTTTGAATTGATTGCAAGCATGCCTTCCGCTTAAGTTAAGACAAGCGATTTCTTTGAAGAGGACTCTGCAAGTCAAAAGATGTAATCCGGCATTTCTTTCTTTCTCAAGGACCGCGTTCTACCAGATGTAAAACTCAACAATAGATGCCGAAAATCAACACTCGTATTTTCTACCATTCCGTCTATTTTGTCAATGTGTTCCCAATATCCTGTCTATTTCCTTCATTCACGCCCTTTCATAAAGAACATGACTGTAAAAGATTGTCAAATTTGTCTTCCCCCTACATTCAAAAGAATTCAAAGAATACACTGGGCGCCAACCTATAGTCGTTTTACTTGTTATTTTTGCTTAGATAATCTCCTTTCATTGAGAAAAGTACCAAACAAAAATACAAAATTAATGGATATTAATTAGAACATGAATAATCATTTCCCATGTGATAGAATGGATAAGGGGCAAACTAGACTAGTAAGGACTGTTGGGAAGTATGACTTAACTTATTGGGGTTGTCCTTTTGAAACCAAAACGGGAGAAATTATAATTACGCAAATCCCCCTTTAAAAAAAAATGTTGTGATCCTGATTGAGAGCAGACTATGTGGGTGTGAGCTGGAAACCATAGAAACACATAACGCAGTGGTGTATGATTTCATGCATGCTCTTAAACAGACTGAGAAAATATGGCGGGCTAAACACGAAGAAGGTTATCTTTAGGACAGCGTGTTAATGAAATCATATAAGCTACACAGTCCCATAAATTGCTTCAAATTGTACTTGAAAGTTTTTTCTGGATTTATGGTGTCCTTCATTTAGCATGCCTATATTCGAATTCTGTTTCCTCATTTTGACTAAGTAGTTAGGACTAAGGTTGTAATTAAGTCTCTCTCTCTCCCTCCCCCTTCTCTCTGTCTCTCTCTCTGTCTCTGTCTCTCTCTCTCTCATTGTCGGTTAATTTTAGTTCCTGCTATATATTACTGGACTTAATGAGTGATATCGCGTTTGTCCTTGAATCGGGTTTGCAATATCTTTATCCTTCCTTTCTTTCATCTTTTAATGAAAGAATCATGTTCATTACACGTGGACAATTAGTTTAGCCATCGTATGCAGGGAATGCCGTTTGCAGCCACACCAACGACGTACAGAATCAAAAAGGGTAGCTAAAACAAACAAAGCTATGTCATGCGTCACTCTTCACAAATATTATCCTCTTCGTTATTATACCAATGTTTTATATCACAATGCGTTGATCATCATGATTTCAAAATTGAATTTCCAGCCCACGGATTTCGGTTCCGTTAATCCACCTCAAAAACACAGAGATCGTGGACCGGGTGAAACATGATCAATCTAGAAAACTTATTTATTTTCAATCAAGTCGGGGGAAATAAGAAGCAAAAAGGTCAATATTGCATGGGGCGCCCTGTGTGGATTATTGCAGTCTCTCCGATCAAATAAGAGAGATGTGAAATAAAAACGGTGGAGATTAAACGAACGTTATGAGCTCTCCAATTTCATCATCGTCATTTCCAGTCCCAGTTTGGACTTCCTGGCCTGGTAGCCAATGATCAAGTCGGGTTTGAAGAAGCAACCGTCATCGAGCAATTTCAAAGTGTTTCTTTTTAGCCGTTTTCGGTATTATATCTAGGAAAGTTCGAAACCAATCAGCAATCGAATAACTTTTGTAAATGACCGCGAGATTAAATTTATGCACCAATATACAGCGTCACATTCTTATATAAGATAAAATGATTACATTCTCTTTAAGAGAGATAGAAGATCAAAGTGTTTTATTTTTAGATATAAATCCTTTATGTTCAAGAATGCACAATTCTCAATGATCCAACATTTCTATGTCTCCACGTCAATTTACTGCACCTAAACTTCATCCTTTTTGGCAAATGTTGTTTATCCGGCAATAAGTGAGTACACTCATTATTTTCAGGGGTGGCTGTATATAAGTGTCGGATAATTTGAATAGTTAAGGGATAATGCACGGAAAGTATATGGTGAATGAGAAGAGTCATTCTAGCTTTCCACTGCATGCATACTAGAATGTATTTTATAGTATATGAGTTTAAGCTATAAATCATAATATTCCAAAATGGTACAACCGTATAGTTGTCATAATATTCTGATAATGATAAGTTAAATAGCCATAGGTGTTTTTTTTTAGTTTTAGTTTTGCACTTTTATACGGTAGTTTTATCTCTGTTTTTAAAACCTTCGCTAACATATAGCAGGACGTTAAATAATATTCATATCATCATTTCAAAGAAGTTTAAAAACTCAGATGCACATTTAAACATTGTTATATTTACGTTACTCGATGCATATTTTCGATTTCACAATACAAGTATTGTGAAAATACCCTGTGATAAAAGGCGGCTTTGTGTGCTATTAGCTCGGCAGGATAATCCAAAAAATTGTATATTTTGCATTTGGTGACAGTGACAGTTTTACATTTGATGTTTGCCATGGTCGATATGGGTGTATTGCTATACTATTGCAATTTATTGCTATATTTTGTTGTTGCTTTTTCTTCTTCTTTCTCTCTGTCTTTCTTTCTACCAATCTATCTTCGTTTATATCTGTCTCTCTCACTCTTTCACATTTAGCCTGATTTCTCGATTCATCTTTTTACACACACACTCTCTCACTCTCTCCATTTACAAATCCCTCTCACTCTTTCACGTGCATCTTTATTTCCCGACGCCTCTATCTTAACATTCTCTCTCTCTCTCTCTCTCTTATTCTTTTTCAAACCCTTCTCTCTGACTGGCATATTCTAGGATTCGACATATTCATTCACCCATGCAGCTCTTTAATTTTAATGTATTTGATATTATACTGTTCATATTTTTAGTAGACAATGGTAATAATTTAGCACTAGGCAACCCTTCTGATATGTTCTCATTCCTTTGTAGACAGAACAGATCGTAAAAAATACTACGAAGGAAATAAAGAAAATAGCATTAAAATAGCTTTACATTCAGTGGAAGTTTGATAGCATTTACTATTTACCAGAGTTATTTTAAAGCTGGAAATGGAACTCACCAACCAGTTTAATTAATAAACTATATGGGTTCCTATCATAACTTAATACTTACTTCTTTTTCAAAAAATTACTAAAGTAAAGAGAGTTTGAAAGCGAAAAGAGAGGAATCAAGTCAAGTTCCTGTTTTGACAATATACTTATGACATCACTCTGCCGCTTGTGACGAAGAGTAGCAAAAATACACACTTGCTTTAAATTGAGCTTCTCTGGGAAAAAGTAGAGACACTTTGAAACGCCGAACTTTATTTGCAATTGAGATTTATCAATTGTATTAGAGCATTTTTGGACTTTAGATTTGGAAACTTAGGAAGTAAGAATCCAAAATGTCAACGCAACTGCGGCACTTGGATGAATATGATATCCCCTTCGGCATCAAACTAGAGTTTCCTAACCATTTTGGGGGGATGGTGTGTGAAACCAAAGACACCTTTGACGTTAATGAGTACATATCAATTCCATTAGCCAAGCGATGTTTCTTTCATATTGTCATGTTCTTCTAATTATGTTAACGATTTAAGCAAGAAAATTCTAATTGCATTGCTATCTATACATGCAATCGGCCAGATTAGTGTATTTGAACGGGAGGGTGTGAACTTTAGTAAAGTCGTAAGACTGTCCCTGATTAGGAGCCGATTACGTTGCTCTCAATATTTATTAATGCACAATGGCTGTTATCCTATTTACTTCTCTATTATGAGCATAAATTAGGAATATCGTACACGTTGGTATTGTTATTACCTTATGTTATCATTTGCTTTTTAAATCGATCGGAGATGGGCTTTAGAAGGATAACATGCTGATCGTGTGAACAAAGACAAATAGCATAGAGTGACACACTCACATTGAAATTATGTCTACGTAATCGTAAATAAAATAGACACATAATGAGTCGCAAAACAATTTTTTTAATATCAAGATCTACCAAAAAATTTACCATAAAACCCCTTCCCGTGCCCTTATGATTCTGATTTATTGTTACTTCTCTTCCCTTCGTTTTGCCGACAGCGCAAAACGAATCTGAGCAATTTGGCAACAGCAATATCAGGAGAGGAGAGGTCATACTACCTCCACTTCACCCCTTCCGGCAAAGCCCTGAATAACAGTTGTTCAAGTACTGATAGGTCCTTGTGGTCTTCTGGATCGGTCAGGAGGTACGCCTCCTGGTACGGTGCACGGAGTCTTCACCCTAAACACGAGACCGCTCTAACTAAACGTAGACCGGTCTAGCGTACTCCGGTCTAGCGTAGACCGGTCTAGCGTAGTCCGGTCCTGGAAGCGGGTAAGAGTATAGGGTCATACCCGATACGGTCTTCTGGACTGGTGCAGAGATACATTTCTGGTGCGGTCGTGTGATTGTGTCTTAACACTTACCGTTAGACTGGTCTAGCGTAGACCTGGCCAGGAAATCTTGAAACTGTCAAATAGAAATTCATTTCAGGTTATTAATCATCAAAGAACCTCGTAAACAATGATTACTCATAATATTTTCGGGAGTTTTCTGCTTGATCTTGATCCACTCTCGAAGGCATGACAAACCTGCATAAAATTTGAAGACAAGCTTGCAAAAGGGTTACCAGGATAAAAGGGGAGGGGCACGTATCATAAAACAGTACGTAAGTAGATGTTGGAGTTTAAGCAGACAGTGCCAATTAATTAGTACCTAATTAGCTCCTAATGAGTGAGTAATGCTTGACTATTTACTATCAATTAACAGTCTGTTGTTAGAAAAGAGGACGTTTTTAGGAGCTGCGATTGGTTGATTTTCAATCAATTTTCTTGCGTGTGTTGGTGATAACTCTCATTAAAGGAGTGTGTTGTGATAGGTCAATGTTGTGATGTTGCAAGGGACATGTAGTGAAGAGATTATAAAGGCCTTTTTCTTGAGGGAAGGCAAATACCCAGCACCAAGATACAAACCGTTCCTTGACCATCACATAGACCATCTATAACATACCCCACGTACCAAAAATGCAATTCATCACTGCACTAACCATGATGACCACTCGCCCACCGAAGAAGTCCACTACTTCAGGCACCATCGCCGACACAGATGAACGCGCATTTATAAAGTCAGGATGATACCAGAGAGTTAGTGTCACATGGACCTACTACAAATGGACACTGAACGGTACCATAATATATTCATGCACCTGACTCTGTCAAAAGTATCATAGTGACATTCCAAACATGCTTCCAAGCTTTGATCTCATGACGACAGCCGCCAGTCAGCCATAAAAAACCAGAACTGTGCCTTGAAAATTCTACAAAATGCAAGCGCAAAAGAAACCGAATCGCTTAAAATCACGGAAATGCATAAGCAGTTGTGGCGTATTATGAATATTGACGTACATGAAGACAGTTTTTACGAGGGAATTAGAAGTAGTTCACAAGAGAAATCTGTAATTTGGGCTGAAATACGATGATTTCAAAGTTCATTTTAAAACATATCCTATCCATTTCCAAGGAATAGAAGGTAATAGGACAGTAAAGAATATGTATTTTTAAAAGTTTGGCAAGTCCAGATGTACTATGTCCACCAGTGTCCACTTCTTTAAACATCAATCTAATATCACATAATTTTCATAATCGGGGTTCACTGCTCCTCTAACTGGTCTTAATCACGATATTTTCCCTAAAATTACACACTGGGCCCTGGCCCAGCGAAAAGAATCTGAGGAAATGTAAAAGGTTTCTTTGTCTGTGATGATGCGTGATTACATAATCAATATTGTCGCGTCAAATGAATGTCCTCATCAGCATACAGCATCAGCATATCTTATTATTAGTCCATCTGTAGTAGGGTCCATGGTGTCACTGATTTGGCGTAACAAGAGACAAGTATACGTGTCTTTAGGAAAACAATAATGTCTAATAGCGTAAATAATAGTGCGGAAAGGTTGTATTAGACCCAAATGTTTGGACATTATGAAAAGGACGGACATAATATAATTTGATTTTAAATACAGTATTTTTCGCACTTTTCCTCAATTTGCTAGTCAAGTTCTCTTGATAATATTTCGAGCTATCATTCACGAATGAAATGTGATGTTAAGAAAGAAAACTTGTTTTATTGACTAGCCATGATTAGCAGTCATTATACCACACGGCACTTGATGGATGGCGTATTTTCCCGATATCTACTTTTCAACTGGGTTTCAGTTGTTTGTTTTGCATTTTCAAAACAGAAACCAATCAAATATCAAACTGTAAAACTATCTCTTCACGTTACTGAAAGCCTTGACAGCATCACTGATTTGAAATTTATCCTCAATCAATTTCCACTCATTTTAAACTGATACCCTTCTTCCCCAGGAGCATCTTGTTAATACTCCCTTTCACGTTGTAGTATTTTTGTATGTGTTATTTGTGTAAGGGACTGCCCTGAATTTATTTACTACAGCTAAGCGCCATCCACACAAATTAAATGATTTTTAGTCTGCTTCAAATTCCTCCAAGTTTATCTCCTGACTAAAATGATACCCGCCTGTTCCCGTACTATAAACTAATTTCCGCTTTTTCTGCCATCAGATGCCTACACTAGAAAAAAAATAAATGACAGATGAAATGAATAAGTGTTTGAATCAAGTATTGTTGCATTAAAATCGAGTTTATTGGAATCATTATGCATGCTTCATATCTCTCACGCAGTTCACTTGCATTGCATATATTAAAGGTAAAGACCAGTTATGGTCATGCGATTGCATTGTGAAAGAAACGTTGTGGAATCGATCAAAAAAAGGTTGATCATCTAGCATCTAGCATCTGCAAGGTTCTGGAATCATCAAAATGATAAGAAATTTGACCATTCTTAGTAAAATTACAAGCACTATACACAGAAAGATGTATATGGGACTACCCTATGTCTCTCATAGACCATGAGAGAAACAAATTTACCAAATATATGAATTAGTAGGCGATTTCCCGGCAAATTTTTTATCATCATGTATTAGTCAAAACATATTCTTTCACATGATTGGTAATGAGAGCTTCCGTTTCATTTTTTGAAATTGGGGCGTTTCCAATACTGGTCTTTACCTTTAATGCAAAGATACTATGGAAGCTAGTACCAACACTGAACGTAATATTGAGACTCACCCTCGATGCGAGGAGTTCAGGAGGGGTTGTCGCTGTTTTCACGAAGTGACGGTAGTGAAAAAAAAAATTGCATTCACTTTGCGTTACGATTTTCCTCACTACCGTCACTTCGTGAAAACAAGGACGGTTTGAGCTTTTTCTGCTCCACCGGAGATATTAGGGACTTTTAGATTTGCATGGACTGATTCGTGTGACGTCCATTCAAGGCAGTGCATTAAAAGGACGTCGATCGTAGCAAACCACGTTGTCGTTGTGCAAATCTAAAAGTCCCTAGTGAAAAACTGGCACAGCGTAAGGCATTGGTGGCGTGATTCTCTGCTTTATATAGATGATCTTTATTTTTTGTAGCTCGATGCTGAAGTGTGCTGCCTTTAACCAACACCAATGGTCCAATCACAACAAACCCCTTTAATGAATTACCCAATCACCACAAAGCACAATATTCTTTAATCCTTCACAAGCAAGACAATCGATTAAAAGATCAACTGATCGCAGCTTTTATTTTCTGATAATCATGAGGAACAAGGATAGTTACTGACGGAAATCGTCATAGGAACTTTAATTAATGACTCACTAAGTAGGCGCCAATTAGGTGCTCATTATTTTTCCCTGTCTTGTTAGAGTAGTATAACTACTCAAATATTTAAAAATAAGTCCAACAAAGCATATTAAAAGGATATATCATAATTCGCTGAGACCAAACTTGTATGAAATACCTTTAATTGGTGTATAAGTCTTGATCACAGCAAATTGGATGTCCTACTTAAGACTTTCAACCTGTTGGACGTAAAAGTAAAGGCCACTCCATGGGAATGATAACATTGTGCGTGTGCGTGATTTTTTTGGGGGTGTGTGTGTGTGTGTGTGCGTGCGCGCGCGCGCGCGCTCTCACCTCAGCATTCTTGTGGGGTTTTATGTGCGCTTCACATACCCCTTGTGAGGCATTTTTACTTTGTGGGGTATTTTTTCAGGACCCCACAGAGTAAAGTCTTTCAAATGACTGTATATTCGGTGTCCTATGCCCTGCGGGGCATTAGAAGTGGTACCCCATAAATGACTTTTTGTGAGCGTGTGCTAAAACTTGCACACTTTTTTATGGTAACATCGTAAGCACACCGCCGGGTTGTTATCGCCAGGTTGTACATACCCCACTAGTAGGGGACCACAAGGTATATCTGGAACGCACAGAAATACCCCACAATCAGGTGCCCCACAAAGGCCCTGATGTGAGAATGTGTGCGTGTGTGTGTGTGTGTGTGTGCGTGCGAATGACATGGATGATTTAAATTACTTCTTGGGCTCAATGTGCAACAGCTTCTATACAGGATCCTTTGCATCGTAAAATCGCAGAAAGAAAGAGTCTATTGACAATCATTTAAACTTCACATAACAAATTTGCTATTTAATCACATAATCAATGTGCGAAGCAAGCTTTAACCGTTATGATGCAAATTGAATATAAGTGAAACATAAGTGAAAGAATGGAGTTATTAACTTACTAATCTTACAAAATGGAAGGTTAGTTTGCGCATGATTACAGCTCTATCAAAATTTGATCGCATTTTTTTAGATTGGTGTAGATTTACAGCCATTGTATAAGGTGACCATCATATCCGTCTCAAACAAAGCGATGCTAAGAATTTTATTCTTATACATCATTTAATAAAATTCGATAAATAACTCTAATGGAGAGATGCTGTGGCTCGAGAGTGAGAGTACTCTAATATCATGAGGGAGTCTCATACACTCTTGATAAAAACAACAAATTTGGTAAATTGCACCAGTAAAGTCAACCTCGTTCATAATTATCATCGACTGAAAACTAATAATCTATCATACATTATTAAAAGAAAGAGATTCAAAGACTGTCATCATTATACCACATTCAGAAAAGTTGAACAACAACTTATCACCATGTTTCCCAAGTTGGTTTAGCTATACGCAATTTTAACGATTTGAGGTCGACAGCTAGAGCTTGTGAAATTCACAGTTTATCATATAAATTGGCAAACGTTGGGCTTTAAGCTCTCAAATATGCCCCTTTCTCCATAGAAAAAGCATTATGCATGAGTCAACCATGCACAGGAGGAGGCCATTATGCGTCTGATCATTGTTTTTTAAGCGTAGGCCCATAATAGACACTTTAAAAACGTTATTATTTTATCTTTAAAACAAAAATACAATAATTATTTAAAAGAAGAAAAAAAGAGAGAAGTTATTTGTATTATTACATGTAATTTAAAGTGATAATAGTCAAAATTGACTAATTGCCATTAAAACACTAACCAACAACACAACACATTAGGCCCATTCAGGTTGTGATCCAGGCGCGTACGCAGGGGGGGGGGGGTGTTTGGGGAGTTAACCCCCCCCCCCCCCCTTGGTATTTTTATGTGTATAAACCCCCCCCCCTTTGTTTTTTTTTTGGTTTTTTTTTTTTTTAATTAAAAAAAAAAAAAAAAAAATATTCCCATGGCTGACCTAAAAAAGGCGACCTTACCCCCCCCCCCCCCAACGGAGCAAAATGTCAAATTTTCAAATTTCGAGACCAAAAAAAAAAAGTGTCCTCTTACCCCCCCCCCCCCCCCCCCCCCCGCTTATTCATTATTCGTCGATGCGAAATTTTCGGCCCGATTTAAAAATGTTAAACCCCCCCCCCCCCTTGAAAAAAAACCTGCGTACGCGCCTGTTGTGATCCAATAATAAACGATGTCACTCATATCTCGATTCTTGATGAGTCCAATTTTGGAACGACCTTGTTGCGTAATAGATATTTGGGGTTTTCTCAACAATTGAAGGCAAACCGAGAACCCGACTGTTCAGAGCTTAATTATGACTCGCGATTGAACAAAACAACAACACTTTAGAAGGATTAATTGCAAAAGAAAATGTCAGATGTGACGCAAATCATAGTACTACAGATCAGTGCTTTTTAATCATGTCAATTAAAATTATAGCCTTGTGAAACTTAATCTCTAGTAATTTTGTACTTCTTCAATTTAACATTTAACAAAATATTGTTAAAAGTCACTAAGTTTGGCAAATTGTCGACTCGGAGATTCAAATACAGAAACAATCTGTATACGCTACCGAATCCAATATCTAAGAAATATTTGTGAATAAAAACAAGAAAAGAAAGACATGAACAAAATAGTTTCATTCGAATATAGTTATAGATCCATTGGTAATTCTATAGTTAGCTATATATGTACTAATATTATAATGCTTTAGAGACTTGACAGTTTGACAATTTGAAGCCACACTGAAGAAATTTTTCTCTCAGCAAATATTTACACTTCTCACTAATCTCTTACCGAGTAATATAGCGAACAAAAAATCTTATTTAAAAGCTTACAGACCTTATCCGATGAAATTTTTTTTTAAATAAGTGGAAAACTGAATGAATGTAGAATACAAATATATAAAGGAATAAAAGGTATTTTCCCTTTCAGTATTGCACAAAAGCAAATCAGAACCTCATTTTTTTTCGCAACCCTCCAAAATACTGAACAACAGGGGTCGAATTTGCCGAAGTTACAGTGACGGCATAATTTGTGAGCCCAAACGACTCACCTATAGCAGAGGCGATGACCCGTGCTTGTAAATATGCGTACTCCACATAAGATGATGTCCTCAAGTCGATATCAAATTTTTAGGTCGACAACTTCCGATTTTCAAAGCTTAAGATTTTGAGTTTTCAGAGAGCTGTTTCATTTGACATACACTAAAATGGCATATATTTAATCTATGGCTGAAAAACTTTCCGTTAATTTATAACTCATCTATTTCATCTTTTAGTTCGGATATGTTCTTTAAATAAAAAAGGGGGAAAGTTTGGGGTCAGGTTTGTGGGACAACTAAACGTATGTTAGGTCATTGTAGATATAAAATGTCGTATAACATTGAGGGAGCAAATTTCTAATAAACTTTACATAAGAGGAGTTTAAGGAAATAGGACCACAGTTTTAACTGTCAAATCAAATGTACAGCACAGTCATGTACCAGATTTACTGCAAATCCTTCGTGAAACACAACAATCTTTTTTTTTAGAAACACTTTTCCTACAATATTTTAGGCCTTTACTTCCATGGAGTAGTTTCTAGTTTAAAGTCTTTCATTTACCAGATATTTAAATGCAGATGCTATACACAAAAGGCTGACACCGAATTTAATATTCATGACTTCGTGGTATTTTTTTCAATTCATTGCTGTAAGAATAAATTGGTTTTGTTCTTTTTCTTTTAAATGTGAAGCGATTATTATTTGGGGGCTGTGACAAAGCACCTAAATTCGAAAATCTACAACATTCCAATTTTTTCTAGCAAACTGAAGGTTGTTATTTCTATTTCGTTTTATAATTTTATTTTATCTCCTAATGATCCATTGTAGAAAGAAAAATATATCATCCAATGTAAGAATTTTTTCATACCTAAGCACTACATGGAGGAGGGGGTTTGTTTTAAAAACATATTAAATGCCAGTCCACCCAGAGCCATCTAGACACAGAGTTTGGCCAATTTGGTTCCAGTTGGTTACACCATAGCATATCTTCTTTTGTTTCGTGCTTGTCTGAGAGAGCAGTATACATACACCACAGTATGCTCAATTCGAACACGGTTGGCAAAACTTCCCTAATCAATGACACTGAATCTCTCGACACAAAAGCAGCAGCAATCATCATCAAACCAATAATCAAAGAGTGAAGTATTTCTTTTTCTAATGAAACTTTTTCGATTAACACCGGTGATTACAAAATTTAATAAAGAAAAGAAAAGGGGCACATCTCTACCGCCTCCAGGCATCTTGGTTCGTCTTGATTTCATCTTTGATTTCCTCAGCTAGCAACGTTAAATCTGTAGGATGATATAACAGGCACGTGTCATTAGATCACGTGCAATGAGACCATGATATTATCATTCATTAAATAGAGCAACCATACAACATCCTCAAGTACATAACCCTGTCGAATTGAAACGTTTCTGGATAAAAGCAACTCCTTCACTTTATTCGAGTCAATTCAACATAAATGATATTCCACTTCAATATGTGAATTATATAAAATGTTTGCACAGAAACAGAAATAAACAAATATATAAAATGGCTCTAGTATTTTAAGCATCGTGATTGGTCAATACGCGTCACATGACATGCACAAATTTGTGATGCATGCACGATTTACAGAGCGGCACCAATCTAAAGAAACCTCACGTGTACTGCATTCACCGCTATTGCACGCTGGGAAGTGCGTTATTTGTATAATAATAATCTTTTTTAAAGTCCACTCCAGATTTTATTAAAGGGAAAGTCCACCCCCAAAATAAGTTTGTTTCGATAGAGGCAGAATAATAAGAAAATCAGGTGAGTGAAAGTTTGAGCAAATTCTGAATGAAAATAAGAAAGTTATGAATTATTGAAGTTGTGATCAATCAAATACAAATTCGCAACTCTGTGACTTATTATACGAGCTCTCCTTCATTAGCTTTGTGCATAATATTCCATAAAATCATGTTTTCTTCGTTATTGATGACGGAATATATATTTGTTCCTTGCAGGGGGAGTATAGAAACATATTTGCAATTATTATATTTAGGGTGCATGTATGGTTGAAATTTTTCTTGAGGGAAAATGAAAATTTTAGATTTTTTTAGTACTGAGCAAATGGAAGTTGAGCTCGCATGATACGTCTTGGAGTTGCCAATTTGTGTTTGATTGATCACAACTTCAAAAATCCTAACTTCCTTATTTTTAATCGGAATTTGCTCAAACTTTCACTGACTTGTTTCTCTCATTTTTCTACTCCTATTAAAACTAACTTAATTTCAGGGTGGACTTCCCCTTTAAGTTAAACCGAAAATGGAGATTCTTTTTGCCCAATTGATCGTGAGCCCGGCAGCCACTGAGCAGTGCCAGATGCTATAGTTAAATAATATATTAATACATTGTACATTTGATAATGTTGATAATAATAATACACAATAATTAGAGCAAGTAAAATAAGACAAGTGCGACTGCGTCTCATAATATCCCTCCGCCCTAAATTCGGTAAAGGAATTTGATGGAAGTATGACATGATAGAGAAAAAATATTATACAATCAAATGTAAACTGACGACTAAGATCTTAACCTTTTAGCTCCAAAATATAATTGTATCATCTTCCTATAGTAATACTGTCACCACGTTTGAAGCTCATACCTCAACATATTGTAATGAGTTGGGTAATAACTTTAAAATAAAAAAATTGACCTCGATGACATTTGACCATTGATCTATACTTACCGAAAATCTAACCAGATTGTCTTACAATGATGAAACATACTATTGGGAAATCGCAAGAGCAAGGCTAAAGCCTGTTACGTCGTACATGGACATTTATGACCTCTATGACCTTTGACCTATTTACCCCAAAACTGATCAGAACATTTTCCTATGGTGATACGTATTATCAAGAAGTTTGAGCCTCATATCTTAAGTGGTTCTTGAGATATTGCGATAACGAGAAAGCGGGACGGACGGACAACCCCAAAACATAATGCCACCGGCATCACTTTCGGTGGGTGGAAGCATAAAAATAATTATATCAAGACATTAACTGAGAGTTAAACAAGTACACCCACTTAATCCCTCCTCGGTGAAGCCGCACACACACCCACAGGCGCGCCGGAAGCAGTTTGGGATTGGGGGGGGGGGGGGCAAACATTCCAGGGGCACTGACGTAATGAGAAAAAAAATCGGAAGGGGGGGGGCAGACGAAAAATCTGCATCACCACCAGTCTTACACGTTACATGCAGGTCCCGCGGAACGTTTTTCAAAGTGGAGTATTATCGATCAGGTAGAGCGTAAATTGGCGTGGGGTCGAGGGCATGAGCCTCGGCAGGGGGTCAAGGGGCTGAGCCCCCGGAAGCTCAGGGGTTTTAGGTATTTAACTACGGTCAGATGAGCATCCAGGGGCCGTCTTAGGGCCCTTGATGTGGTCCAGGGGGCAGAGCCCCCGGATGCTCAGGGGTTTTAGGTATTTAATTACAGTCAGATGAGCATCCAGGGGCCGTCTTAGGGCCCTTGATGTGGTCCAGGGGGCAGAGCCCCCGGATGCTCAGGGGTTTTAGGTATTTAATTACGGTCAGATGAGCATCCTGGGGTCCGCTTTAGGGCCTTTGGTGGGGTCCAGGGGGCAGAGCCCCCGGAAACTCAGGGGTTTGGGGTATTTAATTACGGTCAGATGAGCATCTTCTTAGAGCCCTTGTTGGGGTCCAGGGGGCAGAGCCCAGGAAGCTCGGGGGATTTAGGTATTTAATTACGGTCAGATGAGCATCCAGGGGCCCGCCTTAGGTCCCTTGGTGGGGTCCGGGGGCGGAGCCCCCGTAAGCTTTGGGGTATTGAGCATTTAATTACGGTCAGATGAGCATTTTTTTATACCTTATTTGTGACATTGGCAGGTCACTTATTTTTTTTCTCCGTCTTTCTTTCTTTTTCTCTTTAACATACTTTTTCAAAAAGGGGGGGGGGGGGGGCTCGAGCCCAGCCACTTTGCAGACCATGACATAAAGGCTTCTAAATAAGCGTATTTCGCCTGACTGTAATTTGGGACTTTCTTATTTTCCAACGAACACATAACAAGTTATGACTTACACAAAAAATGGAGAAAAAATGCCGAAAAATCATGTCACAACATAAACATAAACAACGACTTCTAAAGAAAATAAAATGTTCGATTACACGTACATCCTTTCAGGTGTCCGATCAGAGTGCTTATCATTACTTTGCAGCATACTAGCCTTCAAGGTATATCCCTATTTTCCTTCCTTTCGTTTAACTAAATATTTTCGACTCTCATATCTGAGTCTAGTGCACATTTCTACATTCTTAATTTCCCCATTAATGAATATATCGATAATTTATATTACTATTTCGCGTTTACTACAATTAATCTATGTTCAGTATGTAATTATTTATTCTTATCGTCGATTCCTTAATATAGAAATATGAAAGCAGAAAATCAGGGAAACCGAACGAATAAGGGAGTTTGTGAATGTTTGAAAGTAGAGATTATGAAATGTAGGAGAATCTTAAATCAGTAAATTGATTATGCAAACGAGGACCACACTACTATCCCATAAACAAAAACATTAATACATCTATTTGTCCAAACACCAAGGCATTCTCTTATAGCCGCTGGTTGACATCTTATCATGGATGACACAGCGGTTGCCGGATTGGTATCACGTGACCCAGATGAAGATGATGCTGAGGATTATGAC
The DNA here is from genome assembly GCF_000002235.5 of Strongylocentrotus purpuratus. NCBI lineage: Eukaryota > Metazoa > Echinodermata > Echinoidea > Camarodonta > Strongylocentrotidae > Strongylocentrotus > Strongylocentrotus purpuratus. The sequence goes on from NW_022145612.1 coordinate 56,378,714, forward strand.
GATGAAGAAGATTGAGAATGTTTAATAATTAATTCTTCATCTTATAAGTATCCTTGCAAATGATCTTTGTTGACGTATTACTTACTTTTGATTTAGGACTTACTACCATTTGTAGACAAGGGAAGATGAAGGAGGTAATCATCGTTGTGTCTGATGTGTTATGCTTTTTTACAGACATGACATTAGACAGGATTATGTACTCTAGCATGTTGTATGGCTGCTCTATTAATGAATGATATGTAAACATAGTCCCATCGCACATGATCCCGGCACATCCCACACATGATGTAATGCCACGTGTCTGTTATATCATCCTACATAAATTATTTAACATAAGATTTGCTGTAAATATTTTTTGTGATGAGAGGATGATGTAAGATATGGGTCCCATCGTTAGGACTGAATGATCGTAAAAGAGTTACTTGTATAAACAATAATTAAGTATTCCCTCGAATATTGCATTCTTGATCATGTAATAATGATAATGACGTAATGCGGGTGGGGTGGTGCAGGGGGGGGGGGGGCGAGTTCCCCCTCCCTCCTCCGCGAAACGCGGAAGCTTTGTTTCATTCAATTATTAGAGAAAGAAGACGATTCGTTGTACCGTTCTCGACTCTTAATCCTCGTCTGGATTCAGTTTCCCCCTCCCGTGCGAAGCGCGGAAACTTTTACGATTCATTAAATCATTAGAGAAAGAAGACGATTCGTTGTACAGTTCTCAACTCTTAATCCTTGTCTAAATTCAGACCCCTCCCCCTCCTGCGCGAAGCGCGGAAGCTTTGACGTTTCATTAAATTATTAGAGAAGAAGACGATTCATTGTACCATTCTTGACTCTTAATCCTCGTCTGAATTCAGTTCCCCCTCCCCCCTCCTGCGCGAAGCACGGAAGCTTTCAAGTTTCATTAAATCATTAGTGAAAGAAGACGATTCGTTGTACCGTTTTCGACTTTTAATTCTTGTCCAAATTCAGCCCCCTCCCCCTCCCGCGCGAAGCGCGGAAGCTTTTTAGTTTCATTAAATCATTAGAGAAAGAAGACGATTCGTTGTACCGTTCTTGAAAATAATCCTCGTCTGAATTTGGTTCCCCCCCCCCCCCCCTCCCGCGCGAAGCGCGGAAGCTCTTACGTTTCATTAAATTATAAGAGAAAGAAGACGATGCGTTGTACAGTTCTCGACTCTTAATCCTTGTCTGAATATAGTCCTCACCCTCCCCTCCTGCGCGAAGCGCGGAAGATTTTTCGTTTTATTAAATTATTAGAGAAAGAAGACGATGCGTTGTACTGTTCTCTACTCTTAATCCTTGTCTGAATTTCAAAGATGTTCTTTTTCTGCTCCTTTTTCTTCCTACGTCCTCTTCCTTTTCTCTCCTCTCTTTTTTTTTTTTGGCCGTTGATTTTTTGGCTTCGCGTCAGGTAAACACATTTTGATACCTTGTCCGACCCCCAAAATCAGGGGTTTTAGGCGTTTAATCACGGTCAGATGAGCATATTTTGATGCCTCATATATTTTTGACACAGGCAGTTAGCTATTCTTACTTTCTTGTTCTCTTTCTTTTTTAATTTCTCTTTAATAAAAAGTGGGGGGGGGGGGGTCGAGGCTCCCGATCCCCGCAGCTCCCCGGGCCCTGACATGTAGAAATATCAAGAATCGTATTTCTTGCCTGGCTGTAAACTAGAATTTGTCATTTTCCAACAAACACATTGACAAGTATAATTTATTAAAAGGGAGGAAAAATCTCGGAAATTATGTCATTTCAGCATTATTTGTAATCCACCATTATGGAATTAGAAATAAACCACGTTTGAATTTGATTTCCCCCAAGCCACCCCCACCCCCCCCCCCCCTCTCAGTACGCCAGTATCTCCTCTCTTCCCTTTTCTTTCCCTTTCCTTCCTTCTCTCTTAATTTGTTGATGGGGGGAGGCAACAGCCTGGAAGGCAAGGCCCTTTCGGCCCCCTCCCCCGATCTCCTTCTTCCCCCTTTTCTTTTCTTCTTCCTCTACTTTCTTTCCCTTTCTCTCCTCTTTCCCTTTCCCTCCTTTTCCTTTCTTCTCTCTCTTTTTTTTTTTGCGGGGGGGGGGGGCAATGCCCGCTCGGCCCCCTCCTGGATCCGCGCCTGGTTGGACAGGTGTAGCTCTCGTTGGTGTGACTGGGGTATAAACTTACCGCATGGTGGCGGATCTCTGCATAGAGGCAGTGTGTAGAACTCTCTTTGAGACAAGAACCCGTCACCGTCTATGTCATAAAGAGTGAAAGAGTTAGCATGGCTGTCATCTGAATACAGAGGGAGCTCTTCATGCCCAGCTCTCCTGCCGATCATGATCTTCTTGTGATGCCTCTGCGCATGTGCTGTGTTGGACAATGTCGTTACTACGAAGGCCAGAGCTAATGATGCCATCAGAAAGGCTAGGTAAAAATATGTTTACAAGGGAGAAAGAACGAAATACTTATGATTAGAAATCAAGTCCGACTAAGATGATTACAACGATATAATGTTAATAATAATACTAATAATAATACTACTACTACTACTACTACTAATAATACAATATTTACAGAGCGTGTAATAAACAAAAGTTTCTCTATGCGCTTTACAAGCATGAATGACAAGAGAAATATAATCACACAAAAGGAATCAAAAAAGAAATATACGAAATGACTAACATAACATAGTTTAGATATATTGACTGCTATGAGAGGCATCGCTGCTTCTATAGGCTCAAGGGGACGTTACATCCTGCCATAACTCCGAGGCACGCCGGGGCGGGCGTCGGCCGCCTCGGGGTCATATCAGAATGTAACGTCTTCGAGAGCCAGTATAGAAACAGCTACCATTCGAATATTAAAGCAGTCCATATATCCTTTATAAACCGAATTCACAAACACATCTACAAAGAATTCTAACCTTAACCTTTTCTTGAGTAACGACTGGTTAAAACATTGCAGAAAATCTGAGACACTGTCTGTAAATCTTCGCTGGAAAGTTGCCTGAATGTAGCGATCATTCGGGAATTCGGGAATACTTTTTACACTTAACCAATGGGGATATCAGCACAATTTATTTATGCGGCCCGTTATCCGCGGACATCTTTTAAAAAGCTATTGACCGGTAGGCGGGCATGGCAAAATCACAAAACTAATTTCGACCAATCAGATGACTAGACTTATTCAACACACTAAAGAGAGGCATGTAATAACTAACAGTTAACAAGATAGCTTAGTAACATGGCCAAAACAATGATAATGAAAGTAAGGAGAAAATATAGTTTAAGCTAAATAACAATTATCATTTTCATCATCTCAATCACTTTCATGGCAATCGTATATTATATAAATATGTTCAATAAACAAATTATTTCAATAAAGTCAGTAGCGCAGCGTAAAATGTAATAGCTTAGAAGAAATACATTAAGAAGAAACATTATTATTATTATAATAATGTTTCCTAAGTAATATAATAATACTTAGGAAATCAACTAAGGCTATGATTGATAACCAGGAAAGGGCATATGATAGCGTATAATTCTTTTTATAAATGGGGGAACATTAAATTACTAATGCCCAATTTTAATGCCCATGGATATTGATAAATGATTTTAATAACTTGTGTCTTTTCGATAAATTCATACTGATCTAAGAGAAACACTACTCTGTTATCCTACATAGATCATGTCCGATGTTCGAGTATTTCAATACGTGATCAACAAGGCTATTGAATTTGCCTTAGTTAAGTTTTTCGAAAGTCTTTTCAATAGTGTTTCTAGATAAATCATACTTTCAAGTCCTGTATTATATTGAGCACTTGTCCTAATTAAATACATTAACCACTCTCTTCTGAAGCATGTTATGTGATATAGTGAAATAATTGAAATGTGTGCCATCAAGTATCTGATTTTAATACAAGATACTTCTCACTGTGTATCTTCTCCAGTTCTTATTTTTACGACAGTGTCATGTTAAGTGATTATTGTTTATGCCTTGGAATAATTGTTCCGTTTCATTTCTTCCGAGGGCTTACTTGCATATATCTAAGCATGTAAGGATGAATACCATACACAAACACCACCCCCAAAACCACTACAAAAATCAAAATGAATAAAATAATATGATAATACACTGTTGGTCATAAAGGTGGATTTATTTTTAAACCCCAAATTTATGGAATGATTTTGACAATGAATTATTCCTAGTAGGTCTAAATAATAGTATACATTCTGAGATGTTATTGGATACTAATTTGCGAGTGTTTGTTTTTCGTTGTTGCTAAAGCATGTGTATGCTACTATGTTTATCAACTAGGGGACCTACGTCCTTAAGTCATAACTGATGATAATGAGGACTAATGCCTCAAAAAAGGTCACACATATTAGCTGATCGACACGGTTTTGATCCTGGGCCTCACATGCCTTGAACTATAATGCATGGCCATATAGAGTAATTTTTCCTGTCGGGGACCGGGGGAAATGCAGTGAATAATTATTGATAATTTATGCATTTTCTTTGTTTTTTTTATATATGTGGGGCTGCCCCTTACCCTAGCCTCCGCTGCGTACAGTCATGATTTAGTGGCAAAGCAATGGCATATTTACTGTGGGGCCCCAGGATCAAAACCTTGTCGATGTGCTATATCAGTGCCCTTTTGTGAGGCATTAATCCTCATTGCTGTCAGTTATGACTTAAGGATGTAGGTCCCCTAGTTGATAAACATAGTAGCATACACATGCTTTAGCAGTCACGCAAAACAAACACTCGCTAATTATTATTCAATAAAATATGAGAATGTATACTATTATCTAGACCTATTAGGAATAAATCAATGTCAAAATCATTCCATAAATTGGGGTAAAAAAAATTATTTCACCTTTATGACCAACAGTGTAATAAAATTATATTTAGCAACACATATGTTTATATATACATTCAAATTCAAATAGAATAGATTTTAAAACAAATAAGAGAAGGGAAAAATCCCGGACAACTACCCCTTAAAGGTACTATGTCCCATTTGCAGGCCAAAAAAATGAAAAGGTTAAATTCCAACTGCATTTGAAAGATAATACTAATTTAGAACTTCCCTAAAAAAGGTGGGGCTTGAAAATGTCTTCAAGTGGGAAAATAACGACTATTAGTTGTCAAATCGACTTAAGGGCTATAGAGCCCAAAAGTAATAGTCTTGATTTTCAGACAATTGTACCGAATGGTAATACCTTTTATGCTGCGCAAAGATTCAATCAGTTTAATCTTGGCCATCACGAGAAGTCGGTTATTGATGTAGACAAATGCTCATGTACCCTTTACAACTCTCTTCATGTATGTTATTACCAAAGAAGAAAAAAAGCCAGTCAGTCACTCAATAGTGTCTGACAGTAAAGTCTAGCAAGTAAACGGGTTTCCTTGAATAATTTGAATATGAGGACACTGCTAACGTTTAAATTTCACAGATAGGATAAACATGACATATTCATAATTCCTGCAAAGTTCTACAGAATTTGAGGTTGGCTGCAAAAGGGACATAGTACCTTTAAAGGTACTATGTCCCATTTGCAGGCCCAAAAAATTAAAAGGTTAAATTCCAACGGCATTTGAAAGATAATACTAATTTAGAACTTCCCTACAAAAAAGGGTGCTTGAAAATGTCTTCAAGTGAGAAAATAACGACTATTAGTTGTCGAATCGACTTAGGAGCTATAGAGCCAATAAGTAATAGTCTTGATTTTCAGATCATTGTACCGAATGGTCGTACGTTTTATGCTGCGCAAAGATTCAATTAGTTTAATTTTGGCCATTACAAGAAGTGGGTTATTGATGTAGAAATGCTCATGAACCCTTTACAGCTCATTTTATGTATGTTATTACTAAAAGAAGAAAAAGCAAGTCAGTCACTCAATAGTGTCTGACAGTGAAGTCTAGCAAGTAAACGGGTTTCCTTGCATAATTTGAATACTAGGACACTGCTAACGTTAAATTTCAGAACATACATGGCATATTGATAATTCCTGCAAAGTTCTACAGAATTTGAGGTTGGCTGCAAAAGGGACATAGTATCTTTAAAATGATCATCCAACTAAACTTCGGGAGGCATTCGTTTTTTCCGAAAGTCCATAAATCCGAAGCACAAAAAACTTCCCAATTCCAAGAAAAACGAAATCAGAGTCATAAGTTTGAACATTAAATATTTTTGCCTTGTTCCGAAGGTTCGTTCATCAGAAAGTTAAACATTCTGAAAGTGAAATAAGGTTCATTATTCCGAAAAACAATACAGAGTTCTATGTCATTAAGGAATTGTGATCCTTCGAAATTACGAACCCTATATTACATCTTCGGAATTATAAACCCTTCCTCATTTTCGTAAACACGAACCCACGAAATTATGAACCTTCGGAGTAACGAAACTTCGTAATTATGGATCTTTAAAAAATACCCCATGTAACCTTAACTCCGGGCCTTAATTTTAGACTCTTCGGAGTGGTAGTTAGAGGGTAGATGTCACGGCACTTTTCAAAGAAAATATTTGTCCAAATTGGTAGTTGTTCGGGGATAGTTGTCCTCCAAGGCAGTATCCAAGTTTTCCACTTTTTAAGTTACCGTTAGTATCTTTTTGTACTCTGCCGCTCAGAATAAGCCTGCACCAGCTCTGAGTATGAGAACTTTTGAGAACTTAGAAACTTCAAATATGACTTTAATATATTTGGGTTTTTAAAAAAAGGTGAACTCTTAACTAGATTTTCAAGAGTAGGCTTATTTAATTGTCGAATGCAAGATCAGGCATATTCTATACCGTGATTAAAAGGGTTTTCATGGAGCTAATTAAGACCGGAAATGGGTAATGTTCAAAGCCATGATGTTGCACAAAACGATCCTTGAACTGGTGCCTATTGTTTTGTGCAAAATTGCACTCGTGGCAAACGAGCAGTGGTGCAGTGGCAAGAGGAAAGTAACCCATGGCCAAGTGCATGTTTTATAATGTAAAGGAGGAATATGTAACATTTTAGAGTAACTGTCAGATCAGTTATATCGAAAGAACCCATACAACCTGTCCTATCCCCGTCATCCCTGTAAATAAATTTATGATCTATTCAAAGGTCAGAAAGTCGAGAGAAGTAAACTTGTTTAATCCTTATAATCCATCAATAATTTTGCAAGGTTCCAAAAGAAATTAAAATCTATATTCTCACGCTGCAAGACCGTCACGTTCACGTGAAGTTAATTTAATGATGTTTTAGACGCTTATATATCTATGACGTTCTAAATCGCTGTACAAATTCAGCATCACGGTTATCTTCTGACTTGCCTGCATATTGTATGCACATTCTCTATTCCCTGGGGAGCATTACAGTCATGTGCCATTTTATAGACGATTGCATTGCTAAACAAACCAAAATGACCTACTCATTTAAACACCGGGATTGAGAGAAGCGATGTTACATTGCATTCTTGAGGACATGAGTGCCGTAATGGGGATCGAACCCACGTTTTGGCATCTCCAATCAAAATGTTAAAACCACTCGGTCTTTGACAGACACTTCTGATGTAGAAATATTAGGCCACACGGAAAAACATCAACATAACAATGTCAAAAACACTAATAACACTGGTGAATCTTATTTAAAGAAAAAGATAAACAAATTATATGTTTACTTACGTAAGGCTTGCATCGTGGTCACGTTGTATATCAAGTTGTTCATATGTGAATCAAACCAATCAGTTTCCTACAATAATGTACAAATTTTGTATTAAAAAAAACGATTAGGAAAAAAATACATCTGGCTACTCTCGAGAACCAGCCGTGATTGTGAACAAGTGAGCCACCCCTTCATTGCATTAAATACCCCATCTCCATCTCAAGTTGATGAAGAAGGTGTGGTTACATAGGCCCCTCTTAAACGCTCATCTACATTTCTTGTTCAAACCTGACAAGGAAAAAAAGAGATTGATAATTAATGGGTTTGGTTGTAGACAGGGATTTGTTGATACATCTTGCCAGGTGTTCCCTATGTTAGGCTTAACCGTTTTATTTGTCGTCTCTCTGCGTTCCACCGTTACCTAGTAAGTGACCGTTCACGGTCTGTGAATGACCTCTACTTGACATCTAATACAGGGATCATGACATGCGGACACTCAATGGCCAAACACTCCCAATGTGAGAAATCAATCATTATTGGTCAAGAATATTTTACTGATATAAAAAGAAGGACTAATTACGTTCTAAACGTGATAAGGGCAGTCCCGACCATACCTCTGAATACAAATAGATGTACGATCAATTGTTATTGATTTCAGATTCATATCCATATCTGTAATTTAGATGTGCTATATTATTTAATAGTGCTGTCCCATCACTGTATTATCTTAACTACTGATGGAGCTACCCTGTTGATATAAAACGAAATAAATAAAATAATAAAAAATCACTGAGTGCGCCTTTTCTTGATTTGTAATTTAATACATTAAAGTTTTTAAAGATCTTGATCTAAGATCTTTCAATTAGTGCAATATTATATGTCATTACTACATCTTATCTTCTTATTTTTGTCTTGCATTTTAGTTTGTCTTTATTCCAGGTACGGTTCTCAATAATCCAAGCACTGCAAGGTCGCCGAACTATCATTGAGGACTTTGAAGTCACCTATTACATTTATTGATATTAATATTAATTGATAATTGAATACCAATATTGGACTATGACATGTCTGCTTTTAAGATAAATTGATTTACTCATGATTGTCAGATTGCTTGAATAAACTAATACTACTAATTTGTCAGGTATGAGAGTGTCAGTAGCGGTAAGGCTGTTGGGGTATACCGTTCACAACATTAATGAAATGTTGATTCTTTAGCCTATATTCTTAAGCCTTTTACCAAATTTTCAAAGATGCCGAATTGAAACATACATTTTTTTAAAAGGATAAAGTGGACTCATACACGCTTCCGGATCACCCCCCCCCCCCCCCCCCCAGCTTATCTCTCTCTCTCTCTCTCTCTCTCTCTCTCTCTCTCTTTTCTCTCTCTCTCTCTATTTCTAACTAACTAACTAAATTACTAATTAGTGTACATGGCACATTACTATATCGGCGTGAAATGAACACTTTTGGAATTCGGATTGACAAATAATAAACCACAACTCATATCAAACAGGAGTTTACACAATGTAAAGTTGAATAGCCGTCAATTTTTTATTTATTCTTTTCAAATGTTTATATACACTCAGTAAAAACAGAAAATAAACGCTACTCAAAGTTAAGATTCCAAAATAAATATATAAAATATAAACTTTATCTATCTCAAATCAAAATAAACATAGGCCAATCCTCTTTCAATTGGAATCATCGTACGATCCGTGTATGGTGTGCTTAGAAAGCCTTAGAAGTAAATGAGTCTCTGAAAGAAAATTGCAATAAGGGGGCACATTTTTTTGAAGTTTGTAAAGTGTAGGCCTACTACATAATTATATAGACCTGCGTCTAAATATGTCGACTGAATCCTTTACCCCCCAGCTAACATCAGGCCAAATCGAAATTTGCGAAACATATAAATAAGTGGAAGGACTAATGTAGCATTTCATGCCGAAATAGAAGTTGTTTTTCTCTCTATTCCTACGTCATGTTGGCTTGATGTGTTCACTAACAGCATACAGATCAGCTGAATATATAGCAACCAAACAACGCTCGTTCTGCCTACTGGGCATGCCTTAATCACACGTGGAAGAACAAGACGATGTAATTGGTGCATGTATCGCCAAATTGCGATTTTTCATTTTAATGATAACAATAACATATTTTTATAGTTTTATTGAATCGTCATGGCTTAAACGTTTGCCAATTACAAGTTGTGATTTATACTGTATAAAACTCAGGTTATGTCGTTTTTGTTCATATTGTTTACCCGCCAGTCCTGAAGATGGATTGACGTTTTTACTTAAGAATGTATTTTTAGACCCAAAGGCGTAGATCGACCCACCTCCCCCCCCCCCCCCACATCAAATGGCGAAAAAAAATAAAGTAAAGAAAGAGCCGGGGAAATGAGAGGAGGGAGGCAACGTGAAAAACAAATTATAAGAACCCCCTCCCACACCCACCCCTCACTAGTTTGTCTCAGTGTCCGCTCATCATCCAGGGCACCGTTGCACAAAACTTACCATTGATGTATACCTTTGCCATCAATAGTAACTACCATGGAAACCTTGATTTTGATTGGCTGTTGAGCCCTGTTACCATGGTAGTTGCCATTGATTGCAATGTTACCATCAATGGTAAGTTGTATGCAACGGGGCCCAGGCCTCCACGAGCCCCCCCCCCCCCCCCCCCCCCCGCTAGAAGAAAATTTGTGTTTAATCATTTTTCTTTTATTATAAAATGATGTATGATAAGCGTTCTTGTGCTTTACAATATAAACTTTAAAAAATGTCCACATTTCTCACTCGATCGCACAGCAATAAATGCATTGTAATACACTATATGAAAGGCACTAGAAATAGTGGGCATATACTTGTGTCTAGCAAAGGAGATGGGGGCAATTTTTCCCTCACACGACAACTGCAGCCTACCAATTATGTAGTGCTCTAATATTAAAACAGTTTACGTTTCTTTGGAGAAAGAGATAATATTGAAATTCTGTCTACTTCACTAGAATTAGCTCCAGTCCACCCTAATAAGAAGATTTTTTTCTACTTTTCTACTCCAAGTATCAATGTTTACACTAGTACAAATCAAATACAAGTATCAACGATTTGTTAGGTCACAGAGCAGCATTTGTTTAGATGTCTCTCTCTCTCTCTCTTTCCCTACGGATCACCCCACCCCCTTTTTTTCCTTCCTCTCTCTCTCTCTCTCTTTCCACGCTCTCTCCCAGCAACATTAAAGTGGAAGTCCACCCTAATAAAAAGTTGTTTTAATACAAGGAGAAAATGTGATGAACAGATAAGTGAACGTTTAAGAAAAATCGGACAATAACTTTTCATGAAATACTTCAAATCTGTGAGTCAAATTAGCAACGCGGTCTCTAAATATGATGTCAGCCCCTCACATTGTATCCTTTGCTGATGCAAGAAATATCATTAAATTCCATTTGATAAAAAGATACATGTTCTTCATGCCCATCCTGATCATAATCAATCAACATTCAGAGAAATTGAGATTTTGGGCCATTCTGTCATTCAGATCAGTGGTGAATAGTGAGGGGATGATAACACAGTTTATTACCGCATTGCCAATTTGTCTTAAAGATTCCATAATTTTCATGATTTTTAAAGATTCACAACTTTCTTATTTGTTGTCTGATTTTTCTTAAACTTTCACCGAATTGTTTCTCTAATTTGTTTGCTTTTATTAAAACCAATTAAATGTTAGATTGGAATTCCCCTTTAAGAAATTTAGAACAAAATATGAACTCACTTGGCCACATTTGTTTACAAAGAGTTTTAATATATATCATCATTTCTCACAATTATTATTTACAACAATTTCAGAAAAAAACAAAAACAAGAAAGGCTGAAACACTAACACAAGATCAAGGTAGATCAATATTCAGTGACACGCTCAAAGCACATCATGGTGGAGTGAAAGTTTGATATAATAGTAATATAAATCTGTATATACTGTATGATCATGACTCTGTAGGCCAACTATAGATAAGACACTGAAGAAGAAAAAAACAATCGCATGAAAAAAGGCACATACAGTAATATGTGCAATTTCTTCCAATGTGGAGACACATATCATCTCTAAATGTTATCATTATGCTCAGAATAATATTCAGAAGATTTTTTTTAAAAACTAAAACAATATTTATAAACACATTTAGCAGACTGACAATTTTTAGGGTCGGTTCATATGGGCCCCACGGCTCAGTTAGAATTTGTGGAAGTCTGGAATTAGAACTTAAGGGCATAAGTGTGAGTGTGCTGGATGGCTATAAGTGACAAGCCCTGCATTAAGGATTATAAAAAAAATCTTTTAGCAATTCTGTTATTCCTATGTGTGCAATCAGTAGTTGACAGATCTCACCATCATACTAAGTTCAAAGTCTTTGAATTTTAGATGTTTTGGGGTCTGATACATAACACTTCAAACTTTTTTTCAAGCTTCTCAATAGCACAAATGAAAAAAGAAAAAGATATATATATATATATATATATAAAGTATCATACAAAGATATGGCACAATATAAAGAACCGCTTCTGTTAAATATGACTCTTTCCACTTGACAAAAATTCTCTTTACCAACAGGACCAATAGCTGCAAACAACATGTTACTTTTTCATATACAACAGAATACTAGAATGATAGCTCCACACAAACATATGTGCATGTTCATCATATTATAGTATATAGTTGGTCTTATCAGAAGTTTAAGGCAAAAACTAGTGCATGTAACAATTTACTGAATTACATGTACCAAAAAGCTTCACAATATATGATATATATATTGTACATATGTGACCTATAACTCTTATGCTCATCCAAGTAATGTGGACCAAGTCTTGACTTGCCCATATTCAGTTTGATTGCTATTCTCCTTCCCTGATGTTTGCCCCAATAAATAATAAATGAATTAAGTTTAGTAAGTGTTATTCAGAAAATGTAAGCCCTGTAACACAACGAAAAGTTTATGCCGATTGCTATTTTTCTAGTGAAAGACATGTACAATGGTATTTGATCAACACATCAATTGTTAAGCTTGTTTTATGCCCCCTCCCTTAGGCATTCTGATACAATGTATATGGCAGACAATATTTGACCATTTCAACACGATTGATACTCATTTTATATTTACATACTCATACATGCTATAGGTTCGTATCCCCATGCTAAATGACATTTTCTCATGAACTTTAAGGTGTCCTAGTAGAAGATATCAACACACTGGCAGATGGACAGATAATGAACCTGAAAACAATATGTCTCTGAAATCATCTTTAGTGAAATAATAATAATAATAATAATAATAATAATAATAATAGCCTAATAGTCCACTCCAAATTTTATTAAACCGAAACGGAAATTCTTTTTGCCCAATTGATCGTGAGCCCGGCAGCCACTGAGCAGCGCCAGATCGACGTTGCTCTATCCCTTATTGTTGAACGCCAAACAAGGTAGCAACAACTCCCATCTTTTAACGTCTTTTGGTATGACGCGGCCGGGGTTCGAACCCATGACCTCCCGGTTGTGAGGCGGACGCTCTACTGACTGAGCCAACACTATAAAAGTAATTTGAAAAAAATATATTTAATGCTTATGAAATGACAATATTTTTGAAGTTACTGTGCTGGACTAATTATTTAAATAGCTGTGTACTAGTTCAGAAAACTAATTGGAAAAACCTAATAATTCAATGTTAGGCTTGTCACAGGTGTGATTCCAAGGACAAAATCACTCTGTGAGATTGACTTTGTGACAAAAATCACTCTGTGAGATTGACTTTGTGACAAAAATCACTCTGTGAGATTGACTTTGTGACAAAAATCACTCTTTGAGATTGACTTTGTGACAAAAATCACTCTTTGAGATTGACTTTGTGACAAAAATCACTCTTTGAGATTGACTTTGTGACAAAAATCATTCTGTGAGATTGACTTGTGACAAAAATCATTCTGTGAGATTGACTTTGTGACAAAAATCACTCTTTGAGATTGACTTTGTGACAAAAATCACTCTGTGAGATTGACTTTGTGACAAAAATCACTCTTTGAGATTGACTTTGTGACAAAAATCACTCTTTGAGATTGACTTTGTGACAAAAATCACTCTTTGAGATTGACTTTGTGACAAAAATCACTCTTTGAGATTGACTTTGTGACAAAAATCACTCTGTGAGATTGACTTTGTGACAAAAATCACTCTGTGAGATTCACTTTGTGACAAAAATCACTCTGTGAGATTGACTTTGTGACAAAAATCACTCTGTGAGATTGACTTTGTGACAAAAATCACTCTGTGAGAATGTTATTTTGAGTGATTTTTGTGACAGAATCATGCATGTGTCACATGGCGCCCCATATGTGCGTAATGGAGTCACACCGTATACGTGTTAATACAATTTTTGCAAAGAGTACGGTGTAAACCCGGTCTATAGTGTGCCTGCATACGTAACTGGTAAACTACATAGCCTACAGATCATCCAGATGGGCTGCATAGCCCTTTGAAGATTACAAGTAGAAGAAGAAGAATATATCGCCTCTTACTATTCATTCACACACCAATTTTGCTTTAGCAGTTTTACAGTGTGATATCTGAATACGGCTTGATGATTCCTTTGAAGCTAACTTGGTAAATATTGGCATCAAGATAAGAAACATCACATCTTAAACACACTGGCTGTGCGTTGTAGTTTGTTTCATAATTTCATGCTATGAAAGTAGAGCATCAAAGTGGCACCATTCTTGAAGCATGTCTTCTTACTCCAGGCATTCTCAGCGGATGGCACCTGATTTGGAGGTCTCTGAACTATTTGGATAAACCACAGATGATGACTTTGTCTTTTCTTCTGTCTCCTCCTCCTCCTCTTCATCACTCTCCTCAGAACTGAACATCATAAAAAGGGTAACATGTAAACATCAAATAGATATTCCAAATATACATTATTATACAAATAATGAATGGTTATGAGTTCAATAGTGCGAATATGTTCATGAGTTGAAAGATTAACATTCTATTCAACGAGGCGTCAGCCGAGTTGAATAGAATTAACGTTAATCTTTCAACGAATGAAAATATTTGCACTATTAAACGAATGAAAAACATTCATTATTTGTTTTATACAACATCGAAGAAGACCTAATAGAACGTTAATCAACAAATTATGCTTTACTCCTTATAAAGATAAATTACAGTTCGAGTCAAGCCTTCTCAATTACATGCAGATTGCCTTCGCGTCAGATACACGCAGGGATACGCGCGCGCACATGCAGCAGAGAGATACGCAGTCTGCATATAACCAAAAATGCACGGCGCATATAACCAAAAATGCACGACCGTGCAATATACCATCTATTGAATATCATGTGACCAATAATCGTCCAATCAAATGACAAGGATCCACGTAGGTGTTGTATAAAACACAAAATATCACAGAAATATAGTTTTTCAAAATACAAACAGTTCGAGTCAAGCCTTCTCAATTACATGCAGATTGCCTTCGCGTCAGATACACGCAGGGATACGCGCGCGCACATGCAGCAGAGAGATACGCAGTCTGCATATAACCAAAAATGCACGGCGCATATAACCAAAAATGCACGACCGTGCAATATACCATCTATTGAATATCATGTGACCAATAATCGTCCAATCAAATGACAAGGATCCACGTAGGTGTTGTATAAAACACAAAATATCACAGAAATATAGTTTTTCAAAATACAAGGAACAGGGTATTGCTGTCTGTATGGAGAAATTGTTATAAGTCATCAAGATACATAATAATATTCTAACACTTAAGGGCATTCACATAACTATCAGGTCCTACTTTGCAATTATTATCATAAAACCAATGCTCACAGGGTGCAATAGCAATTTTCTGTACTTCCACTTATGCATGACGAAAACAATTGTTGTTTTATTTACAAATGAAATGATTGCCAATTAAATTCTAAGCTTGTAACAATTCCCTTCATAAAAGTAGTGTATGGAAAGAAAAACTAAGGATATTAATTAATTATTAATAAGAATATCCTGCTAAAAATAACAACTTTTTCGATTTTGCAATCATTTCATCACACGCAAAGCTAATGATAATAAAACTGAAAATATTACATACCTGTCACTTTCAGAAGATTCTTCTTCTTCATCACTGTCTTCATCCTCATCATCCTCCTCATCCTCATCATCATCATCCTCATCATCTTCACCGCTCTCGTCTTCACTACTGCTTCCATACAGCTGTCGGTGCCACACTAGTAAAGTAAAAATAAACAAAAGACTTTTGAATATATACATGTATTCAGGATTTTCTTAGACTAACACTCACTTAGCAATATCATTCACAAATATTTGTTCAATATTCACTGCATTGTTTAACAATTTACATTGTAGAACATAATGCTCAAAGTAAAATGATCAATCTTGAAAGGTATAATGTAGGATGAGACCCCACCTCCATGACCAAACAAAATCCAGGACTTATAATCAGCATGAGATGAATTAAGTTAAAATATCACTCACTATAATAAAAACGCAGGAGTTTAAATCACAACATTTTCATGATCATAAGTTGTAAATGTCATGAATATTGCTCACTGATTTAATACCCCATGTGCACAAAGGAGTTTGAAGACAATTGAAAATGATTCTATACTCACTTCTTTTCAGCATCTCCTCAATAAGGGGCTTGAACTGTAAGCATTCTGCATTTTCAGGTTCATATATCAGAACTGTTATAAAAGAAAGAGGTAAGAAAATAACGTAACTCAAGTTGTAGGTACATGAATTTGAATTCTAAAACATTCTCCAAATTATACTACTGTGATTGTTTATAGCTTGTGTTTTAAGAAATCAAAAGAAAAAGAAATCTTGGTGGAAAATTTAATATAATTGTAAGAGATAGAATGCATATTACCCCTTCTGGAATATTGACAATAGAATGAATATCCTAAACTTTAATCATCATTCAGCTTGGATTAAATACATCATAATTATTTAATTAATTCAATCTAAATTTCTGAATAATTTTGAATTAGCAATTTTTTGGGGGGCGCTTTTACTTACTCATTTTACACAGCTTATCTGCGGTTTCATAGTCTTCTTCCATCACAGAATCTAGGAACTAAAAACAAAAAATCAATTCAATGCCTATTTTTGAAGTCCTGACTGTCAAATGTTTAGCAATGAAAACAATGAAAGAAGGTTTTTGGAAATGTGTGAATATAAATACAAATATACATCTTCAATGTTATTTTAAACATGTATTACTCTCTTGAAAGAATGAAAGGAGGAGCACAACTCCCCAATATATATATATAAAGCAAAGCAAAACGAAACAATTGGGTTAATAAAGGGGGGGGAACAGGGGCCTCTTCTCATTTACCACTATTTATACACTGGCATTTATAAACTTACTTCTCCCATGAGTTCAATTGGAGCAGTTGGTCCTTCTTCCTCATCATCATCCTCATCACCATCATCTTCATCGTCATCCATCTTAGTCTTGTCAGGTTTATCGTCTCTGCTGTCTTCAAGGAATGGTGGAGGTCCAGCAGTGGCTCCCTTACTTGTACCGAGTTCATTAGCTGTAATGGATACAAGTATTTAGATATGATCATCATCTTAATCAATTTAATTCAATAAAGAATGTTTCTCCGAGCAGCCTGGGAGGTGAGCTATTTCATTTGCCTATTGTGTAATTAAACTATCATGTGCACATTTGATGTTGATATATCAGGCTACTCTACTAACAAACTTTAAGGATATCAAAAACTGATTTTGATTAGAGAAGATGACAACAGTTTTAAATTCAGTAACTACTCTTATCTTTCATTTTGAAGGGTGATGCAAATTTACCAAAGTTCACCAATGACAAGCCAAAAGATTGGATTCACAAGGATTCACGATTACCAATCTGGCCATAAAATAATGATGAAATAAATTTCAGAGTACCATCCCTTACTTCATAACCATGCAGAAACAGTGAAAATAAACAATTTCTCAACATGTAATGATGCCTTGTAGTAAAATCTTCAGAAAATACAAAATATGAAATAATCAATCTCACCTGGAGTCATTTCTGCTTGGCCACCTGTTGAAACATAGTAAGAATCAGACAAGGTAGAAGAAGGTTCTTTATCTGGAAATGTTATGAGAGTTGATTTCCAATTATTCATTTGACAAGACATCATCAAAAGGGCAACAATTTGATATCAAAAAGTATTGGGTAGAAGAAGAGAGATGACATTTTGCGGTTGGCCAATGTTTATTCCAATGGCACATACTTTAAGAAGCTCAATGGCTCTCTGAGCCGTGTGTTACTAGTAGTTGGGGAACAGCTAAAGCCCATTGCAATATATATCGCAACTATTCCTTTGCTAAGTGTGCAGTAAAGATTTACTAAATGTAGATCACTTGCTGGCGTGTTGACACCATTTGTGCTCATTTTAACGTGCCATTAATATTCACAATTGTCTCTACATGTTATCGAAATACCGGTATGTGCATTCTTTATTAACATACAAATCATGATGATTCAGGCTCTTTTGATAATTTATGTAAAACTAGACTTTAAAAGATCCATTTTCTATCTCTCAATCTCACCTTTCCTCTTTGCTGCACTCCCTGACTTTCTCCTCTCTTCATGTTGTTTGATCTCCTTGTCCTTCATACTCAACTGCTCCATCAGATAGTTCAACCTCTGCTCCGTACGTTCCTTCTCTGACATAACATTAACCCCATCACCGTTCCCTCCATTCGCACCCACTCCTATCACCCCCTCAGCTTTATGGGATAGTCCACCAGTGGCTCCCAAAGTCTTGTTTTTGTCTAAATGTGTATGGCTTGTTCCATTTGTTAGAGGGGGTGTTAGCCTGGCAATGTCTTCTGGTACAAAGTCCCAATTTTCATTCTTTGGAATTCCATGCCTGATGAGGAATGCAGAGAAAAATAAGGATAAACAGTGTTTAATGCCATTAAATAATAGATTGATCTTATATATTTATGTGAAATTAAATTGTTGCATTGCTAAAATATCTATCTTGAATGGGTGACAATTTATGTCTCTTCTATACTCAACCTTTGTGATTGTAAAAAGATGAATTTGGCTGTTTTCTTTGTATTTTCTTTGTTTAATATACAATTTCTACCTACAAAGTTTGGTAAACTCATATAGCTGCATTCTGTCAAATATTTCTAAAAAATGTCACATATGTGGGACTTTTCCAGTTTCCGTTTATTTTTTGTTACCTTCCTGTCCTAAGCACTAATTGGGATTGATTTGACCTCATGGTAAAAAAAAAACAAAAAACAATTAAGTAAAATTCTTTTTTCTGAGCTACATTTCACTGACTGCGTTTAAAAGATAACTTAGCAAATCTAACCTGCTGAGCTAAAAAGCCAGAAGGGAATTGATTGTGTTTAATAAATCTTTAGAGCTACCGTAACTCCATTATTGCTCTTGGTGGAAAATCAGATCTATCAAAAAGACCTGCCCTCCGTCAATACACACTCACGTTTCATAGTTTCTCTTGACAGTGGTCAAAGAAACCTGTTTGTGGATAGTACTGCCTGGTCTAGATTCCCCTGGAGTAGGTGAAGCTGAAGCAAGACCAACCAAACTGTTAGCCCTGTTGAATCCTGCATCATTACCCTCCTGACCTTGACGCGACCTCCGACCTGATGACCCGGCACTCTGTGTTTGACGAGGACTGTTATCATCAGCACTATCGGTCCGGCTAGATGGGCGATGACTCGTGCGACTGGATGTCCTTGATCCAGATCTGTCTTTGATTGGCTCATCTGTAAGTAAACATGAAAGGTTAGCATCCATTGTTCAGTTTTCTGTACTAAATCTTGAATTATACATAGCAACTAATAGAAGCCAAAAAGAATATCTGATTGATTTATAGTTATTCTGTACAAAAATTCTTTGATTCTATCTTATTTTTCTATTTTTCTTTATTTAAATCAATTTTGTATTGTATAGCGCAGGAACTTTTTATATGTGTGAATTTTTTAGCATACCGCTACCGTACTTGTTTTTATCTCTGCAACTAATCTACAATATTTAGTATAGACAGGGGTCAGATGGGGTCAATTATCGTACACCCACAATGAAGGAGCAAGAAACATTCTGTATCCAAATTGGGCCTTTCATCACATTTCCCAGGCTTCCCTGAGTTCCCTCCATCATGAAAATCAGGTAGCTTTTCACGTTATCAAATCACTTGTCCTAATTTAGAATTGTAAAGATAATCAACATACTTTTGCTTCCATAACAAATTACCTATTAAGGTTTTCATATAGTACAAATGAAAAATTATTGACAGTTTTTTTTATTATCTCTTACCATCCGGTGGCAACACTTCTAGCTGGCTTCCTGATCTCTGTATGGGGGTCTGAAATTAATCAAACCAGTGATAGTTTGAAAATATTTGACAAATATGTAAAGTTCTAATTGTCATTCACAGTCACAGCACTTCTACTTCAGACCTAAAATAATAAGAAGTTCTGTTCCTCCAACATTGAGGCCTAACTGACCGGTAGATCCAATTTAGCAATAAAAATGCAATATACTCAACTGTTTTTCAGCAATGAGAGTTTGTAGATATGTCAATTTATGTTTATTTGTTGCTAAATTTGTGAATGTCGATTACACGTATGTGAATTTTGATCTTTCTTACAAATACACTTCTACAGTAATGTATGTGGTATGTTATCTCTCTTACAAATGGGGTTCATCTTTATTTCATCAGAGTATATTCCTTCTTATGATTTATACAAATGTGTTTTTCCTCTCTGCATTCTCCTAACTTGCACTGTACTATCTTTGTCATTTGTATATATGTTGTAGGGTATATGAATTTGTTGTATTTCATTTGGTTAGTCAAGATATAGCAGCCTTCAGCTGCGATGATGAATTGTTCAATAAAATTATGTTTGGTCTCACCATGTTTCTTGATCGTCTTCCTGACGGAGGCCTAGGAATGGGAGAAAATAATGAAGAAATTAGATTGGATTAGACGAAGAATCGGTCAATTATTTAGTTCTGAACATTGAAAGTACATTTTTCAGAATACAGAATCACATAATCTACATGAAGGGCCAGTTACCCAAGACTGTCTTGTATGGTAAATAAATCTAAGCAATTCATCATTACGGACGCTAACTTCACACGCTTACCCCACCGTCGGTACGGTATGCAATTGTATTGTGCAGCAGTTTGCCGCGAATCCTGTGAGAAAGTGTATATTATTTGAGACCTAGCTTTAAAGCTCTCTAGACCTAGACCTCTAGATCTATACCTAGATCTATAAGACTTTTTTTTAAAGAAAAATATTCCAAAGAAGATAAGAAAATTGACACAAAACGGGTCTGGAAACATCACAACTTTTAGTCATAACTTTTATTTGAACAATGATGAAGAGTTATCATTTATTTAGTTGAATTCTGCAATGTTTTTAGTAGGGTATGATCTCCACGCCGGAGTAACGGCTACGGAGTACGGGTCAAAATATCATGGATTCTGAATTAGACTCTAGTAGATCTAGTAGACTAGTAAAAAGTTAGGTCTAGATCTAGGGGGGTCTAGTAAGGTCTAGCACCAAAGAAATACGCAAATACTTGAATTGTTTAAAGTGTTCATTATAATTCTAGACTAGACTACATGACACCACCTCTAGACGTTAGTACTTCTAAGCGCTGTCTGGACACCAATTCTGAGATTTGTGAATGGCCAAGAAATTTAGTATTAAGCAGGCTGTGCATGTGCCTGACGTCTACTGCGTTTGCGTGTTGGCGCCGCCCTGGTTGCGGCGCGGCTTACCTGCTGGCCGTGGGTGAGCCAACCACGGTAGAAATACCGCCAGCTCCCCGATCGAGGACCGCCATTGAATTAGGAGTGGTACTGTCATCTCTACTCTCCATTTTGGCTCACATTCGTAGGTCTCACCACTTTTAAATCATCTCAATAAACTCTTTGAAACATACATAAAATATTGTGGAACAAGATTTTGTTATTCTTCTATGAGGCTTTGTATGATACTTGACGGAATTAGGGCCTTCAACTGCCAAAGAAAAAATTGTTTACAGTCGCGTAGATACTATTTTTCGACATGTATGGTAGCTAGCAAAAGAAAAGGAAAAAAATAAGGACAATTGGGAATTTTTAGGATCATAAATTGCTTGAATATTGATTTGAAAGAGAAACCACAGTATGAATAGAAGGCCTACACTCGCATCGATTGTTTGTACTGATATTTGTATCACTGGCAGATTTTTTCTAAATATGATAAACCGTGAAAAAAATAAATGAAGAAGAAAAGTCATTTGGAAAAAAGTCGACATGTCCTTATTATATTAATAATAATAGCATTTTAATAGACTGTATTAACCGGTATGAAATACAACTTTGGACACATCAGAGAATGAATTTCGGATGGCAAGGGTAGATTGCTGAAGCGAGAGAGGAAAAATTCAAAGATTTTTTAAAGATACATTTGAGAAGGGGGCACTCCCTAGAAAAGAAAAGGGACACTTAACTGATCAAAGTAAAAAGGGACATTTTTCTTAACTGTGAAGAAGAGGGACTGTGCCCCTCCTGTCTCAATGGGAACGCCACCTCTTATCATTCAGTATATGTATATGTTAGCCAAAACCCCCAAAACAGTAATCAGTTTAGGTTTTGATTGATATCACCTAAATGAATTGCACACATACCCTTGCAATGGTCTGTAAGATAACATTTCATACTTCTTTAAAAAGATATATGGAAATAAAATGTGGAATGTCAATGAATTCACCCATAACAATACAGTATGAGGGTCTGATGGCAGGCGCGGATCCAGGATTTCTTAGGGGGGGGGGCCAAATTTGAAATTATGCGAGCCAAATATTGGTACGTTATGGTGACCAACAGTGACGTAATGCGGGGGGGGCGAGTTCCCCCCTCCCAGGCTTTGACGTTTCATTATATTATTAGAGAAAGAAGACGATTCGTTGTACTGTTCTCGAAAACAATTTTCGTCTGAATTTAGTTTTTCTCCTCCCGCGCGAAGCGCGGAAAATTTTACGACTTATTAAATTATTAGAGAAAGAAGACGATTCGTTGTACTGTTCTCGACTCTTAATCCTTGTCTAAATTCAGCCCCCCTCCCCCTCCTGCGCGAAGCGCGGAAGCTTTGACGTTTTATTAAACTATTAAAGAAAGAAGACGATTCGTTGTACTGTTCTCGAAAATAATTCTCGTCTGAATTTAGTTTTTCCCCTCCCGCGCGAAGCGCGGAAGCTTTTAAATTTCATTAAATTATTAGAGGAAGAAAACGATTTGTTGTACAGTTCTCGACTCTTAATCCTCGTCTGAATTCAGGTTCCCCCCTCCCGCGCGAAGCGCGGAAGCTTTTAAATTTCATTAAATTATTAGAGGAAGAAAACGATTAGTTGTACAGTCCTCGACTCTTAATCCTTGTCTAAATTCAGTTCCTCACCCTCCCCTCCTGCGCGAAGCGCGGAAGCTTTGACGTTTTATTAAACTATTAAAAAAAGAAGACGATTCGTTGTACCGTTCTCGACTCTTAATCCTCGTCTGAATTATGCCCCCCCCTCCCGCGCGAAGCGCGGAAGCTTTTACATTTCATTAAATTATTAGAGGAAGAAAACGATTCGTTGTAAAGTTCTCGACTCTTAATCCTTGTCTAAAATTAGTCCCCCCTCCTCCTCCTGCGCGAAACGCGGAAGCTTTGACGTTTTATTAAACTATTAAAGAAAGAAGACGATTCGTTGTACCGTTCTCGAAAATAATTCTCGTCTGAATTTAGTTTTTCCCCTCCCGCGCGAAGCGCGGAAAATTTTACGACTTATTAAATTATTAGAGAAAGAAGACGATTTGTTGTACAGTTCTCGACTCTTAATCCTCGTCTGAATTCAGGTTCCCCCCTCCCGCGCGAAGCGCGGAAGCTTTTACATTTCATTAAATTATTAGAGGAAGAAAACGATTAGTTGTACAGTCCTCGACTCTTAATCCTTGTCTAAATTCAGTTCCTCACCCTCCCCTCCTGCGCGAAGCGCGGAAGCTTTGACGTTTTATTAATCTATTAAAGAAAGAAGACGATTCGTTGTACCGTTCTCGACTCTTAATCCTCGTCTGAATTATGCCCCCCCCCCCCTCCCGCGCGAAGCGCGGAAGCTTTTACATTTCATTAAATTATTAGAGGAAGAAAACGATTCGTTGTAAAGTTCTCGACTCTTAATCCTTGTCTAAAATCAGTCCCCCCCCCCCCTCCCCCTCCTGCGCGAAGCGCGGAAGCTTCTACGTTTCATTAAATCATTAGAGAAAGAAGACGATTCGTTTTACAGTTCTCGACTCTTAATCCTCGTCTGAATTCAGGTTCCCCCCTCCCGCGCGAGGCGCGGAAGCTTTTAATCTTCATATAATCATTAGAGAAGAAGACGATTCGTTGTACAGTTTCCGACTCTTAATCCTTGTCTAAATTCAGTTCCTCCCCCTCCCCCTCCTGCACGAAGCGCGGAAGCTTCTACGTTTCATTAAATCATTAGAGAAAGAAGACGATTTGTTGTACAGTTCTCGACTCTTAATCCTCGTCTGAATTCAGGTTCCCCCCTCCCGCGCAAAGCGCGGAAGCTTTTAATCTTCATTTAATCATTAGAGAAGAAGACGATTCATTGTACCGTTCTCGAAAATAATCCTCATCGGAATTTAGTTACCCCTCCATCCCGCGCGAAGCGCATAAGCTTTTACGTTTCATTAAATAATTAAAGATTCGTATTACCGTTCTCGCCTCTGAATCTGAATCCTCGTCTCAATTCAGCCCCCCCCCCCCCTCCTCCCCTCCTGCGCGAGAAAGAAAACGATGCGTTGTACCGTTCTCTATACTGTAACGGACACGTTTTCGCCACCTTGGCTTGACACGGAATATTTGTCAGGATGCCCCGTGTCGGCCAGGCGCTCTCCGTCCGTTTGGACAAAATATATGCCCGTAGCTTAATGGCTGGAGTTATTAACTGCTCACACGGATCTCAACAATCATTCGTCCATCGACTACAATCGGTCACCTAAACGTCTCGTTCACAGCATCAATCAATTGAGCATCCTTCGAACAATCAATTTCCCTTGTCAACACTTGTCACAGGTTCTCGTCCCTTGGTTTCACTGCTCCAAGAAATCAAACCAATCATGATGTGTAGGTTGAAAATCTTTATTGCGATCCATTCAACAATCGGGTAAACTCAGTACAAGTACAGTGCAAATTATGTGAGACTTAGCTTAGAGGCTTAGGCCAGGCCAACTATCAGGCCAACTATCAGGCCAACTATCAGGCCAACTATCAAGCCAACTATCAGGCCAGCCTCGGTGAGGCTGGCCTGTATCGGATACAGTGCAGTGGAAAGCCCTAGATGCACAACCCTGACCATCGTAACAATTTCCCTATACATAAACGTGTAAAAGAACAATTATGTCCTCGTTAGTAAAACAACACTTCAACACAATATTTCTGCTAATCCCATAAAATCTTCACATATAATCTTCAGTATAACCCCTTATTCCTGATTAGATCACTACTATACAAGTAATATCCCCAAAAGAAACATGATAATTGCACCAACATGATCAAAATATGTAATTTATGCTCATTTTCCTTCAGTTTGGTAATTGCTAAATCAACGATGCACCATATTGCTATAGCGCATGCTCGTACAACAGAAAATGCTTAACCTTCGTCCAATACTAAAACCCTGATTTGTTACAATACTCTTAATCCTTGTCTGAATTTCAAAGAGGTGGGGTCGCTAAGCCCAGCGGTTTTAGGCGTTTAATTAAGGTCAGATGAGCATATTTTTGTGTATACCTTATTATTTTGTGACACTGGCAAGTCACTATTTGGCGTGGGGTCCAGGGGGCGGAGCCCAAAAAAATCAGGGGTTTTAGGCATTAAATTACCGTCAGATGATCATCTAAGAGGCCGCCGTAGGGCCCTAGAAGCTTAGGGGTTTTAGGCATTTAATCACGGTCAGATGAGCATATTTTGATGCCTCGAGGCTCTTGATCCCCGCCGTACCTCGGGCCCTGACATGTAGGAATCTCAAGAATCATATTTTTTGCCTGGTTGTAAATTTAGGAATTTTTTTTATTTTCCAACAAACACATACAAACGTATAATTTACTAAAAAGTGAGGAAAAATTTCGGAAATTATGTCATTTCAGCATTATTTGTAATACACCGTTGTGGAATCAGAAATAAACCACGTTTGAATTTGATTTCCCCCAAGCCCCCCCCCCCCCTCTATCAGTACGCCAGTATCTCCTCTTTTCCTTTTTTTTTCTTTCCCTTTCCTTCCTTCTCTCTTATTTTTTTTTGATTGGGGGGGGGGGGGTTAACAGCCTGGGAGGCAAGGCCCTTTCGCCCCCCCCCCCCGATTTCCTTCTTCCCCCTTTACTTTTCTTCTTCCTCTTCTTTCTTTCCCGTTTCCCTTTCTCCCTTCTTTTCCTTCTTCTCTTTTTTTTTTTTTTTTTGCGGGGGGGGGGGCCAAGGCCCGCTCGGCCCCCCCCCCCCCTGGATCCGCGCCTGTCTGATGGAATTCAGTCAGTCCATGGAAAAAGGGAAACACTGGTTTCGTGTTAGAAAAGATTGTGTTGATTTGTTTTTTTCCACATAATATAATTGCAAACCATACCTCATTTGACACTTTTCCATTTATAAAGTAGGTCTATATGCACCTCATTTCCCCCTTGTTCCATTCTCCACATTAATTCACTAAACTACTTGTTCTTTTTCCTTCTCTGTTCCATTATGTTCACACAAAAATTCAAACACACCATGCACACACATTAGCATACAACATGTACAGTATCAGTGGGGTAGCTACATGCAGGGAGACAAAAAATATTTTTTTAATTTAAAAAAAAGAGAAGAGAGGGAAGGTAGCATGAAATAAAAAAAAGATACATCCCTCTCCCATGTCCTACTCCTAATTAATGGACTTGTTAATTTGAAATTCATCCACACAATAGGACCAGTGGTCATCCCCATATTGCCCTTGCACACTCAATGTCTAGTTTTCACCCACACAACTCCACTGGTATACAATTATGTTTCTCCCCCTTTCCTTCTCAGTCATAAATGAAGCCATTCAAGATATACAAAGTCAAGGTTTCCAATTGAAAATGGAATTTTATGCATCTTTATTTGCAAGAATCACCAGCATGCAAACCAAAAAAGGACAACAATGTAATCTTCCTGAACATCTCTTTAACTGTATTAGACTTCATATTTAGTTACATTTTGATTGATGAATCAATTTTCCTCTCATTATAAACATGCTAGATTAAAAAGAATTTGTAAAGCCGTTATTTTTTCCATAAGAAATCATCTGCACATACCATAGAATAAAACCATGTTTAAAAAAAATGAAAGATCATATTAACATGGTTCAACTCTTGTTATTTTCATTAAGTAAATATATGTTAAGAACAAGGGGTAGAGGTTTAACTAGCAAACTGCAAATACATAGAATATATATATAAAAAAGAATCATCTGAAGGGACACTAATTAAAATTATGCTTCTAAAAATGACAATAAAGAAACACATTTTCCCTGTAATTTATCCTTTCTCAGCACATGCTACGTAAAATGCTATCATTGGACAAAAGTTTATTTGGTAAACTTGTATAACTTTTCAGGCTATTCAATAATACAATCTAAACAAAGATAACGTTAACCACACACACCTTTGCCATGAAAATATATCTTTTTCTTTGTAAGTCATTGATGTGCACTTCAATCTTTGTTCTCATTTTGTATACCATGTATCAGTGAGAGTGACAGTTTGCATTTCTATGACAATCTATACAATTCTTTTCATATTTGTTGTGTATTATCTTTTGTATGGAATATATGCTGAGAAAGGATACATAATGATACCGTATTTTCAAATATCTCTTATCTTTATAATAAGTCCAATTTTTTTGTGTTTTAGGCATAGTATACCGGTGGGCCAATTTCAAGTAAAAAATACCACAAGTGCTCTCTTTTAGTATGCATATTAAGTGAATATAAGTTAAAATGAAGAGTAAAACTACTAACATATGAATTTCAAACTAGGTCATGTTTAAATTTACATACTGCAATATTTACATATCTATATTTATCTGCTTATTCTTCTTAAACAAATGAATACTGTATCCTCACACATACTATTTACATTGCACTTATAAAAATAAACAAAGAAGCACAAATCATAAAATATGCATATAATTTCAAGTTGTGATTCTCTTCCCCTGCCCTCATTGGAAATTGGTACAATAAATGTGTCAAAATGGGGGAGGGGGGGGGGGAATAGACCTAAATAGATCCATTTTATATAATGTAAAAAAAGTGTTCTAATTAAATCACTTCTTTGTTTCTGATGTAAATTTACCAATTAATATTATTCACATATGAGAGAGAAAATATTGAATAAATCTGAAATCTCAATTTATGAAACGACCACTTCTTGTACAACAATATCAACTAGTAACACTTAAGTCAGCAGTAAACATTTAGCCAATGTTTTTATACGTTCTTTATAACATAATTTTCTGAACACTTAGGATACTAAGATATTTCAGAAGATAAATTAAAAACTTGAGAACTATTATGTGCAAGCCCACTGGGTTCTTTATCAATGCTAAGATGCAAATCTTTCTGTACAACTTAACAGACAAAAAAAAAACATGTGAAATTGACATCACACAGCTATCCTACGAGTTGTATCAATGAAAATCTGCGTACATGTAAATACAGTATGTGTATGTCCCTTCAATCAATAAAATAAATCATTATCATGACATTATACATTGATACAAACACATTAAAAAGATTCCATAAGTAAATATAGAAAATATGTTGTTCACTACATCATACGATTTGAATGAAAAAATGTCCCAACAATCTATTTAATCTTTCTTTTGGTTAAAATTTTAACTGGAACATATGCATTTCCAAATGAAACCAATACTGTCAGAACCAATAGATACACATTTATCAAGATATAAAAATCTTCTAATCTGTATGAAAAACAATAGGTGTGGCGAGGCCTAACAACCTCATAACCATAAAACAGAAACTTTTTTTTACAGTGTTTAAGATTAATTTCATAAATCACTTCAAGAGAGGATCAAAGTACATATACTCATCTTTCATTCTCTCATCCATTGCATTACGTCTTTCATGTACACATATCAACAGCCTCATATGCTCAAGCAACCTACTTTACATTTAATATTGAGCACTCCCTAACCTCCCTGCTTAATACTACAAAGTGAGAAAATAAATGAAGCGTAACCAGAATCCAGATAGCTTTCCCACACATGACATACAACTGTTCACTTTTGGGAGCTTTCTATATGATCTTGGTTTTGAGGAGTAGGAGTAGATAAATTCTCCTCTGAGATGGCCTCGTTCACGTGTCCTCCATCTGTAGACTGTAGCGTTGCTGATGATGGTGGGCGAGAATCCGTCTCTTGTCTCACTTTCTGCATGTCAAAGAAGAAAACAGCAGGAAAAAGTAAACATCAAGTAATAACAATAAACACAACTCAAGAATATTTAAGAATATTTAGTCCATAAGATGTTGAACTGAAGCACGAAACCAAGACAGAAAACAAGGATAGGACAAAGGTATTGTACACATTATGTCCATCGATGAGTAAATAAGCCATGATGATGATTAACACACAAACAACACTAAGAAAAACAGAGTAAAACCATTTTTCTTTTAAAGGACTTGAGAACAAACTTAATTACACAAAACATGGTAACAGTCCAATAACGTACTATATTTTTCAGGAACAGACATGAAGAGAATTTTAAAGATAATGAACACAACAACAGAAAAAACCTTGCACCAATAAAGAAAATAGAACTAAATGACAGCCAAAATGTACAATTAAGAAGATGATACAGAACCCACAGTGCTAAATATTAAGTAAATGGATCATACATGAAGCCACTTCATGGCACAAATAGGTAATGTCAAAGAATAAGTTGAAATGCTACCAAGCCTGGTATCAAGAAAGGGTGAAAACCAGAGGAGAAGGCAGTAAGCTAACATGGTTGAAAGGAATACCGTCCAAAACATTACTAAATGTTCCTGGATCATAAATGAAAATAATCTCAGACACAAACAAGATGATCTAAAAGACACACAATGAAAGAAAACCAGGTATCAAGAAAGAAAAGTAGAACCACAAGGACAGCCCAAAAGTACACTAAACATTTTATCTTGGCTGATTTTCTACAAGAAGTACAAAGACAACAATTCTTGATGCTTAAATGAAGTATCCACAATGTGGGTTAATATCACTATCCATAATTGGTTATAAAATTCCATACAGACAGAGATATTCCAAGAACTGAATCTACAATAGACAGCATGTAGCCAGAAATCTAGTTAAGAAATGTAATAGCTACATGCACATGCACAGGAATAGAACACCATCCTCACTATATCAGGTCTGGTATACAATGACAAAAGATGGGCTACACATGAAACACACAAAATGTCAAAAGAACCCAATTCCTTGCAACTTTCCTAGTCATTTTTCTCCTTCCCGACCATCCCCATCATTCACAATATGTGATGGTTATTCACCGGACCACCGTTCCAGAGCTCAGAGAGCTCCTTACGGCACACCGCTACGGCTAGGGTAGACAGCACCGTGCAGGGTACCAGGTACAGAAGAGCAGGCTGACCGGTCTGCATTAGGATGAGGGCTACGAAAGTGATGACCAGTCCTACACCATATGCTGTGAAAGATCAGAGATAGAGAGAGAGTATAAATTCTGGCTAGTAGGTTTGCTTACTATTTGGTGCATTCCATATTGACTCATGCAGTAAACTAATCAAAACAATCAAATCAACTGTCGAGAGCTAGAGGGCACAAACTCTTAATTTTGCTCAAATTAAGCCCTCCTTCCTGTCTAACTCTCAGCAGACAATAATGAAATAAAGGTATAGACTTGAACATTGAAATCAAGTAGATTCAACCTTAGAAGTGCTGCGAATTTGTTTACCTACATGTTCAAAGATATACAATGATCTTGTGAATAAGGCATTTGCATATACTCCTGAAAGTTAAAATGATTCTAGGGCAAAATAAAACAATGATCACCAGGTCCCACCACCATGTTGCATGTAGAAATTGGATTGCCTGATCATCTGTTCATCATAACTGACAATATAAAATGAACAGATATATTCATTCGTGGAATACAAGTGAATTGCACTTTCAAACCAAACTAAATAACACATATAATATACCATAAAGTACTCACCAAGAACTGATGTGATGTAATAGATCCTAGGGGATTTGACCTTGAGATCAAAGGTGTGGCAGAAACCAACAAGCAAGCCTGTCCAATCAAATAAAAAGATGACAATAATGATTGTGTTGACATGAATGATTTATCAGGCAATGTGCAGTAAATCAAAATCTTTACTAATTAAATGTAATGTTTTTGATAATTAAACAATTAAATTGCTATTTCAAGTTCATCACCTATAAAGATATATTACCTTCATATTATATTAATTTAACCATGAGTTGAATTTGTTTAAATCTAATGAAAATGCAGTAAATTGCAGCCAAATTTAAGAGCAGTTCTGAAGAGAAAGAATAGGCTTCTTACCTGGTACAAGAATGTCTCCAAATCCTAGCATGGAGTAAACATTGCACACAGAGAATGCTGAGTGGCAGAGACGCGGCACAGTCAGCAGGACAGGAATCTAGAGTAGAAGAACATAGAGTACTGCGATTATATCAGTCCTATGTTTCTCTCCTCTTCCATGCTTCAAGTAATTTCTTTTGTGTAAGATTAGGAGACGCAATATAAATTAAGTAATATCAACAAACAACCAAAAGAGACAAAAGGATGATAGACAGAGAAAGAAATTTAAAGACGGTAAAGGTCAGAGAGAAAGAAAGAGAAATAGAACAAAAGAGAGATAATGACACAATGGGAGGAGAGTATACAGACATACATTCAACAAACAGATAGACATATATGCAGTGACTTACTGACAAGGAAATAGCTAGAGAGAGAAAAGACAGATTTTATACAATAGACAGTAAAAATATTAATTAAACAAAATTACCTGTTCTGAAGCTGACTCGCCACCAGTGGCTACTTTAACCATCACACTCTCTCCAGTCTGAAAAGTCAAGGAAGAGTGGATATTCTCATTAAATAAGTTAATAAATAAATAATTGCAGAATATATCTTTTCTTTCCACAATATCAAGTCATAAAATCAACATCATCTTGCAAAGTTCCAGATGAAGATTACAATATTATATCATGAAAAATTACAAGTAGTTACATGATATATAACCTTGATGTCAGGGTGAGCCTTAAAACTGACTAGAGCGAGGTATTTGTGTTGTGCTGTTTTGTGTTGTGTTGTCCTGTGTTGTACCATGTTCACAGTGTTCTGTATACATCCATTTACTATATCGATATGATATGATTTTAAATATGTTATGACGTTGAGTTTTCTTCCAGACAATAGTATTCAAATTCAGTGAATGACCTCCCACTAACAAACCTGAACTGAGAATTGTTACTAGTACTACTCACCTTTGTAAAATGAGGAGTGATGAAAACAAAGAAGACATCGTAGACAAACAGGAGTGATAGAAGGAGAACACATGTCTGTGTGAAGAAGACAAAATGCATGATATAAGCAATCAGGATTCAACAGTATGTCTTTTGCTACAATAGCTAGTACATGTTTGAAAATAAGCATCTTATATGCCTACCACCTTCAGTTGTGTGGCGGCAATAAACCATTTATTCCAACAATAAATTTTATCTGAGCCCAGATTTTATTTTGGTCACGTCTTTGGGTGTGTATAAGTGTTCAAAATCCTATACTGGTGACTACCTCAATGATACTTGACCAATTACCAGACACTAGCTCTAGAATTTATTTTGTCAAAGATATGGGGTTAGGAAAAGGGTTGCAATAGTGTTTTAGGTCTAGTTCGTAGTTAGGATTAGGTAAAGTGGCGAGTGATCCAGGATTTGGTTAAAGTAGGACCATTTTAACCAGGGGGTAGTTTTCCCATGACAAGTCTCTAGAACATTAATGACCCTAATTGCTGAGCCCTCCCCCAAAACTCACTGTAAAATAACACAAAGGATCCCTGGAGAACTCACTTTGAAGTTTGGCAGACGAACCACCTTGAGTACACTGATACAGAAGCATATGCCTAAGAGATCCAGTAAGATCCAGGCAAATGACTCCTTACGATAGAAGAACCATGTAAGGACGAACGCTCCACAGCCAAGCCATAGTATGGCGCTTATGACAGTAGGACGCTTCTGGAACACAGGAATAAGGGGCAGTCTGTAGAGAAATCAAGATTTCAGTACATCATTGTTTAAATAGGAATATATTAAGCATTATAGCTGCATGCCTTGTTTATTTTCATATTTGCTGTGTCCTTATTTACATTCTCCACTAAGCTGGAAAATGAATATGGGAAATTAATCATATGCAATTTCTTTAAAATGGTACATCCTTTGCGGCAGAATATACTATATAACAACTAAAGAATGCATCTCCAAATCCATTGACAGGGGAAAGTGAATACATCAGAAAGATAAACTTACCTTTCTTTACAAGGGAAAGCAAATGTTACAGCAGGTAGCAATGTAGTATGCATGCCTGACCAAGCTCCCATGCAGTATAGGGCAATCACAACATAAACTGGAATAAAGATGTGAGAAAAGAATGAAAAAAAATGGAATATGATATGGTGAACAATTCATGCAAATTCTTCTATCATTTCATCATAATCTGATTTTTATTTCTTTTCAACACAGATTACTCAAACAATGGTATTGCAGAATACCTAACCAAAAAAGTAAACTTAACCAAAACCTAACCTTGACCCTAAATACAATGTACTGGTGCATGGTATTGTACTCTGCAATTAAGCCCACAAGGAATTTAGAAAAAAGATGAATAAACAACACAGTGTATAGACACCCATTTCACAATAATTTTGTTGAGGTTTCCACAGACCTGGAAAAGAATACATGTAGCTGACTTACCGACTGGGCTGTAGAAGAAAAATAGAAGAAGTAGCATAACCATGACCATGAGGACCCAACAGATAACGATAGGAGGGGTGATAGTCACAGATTCAGCCTCCTCACTCTCCTCCTCATCTGATTCACTGGAGTCCCCGCTGTTCACATTCTGGTAGTGACCCTGGCCATCCCGTCTCTCATGTCTCTTTTCTCGCTTGTGTCTGTGGGTTGTAATAACAGTCAAGAGACAAACACAAAAAGTTAAGATTTGATAATATTGTTAATAACAACTTCATTTACTGGGTGTAAGCCACAAATATGTTTAAACTATTGAAATTTCTCCCAGAAAGCATTACATTTATATTGTACTTCATTTTAATTGTACTTATATCCCTCCAAGGGGATGCTCAAGGCACCGACAAAGAACTATCATGATCCTTGCACTGAAAGCAATCAGGAAATAACTTCCAACCATGTACCAATTTATCAGTGTATACAGACCTGCCAACCTCTGGAGTTCAAAAACTGTATTCTTTAGTGTCAAAAGTTGTATTTTACTGACAAAAGTTGTATTCTTGAAAATAAACACAGATTGTTACGCGGATCAATGCCTCTTACAGTTTCTACCTACAGGAAGAATTTTTTTTATTGATCATTGGTTGAATATGCATTATTTCGTCACGACTGGTGTGTTTGATGAACCAATAAACATCCCCAAATTGCCGATGTGAGGTGCTTGTAGGATACTTTACAGGACAGAATGGACATTTTGCTATTGAAAATGGTGGACGCACACACAAAATATTAATTAAAAATATAAAAAATAAAAAATAAATAAATAAAATCATTTTTTTTTTTTGTTGTTGTTGAAAATCGTATTTTATCAAGGAAAATCGTACTGTCGTATTTGCTTCTAAAAATCGTACTAAATACGACTAAATCGTACTGGTTGGCAGGTCTGTGCGTAGTGTGGCAAATGAAGATTCATTACTTGCCAAAGGGCATTACTACCGCAGCTGGGACTCAACTCAAAACCCATGTGATCTACAGTAGATTTTTACAACACGTGCTTCAGTGACAATTTCTCCATAAATAGTTAATTTCTAACACTAACTACAACCCTGGACATAACACTATACCTAATCCTATTAAACCTAACCTTACATGAAACCCAATTGCAATCCTCACTCCAACCCCAACATAACTCTTCATCCTTCACAAACTAAAGCCAAGAGCAAACGTCACTGGAGCATGTGTCAGATCACTGAATAGAATGAAACAGATAAAAAAGCCGTCGGTGTGGACCACCACCACATTGAAAAATATCAAACTAGGCTGCATAATAACATTGACATAACCCAAAACTCTCAACAATGACAGGAAGCTTACTGCTTGTAACCCATGAGTCCTGCCCAGAAACCTCCAATGGCCACGGTACCAGTAGCCATTAGCCAGATCACTATCATGTTGTAGTCCCATTCCGGTGGTTCGGGGCTGTAAAAGGCCACCTCAGGACTTGGACCTTGATTCTGCAGGGGGAGAATAGGGAGAACAAACTACTACTACATACAATAAGACATGAACCAGAGACATATTAAATGTTTATTCATAAGTGTTTAATATCTTAATATCCCTGTTCAGACGTTACCACATATATCCCAAAAGAATAAAATAAAAAAGCAAAATAAAATTATGTAAGCATGGTGCGCTTTATGTATCTTATACATGCAGATGAGCATTTATACCTATGTGTAGAGGCCTTAATTGCATGCAGCTATTTTTGTTACCTTAACTTAACTATTCATATTGCCACAGTGTTTTTTTTTCCAATGGCAGTTTAGTGTGTTAAATGTGATGAGGCTTTCTTATAATTCACACCAGCATTCATTCATACATGTAGATATTCATTCAAAAATACAGGTAGCAATGTTTTTTATTGGAAAATTGCAAACAGCATGTAAACTACATTGAAGTGTAATCAATCTACTGAAGCAAGCATGGAAAACTCAAATGGATACAGATAATATCAAGCAATGACTCTCAATATTAACAACATTGCATTATCCTATGGAGTTAGAATGAGTGTATCTCTGTCATGAATTATAAGAATAGAACAAAATAAATATTAGTTTATTTAGGAAGGAGATTAATTTATAACTTCTAAACACATCATAATCCATAAATAATGCTTAATCAAAATATACATCTACTCACGGTTAGGTCTTGGAAGTCTTTGTCTTCTAGGAGAACAATAGGTATATCAATCTTGACAGATTCATTGAAGGATGGAGCAGTCTAATAGGGAAAGAATGAGAGTAAAAGTTAATCTTACTCTACTTCTTAAACATCCATGAATGCGGATTACATTGTTACTGATGTACCGGTAAACATAATACCAAACTGATAAGATACAGAGGTGTCTGGCTTTACTGCTACATAACTTCATCATTTTATTAATTACTATTTACGTCATTATACAAGTGTGAAAATCTAGAATACACCACTACTGGAAAATTCAAAAAATAGAGCACATCATGAAAGCAATATTTATCCAAGCAGAGCCATTTGTTAAGAGAGATTGGGCAACCTAGTTCGGGTTTGGCACAGTATGGTGAATAGTGAATACTGCCTAGTTGGGCAAGCACAAAGCAAAAGAATCTATGCCATGTTGCGACCAAGTGAAACCGAGTTGGTCAAACTCTGGGTATAGAAGTCTCTGTTTCCAAGGTTCCATAAAGCAAAAGAATATATGCCATGTTGTGATCAAGTGAAACCGAGTTGACAAAACTCTGTGTATAGAAGTCTCTGTTTCCAAGGTTCCATACTGTACACATTTCTAGAAACAAGTATGATAGAGACTCACCACTCCTGTCTCACTAATGACTAGAACACCCTCTGCCTTAGCCTGCTGTGCATGTACACCCTTCTCTGTGAAGGTACAATTGCCTCTCATTACAGCTGCGACACGACCTTCCAAGGAAGAGACCTTGGAGTCGCCACATAGGACAGATGGTGTCAGGTCAGCCAGGGGCTTGTATGCCTGTAGACAGGAAAAATAATAATATCAGTCACACATGCATTTATATTACAAAGCTAATTAAAACTAGATGGAACTTCGACTGCGCGCAGTCGAAAGTGATGCCTCCGTCATAGAGCAATTTTACAAACCAAAACGGAAGAATTATTACAAATTCAAGTTCGGTTGTAATCCATAACAGGTTCTCAGAATATCGTGATTATACAAGCTATTTCTCATATACATGTATGACCCTTTGATCTTTTAACTCATGACCTCAAATGCAAAATACATATATGCATGTCTTGAGTTTGATGGTAATCCATCCATCGGTTCTTGAGATAACGCGATCACAAGCTATTTTTGCATACATAATGAGCCCTGTGACCTTTGACCTTGTGACCCCAAAATCTAATCAGTTCATAGGCTTGGCAAGTTACATACATGACCAAAGTTTGGTAGGAATCCATCAGTCGGTTCTTGAGATAACGTGATCACAAGCTATTTTTGCACACATAATGAGCCCTGTGACCTTTGACCTTTGACCTCGTGACCCCAAAATCTAATCAGTTCATTGGCTCTGCAAGTTACATACATGACCAAAGTTTGGTAGGAATCCATCAGTCGGTTCTTGAGATAACGCGATCACGAGAACGGGACGTACATACATACGTACGTACAGACGTACGGACGGACGGACAACCCAAAAACATAATGCCTCCGGCTACTTCGTAACGGAGGCATAAAAATGCATGTGTACTTAATTGTATCAATACATCTACTTAAGAGAGCTACTATGATAAGAAACTCAATCAATGAACTACCCAAAGATCAATGATATCGTACATGTACTATCTGAGGGGATTACCCACTTTCAGTTCTGTAATGATTCTGTATAATAGAGACATAGTCTTACCCTCCTGTCTCACTAATGACTAGAATACCCCCTGCCTTAGCCATATCTAGTATTAGAAACCATATAAAATGGTATGTGCAGTTAACTATTCTATTTTGTGTGGAAATTAGCAGAGTGTACATAATAAGTACATGCTCATGGGCTAACTTCATACTGATACATGGTTAAATGTCTGCCACCACATATGACTCATACTGCAACTCTAAGTCTGCTTTCCACGCTGACACAATACCTGATATAGTGACAATACAATTTTAGTAATAATGCAATGCAAACAATATTACTTTCAAAGTACTTACTGACTGGTCAAGCTTCGTTGGTAGTTTGTATTGTTTGGAGTCATACATGATGCAGTATTCTCTACTACTTTCTTCACCACCATATTGCACCGAAACAATGCCATAGAATGCTTGAATCTGAATTAAAAAACGAGGAAAAAAAAGTCATTTACAATACTTAACCTTTTAAGGATCCTGAAAAAATCGTAAGAAATAGAGGGTTAGACTGAAATATCATAACTTTGGTATCAAATCAAACAGAAAATCGCAAGCTTGCTCCTCGCACCAATATCTTATAACCTTGAGTGAATGGAAGCCAGCGATAGCCGATTAGAACGGTCCTTGTCAGCGCCAATTTAGTAAAATGAGGCTGCGATTTGAGAGATCGGATGAACATTCTGCACATGCCACATGCGCTAAATGTAAGCTAAAGTTCTAAGCGCTGGGTGAAGGGCAAATTATATTGCTCCTTCTTCCAAGTTCCAGTGTTTGTCAAGTCTGGCTTTAAAGCTATTCAACGAGGTTGCAGATACTACTGAGTCAGTAAGGGAGTTTCAGTCGTTGAGGACACTGTGGCTGAACAAGTCTTGCCCAAGTTTCTTCCTCCTCCTCCTCCTCTGGCTCTAGACCCTAGATCTACGAGACCTAGATCTAGACTGTAGAGTAAAGGAGGGGGTAATCGGCCTTTGGCAGTTTTCGGCCGGTCCGTTGGATGCATGGTAAAATCCCTTTAAAATACATTGTATAATAGCATATCACATATCCCACACATACCATACCATGCCAG
Organism: Strongylocentrotus purpuratus; assembly: GCF_000002235.5. Taxonomy (NCBI): domain Eukaryota; kingdom Metazoa; phylum Echinodermata; class Echinoidea; order Camarodonta; family Strongylocentrotidae; genus Strongylocentrotus; species Strongylocentrotus purpuratus. The sequence continues at coordinate 56,417,442 of NW_022145612.1, forward strand.
AGTCACTGAAGAACCACTTTTGCAATAGAAAATATATCCTTAAAATCACATTAATCGGCGGTCCCGCTACCCGAATCTGAAAAATAGAGTATCTTACGCGTGTCTGTAAGGAATATGGGTACTATAAAATGAGCTTTATTTCAAGTATTTTTCAGATTTAGAGCCCGATGTTCAAAATCTTGTGGGATATTTGTATTGCTATTATGCGATGTATTTTAAAGGGATTTAAACATGCATCCAACGGATCGGCCAAAAACTGGAGATGATCGATTACCCCCTCCTTTACTCTAGACTCTAGAGCAGGCCTTCTCAACTAGTTTATTAGAAGTGCCAAAACGAAAAGAATTTGCAGTTGAAGTGCCACCCTGTATGTTTGACTGAAAACGGAAGGGGTCGAGGGGCGAAGCCCCAACGGGGGGTAGCAGGGGGCGGAGACCTCTGAAGCTGGTGGATTGTAGGGCTTTCTAAAGGCCCAAATGGGGCATTTTTAACACTATTTTATTCCACAATATAATCAAGCCTAATTTCATATTGATGTGAAAAAACTAGTACAATTCTTGGGTACAATTACACTGGAGGTAAAATTATATGTAGTTTTTTGGCTGCAATAAACACAGGAAATGTCAAAATAAAGTGAAAATCAAACAAACAAAAACAAGATGTTTCCAGAGATTGGTAATGTTAAAATTAGTAGCCCATAGTAAGCTAACTGTTGTTCAGAGATTAGGTTTAGTTGAGTCTCTGAAATTAGGTTTAGAGTCATATTAAATGGTAAAAAACGATGAGTACCCCCTTTCTTCCTGTTTATCAAGCAAGCATTTTGGGCTCAAATTCGACTGCAACTTCTTGATTTAGCTAAGTATTTAATTCTAAAATGTATATTTTCTTTCTTTCTTTCTATTTTTTGTTTTGTTGTTGCAACAGTCGCGCGCCACTCCGACTGACCGCAAACCCCGGCCCCCCCACTCAGTGTTATTAAGGGTACGCATATGCTCGTACCCTCTTTTTGAAAGCACCCCCTATCTGGGGACTGCCAACATTTCCGAACCCCCCTTTCGCGGGCTTTTCGCAGGCTTTTCGCGGGCTTTTCGCGGGCTTTTCCTGCCTTGGAGACCCCCCTAAATCAGGAAAAATGCTCAATGTACCCCCCTAAATTCGGAATAATTTCTCAGGAGTCCAAAGAGATGAGAGAGAAAAAGAAAAACACCCCCTTTTTAAAGAAATCTCCGGGTGAAAAGTCAAATACACCCCTTTTTTCACAAATCTCGGGCCGGACTTTGTCGCACGAAAAGTACCCCTTTACCGGACATTTTGGCAACACGCATGCGGTCATTCCGACCTCTGAGTGGGGGGGCCGGGCCGCAAACGCCACAAGTGGTGCACGCGCCACCAGTTGAGAAGGCCTGCTCTAGAGTAAAGGAGGGGGTTTTCGACCACTTAAGACAAAATCCTTTTTTTGGGACTCTTTACTTCCTATTTATTATCATTTCTTGTTTAAATCATGAAGCAAATATTACTATTATTTAAACAACAAAAAAGCGGTGTCTGGCTGCATTGATTCAATACATGTGATGAGATACTTTTGAGCTTGCGACTAGCACAAAAATCGGGGTCTAAATCTGAAAAATACTTAAAATAAAGCTCATTTTATGGTACCCATATTTCTTACAGACACCAGTAAGATACTTGATTTTTCAGATACTGGTAGCGGGACCGCCAATTACATCGCTAAAATGTGATATTTTAGAATATATTTTCCATTGCAAATGTGGTTCTTCAGTGACTCTGGCATGGTATGGTATGTGTGGGATTAGACCGAAAGCTTCAGTCTCTATAATCGTCGGTTGTTCCACTGAGACTACGTCTGGCTCCACTAGACCTCCGGTTATAGAGACAGAACGATCGCCTATGCCAGCCTATGTTGAACTTATTCCGCTAGATTTTAGCCGCTAGGCCCCTCCCACAAACTTGCCACGGCCGTATTGTTATGCCCCCAAAATCCCCCAAAATGTCATTTTACCTCGTTCATTTCCAATTTTAAATTAGGCCTAGGCTATAATACATCGATTCCACTTACTAACTTCATTGATATAATCCGTTTAATGGTCCCTTTTAAAGAAATTATCGGTCAAAATCGACATCCATGTTGAAAATCTTGCAAGCCGTGTTAAACTCTCGCTGCCGTCAATCTCATCCTTTCTAGTCTACGCCGAAGGCAAAATGATTATGAAGGAAAAACTGTGATAACGCCATTACGAACGTGTAGATGGCGCACAGTTTTTCCTTCATAATAATTTTGCCTTCGGCGTAGACTAGAAGGGATGAGATTGACGGCAGCGAGAGTTAAACACGGCTTGCAAGATTTTCAACATGGATGTCGATTTTGACCGATAATTTCCTTAAAAGGGACCATTAAACGGATTATATCAATGAAGTTAGTAAGTGGAACCGATGTATTATAGCCTAGGCCTAATTTAAAATTGGAAATGAACGAGGTAAAATGACATTTTGGGGGATTTTGGGGGCATAACAATACGGCCGTGGCAAGTTTGTGGGAGGGGCCTAGCGGCTAAAATCTAGCGGAATAAGTTCAACACAGGCTGGCATAGGCAGTCGTTCAGTCTCTATAACCGGAGGTCTAGTGGAGCCAGACGTAGTCTCAGTGGAACAACCGACGATTATAGAGACTGAAGCTTTCGGTCTAGTGTGGGATATGTAATATGCTGTTAATGTGTTATGCCATGTATTTTAAAGGGAATTTACCATGCATCCAACGGATCGGCCGAAAACTGGTGATGGTCGATTACCCCCTCCTTTACTCTAGTAGGTCTAGTCTATGTGTGGTCTAGAGAGTCTAGAAAATAGACCCATTTTGTATTTTCTTCTTTTTCCAATTTTTCTTGGATTCTTCTCTTTCCAATCAAAGTACAATTCTCTGTGTAGATTAACCCACACACTTACAGCTACATTAAATATTATCTTACATGTCCGACACCATATCTACATCCTGACTTATGGATCCTGCGGCCTGCTGAGTATCGTCGTAGAAGTAGAAGTAGAAGTATCGCTTCTTCCACCACAAGGACAGACACAAATGTGAGCATATGGGACTTGATTGCATAGCACTGCAGTATTACAACACATAAACACAGAAGTTCAATTGCTCACTCTGCACAGTCACTCAAACAAGTCACCGTCACGGGATCAATTACTTCGTAAACACATTGATATTCACAAATTTATATTCTTAAGTAGTAAATCCCATAATTCGTATAAACATAAACATCATACCGTCTGCAAAACAGCCAAAAGAAGAAAAAATACCGGTCGCAAGAACGCCATTTCAATTTTACTCAGCTCAGCTCAGTTGTCAAACCCTAAACAAGCGACGTTTACACTGCTGATATCTGACACGTATGTACACGTACACTGCAGCTGCACGAAAGGCATGCAGATCAGTGTGAACAGCATATGCTTGGGGGAGATCGTGGTTGTTGTTATCATGACAAGTTTCCAATGAAAAACATTACAAAAGGATGTTACCTTGTTTGTATGTTGTTTTTTTTTATAGTTTTTTTAAAATTTATTTATTTGGAGAGAGCAAGAGAGAAGGAAAGGAAGGGAAAGGGAAGGAGAAGAGAAAGGGAAAGAAAGAAGAGGAATAAGAAAACAAAAGGGGGAAAAGGAGATCGAGGGGCGCAAAAGGGCCTTGCCTCCCAGGCTGTTGCCTTCCTCCTTCTCCCCCCCCCCCCCCATCAAAAAATAAGAGAGAATGAAATATAGGGAAAGAAAAAAGAAAATAAGAGGAAGAAGAACAAAGAAAAGGGGGAGGGGGGTATCAGTTGCAATTTTCTCGCACTTTTTTTTTTTTGGCCCTTGAAAATTTGAAAATTTGCACCCCCTCCCATTGAGCGCCAGGGGTGGGGGCCCATCCCCCCAAAAAAGCTTTTACACGGTTTTTTTTTCCCAGGGGGGCCGGGCCCCCCACGCCCCCCCCCCCTGGATCCGCCACTGGCCGGTGGGGGATGCACTGGCAAACGGATGGGGGTGGGTGCCCCCGCCCAAATAAAATTCAAATGTGGTTTGTTTCTAATTCGATACCGGTGATTTACAAATGTTGCTGAAATGACATAATGTTCTGAGATATTTCCTCATTTTTTAATATATACTTTTTTATGCGCTTCTTGGAAAATGAAAAATTCCTAAAATTACCGTCAGGCGAAAATATGCTTATTGAGAGGCTTACATGCCAGGGCCTGCGGAACGGCGGGGCTCGGGGGCCGGCTCAAGCTTCCCCTCCCACTTGTTTTGAAAAAGTATATTAAGGAGAAATAGAAGGAAAGAGGGAAAGAATCCGCGCCTGCCATAAGAAAAACTTAATTAGACCATATGTTACACAGCAAACTGCACAAATATTGTACAAATCAGTAATTCAATGTAAGTTTGATTACTGTATAGTGCAATTTGGGGGAATGCCGGAGAAGGAACTTTAGAAAGGCTAGGTGGGGGAATGCTTTCAATAGACTTAAATTTGAAAGGCCCTTTGTATCATCTCGTGCAAGAATTTACGCTTCTATTAAATTCATAGGAGAAGTAAAACCCTGTTCACCATTGTTTTCATGGTGCAAAGTTGTTTACAGACTGAAAAAGGCTAAAACGGGACAGTAGGGTGTGAATAAAACTAGGAAATTGTAATTGAAAATGTAAAAAAAACGTTGTAAACCTGGCAATAAGAGGCTCTTGAATCCAGTTTTAAAAATGGACATGGCTTTGTGGCTAAAGCTGACGAGAGCCAGCTACCCCCCCCCCCCCCAGTGGCGGGTCCAGGGGGGCGGGGGTCCCGGCCCCCCTGGGGAAAAAAACGTTTAAAAACACGCCTAATTTTATCTTTTTTTGGTGGCCCCTCCTCCCTGGCTTTTCAAATTTTCGAGGGCCCCCAAAAAACTTAGTGCTCACAACCCCCCCCCCCTCCCCCACCCCCACTGAGTGAAATATGCCGGCACGATTTTCAAATTTCAGCAGACTAAATTTCAAATTGATTTCAAATTTGGCCCCCCCCCCCCCTAAGAAATCCTGGATCCGCGCCTGGAAGAGGAGACAGAAAAGAGCGTGAATGATGCAGAGACAATGAGCATGACATGTGTTTATAAAGAAAAAGGGCAGAACGCGACGGGAGAAAAAAAAACTAGACGAAAGATTGGGGACAAGGGAAACACAACTAAAAAAACAATAGGCGCGAAAACTTAATTTCTTTTATAAGATTGTAAAATTAACCATTTTATTTTTCTCAGATGGGGTAATGAGCCTATATAGGCCTATAATTACGGAGAGACTTCCAAAATTTGGGAATTATCCTGGGGTGGTCGTCCTTGGGGGGTAATTTTCTGGGGGTCTTTTGTCAACGGGGTAATTGATAATTGTCCTATATGACGCGATCATTCAGTGCATGCCCCCAGCCTACCCCTTAACAAAATTCAGCTGCGGAAAAGGGGGCCTGAGGGAGGTTGAGTTTAATGACTCATTTTTGGGCACTTGGAAATGTTGAATGAAATGAGCTTATGTAATGCCAATTGTTTCAAATGAAAATGTTTGCAGAATAATAGGTAATTTAGTTATTGACTGACACATTTCAATTCTGCTAACATAATGGACTCTTATTTCTTTATTTTTTTTTATTTTCGAAGGTATATTATAGTAATAGGTGCATATTACCGACACAATTAAGTACGGGTCGCGATTCGTATAAAGACTCGTATTTTTGTCAAGCTAGCTTACCATACTATATCCGGAGCTATCATGGCTATTGAACTTTAAAGCACTTGCACCTTGACATACGCTGAAAATTCTATTAAAATGGGCAAGAAAAAGAAGATTTCAAGTAGGCCAGTTTCAACAGAGAGTACACCAGCAAAGGGAAATATAGGAGACACTAACAAAGGTATCTGATTAGAAAGAAAAAGTTGTATAATAGAATTGAATTTAGGCATGAGACTTGCATAGCTAGGCTAAAAAAAGTAGACCACCGGTACCGGTACGGCTCCCAAGTTGCCGCGACACGTTTTCAATCCCTAAGTTTCGGGGATAAATCGGTCGTTGCGCCCGCTAAGCTAAGTTAAGTCCGAGAGGCTAGAGGTATACCGGGCCGTGTGAGTAAAAAAAAAGCTTACACCTAGAAAATTGCTAATTATTTAAAAAATCATCTATGAACATTGAATTATTATACATATTATGAAAGAGTGTTTTATCCCAAATCATCTTTTGTGTGTGGTATGTTGTAGATCTATGTGTTCACGCTTGAAAGAACAGGAGCATGGAGGAGGCATTGTAATTTGTGAGAGTGCGAAAATCGACTTGTATTTTGTTGTAAGTATCAAAGTGAGAGAATGTATTGAATGTTTAAAATGAGATGGATTGCATTTGCTTTTTGCAGAAACAAAGTCACACACACGCGCACAAATGTTCTTTGATATGTGTGGCATGATTCATTTTGTTAAACTTGATCTGCAAAGACCAAATTAAAAATGATTAATACCCAAATCCCAATTGTTTTATTCAAACATCACTTTGTTTTTGTTGTTGTTGGTAAATGTTTTATGGCGTTCATTCAGTAATGAATATATACGCCATAAATATCTTCAATTTTATAAGAAAATCAGTTATAGTCTTCATAAGAAAACTGAGAATAAAGATTTGTAATGAAATAATTAATTAATAAGTAACGCAATTTATTCAGAGTGTCTGGATGGTTTGCAACTTTGTGTTTCTGCTTTTTTAAAGTTTAATCTGGTCAGCCCGGTTTCGATTGCATGGAAACTAGCTTTGCCCGATTTGAAACAGGCTTCTCTTTGGCACAGGTCGATTTGTGCACTCTCTTAAACAATGTCTTCCGTTCATCCAAGCATACCTAACTGTGTACACAAATGATACCTAATGTGGGATAAAATACTCTTTCATGAGATGCATAATAATTTATTGTTCAATCATAGATCTAGATGATTTTTAAAATAATTAGCAATTTTCTAAGTGTCAACTTTTTTTTGGACTCACACTGTAGTGGCTGATCTTAGCAGTTGAGAGACTAACTTTCATTAAGACCATTGAAGACTGGTATTTCCATGCTGACATGAAGTTATTTAATACAGCTTTTGAATCAGAGTGACAGAGATCGCTTCTCCCCTCCTCCCAATTACAAATACGATTAACAACTAATTAATACTACAAATAGTATTGCTATTGCACTTCTTTAGCCCAATAATTTTAGATTTAGATTTCAATTTTTTGCTGGTAAAAATAGATTCTGTTCTCAATTTCATTTTCAGTTCCAAAGAAATATGCATTTGACTCAACAAAAGGAGCCTCTGCTTCAGACGATCCAAATGATAAAACAGTAAAAAAGGTGAGATTATCTTGATCTATAACCTTACCTTTCTTTGTCCAGTATAGATCAATTTTGTTTGTAAATACTTATATTAGTTTTAGTATGTCACTCTTCTATCTGGATTTCTTATTTAAAGGAAAAATAAATAAATTTTGCCACAATAATGTGTCATATTGTCCCTTATTGCTTTATATTGAAGTGCCATAGTCATAGATATGATGATAAACAAGAGTCAATTTATTCTGTTTTGTTGAAAGATCATTGAATACAAGTAATTATCAGGGAGGGGGGGGGGGTGGAAAAGGCAATGAAAAGTAAGTGATATCACTTCTGTTATTTCTTTTAATTGAATGATATGTGAATGCTGGAATTAGTGCAAGAAAGGTGCCACATCTGATTCTGATGACTTAGTTTATCTCCAAAGTAAGAGAAAAATGGAGGGTGAGAGATGAAGCATAAGTGAGACTGAGAGTTATAGAGCACTGGCATTCGAACAGAAGAGAGAGAAAAAAGACAATAATTATCAAGTTCAAATATAAATCAAGTTTGTGCTGATGTGAATAATTTGCTAATGTTCTTGGTTTAAGGTGATTCTTCCAGTAGAAGAGGAGCAGGTTATTGTTAACGAGATCTTGAAGTACAAAGAAGCCAATGACAGTGGAAGCACTGTGTCTGGCAGGCTCACCAACAAGAAACTTACGGTAAGATGTGTGGTATTTGGATATATTTCTACCCCCTTGGTATTCCTCAGGCCAGGTATGTGTGTGTGTGTAATTGGGTTTATAACTTTATACAGACGTGTATCAATTTAAATCAGATAAATTATTTACATCCTGGACTGACCATTTAAGTCACCATCCAAAAGACGTGACTCAGTTTTGAACCAGGGTCGCCTGAGCCAGTTTGTAATAATCTGTGGGCCGTAAATATTGCTGAACTAAAATCATTATTGTGTAGAGCAAGATATTTTATGTTTTTCCCATCAACTCTCTAGATCTACATGAAATATTGAAATTGTGGTTTCATTTTGTGTGTTTTCATCCAAAATGATGGGAAAAGTATTTGAAATGTATTTTATTCTGGATCTCTGGTTATTTTGACACATATTTATATTGGTGTTTTTCCTGTGTAATGAGTAGACAACTAGACATTATTCTAAAGTGCATCTTGTTCTTGTACAAACTTCTATTTCATTTTTAAAGGATTTATACAATGCCCTAGAAGATGTTGGTTTTAAGCACAGTCAGATATGTGATGCCATGCGAAGTACTGTCAGCTATGGGGGTGATCTTCACTCTGCTTTAGATTGGCTCTGTCTTAATCTCACTGATGGTAAGATACTGCTAACTCTGTTGAGAGCAAGGAGGGTGTGAATATTTTATTGAGGTATTGCCCGTTTGGTTCTCAACAGGCTAATTATTAATATCAGTTAGTAGCTTAGACATCTTTGAATGATGGTTCCACAGTCTAATATGGCTTAAAAAACTTTTTTTTTTAATTTTTGTAATGATTAATTTCTGTATCATATTAATCAAGTATTTTCATTTCCTCAATGGTAAAACTGAATTATAGAGCCTGGCAAGGGATAGGTATTTATATGGATAATTCTGTTGATAATTTTTATATTGAGCTTTTTGAAAAGATTTATGATCTTTGTGAATGTAAGGACCTTTTGCTTCATGCATTCTTATGTTTGATCGTGATCCTAAAAAAAAAAATATTTGTTCATAGTTTTATATACTTCTATATATTTGATCAATTAATACTCATCAATATTTTTGACTGTGTTTACTTTTCTATTCAAGAATCATTTGACTGCATCATCAGTGAACAATAGTGATCATGTATTAAAGTTTATCTCTATAATTTCATAAATCAGGTCAGTTACCAAGTGGATTCACAGAGAAATATGTCCAAGATGATGCAAAGAAGAAGAAGGAGAGGGCCAAGTTTGTTCCAGAGGATGAAGGAAGTAAGAAAGAAAGGAACACAGCCAGACCTGAAAAGAAAGTAAGTTCTAAATATATGACCTTGTAAAAAAAAATTAAAAAAAAACTTGTTGCAGTAGGAATAGAGATTTTATACAATTTCGTACCTCCACTTTGGATATTTTGGATGGCAGGTCCAAACTCAAAGATCATTTATGATATGATTGTTTGAAATATATTTTCTTTCTTATCATGATTTTTTAACATTGATTGGGCGCAGTGATAATTTTGGATTTGGGGGCCTACCATCTACTACACTTTATTTATATAAAAATTGTGCAATATTACCTTGTTCATGGAGTTATGATTAAAATTATATGATTATCTAGTGTTATTGACACAGAGAGTTTATGCCTACAGTGAATTCATGCTTCATATCTGCTGTCTAGCGGGTATTCATATCAATGATTTTAAAGGTCATACTAAATATGTTATCATATAGGCTTCCAACACATTTCCAGATCATCCATAAGACCTGAGAAGTGAGTGATGTCTTGCCAAGGCACATTTGTGGAAGAACAATTTAAGAGTGAGTGATTAATGAAAATTTTAGGGCAAAAAATGGATAAAGGATAAAAGACTAGAAAGTTATAATTTTGTTTAAAGTCAGAAAAAGTTGGATAAAGGATAAGAAGGATATTGATGTTTTAAAGAAAGATTACCGACAGCCCTTTTCAGGACTCCCCAATCCTCCCCCTCTCTCTCTTTCACATGGTGCAACTGTAAACCTACTGTATAATACTCTGCTTGTTTGTATATTTCAGAGTGTTGATAGTAGCTCCACCCAAAGTAGCACATCTAGCAAGGAGTGGACCATGCAGCGATATGCAGATATGAGCAGTGACGATGACAATGACAGTCTCAAAGATGATGGACAGCCAGATTCCTGGAAAAGAGAACCTGTAAGTTTGACCACATGTACCAACATTTCATTGGTTTACACTAAACTGGCTCATAAAATACTTTCATCTTTATGTGTCATCCTCAACAACTACTACCATATTTCTCCTGGTAATTTTTTTGTTCTGAAAGTGAAAGGTATACCTACATTTGAAAGGCATTCCTGTGAGCAAGCCTCACACCATCATAGAATTATTGCTTAATAAGTTTGATTCATTCCAGTTTCCCAAGCTCAATTTCATGCCTACAATTTTACTCTTTTATTAAGAAAAAGAAGCTTTCACATTTTTTTCTTTGACCTTTGTCTGCAGTTAATTTACAGTTTTTACACCAATTATTTAATGATATAAGGAACAGATTGTATTTGACCATTGTTGTATACCTTTGGCAGAATGAGTACTACATAGAACTTACAGCTTTGATGTTTGATGCTCAAAACAAGGCTTCTGAGGCTAAGGTGAATGGTGACAAGAAGAGGAAGAAAAAAGCAAGTGAAAAGATTCAAGACTGCTTACGAAGTAAGTGAATAGTATGCATATTATTCACCACCCATTATTTAATCCATTAAGTGGATGCAATGGTTGGTAGTTTGGTAAACGGTAAGTCCTACACATGTAGTTCAACGCGTGAACTTGGCTGTTGTCTGATATGAGATCTAGTTCATTGTTGAGCTTGACTTTATTGGGAGTCTGATGTGATTTCTAGTTCAGTGCTTGAACTTGATGTGAGTTCAATGATCATTTTTAGATGATGGAAATGAAAAGATACATTAACAGGAACAGGATTCATAATCAAGGAGTAAAAGAAGGAAAAAAGTGACAATGCAAAATAGAAAGAAACTGAAAACAAAGTAAAACAAAGGAAATGAATCGATCCAGAATTGTAACGACATGCTGGATAAATTATGTGTTAGGAATGCAAAAAAGAAGCGTAATCTTTGTAAATACACTAGCATTCTTACTCTGAGATACATTTTTCAAGATTCATTTTCTTCATCAATTTCAGTCATGGCAGAAGTTGAGGAGCATCCACTGTTTGATCCCAAAGTGAAAGTCCAAGAGAAGCCACGCCCTGAACCCAAACGCCATGATGATGTTCAAGCCTCGTCATCTTCAAGTAATGTCTTAGATGATGATGATTCGGGTGGGGGAGCCTTTGCCTTGTTTGATGCTATGGAAGCTGAAGCCAAGTCTGCACCTTCACCTACCTCGGACACCTCAACTAAGAAGAAAAGTATGTATAATGACCCTGAATTAAATTTTGAATGCTATCCATAGTTATAATTGAGGTGGCTGGATTTGAATAATGGAAAAACCATTGAGTAAATTATACAAGTAACTTTGTTACATTATATGCTAGAATACTAAATTTGTGATCCAACATTTGCTCTTTCACCCAAAATATAGGATTTCAGTTAGTTTTACAATTTGGGGTTAGGTTAGTGTTGAGGTTAGGATACGAATTGGTTTTCGGGTCGGGCTTGAATTTAATACTTTGATTAATGTATAATTGACTATGGGGCAATTTTAGTGGAAGGGTGCGTTGCACAATCATAAAATGATGAGATGCCTCTATATTTTGTTTCAATTTTTAGCTGAACCCGCAGCTCCACCAGATGTGAGAGATTTTTCCTACACAAAGAAGGTGTGGACAGGGAAAACCCCCAAGCAATTCTTGATTGACTGGTGTCGAAAGCACTTTCCAAAGTCCAGCCCTCCCAAGTACCAGAAGATACAAGCGCATGGGAACCTATGGAGATGCAAGTTAGTCCAGCATTGAAATCTGTTATTTCTCCTCTTGAGTTGTATGCCAAATATTCTTAGTCTCTGTATAGTGCGAAGATGCTGACCAGTATGATTTCATTGTATCCTTTTTAATGGATTTTTCAGACCCTTAATTTGACATATCTGAATCTGGCAGATATGAAAATGTTTAATTGAATTAGAGTAGCAGAGGGGTTTTCAGCTCCATATCCATGTCTTGAGCAAAGACCAGTTGGGTAACAATTGTCCGATAGGGTTTGTCTATGTAGTAGCTTTCAAGTGAAAATTGTGGACAAGACATCCATTAACTTTAAGTGATCATACAAAACTGACATGCTTATGTTTGTAAATGTTCTTATATTTGTTAATGATGCAGAGTAACTGTGGATAGACCTAAGCAGGAACCTCTGGTCTTCAGAACAGAAATCCTGACCGAGAATACAATGGAGGCACATCATCTGGCCAGTGTGCATGCTTTCTGGCATCTTGCAAAGGGACAGGTGAGTGTTGTTAGACCAACTGTAGGAGTGATATGGCTCAGTTGATGGAGTGATGATCTTGGAATCAAGTGAAATGTCTTAAATGAGTGATTTTACATGATCAAGCAACAATTACTCTGGGCTTAATTTCACCAAAGATATAGAGCAGGGTTGCCATTGGGTTCAAGGTTAGGCTAAGGGTTAGGGTCCAAGATTGAAGTTAAGTATTCTGTAGGATATTGACCATAGCGCAAGTCTTGACAGAAGGTGTGTTGTACAACAGTTCAAGAGTGCTAATGCACATGGGTTAGTTATTCACAAACGTCACCTACACCTACATGTACATATACAATACTTATGAATAGATTTGAATCATCCATGTGTTTAGCTTACATGTTATCTTCCTACATTGAACAGTCTATTCAGCAGCTGCTACCCCCACCATATCGTGATGTATGGCTGGAATGGATGGATGCTGAGACAAAGGAGAAAGAAGAGACAACTGAAAGAAAGAATAAGGTGAGAAAATGAACATCCACGATACCTTCAGACAAGCTACATTTTACTTTGGAATAGTCATCTGTTCTAATAAGCAGGGCATCACAGCCCTTGCACTAGACTTAGAGTGAAACATGTACATGCTGTCTGTTCAGTACAAGTTATTCTTACTATCCTTTTCATGAAACACCCTGTACAACGATGATATATTTATCGTATACACATAAATTGAGAATAATATATAGTTTTTAGTAATTGATTGAAAGAAAAGCTTTAAATAATGTCTTATTGAAGTTATTTTGTTTTGCATTCATCAGAGTAAAATGCAAGAATAAACCTAAAGCTGAGTGCAGGCTAAGAAACTGTAGTACATATGTACTGAAAGCTGTTCAAGTTTGTATGCTAAGCAATTTACCAAAAAGTATAAAGTAGAGGTCATGTCTCTAAGCCACTAATTCATTTATAGACATCTTCATCAGGTCAACTATAATATTTCTTGTCTATATATATCTACCACTACAGCCCAGGGATCAGTTTGTTGGGCAGATGCTGAAACAGATCAAGGCATCTCAATCAAAAAATAATACCGATCAACCAGAAAAGAAGAGAGAAGAAGGAGAAGGAGAGGAAGATGGAGAAGAGGCAGAGAGCTGGGAGGATGCTTGGGATGATGAAGAGGAGGAGGAGGAGGAGGAGGAGGTAGAACTCTATAGATTATGTCATTTAGAATATAGACTTATTAACTTTTAAAAAACGGTGTGGTATAGTGATGATTTGACTTAAAATTTCTGACAAAATTTTCATTTTACTGTTTATTCACTCCCCGAGTTCTGTTACCTTATTTGAAGACATGTGATTCATCAAGTTTCCAGCAGCGAGAAGTTTCACTTACATTGCCAATTTCAAAACAAACAAGAATCTTTATTTTTGTAAACAAAAATATTGTGTTACCAAGAAAACCTGTTTAATGCCTAAATTTACCTTAAAATTGTTTACTATACAGTGCGTCCCAGAAAAAATGAAACCGAGAATTATCCATGTTTTATCATAACTGATCACAATTATAATTAATAAATGACACATAAAGCTTAGATCCTCTTTAATTTGATGCAACTCGTATGATGCATATTTCATGCATGAGTGATTACAATTAATTTGAAGAGAGGGAACCAAAAAGTAATTTGGCTGACGTTATCTGAATTTCAAAGAGAAAATCACATTTCTAGAAAGTTCAGTTTCTGCCCTTTCATATGACACCACAATCAGGAAAAATGAGCAAGGAATAACAAAATTCTGTTTGTTTAAAGTGATGCACTGTATATATTATCTAGCTATAAATGTGATTTATGATACAAACAGAAGTGAAGGTTACTTTTATCTATGTTAAATACTTGATGTGATTGTAGGCAAATAAAATGGATGTGAAGATTCGGCCAAACCAAGGAAAGGGACCATTGGTGACCAACAGGACATTGAAAACAATCTTGGAAAAGAATTCGGTAAGAATCTACCAATTGTTATGGCGGGTAGTTATAATGACTACAATCTGGAGAAATGTATTTCTATGATATTGATTGCTGAGCCATGTGGGATACAGTTTTTATGATATGTGCAATGTTAATCTGTCAAGACTAACAAACAGTCAACCTGCTCTAACAGTAACCTGTATACAAAGACCACCAATGAACAAAGACTACATTCGTGTTTTTTTCCATAAACAAACTTCCTCAATGAAATGTGTCTTAAAAGAACCTATATATAAAGAATACCTGCCTATAAAGACACATTTCATTGTATACTTTCATTGTATAATCTAATTTTAGAGGGACATTTTTAAATGGACATGAAAGTTGCAAAACAAAAACAAGGTACAATTGTTTTAATATCAGCTTGCAACATTTTCATTTTTTTAATTAGAATACAACTCAACATGGACGATTATTGGAGAAAAGGAAGACTCTTCCTGTATTCCAGCATCGAGACCAAGTCTTAGAGCGTATTTACAAAGATTCCATCGTCATCGTGGCGGGGGAGACGGGGAGTGGAAAGAGTACACAGATACCACAGTTTTTGTTGGAGGTAAGGAGATACTTCATCATTTGGGATATGTTTCCATGGCAATGATTATTAAAAGATTGTAGAAGACTTGAAGTGTTGTAAGGTGCTGATACTGTAAAGGTGGCTTTGATACGTGTTGGTACATAATGCGGTTGCTTGTTTGTGTGAAAATGAAGTATCATGCCCTTGAGTAAAACATTTAATCTAAATTGCATCTCTTCACCCAGGTGGTGAATGGATACCCGGTAGGGTGCCAATATTGTTGTTGTTGGATTATAGTTGGAAAATAGTGAAAGGCTAAAATACTCCTCATTGTGGAGCGTGTGTGCAGTGCTTTGTAACTGCAAGGAAAAAGCGCTATATCAAATATCTTTTGGATTAGATTGGAATGGAGAGTTTGCACTTTAAATTGCAGAAATATAATTAAGCCCAGTGATCAGGTAATACAACATGGTTAACACTTTGGTCAGTTACAGGTACATAAAACTGTTAAGATGTTATGTAAGGTAAATGTAAACAACAGTTGTTATGAAAATGATATTATCATTCTTTTTATGCAAATGCTGATCGGAATATTTGTATAGAGAGTAGCAGTGCAAAACCCTCAGTTTATTTTATTTCCCCTTGGCTTAAGGTTTGGGTCAAAAGAATAATCCATGATTGCATTATTCTTTCATACCATGTTAATTCTTAATTGATCATGTTGTTTCTTTCAGGATCTTGTTTTGTCTGGTCGTGGAGGATCTGGTAGCATTGTATGCACTCAACCTCGTAGGATCTCAGCTACTAGTCTGGCTAAGAGGGTCTCTCAAGAACTAGGAGAGCCTGGCCCTGGACACAGGGTAAGTTGATATAGGACTGTTTTTACAGGGACAGCTGGCATGACCATGTGAACAAATAACTATTCTGTTGCTACCTGAAGTGGCAAATGTTTGCCATAGCTCAATATCTAGAAAAATCATTTAGGATACAGAGCAGACATATTACATAGAATATGATAACATCAGGAAAAAAGGGACATATTCAAACTAGAGGAAAGTGAAATCATAATTTATCAATATGTGATCAAGCAAAAATAGTGCATAATGCTTCCATTTGAATTCACTAATTTTTGTTTTGGAATCTATATTTTTACCCTTTTACTCCTTTAAACAAAGAGTGGATTGTTGTTAGATGAAAGTAAATAAAACTAAAATGAACACAAATTAAATCGCGCTTTTAGACCATGGTGCAATTTAAGCGACATGAAACTCTACAACATTTCTCCACATTTAAATTTTAATCTTTATATGTCTATTGACATGAATTTCTTTTCCAGGACTCCCTCTGTGGATATCAGATACGCCTTGAGTCTAAGCAGACAAGTACCACTCGACTCCTCTACTGTACCACAGGGGTTCTCCTACGTAAGCTGCAGCTTGATCCATCACTAAAAGACATCTCCCATATCATCATTGATGAGGTCAGTTTCTTAAGCCACATTCACATGTGATGTATTAAACCATCCCCAAAATGGTGGCTACAGAAGAAGATGACATAAACATAGTGCACTTCTCATTTCTGCATCTTATACATGTAATATTTGGATATAAGTCAGCCTGCGTCGGGCCTTTGTTGAATGCAGATATTTTTCATCCTCATTTGCTATTCATTCTCATATTATTTTTAATTTGTTCTAGCATTTTGTTAAGGTTGTTTACTGCACCGTGTGTACAAGCCTTATTTTATATTTTTTACCCTGCAAATGAACATCCTAGGTCATAGATTAAAGCCAGTGGTTAAATTGTCCATTTATTGTAGAATATTGCAAAAGTCATATGTGAAAAAAAAATATGAATTTTTAGTGTGCAAATGTGACTTGCACACTCAACGGCAGGATGAAATAAAAAAATTCATGGATCTCTCATTGGCTAAGAATGGTAGAGGTACTATTGGACCTACCAATATGATTCAGCACTCAATGTTCACTATTCAAATTGTTGGGTAGAATATGTTTTCCTTAGCATGGAAGGGGTTAACCTTCCATTGTCATTGTTTAGGCCTACAAGCACTGTATGCAATGGAATATTCCGATGATCATTTTAAGGGAATCGCTAAAGATTTCAACTTATAACCCATACCCACCTTTCTTTCCTCATCCCATATAGGTTCATGAGCGCAGCGTCCAGTCTGATTTCCTGATGATCATCGTGAGGAAGCTGGTGCAACAGAGATCAGACCTGAAGCTTATTCTGATGAGTGCAACGTTAGACAGTCAGAAACTGTCTGCTTACTTCTACCATTGTCCTGTTATTAACATCCCTGGAAGAACCTTTCCAGTTCAGGTCAGTCACTCTCCATGGCAATCAGGCATGGACTGAATGCATCAATTTACTTATATTTTATCAACTGAAAGGCTTATTTATGTTTGGAGTTGTCTGTTCAAAATTGATATTTCTCTTGTGTAAACATAAAGAATATGTATATAAGCAAACCTGATTTTGCAACCCCCTGTATAGGAGGAGCACTTGTCAAGATCACATTTTTTTTTTTTACCAATTAAAACTGTTTCTCATTGCACCTGTACTAAAGGAAGCTGTGCATTGATACCCATCTCTAAAGTCTAAATAATTTTGTTTCCCTTTAGAAATCTTTATATACAGGTTTGACTGTCCCATAACATCATACACAATCCTACATATATAGTATGAGAGTAGATAGGATCAATATTGTTTCCCACATTTGAAACTACCTTACATGTTATGTATGTAACAACAATTATCTGATGTTAAGATCCTGACACAACACCACATCACTTGTAAAGCCAGAGAGTAATGATGAATGATATACTTCTCCTACTAACAGGTGTACCATCTAGAGGATGTAGTGGAGGAGACAGAGTACCAGCTAGAGAGTGATTCTAGGTATGCTCTTAGATACGAATCATTGGCACAGGAAGATAAAGCAACTGTTTCTGTGACCTCAAAGGGTGGAGACTCTAAGCAAGTTCAGGTACTAACAACAATTCTTCTTCATCAAGCTAGTCATGAGGTCTGGTTATGGAATTCCACTTCAAAAGAAACTGGCTCATATCATCATATTTATCATGCTGTAGATAGTTTGTATGGACTAGCAAAACAAACCAATTAAACATACTGCAAATTGCATTTACTGATTAGCATAACCCATGTATTGCACAGATATGTGTGAGATCATGCTTTTGTTATTCATGTGGGTTGAGATGAGTAGTTTGGTTTTGCTGCTAATTTCTAAGATATATCTTAGTTTCTACCAAATTTATTTGGAAGATAATCATTCAATTTAATGTTCAATGACAGCTTTTGATTTTCAAACATATAGGATATATATCAAAATTAACGATAGGATTTTTGTTGTTGAATATATGATCAAATGATTCTCATTAACCTTTTGAATGCAATTTTTCATTTTATAACAGCTTTCTTGGGAAACAAATGATGTTGCTAACCTTGATGAGGTAAGAATTTGTTTGTTCTTTTTTACTTGTTAGTGTTGAGGTATGATGCATTGAACATAAGACATTACTTCCCTTTTTATAATCCTAAAATTACAATTCAGTCTGATCCTATTCATTTGATATTTTATTGTCCAAAAATATAGAAAATGCATTTTGTGAACAGTGCATGGTACACAAGAAAAATCAATACAAACAACATAAACATATTAATATTACTAATTCAGGAGAATATAAGATGTATAATATAGTCATTTATTTATTGCGACCATGTGTGAGTTTTTACACAAAAGGGGAAATGCTGTAAAAAAAATTAATTCAATATGTGGTGTTCCAAAACTTGTGCGGTCAAAAAATTAGTCTAAAGTAACATATGGTAGCTTTTTATGCCCATGTCATATATTTCTGTACTTGATGTTTTCTTATTTCTTTCTTCAGTAAAGCATCCTTTATAAATTTATTTTTATATGTGCAAACTTGACCCTGTTTTTGTTATCCTTGTGATGTAGAGTGGTTTGGACATTGAAAAGTATAGTAAGCGGACAAGACAAGTTATTACAAGACTCAATCCTGATACAATCAATATGGACCTCATTGTGGTAAGTTTATTTCATGTAATAGACAATATTTAGTTCAATTTTTGAAATACATAGAATAGCATCATGATTTAGGTAATTCTGATTGTTACAGAAATAACTGTTAGGTATTGCAATTTAAAAGCCTATGTTGCAATTCAATCATAAAGCCAAGCATTTTACCACAGTGAACTGCTTGAAAAATACATAAACAAGTGGCTATGTAAAAAACGTTTTCCTTCGGTAATGAATGGCAAATGGGATGGAAAAAAGAGCTGCACTTGCAAAGGCCACAAAGTATATTTAGTTATTTGTGTGTTGTAGCATCAAGAAGTTGCAGCATGTTCATTGAATCATATGTGAAGATGGCTTAGTCAGTCAAACTGAATTAATAGTTCGATAGACAGCAAGGTAATCAAGGAGATAAGTTACACTGTAGCAAGTGAAAATGCTAATTGAAAGAAAATTCAACCCCTTCTCTTTATTTTGTATATGCGCCAAAGTGAAATAAATGATTAACTAAAAGAATGAAGTGAGAAAATGATATTTTATCCCACATTGTTTTGTCACAGGAATTACTGAGCTACTTAGAGCAGGTGCCAACATTTAAATCTGTTCAGGGCGCTGTTTTAATCTTCATGCCTGGCCTGGCTCAGATCCAACAACTCTATGAGATGCTACAAGCAGATCCAAACTTCTCAAAAACAGACAGGTAATAAGATTATGCATATTTTCTAATGATATTAAGGCCCCATGAAGAGGAGTACTTTGAAAGCTGTATATAAAGTCCATTCAAAGGAGGCAGGAGACCCTTATAGGCAGGTTACCTTTATGTAAAGGTCACCATACAACAGGTTGTATGAGAAACACTTTGTAGCAAACACCCCAAAAATATATCTTTTATAGACAGGTGGTTTTCATGCTGGCATTTGCTAAACCATGTTTTACTTAACTCACTATAGTTGGTGATAGATTAAAACTCAAAGAGTGTCAGAGTGCCGATGCCTTCTGGTTCTCAATTCACAAATATGTCACATCATTACTGACCTATAGCGTTTATTCTGCTTCTGCATAAAATCGTCTGTTTTCTTATCCATCAAAAAGTATGAATTAACATACATTTTGAGTTCATCATGGAAGTTCTCTATCTAATCTTTTCCTGTGTCTACAGATATACTCTCTTAGCTCTCCATTCCGTGCTGTCATCAGATGATCAGAGCGCTGCATTTGGCATTCCTCCACCTGGTGTGCGCAAGATCGTCATAGCAACCAACATAGCTGAAACGGGTATCACCATTCCAGATGTAGTCTTTGTCATTGACGCTGGCAAGGTCAAAGAGAATAGGTACACTTTAAAGAGTCGCTGAATGTAGTACTTGTATACTTGTGCATCAATTGCATAAATATTGGCAATGATTGATAACCACATGATATTTGGCTATATTTTTACTTTGATATTACGATGCTTGTTATAATTCTGTAAGCTACTTAAGGGATCATTATCATTTGAGGCCTTCACACTTATGATATTAATTCTTTTTTTGATATATAAAAAAAACTTGTAACAGCAGTCAACATACAGTAAATTCTTCATTCTTGCATTGTGAGATCCTTTTACTGTAGGAGGGTGGCTAGAATCGTAATGAATGAGACTTGACAGTTTTTACAATAAGTATGTTAAAAAATTCCATGTTTAATAATAATACAAATTTTATATGGCGCTTAATACAAAGGTCTCTAAGCGCTTTACAAATATACTATTACCCCGGTCATTGGATTCAGTGCTTGCCCGCACACACTGTGATTATTTAAACTCAGTTGTAATTATGTGCTTGCATATCAGCAACCAGGTGCCCTACACCTGTATATCCTATCCGAGTGACTAGCTGCATCTAAATGTCTTCCATCTCGTTTGAACCACAGGTACAATGAGCGTAGCCAGATGAGCTCACTGGAGGAGATGTATGTGAGTAAAGCCAGTGCCAAGCAGAGACAGGGTCGAGCCGGTAGGGTGAGGGAGGGCTTCTGTTTCCGGCTGTACACCAAGCAGCGCTATGATGTCCTAAGGTCATTCACTCAGCCAGAGATTCAGAGGGTTGCACTTGAAGAACTCTGTCTGCATATCATGGTAAGGATGAGGCAGGATGCTAAAGTGTTCTCTTGGATGTGATATGATTGATTAACATCTGTAATGCCTTCGTTCAAGGGGACCAGTCACCCAAACATGTTGTGCTTGGAATTTGTGGGTTCCATGCTGGTATACAATATTCAAAACATCTGCTTCTAGTAATACTTCTGTCACAAGACATTTCAAATTGAATACTTTCTTAATATAAAATAAAAGCAAGTTGTGAGTAGACAATGTTTTAACTTATTTCTAGTCTTATTTTGAGTATGAGGGGACTTCAAGAGCTCTCCATTACATTGCTATTTTAACCATCATATTCTTCCACATCAAGAAATATGAGAGATTGAGAAACCTAATAAATAAGTCTTCACCTTTCTACAAACTTACCCTTCTTTTTAAATCCAGAAATGTTCCCTAGGCAACCCTGAAGATTTCTTGCAGGAGGCCCTAGATCCACCCCTCCCCCAGGCCGTGCGGGCCTCCATGTCTCTCCTGAGAGAGGTTGGGGCGTGCCTGGCTGATACCCCAACCCTGACACCCCTCGGACAGCATTTAGCGGCCCTGCCAGTCAATGTCCGCATCGGCAAGATGCTTCTGTTCGCTGCCATCTTTGGCTGTTTGGAGCCAGTGGTGAGTGCAAAATGGATTCAGTATACAGGGCCTACAGGTATAATGTGTGATGTATGATGTAAAATATAAATGATACATGATATTCTATATGTGGTTTATATTTAATTTACTACATACCTGTATTATATTGTACGAACAACAATGTGATAAATATATAAAGGTTATTATTGACACCATCATTAAATTGGAAAAGGCATAGATTTGACACTTTTAAAGTGCAAAATATCAGATAACTTTTTGTTTTTAATCTCATTGTACACATGGGAATAGCCTGGAATGATCCATAGAATCTCATTCATAGACATATTACTCAAAGGACTGTTCTCGCATTCCAGCAGTCGTTGCTCCATTGAACCATTTATATGCCAATCAATTTAAACTTGCCCTTTACATATTTGTGCTTAAGATTTACTTTCTATAGACTTGAAAATTGTCCTGAAATAGATGGTTGGTTTTGATTGCCAGTACGAATTAGTTATAAACACAACATGCTAGTCTCCTTTTGCAAGACACTTATACAGTAGAATATGTACATGTAAATTAGCTAGTTGGCATTGAAAAGGGGGGAAAAAACTTTCACCTCTTATTTGTAATTTTCTATCCATAGGCAGTGATAGCTTCAGCAATGACCGACAAGCCACCATTCCTAGTACCTCTAGGGAAACGCAGCCAGGCTGATGCTGCTAAACGTTCAATGGCTGTAGCCAACTCAGACCACATCACCATCTACAAAGCTTTCTCAGGGTATGATCAAACTCAGCTCGTAACTATTCAATAGCTTGATCTAAGTTTACAAGACAGTAGTTTCATGTCCAGTGAAATTTCTGTGAGGAGATTATGGTACACTTGTGAGTCAGAATCTTGAAAGATTGGAAGTGCAAATATGCTTGTCTGAAGAAAAAAATTCAGAATCACTGCTTTTCAAAGTAAATAAAAAAAAAAGAATGAAATATAGTCTGATGTAAGTTTAGTGTATACCATACAGGAAGGAGTACTGCAGGCCATCATTTTGAAACCTTTACTTCTGCCCTTGTGCTTTAAACTTATCATTGTTGCTAATTTGATTATATTTTCTGTAAAGACATATATTGGTGTTGATTTCAGAGTAGCTATCCTTAAGACATGGATAGTTGTTTAAGCAATACCATAGAGAAACCAGCTTTATCTATACCCTCTCTCTTTCTCTGTCTTTGATGGAAGTGTACACTAGATACCCCTGTGTCACACTCTGTATAGATGAGGGACATTTGAATTTTGCAAGATAAGGTTAGAGACAACAGTCTGATAGTAGCATAGCATGTGTTGCAATAACCTGACTTGGACCACTTCTGTGAGATGGAATGTGTGTGAACTAAGACAGTCTACATTTTTTCTTCCCCAAAAGAAACGGCCATCTCTCTCATGAAGTTCCAGTGTAGATATTTTATTCCCAGTTCATGAATGGAAAAGGCTTTCTATATCAAAATAAAAGTTTATTGATGTCTTGGGTCCTAAAAGGAGGCCCAGAAGAAGTAAAAGGAGAATTTATATCTGTAAATTTTGTTGAGAAGTGGATGAGGAAAGCAGCGCCTTTCATTCTTATCGTATACAGATTCTTTTCCCATAACGCAGTCAACTGAGTGCCCCAAAATATTGCTTTGGTAAATTAGAACTATATAAGCGTAGTGCACTTTACAACTCTGTATTGATATAACAATCAAATAAATGTGCTCACCTTGTTTAACTTTCACTTTCCATTAATTTACACTTATAATTTTTAATTTTGCCACAGAGGTTTTTTGTGGCAGTTTACTGTGTCATATCTGAATAGAGCTTAACTTTCTTTTTGACTTTGCTATGGTCAGGTGGAAGGAAGCTCGGAGTAAAGGAAGATCTGCAGAATCAAGATTCTGCCATGGCAATTTTTTGAACAGAACAGCTCTCTTGAATATGGAGGTGAGAAAAGAAATGTAGCATTCACATTTAAATGTCTGTCTCTGATGAAACTAAGAAATGGTACTAAACAGTGGTTCAAGAGTAATGTAGTTATCAAAAGAATGAGTGTAACTTTTTATATAATAGTGTTGATGGTTACTTGATTTTCAGAAAGACACACTGTTCAGCATGTTCAGCATGCAGTAGAATAATTAAATTTGGGTGGCCTTCTTAAATTGTATTAATTTTCATTTGTGGACATTGTTTTTAAGAAGTGACATACATTAAAATAAAAAAGTTTAGAATGGTATGTGAGTGAGAGGATGCCATACAGGTGTAATAACAATTGGAAGGTAAAACATTCATTGATTTCTTTTTAAATTTTTTTGCTTTTTTCAAATATATGAGTAAAATGAATGAATTAAGAAGTATTCTTGTAATGGTAAACTGAATTCTTAACATTACTTCTGTCATCCTTTATAACTTTTTATTTCCCACTTTCTAGAACGTGAAGAGAGACCTCATGCAATTGGTCAGATCCATCGGTTTTATTCCTTCACCAACCAATAATAAATCTGCTTCTAACGCATCAGCCAAGCAGCCGTCACTCTCAACCAAGATGGAGGTTCTTGAGATCAGCAAGACTGAATCATTATATGGATACAAAGATGCATTCCCTCTGACAGCATCCAATACTGCCTTGCTCAAGTCTGTTCTTACAGCCGGTAAGTTTTTCACTCTATAATGTAAACCTCAACCTCACTCCCCCTTAACCCACCCCCCCCCCCCTCCCAAAACCGTGTAATGTTGGTTGGTTGGTTGCTTGGTTGCTTTGAGTTTTTTAATTTTTTTTTTATTAACATCCCCCAAATTCTCTCTGCACAATTAAAACACCTATTTAGTAATAAAATCAGGGTTCATATTAATTAAAGGATTAATCATCACACACATTTTCTATCAGGCAGTACAGAGATCATTGATTTTAGTCAGCTATTATTTTCTGTCCAGTTGCAAAAAGTATCAGGACAGCTTTTTCATGCAGTAGACACTATATTAGATTCTTGTTTCCCCTCTTCTTCCACGTTTCTCTAGTTTTCATTTTTCAATCTCAGCACTTGTGATTTAATCTGGTACCCTTATTTTCCCACTAGTCTTCTCGGACTCGTCTTTATCTTGTCATCTCTCAACAGCCTAAAAATGCACATATAGATCCAAACTGCCACTGATATTTATGAATGGTTAACATCAAATCTGATCATTACTACATTATGCTTCTGTATTCCAATGTTGCAAAGACCACATAGGAATCTCCCAAATTTCTCCTGTCATCACTCAACAGCATATATTCACACATAAAATCTTCTCTACATCTGATATCCATGAATATTTAATATCAAACCAGGCTTGTAGGAGTATTTGTAGACTCAATGGGATGCCTTCTTTAACACAAGGCTGATATGTCACAAGACTGTCTATCCCATTGTTGCCAACACAACATCCAATTCTCCCAATTTTCTCCTTCTGTCACTCAACAGCACACATATAGGGATAGAGCAACAATGATTTGGTGCTGCTCAGTGGCTGCCGGGCCCACGATCAATTGGGCAAAAAGAATTTCCATTTTTCGGTTTAATAAAATTTGGAGTGGACTTTAAAAGATTATTATTATTATTATATATCCATACTGCTTCTAATGTTGACATTTAACAAAACTAACGATCACTTCTGGTCATTCCCAGGTATGTATCCCAATGTTGCCAAGACAACCTATGACGCTCCTGCACATGGTATGAAGGATGATGAGATAGTGTGTCGAGCTGATACTACTAAAGGACCGGTAACAGTTCATCCATCATCTGTTAATCGTCACCTAGGCACCAATGGATGGATGCTATTCTCTGAAAGGGTAGGTCTTTGATAATTTACAACAAAAAGATTTAAAACACTTAATTGATGCTGAAATGTATGTATCATTGGTATTCTTCAATGTCGTTCTTTCCTTTGATGGTGATAATGGTGACTCAACTTTTGCACCAGCCATGTTGATCCAGGTTTAATTCTGTGAAAGATGTATGATTGGGGTTAGAATTGCAATTGATTGTTAGGTTAGGTTTAGGGTTACACCTTGGGTAAGAGTAAGGTGTAGTATGTGGTCAAAGTTTGAAGCAAGGAATATGATTTGTGTTGAAATAAACTGTAGTAATTTTTGCAGAATCGTGTGTTTAAGAACTATGTGTGACATCCCACTTTGTGATTATGATAACAACTATATTTCTTAATATCATAATGCTGCCTTGTATTCACTGACCATACAGGTAAAATTGTCTCGGGTTTACATCAGAGAGAGCTCACTCATCACTCCGTATCCTCTTCTACTCTTTGGAGGAGAGATAGCAGTACATCATCGAGAACGCCTCATCAGCGTAGATGACTGGATTCAATTCCAGGTGAGTTTTAAAATCTTTTCCCTCTGAAATAAATTGATTGATCATTAAATCAAAGAATGGGAACAGAGTGTGGAGAGATTGGAAAGAAATAGTTTGGTGGTTTTGTAATCATTAATATTTTACTGTGTTGTTTGTAAAACATGCTTAATTGCAGATTACCCAATCCTGGATTTTGTGCTGGGTTTTTATTGCAGATGTTCTACAATATCTAGTTTATCTTGTAGATTTATTGCATATTAATCAAAATATTTTTATTTTGATATTTATGAAATTGCTTTTTAAAGCAGATCACATCGTGTGTATGTTAGTTTGATTGTAAATATGTATTTATATATATATATATATATATATTTGAAGTGAGCTATTTTCAGTTGTGCCACTTAACAGCTTATACCTTTATCTTTGTAGGCTTCAGCCAAAACTGCAGTCATCTTCAAAGAGCTCAGACTACTACTTAACATGTTCCTAGAGAAGAAACTTGCCAATCCAGCCCTACAAATACAAGGTTTGCAATTATCTCCTTTCTATAATTGAAAGAAATCTCTCTTCCTTGATGAAAATGCAAATAGTACAACCACAAGTCTTGCCTGACCTTTAGGTAGCATGGTTCTATCCATGGAAGGGCACTGCCATCATATGTAATTGGAAGGGGGGCATCAGGCTTGGTGGATAATTAACAGAATCACCAAATAGGGGAGGGGGCATTACGAGGTCCTATCAAAATCTCTTCTTCTTCAAAATAATCTGCCTCCCTCAATACTGAAGATTCTTGCCGATGCCGTATATACTTGGCCTGATTATCAGATTTCCCATCTCTCTTCCTTTTTCTACCACCTTTCGTTTATTTTGCCATTATTAGGGAGGGGGAGGCTTGTGCCCCACTGTATATGTGTACTTAAATGCCTCCCCATCTATCATTTGTGTTTACATTTTCCGACTACCAATTTGTTGTGCAACCAGTATTATATTGTATCTTTTTTTTTGTCAGTGTATAATTGACATCCTTTTTCTTCCTTTTCTTTTTACAGATGAGGAAGTAATCAAAGCTCTACTAAAGCTGCTAAAGTCAGAGAAGGCCAGATAGCAGGAATAGTAGAACATACTTACAAAAGGGGAGAAGGGTTAGAATATGTTTATAATTATTCTCTCAACAAAACCAAGATTGTAGAAACAATCAAAAGTTAAAACAGACTTTGTCAAAATGTAGTAAATTTATTTATTTATCTAAATTTGGACAATAATATTTAAGCCTGCACTTTTGTTACAGCAGTTTTATCAATGAGCTACAATATGTATGCAAATTTCAATTATGAGAGGATAAAGAGTTGTATTTTGCCAATCTCATTTTGTTAAAGCCCTGATGTAACAAAGTAATTTTCTTGGCCCCAAGTATTTCGTTTTAACCAGATTCTGCTGTATATGTGTGTACAGCATGATGAATCAACAAATTGTTTGTTTAGGCAAAAATTGTGATTATCAAAGAATAGAATTTGTTTTTGTAATCATACTTTATATATCGTGTCCTGACTAATGAAGTTACTGAAAGTCTGAGAATACATCATCTGTTGAGAGCCAGAGGGGTGTTAACTATATATTAAAATATATTTAATAAAATATATTTATAAATCTGGCTTCTAGCTCATTTATAAGTCTGGCTTCTGGCTCTTGAGCTCTTGTATGGGAATTGTATTTTGAAAGAAAATTGCTACGATTTATTCTGGATTATTAATCCTGCATTAGGTTGGTTGTTTCAACCAATGAAATAAAAACAAACGCACAAAAACTAACTGGGTAAAGCACATGGTGTCCGGCCTACTTACTCGAATTTCCTTATCTCTCTCTATGCTAAGTTTCTACCAACCAAACATTGTTTAGCACATGTTATTTATTTGTAATCTTGAACATTCAGTGATGTATCAGATATTTGATAATCAGTTCGGCAGTTCGGTAAGACAGACCAATGTCATTTTACCATTTTGAGAATCGCCATCTTGAAAAGAATTGGTTTATAACCAAAGCCAGATCACATGAATCATTTTCATCATCTTCATCAAAGGTCTTTTACTTTCGGACTCGATGATTTGTTTAAATGATGTGTTTCCCACTTCATTGTTTTTGAGGGGGTGTTTTGTGTAGGTAAACCTACTAAATTTAATATCTTCCAAGTGATTAGTTTTGTATAGGTAGCCATCAGATTTTGTCAAGATAGTAAGATTTTACAAGTGGGCAGTAGAAAATTAGTCCTCAATGTCTTTGCTCTCTTTGATGGCATCATATGAAGAAATAAAAAAAATTATAAGAAATGTATGTGTACCGGAAAAAAGCATGATGTAAGATTAAGCCTTCATTAAAGATGTACACAGTTTAAAACATGAAGAATAAAGATAGACTTTATTTTTGAAATACATTGTCTATTTCTCAAATTATTTGTGTTGAATTTTCTTCTATAGTTGTGTCTCAATTACAAGTACCTGTACATTAGCATGGTACTTTGTGTATGGTATAATAGGTACCGTATGGTTTGGCCTGTAAATTTAAAACCTACCAGGTGGTACTACATTGTAATATATTTTGAGGTTCTTGGATGAATATCGAGGGGTCAGTGACACAAAGACGTAACTCCATTTCGGCCATTTTGAGAAAAAGTGGTTTATCTGTCACTGAGCACTTGGACCTTCAGGAGTTAAGTCCATGTTTCACTAGCCTTTGACTTCAATGGTGTTGGGTGGAGTAAAGTGTTTGTGTTTCCTGGAAAGCCCACATTTTTCTGAACATCTTGATATCAAATACTCATTTTGGCAAAATATGGAGTTACATCTTTATGTCACTGAACCCGTGATATGTACATGTGTACATTGTATTGTACATTGTATTACCTACCTTTCAACAATGGAAGTACAAAATTATGGTGAGTTTTTCTCAAATGACCACACTATTAAATATTTTTGCGAAGGAGCAAATCAGGCACTTTAATGCAAAGTAGAAAATTCATACAGCTATTTAAAATGTGGAAATTAAAACAATCAATTCTTACAAACTAAAATTGCACATTTATAAAAAAAAAAGAAAAACAAATTATATACATATGTACAAGGGGCTGTACCAAATTACAGGTACAGGCGTCAACAAAGGCATGAAATAAACAATATGGCAAAAAATCAAGGTGATAAAATTAGTGCTGTAGTCAAACGTTTAACCGTCCGGTATCCGACCGCCCATGGCGGATTCCGTTTTCAATTGGACGGTTTCGTTATCCCGTTTTTTTTTTTTTTTTTTTTTTTTTTTTTTTTTTTTTTATTAATTTTTTTTTTTTTATAATTTTTTTTTTTTTTTTTTTTTTTTTTTTTTTTTAAAGTTTCGATTTATGCCCCTCCGCCTGGCACTATGCCTGGCAATGTCTCCCAGCTCAGTAATCGGTGTGATGACTTACCACTTGGAAACTAGAACAACACTCCAATTTGTCTGTCATCTTGGTTTGAAAGTAATCTTTGTAATAGATCTCAATATATATTCATCCAAGTTTAACACATGGTGTACCACAAGGTTCTATCCTAGGTCCTCTCTTTTTAATTTACTTTAATGATCTTACACATTATTCTAAAATGACATTGTTACTATTATTTCTATTATTTGTGACAAGTTCACAAGCACAAATCGGCACCTTCAGTTAAATCACCTTCCTGCTTTTTCACACGGCCAAAAAAAAAAAAAAAAAAAAAAAAATGATTTTTTTTTTTTTTTTTTTTTTTTTTTTTTTTTTTTAAATAAATCGTTTAACCGAAAACCGTCCGGTTTTGACAGGCGGTTAAACGGAATTGGAGATATCCGTGATGTTACAGCACTAGATAAAATAAGTTCTTAAGGCATAATCTTTATAATTTTAGTTAGGGGGAGCTGTGAAAAGCGGTCATGGCAGTTTAAACTATTCATCACATTCAGATATGAAGAGGCCAAACTGTTGCATTTTTTTATGACGGCGTAAAGTGTAATAGCTATGCATTTCTGTATATCTTGTAACAGGGAGCTCACTGAATACAAGCAGGAGCTTTGTTGCGCGCAGTTGCCATTCACTTACACATAACAAAAAAACATGGCAGCCTTTTTGCCAGTTTAACACGTCATAATGTATCTGATCAAGCCTAGCATTGACAGTGAGATTAAATCATACAAGCACAATTTGAATATTTTAAATATTTGTTTGTTTTGTCCAGTTTTGTCAATGTACCAAGGTCTTCATTTTGTTCATATCAGGTAGGTACTTGTCTCAAAGATCAAGGACATGTTCATGAACTAGCTTCGTTTCATACAATCAAATGGGCGCAAACTATATACTTCACGATATGGATTATTATATTTGTCTTGGGAAGAAAAGTATACACATCTTATGATCTTCCAAGTCCAAACAAAATTTTCAATACTTGAATATTTGGATGGGATTTGCTGCACACATTATGGAATTGGTTAAGATGTTGACTGCTTTCAATCTAAAAAGGTTACATCATGTAAAACATTGTAGTTTTCACAGCTTTTCTATCTCTTACATTGTGAATGGCATACACTTTACAAAAATCTCTCAAGTATCTTGTTCTACAATATTACTGGTATGCACAGTACAGCAACACGAGTAAATTTGAAGAAATGTAATGGAAAATGTTACCCAACAAACTTTAGAGATATTGCTTTCCTTGCTAAATAATCAAATACAGGTAATTTTACAATTTTTTGAACTTGCTGACAAGTTTGAATAAGTTTATCAGCTAATGTTGGTTGAGTTACATTATCTTTTAAGTTATGTCTCTCATACACAGGAGGGTTGTAAAAATGTAATCAGAGATATGGCAGTTGTGATGAATTTCCAGATTTAACATTAGCCTTCATGGTTCAGAATATAGCTGAAACTAGATGAAAGTGACAGAAAAGATGAATTATAAGATTAAAACTTGTGAAACATCATTTTCATATTTCTGAGCAAAAACACTATCTAGTTTGTATTACTATTTGTAGGATGTACATGTAAATGCACTGAACAAATTCTTCATATAATTTTGCATATAAGCCGCATATATATATATATACACTTGTAGATTTAGAGTATCAGAGCAAGTCATGATATAAAAACTATCACGCTTACATTTATTTCTAAGTCTTTCTGCCTAGAATTCATCATCACTGGTTAATCCTGGCAAACTTCCTTCAGAATCCTTGAAAAGATCCTCTCCGATCTCACTTTCATCCTCATCAGCCCCACCCTCAAAGTCCTCAGAGTAACTAGGAGTGGGGCTTGCACCCTTTGGAGGCCCCCTTCCAGAGTGATCTGACTCCGTAGGAGATCCAATCCCTTTAGTGGGTGTGGCACTATCTACCCTGGGACTGTCTTCAATTTGGTATTTGGTTCCAGGTACCCTGGGAGTGGATTCAATACTCTCACCAAAATCTAGTTCAGTCATTTGCCTGATGTTTCCAATATCCGACTCAAAAGAGTCTTTAACCAATTGAAGGCCTGGTTCCTGGCCTAGTTCTTCTTTTTCACTTCCAAGATAATCATGATGGGTATCCTCTCTGTTTTGGTCTTCTACATCATCAGCCTCAGCTGATGCATGTGCTTCTTGCTTTGGCAGAACAGTTGTTTCCTTCTGCTCTTCAAACAGGTGCGATCTTGAAGAGATCTGAACCATGCTAGGCACGAAGACCCCTTCTGTACTAGACATGGATTCTGGAGGAATGTCTTTACCTTTGGACGTAACCTGGGCAGACCTTTGACTAGATGCAGTCACTTGTACTGATGGCACCCTTGATGTGACAGCACTGTCAGCTCTGGAAGGTTGTGACTGAGACGTACTGGATGGAGCAGGATGAGGACCTCCATTTGAAAGTCCGGTAGAAGATGGTTGTTGATTGGCAAGCACTGGTTGTTGTATGGGCTGAGGATACATCTGCAGATGCGGTGGCATCTGACCCTGCATCATTTGCTGTTGGTATGGGTTCATCATCTGAGAATAGACACCAAGGTTCATTGGTTGCGCCCCAGGGGCTTGCTGGAAGTTCATATGCCCTGCTCCTGCGGAAGACACCTGATTGGGATACTGCATACCAGGCATCATCGGACCCATCATTCCAAACGGGACATTGTACGGAGATGGCTGCATTGGCTGATTGGAATAGATTAGGTTTCCAGGCTGGTAGATGCCATTGGCTTGTTGTGTTGATGATGAAGCTGATCCTAGTGACCCTGGTTGAGCAGAAGGCTGATGATCCTTCAAGATTGATTTCACTGCAGGATGACCAATGTCTTGTGAGCTCAGACCAACCAATGTGCACAGCTGACCCAGTCTGAAGTAAATATATGGGAATAAAACAATAAATAACTGTTTGCAGCATGAATGATGAATTGTTAAGATACCCATGGAGGATTATTTTTCAATGCAGAAATACCTAATGTATTGTGCATTTTACTGAAATTGATTTAGTTCAAGACAATTAGCATTTGCAAAGAGTAATGACCTATGCTATTTTTTCCAGTTGGTGTAGCTACAAAATGAAAAGCTCAGTATTATTATTAACATTTCTTTTGTCAATCAGCAAGAGCTTCCGTGAGTACATTAATTGCATGACCGAGAATCAATATGTCCTGATGAATACAAGCCCTTGTCCAGCAGAAAATTAACTCAAACCAAGCAGAAATTGAATTAAAAGGTAAACATCTTTTGTAAAGAATTATGTTGAAGAGCAATTCAGTTTCCTTCCCTAATTTCATGGTTCTGAAAGAAAGAAAGTTTTGTAAATTTTTAACAATAAAGATTAAAAGAGTGTAGTTTTCATCAGACTCACCCTGCATCTCTAAGAAGATCAAGGAAGCCATGGAACTTCTGGAAGGACTCTTCAATGCTCTCCAGTAATGCCTCATCCTCCGCAGTCTCCTCTCCTTCCCCTGGTCCTCCCTTCTTGAGGGGCGAGGTAGGACCCCTAGCCTCCTGAAGCTGGAGCTGATGCTTCAATCGACTGTTCTCAACCTCCAGCTCTATCACACGCTCATCAGACGCTGCCCTCGCTTTGCTCTCAATGTACAGACGTCGTCTCAGTTCTTCAGCTTCAACCTGTGTCGGGTATAACATTTGTTATCATTAGAAGAATTTGTTAGTGTTCCCAACACTCTAGCATCTTATCCTCAGATTTCTCATTGTAGTTAATAACTTGTTCTGTAGCCACAACTGTAAATAGCTGTTCAATTTGTTTCTTCAAATGTTAATAATAATTTCTCTGAAATAAAAAAAACTTAACCATGACATGGCTATCACAAATATTTGCAATCCATGCACAATATTTACACAGTGGATTTCACATAAACAGCATTTTTTAAAGTTTCTAGGTACATGAATATCTTTAAGTTGAACAACATAACACTAATTTGAAAACATGTTATAAACTAGTTACCTTGAAACTGAACAAGATAAAACAGTACTTCAATTGGAGAATTATCACAAATATTTTCACTGAAGTAGGGATTACTAGCTACTATAATTCCGCAACGTAAACTTGTATGTTATAATTTTAGGTAACTTTCTATCTTCACTAGGGGAACAAATTATATATATATATATATATATATATATATAATAAAGTTTACCACATACACAGAGGAACTGAACAATTTACTTTACCTGAAGATTTTTAATCTTTCGATTGACATTAGCCTCATATGTTGCCCCAGTGCCTGTAGAGGAGGACATATAAGTAGAGGGTGTGTCCATGCTGTCCTTGACACTGGTATCAAACTCACTGGAACTAACAGCATGTACATGGATAGATGATGCTCCAGGTCTAGTAGGTGTAGACGATCCAGCAGGGCTTCCAGGTTCAACATGCAGAAGGCTCTTGCTGCTGAAGGAGAATGGTTGGAAATAGATTGATAAATCAGCAGAACAAACGAGATTGATAACTCTATGAAAGGTTATGCTTTCCTAGCTCCTAGAACACAATATTTGCATAGGTGATCAGCGTTCCGGCGACGATCAGTCTGTTTCTTCACAGATACACGGGTTAGGTTTATAAATGCTATTGGGTTTTAGATTAGGTTTAGACATAGGTTAAAGGTTAGGTAGTGTTTGACCCCAAGTTTAAATTAGGAACTCACATAGTACAGGTAATTCACTACAGAGCGATCATTGTCAGAGCATGTATCATACAACCCTTTGAATACATTGAAACAAGGTAGTATCTTGTACAGTACAGACAGTGGTCAAGGCAATGGCAATATGAATATGACCTCCCTCACCTTCTTTGGTTTGCTCTAGCGGCTGTTCTCCAGGGAACAAACCCTGGACCAGGTCTCGTTAGAACAGGCTCCATGTCCATCTTAGAACTCTGAATGGTAATCCCGCTCTCAGACTTGGACCTTGTTCTTCTCTCTGGTTTAATGGAAGATGTACTTTTCACCCTGCTCCTACTGGTGCTTGGTTTTCTCATCTGGATGGAAGAGGTCCTCACTAGGCTCACTTTCCGTTTGTTCCTCGGCTTGGAGGATGACCCATTAGGACTCCTTGCTCTCAGCCATTTGTACTATAAATGTATTTAAAAAATCCATACTTCTTTGACTTTGTTTAGATTACATAATATTTATTTATACCAACAGGAAAGACTATATAAATATGACTGCATCTTCAATATGCCTCCAACTGTGTTCAATGAACCAATGACTTTGCGATATTTGGCATCTGATCTCTTGAATCTAAACTTTCATGCTCATACACGCTCGAGTCAAGTCTTGTCAAAATCATCTCATTTGTTCTCAAGTAGCACAGTCACAAAAATATTCCATGTATTTTTTTGTTTGGCTACTTTTATAGCAATTGGACTTTATAACTTTTACACCCAACCAAATACTGAAGTGGTAAGCATAAATGTGTGAAATAGTCTGTTGAATCTCCTGTACAGATGTGATAAACAGAAATGGATGGATGCCTCTTAAGATCAAACAATAAAAGTTAAGATGTCCTGACCTCTATTTCTTGTCCTCCTGAATTGATCATGACTTGTTCTATGATGGCCTTCAAGAGATCTTGGTCTATGAGATGGGTAAAGAAAAAAAGGGGAAATGTAGAAGTAGATGGAGGGAACAGTTAAGAGCAAAACAAATGTGATAGAAATAAAAAAAAATATCTAAAATATATAATTTGTACAATAAATATGTATAGTATAGTTGGTGGTGGTTATTTTACCTCACTGCTAAGAAAGCATAAATGCTTGTAAGTAAGCAACCAGACAGCCAACGGCTTTAGGTCCTCTCCGAGGGACCTGGTAATGAGGATTAATGCCTTACCAAAGGGCACTAGCGCATCGCCTTGGTTTCGAACCCGGGTCACCGGATTACGAGACCACTGCTCTACTGACTGAGCTATCGTGCCTCCTATCATAGATGTTATGATAGCCTCTTTAATGGTGCTGAATAGCTCCACATATATGAACAGAAATTTGGTGTACATATGAGATGATGGTTCTGTAAGTTATGCATCAACTAAGATCCTATCATAAGTTGACACTTCCCTCTCACAACACTAATAATGTGTGTAGAAAAATAGCTGCTACACAAAACGTTTAATGCCATCATTACCAAACAAAGAAGTAACTTTCCTTAAGTAAAATTTAATCTTGAAATCATCCACTGAGAGCCAGAAGGACATCAACTCTCATACTTTCATAGATTGAAAACCCTTCTGGCTTTCGAGCAGAAGGAATTATAGAAGAGAAATGAAGAGAAATACAAAGCTAAAATGTTACCTAGTAAAGGGTTTCTTCTCAGGTCCAGTACAACGATGCTGGTATTCTGATGCAAAGTATCAAGAAATGCCTTGGCTCCTACGTTGGATATACCACAATGCTGCATGTCAAGAGCTGAGAGAAGCATGAACATTTAGTTATCAAATGTACAAAGTGAGAAAAATAACTTGTAGCATAACCAAATTTCAAGAAAAAAATCGCTTTAATTGGTCTTCCTAGAAAGGAATTGGCCTAATTCTAATACAGTGAATGAAATATCCTTCTTGTTTTACAATGAAATTTGTTTATCTGTAAATTCCATATTAAAGGGACCTGTACATGATTCAGCCTAGGACGCAGGTTCGAAACTGAGTCACGTCTTTCGGATGGTGACGTTTAAAGGTCGGTCCTCAGACGTAAATAATCATATCTGATTGAAACACATCTGTAAAAACCCAATACACACACATACACACACAAACTACCTGGCCTTTATACACAGGTTTCACTGTATCACCATACTAAGATCTTCATCCTCACCTTTAAGCCAAAGGTCATCCTTCAATGCTTCAGCCAGTGCCATAGCCCCTTTATCATTGAGGAGCGGATTATTGTTAATGGTGATTCTTCGTATCCCTGGCATACGATCTAAGTCAGGTCGGCGGTATCTCAAGCTGTCTTTCCATGCTTCTGTATGTCTCCTGGTAGCTTGATGCTATGTCGGGAAATGAAATCAATGTGTGAATGTGAACATGTCTCTAACATGCCTCAGGTTGGACGAGTAATCAATAATCACCAGGCCTTTGGCATCGGACCTCTTGAACCCAACTCTAAACAGTCCATCTGTTGTTGTTTATATACATTTAAAGGGACTTGGTAAAATTGTTCAGATGAGAGATAGTGGTGCTAAGGTAGTGACTTCAATGCTAGATGTACAATTAAAGATAATCTGAAAATTTGAGTGAAAACAGACCATTATTCATGGTACAAATTGGGAAAAGCTGATCTGATCAATTCCTTAATTCTCCCGACTATACTTTTACAATTTTATTACATTTTAGGTGAATGGAAATCGTCACAAAGCAATAAAATGGCTCTACATTCCATTCCAGACATTTAAGTGTTGACAGATATTTTATAGCCCGTTTTATGTCTTTTTTCCATCAAAAAACGGTTGGGAAATTCAAAAATGGTTGGGAGAATTTACTGTTAATCACTGTTAGAGGGTGCCGTATATCGACGCCTTCAAAGAAAACCATAGATATCTTCGTGGTTTGAGAATTTTTTCAGGATTTTTTGCATGTCAGAGGGTTAGTAGAGTAGAAGGAATATAGTAAGTAACATTTTATACAAAAATTAAGCAATTTTTTTCATCAACCTTCAACAATGTTACCAAGTCACTTTAAGCCAATTTTTCTTGATGATCAAAATCTATCTAGTTTATCTTTTGATTCTTATACATACTTGTGCCAAGTTTGGTTGAAACCTGTTCAATGATTCTCAAGTTATCAAAGTAAAAACTTATTTATAAAGATATTTTTTATAATTTTATTATCATGTGACCTCTTGAATAGTAAATCTCTTAAGATCATCCTTTCACGCTTCAATGCCCATTTGAACCAAGTTTGGTTAAACTAACATATATGGTTCCCACGTTACTGCGGTAACAAACTGAGATAGTCTAATGGACAGAAAACACAAAACATGCCTTTTACACAATGGTGCAGAAGGTATGTCTGGCCAGGCTATCAGTAATGTACGCAGGATTTGCCATGTACATTTGGGCACGAAAGGATAAAGCTTCTTAGTTTATCATGGACTATGTACATACCTTGACTAGCTTGGCTATCATATCTGCACTTTTGCATGTGAGTCCAGCTGCTGTGAGGTTGAGAGACACAATGTTTGGTGTATTCTTGATGCATTGGCATAACACTTCCACACCTCCATCTCCTATACGGCAGTATTCCAGAGAGAGGTGCTGTAGGCATCTGTTCTTTGCTAGCCCCTGCATAATGATGAAATCAGTCAAATATAAATACACTTATTGAAAGGTCATTCAACATGATTGGTCATTGAATGTGACTTCAAGAGTCATCTCCAGTTACTCTTTTCTTTTAAATAAAAATACATATCATGAATGGATAGTGGACTATCACATTAAGCATAAACTTAGATTTCCTTATACTGCAGTTCCATAAAAATTGTCTAGATTCAATGTTCAATCAAACACTTATTAACCTAATATTTAGTAATTATACTTAGATGTGCTAATCATATTTTTAAAAAGCCGTTTTATGGCATTGTTTTGACCAGCAAAATGTGACAAAATGACAATGAAATATATAAAGACATTCATTTACAATTTCACCGTAACGGCATATATCCTTTGAGATCCTGTACAAATTACTTTTATTGACATTACATGTCCCGGAACTCTAGCTTAGTTTAAGAGTTGGACATACAATTTTTGACAGCCATGCTTACCTTACACAGTGACACTACATTCCTTTCCCTCAGCAACAAGCCCTGTAACTCCAGGTGCTGCAGCTGTTCATTGTTAGCCAGGCACTCCCTCAGTGCAATACACAGACGATGGGTGATGTCTCTTGATCTGATCGGCGGGGTTCGTCGGACCTGGGTCTGTAAATGCGACCTTTGGTCTGTTTAACATTAATGAAAAAGGAAATGGTAAGTAGAAGTCTTAATGCAAAAAATATATTATATGAATAATTGAATATGGTTATGGGTAAAAAACAATTGAATAAAAAGTCTAAAGTAATTAATCGGCGGGAGGTAAACACTATGAATATGACTGACAAAGAAAGCGGACAAAATATACAGTTCCTCAGGTAGACAAAGGAACATCCGTTTATTGCTATTATGTAAAAATGTGTAGAACAGGTGTCACATGCATATTCACCTGTTCTACACATTTTTACATAATAGCAGTGAAGGGATGTTCTTTTGTATACCTGAGGAACTGTATATTTTGTCCGCTTTCTTTGTACATTATATTCATAGTGAAATGAACCTTGGTCTGTAAATATGATCAGTCTCTGTTCGACAGTAATTCATGAAAATAGAAATGGTTTAAAGAAGTTTCTTGCATAAAAGTGCTGTTATCAATTGATACTGGATGAATATCAGTAGAAATCAATTTTCTTAAAACAAATTAAATAATGCCCACTAGGATCTTGGAATAGTATTTATTTTCCCTTCAAATTAACAAGAATTTTAAATTACTCTACATTGATCTCATTCTAATTTCACCTTTTATTCTTTATTAGTTTACTGGTACTTCTCCTTATGTCTCATGTTAATAATGACATTCTTACAGTTAACAGTAACATTCCTGAACATTGTTGATTGGGCAGTAACCAGAGTAATCTTACACTTTATAATAATCAATGAGTTAATCAGTA
Source organism: Strongylocentrotus purpuratus (assembly GCF_000002235.5). Lineage (NCBI taxonomy): Eukaryota > Metazoa > Echinodermata > Echinoidea > Camarodonta > Strongylocentrotidae > Strongylocentrotus > Strongylocentrotus purpuratus. The sequence goes on from NW_022145612.1 coordinate 56,456,850, forward strand.
ATCACTGATCAATTCTCGTTCTCCTGAGTTTAAAAAAATTGAAGTAACTCCTCAAGTGAACTCAGTCACACTATCAAACCAACTTCAACAATTAATTGACAGTACCATGCCACTTGTGTGATGCAATTTTTTTGTTGTCTATTGTTGGTCTCATCCATGTGTCTGGGATAGAACAGAGTTCAAGAAGCACTTACCGTCCTGCTTACTGCTCTGAAAGTAACTCCTGAATGCGACGAACTGCAGGCTTCTGTTGATACGTAAGGCATTGATGATGGGCATCCAGTCAGGCTGCCGTACCCTATCTGCGTTCAGGTCCAGGACCCCATCGTCCAGATGGGCCTTGACTGCGGTCAGTGGACATGAATCCTGCAGAGCACATAGCTGGCTGTAGTAGCCTTCAAAGTCCTGAGCCCCTCTTTGTCTTGCTTTTACACTTTCTATCATACTTCCGAAAGATTAATAATAGTGTTAAGTACATGGAGTATTTTTCATCCTCAAGCTACAAAGCTCAAAGCTTGTTTATTGAATTGGCGCTAGTTCAGAAGTCTATCCAGACTGCAATTCGACTGCAGTTCATAACACACGCCACGTATACACCCCACCACTGACCGTCGGCAGGCATGTAGCCAGAGTTTGATGTTTGGGGGGGGGGGGGGGGCACATACATGTAATCGATCGAGGTAAAAAAAAGGGGTCTAAAAAAGTTCAATCGATCTTGGAAATTTGGGGGGGCATGTGCCCCCCCCCCCCTCCCCGTGGCTACGCGCCTGACCGTCGGTACGGTATGCAATTGTATTGTGCCGAAATTTGCTGTGAATCTCATGAGAAAGCGTGTATATAATATAATAAGTCTTGGTTTTTTAGGAAAAATATTCAAAAAAAGATAAGAAAATTGACACAAAACATGTAAGAAACATAACAACTTTTAGTTTTAAATCATGATCATTATTTGAACAATTGATGAAGATTTAGTCAATTTCCGGTATGTTTCAGTAGGGCATCTCCTCACCGGAGTTCCGGGTCAAAGTCTGGATAGACTTCTGAACTAGTAGCACCAATGAATTTTAAAATTTCCTGACAAAAGTCAAAACAGCCGTTATCTTAAACGAGAGATTACGAGACAACTGAACTCTGAGTCTGAAGTTATTCTAAATCAGACATTGATTAACTCAACTGATTAAACAAACAATTATTGATCAGACATGACAAATGACAAATTCCACCCAGCATCTAGACCAAGAACTAGGCCTACGTCCTACCGCCTACCGGTAGATAGAGTCTAGTTTATTCCTCAGCACTAGATCTACTGACTTATGGATCCTGCCGAGTATCGTCGTAGAAGTAGAAGTAGAACTAGAAGGTTACTATATTTCTGTCTACATTATTTCACTGTGACTGTGAGCCGAGTTATTATCATCTGACATCAACACAACACTGACGTGACAAGACACAAACAAGTGCTACTGCAACTCCAGGGAGCTCCACCGCGCCGGCATCGCCGACGCCGACGCCATCGGCGGCGGAGCTCCCTGGAGTTACTCCTATACTCTCCTAATGCTGCTATGTCTAGTATCATCTTCGACAATCTCTTTTGTTGTTGTGGTTGATAACCAAGTTTAACTTTAAGTTACTTACGCCATGAGACCAACGTTGAACAATAAAATTTGACAATATATGCTCTAGATCATCCTCGATAACTCGTTCTTGCAGAGATACGGGTCTGGTCGTTTATGATCTCTAAAATGTTATAATAATTTCAGAATTAAAAATGCAATTTTTTGAAGTTCGACTGCTGGCCGCGCCAGTACTTTTTCCCATTCTGCCGTAGATGGCGCCCTTAACCTTAGCGATTCGGCGGCTGACGTTGGCTGAAATGTTGGAATCCGATGACAATGTTGTCAATGATATTGATGGTAAAGATGATAATGATGATGATGACAGTCAGACAGTGGATGATCCACGGGCGAGCCGGGGCCGACCCCCCCCCCCCCTAGGAAAAAAAACCCTGTAAAAAACAGTTAATTTAACTTTTTGTTTAGATGCCCCCCCCTGGTGCTCAAGGGGGCAGGAGGATGCGATTTTTCAAATTTTCGAGGGCCAAATAAATAAAATAATGCTCACTACCCCCCCCCCCCCCCCCCCTCTTCACTGAGCGAATTATCGGCCGGCGCGATTTTCAAATTTTCTGGCGCAAAAAAGATTAAAAAATCAATTATACTAGCTTTTGTATGCATTTGTTGAAAAACGCCCGCCCCCCTCCCTTCTCAGTGTTATTTAGGGTACGCATATGCATGTTCCCTCCTTTTGAAAACATCCCCCTAAGTCTGGTGTGTAAAGTCAATTTTGTGTACTACGAGCCGGACTTTGGTGCGTGAAAAGTACCCCTTTACCGGACATTTTGGTAACATGCATGCGGTCATTCCGACCCCGAAGTGGGGAGGGGGGGGGGGGCCGGGGAAAAATGACAAATTCCTAAAAATTTATAGTCAGGCACTTAAACCCCCTAAAGTGCCCCTTTATACATAGAAAAGGTGCCTCCTTTTACTCAGATAATTAAGCGCCCCTTTTTATTTCAAATAAGTGCCCGTTCCACATTCTTATAAGTGCATGCCTCTTACCAACTCTGATAAGTGTCCCTTTACCTCTGATAATTGCCCTAACCAAGTCTGAGAGGTAACCATTTTACTTTAACAAATGCGCTTTTTTCTGGGGGGGGGGTAATAAGTGCCCCTTTTTATCTTTGATGCGTGCCCCTTCTATCCTCTGATAAGTGCCCCCTTTTAATTTGGACAAGTGCCCCCCTTCTATTTAATAAGTGCCCTTTTTCCTTCTGATAAATGCCCCCTTTTTAAATAAGAGTGACACCTCTGATAAATACATTTATTAAAATCTCACTATCAGACTAGAAACTTAACAGCCACTGTAAAGTTACAATGTCGAACTACAAGATTTAGAAACAGATAGTCTACATGTGCGGCGGCTACTGGCAGCTTAGTGGCAGCCCATAGGAGGGGGGGGGGGTCACTTCCAACATGACTGGCTACCCGGCGCGTACGCAGGATTATTTCAATGGGGGGGGGGGGGGGTTAACATTTAACATTTGGGGGGGGGGGTCCCAAAAAAATCGCAACGACTCAGCCAGTCGCTGAATAAGCGGAGAGGGGGGGGGGAGGGGGGGGGGAGGGGGGGGGGGGGGGGGGGTAAGAGGACACTTTTTTTTTTTGTGGTCCCCAAAAAATCGCAACGACTCAGCCAGTCGCTGAATAAGCGGGGGGGGGGGGGTAGGAAGACAAACAAAAAAAACCAAAGGGGGGGGGGGTTCCTCCAAAATACACACATATAAAGAAAAGGCGGCGAAAGGGTGTCTTTTTCAGTTATACGGCGGCGTCGACGTTTTCATTAAAAAGGGGTGGTTTTCAAGCACTGATCGCATAAAAACCCACAAAAGGGTACCTTTTCAGATTCACAGGTTCGTCGTCGTCTACATTTCCTTCAAAAAGGGTGTTTTTCAAGCACTGATAGCACAAAAACCCCAAAAGGATACCTTTTCAGGATCGACGTTTTCTTTAAAAAGGGTCATTTCAGAAAAGGTGCGTTACGCCATTAGGGTCCATTTCACTGATGGACACGGGTGGGTAGGATTTGTGTATGAGAGTGACCCCCTGGGAGTGGCAGTGCCCATTAACAGAAACAAAAATCGAAAGACTAACTTTCACTGTTCAATTGAATACATTTTGACTAGTTAGCCAAGATATAGAGTGATAATGAAATCCTTTATTCTCGGATTTAAAGGCAATCGCTATATTTTATGGATATCTCTTTTACATCACGATGTATGCAGACAATTATTTAGAAGGGATTTCACATCTGTAGAAGCAAACTTAAGCTACAGTCCCATATACGTCCCGGACCGTCCCGGACCATCCCGGACCCCATCCGGGGTGATCCGGGATTCGGTCCGTGTTGACACCGTGTTGGCACCGGGGTGGTCCTGGATGGTCCTGGATGGTCCTGGATGGTCCGGGATGGTCCTGGGCGGTCCGGGAGTCGACCCCGGATGTTTTTGACGGTCAAAAACTGCCGGGGTGGTCCGGGACGGTCCGGGACAATAGTTTGATCCGGGGTGATCCGTGTAGCCACCGTGCTGGGTCCGGGGTCATCCGTAGTGGCGCCGGGGCGGTCCGTGTTGATCCGTGGCAGTCCGGGAGTGAGTTATTGACCGCCCAGGACCATCCAGGACCATCCAGGACCACCCCGGTGCCAACACGGTGTCAACACGGACCGAATCCCGGATCACCCCGGATGGAGTCCGGGATGGTCCGGGACGGTCCGGGACGGTCCGGGACGTATATGGGACTGTAGCTTAAAAGCATCACGCTTTTTTTGACAAAACATCCCGGACCATCCCGGATCACCCCAGACCATGGTCCGGGATGGTCCGGAGTGGTCCGTGCTCGTCCGTGCTGGTCCGGCTTTATATGGGACTGGGGCTTTAGAACCTCTTTTTCATGGATAAAAGGTAACGAAGAATTAGAATCAAAGAGCGTGCAATTGTGTGGAGGGGTGGGGAATTGAATCGTAATGAATCCTAGAGTGGATCAAGCAATGCTACCGGGTATTGCCATCATTGTCTATTGTTGCGGTATTCAATTCAAAAGGGTTTTCAGAGTGCTTTATTCTAAAGATTGGGAGGCTTTATCCCTTTAGACATCTTCAACAAACGGGAGCGTTATTCCAAAGGATTTCGAGACCTCCGAACAAACACAAGGAGAATCAAAGTAGGTTTTGTTCCGCATAACAAAGGTTAAACCCTGTTTTAGTACTGATTCATTTGGTGCTTCATTGAAAAAGTTATCGCAATTCACATTTGAAATATAGACAGATCACAATGGCTTTCAATTCTACATAGCCCTCTTAACTTACTGGTTCGAGGAATTTCGATTGGAAAATCATGCTAATTAAATTGATGGTCTCATCTGATTTTGTTAAAAGGACCCCATTGTGTACATATTTTGAAAAAGGAATCGTTGATGAAAACTAACATATTTTAGTGTTTTTTGGTCGTTATTTGTGAGTCCATTAGCGGGCCATTTAAAATACTAAAACAGATTAATAAGTGTGTCCGTACGACTATTTTTTTCTTGTTTTTTTCATTATCTTGAATGTATCATTATGGAAACGAGATTAATGTATGAGTATAGTTTTGAAGTGTCGTTAAAACTATTTTATTCGTACATTAGCTCTGATTGCGATTATCGTTTGGGGGAAATGATGTCCTTCCATGCCTTTTATTTAAATCAACCCCGCTTATTGGAGGCGCGATAGCTCAGTCGGTAGAGCAGTGGTCTTGTAATCCGGCAACCCGGGCTCGAAACCAAGTCGATGCACTATAGTGCCCTATAAGGCATTAATCCTCATTACCAGGTCTCTCGGAGAGGACCTTAAGCCGTCGGTCCTCTGGTTGCTTACTAACAAGTATTTAATTATGCTTTCTTAGCAGCCAGGTAAAATAACCACCACCGTTACAATAATGATTATTATGAAGTCATTGATATTTTGCGCGCCTATGTGTATAATTATGTAATGCAGTGCATTATTCATTTATGAACGGAAAGCGGGACAAAAAGGTCGGTGCAGACAGAGATCGAGTGACAAACGACATTTCTGTACGATCACAGAGAATGTACACGTCTTGAACCACCCGGACAATTCCCCAAAGGAGAACATCCCACTATTAGAGAAACATTCCAAAGAACGATACTATGTACCCTTATGAAAATCATGTTCATAGCAATTTACTTTTCCAATATAAGAAAATTCCCCACATGCAATTTTCGTCAAACAACTACTTAGGAAATCATGATAAAGGTAATTGTCCCGGGACCCGGGGTATCATCTGCATGTCACAGAGGATTAGGTGTCCAGGAGCAGTTGTAGGGATACTCTTTCAGATGTAGTTTTCGGAGGGGCGATAGTCCTTGAGATAGTTATCCTAAGGTAACTTACCGTTCTCTGCCCTGAACCCAAAGTTTGTCAAAATAACCTTTCACCAGATAATTTACATATAAAATAATCGTGATCAAAATGTGAGTGTGAAACGGCCCTAAGCATATACCAACCCTCTCCTCAATGCATCGCTAAACACTACAATCCTCTCTCGGCTCTTTCATCATCAAGTACCGCATATGATTACAAAGAGTCGCCTGTATTATTATACAAAACCGCAGAATATTGTCATCAAGTATAATTCATCTAATGTGGTTCTTTTTTTTTTAGATGGCTGAGAATTTCAAAATTCTTTGTTACTATAGTGACTCAGATAAAGAATCCTTGCAAAATGCATGCCGCAACAAGTTTCATTATGAGCTGTTAGATCTTGCTAATATCGCATTCATCAGCTCGGCCTATATACAGAAGACGATTATCATCTTTTGCAAAGTTGCCCTTAGTTTCATTTGCATATGTATGCACTTTGATATTATTTATGTGCCCATTGGTTTGAGTTGCGTATGTTGTTTATGTATATATTTTGCTTCTTTTAACATGGAATACGAAGAAGAAAAAAAAGGAATAGTCATCATTGAACATGAAATCTTTCCCGTGCAGAATATAGCAGCGTGTATTATCGTTGCAGCTATAGTATACACGAACATTTTAGGGTTTGGCTACACAATTTTCTCTTCTTCTAAAAAGCATATAGGAAAAAGGGATATAATAGAGAGAGAGAGAGAGAGAGAGAGAGAGAGAGAGAGAGAACTAGAGAGAGGGAGAGAGAGATAGAGAATGAGTTGATATGTGTATTGTTTTTGTTTTGCATAGAGCTTATATACAGCTACATAATTATCATAATGACAAATACAAGTTTTTATTTTATAACGTAAACACTTATTTTAGCCTAGTTACGTTTCTTATGTTTTAGTAATCCGATACTGTTAATGTTTGTTACATATAGGCAGCTCAGTGAGTCGATGATCAAAAGAAATTTTAAATTGGAACATTATAATTACTCCTGCACGACTCAATAAACCTTGAGTCACACAATGTGCTCTGGATTGAACCAATCGATCAAGGCTCTGTTACCAGAACGTGTAATGACGATCATTTCTTGCTTTGATGTTTCAGGCTATTCTCATTTCTATTCTCACCTGTAAAAAGCTGGTCTTTAGAGGAGCAGTCGGGCGTTTCAGGTGGCATTGAAAAGTGCAAACTTGTTCAGAGGAAGCACAACAATAGCGCGAAACATCCACACAGTGGCCAACTCACACCCAAAGTAGCAGATCTCGCGAATCGTTCCCACGAGCTTTCTCTTTCCCTCTCTTCTTTTTCTCACCAAGAGGAACACATTCTCAAGATTTCTGGTCGACTTCCTAATAAGACATTATTGCATTTCGCACCAGAGGAGCCTAATTGTTCTGCAACTTGGGCCAAACTGCAAGGACTGCAAGGGGAAATTTGTGGATTTGTAAACCAAAGGAATCTCTGTGCTGGAGAGACCACCGTGGGAATGGGCAGAAACTATTGATCTTGCCCCCTTTCTAGGAGCGTCTGGGGTGCTTCAGCGTTGCAACCATTGTGTGACGACGACCCCCCTCAACTCGGCACCAGAGACACAAGCCATATACAAACTTGAACAGTCATCTGTTATCAGCCATTGGAATTGCATCAATAATTCGTATTTGGAGGAGTTCTCTTCTATAATATCTATGAAATATATCAAATTAAATGTTGATAATAGTCAACGCGGGAAATGCTTCGTTGAATTGCTGACGACATGACATCGCATGTAACTGATCGAGGATTATCCAAATCGTTTAATATTATTGATTTGGAATCTGCATGAGCTTTATCTTCATTAAAACTCTTTGTTTACAATATACCCGTCAATATGCTCTGATTTACAACAGTTTTCCATTTGAATATCCATTTTGAAGACGTTTCAAATCAAATACATTTTCATTGAATATACTGATTGCAATAACTATATTTTCGAAAGCATGGCAAAGGACAAATCGAGCAATACTCCCGCAGGAGCCTCTGAAGATGAGAGTGGAGTAAGCGCCATTGAGCCCCAGGCCCCGACCAAGAGGAGACGGGGATTCTTCGATTTCTTTCGAAGCGACAAGTCGAAATCGTCTAAAAACAGGGCGGGAAAACCTCAGGTCGAGCTGAGCTCAGACACGGTGCAGAATAACAACAGTGTTGCGAAGTCGGCGTCGTTCAGCGAGCCGGGATCTTCGAAGGAGCAACCTACGAGGAAAGTGAAACGACATCTCAGTGTTTCGAGATCGGGGAAGATGAAGGAAGTTCGGAAACGAACGAGCCTTAAAGAGGTCACGAAGAGGTTTGAAACCGAGGCCCAAGTATGACGAAAAGTGTGATAATTATTCTGAGATCATCTGGCGCCTCCTGAAACTCTGTAATAGGATGGTTAACAAAACCATGATAAAAAGAGAAAGACCTGAACATTTTCATTGACTGTAATCATCTCGATTATATTTTGATTTGTACAAATGATTCCATGTTTGTATATAATGTTTTGTAGCTGATGTACACTTCATTAGAATCAGAATTAGTTGACGGATGGACGAGTGCTATATAGCTACAGCTGCAAAGTGATTATGCTTCGTGTAAGATCAGGATGCAATGTATCCAAGGTCAATGTTGTACTAAAGTGCGTTGTCTGTTTTCGTGTCATTGTTTTGTGAATGGAACATAATAAAATCGTAGTTGAAGAAAACTGATGAACACAGCAACGATGAAAATTCGCTTTGAAAAGACTCATTTAACAATTCAGAAAGCAGCCTGCATGTAATTTTCTAGTCATGAAAATGATTCTCTCGACTATGAGTGACTTGAGCTTCCATGTTTATGGATGGAAATATAATTAATATGTAGAATATGAAACAAACGTTCTATATGTACATGCTTTTTTTAATTTTATATTTCGTACATCTTTAATTATAATGTCTAGAGACTATTGAAATAATCTACAAGTTTTTCTAAACAATTATAGGATTAAATCTATCTATATATATATATATGCTGCGATTAAAACTGCAAACACCAGTTATTTGATTACATTACACTATAGGGTCGGTTTGCATGCATGAGACCATAACCTGATAACTAGATAACCTGATAACTAGATAACTTACTGCTGGTCAGGGTTATTGTGGTGTTCCCAGTTTCTCGATTTTGGATATTTTGCACACATCCCATGCCATTTGTGATGATGTTGTTGTTCCTCTAAACGTCAATGTTGGTAGAGTAATTTATCGTGGGAATATAATTTTATAATTTTTTTCAAAAGGGGAGAGTCTGATCATATTAAATCGTTTATATTCGCTTGTTGACAGAGCAGAACTAAACCCCAATCATTCCAGTTTTTGTAAAAAGAAAGAATAACGGAGCTTTATTTGTAATTCCAACATTACTTTTGTTTGTTCACCTACATGTGAAATGTTTTTTCAATTATGGGAGTGATCCAACCTGAACAAAACAAACATAATTCGGCCTAATAATTTCTGATCATGATGATTCCAACGCATTCATTTGTTTTCCAAACCTTGAAAATATTTTTTTCTACTTGCTTTTAAAAAGGTGACGAAAACAAGGTTCTATATTTTTCCCAAGTAATGTTTTTATATTTCTGCGTAATGGGCTATAAATCGTCGCTGTTTTCACGAAGTGACGGTAGTGAAAAAAAATTGCATTCACTTTGCGTTACGATTTTCCTCACTAATGTCTGAATGCTATATCCAGTTTGTGCGTCTCAGGAATGAAAAAAAAACCGAACTGGATTCTTAAACTGCGGAGAACTGAACTGAAAGGGTTAGATACAGGAAATGAAAAAGGTGTATTTGTGGTATTTTATTTTGTGAAAAAAAAAAAAAATAGTTAAACGAGACATTGTTCAAAATTCAAGATTGCCGAAATGTTGGAACGAGAGCGCATTATAAGCAATTATTGTCTCGTAAAGTGAATTTGACAATGATCTATGTACATGACTTGTATGTGTTGAACTTATCAATTATAGACGGATTGAGGCCTACTTCTTTGATAGTCTGCGACTATTTCATTGATGGTTTATGCTGAGTAAACATTACTGGTGTCTGTACTGAATTCTACTGCAAGCTTTGAGATAGACCCCATACCTGCTTAAAACCCCATCGTGAACTATAATAAAGAAGAAAGGCAATGCTCTTGAAAGGTGAATAAATCACACCGTTTAGTGCAAAATTAAGATTTGGTTTACTGTTCCGCAGTGTGATTTAGGATACCGGATTTCTTTATTTGTTCTCTACTATGGCACTGCTCGATAGAGGAGAATCGGCGAATCAACAAGCTTATACACCATGATAATTCCCTCCCTAGCTATATCTGTCTGACGGTTTTTTTCCTTTTTGAGGCGCCATCCGGGGGCGCCGTGTACAAAAGCATTTCTATGACTTGAGAAGGTGGTTACACCCCTCCCCTCTCAGTCGGCAAGTTCACAACTGCATAATTTTTATGACAAATTCTGAAGATTAAAAATTAAGAAAACTTTTCAACAAATTTGGTACGAAAATATTCTTACCCTGCCTATTTTTGCACGATTTAGATTTGAAATATCGAAATTAGGATTAACAGAAATATTTATATTTCTGTTTTTCATTCTAAGTGGTGTAAATAGCTTATTGAAATGATTAGCTTATTTTGTGTTAATACTTGTTCTTATAGTTTATTGTATGAAAAGATATAGATTGATTTAGAAAAAAATGATTGTGCAAACTTTGCAGCGTAAATAAATATCTGGAAGAAAACTGAACTTGTAATAAAGTCTATCTGTGCAGGCATTGAGCTTTTTATTTGTGTACCATAATGTGTAAATAATACCATCTTCACTACTATACGGTTCTTCATCATTTTATACCATTCTTTCGTTAATAGAAAAAAGTGTACCCAAAATCGGTATTTGTTCGTAACCAATCAAATTGAAAACAAGATTTTACCGAGGCCCTTATGTGATAGCCCCTAGCTTTATCTAAAGTTATTGACCCTTCGTTAAAAAGAGGATTGCCCCCGCAAATCTACTTTACTATAATGGCTGTAGCCTGTACCTGATATGGTTAGTCGAAAAAGGGTCGAAAGTTAAGGTACCCATCATTAACCATCACGTCCTTGTGCTGTAGACAGACACGTCTGCTACACAGCGTGGCTCTATGTATCTAGCTCTCAAATAAAAATACGAGAAGAATCCCCCTTTGTTCTCCTCGCCGAAGAAAAAAAGGAAAGGGGGGGGGGGAGGAATTCTCCGACTCTAGTATTTGTTCAAAGGATGTGTACATACGAAGGAATACTGTGGCTATGTGTAGCTACCTAAAATATGCTTTTGTAAAAGACGAAGCTAGCGGGCCTTTGTTATCGATTGTTCGGTATTTGATGTGATGTTTGTTAAAGGTTTAGAAAGCAAGCTGCTAGAGAAGACAGTGTATTATAGTATATGTCCATAGACTGAGAGGGTTGGGAGAAAGAGAGCTCGATGGCGAAGAAGGGAGACTGAGGTATATATTAAATATAATGTAGAGAAAGAGAAAGAGAGAGACAGAGATAGAGAGAGAGAGAGAGAGAGAGAGAGAGAGAGAGAGAGGATGTGAGGATGTGGGGCATTGAAGAGTTCATCAAAAGATAGAATAATTTCAACTATTACATGTCAACCGACTGCCGGACTTACGCTATTGCAATATACAATTATACATTGGTAACATTTCACATCCGAAGATATATTCCTGATGACAAATGCACATGAGGTCTCCCTCGGTTTTGAGTAATATAGGAATAAATGTATAGTTAGCTCTCGATCGTCAACATTCGAATAAAATGTAGGCAAAAGGTGGGGAGTATGGGCCAAGATGGTGTAAAAACTTTTTACAAAATTAAAGAACGGTGGTCTCAACACTTCTGCATGTCTCAACCCGAATGTTGTACCGAAAACAACGGTTTTGTTAATCCAATATCATGAATGAATGCTTTTACACAGCAGAGTATACATTTTCAAAAGGCAAAATAGTTAATCTTCAAGAAAAATATGTCAAATAGTGTGTAATTGAAAGACCTTGTTAATAATTCTTATCATTTTCTGGCTCATTACCTCTTATGTGTTAATCAACCGAAAGGTGTTTCATATTAAACACAAACAGCAACAGCAACAGGATCAAAGCTTTGCCTTTGAACACCCGGTGATCAAAATGTATTTTGGTTCTTTTCACGCATTTCACAACTCTTTGAATCCTTTTGTAAGGAGGTCCTATATTATATTTCACTAAAGAGCATATGGGGAAGGTCTGATCACGTCAATTTAAGATTATTTCCCTGGCAAACTTTTGATCTCAGTTCCCAAACTGAGAAAAAAGTTTACAAGACAAACAATTATATGCAATGATTGTGTTATGTTTTAATCCAACTCAAGGCAAACGCTGTTTTGTAAAAAAAAAAAAAAAAAAAAAAAAAAAAAGCTCAGGAACTTGGCTAATGCTAGCCTAAACTATTAATGTGGCTGGCAAAAAATGTCCGTTATTCAAGAATTTCATCTCCATTTTAAGTAAAGATGAAAAAAACGAGGGCACTATTTGACTCACTAATCAGAATTTACAAATGTATTAATCATTATCTTTCACCCATATCCACTGAAATGAAGAACTATAATCGTATTCCGAGAGAAGAAAAGAGGTAGAAAACACCCATCATATGTAATGTTTGTGCGCCAACGAACTTAAAACGATATGTATGATTGAATGAGGGAATTCCCTCTATTATTTGTGTTTCACACTTCAGCTGTGGTTTCATAAAAACAAGATACAATGAACAATAAACAAATATTGTAGAATAGAACAACAACAAAAGTGGTGGGTCCTCGATTGTCTACACAGGGGTGAAGGTGTGTGTGTGGGGGTGGGGGGGGGGGGGGGGGAGGGGGAGGAGGACAAAAAATCCCTGACAAGCAAATCAAATATACTCTTGATGCAAACTGAAGGTATTAAGGTATGTCAGATTGTATTTTGTAAGGGGGCAGTGCTCCTATGCTCCCCTGCTCCTGCCAATTAATAACAATGACAATACATTTCTTTCAGCTGTGCAACAGCATTTTTCAATCCTGTGTCCACAAAGGTGTGCTGTTCAAAAAGTCAGTGGAGCAAACTATTAGGAGACGTGGGTAAACATTAGCAGATGATCTCCACTAAATAGTGCACGATGAGTGACTGGCAATCCCTATAATCCTGGTAAAACTCTATAAAATATGCCCTTTGTTCCCTTTTGCAGCCAACATCAAATTGTGTAGAAGTTTGCAGGAATTATGAATATGTCATGTATGTCCTATCTGTACAATTTAAACATTAACAGTGGTCCTAGTATTCAAATTATGCAAGGAAACCCGTTTACCCTCTAGACTTCACTGTCAGACACTATTGAGTGAGCGACTGACATCTTTTTTTGTTGTTAGTTATAACACAAAATCAGCTGTAACAGGTACATGAGCATTTGTCTACATCAATAACCCACTTCTTGTAATGGCCAAAATTAAACTGATTGAATCTTTATGCAGCAAAAATTTGGTAAAAGGGTCTGAAAATCACACTACTACTTAGGTGATTGCAATTACTTATGTCGATTTGACAACTAATGGTTGTTATTTTCCCACTAAATTAGTATTGTCTTTCAAATGCCGTTGGAATTTAACCTTTCCATTTTTTGGCCTGCAAATGAGACATAGTACCTTTAAAGCATTGAGCTTCAACAAATGTTTGTCAAAACCGCATTCACAGATTCAACAGCTAGCTTGTACCCCTTTCATACCAGTTAAAATAAAGGTTTTATGGAGAATTTAAAAACTACTTTGACAATGAGATCCGTGTATGACTCACAATAGCACCAATAAATCATGGGTTTTGAGTGGGGTGCTACATGTCACCATTGTTCCTTAACAGGTTTGTTGTGGTTATACCAATTTATAACCACACAAAAAGAAAATCACAGTAGGAACTCTACCCATATAATACATATATGAGCACATGAAATAGTTAGAAGATCATTGTTTAGTGGCACATTTTGCTGACTATACCAGCAAGGATATTACCGTTCTTGTACTTTGCACAAAGATATTATCCAACCTGAATCTGGAAGTGATATTAGTTTACTTTGCAATGTTGTTTGAGCTCAGTAAGTATATTAACAAAAAAACAAGGGGTTCGTTGCAGTTCTGATGACTATACTCTAAATTTTAATTCCATTTTACATCAGTAATGACATAAAAAGTAATACATTGTTGCAGATTTAAATATTTTGTATCCAATTATGAATAAGGGAAATACAGAGCTGCTCAATATCACTCAATAAATGAAAATAAGTTTATAATTTTCTGGTAATTGTCTACAAATCCAATCTTTCACACTTAGATTTTACTGTTTTTATATTTTGGGTCATCTAGCATCCTGAAACAGATCAAGAACAGTTAATAATGAATTTCCTTGTTTGTTTTATTTACACACCCACTGTAATACCTTCAGAGTAAAAGACCAAATCACTAAGATAGTATATATATATATATATATATATATATACTATCACATGTGTAATAAAAATATAATTTTTCATATATAGAAAATTTCATATACATCATAAAGCATTAAAATCCTAATTTCTTTTATCAATCAAAGAAATCAAAGAGTTGTACATATTTCTTGGCAATAGGCAGTGCTGATGATGCATAATATTCATTAATATTTTATAACAGAAGACATTAATAGTACAAATACCTAATATAGGTAATAATAATTCTATTTTGAAAGAAACACATTTCCATACTATGTATATATGAACATGTAGATGTAATCATATCACTAATGAAACCTTTTTCACTACCGTCTGATTTTAAGTTTTGCTATATTTTCTAAATGGAGAATTGACATAAATGTAGATTAATTCCACTTCATATCAAGTAGAATGAGCTAAAATGCCAAATGGTTTGCATACTGTCTAATTCCAGTAAACATATTCACACAGCTTGTTATATGGTAGTTGCTTTACAGACTGAGAATGAAATAAATAATTCTACAGTCAAACCTGATTTAGCAAACACCTGTTAGAAAGACTGCAAGTATACAAAAACCATATTTTAATTCACTCTGAACAGTTTTCTCATTAAAACATGCTGTAAAGGAACCCGTTGATAAACACCACCTGAATTTAATATTAGCTTTTCTCATCCTCCCTGAGTGGTCTTTCTTGACACATTTAAATGGAATGCCTTCTACAGTATAACATCATTAAGATGACATGAACACCAAACATGAAATTTACCAGTGGGCTAGCTTTTACTGATCAACATACATCTGTTGATACTAATCACATTCACTTGATGGAGTGAAAGTATTTAGGAGATAATTATCTCCTATTTTGATTTTATAATGATGTTAGGCAAGTAAATATAAAGATAATATATAAGTAATGTATATACTATGATATAATGATATTCTTATATACTTGGCTCTATGAGCCTATATCATTCACTTTGAATATTTAAAAACTATTCATATACTCTCTCCCACGACATCAAAGTTATCTTTAGACTACAATATATCTGCTGTGATTATATGGCACGATAGGGCTAACATGACAACCAAACCAATATTTGGAACAAAAGAAATAATAAAAAACAGACAAATATGGAAAGACAAAGCTACAACACTACCATACTTACGAAGTTACTATATTAATGTTCATTAATGTCTTTCAATTTAATCAATATATATATATAATTATAACACTCGATCAAGTTCTAAAATGCACTTCTTCAAGGTATTTAATGAACGCTCATTGAATTTGATTCAACACCAGGGCCCTAGAATATGCAATTTGTTAGACACAATATCACATCTTGCAATAACCTTTCTTGATCTAAATATAAAGTGAAGTCCAGCTTGCTAGCTGGATATAATCATTGATTAACTACAATTGTTTAAAATGTTACCCCTTTGCCCCCCTCCCTTCCCACATGATCGTGTGTTTGATTTCTCATTGTTATATTTGCTCATGTATACTGACATATTTAAGAGAGTTGCACCCATTACATGCTTTGTTTTTGTCGGCTTCCTTTTCTTTGTTATCATCTTGGTTGTTATACATGATATACATTTTGAATTTGTTTACGATTTTTAATAATTTACAAATAAAGTTGAATTGTATTGAATTAAATTCCTTTGTGCAACATTGCGAACGAGATAAAATGAAGATAATAACATTAAGAGAATAGCATGGAACAAAGATAAACTTAAACCTTTCTTCTAGTACTATGCAGTTGAATGCAAAATGTGATCAAAATCATTTCCAATCGTCATGCTTCACAAAGATGATCTACAATGTGTAGACTGATAGAATTCAGTCTAGACTACTTGCTGCAGTCAAGTTGTTTTTGCACCCATTTCTTGATAGCCTGTTATAAAAATTCAAACAAAAATGGAAAGAGGATTAGTATATTACAAATTTAACTCATGACTTGTTGATAGAGGCTGAAAAGATAGTCTTAACTGGGGCAATGTTTTTATTTAAACCCATCTCAAATCACAAGAGTTAATTCATTTTGAAGAATACATTGCCTGTTATCGTATTTTTGCTATTCCTATTAAAAAAAGTGGCATATGATCTATGATCCTTGACTCAAGACCCCAAGCCCACATCTGATGTCTAACCCTTGCCTAAACATATCAATTAGTATCATAATTTAGTCCCGACGGTGCATGCCATTATACTCGTGATATAGTCACATAAATTGATAGTATACAGATAGATGGAATCATACCCCCAAAATATATACCCCCTCTTTCTCTCTCCAAACATTTCCCTTGAAGCTTCTTGTGAGACAAAGTCACCAGGTGGCCTTCAGCAACCAGCTTGTAATGAAACTTCCAGAATCCCCTCCCTCTCCTAACCCTTTCTAAGAATGCCCTTGATACTCACCAGGATGCCTTCCAAGACAGGTTTGCAATAGAGATTGAGGAATTCATCTGTGATTGGTTCATCAGCATGCTGTTGGCTAGCCTGAAGAGCGAGAGTGCCATCAAAGTTAATGTAGCAGAGACGCACAGTGAACTCTTCATCAGGACGCAGGAAGGCTGGACCACCTGACATAACCTACAAAAGAAAGGTATCATTAGAAATTTGCTTATTTTTTTATCAAAGTTAAACAACATTAATATTAAACACATGTGTAGTGTGGCCCAGCTAATGGCAAAATGGAGGATGTTGAAAACAGCCAATAGGCCATTTTCGTAATGTAACCAAATTTAATGCATAAGTCTTCGAAGTGCCTCAATACAAATTATTTCATTCACCTGATAAGAATAATAGTTTTTCAGAATCCGGACTGCATACATTAGTTGTTGCCATGCAGGTTGGACAAACATTATGGCTTGACCTACCTAGCAACACTTAATATATGCAGCTGCATTCTGACTATTGAAATACTATTATTCCTATCAGGTGAATGAAATAATTTGTATTGAGGCACTTCACAAAGACTTAGGCATTAAATTTGATTACATTACGAAAATGGCCTATTGGATAAAGAGATTAGCAACATATAGACCCAGAAAAGGAATGCAGAAATGACTGCATTTTTCCAGTAGATATTGCCCCCATTGCATAAAACTTACCATTGATGGTAACTCTGCCATCAATGGCAACTACCATGGTAACAGGGCTCAACAGCCAATCAAAATCAAGGTTTCCATGGTAGTTACTATTGATGGCAAAGTTACCATCAATGGTAAGTTTGTGCAATGGGGCCCAGGTAGTTATAAAGATAATTAATTTGAAGGTTAAGGATATAGTAACTTTTAAATCATAAAACGCTTTTATCAGACCCACACCAAAGGTTTTAGCTTTTAAGTTTGGCATGACGGATAGCCATATCCAATTATAACTTACTACCGGTATATATTTAACCGTATCACAATTCATAACTCACTACAAAATTCATTGGACAAAAAAAAATCATTAAAATAAAAAAATGTATAGTATTTCATTGGAGAAAATACGTAGTAACTTTCACTTTATAGACATGCATAAGTAAAAATGAAATGAACAACTCTGTATAGTTAAAGCTCAACCCTTTGTTAGCTAGCAGTCCAATGAACAAAGCATAGTGGAAGTAGCTACATGTATTAATGTGTGTAAATTCCATTACAGCAATGTCTCCCTCACTTGGCTAAGGTTTTAGAGTCTAATAAGTACAGGATACATTACGTGGACACTGATAAAGCACTGTGTGGTAAAAGATGAAGATGACAACATTGATGATGATGATGATGATGATGATGATGATGATAATGATGATAATGATGATGATGATGATGATGATGATGAAGATAATGATGATGATGATGATGATGATTATGATGATTATAATGATGATTATAATGATGATGAAGATGATGACGACGATGATGATGATGATTATGATGATTATGATGATTATGATGATTATGATGATAACGATGATAATGATGAAGATGATGATGATGAAGATGATGATGAAGATGATGATGATGATGATGATGATAATGATGATGATGATGATGATGATGATGATGATGATGATGATGATAAGAATGATGATGATGATGATGATAATGATGATGATGATGATTATGATGATTATAGTGATGATTATAATGATGATGATGAAGATGATGATGATGATGATGATTATGATGATTATAATGATGATTATGAAGATGAAGACGATGATGACAGTACTGTGGCAGCGGTGGGATATGAACCCACGCCATAAAAATGACTGGTGGTTATTTCTTTTTTCACATTTAAAAGAATGCCTCAACTTACCGCTACATCTGCCTCCTCCAACAATGCCTTGCACATGCTTTCACCAGTCATGATACCTCGTCTAGCCAGGGCCTCCCGTATCACCTCAAAATCTGGAAAGATGTAGAACCCTGCTCTTGGCATGATTGCTTTCACTCCCACAGACGTCAGCTCTCTGATATTCCAGACAAAGAGGATAGGTAAACTTGAAAATTAGCTCTTTATTCACAATCGGTAGAAAATTATCTGTTTCGGTAAGATTTCACTTGCAATGCTGCAAGCTTTTTCAGACCTATGAAAGGCAAACCTTTCAACGTACCCTTTGTCCATTGAAATGTACAAGTAGAGTTATCAATGAGGCCTGTCTCCAGAATTAGCAAAAGCATTTAATACATTATTCACAAACTGTTAGAAGCATACCGGTAGTACAACTACAGAAGAAAGATATGTGGATTTATTATATTTTTGCTAAACTGTTGCAATGTCTTGCAAGATCAGGTAGTCATGCAATACAAGCTTGTGACAATTGCTCCACAGTATTTTCTACACTAACTAAATTCCAAACTTCATCCCTGGAAAAACTCCTATACCTAACCCTAATGCTAACCCTACCCTGAAACCAAACTGAAATCCCAATTGTAACCCTTACCCTCAACTAATAATGAAATCATTACTCAGCAATTTGCTGTTTTTGTGCTTTGTTAGTAAATCAGTTCGTAAATCAACCTGAAATCCAGTTGTACTTTGGATGCAAAGTGTAAAGTGTCCTTTACTCACCTGTAGCAGAATGTAGCAATGGCTTGAAGGATCTTTGATGTGTGATTTACATAGCTTTCACACTCCTCATCAAAACGGAAGAGCTAAGAAGAACATAGAGCAATCAAAACATGGAGTGAAGTGCTTATCTTGAAATTGCAGGAATTGTTCAAATTTTCAGTATTAAAGTGTGCCAATCACCTTAAAAAAAGGGTAATTTGTGTTTAGCTAGAATGTATAAAATCAACTTCTAAACACTTTGCCTGACAGTGTATCTAGGTAAACGGTTAAGAAGTATGAAGAAAATAAAGGATAACATTAAACCTTGCATATAGGGGTCGCACGGAACCCAAGACGGACTCGAGTCCCATGCAACCCCTATTCTATGCAAGTATATATGCGTGTTAATTAGTCTACTCAATAAGATGTTTCACTGCTCATTGAGAATGTATTTAAATATCTTATCTTAGAAGTATTATTCAAGCTTGTATTTTTAATACAGTATAGCGACATGAAACGCCTTACAACAAGGGCAAAACATGTTTTGGTGTTTTGGTACATTTTAAGGGTATGCAAAGTATTATAAACCAAAGTCATGAATTTAGAGGAATGAGTTTAATGGGTGCAACAAAATGTCATTTTATAATGAGAAATAATGTTTTAGGTTTTAAAGAAATCCAATATAATCAAAAAATATATTTGATATAGCGCCTTTTCCTTGCAGTTACAAAGCGCTGCACACACGCTCCACAATGTTTGGGCCACTTAAAAAAAAAAGTTAGACACTTCTCAGAGATCAGCAAAGTATATGTAGGCTGGTAATAAAGTAATTTCTAGCAGAATAGATGCGACTTGAGTAGTTTCTTGAAAGAAAGATAGTTTTGATTGAGATCAGTCTTGAAAGCAAGAAATGACAATTAATGTTAAGGTCATCTGTAAAAGCAGCCAAATTTAATTTCCCTATTAAAAATTTGATTTTGTGCTTACTTATTTGAGATTTATCAACATGATCAAAACCATTATATACACACTTTATAAAACAATACAACTACTACAGATTAAACAACATTTATCATGCCACAAATAAATATAAAGAAAAAGAAGCACTAATAATGTGATTTCCTTAATATACAGCAATTCAAAACAACTAAATGCAACTCTTATGAGTTTGTAGAAAATGCACTATCTTGATTTTAATCAACACTGTACATTACCTTAAAGTTCATTGCCAATTATCAGAACATAATAAAGGAGCACAATAAATATATGATACAAAAGTAGACCCTCTGAGGCCTCAATGAACCCTGAAATGAAATCAATTGCAACTCATTATATTAAGACGGGCCTAGCTGATGTTAATTAATTCTCAGCACTCTACAATACTTGGTGACATATGAGACACCAAATGACCAAATAACTTGCACTCTCAATGATAAAATAGGCAAACTCACCCAAGCAGCTGCATGTTGTACAGGCCCTGAAGCACAGGAGTAAGTGTGGCTTGCAGCACTCTTGACAGCCTTGTATAAAACCTTCAATTCAGGTGGGTAGATACTGTAACCAAGCTGAAGGACAAGACAAAGAAACTTTAATCCATGTCTATATGATTTAATTTTGGTATAACATGCATTTTCCATATAATCTATACTATATTTTGTTTTTTGTTCTTTATTCATGTTCCTGTGAAGCACAGTAATGTAGAATCTGAAACCTCATTTGCTATCCATTGCCGACTGATACTGGATGGTTCCTGTATTTCAGCCTATGGGAGTAAGAGAATACAGTAGTCAACAGGTTAGTAATCTTAGAAGTTCCATCATTATTTAAAGACCCTGTCACCTTTGACAATTTGACCCAACTATCTAACAGGTTCAAAAGTTATTCTAGCAGTTTAACAGCTTTACAGTAGAATCGTTAAAAAATGAAACCGACAATCCATAAACTTCATGCCTCTAATCTGACAGAGGGCACAGTTTTTGAGAACCCCCCCCCCCTGCTTACATTACTATTGCCTATATGGTAGAGGGGACTGAGAAGGACACAATATACACAATGGTTTTAAGATGTGGAGTGGGAATGTCATTGGTTTTCGTGAATAGGACCCAACTTTCAACCAACTAACGAGGACAATTAGATGACGATTTCACATCCTAATGAAGCATGAAATGTTTTTGTTTCATAACATACTCTTCTTGGGTTACAACTCCTATTGGGGGGAAGGGTACAAAAACCCACCATGTGGTATATACAGTCCTGTACTAAATGTGTAATTATTATTTTTCATTCCCCATTTCATTCATCACAATTGGACTACATATTTGAAGAATTACATGCAAATTTAACAAAATTTAACATTCCATAAATTATGAAAGAATTAACTAGAGAAAATTACAAAAAACACTAAAAAGAAAATGGGGAGGGATAGAAAGAGACTATACTGGTACACAAAAAATGTTCAGCCAAAGTAGCAGAATTTGGGGGAAAGAAATGGAAAAAGAGGAAGAAAGATGAGAAAAAATGTAAAAGAGGGGAGGATAAAAGTACATACCCGCCATCCACCAGCACTAGCCCACTTAGAAATCCCACTGGACAGGACTGTTCCTTCTGGATAATACTGTTAAAAGAAAAGAGAGAGAGAGAGAGAGAGAGAGAGAAAGAGAGAGAGAGAGAGAGAGAGAAAGAGAGAGGGGGAGAGAGAGAGAGAGAAAATATACATAATGACAATGGTTTCATGATTCACAATATATGTATTTATTCAAATTCAAATTTATTATGTTTCCAACAAAACATTACAAATCAATTATAAGCATTTAAAACAAATGTAAGAAATACATGTTGAAAACAGAGGGGTCCACTAATAAGCAATGCTTGTACAAGTGTGAACACCCCAAATGATACTTAGGAATAATGAGTAATTAAATTAACTAATCCGTAACTACAAAAGGAACTACAAAAAAGGGGAAAGAAAAAGGGGGATGCCAAGAGAGACGAGAAAGGGACAAGACGATGCTTTACACCACAAAGATAGAAGAACACAGTCATAATACAAAGAGTAGACAATGACAAAAAGAAGTGAGAGATCGGGGGTACAGAAAATAATACAAAATGATGAGCTGCATGTGGGATTGAGAAGAAGTTAAGGAAAGAGAAATGCGCGTTAGAAAGGAAATAAGCATGGGAAGGCACAATTATATATCAAATTACATTTTGAGTCAGCGAGTGGGGAATGATCTTGTATTAAACAAAAGCAACAACGACATGTAATTCAATGAGGTGTATATGATTGTAATAAAAACAATTTCAATTTTTTTCTTAAAAGTATTAATCGATGGAGCAATTTTTAGTTCACTACTTAATGAATTCCAAAATATGTCATTTAAAAAAACATATTGCTTTCTATTCGAAAGATAGCTCCTAAACCACTCCAAGGCCATCCCACGTACACCATAATGTGAAAGTTTATAAAGTAAAATATTGCGGTTAATTGTGTCGAAGGCCTTGGAGAAGTCCAGGAAAATACCAATCATATGAGAGATTTGTCGATGGAATGAGCTACCTTTTCAATAAAAGACAATAATGTGTGTACAGTATTATGTTTTTCCCTAAAACCAAATTGGAGATTAGGAAAAATATTATGATTTTAAAAAAAACATACTGTCCGAATATAAATTATCTTTTCTAAAATTTTCGAAAAAGAGGATAATAAAGAAATGGGACGATAATTACTAATATCTAATTTATCACCCTTTTTAAACAAAGGAATGACCTTAGCAATTTTCATTGAAGTGGGTACCTGGCCATATAATAAAGACAAATTAATTATGTGGACGAGAGGATCCCCAACGGGAGATTTAATGCCCTTTAAAATAAAATTGTTTATTTCATCATGACCTGAACTTTTCTTAGTCTTTAGTTTCGAAACAATATCTAAAACTTCACATCTATCAGTAGGAACAAAAAATATAGACTTTTGATTGGGCTGGCCCCCCAAATCAACAAAATGCTTATTTGATGGAGGAATATTAACAGCAATATTTTCACCAATCGATTAAAAATAATTATTGAAAATATGTACTACCAGGTATGTCCCTAGGATCCTCAACAATCTCATTAAAATTAATTTTGTTTATGTCAGATTTACTTGTAGTAACATTCATTGCCTGTTTAATTATTTTCCAGGTATTTTTCATATCATGTTTGTACAATACCAACATATTTTCAAAATATCTTTTCTTTTCCAAACAAATAATCTTAGTCAAAACATTCTTGTAAGATGTATATTTAACTTTTAATTAATTGAATTAAAAGTGTCCACTTCTAAATTGTTGGACTGTACCTCTACAGCCCAAATATTGATATAAGCTTTACTAACATATGGGTTTATATATACATGAATTAAGATATAATATTGCCCTGCCAGAATCATTCCTGTTTCAGTTGCTTTTCTTCAAAATCGCTTCTTGATATGTGTTTCTTTTTTACCAGCATTACATGAATATCACAATTATATATATAACATCAGATAACTTTGGGTCTAAAATATTAATACGCCTTGGAGCTACAGTACGTCTTAACATAGTTGCCATTGCTTTTTATGCTATTTTTGCCAATACAATTTAGTTGAATACCTTAGCAAGCGTCTTGTGGTTATGTTCAAAGTTAGTTGCTGCATAGATCTCATCAGTAAGCACGATGACATTGTGCTTCTTTAAAGCAGAGCTGGAAAAATATAAAGAGAAAAAGATAAATTCAGAGCGATCTTAAATACAAAAACATACTAACTACAGTCATTGTATTACTATAATGACAGGATTTGAACTATATGCTTTTATATTAACCTTAAAATTACCTAAGACCTATGGCCTCAACTAAAGTGACTCAAAAATGTAAGTGTATTTCAAAGTTAAAGGGAAAGACAAATTTGGATTTTGAGAGAATACGCAAATGAGTTGTAAAATAAATTTTATAACAGTATCTTAACTATCACTTTGATACATATACTTTGTAATTCATATACAAAATAATGGTCCATTTTCAGCATGTTATCTCCAAATCTCATAATACTCCAACATATAATAGTAATACATCTGAAATCAGTCCACAGTATATTCTCACAAGATCTTAGAATAAATTGTTCCTAATTCGTAACAGCTAATCATTTTTTTACATAAAAAGAGAATGGTGTCAAATCAATTCAAACTATTGTAACGAAAATTTAGCTTTGGGGAAAAGGACATATTACAGTAAACATAGTATGAAAAACTGGTACTATTCCTCATATCATTCATCATCTCTCTGTATTTCTTCTGACACATGCACACAGTCCATTCTAAATAATCCTTCCTGAACATATGTTAGTGTATGAAGTTGTTATCAGGGCAAATGTTTGAGACGTGTTATAAAAATCACAAAATGAGCCTTCCCTCCGTATAAATGAGCTTCATGACACTGCTTAAGTCTTTTTCTTTATGACTACCACACCAATCTGAATGGTATATAAAGAGATATCCTTTCTATAGGTAAAAGCAAACTTATGAACTTGTGCCCTTTGGAACCATTGTGTATCCTTTCTATATGACGGAGTTTCACCGTAAGGGTAAATATATATACACCTCCAATATGCAACGGCTGTAAAAAAATTATAGGTAAACATGTACATTGGACTTACCTAAGGGCAATTAGATCCTCCTCGCTGTATGCAGTGCCAGCTACAAAATACAATATATGAAAAGATGAAATTCAAGGTTATCACCCCATAAGATTTCATCATGAACCCAATACAAGTATGACTTCCAACGCTGAAAAGCTATTCACAATGACATGAAAACCATGTGGGATTTAAAAGCAAGGACAAATTTGGTTGAATATTGATATAATATAAAAAAGTCAAATCCAATATTTCAATAGCTTTATTTTAGTAATAGTATCCTTTGTAACTGGAGCAAAGATGAAAAATATATACAGATAAGATGTAAAAGGTCAGTTGCATTTCTATACAAACCATCAATAATCATCTTGCTTCTGGTTCGTTTAAGTTTGCAAACCTGTGCTGGTATTCAATTTAATACTGAAATCATGTTAGTATTTTACTCAGCAATCAGCTTAGGTAAAAGAGGTCAAGTCTTATTCAGAATGAGGGAATTTTACTTTCGTAAGCCAATTTTAGGCCAGAATACCTGCTGATCGGCACTATGAAGTCATAAGGTCAATCTTAAATTAGGCACAATAAACGTTTTGCATTAAATACACGCTTATATAATATGATTGTGCAAGCACAGCTTACAGTCAGCACCTGCATGTACATGTAAACCACAAGTGCAGTGCCAAACACTGCCAATCAGGGTTTCCAAAATATTGGCTTAGGTCTGCTAGGGATCAGTTTTAAACTTAAGGTAATTTACTAATATTGCAGCCAAAGCTTCGACCAAATAGCCAATATCTAAGGCAAAAACTGAGTAAAATTCTAATATTTCTGACATAAGCATTGATTTGAATAGCAGCCAGAATGCCTAAAGCTGACCTGTTTTGATATAAAGATTTAAGGCTTGTTCAGATATGACGTGGCAAAACCACTACATGTTTTTAAGATGAAGTGAAGTGTAATATATTTACGCCTCACATTTCTGAAAATTATAACAATGAGCTCATTGGATACCTGCAAATTCTTTGTTGAATGCAGTTACCACTCATTTTACACGTAAGAAAACGGTTTACCGCGTCATATCTGAATGAGCATTTAGAATAAACACTCACTTGGATTGTCTGGGTTGCAGAGAATCAAAAGTCTATTTTGCTTTAGCTTATGTTGCTGCAATGTCTGGGGAACAAAAATCAGGCACATTATATTCATTTTTCAACAAAAATTCATAATAAATCTTTAAAGCCTGATGGGAAAAAGTTAATTGCTAAAAACATGAAATTTGTTCTTCCCAGTCTGATCTATCTAATTTTAATATTAATTTTTGCTACGTAGGCCAAACATTATAAATTGTCCTACCTAAGAACACAGAATGTATACATTTTGCATTCTGACTATTGAAATACAATTATTTGTAACAGGTAAAAGATATACTTTGTAACGAGGCACTTAAAGAAAGATTCAACAACACATGCTATCAGAACATGTGCTCCATAGTAAAATATCTAGCCCTAAACATAACATAGACCAATCACAAACCTAACACTTACTATCTATCTTTGGTGAAAATAAAAACCCCAATAGAAAGTGTCACTAGAGCATGTATTGCATTACCTAAAGACAATCATAAATGGAATGGAGTTCCTTGGGCAAGGAGAATGTATAGAATTTACCTGTTCCAGAAGATAAGGAGTTAGTTTCCAATCGTCTTGTAGACTGGTTGTGATGGTAAAAACTCTCTGGTTTGCCAGCTGAGTTTGAGGCTTGTATGTCATCCAGGATGGCGAAAGAAGTAGAATATCTACAACCCCCAACAAGGAATAAGTGGAGGAAGTAGGGCATAACTCAATGTTTGTACCATGAACTCATTTTGTCAGGCCACAAAATGAAAGAGCAATCAAATTTGCATTGAAAGAGACAGGAAATTTGACCAAAAAGTCTGCTCCAATTTTATTTTCATGAAAGTTTTATAATGCTTAAAGTTCTTAAGACCAAAGCCAAATAAAATTAATTACTCGAAAATTCCCATCACGTTGAAAATACAAAATTATACATATCAAAGTGAAATAAAATGTGATCTAATAGTTAGTTAGAAATTTATTTAAAAATCCTAATATGTTGATCCGCAGCGTTACAATAGTAGAGCAGTGTGATTCATTAATCTCAATTAGGTGATACAGTACCTCCATTGAAGACATTGATGAGCAGATAGATGAGCTCCTTAGATCCAGGACCAACAACAACTAAGTCATCTTGAAGTCTCTTCAGTCCATCTCGTTTGCCATGGAAGTCGCATATGGATGCTCGAAGTTCACTCAGGCCTGATGAAAATAAGACACAACTTTTCTCACAGATATCCAGTCCCAATCTAATGTACTATTTTTGTCATGTAATCAAATTTAATGAACAAATCTTTGTTAAATGCCATGTTAAAAATAGTTTCAATCACCTTTTAGAAATAATTGCATTTCAATAGTAAGAATGCAAATTGCATACATTAATTGTTGCTAGGTAGGACGAACATTATGACTTGTCCTACCTTAAGGCACGTAATGTATGAAATTCACATTCTGACTTTTAAAATACAATTATTCGTAAAGGTGAATGAAATAATTTGTAACAGGGCACTCAACAAAGATTTGTGCCTTA
This sequence comes from Strongylocentrotus purpuratus, assembly GCF_000002235.5. Lineage (NCBI taxonomy): Eukaryota > Metazoa > Echinodermata > Echinoidea > Camarodonta > Strongylocentrotidae > Strongylocentrotus > Strongylocentrotus purpuratus. Next base: position 56,484,751 of record NW_022145612.1, read on the forward strand.
CATTTGATTATATTACGAAAAACTTTTATGAAAACATATATATATACAAAAAGATGCAAGGGGAAGCATGGACATGCCATATAATTGACTGGAGTATTTTGACAGTGCCATAAAGATTCTTTGATTATCTGTCACTAGAATAATGTAATGTTATGTTATGTTGAATGCTTTTTTCATTGTTAAACGTTATCTGATCACAATATGATGGCAGCAGTGGGATGCAGACCCATGTCATCAAAATGTCACAATCAGTGCAATATGTGAATACTGGAGTATAGTTTTCTATTACAGGACCACTGTGCTCAGAGTCTTTATTTCACCATGCATCATATCGTATTACAACATTATTGAAAGCAGTGCGATTTTGCCATTTAACTCTTAAGCTGCCACCCGTACAATGCACCCAGTACGTGCCACAGTGCTAATCCCTATTGTGCCAGCCACAAATCTCCTGTGTGCCAAGTTAATTTTAAGGTTGGTTCAATCGCGTGTTATTTAAATCTTTACAAAAAACAAATCGCTAAATTACTCAAGAAAATCCAATCTGACTGTTGTATACAAAGACGCGTAATCCAAAGCCGATAATCTGATGCACGCGATGGTACTTTCAATAGCGCTGCAAAAGTACTCATCACGGTGCAATGGGCATGAACAATGACTGTTATTACATATGCGCCCTTGCGTGCACAAAGCAGAGTAGCAGTGGCTCGCTAGCATGAACGTACATCGATAGCACGCTCGCATGCACAGAGCACTATAACAATAGCGCGCTAGCAGTCTCATGGCAGGATATGAGTTAACTGACTAGACTATGTAATATAGTTATCTACCACAAAGTACACTACACTGTCAGGGTTGTAGCAGTGGTGTGCAAATCCTTGTCATAAAATGAATGGTGTATCTTGACAGTGCAATACAGAATACTTGTAACATGGATGTCAAGACATACCAGTGATAGCAAAGTCCCACAAATATCATCATGATGTGAATAAGAACTCTGACAATATAGTGTTCTAGTGATCTAGTCCCACTACAGTGTGAGTCAAAAAAAAGTTTACACCTAGAAAATTGCTAATTATTTAAAAAATCATTGATGAACATTAAACTATTATATGTCTTATGAAAGAGTGTTTTATCCCGAATCATTTGGTACCATTTTTGTGTGGTATCTGTTTACGCTTGGATGAACAGGAGAAATTGTTTGCAAGAGTGCAAAAATCGAATTGCGCCAAAGTTGCCTACACTGTATGTGATGTTTGAATAAAACAATTGGGATTTGGGTATTAATTCGGTCTTTGCAGATCCAAATAACACCCCTAACAAAATTAATCATGCCACACATATCAAATAACGAATATCAAATATCAATGAACATTTGTACGCGTGTGTGAGGGTGTGTGACTTTGCCCTTTGCAAAAAACATATGCAATGCATTTCATTTGATACATTCAATCCATTCTCTCACTCCTCTAATCCCAACATAATACATACTGAAGGCATCACTTTGGCAAAAGTCGATTTTTGCACTCTCGCAAACAATGTCACCTGTTCATCCAAGCATGAACACATACCACACGAAAATGGTACCAAATGATTTGGGATAAAACACTCTTTCATAAGATGTATAATAATTTACTGTTCATCGATGATTTTAAAAATAATTAGCAATTTTCTAGGTGTAAACTTTTTTTTGACTTACACAGTATATCCCACTATCCCTCTCGTAACTTCTCCTACATTTCTTTGTATCCTATAATCCCACCGCTGCCACCATGTAGAGAGAGTTATTTACAAATCATGGTTAGATAAAGAATGTTTGTCAAATACAGGTCAGATTTTATATGCTAGATTTATTTTAATGAATCGATTCCCTTCTGAATGGTCTCTAACAAATACAATAGAATATTATTGTGGCGGCATGTACCGGTATACCGAACTCAATCAAGAGTATTGGGTCATGAATTAAGATAAGAGACATATCTGGTGGTGTGTTTCTGAGCATTGTATTTGACATCAGTGTTTTATAACAAACAGTCAAAATCAGAAGGCAACTCTATTATGCTCTAAAAATATGTTTACAAGAATACAAGTGTTATACAAAGTCTCCACATTGAACTTGGTAATCTTTTCTCTTTCAAAATAAAATCTAAATAGGATTGCACAGACATGTATATAGTGTAATGTTCATATCAACTTTTAAAATTTGATGTGGGCATCCTAACCTACAAGTTTTTGCAACAATCATCCCACATTTTGTGGTTTGGCTCAAGAACTTAAAATCATACAGTTCAGACGTTATTATTTACATAGGAATAACCATGAATGAATAAACACACTATCGCACATCATGGTTCACTTGAATGTGCATATCATTATTTGTAGATCCATCACTTTGCATACAATAGTTGAGGTGGGTAGGCCAGCTGGGTCCTTTGTTTTTTCTAGGTCAATACAAAGCTTAGACTTGTAATAGGCATTAATAAGTTGAATGAGGTGCCTAGTATGATAGGTGTATGGATGAAACAGGCTACAGCCAATGTTTGGGTAACCAGCACCTCAATATTCTAGTACCTACCACCTCATACTCTGGCTCTTTTTTTCTTTCATTCTCCTGTTCTATATGGAAATTAGAATCCTTGGCCAGCACTTGAAAAAAGGGATACATCCTAACAGCTTAGAATTGTTATTATCAGGCTATTTTTAATATAAATACACCCTATAAATTAAAGTTTTCTGAGGAAAACTAAGGATGTCTTTTTAAAATTACAAATTTATAGAATTACGAAGTGGAAAGAGTAAATGCTGTAAAAGTTACGACATGTTCAATCCTAAGCCATGCTAGACAAAAGAAGTCCAAAGAAAGACCCAAACTAAATTAGTGAATCTGAATTAGCAACAAGGAAATCAAGCTTACCTGCAACAGGAAGGTACGCAGTTTCATTGGCATTCTCGGCCAAGACTTTTCTTGCACCTTCTACGGGAGGAAAGGGACTCTGGCCAAAAGCAAAATGGTAGATGTTTCTACCTTCCGCCATCATCTTATGAACAGCTTCGTTGAAGGCAAGGTTTGATGCTGAGCCATAATCATGGAGGTGAGGCCTGATGAGGGGTTCCCTTTGACATGGAGCATCTTCCTTTTCAATTACCTTGTTTTTATCAAGGGTCACTGGGGGCTGTGTGGAGGTCATCTTGATGTGTGGACTGTGTTTCTAGGGTCTAGAGTATGAATTTGAACACAACCATCATTAACATATTCTGTGGTATAATTCAGCTCTTTGAGCTGCCATGTGGATTTTAATCATTTGTAGGGAATTTTATATATATATATATATATATATATATATATATATATAAAATATATATATATATATATATATATATATATATAATATATATATATATATATATATCTACAAATAATTTCATTCACCTGTTAAAATTAATTTTATTTCAATAGTCACAATGCGAATTGCATTCATTAATTGTAGGTAAACATTATGGCTTGTCCTACATACTAAATAATACATTGACAGGAATATTTTCAGGTATGCGCAATCAATGGAGACACCGAGCTGTGAGCTGTGTGGGGTGCGGGTAAGGGAGGAAAAAGGTAATTGAAGAATTACAAATATATATATACATGTATATAATGGACAGAATTATGATTAGATGATTTCTTGTCCTTCTTGCCAGCCATATAGTCTACACAAGAAATGACAGCTAGGTGATGGAGCGCTGCACATCGACTAAAAAAACGATATGACACAGATGTCAGCTCAGCCTCAGCTCAGCCAGGGCAGCTCGTCCTCGGAGGCTTCAAAACAACGGCACTGATGTGACTGATCCGTGCAGTCTAGCACTGATTATATCTAGATAGACTTATGACAGTTTCAAGAAATGGGCTCTAGTTGTGGTGTACTCTTCTTTGTGATTTCCGCCACTTCTTCTGGACTCAGCGATAAAAATAGAAGAACTGATGTGTTTCGCCGGTCATACATGCAAGTACAACGTACCCAGGATGTGAGCCTTAATGCAAGCAATGTACTTCCTCGAAGCTCGCGAAAGATCACCTCCGAGAGAGTTCGTGCGCGCTAGCGTGAAGACACATGAAATTCCAGGTCTCTAGCTTTACTTTGTTTTCTTTCGATCAAAGCATTTCGAGGAAATGCACAAAGCCTTCCCAATCAAGTGAGCAATCTGTTTCAGACAGTTTGTATTGCCAGGTGTCGATCCCGGGGGAATGGGGGGGGGGGGGATATATCCCCCAATATTTCAGGCGGGGGGGGGGGGGTGCGGGCCTGTACAATCATCCCAATAATTCACAATAAAAAAAAAATGAAGAGAAAATGATGAGAGCCCGATGCAGTTAATGGTTATTACTCGCAAGATGACCATCAATATACACATTTTGCTATGACTTATAAGATAGTTCACTAGTTGTTATGTTGTTTCCGTTCACCCTTTTTAAAATTCACATCATTGTACCTTTATTTCTTTGTTTTTTTACTCATTTTATTTCCTGAAATTTCCTAAAACATTTTTCAAAACGCGCTAAAAGTTACAGTCGTGTATTTGTTTAACTCTTTTTTGGGGCATTATTGTCAATAAAAAATTATCAACCAATTCCTCGATATAAAAAACTCTTAAAGGTATAAAAACCAGTATTGGAAACGCCCCAATTTCAAAAAATGAAATGGAAGCTCTTATTACCAATTATGTGAAAGAACATGTTTTGACTAATACATGATGATAACAATTTTGCCGGGAAACCGCCTACTAATTGATATGTTTGGTAAATTAGTTTATCTACTTGTTCTGTGAGAGATAAACGCACGTGTGCGAAGACTGGGCCAAATTTCTTATCATTTTCATGATTCCAAAACATTACAGTACACAGCAATACTTGCTAGATGATCAACCTTTTCTGATCGATTCCACAACGTTTCTTTCACAATGAAATCGCATGACCATAACTGGTCTTTACCTTAAAGGAAACCATCTGAGCAAGAATTATATAGCACATGACTTTTGGCCAGTTCAATCTGAAGGGATTTTTAAAGCTATGTGGGGTTGATGAAGCGTTTTTTATTCATAATGCAAGTAAAGTAATAACATATTGTATCATTGAAGAGAAAGACGGTTTTGTCCAAATGGCAGCATGTAGGAGACGAAACTTTCAGTTTGTTCCCTGATTCATACTCTGTATCTATTTTGTTTTATTGATTTCATCCATGTCTTTGTTTATTTAGATCTCTACATGTAAAACATTTTGAAGAGCTATTTTTCCGAAAGGAGCAAAATCTTTTGATAGCAAATGGATTGTATTCGAACGTAACAGGCATATATAGTTAAGGTGTTTTTGAAGGTTAGCATGTTATTAAGTTAGAGGTTTTGTTTATAACACCCTTCCAATAATAATGCACCTTCTAAGACTGGTTATAGTTTTTGAAGAAAAATATTAGTGCTCTGGTCAGGCCTTAGGGGAATATTATGTTTGTATTTTAGAGCGTATCTGGTATAATAAGCATAATGGGTGAAGAAGGAGATATTGGAAGTTTGTTGTTTGGCAGTTGGAACGTAGTGTTTTTAAGAGACAGACCAGAGGCGGCCCTCCCGGGGGCAGAGGGGGCACAGTGCCCCCCACACTTTTCACGCACCCTAAAAGTGCCCCCTTTTACACAGGAAGAGTGACCCTTTTTACATAGGAATAGTGCCCCTTTTACTTTTACAAGTGCCCCTATTAATTAGTAAAAGTGCCCCTTCATCTTTTCAACTCTGACAAGTGACCTTTTATCGGGTAATGTGCCCCTTTTCCTTCGACAAGTTCCCATTTTTCTTTGCAATAAGTGTCCATTTTCCATTCTCATAAGTGCCCTTTCTGTGTTAAATGACCCTTTTCAGGTACGAGAAGTTACTACTTTTCACTTCAGATAAGTGCCCCCTTCACCTCCTATAAATACCCCTTTAAAATCATTTTCTTTCAACTAGTGAACATTTTCCTTTCTTATAAGTGCCCCTTTTTCATTTACATAAGTGCCCCTTTTCATATTTGGTCATTGCCCCTTTTCAGGTGCGATAAGTGCCTCTTTTCACCTCTGATAATTCACTTTTCACTTTTGACCAAAAAGGTCACTTTTTTTTCTTCTCCGTCTTTCTTTCTTTTTCTCTTTAAAATACTTTTTCAAAAAGTGAGGGGGGGCCTCGAGCCCAGCCACTCTGCAGACCATGACATTAAGGCTTTTAAATAAGCGTATTTTTCGCCCGACTGTGATTTGGGAATTTCTTATTTTCCAACAAACGCATAAAAAGGTATGACTTACCAAAAAATGGGGAAAAATACCGGAAAATCATGTCATAACAGCAACATTTGTAAATCACTGGTATCGAATAAGAAATACACCCTCCCCCCTCCCCCATCAGTACGCCAGCGTTCAGGGGCTCATGTCTTCTCACCCCTATAACAACAAAAAACAGAAACGCTTTCCCATTCTCGCACAATATGTCCACGATATGCGCCTATCGCTATTATAAAGACCTCAAATACCGTATAGGTGGCATGCGCAATGTTTATGAAATTTAATTCAGGTTTTTATTATTGTTATGTTCTTGTGGGTTAAAAATACAAACCATGTTTACTCCTTTACTACTTGTTTTTTTTTTTGGGGGGGGGGGGGGGCGTTGTCTTTTTTTTTTTTGGGGGGGGGGCAAAAATGCGTTTTGCCCCCCCCCCCCCACTTTTTTTTCTGCTCCCCTGCCCCCCCCCCCTTCCGGCGCCTATGTTCAGTGGAAAACACTCCGTTTAAAAGGTTAACCACTCGCATAGAGTAGCCGGCCGGTGTTTGCATTTAGTGATTTACAAATACATCAAAAGTGCCTGTTTTTTACATAAGAAAAGTGCCTATTTAACTTTGTAAGAAGTGCCCCTTTCTAAAAAGCAAAAGTGCCCCTTTTACTTTGAGAAGGGCCCTATTAATTTGTAAAGGTGCCCTAGCTTTACCCTTTTCATCTATCATAAGTGCCCCTTTTATTTTAACACGTGCCCCTTTTCCGGCTTCGACAAGTTCACAATTTCCTTTAGTGCAGTAAGTGTCAATTTTCCATTTTCATAAGGGCCCTTATTAATCTCTATAGTAAGTGCCCCTTTTCAGGAACGATAAGTGCCCCTTTTTACTTTTGATGAGTGCACTTTTCATCTCTAATAACTGCCCCTTTTATTTTGACACGTGCCCCTTTTCCTTTCTAATAAATGCACTTTTTTCCTTCATATATGTGCTCCTTCCCCTTCTTACAATTACCCCTTTTCATCTCTGATAAGTGCCTCGTTTATTTTAACATGTACTCAGCTTTTATATAGCGCGAATAACAATTAAGTCTCTAAGCGCTTCTAAACTTGAAGATTATTACCCCGGCTTTAGCTGTCATTTTTTAGTCCAGCGCAGAGTAGAAAAATGATAAGAGCCACTTCCTCCTTCTCATAAAAGCCCCCTTTCACCTCCGACAAATGCCCTTATTAAAACCTGATCTGTGCTCCTGTTCTTTCAACTAATGCACATTTTATTTTATTATAAGTGCCCCTTTTTTCATTCTCATAAGTGCCCTTTGATTAAACGAATTCGTTTTTACTGGCTGTCTGCCGTAGCAACAAACGGAATTGACCAAAGACTTAACTCCGTTTCGTTGACAATCAGACATAGACGAAAGACTTCATGCATGGCTTATTGTCAGTCTTTTGTCAATTCTGCTTGTTGCTACGGCAGCAGCCAGTGAAAACGAACTTTTAAAATCAAATTATGGAAATGCAACAAAAAAACGGAACTTTGTTATTCCTTGCTCATTTTTCCTAATTGAGGTGTCATATGAAAGGGCAGAACCGAACTTTCCTTTTTTTTTCTGGGTCGCACTGTATAATGTATTTGACAAAACTTTGCCACCTACGTATTGGGCGGCTTCAAGGATCTTAGTCCATCATGCGATCGGCTAAAAAATGAATGTCTCCCTCTTATGCTGAGTATCATACAGGTAAAGTACTGTATTCATTCGAGTTGTCCATAATGCATCCCATGAAAAAAAGGGATTACATGGACAAAATATGAGGCAAATAGTTTTTTTAAATATTTTTTTAATGCCTTTTTATGTTCATGCCTTCTTCATGCATGCATGTTTCATGCTTCATTTGATGTAAATAGTAAAAGTTTTTTGTATTATTTAGCTGTGAATGTAAAATCATATTCTATATAATAATATTAACATGCAGATTATTTTATGTATTGATTTTGTTATTGTTTGTTATTATAATATTTGTTATTGTTTGTGAAAAGCAATGGAGAAAATAAAATATCATTGAAAACAAAAAAAAAGTAATCATTCTTGCCATTTTGCATCCCTTTCTTCTTTTGTCTGCATCGCTTCCGTAAAGTTGGCTAATTAAAACATGTATTTGGTTTTGGTAATAACAATTGTACTAAAATACAATAAAAATATGTGTTATTAAAATGTTTATCTCATTCTTGATAATAATCTGATGTGCCTTAGTATGGGGATGAGAAGGGTAAAGTGAAAAAAAAGACACAAAAGGCGAGTCTAGAAATTTACAATAGAGATTGCATCACTAATGTCTGCCAACTCATGGCGCTTTGTAATCTGCTTTACAAACACACAAGCTACTTACAACTAAACCAGTCAAATACCCACCAACTCTCCTTCTGTGAAGTAACATTCATCACTGTTACACCATCACATTTCACACTGAATTTCTATGAAAATAATAACCAGCTAGAGCTCTTAGAACTCAATGGGTCACATTTAGGCATGCATCATTACTCACACCATGAACATTGGTCCAACTGAAAGAAATAACCATACACATACACACACCACAAATAATACTAAAAATAACAACACCAACATGCAGCTTTTACTAGTCAAGTACACATTTCCCATCCATCATTTATTTTCTATTCAATAAGAAAACAAACCGCTAGATGTACAAGTGTGAATGCATGTCAGCAATGCTTTATCTTACAGTTAAAGATAGTGTACATGTTCCTGACTAGCAAATCACCAAATATTTAGTGGTAGACTTTGGATAGGTGAAAATATATTCTCAGTGTAACACATGGTATGACAGCACTGCTGGTAACCATTTAAAAAGACATGTACTAGCATCATGTGCTTGTAATGCGCATCACAGTACAACCATATGAATGTACGTACGATAAGAACTCTCTTAAAACATTAAAATAAGATTACAACTTTATACATGTACAAATACAACAGCATGAAAAATTATCTTCAACCAGTGCCCCCAAAACAACTGACCCAACAGTTTTCTTTCATGTATTCTATACCAAAAAAAGGGGTTTCCAATTATTTTCATTTGTTTCTCTCCTAACTCCATTGGGACCACTATGATGAACACACACAGAAATATCCCTTTGCAAATGAACAATTATTTACAAAACTCTCCCTATTCACAATATTACATGTTCAATTTGCCGTATTCATCGGGTTACTCAACAAATCACACTTCCTACCAGCTCTCTCTTGAGCCCCAACCTACCTTCTTGAATATTGGTCAAGAACTCTTTCAAGAAGCAGACTTATTCTTACCCTTCGACGTTTCATATCGCAAGGGCATGCTGGGCTATATACAATGAACAGGTAGGCACACATCATACCATTTTTTAAATTTCTGTTTTACGTCATATTTACATGCACAGAGCTCATTTCATGGTTTACATGGTAAAGATCTACAGGACCACACCTGCCTAAACCAGATTTACAGCTATATATATACATGCACTTTATACATCGGTATTCATTTACAATGTTACTGTGTACAGTTGAATTCCTGGTCCTTAAATTTAGTACATTTTTTTAAGTCTCCTCTCATTACAACAATTCTCTGAGACATCTTCCTTATTCAATTAGCTCCATACAACATCATAAGGAACACATAATTCAGAATATGGATCATCTAACTCGTCATTGAATTTAACACAAGTATAATTGATAATAAAGTAGCATTTTATGGAAATAGAGTAAAATAACATGTCTACCAAAAGGACAATGCCACTTGGGCAAAGATCTGCACAATTAGTTTCTAAAGTTGATTGAACCCATACAAACTTTTTTTTTGCTCTTTTTTTTTTTTAATGCAATAAATGTTAAAAATCCAGAACAAACTTTTTTAAAGCTAAATACATCAAAATTCTCTAACCATTTTTTGTTTTTATAGTATGTGCCTTCCCAGTGCAATATGATAGTGTTAGATAGTATTACAAGTATCACCTAACTTTACAATGGTACTTTCTACCAGTAGGACCCTAGTTATCCATACCATACAAAGCATAGCACAAACTGTTATGCTCTGCTACTGCCCATTTAAAGTTGCTCAATATCTAACACTAGACATTCATTTATGGTGTTACAAAACAACAAAATAAAGTAACAACAAGCATCACTGGAATATAGAGAGATTATGATTACCGGTATGAACCTTTTTTTTCTTTTCTTTTCTTCTTCTTTACACATTAAGATTACACAATTACACATATCTTACCATTTATATTTTGCTGAGCATTTTCTAGCTTGGTAATGTTTCTATGTGGGGTTGATTGTTTGTTACTAAGCTGACAAGAAATTTAAATAATCGAGGGGGAATACAACATTGCACTAAAAACTAGATGGAATTCGACTGCGCGCAGTCGAAAATGATGCCTCCGTTATAGAGCAATTTTAAAAACCAAAACAGAAAAAAAAAATTGAATTCACGTTCAATGGTAATCCATTGACAGGTTCTCAGAATATTGTGATTACAAGCAATTTCTCATATACATATACATGTATGACCCTTTGATCTTTGACCTCATGACCATAAAATCTACTCAGTTCATTGGCTCTGCAAGATGTTCTGAGTTAAATAGTAATCCATCTGTCAGTTCTAATGAGAATGCGTTCACAAGCTATTTTTGCATACATAATGGGCCCATGACCTTTGACCTTTGACCTTATGAACCAAGAATCTACTCAGTTCATTGGCTCTGCAAAAAACAAACACGACCTAATTTTGGCATGAATCCATCAATCGGTTCTTGAGATAACGCGATCACAAGCTGTTTTTGCATTCATAATGTGCGCTGTGGCCTTTGACCTTTGACCTACGTGCTCCAAAATCTAATCAGATTGTCTTCCTATGGTGATACACACTATCATTAAGTTTGAAGTTTTTACATCTCCAGTGGTTCTTGAGATATCATGATAACAATCTCAATGTATGGAATTTCATAAGTTGACCTCTGTGACCCTTGACCTTTGACCTACGTGCTCAAAAATCTAATCAGATTGTTTTCCTATAGTGATACACACTATCACTAAGATTGAAGTTTAAATCTCCAGTGGTTCTTGAGATATCATGATAACAATCTCAATGTATGGAATTTCATAAGTTGACCTCTGTGACCCTTGACCTTTGACATACGTGCTCCAAAATCTAATCAGATTGTTTTCCTATAGTGATACACACTATCACTAAGTTTGAAGTTTAAATCCCCAGTGGTTCTTGAGATATCATGATAACAATCTCAATGTATGGAATTTCATAAGTTGACCTCTGTGACCCTTGACCTTTGACATACGTGCTCCAAAATCTAATCAGATCGTCTTCCTATGGTGATACATACTATCCTTAAGTTTGAAGTTTAAATCTCAAATGGTTCTTGAGATATCGCGCTAACAAACTCAATACAAGGAATTTCATAAGTTGACCTCTGTGACCTGTGACCTTTGACCTACGTACTCCAAAATCTAATCAGATCGTCTTCCTATGGTGATAAATACTATTCCCGAGTCTTAAGTTTAAATCTTAAATGGTTCTTGAGATATTGTGATAACGGTCAAACGGGACGGACGTACGGACGGACGGACGGACGGACGTACGGACGGACGGACGGACGGACGTACGGACGGACGGACGTACGGACGGACAACCCGAAAACATGATGCCTCCGGCACCACCTTCGGTGGCGGAGGCATAAAAATCCATATGGGAAACACTTTGTTAAGAGTAACGTTAATGATACACAGGTATATAGAATCAGGACGTGTGCTTTAACTTGACATGTATTCCTTATATTCAATTAACTATAACCTGGTAGTTCGTAGGCAAGTCTCAAACAATCATTTTCCTCAACATTAGCACTACGAAGCTTGAAAAATCTTCACAGGTGTTAGTGTACAATGAAACATGATTTTTTTAAATCCCTCTGCTCATTATCATCACTGAATACATGTACCTGATATGTCAGCACATACATGTAAATGCAGAAAACATTTGAAATGAATGATGCTGATGTAAAGGTGCTTTATTTATCGTTTGAAAATGTTACCTTTGATAATAATGATCAATAGAAGTAACCACCCCCAAAATGCAAGATAAGGACAGATCTAATAATGCATGTTTTCAAACTTGGATTCTACCTGGTTTTTGTTCAATGTGTAATTATATACAGTCAAACCTGCTTTAATTAACACTTGTATATAAAGACCACCTGTCTTTAAAGACTATATTTTTTTCCCCCTTGAAGACGGTTTCTCGTTGAGACATGTACTAACGGAACCTGAACATAAAGACTACCTACCAATACAGACCAATTTTCTGGTCTCCCTTGAGTAGTCTTTATATACAGGTTTCACTGTAGTTGATTCAATAGAGTCAGGTCTAACACATACCAACGCTACTCAAAATGTGCAAAACACAATAATTTTTTTTTTTAAACCGTGCACAATATAGCTTCAAGTGCAAAATAAAATACTTTAACCATCACCTGCATGAACGCCAAAGCCCATAACCAGAAAAATCGAAATCTGATTGGGCTACTTTCTTTCACCTTTTGGCAAACTTCATAACCAAGCTCTCACTCATTGTTGAGCCTTCCAGCTTTCTTGGTCGATGCTGATCTTCCACAACTGTCCACTCTGGATCATTTGGATCATCCACTTCCATTGGTTCAGTTTCTGAATTCTCTCCATCCGACATGTAGAGATTCATCTCCTGCGATTCTGTCCTGGATATCACGCTCTCTGAATGTGTGGCATTGCTAGCACGCGAGCTGGGTCGTGTCGAGGGTTCTGATTCTGGATAGGGATACGTGGATATCTCTTCAATCTCTATGCTGTTCAGAGGAAACTGCCTTTTTACCCAAGTCAATTCGTTCACAGGGACAGGGCCTTCGACGACTTGATTTGGTGTTTGCACTTCACTCATACTTGACGATCTGCGACGGTTTAAGGCACTGAAACGCAGCGACCGACTTCCACTAAGGTTGAAGACATTACTGCTGGTACTGCTGGATAATTGGTCAGGAGTTGTAATTGGGGATGGACTAGGTGTTGGAGATGATGTCGATGATTGCCTACCTGTTGACAACTGGTCTATATGAAGATCTGGAGACAGAGGGTCCGTGGCACTGCCAATGCTACTGTTCCTTGATCGTCTGGATCTTCGGCCAGGCATGCCAAGATCCACATGGCTCACTACCATAAACTTCTTCTTCTCTGAGTATTCGCACGGATCGTGGCGTTCAAGAAACTCATCATCCGACAGGTTTTCCTATTAGATTGAAAAAGGTAAAAAGAAAGGGGAAATTAAAATGTGTGTGACAAAACATAAAAGTTCAATATCAACTTCAAAATGACTTTGTGTAGTAACCAACCAACAAACAAAAAGAATTTGTATGGGTAACAATAAGCCAGTTCACGGTTGCAGTCTGAGCATGAGCAGATAAAGGTCATTGCAGAACAAATTTTGAAATACACGGAGACGTAATACTGGATGCGTGCTCATGAAAGTTATGTGATCATTATTCATTCATGCACATTCAATGCACTCCATGATACAGGTGGAAGTATTCTTTGAAAAGGGGAAACAAAGGCTATCTATATATCGCTGTAGGAGTGATTATTTCAAAATGTACAAAGTGGGACGTCTTCATGTTTTGAAGATCTGTGGATATTCGGGGTCATTGCAGTGATGTGCTAACCGTGAACTGGTCTATTATAAATGAAAAGAATATGCATCATTAACCAAGCTAGGAATGGTATTCTTAAAATGTGAACACTACTGAAAAGGCACTAACCAGAAAATGTCATCATAAACACATGGAGCAAGTTTTTGTAGATTTCAGACAATCACTTTAAAGTGACTGCATGGGTTTTATGAAGGTTGTGAACAGACTTGATAACGAGCCTCACAAGAATAACCTGAATCTAATTGTAACGGTGTTGGTAAGCCGCCAAAATATATTCATCACACATGATTTACACTAAAGTCGTTAAGTATCTCATAGTATGACAATGACAATTAACAATTTCAAACTGGTATTTCCCCCCACTCATCTGAAACGAGGTACAATGCAAGACATAAGATTAATGTGCACTTTTTTGAGATTCCTAAATGAGGTAAGACCTGCTGGTAGAGATGTAGGATCAATGTACAATTTCTGAGACTCTTTAAAGCGGGACTGTACTACTTATAGCTACTTGCGCTCTCTAAAAACATGTAGCAAACAATGCTAAACGGTAACCGTTGGTCCCCCATGATCCCATTTTTTCTTATAAGAGAGTTGATTTGATGAGATGCCCACCTGTCGGTGACTATGCAGGGAGGTCTAATCCCTTCAGTCCTAACTATTTCAGATGGTGCTTTAAATGACGTAAGATTAATGTACACCTTCTTGAGTTTCCTTAAATGACATAAGACGTAAGATAATGTACAATTTCTAAGACTCCTTAAATGACGTAAGATGTAAGATTAATGTACACTTTTTGAGACTCCTTAAATGACGTACATGTAAGATGTAAGATTAATGTACACTTTTTGAGACTCCTTAAAATGACATAAGACATGAGATAATGTACACTTTTTAAGACTCCTTAAATGACGTAAGATCCAAGATTAATGTACACTTTTTGAGACTCCTTAAATGACGTAAGATGTAAGATTAATGTACACTTTTTGAGACTCCAGTAATGACGTAAGATATAAGATTAATGTCCACCTTCTTGAGGTTCCTTAAAGGGATCCGGTAACTTTGTCTCAGATTCTGAAACAAAATTCTGGATTTAGCTCATGCTGAAATGATAATTATAAACCTTTAGGTTAGTCAGGAACCCCTTCACTTTTACAAGCCGATCACCTGTCTGATTATCAAGATATTTATGATTGGAATTACAAATTTTGAAAACCGTTTTCATTAAGGCTGTGCACAACAGTGTAATGAGGTACCCGAGTACATTCCCAGGCTTACAAGCCAATACTCGAATATTCAGACGCCATGATTTTTTTATAATTTTGTTGATTTTTTTGTTGTTGATTTTTTTAATTTTTAAATTTTTTTGGGGGGGTTTAGGTTTTTTTTTTTGCCCCCACCATACCACTGGAGCAGTATCCCAAGTCCATCGCCGAAAACGCATGCAATTTTACTTCGAGTTGCAGTTGAAGGCGTCGATTTAATAATAATAATAATAACAGTAAACAATGCTGTTTTAAAAACCAAAGATGGCAGAATAATCCATTTTCCTCCGAGTCCAAACAGAAATCCGGACATTTGGTCCCAGTTTCTGAGTGGCGAGTTTGACAGGGCTTGAGTTGGGAAACATTTTTACCGACGGTACCATGCCAGCGGCTCCCGCTCTCCCTGGCACGGGTAAGCGTCGGCCTGGACAGTGCCAGGTGACCAGGATTTTTTTTTTTTGCGGCCGAATATTCGAGTACAAGAAATCGTACTCGAGTAGTTGTCAACCGTACGGGTACTCGAGCATTCGACTACTCGTCGCAGCACTAGTTTTCATAACACTACAGTCTTTTGGGGAAAACGAGTATGGTAAAACTGGCCAATCAAAGATTTTTACTTTTTTGAGGCACTTCTTGGATCATTTTGAAGTGGAATTTTTTTTAGGGCTTCATTATTACACCATATCACAGACACTGATAACACGTAGGACCGTGTATCTCAGATTTAACATTGTTAAAGGATCCCTTTTAATGACGTAAGACATAAGATTAACGTACACTTTTGAGACTCCTTAAATGACGTAAGATGTAAGATTAATGTCACCTTTCTGAGATTCCTAAAGAGAAGGTTGAGTTCTGGGAAGAGGTGAAAAATAATTTGTGAACTTTATCATTCTTATTATGCAAGTGTGGAAGAACATCAGATAAGACGTGTTCCCTGAAAAGCATGGCTCTTCAAATGCCATCATATTTTAAATATGTCATGTAACATCGTAAAACTCAGGGGTAGGTTTTTTTTTCTTTTCACGCCACGTGTTCGTGTGGTCCCATATACATCTTTCTGTGTACAGTGGTCGTAACTTTACCAAGACTTGGCCAAATTTCTTATCATTTTGATGATTCCAGAACCTTGCAATACACACAATTTCTTATATGCTAGATGATCAACCTTTTCTGGTCGATTCCACACCGTTTCTTTCACAATGCAATCGCATGACCAGAACTCAACTTCATCTTTAAAGGCATCTCAATGGTAGTAGCAAAAAAATCTCTGTAAAATAACTACACAGGATTGAACATTTGAGAAGATAAACACAGCACCCAAGCATTTGTTTGTGTCACCATGTGTGACCTGGCCTATTAGGATTATCCTTCATCAGGGCTCTACTACACATGGCCAGTAGAGATTCACCCTGGAGTCCTGGGCCCGTATTCAATTCAATACTTAAGTACAAAATTTAAGCTTTTTACTTAGTATTTGGCTTAGATAAAATACTTAGCCAATTATGGTATTCAATTCACACTTTTAGCTAAGTATTTTACTCTAAATCTAAGCGAACTCCATACCAGACTTAAGCCAATTATTTGGAGGCCTTGATTGGCAGGCATATGGTTTTCTTACGCAGTATTATATCCTGTGCACAATTATATCAGCGCGCATTTATTGCAATGCATCAATTGCGCATTACTTTTGATTGACCGTGTGACGTCACAATGCTTATCAGTAAGTATTTTACTTAGATTTTGTCTTACGTAAGTATAAGTCTAAAATGCGAATTGAATACGAGATAAGTCAATTACTTAACTTAGCCATTTACTTAGTAAATTTCTTACTTATGCGAAGTATTGAATTGAATACCAGCCCTGGACCCATAAACTGCCAATTACAGGGGGTCAATGCAACTAAAATGAAATCCAGATTGGTGAGAATCCCTAAACTGAACACAAAATATCATTTCACAGGTAAAGTTTCCTTTTACATTCTTTTTAAAACTAATCACTTGAAAGTTGAGAAGGAAATTCTGAAAATTAATTTTGCTCATGTTTACATTGAAAAGGATACACAACTGCATGTATTCACTTTGTCACTTCTGAATCAGACATACTGTACTACTGTGCCATTAAAAATTTCTTTGATTATTCTAACACTAACACACAGCAGATATATTATACAACCCAACCTTTAAAAACCTGCATCATCTCAATGCTCTATTGACAAGCCACAAACAAACACCATTCTCGTCAGGGTTCAAACATCATAATTTATGATTTTTCCGTTGACTGAAGGAATTTAATCTAGCTGGGATTTCCTTCACTGTAAAACGACTATGTAAACTTGCATCACTCTACAATGCAGCCGTCTTAAGAACATTTCCTAGTGTTATGAGTAATCAATGAAAAACTATGACTCATGAATAGCGACTGTAGTAATATTGCTGGGTGTCCTTGTGCTGCTCTTTACCCCAAGCATTCTACTGCCTTGCTAACTTTAATAAGTGTACCACGTGGACATTGTTGCAAACCCCATAGTGCCTGGATTAATCTGCCATTTCTTTTCTCTCTCTTTCTCTTTCATGAAAATGGTAAATGTTTCCAATTCCACAGAAAATTAAACAGTAAACACACTAACATTTGAGATTGATGGCTTAGTACAATAACATTTGTCAGGTGTTATATGCTGCACTTAGTCTAAAGAGGCATTTGGACACCTTTTACATTATGCCTTTTTTTTTTAAAGCTGAGGAATTACCAAAGTAAAATTTAGACAATGAATTAACTTAATTAAACTTAGGGCATTACACTAACAAGCGCCCACAATCCGAGCCCCGAGCATACAGTTTAATCCTGGTCTCATGTAAAAAGATTTCCTGTGAAGCCCTCCTACAAGGCAACACAAAATGTTATTATGCAGCTCAATTTAAATTCAGGTGGATTTTGCACAGGGCAAAAGAGGCTCACTGTGCATGTGATCATGTATGTGAATGTGGATTCCCCTTCACATAAAATATTTTGTTTATTTTGTACACATTGCACATACAAGAGATGTAATCAAGCTTAAAAACTGCAACTGCACTGTGATGTACAGATCAACGCAGACTTACCTTGTAATTCCATAAATGTGAAATGTGATTAGGTCTTGATACTAGAATACATGCCCTTGCAGTTTTCCCAAAAAATAAAAATTTACAGCTGGGATAGCCCTTACCTCAAAGTACTCCTCTTCCTCTTCGTCTTCATCTTCCATTCTGCTTTCTTCATCTTCTGTTCTACTTTCTTCTTTCTCCTGATGTTCATTGTGGTTGTTGGCCATAAACTCGTCCATGTCTAGCTCTCTCCACTTTGGTGTAACTATCTCCTTGTAGTTCAGCTTGACCACCCTCGTTGATGCAAGCATGGAGTAAGGGATCACGATGTTGTCAATGTCGTAAGATTCCACCATCCCCTTCTTGTTCCGCAGAATACCATGAAGAGATGCAGACGGGAGTGAGTGAGACAGGTGCTGTGTAGGTGACCTGGCTTCAATGGAAGCAGGGGTAGATGGTGCAGAGTTGTGGTCTCCAACTTCAATGTTGGGCAGAGACATGCTCCTCTCTCTACTCTTCTCCAAAGCAGCTATTGTAAAATGAATAGGAAAAAAAATTAGCTTTGCATTGTTCAAAATTATCATTACAGAATTATGAGTAGTACTGTTATTCATGCTGCAGTGCCCAAATATCCATAAAATAAAGTCTTTTTAAAACTCTAATAATAACAAGAATATATTATGTCAATCTTTCAGATTATCAATTGAATGTAAAGGACTCTTCATGCTTTCTATGGTCACAGATGGGGCAATTGTGTTGGAATTTTCCCTACAAAAGTAACAATTTACCTGGACTGGAAACCGAATGGAGACGATAAGTCAATGTTAGTTAGGTCCTTAGGTTCGTGGTGAAATCATGGCACGTAGTGTTAGATCCTTGTCAACTTTAGAGGACACATTTCACTAAAAAAAAGTCCACAATACCCTTTAACAATGTGAATGATTGCAGGCCTACTTAAAACTATGATTCTTATTTTCAGTACAAGTTATTAAGTCTTCTCTTATCTTTAATTCAGTTCTTACAAACTATGTATAACCTGTTTTCAAACATACTTGTAGTGATTACGTTAATTTCTTTTTCTTTAATTCATTTACGTGTTTATCTATTGTTGTGGCAGAGCTCTGAAATCAGTGAGAAACAAAAAATAAAGAATGGAAAGTTCAAATGAAGCATTGGAAACTACAGCTTCATAAAAATACAATAACATGAAATTTGATTTCATGAAGAAATTGCTTACACAATAAAATAATGCCCATGAACAAAAATAACTTTCTACAGTAAGTGAAAATGGTTCTAAGTACGTAACAGGAAAAAAAAAGGTTTATAATATCTAAAGGTGACAAGGTCTTTCATGTTAAATAGCAACAATTGAAACAGACAACACCACCATCTAATTAGCCTATCCGATATGCGTCGGGCTTTATGGCAAATATACTGATCGCATTATGGAGACTGACATCGGCGCGGGCGTCAGCCTGAGTGCCTATCATCACTGGTGAACTCATCATTATTCATATATGTGTATCGTATGTGTGACGAGCGTATTTTCATGCATGATTCATAAGACTAGCCTTATTTGGTAATCGATCACTTTGATTCAACCAATCAAATATCATCGCCAGGTTCCTCATCGCTCATTGGCCTATTTTGGTCCATGCTACATAAATATTCATGAAAGAGCTTTACAGGGGGTTCATAGATTTTCTACGAACGAAACATGGTACATAAAAGAAAATAAAACTTTTTCGCATGCACCAGTGATGATAGGACGACGTCCGCGCCGATGTCAGTCTCCATAACGCGATTAGTTTACTTGTAAAGCCCGACGCATATCGGATAGGCTACCATCTAATTGAAGGGGAAAATAATCAAATACATGTACAACATAACATCTCCACATCTCTCGACATGCAATCTACAAGTATAATTTACACAAAATAAAGAACTTGCTACCAAAAAAAGAAGAAAAAGGAACTGTCAAGTTTAAGAAGTCAATCGATTGGGACGGACAAAAAACCAAAAACTTTTAAGGACCAAGTATTCACATTGCGATATTATTTTATCTAGCAATGTACATATATATGTGCATGTACTCAACATGGTACAAGACTTCTTACTTTCATTTCTCATGAAAAATTATGTCAGAAATATTCATAATAGACTTTGGCCAAGTTCAAGGTGTTAAAATATTGTTTGTTTCTAGAGTTTACCCAATGTTGGCTCATACAGATTGATGAAATATGTTGAATCATCAATTATTCTGTAAATTATTGCCAAGAAGCAGATACTGTACATGGTGTATGAAAAGTATGAAATGTCAAATTCTTGGTAACCAAGCATTTGGACAGACTGAGAATCCTGATAAATCAAATCTGTTAATTTACTCTAAGTTTGAACAATTTGGCACAAATTCAAAAAGGATGTCACAAGCCCAATTTTGGCAGAGGCACAAACACAAGAACATGGGCAGAGATGGGGAATCTCACCATTTGCTAATTCAGACGTGCGTCGGTTCTTGGTTTCAGTTCGACACTGTCTTAAGTCTGAGCTTTTCATATTCTTGGGAGTACCAGGAACAGAACTTGGCTGGGATCGGGAACGGGACAGTAATTTATCACTTCTGACATGGCGAAGGGCTTTCAATTCTGTGGAAGGTGAGGGAATAACATGCACCAACAAAATAATAAATTTCATGCACTATCATGCAAACATAAAATAAAACCTGACTTGACATGATGTAAACTACAACATACATCCTTTACAAAATACAAATTTAGAATGAGTAACTATTACATATTTTACATAAACTTAGTCTTTGAAGACCATACCTCAATCTTTAGGAGAAAACCCATATAAGACACAGGAGTTTATGTTCCAGATTTATGTTCCAGATTTACCTTGTCATATTTTACTAATTCAGTAAGAGCTTTGCTAACAATTACTGTAAATCTCCAATAAAATCATAAGTATCCTTCACCAGAACATGTAACTTTCCAAAACATCTAGTAGGCTATTAGCTTTACTCAAATTATGTACCTGGAACTTATGCCACCTGCCAAACATTGCCAAGTCAGTGCTTTTCCTATTTTATGATATGTTTTTTTTGGATAGCTTTTTTCATTTAAATAAAATTGTCACACCTCTAGATATAAGTCTGAAGAGTAAACCCCATTCCTGTCCCCTCCATCCTTAGTTCATGTATACATACCACAAACTTGGCTTGTGCATTTTTTTTTTAATAATTAAAGTTCATGCTAATGTTTGCCTTCTTAATTTCAGACTCAATTGATAGATTTCTGATTCTAAACATCAATTTTGGCTTCAACATATTGAATTTCTACCAGTGTGTTCTTCTCAAACATACATACCGGGTAGTCATGTCTACAATCCCTGTTGTAATTTTTTTTTCAACATGTGAACATACATGTTTGAGGAAAAAGACTCTGAGAAATTCACTGTTTTGTAAGCAGATTTTTACAAACAGGAATGAAAATACTACTACTATCTTTCATTGGAGAATGAACTGTGGCATGAAATTTCAGTAAGCCACCAAGCCATCTCTAAGATCTGCACAAGCCAAGTTTTAGGTATGAACAAAGTCAATTGAGTCTGTTGAGACCGTAAAAAATAGTTTGACTCAGGAAGTATAAAGAACACGTTTAGCATAGTTTGGTCCTAAACATTGATTTGACTTCTGGGACTCAAGTTATGCAGAGTTAACTTTATATACTTGTGTCTCACATGCAGAAATCAATTGTTTTACCTACAATAAACTTGCTGAACGTTACTTACTCTGCCTTGCTAATCTGTGCAAGAGTTTTCTTGACTTGGCAGCATCATCATCCTCCTCATTTGCTGATCCTTCTTCCTTTTCTACTCTTTCCTCCTGTGGGTACACATTTCTGTCCCTAGCCTCTTTCTTGGTGACAAGCTCTCGTTTTCTTGTTGGGTCCCCACCTGATCTGACTGTCAACTGCTTCTGCTGGTGTTTCTCTTTCTTACGGAACTTCTTGAGTCTGCCATCTTTGGTATGCAACTTGACCTTGGATCTGTTTGGCAGCCGGTTATGTTTCCTTTGGGTTGAGAGGGATAAAACACTGGTCAATAATGATACTTGTACTTTCATTGTCTAAAGTTGTCTAAATCTCTTGATATTTCATATTACTGCATTTGTAAGTCACAACATTAACATTAAAAAGTCTGAAAATACGTTGTTTAATGAATTTTTTTGACAAATCTGTTGAAGAAAAACTGGAGCATGCAAAAACCCTGAGTAATATTGTATCTTAGCAATATTTCTTTTTAAAGAGTGATACAGTTTTGCTGAACTCGATCTTGCTTTTGCTCATACTGATTTACACATGCAACTACCTACCCTCATGGCATACATGTACTCATACTGTGGTTTGAAGTAATTTTACAGGTATCAGGAAATATTGCACTTGTTTACTTCTAGTATTTACTTCCTCTTTCAATAGTGATTGTGACTGGGGAGGGCAAAATGCAATATTTATGCCACATTGCCTGATCTATGACTTCCAAGTAAACTAGCCAAAGACTGCAGCACCATGCAAAACAAAAACATAATAAATTAAACAATTAAGAAGATAAATCAAATGTTTGGGCCATGTCTTAGTTCCATCAAAATGTAGAAGTGATCTGCAACAGCCTCAAGATCATTTTCCAAGTAATCTCCAGTGTGTCATGTATTAATACTAGTATAACATGTGTTTAAAATGTGGTGGTCTGACATGTGCTCTGGTGAAAAATGTCCCTGGCTTTAATTCATCAAAGATGTTGGATTAGGTTAGGTGCAGTATTTGGTCAAGGGGTACAGTAAGGAATTCTCCTAGGGGAGTCCTAGGGTAGGGAAGTGACTGCGGATCTGTGTCCATCAGAGCATGTCAAACAACTCTACAATGTATAAGTGATCTCCAAGAGCACATTCTTCCAGAAAATTATATTTCTGCCCACCAGTGAAAGTTAACAGACAATGGGTTCAAGCTTAAACTTTTATTAATTAAGCTACTACCTGTAGTATAACTTACTTCTTTCCTTGTGATCTGGCTGAATGTTTCCTTTGCCAGGCTCCACTTTTCAGGAGAGACTCAAAGTGCAATGTCAATGGAATTTCTGAAAGAAAAACAAAATGTTTGTATGATGAATAACACCTTGTACAAATTATTACAATTTATTTGTTAATGGTGACTTTATTAGTACTGGGGCCGTCACTTCCAAAGTGTTTTCATCTGTCTCATCCTTTCAAGGTCCATTGGATGCTCTGGTGCATAAGATGCTGATGCAACATTTCACGGCATTACACAATAGTACTTATTTATATTATTATGCAATATTCTTGAATGACATCTTGAGAGAAAGTTGGATGTTTCTTTTTGTCTCTGAAAAATAACACCTTGAACAAATTAGTACCATTCTTTTAATGGTGACTTTATAAGTGCTAGGGTCATCACTTCAAAATGTTTCCATCTGTCTCATCCTTTCAAGGTCCATTGGATGCTTTGGTACATACATTATGTAAGATGCTGATGAAACATTTCATGACATTACGAAATAGGACTTCTTTGTATTACGCAATATTCTTGAATGACATCTTGAGAGAAAGTTGAAAGTTTCTTTTGTATATCATCACCACAATGAATAAAGGTATCATTACATTTCCCTCCATAAGACATGAATTTGTCACCTTTGCCCATACTCACCTTCAGGGAAAGACAACACTGAATGGAATGCATACTCAAGGCTGGCCACCCTTTCATCTGATGGGATCTGATCTGCGTCATGCTGTTCCACATTGTTGAACCGTCCTCCACACATGACACAAGGGGTATGAGGAGGAAAGCAACCACACTGAACTGTAGAAAGCTTCTGGGCCTTCCTGCATACTTGGTATAAACCAGTGGACCGGATAAGTTTCCGTTTCCGGAATGGTCTCACAGGTCTAGTTCTTGCACAGTACTGTTCTTCTACGGGTATTGGAGAGCCTGCAACTTGGTCTAGTCCTACAACCCCAGAGTAGCTGGGTGAACTGTTCATCCCACATCGAGATGAAGGTGTTGCAACTGTTGTTGCGCTGTCCGTTAGACCATTCATTGGTCTGGCTGGTGATGTTTTATCTGAACATGTTGATGATGATGTCGACGTCGGTGAAATACAGTTCTGAAGACTCTGCTTTAGTTTTGCACTTTGCTTGTCAACATTGCTGAGTAAGCTTGACAGATTTGAAGGGGACATTGAGTGAGATCCTTCTAACAACACAATCTTTGTTTCAAGAGGTGATAACTTTCTACCTGTCCTGTGAGCCAAAGCCTGGGCTCTGAGATACTCCTCTGGTGATGGAGGTTCTCCCAATGACACAGCTCCCTTTGTAGCCCGAATCTGACGAAAAATGTCACTTTGTTGCCTGATGCGATACTCCAAGTCTGAAACCTGAGCTTGAAGCCAAGTCCATCTGGCTGCAATGGCTGACCGATCCATTGCCCATTTCCATGATGCTCGTCTGTGACTGTGATGAAGGATTAGAAGAAAAAGAAAATAACATCAAATTACATTTCTGATGGCTTCAATTGTAGAAGAATACAAAAATTTAGAATATCTTTATATCACATTTCTCCCTTGCTCCCTCCCTACAACTGTATCCTTTTCAATTTTGAAGAAAACAAATGTTATCAATTAGTTGAGGAAAAAAAAAGGTCATTTATCATTGGTTTTGAATCAATATTTAATGAATGAGATGGGACAGTACACCCACGCCCTCTGTGTGACATGTTGACACAGAAATGAACCAGGTTTTGTTACTCTTTCTTTAAAACTTATACTCACAGAGGCATCTTGTGGAATGAACGAGAGGCTTGGGTCTGCGGTAAGCTGTCATCCCCTTCATCACAACTCTCCCCACCTGAGCTGCTATCAGTGACATCTGAATCTATGGTACTTTCAACATGACCAAGGCCTGCTCGAAGTCTTCCAGTGACGGATTTGACTTCTCGATATGCCTGCTTTCCTTCCCGTAAATGCTGGGAAATATGTGTACTGGTCTTAGTCCTTTTTCCTGCTGGTAACCATGATGGTCTCACAGAATGTCTCTGCCGGTCTGAAGAAGAATTTGTATGTAAAGGACAAGTGTGGCTATGGCTTGAACTACTTCTAGGGAGTACACCAGGTCTGCTACCCGTCTGGAGACGATTCCTCCGGCATTCTTCACAAGTAACAGTACTACTTGCAGCAGAATTAGCCGCTTCTTTACTGGATTGTTTCGACTCTACAAAGGACCCAATTTGTTGATATATGCGTGATCCAACATGACAAGTCTCTAATCTTCGCAACTTCTCCATCAAATACTTGGCTCGATGTTCTTGTTTTGACTGTTTATGACCCAAATTGGTGACTTCTTTCTTTTCTTCATCAGTAGTCTGTCCATTATCAATCACAACCTTGAATACTGATTTTCCTACCTCCTTTATTCGTGCCTGTTTAGATTTACTACATTTTCTTTCATCTTCTTGCTTATCGACACCAGGGTCTAATTCTCCTTTCTCTTTTTCTTCAACCCTGTGACATGTTTCACTTTTTTTTTCTGCAGGAATGATTGCCGGGAGATCAACACTACTGTCGTCTGAATCGCTTTCATCATCTGATTTGGCATCGAGAGGGTCATCGACAACTTGTTCGAGGCTTGTATCTGTTGTTAGTGCATTAGACAGTGATAAACTTAATGAGCTATCCATGTCATTTGATAAAGAGCTGCTCGATGTATCACTGGTATCAAGCTCACCATGCTCACTGATATCGCCATTGTCTCGGATATTAATATTTTCAATGTGAGCAGCAACAGAATGTTTTGCGCCCGTTGGACTGGGACTTCCAGTAGCAGATATTGTTAAAGGTGGCATTTTGGATGCTGATGAAGTACAAGGGTGATTATCATTCAAAACCTCTTTCTGTGCCAAGGGTGCGGCAGAGTCATTCATTGTTTTCTGTATGCTTTGCTTTGTTGAATGTCTCTCACCATTCGTAACTAGTAGGTCCAGATCTATGCCTGAGCCAATGGTGGAAATTAATGAATTCAACTTATTTTTGATAGGGCCTTTGGCTTTACAATGGTTTGACGAAAGCAGTTCCCGATAAGTTTTTTCCTCCGAAATCCTTGTCACAGTCTCTCCTTCCGTGTGATTATTATTCTCCAGAAAGTGGGTGCGAATGGTGAAGCAAGTTGGTGAAGGAGTTTCCTCGTGATTTCTCAATCGCGTAGTCGTGGGGCTAGGCGAGTAATGCTTACCAATAATGCCAGGAACTGCTGGAGAATGACCATTTGCTAGTGAGGGTAAGTCTGGGCTTGTTGGCTGATTTGGATTTGAGTGCAGGCCACCACTGCTACCTGGGTTGGCAGGCGAAGCTGGCAACTTGAAGGAGCCTGTATGAGCCGCGGCATCAGTCAGTGCCGGAGCCATTGCAGCCATACATAGCCTCAGAGGGAACTGTGACCACATGCGAGGGGAAGCGAAGCGCTACGCGGACAGGGCACCGTGGGAACGGCACCACTGTACAGCGTTACCCTCGCCATTGATCAGAGGACATGGCTGAATAGCTTCAAAAATGTATCGGTCAAACTCAATAATAAATTGTATTTCCTTAAAATATCACACGAATATAAGTTTATTCACAGTATGAGTGTAAAAATAGTCAACAGCAAAGAGAATTATGAGGGTGAGTAGTCAACTTAGCCCGCACTCGTAAACATCGGTCCAAGCAAGCTAAGCGGAGATGCGTCCACCGTAATAATGGAAACAATAACACTTTTCATCGCATCCCGAGCGATTTACCACACGTGACACAGGACCAACATGCTGATATTTCCCGCGCTACACACATTGAAAAGCTCAACTCAATGACCATCAGTTTTTAACTGTGAAGGTCTCTCATCTTAAAATGGATCTTATGTTGATAGTCATTCAGTAGTCAAAAGATGATATTCACTTTAAAATAACGTTGCACTGACGAATGTACGAACCGAACGTTTCGCAAGGAATCATAACATGGACGGTAATGAGAATCAGCACCACGTGACCCCAGGTTCCACGTTCGTGAACAATCAAGCGATCTGTGCATTCGGGTTACACCCATTATTTTCCGAATTGACCAACATATTTCCTGGCTCTTCACAAAATTTCACATCATATTGTATGTTCCGTATGGATAATCAATGAGTCCACAAGTACACGCATCACATTATTCATCTATTGACTTCCATGGCCCAACTTATGACGCCGAAAAAAAAATCGTGTAATATGGCGACGTGCTCAGGCATTGATCTCCATTCCCACAACAAAAAAATGCAGGCGACTTCATTAACATCTGTCTATACGTCAATTGGGCTACCCCCTATAGGAAGAATTGCGTGATTGGCTGATCGCAGCTATTGGATTTTACGGATAATACCTTGTGGAAATCCCTTCAAAAAGTGATTCATTCATCTTCTAGACTATATCACGTTATCAAATAACTGAAATCCAACATTTTAATAGATTGACTATTACTCTTTTTTTTAATGAGAACATTTAAATGACAAAAGACTGTATTTTAGTACAAATTATGTCGCATAAACGTGACAAATGGAGAGGGAGGAAAATTGAGTAATGAAAGAGCACCAAGTTCGCGCTCTATCGATACGAAGTCAAACTTTTGCAGAATCTAAGAACATTTTATTAGTTTTTAGTGAAAATAATATTTTTTTAATGTTCGAATATAGCTTTAAAATGACACTCAACAATGCTGCTGAAATTATTCAAACGAAAAAGGAAGGCAGTTGTAACTGGGAACAATATGCTGTAAAAACCGCGATGAAAAGGCTCGTGAAAAGGCCTCCTAAAAGCATTGCCAATCACACATTTCTATCTCATAATTTAATTCTAATTAGGCCAGTCATTGAGTGTATTTGGTTACGATTTTTGTTTTGGATAGGTAGACTTTAATTATCACCAAAATCTTTTTTCTCCTACACAGTTGATAACTGATCCCTGTGTTTTTTTTTAAATGGTAGAAATATTTAATTAAATCATCATTGATAGCCCGGCAAGTTCGTGTAAATCGACCCCAGTCCCGCCCCAGTCGTGCTTGCATCGGTCCATCAAGGAAGATGCTAGCTGTTTTCATAACTAGAGCACATTTTTACTACATTTTCACTCTCCCTCGATTTTTTTTAGAGAGAGTAGGGCAAGGAGCCCGGACCCTATATCTATTCTATAAATAGGGCCTACATGAATTTTGATGGCTCGACAAGGTGATGTGGGTAGCGGTGGCGGATCCAGGGGGCTGGTGCCCGGGGGGGGCGGCCCCCTCCCCCGACCAAAAAACGATGGACCCCCCCCCCCCTTGCGCTCATTTTTTTTTTTTTTTGTTAAATTTTCGAGGGCCAAAAAATTAAAAAATGAGTGCTCACTACCCCCCCCCCCCCCCCCCCCCCTCCGAGTCCGATCAACTCCCCCGGATATGAGTGAGGAAGGGCTGTCCCTGTATGTTCTGGATTTACAAATTGCACGATTAATTTGGTTTGCACGAACACAATGCAGTCAGACTTTTTTCTTTTTGTTTACAGTTTTAGTTTTATTTCAGAAGGGAAGTTCCATTCAAGCCAAAAAATAAATTTAATGGCCTGCGAGTTTCCAAGGAAGCTCTACATTATACAGGTACATAACATAACATCACATTTAATACAAAACAACTCAAATTTAACACAGAACTACGTAATAATAGTATAATAATTAAAGAAATAAATGGATACTCTAAACGAATACATTACAAAATTATTCTAAATAACAACAACAATAACCAGGGCCTACAGCCCATTTATTCATTATCTTAAAAAAAAAATCTAGCACAAAAACAAATGAATACTAGATTTGGGAAGAAAAAACAACAACAACTAAATATTAAGAAGAACAAAAAGAACAAAAACTTTATTTTTTTACTGTAATGAGCTAGGAATGAATAAAATAAAATAAAAAATAAAAAAAAGTTTGTGTTTGCAGACTAGCTGAATATCATTGTAAAGTACAACACTCCAATCGTTTAACAATGTAGCATGATCATGTCTAAAATTAATATCCGCTATTGCTATATATTTATACAAAGCCAAGAGATGAGAGGGAGCCTGCAGACATACAGACATAGGGATAGAGCGAGGGAGCGAGAGAGAGAGAGAGAGAGAGAGAAAGAAAGAAAGAAAGAAATAGGAGAGAAAGGAAGATAGAGTGACGAGGACAACGTTTCCGAAGGCTCGGTTTTGATCATGACTTGTATAATGGTGATAGTCATAATCATATACACACAACTGTTGACTGATAGCGTGATAATGGTGCTGTTTTAGTTAGAACACGCCTAAATAACATTGTAGGTGATCCGTATTAAAAGTAACATTTAAGGTGTTATTGAAGAGAGGATTCTCAGAACAGGGGCGGATCCAGCCGGCGGTAGGGGAGGGGGCCCAACTCGTGAGAAAATGTTTAGCGGAGAAACATCCAGCCGGTGAAAAAACGCGGGGGGGGGGGGGGGGGGGTAGGAGCACTACTTTTGTTTGCCACCGAAAATTTGAAAATCGCGGTATTTCGGGGTGGGGTGTGGGTGGGGGGGGGGGGGGGTAAGGAGCACTTTTTTTTTTTTTTTTTTTTTTTTTGCCCCCGAAAATTTGAAAATCGCGATTTTTCGCTCAGTGGGGGGGGGGGGGGGTATGAGCACTAATTCTTTTTTTTGCCCCCGAAAATTTGAAAATCGACCCCCCCCCCCCCCTCCCCTTGAGCACCAGGAGAGGGGCCCGTCTTCTTTTTCTTTTCTGTTTACAAATAAAGGTAAAATTAATTGGATCCGCCACTGTCTCAGAGCCCATTGTCATTAATATTCTATGGGGACATGTACATGCATACAATTTTCAAGGAACTTACAGAGCACGAGTTTGACGTAACCAGCGCTGAGTGAAACAATAATCAAAATCGTCATACGCATGGTTTGAATAAATATGTCTTCCAGTTAGAAGAAGGCACAACTGAAAGTGAAACCATGCATGTGAGCTATTAAAGTCAATGATATTGTTTTTGTATTATTGAATCAGCTTCTTAGATAAATAAATATATAAATAAACATCATGAATATAAACATAAATAAATAAATAAATAAATAAATATAATAAATAAATGAGTTCTGTATGTCTTTTAATAGGCCGGGCTCTATAATTGAGTTGGTGTTTGTTTGGTTGGTGTTTGTTTTGTTTGTTTGTTTGCTTGTTGTTTATATTGTTAGTGTGTTTGTTTGTATGTTTGTTTTTTGTTTTATTTATTGTGTTGTTTGTATTGTTCTGTTGTTTTTAAAAGAGTACCAACCTGATCAAAAAGTGAAACGAATGAAGAAAAAATAATCAACATTTTAAATAAGAAAATTAAGTCGGTAAAACTGAATTAATACCATGCAAATGCACATGACATGTGCATTGAGTTAGTTATTAAAAAAATATATGAATCAAGAAAGTGAGAAAAGAGGGGAGAATCCATGGTGAGAGATACAGACAGAGACAGAGGCAGACAAAAGAGGGTGTATAGAGGGAAGGAGAACGGAGAGGGAGAGAGCCAAACAAACAGGGAGAGTGGAAGAAATTGCAAATGAATAGATGATTTGAATAAGCAAGAAAGGAGTGCAAAATGTGAGGAGAGTCTACATCGAAGCTAGAGTTTGTTATAGTTTTTATTTTAATATAGAACTATAAAGAGGTACGAGTTAATCGTTGTAATGATGGGCCTTCAATCTGGAAAACGATAGGAACTGAACGTACAGTATATACATAGTCATGTACTAGAATGTAATTAACAAAAGGTTTATTGATTAACAGCCCAGGGGCAGAGCAAACAATCGTGTGAACAAAAATAATGATTGCGTCACACCTCGAGATCAAAAAGAAACTGACGGAGCGTGTAGGCATCGTGACGATGCAAATTTATATCCTGTATAAAATATATCCATTGAGAAGTATAAGTGCCAGTTTGTGGTAGTATCCTTTTACGGTAAAATACTACTTTTCTCTCGTTGCCTTTTGAGCAGGAAGGCTGTATATGTAGGTAAGTCATTGGCGTATCGAGGGGGGGGGGGGGGGGGGGTGGGTGTTTTAGAATTTTAGAGACATCCTTTATCTGTGTTTTATCTATGCCCCCCCCCCCCTGGCAATAAAAAAGAAGTAACAAAATGTTGTTTTTGTGCTCAACTTGGGGGGGGGGGTGGATGTTGAGGAGGTAAAAAAAAAAAAGGAGTGTTCACCCCCCCCCCCCCCCCGTTGAGCTAACGAAAATAAATTAGTGCTTACTCCCACCCCCACCCCCCCCCCCCTCCGCTTATTCGCCACTAAATATTTTCTTACGAATTGGGCAACAAAAACACCTCCCCAAAATCCCAAATCCTGGCTACGCCCTTGAGGGAAGTTGTGTCTGATAATAGTTATTCCAGACTTAAATCAATCCATTATTGTCAACGAAAGGGACTATAAACTAAAACCAAACATAATTGAATTGTAGAGGCCTATGATATTGGTTTAAAATAACTTTAAAACTGCATTGGAGTACATTAATGTGTTCCGTTCGAAACTTATCAGTAATTATAGTGTCATAGACCAACTTCAAGTTTTTAAGTAGCCCGGGTCGAGGAGTGACAGTATTCTCGAAATCGTCGATTAAAACTGCTAGATGCAACGTATTTGGTATTTTATCATTAAATTATAAGGAGTGAGGTACTACACATTTTGAAGATGTCAGGCTCCTTTGGACATGTAAGTGATGAACTAAAAGTGTATACCGTCACCATATTGTAGGTAACAATACCAGTATTTAGTAGTGGACCCTGCATGCATAAGAAACTTCCTCTCGACAGTGTGATGCCTAATTAGTGACGACGTCATTACGTCACCGGTACCAATCGACTGTATAATATATTGATGAGAGATCATGGTAATAAAACGATTGCGGCGCTGAGTGAAAAAGCGATTATTACTGGTATATTATACTATACAATTATACGTATATCATTCTGAATGGGTGCATACGGGGTGCATAACTATACGTCATTCCAAATACATGAAGAAGAAGAAGAAGAAGAAGAAGAAAAAGAAGAAGAAGAAGAAGAAGAAGAAGAAGAAGAAAAGAAGAAGAGGAAGAAGAAGGAAAACAAAAGAGAAAGAAATAATAGTAGAATTATTATCATTATTATTATTACTTATTAACCTTAAAGGCACACTGTCCTACTTGTAGCTACTTGCTCCCTCTATATAGAAAACTTCCCCAATCGGTGCCTGTTGGTCCCCCATGATCCTCTTGTTCTTATGTTAAATGAGAGCTGAGTTAATGAGATAGCCATCTGTCACAGTGACCTCACTGGCTCGCTGGGTGGTCTAATCCCTTCTAGCTGAAGTAGCAAAGCCTTCTTTTAACATGTAGTATAGTAGTAACATAGTAAGATAGAAGTACAATCTCAGGCATTTCATTGCTGGCCTTTCTTAGCAGCTCGACGGCCAGATTCCTCTATTCGATGATGTACGAAGCACTCCACTTTTTGTATTGCTTCCTTTCATAGGACCTATATACAGTGAATTATCGAGAGAAATCTGCCTTCCAATCCACAGCCTTATTTACGAATATATCCAACGGTCATACACCTAAAATTAATAGTTGTATCTATGTCTTCTCCCCCACGTTGCCTTTATTGAAGGACCCTTTGTGCCCTGAACTTGCACGCGTGAGTTATCAATAATTTTAGTGCTTCACAGCGGTAATATAGCTACTTCAGGCACGTCAGGATCGAAGAAGAAAGAATACGTTTTACTATAATTATGTTTATCAGTACCAGCAAAAACTCATGGTTGAAGGATTAATTAGAACGAAATAACAATATTGATATATAATTATCTTTCCTGACAATTACCACCCCTTCCCCTGCTGCAGACCATCCGACACTCCACGACCCCCCCCCTCCTCCCCCCCTCCCCCTCCACACACACACACACACACGCACACACACACACACACACACACACACACACACCGTCCTCATCAAGAAGATTCTCGTTTCATATCCCACATTGCAATTTCGAACGGAAATTCCAAAAATAGTAGGAAGCCGGAAATAGAAAAGATAATTATGTAGGTATAATCAGGGAAACAGATAGTTAGCCCTCAAGAATAAGAGGAGTAGGCCTATATAGAAGAAAGAGGACGAGGAGGAGGAGGAGGAGAAAAAGAAGGAGAACGAAGACAGTTATAATAATCACAACAACAACAATAATTATAATGTAACGAAGAATATTTAAGAAGAAGAAGAAGGAGAAGAAAAAAACAAGAAGAAGAAAAAGAAGAAAGAGAACAGGAGAAAGAGGAAGAGAAAAAAGAAAGAAAAAGAAGCTCGAGGAAAAGGAAGGCGTACATGAAGCAAAAAGCCCATTCACTCTAAAAATTGAAAGAAGGAAGAAAAAAACACTATAATAAAAAATAGGTCAACAAATATCGAAATATGGAGGAATGACAAAAAAGAAGTATGATAAAATTATGAGGAAAAGAGAAAAAAAATATTACACTATATAATTTTCTCTGAAAATATTTCTGGATTTGCTTTCATGAATATTGCACTTTGGACTCTCCATGACGTCATTCGAAACCGCATCCTTGCCAATTCAATGGCATAGTAACTGTTGTTCTATTGTGTGTACAGTGTCTCGTATGTTGTTTATAATTATCGTCTACTATGTCCCATTTCAGCCAACATCAAATTCTGTAAAACTTTGCAAGAATGATAAATAATTCACTATGTCCTATCTGTGAAATTTAAACATTATCAGTGTCCTATTATGCAAATTATGCAAGGAAAGCCGTTCACTTTCTAGACTTCACTGTCAGACACTATTGCATGACTGATCAGGAAGATCTTCCTGGACTGAGCTGACTCTCCTTTTGGGGGGTAATAACATTAAGAGAAACTCTTTGGCGGCTGAATTTCAGATTTGTAATGGATGATCATAGGTACAGATACCCCGTAAATCATGTTGGGTAGTTTGGGTTATATAATTGCTCTAATTAATACCGATATATTCCGGTAAAATTTAAACTTGTTGGAGAACAAAATATATCATGCCTATTATGGTTGATTCTACCAAGGTCTGCACACTATTAGAAAATTCTAATTATAACATCTGTTGTGAGTTTGATGACGGAGCCTAACCACCATTCATTGAAAAATCAAATAAATGTAAAAAGATTACACAAAGAGGCCAAGACTTTTAAAACTGAATTGTGATATACTGGCAAGTCATTAATAATATTGGATATCTTGTTATCCGTCTAAAATAAGATTAACTACAAAAATAAATACTGTCAGAGTGGTATCTTATGCGCCTTGCGATCCTTCAAAGAGTCGCAATTCTGGTGAAAATTATCATTATAATGACTATAAAATTATGCATATTATATCATTCTGAATTGGGTGCATACGGGGTGCGTCATTCAATACATGTGCATGAAAATGGTTTTACAGTTTAAAACGTAGATGGCAGTATATCACCTTTCTTCAGAATCCTTATCAATCGTCTAACTTCGATCAGACCTGCCCGCCTAAACTGTGTCTAGTTAACATTGATCCAGGGAGGTGGGAAACAGACTTTTTGTCACTGTTCCTATTACAATTTTCTCGATGGTACACTTTCAAAAATCGTTTTCATAGATTGTTGAGGCAGATGAATTAGACTCCTAACAACTTAAAGTATACATTTTCGTCCATTTTCGCCTATTAAAG
Source organism: Strongylocentrotus purpuratus (assembly GCF_000002235.5). Taxonomy (NCBI): domain Eukaryota; kingdom Metazoa; phylum Echinodermata; class Echinoidea; order Camarodonta; family Strongylocentrotidae; genus Strongylocentrotus; species Strongylocentrotus purpuratus. The sequence continues at coordinate 56,519,953 of NW_022145612.1, forward strand.
AAGACGGTCTGGGATTCTGACAAAGAAGAAGCCCCGAATTTATAAATGAAGGTTTGTGGAAATGGACATAAAATAACAGAGGGAACGGGGAAAGCCTTATACAGTCATGTTTGCCATCCCTAATTCTCTTTCAAAATAAAGGCTGTGCGCTCTCCCTACCCCACAGCATACCCGTCCCTCCTGCATGGATCCGTCAAAATATACAGTACATTGTTAAAGTACTGCTGTATGTGTCCTTTATACCCCCCCCCCCCACCGTCAGCATTTCACCTTTTTTCCTCCTGTTAATTTTACTATATACATATAAATTCACGTTCACATATTATACGCTAATATAGAAAAGCATGCAGCAGAAAAGGTGAAGGGTTTCCAGAAATACTCAATGTATGTGTTGAAAGGTTTTATATTATGTCACCCAGGAAAGCGGCCATAGAGTCACGCACAGAACAGCTTCAATTTGCATGTGAATACCTACAACAAAATTTCGAAGTTGGAGATATTGCCTGCAAGCTCAAATGAGAAACCTCCTTGAGACAATGCTAAGTTTTTAAAAATGTGATGACAAATCCACTCCTAATTAAAACTTTCTAAGAAATGAACAAGAATTTGTTTTTGAGTAAGAACTGAATTCGTTCAAGAATTATAGACACTACCCAAATTGTAAAAGTACAGGTACGTGCACATTTTCTATCTCATATTAGGCTGTATCATTCATAATGCATATGGCTAGACAATGTTTATCTTACTGCACAATTTAGCAGTCAAAATGATCATCAATAACACCACTCGAAGAAACGACAATATACATGACACTAGGGTACTTTTATGACATAATTCCATATTCATTTCAAGATTATTTTGTACATAATTATTGGAAGACATACAAGATACACAAAGAGGAAAAGACAAACAGAAAGAAAGAGACAGAGAAGAAAGAGAGAGAGAGGGAGAGAGAGAAAAAGAAAGAGAGAGAGAGAGAGACAGACAGACAGAGAACATGACAGCTGTATTGTGTCTGCTAAATAACAATTATTGGCAAGAATTAACTTTCAAATCAATTTCTTAAAACAGGCCTTTTGGCAAAAATAATAATTTCCCCTGGGAGTACCATTATACAGATATAATGTAAAGTACATATTGATCTCTTATATGATATTTATTGCTCTTGTTTACAATAACATTCAAAATGCCAAATTACGGGAAAATAGACACAACATATAGCACATAATGGTCTTATGAATACTAAATAACTTTTCAAACAATTTATTTTCAATCATAATTTATATTCATAACAATCTGATTTATGTACACACATATTTCAAAGAACAATATATGGCAAATAATTATTTCAGTTCAAGAGTCTATTCACATGGCATCAAAAATGGTTGACTTCAAACGGCAGGCCTATTTAATATAGATCATCCTAAAAAGCAATTTACTAAATAAAACATCAGAAGTGTTCTCTATAGCAAGCTATTTGCTTGAAAATTATTCATGATTATGACAAATGATTTACAAATTTCATTGTGCTTCTGTATCATAAATGTATGATCAAATAAATATCTGCAATACAAATCAATCAGAGTAAAACGGTGACAAATTACCGAATATCATGAGGCAATCAACTGACCCAGATTGAGATACAATGTAGTACAATATAAGAATAAATTTGATGTGCAATATTTTGTTGTTGATTATGTTCTTCGTGTTTTACACAAGATAGTTGAACAAATTAATAGCAGTATTGTTAGTCTTTTCCTTACATGCTTCATCCTAAAAATTGTTAACTCATTTTATGTTCAGTAGATTTTAAAAATTCAGTTTTTATTCTTGTTTGCAAAAGAACTTCATTATTGCATTTCTAGCATTATGGTCATGAGGTTATTGTGTGCCTTTACTATGCAATGGGATGTAAAAATAAATGGTGAAGTTAAATAGACTGGCCTTTAAATAAAAGGATCCCCTAATGCTTTAAAAAAAAATGCACATCATCATCGCCCTCTAGCGTCCCTTTTCCCACACTATCAAACAAAATCATATATATTATCCTATATGATGAACACCAGCCCCCAGTCAACATTACTAGATTCTTAAGAAATAGAATAACCGACTTTAATTTAATCAACTTCTGCTACAAGATTAAAACTATCGATAACACTTGAGGTAGTGGTAACATAGAACTAATAGCCTATAGTACTGAATTTCTCATGCAAATATTGGAAAATTATTTAAAAAAAAAAAAGTAATTTCATAGGCTGTTTGCTCAATATTTCATATGTTCCTACTTCCAAATCTCACATCAATTTTAAATGCAAAATAATTAATTAGCACCTTCATCCCCCTGGGGATTAACGCTGCCTAAATATTGATTTTGTATCGTGTAGAATCTCTTCGGACACTCTTCTTGAAATTGCAAACACTTTCATTATGACATGTTCTCTGTGGCTAAATAGAAAAATGCATGACACCTCTAAGATTTAAAGTTTGTCCCACAAAATGTTACTTGTCATAGATGTGTGTAAACATGGGTGGCAATACTGGGGTTAATCTGAAAATATGAAACAGCTTTGTCAATCTAAACATATGTAATTTGAATGTTACGTTATCCTGAAGCCTGCAAATTCATATCACATGAATCACCAAAAACAAACTTCAGACTAACAGACTGCAACCATGGACAATCACGCTCCTTGAAACATCCAGGCACATAATTTGGCACTTTCATTTTTTTGGATTTCAAATCAACAGAACTCTTACTTTCACAAAGTGAATGAGTTATCGGGAAGCTACAATGGGTCGGTAGATGAGTTCCTTCATGATCTCGTTGCTACCAGCATAGATGGAGTTCACCCTGGTGTCACAGAATGCCCTAGCGATGGGGTACTCCCACATGTAACCCCATCCACCGTGGAGCTGAAGGCATTCTGTTGCTATTTTGTTGGCAGCATCAGTGGTCCTGAATAATTAGAAGATGGAAACAATGATAATAAATATAATAATGACTATGATGAAATAATACATTCATTGTGTGCTTTTATAGTCACTCTCCGTAGTATTAGGGATTGGATTACTCACTATATCTATTACAATACAGCAATACTTCTATACTAGTAATTAACAAAATTCCTAATTTGCATTTTTATTGATAGATATTTAGATCAGAATTAAAAATTGGCGAAAACATTCATTAGTGCAAACAACAATGTTCATACTCATCGTAGAGGATGTATAAAATGAAATATTTTATAAAGGCCTACTATTTATTTGCTGCGTTTTTGCTCATGAAAGTCATTTGAATATCATTTCTAGACAAAATTTAGGGATATATCCCTACTTCAGTTTTTAAAATATTTCTTTTCAATAGTTCAAAGTTTAAGAAATTGTACAAAGGACAACATTACCATTTTCTAAAAGCCTAAAAAGCTCACTCGAACCCATTTCATTATTTGGAAACAAAGGTCATCCCGGTATTTTGATTTCATGAAATTATCTTTCAATATTAGTATGAGTATCCAAAACTTATTACATTGGAGCTCAATGTCTGAGGGTATAATAACAGCGACTCACTTTTTTTCAAGTCCTGTCGAAAATCATGCATGTTATGTTATTATAATATGTTGATTTAACAAATAAAGTAAGTACGAAATATCTTTCTTGAATTCTAGTATCCTCACCAGAGTTTTGCCATGGAAGCAGTGTAGGTGTCTAACTTTCCGTTGAGGCCCAACTCCAAGCAGTTATCTACAAAGCTCCTACCCACACAAAGCAGTGTCTTTAGCTCTGCAAGCTTGTGTTGGATTACCTGCAAGACATAAATATACCATTGTTCATCAGTAATTCATCTTGTGGTAATAATATGATTCCACAGCAGTTTTAATACTGTCGAGGTAGACAAGACATAATTATCATTGTTATGATTTTGATCTCTCTCTCTCTCTCTCTCTCTTTTAGTTACTCCTCTCTTCCCAAGCCATCTCTGCAGGCTATCCAAACATAGTAGCTTCTTCTGCCTCTAACCCCCTTTCCTTCTCTCTTTCCTGTCAATACCAGATTTTATAAAGCTTTTTGCAATCATTCATTATCCCTTTTTTGTATCTTTCTTTCTTTTTGCCTTCTACTATTTCCCTCCATTTTTTCCCCTCTTTTTTTATTCCCCTCCCCCAAATTTCGAACTTCTTAGCTACATAATATTTGTCTATATATTGATTTCTAAGCATATTTTGTGCATGTTATATTGTAAAACAGCATTTGAGGAACTAACACTTCAACAAGCTCTGCTTCAAGTTAGTTCCTCTTTTCTCGTGCTTTTTTCCATCATATTAGTCGTTACATTGCATATTTTTTGAGATATAATTATTCTTGTATTATGTTTTTGCATGAGAAATAAATATCATTTGAATCATTTGAATCAAAATCAAAAACCAACTAATTTTGATTTAACAAAAAAAGTCCATCCCAAGTTATATAAGGCATTGTATTCAATGAGTAGAACATACTTAAGTGGTGATATTATAATATTGTATAATGTATCAGAATAGTAGAGCATATCTCAGTAAAGTGTCTCATTAGAGAATCTTTTAAAGTTCAGTGTACCCTTAAAATTAGTAAACTGATTAAAATATTTATATTTTCATACAACTCGACTCTTTGTTAACTTTGTATAAAATTTTGAGAGCACACTCTCCCCGCTACATTCATGTATTCATCAGCAACAAGTGCAACATTAATACATTTCACTTTAAAGAATTATCCCAAGTGTTGCATGAATACTTTAAAAAAATAGTTTGCTGGCCAATGGGATAATGAGAAAAACAGAAAGACAGAAAAATGACCCCACGAAATAATGCATCTACATGTATAGCACCATCTGCAGGGGTGGATGCATCATGATCCACACCACTTCACACAAACCACTTCCACTACACCAGCATACCAACCTGAATATTGGAAAGAGTTTTGCCGAAAGCCTTGCGTTGCCTCACATAGTTCCTGGTCTCTTCAAACATGAATTCTGCATGGGCCTGGGATCCGACAGCTACAATCAGTCGTTCCCTTGGAAGCTGATCCATGAGGCAGTAGAATCCTTGATTCTCCTTACCCAAGAGGGCAGACTTTGGCAGTCGAACATCATCAAAGAATAGCTCGCAGGTGTCCTAACAATTAACAAAAAATCATCATAGTTCTGTTGTTATCACAGTTGTATGACACTACAGTGATATTTGCTCCACAATCAATTTCCCACACTAACCAATTTGGAAAACCATGAAGCTAACATTATATTCTAATATTAACCCAAACGCGATCCTAACCTTAACCCTATAACTTAGACAAGTAGAACCCGGAGCAAATGGTGACAGGGCATTTTTCGGATCACCAGTATTATTGTACGAACCCTGAACATTTATTTTATATTCATAATAATTTGATTTTAAAAATGCCACTTCCTGTAGATACCTCGCGCTGAAATGTCAATATTTTTTTTAGCTGAGCTGGCATACAAGGAATGCATTCCAGAAGTTCCTTCTACCATTCAACCGTTTACTTCCTATGAACTTGACCTTGTGACATCACAATTCAAGTGTCTGAAGGTGGGATATGTGCTGTTCTCGTATCCGGACACCTACCCCTGGACATCCATCCCCGGATAACCACCCCAGTCAACTACCCCCGAGGACAACTACCCCCTAGGACAAGTATACCCCCTATGGTAACCACCCAAGGACAACTACCCCCTAGGACCCCCTGGACAACTACCCCTAGGATAGTTTTCCGGGGGATTTGTCCTAGAGGATGGTTGTCGTAGGGGTAGTTGTCCGGGTGGTAGTTGTCCAGGGGTTGTTGTCCTAGGGGGCAGTTGCCCTGGGGGGGGGGGGGGGTAGTTCACTTGGGGTGGTTATCCGGGGGTGGATGTCCAGGGTAGGTGTCCTAGAACCGCTGTTCTGTGCATCGTTCATGTTGCAAGACTTACCACAGCCTTTTGTCCGACCTTCTCCAAGGGTTTGCCCTTGGTGAATCCTGGCATGCCCTCCTCCACCAGGAAAAGTCCTATGCCATGAGCCTTCTTCTGAGCACTCAGGTCTGTGATGGCTACCACAATCACCACGTCAGACAGGTAACCGTTGGTGATGAATACCTGAAGGGTTGTGAGATAGACAGGAGACCTGTTATGTACACATTTTTGTTTCATTCTCTCAACTTTGAATACTTTGCTGACCAATGACAATTTAGTAACAGAACATGATGTACACCTGAAGGGATGTGCAATACATGGAAGTGATATATCTGAAGTTCAAGAAACATACGAGAATGAAATTTTGACTTGAAATACTGTATCATTGATGAATAATATGAGTATGGAATACATTCTGTGTATATAAACTTCATGATACAGGTAACCATTGCTGTTTCTAGAAGAAAAGATTTTTAGTCTTAATCATCGCTCAATAATTAAATTGTTGGAAGTCTTTGCCAACCACGCCAAAGTGATGTGAGGAAGATAATATGATGCCTGTCATTTTTCATGGTGACAAATATGCTCAAGTGAGCATCACACTTGATTTTAACTGTTTGAAACTTTCAACATGAAGGGTTTTCCGGATCAGAATAACTCTTCATAGACTTATTTGCAGTCCACTTTTGGAGTTAAAACAAGAATAAATGACCTAATAGCCCCAAATGTAATAGCACCATCTTTTTATAGCAATACCGTCACAATATTCAAGGCTAAAAACCTTTAATTTCAGAAATTTACCTCTCGACCTTTGACTCATTTACCCTAAAACTATCGAGACTGTCTTCCTATGTTGATACATACTATCATGACGTTTGAAGTTCATAAATTAAGTGGTTCTTGAGATATCGCGATAACGAAAAAGGGAGACGGACGGATTGATGGACAGACAACGCGAAAACATAATGCATCCGGCACTACCTTTGGCAGGTGGAGGCATAAAAATAAGCATCAGTACAGTTCAGTTGTACCATAATTGTTTCTAACTAAAGTCAACAGATGATACAAGTTTGAATTACATGACACAGAACTTCACAAGAATCACAATTCATAAGAAAACAGAAAGATACAAGTATATCAAAGTCCTCGTAAAAGCAGAATTCTTACCTTGCTTCCATTCAGGATATAGTCATCCCCATCTTTCTTGGCAATTGTTTTGATTCCCTGTAAGTCACTGTCCAGTGAAATAGATAATAAACACAGTTATGATTTCTTGAATCTATGTTACCAACGGGGGTTATTACATATTATGTATTCTGTACTAACTTCAACAGCTTCGTTCGCCTTGCAGAAAGTGGGGATGAAATTCTTTTCTTGGACTAACTGATGTCGAGACAAAAGATTTTTGTTTAAAACAATTAAATGTGTAAAAGCCCACCTTTTTTCTTTCCTATTTCTTCCTTCATCCACAAGAAAAGTTGTTTTTATATTTACTCCAATACTTAGATTACAGAGAAAAGAGAGTCTTCTCCTTTTTCAAGGAGCTCTACCTTTCATAAGTGTAAATTAACTCGATGTATATGGCACTGAAATGCTCCAGCAACAGTTACTCTGCTGTAAAAATTTCTTCACAAACCGAATTCTTATTCTTCAACCGTTGACCAAAGACTGTACCTAACCCTTGCCCTAACCCTAACCCTAAATCTAACTTCAAACCCAAATGCAACCCTAGCCCTAGCTCTATATCTTTGATGAAATAAAGCCAGGAGCAATAATATTGTTGCCAGGCGCGTACGCAGGATTTTTTCAAGGGGGGGGTTTTAACATTTATAAATCGGTCCGAAAATTTCGCAACGACTCAGCCAGCCGCTGAATAAGCGGGGGGGGGGGGGGGGGGGGGGGGGGGGGGGGGGGGGGGTAAGAGGACACATTTTTTTTTTTTTGGTCCCAAAAAAATCGCAACGACTCAGCCGACGCTGAATGGACGCGGTGAATGGGGGGGGGGGGGGGGGGGGGGGGGGGGGGGGGGGGGGGGGGGGGGGGGGGGGGGGGGGGGGGGGGGGGGGGGTAAGAGGACACTTTTTTTTTTTTTTTTTGGTCTCGAAATTTGGAAATTTGACATTTTGCTTGGGGGGGGGTAAGGTCACCTTTTTTAGGTCGGCCATGGGAATAATTTTTTTTTTTTTATTTTTTTTTTAATAATTAAAAAAAAAAAAAAAAAAAAAAAAAAAAAATTCAAAAGGGGGGGGGGGGTTTTAGGTTTTTTTTAGGGGGGTTACACACAAAAAATTTCCAAAGGGGGGGGTTTAACCCCCCAAACCCCCCCCCCTGCGTACGCGCCTGATTGTTGCTTGAGCAAATGTCGGAGCACCAACTACCCACCAGTAGCGTACGCAGGATTTTTTCAAGGGGGGGGGGGTTAACATTTTAAATCTGGCCGAAAAAAAAGGGGGAGGGTTGCTCCACAATACTAACATTAAAAAAAATGAAGGGGGGTTCAACACCCCCCCCCCCCCACCCCCCTGCGTACGCGACTGCTACCCACCTTCCTGCAGCCGGTTCCGTCATGGCAATAGCCCCATTTTCTTTCCTGCTGCCATATCCGGGATGAACTTCTCAATCTGCTCCGGTGTACCATACTCAGCGATGTAAGGCATTACAATGTCACTGTGTAGGGGGAACGATGAGCCAGCTCCGTTCACATATGCTCTGAAATGAGAAGGGAAGACACACTTCAACATAGGCCTTATGACTCCTTTATAATGTTACAAAGTTTGTGAGAAATCTCGATCATGGTTCTCTAGATACAGCAGAAGAAATGATAAGAACTGAAACATAATTATTGATGTCCATTGTTTGTTACTTATACTATAGCTGGACAAGACATGTGCTTACAATATAACGTTTATACTACCCTGTCTAAATAACAACAGAATGAGGAATCTTCATGGTTACTGTTTTATGATTTAACCTTGAACTCAACGACCAATATCAATAATTATCCTTAAAACTTTTGAACTTTGATGGAAGGATCCTACATGTAAAAGATATGATCACATTATCTCCCGGTTGAACTGACGCGTAATTCATAGACAGAGCTTGAACTTTAAATCCTATTTAGCATTATTAAAATTTAGCTAAGTGAAGAAGAAAAAAAGTGGGCAGCTACAATAACATTTCTCAAGCAAACTGTTACTTACTGCTCCTCCCATGTGATTGCAGTCATAAGGAGATCACCACCAACCCCGCCTTTCTCTTCTGGGATGGCCACGCCTAGCAACCCAGCAGCACCCATCTTCTGCCAAATCTCCTTATCAACATGTCTCTGCTTCTCATACCTGTTCAAGAAATACAATAATGATACACACCAGGTAATACATCATCATCAAATGAGGATATCTAACCACTTGAATACTAGTGAACACAATATAATGCTAAAAACACATTCCAATTTTGAAAAAACATTGTTTCTACATTTTCTGCTTTTTGAAAACCATAAATATTTCCTGTGATTCTGAATCAAAGATAATTTGTGACTTAGTGAGTTACATCTGTTATACAATGTAAGCATTTAAGTTACGATCCACTTCAGCAGCACTTATGACCTAAACTACATATCACATGAAAATACCAAACACACATTATGCTAAGTTTCTTAGCAGAAGTACCCTGGTGCTGATACCAATTATGAGGTACTTCAGAAAATGGTTCTAGGACACCTACCCCCTGAACATCCACCGGAGCAAACTACTAGGACAACTACCCCGGACATCTACCCCCAGACAACTACCCCTTGTTCTAGGGGTAGTTGTCCGGGTGTAGTTGTCCTAGGGGGTAGTTGTCCTAGGGGGGTAGTAGTCTGGGGGGGGGTAGTTGTCCGGGGGGTAGTTGTCCCGGGAGTAGTCGTCCTATAGAGGGTGGTTGTCCTAGGGGGTAGTTGACTGGGGGTGGTTATCCGGGGATGGATGTCCAGGGTGTAGGTGTCCGGATACGTCAGAAAATATATAGCAAACAAGGGGTACTTTATGTGTCAATGCATACTTTCAACCTGCAACATTGCTGCTATTGTCATTACAACCAACTACCCCCCCCCTCCTCCTGTAACAAAGGCCATTTTTCACTCATTTACGGACCAAAGGTTAATGATATTTCTGCCATACAAGAAGCCTGAGCTAGCCTACCTATCCTGATTAGGTGCCACCTCTTCTTGGAAGAACCTACGAGCAGAAGCTCTGAACATGTCATGCTCCTCACCGAACAGAGATCTGGTCCCTATATCCATCATGGTATCTGCTTGGCCTGTACATGGTCTCGTGCTCTGGTGCCGTCTACAATAAGTGAAAGAAAAAAAGGAATAAATTGTTTTCAAAGAAACAAAGAAAAGATGGAGATTTTTGTTTAGGGTTCCTATATTTAGTCTACTTGTATAGTTGTATCACATAAGGTCTTGACTAGGTAACTTAAAAACTCTAGGAGAGGTAGAGAGCAGTAAAATTTAAAGGAAATGAATCCAGTGAAAAGGGGTATGACTTTGCATCTAGGCACTACAGTAGTCTACAGCTGTATTCACCCTAAGTTCATTCTAATTGCAGTACAATTATTCTTGACCTTTAGGGCCTTGTAGTATAAAAATGAAAATATAAAATATCAACAAACAATTAATTCTACAAATCCTCTGTATATCCATTCCTGCTACAATAAATTCTATCTTTCTGTGACATAAATGATATATATATAAAGACAAGTTGAAGTTACTAGTGATTGCAAAAGAAAAGATTCTTTGAACATCGGGAACTTTTCGAGGGAGATACAATCAATCACATATCAGTTTAGTTCATGGACACAGAAGGAGGTAAAATAGCCAGAAGAAAAAACACACCCGTATAATACAGAATTACACACGCACTCACACAGACATTATGTCTATTTAATATTAGTGATGGATTAAGTTTAGATAATTCATAACAAATTTGTTTGTATTTGGCCAATATAGGCCTACTCAGTATTCAATGGTCAATATGACATCATCAAATCTATACCATTTCTATAAACACCACACACTTTAATACTAGATCAAGATTTCATTACACTATTTCATATATTTTCTTTTTGGCTGCATTCAGGACTGATTGATAAATCCAATTCATTATCAAGGTTGTTGCTTTACAGGTAAAAGCCGGTAGGGGTAAAAATTGCGGTTCAATTAAGGGTTTTGGGTGCAAAATATACATTCAATATTGTATAAATATTGCCTTCAGAGGTTTAGATGGCATTACTTCAACCTAAATTTACAACAAAGCAGAAATATATGCTCAAATGTTCAATGCTTAAGTGCATTCGCGATATGTATCGATAAACATGATAATTTACCAAATATATCGATTAGTAGGCAGTTTCCCGACAAAATTTGTATCATCGCGTATTAGCCAAACGTATTCTTCACATGATTGGTAATAAGAGCTTCCATTTCATTTTTGAGAGGGGGCATTTCTAAAGTTGGTCTAAAGCTAATACCTTTAATGTTTCCTCGACTTTGTTTAATCATTTGTTTATTTTGATTGTCTATATGCTTCAAACTATTATGATGATTAGAAAGAAACAGAGGAAAACTATAATTAAGTAGTTAGATTTGTTAAATTGTATTGATCTCCTATCACGAGACAAATGATTGTTGATGAAAACAACTATTCCATATAAGATAATGATACATAAGAAAATGTCAATCTAATATAAAAATAAACACATTTTGAACAAATTAGTGGGGCATTTGAACTACCGGTATAAGAAACGTATTGTGTTACAGCATTGACTCTGAGCCTTAAATGCTTGATAAAAACATCCAACCAAACTCTGGGTCAATATGAAAGCGGGTCCAAAGTCCGTTTGCAAAAAAACTGTTTGCTCTTTTTAATACAGTTCCAAACTACGGTATGTACAAAAAACCCTCCAAGTCGCCTGTATGACCTATATACAGTATTTCATTCGGTTTTGTTGACAGAGTAACGTCGACATTGATCGTCATTCAAGATTACTTGTTCTACGCCGAGTCATGCTCGCAGCTTGTAGATATACACCTGGAAATATAGGCAAAAGGGCATTGGATTCAAAATACAATGCTGAAGAGGACTTCCCACAGATAACAATAGTAGAAGATTAACTCTTATCCCTAAACAGACGACACGTAAAGGCACTTTACAGGACTTACTTTCATGCTACTTAAGATAATTAGAATAAATTTTGTTTTATTGAAAATGGAAATGAATAAAATGAATTGAAAACGAATTTATTTGAATAACTTTGTATGAGAATTCTCCTGTGCTTCTAATACTAGGTCTACATAAATTAATATAATTTTTAAAAATATTCCTGCCCAAATACAATATACACGGATCTATGTAGTTCACACAAGGTAAATTCATTAGCAGATCACTTATTATGTAGACTTTTGGTGTCTGGTCTATGTTGAAAGCAGTGCTACACAATATGCAGGGTCTCCATGCCATTAACACCTTTCCCAGTTGATGCACATTGTATTTTAGATTAACATTTGAATATAAACTTAGCCTGAGATAACTCGAGGTAAAAAAGATTATTTAGAGCAGGTTAAGGAGTGTAATTGCTTATCACTTTGAGTGAACATTATATGCCTGTATAGGCTCTAATTCAAATGTCAAATAATTATGACTATATAACACATTCATATTCTTCACCAAAGTTCTTCCAAACAATGTGCTGATCTACCTCTATAATATATCATGATATATTATGCAATGCTTCCAGTTCAGAAATATGCGTACAAATGCGTTTTTTGATAAATATAAGCCTATAATTTTAGCTAAGAGTCTACTAGAACTCTGCTCATTCCATGATTACATCTGAAATAACAATTGTATAAAACTTATTATTGAGTGAAGGTAACTTTTAACACCGATATTAACTACTATGGCAACATCACTCAACAGCCAATCAAAAAAACAGCCTTTGTAGACTCATTTACAAACTCATTCAACAAATCAATGATAATTTAATATATAATAACAATGACATCCATTGAGGACGGACACACTTCAATAACTCATGCATATTTAGCATTCAAGACATTACATTTTTATGAAATTTGAAGAATAAAAAAAATCGTTTAGAACTACATAGCACGACATTCTATTATACTATAAGTACGAAATTAATTCCTTTGGAAAGATCTAAACTCCTTTAGTTATAGGTAAACTAGTTCCCGACAATCATGACAATACATTCTTAGCGGCTAGCCTCCAATGCCTATAGCTATGTGATAATATTCAATACAGATATTTATATCATCGCCTAGCCTCCAATGCCGGACAATCAGCCGTCACGATCAGCGGAGAGTCACAAAGATATATTCTTGCTAAATCTATATACTGAATCTAATCAAGTTAGATCTAAAGTATTGGATCTAGCTGTCTACTTGCCTTTGACAATGTTGGCTCAAAACACTAAGATCACTTGTTTTCTGGAAACACCCTCGAGTGGATGATAATTTTGTGATTTGACGCAACATTTTGGAAGCCATACTGGTCAGGATTGTGATTACTGTCAACTGTGAGCGCTTGTACGGGTCTTACGTCTGTGGCTGCGTATAAGGACTCCAATCAGGACCCCCTGGACAATCACCCCCCCCCCCCCGGAAAATCACCCACAAGACAACCACCCCGGGGACGATTAAAAACACCCACCCCTGGGAAATTACCCCCCCCCCCCCCACTAAGACAACCAAGGACAACCACCCCCTCCGAGGAAAATTCCCCCCTGTCCATTGAAGGGAAAGTCCTCCCAGATAATAATTGATATTCATTCTTTTTTAGGGGTAATTGTCCTTGGGGTAGAGGGGGGGGGGGGGGCTAATTTTCCAAGGGGTTAATTATCGGGGGCTACTTTTCAGGGGAGAATTTTCCTCGGGGATGGGTGTGATTGTCCAGGGGGGTAATTTTCAGGGGGGGGGGTAATTATTTTGTTTAACCCTTGACCGATATGTATATGTACGTATAGGTAGAAAAGGAGGGGTGAGTATATGTGACGGTTAGGTCAGGGGCGGGGCGCGGGCGGGGCATCGGTCGGTGAAGCTGCAGAGGTCTCAAAAGAGGACGGGGCCGGGGGGGGGGGGGGCTAGTGGGGGATATGGATGGGGTATTGGCGGATAGGGATGTGGGCGGACGGGGGTGTGGGTATGGGCCGGAATAGTTTTCAGAATACCCTGCGACCGTAACGTGATAAAGAAGCCTGACGTAAACTTACCATGCACCAAGTATATTAACATCTGATCATTATTTTTAGCCGCTGGAATATGTCTTAGAACTAACGTAAGTGTACTAATAAATACTAGGCCTTGTAACAGTGGCAGTATGAATATTGTAAATAATTGTCAATAAACACCTTTTTTTATCACGTGTACCTCCATCATATATAAGAAACAAACATTACCAGGGGCGGCGAGGGAGGGGGGAACGAAATGCGAGGACGAGGGAGCAGTGGCGTAAGACCAAAACGTTTGGGGGCAAAAAAAATCCGCATCACCACACTCTTACGTGTTACGCAGGCCTGGGAACATTTTCAAAGGTGGGGGGGGCTCAAAGTATTTACGATCAGGTAGAGCAAAGCAAAGCAAATGGAGCGTAAATTGGCGTTGGGTCCAGGGGCAAAGCCCGGCGGGTGTCAAGGGGCGGAGCCTCATGAAGCTCAGGGGTTTTTGCATTTATTAAGGTCAGATAAGCATCCTGGGGCGGAGCCCCCGGAAGCTCAGGGAGTTTAGGCATTTAATTACGGTCAGATGAGCATATTTTGATGCCTTATTTGTGACAGTGGCAGGCAGGTCACTTGGAGTGGGGTCCAGGGGGCGGATCCCAGAAGCTCAGGCGTTTTAGGCATTTAATTACGGTCAGATGAGCAAACCATGCAGGGTCCCGCTTAGGGCCCTTGTGGGTCCAGGGGGGCAGGGCCCCCGAAACTCAGCGAAAAATCATGCCATTTCAACAACATTTGTAAATCACTGGTATCGAACTAGAAATAAACCACGTTTGAATTGGGGGGGGGGGGGTAAGGTCAACTTTTTTTAGGTCAGCCAATGGTTATAATTTTTTTTTTTTTTATTTTTTATAATAAAAAAAAGAAGCTCCCCCCCCCATCAGTACGTAAGTAGCATACTGAATGAGAGGCAGGGGTGAAAGTGACGGAAGTGACTACCCCCTCACAGGTTATGTTGTATTAAAGAATTACATTCCTTAACAAAACTATAGTATAAAAACAAGCAATATACTTTTTTCACAATTCATTTTCTCGGTTTTTGCTTGTACATTTTGAAGGATATTATGCGAGAGAGCGTAGCTACCGAGTGAGAAGATTTTTGCATTGTTATTGTTCTAAACGCTGCACTCTTGGGCCCCCAGAGCTAAAAGTGTGTTGCAGTCTTTAGTCAGTATTTGCTATACATTTTGGGGGGCACTTTTTCAAATTTTGAGGGGGGGGGACGATCCCCTTCCATCCAGACCTTCAAGAACTGCACTAAGACCTACCTTTTAAGAATTAGTTATTAATCTATAATTTGAATTGAAAAATGTATATGCCTACAACTTGTAATATATAAATAAAATCTTGACCAAATTGTTGTATCATTATTTAAGAATGAATATCTATCTAGTTACTGTTATATAAATTTTAGTTAAGATCTTGTCAGATTTTTTGAAATTTTTTGAGGATAGTTCAATAGTAGATGTATGTAATTAATTAAGCTTGTAATACATGTAAAGCGGCTAAGGACATACCTTGTATAATGCGCTATAGAAATATAATTTATTATTATTATTAAAAAATTGAGGGGGGAGGTGTAGCCGTTTCCCCTCCATTCCCCCCCCCCCCCCCCCCCCCCCCCCCCCGGGATCGCGCCCCTTGCCTGAACATTACTATTAAAGTGCCTCGGTGAAACATAATATCACTCGGGAAATCCTTATTTGTCGGTTCACATAATTATGTTATTATACCGAAACGCCGAAGCATGCAATATTTGCATAACAACCTTATTTTTCCAAGGTAATTTTATGATCAACAGATACTAGATATTAGAAAAGTACCAACATAATATATAGAGTGCCTGAATATTGGGAAATCCAGAATTTGCTTGGTTATGTTTTTGTTCTTTTTTGTTTTCGTTTCCTTTTGTTTTCTGGTTTTGGTTTGTTTCGTTCTTAATTTGTTTCGTTTTGGGTTATTGTTAGAGATACATCTTCACTCAATGTATGGTAGGGTAATTATATCAGGACCTATAGATGTGTATTTCTAAGTAAATTGCCCCAAGCAACAACAAAAAAGTGAAATTGTCCTTTCTTCAGATCAATTATTTCGTATGGAAGAAGAGAGACTGGTGGCGAAGTTCACATATTGTTGACATTGCATAATTTTATCCAAATAAAAAGTGGTAGCCTTAGGAACACATGCAAGTAAGTTTTAACCATGGCGAGCTTGAGGTACACCCTGTGCTATGTTCTCTCCGCTTTTGCGATCGTAGCATGTTGCTTATCGTCATCGGTTTCATGTTGCGATCAGCCAGTGGTTCAGACATCGACGGCCACCTTTCATGGTAAGAGTTCGAGATCAGCTCAAAACAGGTCCCCGGTTTCGAGCGCACTGTGGATGTCTACTCACAAAACCGTATGCCGAGCCACCGGTTGGTAATCTTCGATATGCCCGCCCTGTGCCGAAATCGATTGTCGGTGACTTTGACGCAACGAGGGACCCGGTCGGCTGTGCTCAAATTGAATTCCCTGCTATGGTCCTCGATTTCACCTTTTTGAAGACTGCCTTTTTCTTGATGTAGCAGTTCCACAACCCCAGGTATATCCAAAGTTATTTCATTTTCAATATTTCAAGGAGTGTGTGAGTAAAATAGGCGTGAGGAAGTCCCCCCCCCCCTGCCCCCGGCCGAGAATGTTAAAATACCGATTTGTGATTTTCGGGTAAACGAGCCCGAATATATAATTGTAATTTTGTTTGTAAATATTTTATCGAAGAGTATTTTGATGACGGAATAACATTTTTTATCAAATTCATGCGTATTGTTTGTTTAAAAAATGGTCGGGAATATTGAAGAGAGAGAGAGAGAAGAGAGAGAGAGAGAGAGAGAGAGAGAAGGGGGAAACAAAAAGATTTGCTGCCAAATGGACAGGATTCATTCATTTTTTAAATATATATAACCTTTGCGGATACCATTATTTTAACAACAAAAATTACCAGTCTTTTCGTGGTACACTGTTTCTAGCTAAATATCAAATTGAAATAAATCACGCGTTTTACTATCTTTCTGCTTGTCTCTCATACACCCCTTTTCTATCTCTTAATCTATGATGTATAATTTGTCTCCGAGAAACGGTTTTCTTCATGTTTTTCATCGTTCAGGCGCGGATCCAGAATTTCTTAGGGGGGAGGCCCAAATTTAAAAACAATTTGAAATTTAGTGTGCTGAAATTTGAAAATCGTGCCGGCCGATATTTCGCTCAGCATGCTGTGGGGGGAGGGGGTAGTGAGCACTAATTTTTCTATATCTTTTTAGCCCCCGGAATTTTAAAAATCGTGCCGGTGGATATTTCCCTCAGTGGGGGGGGGGGGGGGGGGTAGTGAGCACTAATTTTTTTTTCTATTTTGACCCCGACAAACACACTTAACACCCCCTCCCCCTTGAGCAAAAAATAAAGGTAATTTTTTTGTCACAGTTTTTTTTTTCCGTTTTGGGGGCTAGGGGGGGGGGGGATCCGCGTCTGACATCGTTGTACATAAAATTCGCCTCGTCTAAATAAATATGTAATTACATGTGAGGATCACAAGGTCTGATGTTGAGTGTCGGGACACTGATAACGATTAATGGATGATTAATTAATATTTTGAGAAGTGCCGCTGCAAAGTGTGCTTCTCGTTTACATTATCATTATTATATAGCTTAGAGCTCTATTCTGTCTAATCATGGAATATCTGCAACTATCTGGATTCTTATTTGCCATAGGCTACTTCTAAATCACCCTGATCATCAAATCTGGTTGTATACGACATGCCTTTTCCCACTGAACTCTAAACTATAAGTAGTGTAGAGGTCGGTGCTTTTCCCTCTTCCCTTCTCCATCTCTCTCTCTCTCTCTCTCTCTCTCTTTCTCTTCCTCTCTCCCTTTCTCTGTCTCTCTCTGTCTCTGTCTCTGTCTCCTCTGTCTCTTTCTCTGTCTCTCTCTCTGTCTCTCACCCCCCTCCTTCCGGCTCCTCCCATAAATCATTTCTAATAGCATTCATTAATCAAAGGTGACTGTGACAACTATTGTCATTTACTGAGTTTTACTACAATACACATTGTGATTTTTAGTACTTGTGTTTCTTTAAAAATGATTATTCATATCCAAGAAATAATTAGATATGTATAGATATTAACCATTGGGAGAATCGCTAGTAATACCGTTGCGAAAATCAATCTAATCAATAAAAAACCCTTTCATGAACGAACTTTGAAACGAAAAACGACTGACTTTTCCACCGCAGCCTGAAAATGCAGCAGTGATGGTGTGGATACATGGGGGCGGCTACCACGTTGGAGCCCCTAAGGGGCACGCCAATGATACACTGTTCTTTGCTGCCATGGGCGATGTCATCGTCGTCACCATCAACTACCGTCTCGGTATGCTCGGCTTTATGACGACAGGTACGACATGGGTTCCTCTTTTCTTGCGTGTTTGAGAAAGTTGGGATCTACAGGACAGTTTAAAAATCAGCTGAAAAAAATTGTCTTTGTTTAAATTTCAATAAGGTGTAGAATATGTTGTAAAAAATACTGTATTTCAATATTGAATATTGATGCGCCTTGATCGAAGGTTTTAGGGTATGCGTATAAATTATTAATAAACTCAATTTATCAATATTATAGTTGCAAACTATTCAAAATTCGATTGACGCACACATTTCTTTAGGAATTTATTTTCAAAACAAATCTAAAATCGAATTGTTATCATCAAGTAGTCATGAATCTCAAAAACAAACTGTTACTCTCTTGATATTGTATTGTAAATTTCATTGTTCTCCTTCTACCTAATTTAGTCGATTTTGTACAAACGGTTGGGCCTAATTCTCGTTTTCAAGACAAGATGACAGACTTAACATTTGCTATCGTAACCACATTTGATTTTGGACAGTCTTCTCGGTAGTTTTGAAAATGTCTCCGATGATTATTTTCAAATGCAAATTAGTATCAAAATTTCACATTTTTGTCGTGAATTCATTTAAGTACTTGTTTCTTTGTGTTTTACAGGGGATGATTCTATGCCGGCTAACCTTGGTCTTCTAGATCAACGTCAGGCATTATTATGGGTACAGGAAAATATCGCTTGTAAGTATGTAAGTTCATTAGTAGACAAAGAGGAGAATTCGAACTTTTTCAAAAATCTTCTTCATAAAGTAAATTTGAATATAAGTGCTAAAAGCAGACTATATAGTTTTTTTGTCATGCTGACTTCAGGGGTAGTACGAGAGGATGACAATATATTATACCTTGTTAGTGTTAGTATTAGTAGACCAGCCAAGACATTTAAACGTTATTCATTTCTTTGGACGGCATTTTGGGGCAATACATGGCACCCATGCTAAAACTCTTGCAAAAATACCAAATCATTTCTTAGTTTTTTACAGTTTAAGCATGGTTGCCATGGGATCTTTCTCTGGAGCCTTTTTTGTAATGTTTGGCTGGTCTAGTATACATTGTATTCTTCTTATGTCGTCGACAGATAAGTTGATCTTCAGCTGACGGATCGCCATCTCGCCTTTTCATTTCTCGTTAGCAGAATTTAGACTTCAAACTGCGGAGATTGAGATCTCGTCTTTTCGTAAATAGAATTTTGATTCCGAGGTCACGAGATCGGACTTTAACAGTTATGTTTGCTATCTCTTCATTATTTTTTGTTACCCCTTCTATGAAATGACAAATTCAAGGTGATGAGGCTGTAATTTTGTCCTCCTGACATTTTGTCAACAAAAATTAATCTCGAGGTGACGGCATCTCTTATTCTTGTTGTCTTGTCGGTAGAATGTAAAATACAAGATAACGACATCGGGACCTTATCTTCCCGTCCTCTAGTCATCAGAAGAAACAAAAGTATATTTCAAAGTGTCGGAGTAACGTTCTTTGTCTTCTGACAAACTAAGTTTGATCTCGGGGTGACGGAATTGTGAGCTCGTCCTTACGTTTTCCCGTCACCAGAATGTCAACTTCAAGGTGACGAATTCGGGATCTTACCCTGTCCCCTCATCAGCTGATCAGCAGAAGGAAAGGTGATATCAAGCTTAGAATATGGGCATCTGGTTCTCCTGTCTTATCATCGGGGGGGGGGGGGGGTACTTCGATCAAGATGACGATATCGGGATCTCACCCCCGGCTTTGAGATCAGCAAAGTTTCGACTTGGCAACTTGCCTTCTGTGGCACTAATAAGCTTCCATAGTCAGGTACAGCAAGATGTCTGAGAAAGAAAATAATTACCGCTATCCATTTCTACGTACTTTCGACGTAGATATCGAAAGAAAGGGCAATTCAATTCACTTCCAACACTATTTACTGGATTGACATCTTTTGGTGTATTTTCTTTTATACATGTATATCTCTTTTTTATTACAAGACTCGAAATGCCTAATACTTCGTTTAAGTAAGATAATCGCTCACACTTCTCTTTAAAGTAAAACAAATGGACACGTTATTTTTGGTTGCCATTTACAGCGTTCGGTGGAGATCCGAGTCGTGTGACCATTTTCGGTGTGAGTGCTGGATCAGGTAGTGTCAACCTCCATCTTCTATCACCCATGAGCGCTGGTCTCTTCTCTGGAGCTATCATGCAGGTACTGTATTTCATAGTGATCACGTAGTGGTGATGACACTTATTAAGTTTGTGATGGTGTGTTGGATGTTGAAGCACAATGTAGGATGATGTGGGTGTGACGGAGATGTTTGTGCTAGCTTGGGAGTGTCGTATGGTGGTAGTAGTGCGAGTTATAATGATATAATAGTGATTGTGATTCTTAATTTCATCTTCTGATATTGATTTCTTGTGGGAAACCCCTAAAACAGAGCGGTGCCCTGACCTCGTGGACACACCAACCGGTTCAAACTAACATTGATATGACCAAGGCTTTTGGAAAAGAATTGGGTTGTGACGGCGCAACATCAGTCGAACTTGTCAGTTGCCTACGAGGAAAACCAGTCGAAGAACTCATAGAGCTCCAACAAAATGTAAGCAGGACTCCAGGGGCTGATCCAGGATTGTCAGACATTGGGGAGGGAGGTCGAAGAAATGATTAATAATTATCATGGAATAACCCCCTCCAAATATGAATCTCAAAAGTCCCCATTGTGAGTTGTGATTAAAGGTAGAAATTAGGGAAGGGTTTGGGTGAAGAATTGAAGTAATTCCCCCCCCCCCCCGAAATTTATTTTGAATGGGGACTGTAGGCGGTCCCTTTACCCCGACAGAATTCACCTATAGGCATAATAACATTTGCTATGCTGATTGTGGGGGTGGTATACGTAATCTTTTTATAAAACAAAAACAGTATATATTTAGTCAAAGCGCATCGATTGCAACGCAGTTATATTCCTTATGTTCAACCGGTATAACTTCACTTTGTAAAAAGAGAGAAGTGTCTCTCGAATTTTTGGCTTGTCTATAAATTGATAAATTGTTGGATTAAATAACGAATTTCCCACGTAATAATACATACTATACACGTGAATTCATAATTTATGTTTATATAAGCCACGTCTGACTCAATACCCAGGCAACGACAAATCTTGCACGCTACACGGTCTTCCCTGTACCCGATGGTGAGTTCCTTCTAAAGGACCCCTTCTTGCTGGCAGCTGAAGGTTCCATCAACCCGGCCAACGTTATGGTCGGATGTCTCTCCGAGGAAGGCAACATGGCGGTGGTGCCCATGTTCGGTAGGGACAGGGTGAACAAGGAAGCGTACGGTGTGTACATGGCCAACATCCTGCAGATGCGAGATCCGTTGATCCAGGATCTTGCCACTGTTGTCTTTGGTTCAGATGAAATGGTACGTTACAGCAAGTGTTTATTAATAATACAGGGGCGTTGTGACATTTTGAATACGGAGTATGGAGCCTAAATAATTTACCGACAAGATATATCAGATTTGCAAGTTGCCGACAATAATACAAGGAATACATCGCATTTTTCCTGTAAGCCAACAAGGTCATTAGTATTTCAGATTTCCGAAAGCCTATAAAAATTACGCATTACGACAGCCAATTTTTGATGGGGTGTCACACCATGGACCTACTAAGGTCCATGGTGTGACACCCCCATCTTACTCGTTCTAGCGGCGCTCCTGATAATGATGATGACATATCCCAATCATGGCGGGGTTCATGATTCTTTGATCTGGACGGGTATATGCTTGCACCGCACATCTCGAATGTGACTATATTAAAAACAAAACAGTAGCCGGGATATCACGTTTAACATGCCAACATTTGTTGTTTCAACCTCGGCTCAGTCTTATAAAAAGTTGCGATTGATTCGAATCGATCGCAATTTGAAATTAATCGCAACTCCTTTCTCTTAGTACACAGTTGCGATTAATAGAAATTGCGATTTGATTCGGATTGATCGCAACTCGTTATAAAACTGGGCCCCGGTCTCAACAATCGAGCCGCATCTAAATAATGTTATAAACTACTTAATTTTTTCGGTTAAAAAGGACACGTGAACTCACTATATCCCCCATTTTTTCTTTAAACTATCACTCGAAATATGCTGACTTAAATTTACTTCATCACCCAGTAAATTATCTTCAAAATATTCTCTCCATACAGTTCAGTAGTCTTGAGCCAGATTACAGAGATGCCGCTGCAAACTTTCTCGGGGACAGTGTATTCTTATGTCCAACATTCGATTTCACTCAGCTCCTCGCTCAGGCTGGGAAGACTGTATTTTCCTATTTGATGACGCACCGACCCAGTCACTCAGTCTGGGGCAAAAACATGACCGGGCTCGGGCCAACTCATGGCGAGGACGTTGCGTACGTTTTTGGCGCACCATTCATGTATGATAACGATGCCGACGACGAAGATCAAGACTGCTACCTAGTAGGCCGTTTCAACGTCGAGGAGGTTGAAGTGTCCATACAGATGATGAAGTATTGGTCAAATTTCGGAAAGACCGGGTAGGTTGGGCGTCAACCCCTCAAGTTTCAAGTTTTCAAGTTCAAGTTTCAAGTTTCAAATTTCAAGTTTCAAGTTTATGTGAAACTATACATGGAGGCGATAAGGAATGATTTAACGGATTCCCCCTGTAATTAACTGGCACTCGGTACTACCCCCCCCCCCCACTCTCTCTCTCTCTCTCTCTTCTCCCCCCCCCCCCCACTCATCCATCTTGATGAGGCCAGTGCTGCGACTTCATTCAGATTTTACAAGATTAAGGTTATTGTAATCTCCCATGTTGCCAAGATAATTGTTCACACGTCAGATAAGCTGTAGAATGCGGGACTCCCTCTCTCCTTATTATGTCCGCCCTTATTGATACAGTGTCCCTTATAATTATTGTTCACATTTTATTTAGGTTCAATCTTTAAGATCACTGTCGATCAATGTCGTCAACAATTAAGCGCATGTTGATGCTCATAATTATGAAGGTGGTTACATATTTATTTTTACTGCGGCTTAAACCAATTGCTCACGTGGCGTATGTCATTCCATTACGCTAGTCATTGCCCATTGGATAATGAGCGTCACTATGTTTTGCTGACTTAGGATTGCGTCAGGGGCCCAGTCTTTGCCGGGCGATGTGTGAACGGCATCGTACAAAAGATGCATGTAAAATGAACACGTAGACGTCGTCTAGAATCTGCGCATGCACAATATTTACCTTTATACGCTTGATGGGCGTTTGTAATAACGCAGCTAGGTGAAATGACGCTTATATTGGTAGTATAAGGGGTAATTATTGCAAGTTACGGTAACTATAATATATTCATTGCAATATTTACACTATTCATGTATGATATCACTGGCGCATCAAAAACCAGGTAAGTTGCTATAACGCTAAAACTCAGCGAATGACGTTTCGTGTGTGACGGGCATAATATGTCCGTCGCACTCAAGGCGTCGGATTGTATTTCATTATGCGCTAATCAAGTCTCTAAATTAAGGCAGTTAGTGCATGACGCCAGTCATTCAAAGCTATGTTTTCATTGTTTATGTTGCATTTATATTCGACTTGTACGGTGTCATTTATGACGGCACGTCAAAAACTACGTCAGTGGTTGACGCAGCCCTATTATAAAGGCCTTTAGCAAGTGACACCGCGTAACATACAGCGGGCAAAGGTAATACAAAGTTTTTGTATGGGGTCATGAATATGGTTCAAATGAAAATATTTGAAGCATATGTAATTTTACAACATTCAATGATTGTTGTCACGGTTAAAATCAAGTTAAGTGATGAAATTGTAAATAATACTCTTTATGTTGCATAGCGCCCTTTCAAGACTGATATTACTTTAGCTTTAAAACAATGTTTCTTGACTACAATCGACCGATTTGCTATCCAGTTTGGAAATTATATATCAGAACTGCATATCCTGAAATGGTCATGGTCGCAGCTACCATGGAATGGCCTTATGCGCTATTTGAAATATTTGAAATTTACCGGGAGCTCGAAAGCAGAAGTGTTTTAGGGGAAAATTTTTCTAGTGCTTATTTTACATCCACAGGGGCATCCAAATATATCAAAATTGTAAAGAATTACTATCCATCCAATTTTCAAAATTTCCAAAAACATTGCATTACCTGGAACCGTGGTTCATTTGATAATTTCCTTCCACAGTGATCCTAATCTATCTTCTACTGAGTCAGCTGTCGAGTCTGAATTTCCAGTTTGGCCGATCGAAGTACACCACCTTGAATCCAAAGTTCAAAGAGCTCAACTCGCAGTTTGAGAATCGAGCCGGGAACCCATTCGCCAAGAGGTGCCACTTCCTGAAGAATATTCTGCCCAATCTTTTGGGAAATACAGGTATTAATCCACTTTGTTTTTGTCAGACGATAACTTTGTATATTAAATGGCAGGAGACAGAAACACGGTCAAGATTTCGCTTGAAAGTTTCTGTCGTTTTGCCCTAATATTAACTTTCCTAAATGACTTGCTTTTTGCATTCCTATGTTGTATGTTTTAAATAGTTAGCTATTTTAGAATCAATTTTACAACCGAGAATAACCTGGAGAAATGCAGTTCAGTCGGATCTGCACGATGATCGCTTTGCATGGACCCGATCCACATGATACTACTTTGGTCACAAGTTGTGGAATATAAGACTTTATGATATATAATAATAAGCCTGTGATAATTCACAGGAAGGGCTGCACATATAAAATTTAAAATATCTAATGATCTCTGTTATTTTTGTTCTTCATTCAGCTGAAATTGAGCGCCTGAAATCCCTCTTGGAAGGTAGAGTCAACTAAGGAAGCTGTAACGATCCTCAGTCCTGCCGATAGTGTTCAAGGAACAAAAGCTTTTCTGCAAATCTTACTGATGTCTCTACGACAAATACATATAGAGTTGCTGCATTTAAAATTATAAACTGAAGCTAAATAAAGTCGAAGAAACATATGGCGGTTAAAGCATGCAATGTATACATCAGTTTATACTTTCTAAAGCTGAAATAGACGGTTTGGAATCATTAATATTCTTAATGTTATAAGCTCCGTCACTGATCGTATTATGAAAAGTTCTCGGGATTATGGTCATATAGAGATTAAAATATATTTGATGGGTACTTTTTTATCGAGGAGAAGAATATGTAGGGGTAAATATTTACTAGAAATGATAAGTAAAAAAATACAAGCTTGCTAAAACATTTTCTAGTGCAGTACGCTTTTTCAGGTTCAGATGCTGGACCTATACCGACATGATATACATCCTTTACCATTATATTTTTAAAAGCAGGAATCACGATAGCTTGGACCATAGCTAAGGCTAAGAGCACTTATTTTCTAGGAATAAAATATATAGGGGGTATTAATCATACCATAAAAGATAGAATCTTGTACGCTTGTAACATAGGTTAGGAGAAGAGCACTTATTTTCATTTTCATGATTTCACGATAATAAATGATTACCCCCCCCCCCTCTCACTCTAAATCTCACCTCCTCCCCCCCCCCCCTTCCCGGCTCCCTGCATGCCCTTTCATCTAATTCCCTATTGTCCTAATCTGCCTCCTTTATTGGAATCGTGAAACAGAATGTTCTGAATAACGGATAGTGTATATAATTTATATAGAAATGTTTGCTTTAGATGCACAATGGAGTAGAAAAAGAGGGCCCTATCGGCATAAAGGAAATTAATTGCATTTTCTTGAAATAATACTATAGAATAAACAAAAACTTATGCTATATAATGACAAATTTAGATAAATGTTGGACTTTGTTTAAACAATTTAAGTATAAATAACAATTTGGAAATCATAATAATCATATTACTTGTAGTGTTCTTTTTGACATTATGTAACTTTCTCAATTAAAGCCCCACTGTACTACTTATAGCTACTTGCTCCCTCTATATAGAAACAATACCTAATCGGTGACCATTGGTCCCCCATAATCCTCTTTTTCTTATGTTAATTGAGAGCTGAGTTAATGAGATAGCCACCTGCCGGTGACCACCCCACCCTGGGTGGTCTAATCCCTCCTAGCCAAACTAGTACAGATGGCCTTAAAAACAAAGAGTTTCTCTTCTTCCTTCCCATTTCCAGAATCTCACACACTCTCTCTCTCTCTTCTCTTTCTCACTCTGTCTCTCTCTCTCTCTCTCTCTGTCTTTCTCTCTCTCTCTCTCTCTCTGTCATTCTCTCTGTCTTCTCTCTCTGTCTTTTTTTCTTTTCTCTCTCTCTCTCTCTCTCTCTGTCTGTCTCCCATCTCTCTCTCTGTCTTTCTCTCTCTCCCTGTCTTTCTCTCTCTCTCTCAGTCTGTCTTCCTCTCTCTACCTCTGTCTGTCATTCTCTCTCTGTGTATGTGTCTCTGTCTGTCATTCTCTCGCTCTTTCTCTCTGTCTGTCTTTCTCTCTCTGTCTTTTTCTTTCTCTCTCTGTCATTCTCTCACTGTCTCTCTCTCTGTCATTTTCGCTGTGTCATTCTCTCTCTGCCTTTCTCTCTCTCTCTGTGTCATTCTCTCTCTCTGTCTTTCTCTCTCTCTCTCTCTCTCTCATTCTCTGTCTTTCTCTCTCTCTGTGTCATTCTCTCTCTGTTCTTTTCTCTCTCTCTCCGTCTGACATTCTCTGTCTTTTTCTCTCTCTCTGTCATTCTCTCTCTGTCTTTTTTTTTCTCTCTCTCCGTCTGACATTCTCTCGATCTCTCTCTGTATGTCTGTCTTTCTGTCTTTCCTCTCTCTCTCTCTCTGTCTGTCATTCTCTGTCTGTCTGTCTGTCTTTTTGTCTTTCACTCTCTCACCGTCTTTCTCTCTCTCTCTGTTTTCCTCTCTCTCTCTCTGTCCCCTTTCTCTTCGTCTCTCTTTCTCCAGCAATTATACACACCCCTACTCATTCTCTTTCATCTCTTTCCCCCTTGTGCTCTCCTCTCTCTCTCTCTTCATATTACTTCAGTTACATTTTCTGTGTGACTCTGCTGCTACAAACATGACATCTGAGGAATATTTGTATTCTTTATCTTATTTACATTTTAATAAGCATAATTTATACTTTATAATATATATTCTATACAAAATGCATTCTTTTATGGACAAGATAAAAATGCAAGGCTCATTGGAATGTACAAGATATACAAAATCGGTGCATAAATCAGAAGCTTGTAAACCTCTATAAAAGATAAATCATGTACAGTTTATATAGTTGACTCTGTATAACCCAAAGATGCACGAGTCAATTTTTCCCTAATTTGAATCAATTTTTTTTTACCAGACTATGTGCAACATGTGTAATCTACACTTTCTAAGTCAAATTTTGCTTAATTCAGACCAAATTATTGTGGTCCCAACAGATTCAACTTATGCAGAGTTAACTGTAATTCATATACAGTATTTGGGTTTTTGGTTTAACACAGTGGATGTATTCTTTCTATCACTAGGTACTGCAGTAAAGCATATTGTATTGTATAGGACTTCTCTGTTATAAACAGTTTTAAATGCTTATGAAAACAGGATGGAAGAAAACCATGAAGATATGAACATTTAAAGGCACATTCAGTACACTCAAATGACACTTGATAGACACATACCTTGTATATTTTATTTCTGATGATGCTCTCTAAATATTAATTTTCAAATTTTCCATTCTTGGAAGTTGAGTACCTCATGACCTTATCATATCTCCAGCATCAGAGTCAGCATCAGAGTCTAGAATGTTACCTAATTAATCTACGGTTTTGCAATACAGTACAAGCAATATTCAAGGTCACAAAGAAAACATCTAGTGAATTATAGCAAAAGTGGAATGGACGGATGAATATTCTTATTGAAGCCTTCACAGTTGGCTTTGCATGATCAAGTTCTTGGGGGTTTTCCACTATCTACCCAATCCACATTTGACTTGGTATGTAGTCAAGCAAGAGAGAAGAAGTCAATTATTATTCCTGCTTTGATGAGACTTGGATACTTTCAAAAGTTCCACATTGATTTTTACAAATGGTATCTCGTAATTCCATTATCAAGTCAATCCTCATCTATCGCCGTATGTTGTTAGCAATATTCAATGTCACAAATAAACAGCAAGTGAAGCCCTGAATTAGAACGGACGGATGAATTTGAGCTTTCTTAGAAGCTGGTTTTATGTAATAAGAGTTCTTGACAGTCTTCTATTGTTTGCCCAAGTCAAACTGTCAGAACGGAGAACTCAATGGGACTTTGATGATAGAAATCCTATGTGAAGAAATATGCCATCTCCTCTTCCTCTTTGTTTGCTTTCTCCTTGGAACGGTCAACTTTGCGTTTGGTCTGTGGAGGCTCCGAACGTAGACAAGTTTGCGACCAGTCTGTAACAAAAGTAAACAAAATACACGAGTTAATGCCTTTCTGGCTCTCAGCAGATGAAATACTGCAAGCTACAAGAGACTCATCAACACTAGAAGAATAAGGTGCTATGATAGAATGAAAGGTAGTGTCATTTGTACTTTAAAATGCTACCAACAGAGATCTACTATGACAGGATGAGAGTTACTTTATACACAATTCATGTACCTTCAAATGAATACAAATGCCAATGGTATTCTAAGGTCCTAAAATCTAATGATAGTGGCTGGCTCATCTGTTGGCTTTTTAAATATAAATGATATCAATGAGATTTTAAAAAAGCAATAGCTTTACATAACTTGACTAGCATTAAAAAGAAGATACTTATTCATATCGTCGCTGTTTTCACGAAGTGACGGTAGTGGAAAAAAATTGCATTCACTTTGCGTTACGATTTTCCTCACTACCGTCACTTCGTGAAAACAAGGACGATATATTTGATGAACGTTCATATAAAAATGGTCAAATACATTGGCAGATTGAGGTTTGCCATGAAGTGAATCTTGTATATCTTTAATGAAATAAAGCCCAGAGGAAATGTTACAGGAGCACACGTTGGATCGCCTGACACCTACCTTCTTCTTAGGATCTGCCTGTGCCCTCTCCAGCGCTCTCCTAACCCTCTCCTCCTGGTGGATCCTCTGGGCCTCCAGCTTCTCTTCTCGGAGGCGGAGACGTCGCTCTTTCTCCTTGGCCTTCTCTGCAGCCTCTACCTTCTCTGGAGGCATGGTCTCAATGCTCTCAAAGAGCTCCTCAAGCTTGTTCTCTATGTTCGTCAGCATCTGGAGTGTGCTGTAATAAACGTTTGGGTCATATAAGTTATAACACACAATTCCATTTAATAAAGGGTTTCAGTCTCATCAGCACCTTTGATTAGGAAACTAGATATTGGCCCTTTATAAAAACCTGGATCGGATTGGATGGAAAGATGTAGGAGCCAGATCATGTTATATTCTGTTCATGATTTATCAGGAATGCTAGTGTAAATTATCTATAAGAAACTCCAAATGGAGGCTACCCTGCTATCCTCTTCAATATCATAACTTGTGGCATAGCAATCCCACAGACCTTTGTGCATTAGTGTTCACAGCAGAAGTGCTTATTTCACCCCTGACCAGCAATGTAAATTACTTTTCACCTCTCATTTCTTTAATATTCCAGCGAAAGATGAAAAAATTAGCACACATTTGATGTGGCAAATGAAGATTAATTTTTTGGCAGAGGACATAAGTGCAGCAGCCTAATTTGAACCCCGTACCGTGTGGATAACTGTCCATAGACGTTTCCACAAGACCACAATAGCTCTTCATTATGAATAATATGACGTTTTTTTAATCTTCTTCATGTTATGTAGATCTAAATGGAACACTTACCTGATATTAGCTTCATTGTCACCGATACAATTGGCATAGACCTCTTCTACTTTGTTGTTTAATGTATCCAACATGGCTTCCTGTATAAGACAATTCATGAGAGGGTGTGGTGATATTACAAATAGGCAAAACTTGTTACACAGCATATTCTCTAGGTACACAATGTCGAGTGACAGTACCTTGTGTTGTTTGGTGTTTACATTGAACAATTCCTTATACCTAAGCTCAGATCCATCAGTATAATGAGTTGGCTTTCTGTTTGATATTCAGAGTTGGCTATCTATTCTTTGTATACTAACATCAGAATTGAGAATAGATCATGTGATTGGTGCTCCTCACCCTTCAACTTTCTCAGGGAATCTTTTTAAATTTATATTGAAGAATGCCCACTCACAAGAGCTTGTCTGCTTCAACATTTTTAGACATCACACATGAAATCACATGACTAAAAAATATAGACAAGAATACAATCTTAATATATACAAACGAGAGAAAGATATGAAGAAAAGAGATAAAAATACAAAGAGATGCTAAAATCCACCATAGCAGAAGAAACATAAGACAGCAGGGTGCTCATGATGATTTTGCTGGAAACATAATAATATGCCCCACAGACATGAATTCAATGAAGGATGTATGAAAAATGATTTCATGCCATCTACATGCAGTCAGACAGGTCCCACAAAGTAGAGGCTATAAGAAAGAAATTGATGTTGGTGGGTTGACAAAACCTGGTAACTCATTTCTGACGAACCCCTACCTCCAATAATTTTGTGGCTGAGGAAAAACTTGATGTTTTAATATACCTATGCAATGCATATATGCAAAAAATTGTGCAATAAGCAACATGACATGGAAGATCAGCAATGCTTCTCCTACTCAACTCCTACCTCCAATGATTTTGTGGCTGAGAAAAAATTTGATGTTTTTATAAACCCATGCAATGCATATCTGGCTACAGATTATGCAATAAGCAACATGACATGGAAGGTCAGCAATGCTTTTATGCTGAACTGTTAAGTCTTTTTTCCTCTCCTAAAATTTGAGTTACAAGGTTTTATCACCCCATCAATGGCAATTTGTCTCTGGCATTGTACAACCGCTAACAGTCTTCATGAATCAGAACTTCTAAGCAAATAGTCTGTAGCAAAGGATGGAAAATGTATTCATCAACAATGGTGTAGTTGGAGTCTCGTAATGGCTCTAAATATCAGAAAATAACAGCTCTGATGGTTTTTAAAAAGTCCTATTCCAAATATACAGACTTCTTTCTGGTATTTCTAATTTTATCTTTGTCCCTTTACTTGTACAAGTATAATGCCTGTATAGTACTAGCACTCTTGAGATACTAACAATTCACTGATTACATTAAGGCTAAGGATTTGAGTGAGGATAGATATATCTAAAGGGAGATTGGGAAGGGATGATTGACTCACAAATCAATGTCTAAAGTATCAACCACAGACAAGACACATACGTTTTTAACCCGCAGAACTATGCACAGACTTCATGCACTAGCCGTAAAGACGAGATTCCCTCTAGAGTCTCCCATCCAGCAAAAGCAGGGCAGCTTTGATGATGACTGAGCAAGGAAATGTGGGATTCTTGGAGCAATGCTGAAGCAGATTTCATTCATGCAATATCATGCTCATAAAAAAAGAGAAGGGGGAAAAATCACCAGAGAAAGAAGCTACCCAGATAATACCAACATAACAGAGAGGATAACTCGTTCATCATAATGGATGTTCAAAGATTAAAATGATTCTTCAGCATGGCAAAATTATCCTTGTTTCAAAGGCAATTCATCTTTAGGTGATCACTTTCATTATTAGCCTCATAACTTATTCTAATAAAAAGGTATGGTACTCATTGTGTACATAAATTGGCAGTATCAAAGGGGTCAATAAGTACATAATCAATGTTATTACCCTAAACTTTTTAATAGCATGTACACATTTTGCAGTCTTCAAAAATGGCTAGTCCAATATGACCAAAATGATATAGTTCAGTGATTGATACATATCATTTTTTTTAAAAATAAGTACTTAAACTACCGGTACGTTCTGGAATGATAAAGATATACAAAGAATGTCCAAAAGACCAACAGAAATGGAAGCAAATAGGACCTAGCTGGCCAATAGGGGATGAATGTGGCATGCATTTCCATAGTCCCAGGCTGTAAGAGAAGGATTTGATACGACTCTTGGAACCTGAATCTCTTACGCTTGACGGTGACGTATCTACTGCTGACGCTTTTGTGGCCGCACTTGTGGATCCCTGCAGAAAAATTGTCACACCTCTAAATACAAAAAGCTGCTGATCTCAAGTTAAGACCCTTTGATATTTTTCTCCATAAAACATTGTGGACAAAAAGATCAACAGAATAAAGTAAAGACAAACAAACAAACAAACAACAGGATTGCACTGTAATAACAAATATGCACTACATAGTTGAGATGCACAAGTATAACAATTGAATATTTCATCAAATGTTAGCCTAAATATCTTTGCATCATAACAATACACTAAACATTTGTGAGATTAGTGAGAATAAATTGTAAGGTATTGCAAATCTTGTCTTGCTTTTGCTTCCATAAGTTTTGTCTCTCAACCATCCTCTGTTCCTTCCTATTCTCCCCCCCCCCCCCCCCCCCCCCCCTCTCTCTCTCTCTCTCCCTCTCAATGAATGTATATGTTGTCTCTTTTTCTTCTGATTATTTGTCTCTTTTCAAGTTGGTGTTTCATTGCAATGCTCATATTTTTCTATAGGACTTTGTGTACTTGATTGTATAAACATATATCTCTTTCTCAATATCTCTCAGTCTAGTTATTGATACATTACCATCTATACTAACACATTAATACAAAACATGTTAAACACTCTTACCTGATCTTCTGCCTTGAATTCACCAAAAGAAAACATTCTGAAGAAGAAAAAAAAACAATTAAAAACAATTATTAAATCACAAAGTGTGGTTACACTGCAGGAAATTTGATCCAAGTGAATATGTATATTTCAGTTACATCTACATTTCTTTTACACAAGTATAAAGTTTGTATTAATACATTCTAGGCACAATTGATGATTTAAAAGTCTATTCTCTAAAGCCTTGTTCATGCAGATACAAGACAGCTAATTGCTGTAAAAAAAAAACTGCCCCTGCAAAATAACATGAGATAAGTGCACTTCACAAATTCTGTATCTCATAACATACAGACAGATCTGTAAGTATGATAATGGACCTTTATTGTGCACAACCTTTTTTTCTTCTTTTATTCACACAATCAAAAACTTGTTTTTTTAGGGGCATTATTGTTACCATGTCGAGTCTAAATGGGGCTTCAATGATATCACAAACATGAAATGATTGATTCTAAATAAATACATTATAAAAAATGATTTTCGGAGACAGCTGTCACAGATCCTAAATGAGTATGTGAAATGGGATTATCATTATGTTAAAGCTTACTTGGATTTGTGCTCTAAATCTTTGGCCTTCTCCTCCTCTCTATCAATGGCACTTTTCAACATGTCAATCTGCTGCTTAAGAATCTCCGTCTCACGGTCCCTGCAATAAAACAAATACATCATTGCTTTACTATACATTCCATAATGCCGCATTGTAGTCTTGTTCCTGTCATTACTGGAAGCAGAATAAAAGTATAGAGTTGGGTATGAGTAGGACATGCAGTGAAGATTGGTGGAATGCACATCACACTAACATCAGGCAAATTCATACATATGTCTAACCAAACAGATATTGTGAAAATACAATGCTCTAACAGAAAAATAAATAGAATAAAAATATATTTACAGCAGAGCATTAGCATTGCAAGGAGGGGGAGGGGCAACAAAAGAAGGGGGCATATGGGGGAAGAGACCCCTAAAACTCTGGATACAAAGCTTGAACATCTGAGACATTGTGACTAAATGGGGCAATTATTAGACGTAGAGAGGGACAATTAAAAGAATGGAAATGGAGGCTTATCAATACTCGATTGGGGTACCAAACATTTTTTTTTTTTGGGGGGGGGGGGTGGGGGTGGGTAATGTGCACCCTCCCTAAACACCACCTTTGGATATGTGTGGTGAATAAGCATGAAATTCATGACTCCATACAGACATAGATTACATTAATATGCATCTGCTGCTTGTATGCTTTTCAATGGGATGTGAGCTGTTCTTAAATCTCAGTGTAGTCTGGTTAACTCACATTCTTGTCTCTGTAGCCGAGATGGTCTGCTTGATCTCTTCTAGGTTCTCTTCTGTTTCCTGACTGTTCTGGATCAAGGACAGGTTCTGTTCCTCCAGGTCAGCAAAGATGTCTAGGAGCTGCTGAGGGTCGATGAAGAACAGCTCTGGCTCCTGAAAAAAAAAACAATTTAAACAAATGATAATATGAACAAAAAGAAGAACAGCAGCAGCAAAACATAAACATAGTGAAGCTACTATACAAAAACGTACTCCAACTCCACTTTACAAAGTATTTATCATCCTGGTTTGTGCTGAGCTACAATGAAAAGATGCTCATTTAATGAATTCCTCCATACTCAATATTCACTAACATCCCCTGGGTCGAGAGAAACAAATTTATGCAGATTAATGTCTCATCACTGTTACAGACACAATCTATGTCATATCTATTTCAAGTTTGTGATTAAACTGATGTTTTAATTCATACCTCATCACTTTCATAGTCTGAGTCATCATCAGTTGGTCTGGCTTCATCTTCGCTCTTAGCTGCACTCTGGATTGTTGCTCTGGGAAGACAAAAGCGATGGAAAATACCATTGATTAAACCAAGGCCTCTCATGGATAAACAAAAATATTTGGGGGATTTTTTTTCTTCTTCACTTGTTTGACCCTATGAACTTTGAGTTTGATCCCTTACACAAAATTAAGTAAAAATTGCTGAATGATTCTGAAGTTATTGCAGTAAAAAGACATTTTCTAGGATGACCCTGCAACATTTGAACTCATTCACCAAAAATCTACTTAGTTAATGTTTTTCATCATTTCATATACTTGAGCCCAGTTCAGTTTCGTAAAAAAATACTTAAGTTCCATTGTCCACTTATTACAGTTTGAAAAGTGGGACAGACAACAAACAAAAATCTTGCAAATATGGGACATTACAGACAACTCAAACCAGTGAGAATTGGATGGACAGAGAAAAAACTGTAAAATTAAAAAAAAAATCAATGAATATATATTTTGTTTAATCAAATAAATCAATCAAGAACATATGAACAATTTCCAGCACCATTGTGCTGGAGGCACAAACAAACAAAAAAGAAGAAAAATCTGACCTTTTGATAGCTGATCCTTTTGATGGCTTGCCAACACCCTTTGACATACTGGATCTAGAATTCCTTCCATCGGTACTTGCTGATGTTACTGGAGTAAGAAAAAGATGATCCACATTGTCTAATGTGCTTTCATTGTAACACAGACATAATATCTACCCTTTCACATTTGAGGATGTGAAAATTTTCCTTAAATTTTTAAATGTATAAATGAAACACAGTTATTGTTTCCCTGCTATGATGATAAAAATAGCATCATACTCATGATAGATGTGTCCCAGACATGCCAGTTAAAATGTCTTTATAGAGTTAGATCAGGTTACGTTATATCAGGCATACCCATTGACTGCTGAATCCTGCATACACTTTAATACAGGGCCTACCCCGTCCCTGTAGGCAGCGGGATAACAAATGTATCTACTTTTGATAAATTGGGCATAATGAACGAACATTGTACTTGAGATTAATTGATGCCTTATTTGACAGCATCCATATTCTCCACTATGTGCCTACCTTTCTTCCTGCCTGCTGATGAAAGCTTCCCACGCTCTTTGTTCTTTACATTTCTCTTCTCAAGCCTCTCTTTCCTGTTTTCTTCTTTCCACTCTGAGGGTGTCAGAGAATCTAGAAATTTCTTGTAGAGTTGGTAATCCTTCAGCAGCACCTCGTTCTTTGAAATTTCACTACAAAACAAAGCAGTTATAAAATAATATAAACATGGTATTTGATATGTTCTACAACACATGCTCTGATGACAATTGTTCTATAGTAAATTTCTACCACTAACTTCAACCCTAAACCAACAACTAATTCTAGACCTATCCCAAAGCCAAAACATATAACCCAAACCCTACATCTTTAACAAACTACAGCCTGAAACAAATCTCACAAAAACATTTTGAAATCTAAATCATTAGAGCTGTACAAGATTCATTCAATGATAGAAGACTTCAACCTACTGAAGTAAAACAGATACTTTCTATCAGTTTGATGAGAATGGAGATGGCAGTGTAAAGCTTTACGTCCCTCGTCTTCTCATACCATTTGCTAAAGGAGATGAAGTAGCAACTAAAGGTTCAATTGACATGTATCTTATTGGGATCTTTACTAGAGCTCACGGCCAATGGGGTTTGGAAGAGACAGTGGATAAGAATGATAATGTTCTGAGACCTGTTTGGAATAATGAACATCTCCTAAATGCTCTAAACAGATGCAAAAGTATTCAAATTCCATTGTGATACACCTTGCTAAAAGGGTTTTTGTTTCAACTGTAGTTCCTAGAAGGGCCAGAAGAATTGAATTCTTTTTGTCTCAGTACCATTATTATAAAAGCGAAGTGCTAACAAAACACATACGACTTCTATGCAAATGAGGACGTAATAAAGGATTTATGTGTGTGCATGTACATTCCAGGACACTAGCATTCTCACTTGGCTTTGAACCAATGAAGCAGAGTGCATCTGTTCAAAGGATAAACCTATTATTACTATAAGAATTTACAGGAACTTACCCCCTGATACGTCCAATCTCTTCATTGATCTTACGGATTTCTTGCACTTTTTCCATCTTGGCCTTCGTTTCTGCTTCAGCTCTGAAAGAATAAGGAATTTAAAAGTAGATCAATCTAATATTTAAAAAAAAAATCCTCTATAAGCACCATCTAATTGAACGGCACCTCAAACTTGAAAAAAAAAATGAGGCCTGTTTTTTTCAAAATAATGATCTTGGACACAGACACAATTAGTTAAGACAAATTGTAATGAAATAAATGAATGCACAATGAAAATAGATTTACAAGTACTACTTCAAATATCTAGTGTCAGATTTCAATGAAATATACAACTAATGTGAACCCTTAATACAAGAATGCAATTTGCAATAGTAAGAGTTGTATATTTGATATCTGAGATACTACAGTGAAAAGGGAAAGGTTACAGTACTATTGATAGCTGCAATGTGCTCTGACACACAATTTGACAAATAACTCTGTAATCAAGAATGCATATCTATTGATCTATCTACACGTACAGTATGTCCCATCACTTGGAGTCCATTGAGGCAACAATGAAATGGACCTTGAGACACAGGCTCTCTATAATTTCCAGTTTCAGCTGTTCTAGTTAGCTGCTATGCATATATAAGGACAAAGAGACCCATCCTTGGTTTTCTGAGCTCACATTTTGATTGCTTCCACAGAGTTCTTATCATTCTCCTTGAGGAACTCATCAAACATGGCGGCATCCTCCTCCAGGTATTGCTCGGCCAGCTCCAGTTTCCTCTCCTCTGCCGATGCGATCTCCTCTAGCTTGCGCATCTCATCTCGCTTCACACCAAGCGAATACTGTACAAGGAACATCTCCCGCTTCTTGGCGATGTAGTCTGGGAGGCTCTCCTTCTCAACATGTCTGTCTGTTATTAATAAAAGGGAATTTCCACACTTTTAAATTTATTCACATGATGCAATTGCCCCCCCCCCCCCCCCTATCATAACAAAACAGCATAATTGATAAGACTAAGAATATTGTCCCTCCCATTTTAATATTTTATAACGTACCGATCAGTGAGTAAATGGACTTTGTTGCTTGCAGCTTTGGAGTTTTATCCTTGCCCTTACCCTTTTACAGTTTTTACACTTGCAATTCATTTTCATGTAAAACATTCTTTTGTTTTGCAGCAGCATTTTTGGCCTGGTTTATTTTGTCATTTATGAATAATACTTACCTCTTGTGACTGCGATGGTGAATGAAGGGTCATCCTTGACAGCGAGCGCCTGCTCATTCTTTTGACCATCTTCAGGATCAAGATCATCCAGTGGCCTTCGCATAGAGGCCCTTAGGGCGTTCACCCGAGATGTGTACGTTGTCTTCTCATGGACTTTGAGTCCCCTTTGCTTGATTCTTTCCTGTGCACAAAGAAAGGAAGGGATGTGAAGAGTTCTACATGCATAAACAATGGATACGGATATTACAATTAATGGCAATGTTTTCATCGATAAGGCCCAGGTCACAATATTACAAATAGTTAACATTGATTTTAAGTGATTGTAATTTGATATCATAACTCTGTATTTAGGAACTGGACTTTGCAAGTTTGTGATTGATTGGAGGACTGGTGATTAATCAAGATCAGTTGCAACCCTTAGCCTGGACCCAGAATTCATAGCTTTGTATATTTCTTATTAAAATCAACATGGTTTCCCTTATTTCATCAAATCATCTTTAGAGACATAGCACTCACATCAATTGAATGAATGAAGTAACTATATGGATACTTTATCTTCATCCCTTTAAACTCATCATGATATGTCAGTAAGCCTAATGCTTTATAGACTTTAAACTGCTAGCTGTAAAGTTGCATAGCATATTTTGCAAAATTAGGCAATTTTTTTTGGAAAAGGAAATGGTATAAACATAATCATAATACTCTATCAAATTCTAGACAACTTAAAACTACTGACAGAGAGAGACTTCTCAAAGCTTATATCAAGGAGAAAAACACTTACTGCTTTCTTTCTTTGCCTTTCTTTGTCTCTTAACATGAAGATGTCATTATCAGCTGGCATGGTAAAAGGGTTGAAATCTGCCGGCATTTCTTCATCCTCTGTGGTAAGATAATACAAACATATTAAATGTAAATGAATGGCCCGAGTTAGAAACATCACATAATGAAGCTTCAAATCAAATATAGTTATGTTCTCATTAAAATTGAACATTTTACATCTCAAAATGCAAAGCTAAATTAATTTTTAGTCCATATATCAAGAGGCATTTTCAAAATATAATGCAACTGAAAAAAACCCAACTGCACATAGACCTACTTGATACATTCATAGTTGCTTTTATGTTCTATAATTACACTTGAGGAGAGAGTGCACCTCCTTTTTCCTTGCTTTTATTGCCATGATTTAATCTGCATGGAGTACGTAAAAGAGATGTACTCCTCGAATAATTTCTGCTAGACTGAATAGTCTACTGATTTTTGGGAAGACCAAATGTCAACCTTTCCATTCAATACAAATCACTTTTATGATGTAGCTAGAAAAACATACAAAATGAACTTGGTCATGAGCTGAAAACGAGAAAGAAGTTCCATAGTTTTAAGTTTATATATTCCCACTTAGTTCCAGAATTATGTTGCTTTATACAGAATAGGGAAATTCAAAGTTGGCACTCCATAAATCAGCATACTAACTACCCCTGTTATCAGGGTCTACAGCAGGACTAAATTGAGTAAGCTGATGAATATCCAATGATATAACCCCTATCCTTACCTGTCATTACAGAATTCTGAGAAGCAGATTTGATGGATTGTGGGAAGGTCACTCTTCCCGATTGACGAGAGACGATATCTTGTCCTGCAAAACATGACAAAAAATATATGAATAAATCACACATACCTGTAAATGAACATGCTTACATTTTTCATCACTAGAATACAATTTTTTTGCAAAAATTATTAATTTCAAAGCTAAATGAAGCCTTTTTAATGCCAAATTTATGAACTATTAAGGAATAAAATAGTGATAATTCACAAAATAATAACATGCGTTAATCAGGCCTGGGTGAAATCAATTATTTGTCTAATAAAGTGCTGCTATATTTTAAAATTTCACCCACTCAATTACCTTTTAACTCATAATGGCATCAGGCATTTAAAGGTAGCAAATATGGTTAATTCTATATACCTCATTTTTGTCAAACTTTGTTCTACAATTACAAATCTACATACATCATGTAGAATTGTAGATGGTTAGTGTACTGCGACCTCAAATTACATACTTCAAAACTTGAAAAGTTGAATCAAAATAAAAACAAAAATGATATTCCTATACTTTACAGAAATAGTTGAATGCGATGCAAAAACTTACTGGATTTTTTCTCTCCTGAGTTTGGTGATTGTGAAGGCGAAGGGGAACGTGCTGAGGAACCTGATCCAGACATGTTTGCAGTTCTTTAAGTAGTCTACGGTGAAAGAAATCAAAGACACAGCCAAAAATGAATAACATCAAGTTTTCAGTTTAAGTGTAGGGTACTAAATTACAGGCACCGAGTTTGCTGACTTTGGCGAACTTCCTGCTTGCGCATTGCTTTTACTCTTATTGCTATTATCGTAAAATACGGTCAATATCAAATTGGCAACACAAAAACAGCTATTTTTGTGTACACCTCATGTAATTGCGTTTTCTGGTAGAACCAGGCAACATCGCGAACTCTCATGAGAGGTCAGCATTTTAAAAATAAGTGCATGTTAGCTCATTTTCATCAAGAACACGTGTATGGTAAGCAAATTGCTCTCAGTTTGTATAAAATTTTTTGTTTAATTTCTTGAATGGTTTCATAGTGCTTTGTATTAGTAGAAAGAAAACTCTGAAGCTAGCTTAAGGAAACTTAGAGATTCCTTCTACGCTAATCCATCCATAAGAGCCTTGAAACAGTTAAATTTCATGGTCACTTATGGGGTTCAGAATTAGACAGGCCAGAGGAAATTGGCATGTCATTGCGGGGACAAAGTCCAAAAAGCCCTACTTTGAGATTTAAATTCTGCACGAAAGTACATTTGATCGTCAGCAGCTAGTCTGTTGAATCGGTCGCACACAGTATTTTAAATTCGTAATTGTAAACAGATTTCACGGGAAACCGCTGCACAATTACAATACCGTAACACAAAGGGGTGCGGGCCCGCGCAATGTGCTTGAAATTTACGGTTGCTAACTTCACGCACGCGGGCCTGCCCGTACCCCTTCGTCGGTATACGGCCTGCAGCGTTTCCCATGAAATCTTTAATATTAATAAAGTGTAGACCAGATATTGTAATGTCTTCGTTTTTAGGAAAAATACTCCTAAAAAGATGAGAAAATTGACACGAAAGGGGCAGAAATATAACGACTTTATATCATGAGCATGCCATTATTTGAACAATTGATGAAGATTTAGATCTAGACTCTAGTTGATTTTGGTATGTTTTTACTTTAGTAGGTCTAGATCTACTGTAATTGTAAACTAATAACCTCTTGCCAATTCTCACCAAATAACACCAATCATGCAAACCACTGCCAAACTCACAAATCCTCTCTCCGGCCAAGCCGGAGTTATGCTAGAATAGATCTAGATCTAGACTATAGACCCTAGAGTAGCCTAGAGTATAGAATCTAGACTCTAGGTAAAAAATGGATTCGAAAGTGTCACTAGCGCCACATTCTTGAACCCATTTTATACAGGTCAATACACATTAGCATTGACTCTATGCTTTGCTGGAGTGCCTCCCTAGCTACATCATCATGTAGATTTATGTGTGCGAAGCTTCGGGGTGACGGTAGCCCGGGCCGAGGCACCTCGGCCCGGGCCAAGTAAGAAGCTCGCACCTCATCAATCATAATCATCATAATCATCATGCACCACATTGCACCATATTGCTCTGTTTGTTCACATAAACTTTAAAATAAGCCCTTCTAATATTTCTTGATAATATATAGAATATCGAAATGTCAATATCTTACCACCTATGAAATGAAATCCTTATGATAAAGCAAAGATTTTAGGGGTCGAAAACTGACTGCCAAACTACTAACTGCTCCGTTGGATTTTCTCTGGCGTCATAGCAACGCTGTACAGTTCAAGACGTAGAGGGCTTCTGTTTGTTTCAGGAAACCAGCGATATCGATGTGCATCAAAGAAATATATCCGAGACATAACTTTATCCACTAACACCGCAGACGTCTCCGATCTTCATTAACCGTTCCATAAAAAGCTCATGAAAATATAAATTTAATTATAATGAGCACTAATTTTTGTGGCCCTCGAAAATTCGAGAAATCGCACCCCCCTTGAGCGTCAGGGGGGTGGGGGGGGGATCTCCAAAAAAAGGTAAAATTAACTTGTTTTCACACGTTTCTTCCCAGGGGGGAAGGGGGGGCGGGTCTCCCGGCCCCTCCCCCTGGATCCGACACTGCTCCTACCTTTTCCCCAAGTGCCCCTCCTGCGACAAAAAGTGACCCTTCCAAATTAATGAACCCCACCCTCCCTTCCCGATGCGGTGGTTAATCTTTTGAAGAAACAAAACCTGTGCGCCCTTATTTTATTTTGTTTTGTTTCGTTTTTAGTAATTGATGTGTGGATTTGAGGAATTGCAACTACAATCATGAATAAAATTTAATTTGAAAAAAAAATGATAGGATCCCATTATTGATTGGTTGAGTTGGAGAGAGAGAGAGAGGGAGAGAGAGAGAGAGAGAGAAAGACAGAGAGAGGCAGACAAAAAGAAAGAGAGAGTGAGTGAGAGTGAGAGAGAGGGGAGAGAGAGAGAGAGAGAGAGAGAGAGAGAGAGAGTTTACCTTGATGGATAACTCGTCCTTCCCGAAATGTATGTCACTCTGTAACGCTTGGGTTTGTTTGCACTTCCCTTCCCTTCTCTTTCTTTCTTTCTCTCTGTCTCTCTCTCTCTCTGTCTCCGTCTCTCTCGTTCAGTATTCTGTTGTAACTATACCACGATTAGGGCAATTAATCAAAACCTTCGTAAGCCTCAATTGACTTTAACACTTAATGCATCAACTCGATCCCATGCATAGAAGCCACAACCTTGCCGATCAATCATTTTGCACTCTAGGATGAAGCATATACAGCATTATAACTTATATAATATTAATATATTATCAGTAATATTGGATATGGTAAATTGGCTTTGCAATCACCAGTAGGCTTACTATTCATCAAGGTCACCCTAATCCGTTGGTCCGTGTGTGTTTGATGGTACCCTATTTTTCGATGTTAAAACACTTTTGTTTGGGATGTGCCGCTCTATATAATTGCAAAACATAATGTTAGCCCCGGTGTTAGCCTAATATAATTTAATTCAATTGAGTTCGTTTATTTGTTCACATCATCCACACTTTGGGATTATCTTCATTATACATTGAGTGCATACAAAAAGTAACAAAATTAGTTAGAAATGAAATATTAAAATTCATCAAGAATAAAAAATAATCAATTATCAATATGCTATACAAAAGTGGCTATTTTATAGAACGACAAAAAAAGAAAAAGTAA
Organism: Strongylocentrotus purpuratus; assembly: GCF_000002235.5. NCBI lineage: Eukaryota > Metazoa > Echinodermata > Echinoidea > Camarodonta > Strongylocentrotidae > Strongylocentrotus > Strongylocentrotus purpuratus. The sequence goes on from NW_022145612.1 coordinate 56,563,709, forward strand.
ATATTGAAATTTTCATCAATACAAAATAACGATTGCAACACAAAGGGTAGTAAATACTCAATATTCGTCCGCCAATATTATTTCGAACAGTTTAATAGTTCAGGTAGTGGACTACTAACAAACAGGGCGGATCCAGCCGGCCGCAAGGGAGGGGGCCAAATAGGAGGCCCAATTCGTGAGAAAATGTTTAGCGGCGAATAAGCCAGCGCCCGGCCGGGCCAGGCGGCGAATAAGCGGGGGGGGGGGGGGGGGGGGGGGGGGGGGGGTTATGGAGCACTATTTGTTTCTTCTTCTAAATTCGTGAGAAAATATTTAGCGCCGAAGCAGCCAGCCGGCGAATGGCGGGGGGGGGGGGGGTAACTTGCGCTATTACCGCCGAATCAACACCCACCCCAACCCCTTGCGCCAAGTCTTTTTTTTAATTTAAAAAAAGGTTACATTTACCTGTTTGGGGGGCCAGAGTACCCCCCCCCCCCCCCCCCCCCACCCCCCCCCCCCCCCCCCCCCCCCCCCCCCCCCCCCCCCCCCTTTTCCCTAGATCCGCCATTGCCTGCTTCTACTTTACGACTATACTCCTCGACTCCTCGTCTCAGTAACATCTCCCCTTCCAAACAGGCCACGCCCATGTCTTCCAACTAGCTTCAACCACGCCTACTTGCCCCTTTTACATGTTTACCAACAGCGCGGCGCGGCGCATGCATACACGCATGCACAATATGCATTCACATGCAGCATGCCCAAAAATATAATATGAAGATTGTGCTGTGCTTGAAGCTAGCTAGGTACATGTGCGTTGTTTGTGTGTGGCTCAGCTATTACGTGCTTATTCTATGAGCTGAGCTGAACTGCACTGTACTGCTTCATCATTGTTCTCTGATGCGTACTGTGTAACGGTAAGTACATTTTCCAACCGTTCTGTATGAAATATTTCTTTCATATCATACTAGATTATGAATAGTCTATGAGGCATGGGCAAAGATGGTATTTTTACTAAATTTTAGACGATTTAACAACACATTTTTGGTTGCATTCAATTCAAACAAAGGATAAACTTGAATTTGAAATTTGTGCTGCACGATCAGATGACAATTTCATGTCAATTGTCATTATCATTGTAATTTGTAGCGGCATGCAAATCCACCAAAGTCCAAGGCCCCCAGGATCTGGAGTATTAATGACAAGTCAATGACATAGATCCTAGTCTAGACTAGTCGATCTAGGGTCTACACGGGATGGACTGGATGGGAGAACATTTAATCGAAATGGGCACGCTCCCTCACACTTGTAGGGGCTTTGGGGGCAGTTCCCCTTAGATGAAATTCAAACGTGGTTTATTTCTAATTCGATATCAGTGATTTACAAATGTCGATGAAATGGCATGATATTTCCCTGAGCTTCCGGGGGCTCTGCCCCCTGGACCCCACCAAGGGCCCTAAGACTCATCTGATCGTAATTTAATGCCTAAAACCCCTGAGCTTCTGTGGGCTCCGACCCCTGGACCCCACTCCAATTAGTGACCTGCATGCCACAAATAAGGTATCAAAATATGCTCATCTGATCGTAAATATATGCCTAAAACCCCTTGGATGCTAAATATGTCATGTAACATCGTAAAACTCAGGGGTAGGATTTTTACGCCACGTGTTTGTCTAGTCCCATATACATCTTTCTGTGCACAGTGTTTGTAACTTTACCAAGACTTGACCAAATTTCTTATCATTTTTTGATGATTCCAGAACCTTGCAATACACACAAATTCTTATATGCTAGATGATCAACCTTTTCTGGTTGATTCCACACCATTTCTTTCACAATGCAATCGCATGACCAGAACTCAACTTTACCTGTTACTAATGCTATACCTGACATGCAGGCGCGGATCCAGGATTTTCCAATAGGGGGGGGGGGGGGCCGGAATTTCGAAATTCGCGCAGAACGTTATTTAAACTTACCAATACTGACAAGGTCATGTTAGAAGCACTGTACTTTAATAGTGTACTGGTACCTACAAACAGGCACGTTTATTTTGGAAAGGGGACATGCTCACGTCACATCTCTTGTCCGATATCAACATTCCCTGTTTTAAAGTTATGCTCGCGCGCAATTTTTTTGACATTTCCATCAGTGGGGGCTGAAGCCTCTTGCCCCAAGATCTATTTCCTGGTTTAATATTTGGCGAGCGAGCGAAGCGAGTGAGCGGAAATTGAGCTTATGTATGTTGTGAAAGTGTTAATTGTCACCAAAATATACGAGATAAGATATAACAAATGCATATTGGTAATTTTTAAATTTTCGGGGAAAGAGAGGCTGCAACCCCATCCTGCATTAACTGCAGATGTTTTGAAATCAAATCAGACTCCCCCAAAAATTATTAACCAAAACGCACGAATCCAGTTTCAAAAGTCCAAAAAATGTCAGCTTCAGAGGGGGGCATGTACATTACCTCTCAGACTTCCTCTAAAAGTATTAACCGAATCGCACGAATCCAGTTAAAAAAAAATCAGCTTCAGAGCTAGAGAGGAAACCCCCCCCCCCCCCCACACACACACACACACACACACACACACACACACACACAGACACCCCCTGTGCGCGCAAGCTCGAAATTAACGCTGGCGCTAATGCTTAAGCAGGGGCGGCGGAGCTATTTCCAAAGTGGAAAGCACCAACAAAAAAGGGCACCTACAAAGCGAAATCTCAAAGTGAAAATATACATTTTTTTAGACATTGGTACATACCCTTTCATTGTGATTCCATTATCAGGGACGATTTCAATATTTGTTTTTCTTTATATATTATACAAGATATTGCTTAAGCATCACACTTTCGGCTTGGTGTGATTGTCTGAATATTCATTTGCGAGCGAGCAAAGCGAGCGTGAAAAAAATATAAGATCTGCGAGATCGCAGAGTGAAAAATTACATCTTATAAAGAGGAAAAAACCAAATCTTGATGGGGTTATAAGCATCACGGAAGACTGAAAAATCCTTTGTTTTAAAGTGACATCATCTATAAATGCGAGCGAGCGAGCTTTAGGGGAAATTACTCTTAGTCGCTTTAAATTAGGTGCAAGACTAATGATGATCAGGTTAGGGGACACGTGCCCCCCCTTCCCCCCGTGGCTACGTGCCTGATGATGAGAGGTTAAGGGGACACTTATCGAAAGGGATAAAGACACTTATTAGAAAAGAAAAGGAGCATATGTCAAGGTACAAAGAGTAATTATCAAAGGTTCAAACGGGGCACTTCTAAGTTCTTACACCTGAAAGGAGGCACTCACCAGAAATGAGATAGGGCACTTATGAGTATGGGTATGGGAAATGCATGGGCATATGTCGACGGAAAAGGGGAATCCGCCAGAAATTGATTTATCAGAGGTGAAAAGGGGCATTTATGAAAAGGGGATAGCTCCCTTATTAGAAAGGAAAAGGGGCACGATTCAAAATAAAAGGGCAGTTAGCAAAGGTGAAAATGGGCACCCATCATAGATGAAAAGAGTACTTATCAGGAGGGGAAGGGGGTACTTTTCAAAGTAAAACGAGCATCTCTCAGATTTGAATAGGGGCAATTATCGGAGGTGAAGAGAGCACTGAAGTGAAAAGAATTAACTTCTCATATATGAAAATGGTCATTTACCAGAGATGAAAAGGGACACTTTTTATTTATGAAGGGCCTCATTTTTCTAAATAGCCCTTATCAGATAGGAAAGGGGGCACATGTGTTGATGAAAATGTGCGCTTATCCGAGTTAAAAAGGGGAAGGGGCACTTCTTTACAAAGTAAAAGTGGCCCTTTAGGGGGGTACTTGAAAAAGTGGGGCCCCCTACCCCTGCCACCCGCCCCATCATCTGAAAATCCAAAATGATGTTGTAGGGGCCGGGCGCGGCTTTATCATGAGCTTAAGTAGTCTGCGGACGAAAGTACAACAATACGAAAACAGAACTTATATGAAATTGTCTTTAAGAGAGAAAGAGAGGTTATTTCTAAAATGAAATGAAAGGGGTTATGTGACTCTCAAGGAGGAAATTACAATTTCTATCGCTCATGACGACTATTTGGAATTTCCTATTTTTGTTTAAAGTTCAAGAACTTCCTTGGGGCTCTGCCCCATGCAAGACTCCCGGCAACAGCAAATTATTTACACAATTTCTTGCTGTCTGCTGCCTCGAGATCACTGGAGCGAAGAAAGGTAACATATAGCAAGAATCCCTATTCAGAGAAGGATTTATCCCTTTTATTATTAAAGACTTCCAGCAAAGGCTCTCCCCCTGCAAAATTGGAGAGAGTTTTATGTAGTTTAAGCTTCTAACAACCACTTCCGTGGACCTTTTATTATTTACACAAAGGTAAAAGTGTATAGCAAGAATCCCTATTCAGTGAAGGATTCTTCCTTTTTATGCAGATGCTTCTTCTACCATTCTTGACCAGAAGTGCGTTTCAAACTCAATGATGTGGGCATCATCCCATTGAATGTTGTGTCCAGTGTTACGGGTTTGTTTTGCTACTTGCTGCCTAATCTGAGGGCTCTGTTGTGCTCTTTAAAAAGAGGACAAAATAGGGGCAGCGCAATTTGAATATCAAGGGATGTATTAGAGTTTATTTCTAAAATGAAATGAAAGGGCTATTTGACTTGCAATAAAAACTCTAATCCATCCCTTGAAATTTAAATTGCACTGCCCCCATTCAATGTGCTATTTTCAAAGAGCACAAAAAGGCTTCAGATTGAAGATTCATCTCATAAAATTGTCTATAAGAGAGAAAGAGAGCCTTATTTCTGAAATGAAAGGGCTATTTGAGTTTCAAGAGCGATAAAAACTCTAATCCATCCCTTGAAATTTAAATTGCACTGCCCCCATTCAGTGTGCCATTTTCAAAGAGCACAAAAAGGCTTCAGATTGAAGATTCCATCTCATAAAATTGTCTATAAGAGAGAAAGAGAGTTTATTTCGAGAAAAAAAATGAAATGAAAGGGCTATTTGACAAGAGCCTTTACATTTCATTTTAGAAATAACCTCTCTTCCTCTCTTATAGACAATTTTCTCTCTTGAAAGTCAAATAGCCCTTTCATTTCATTTTTAGAAATAACCTCTTTTTTCCTCGTAAAGACAATTTCTCTCTTGAAAAGGCTCTGCCAGGCCCCTCAAGCTCTGCCATGTTGTATGGATCCATTAGAAAGCAAAATAAGCCCACTCAATAATTAATATATATTAAAACGTCACTGCAAGAAATCCATGTAAGAGGCATTTTGAAAGTTTTAAGAAAATTCCTTCAAATTCCAGGATATTGGGTGTTATTTTTCAGGAAACTCTATTTAAACGAGTGGAAGCACTGGCGGTTCTGTTTTTTTTTAAACTGTAACAATTCTCCTTGGATCAGATATAGACCAAAAACAAGCCTCATTATGTTCAGTATACAAGTGTCATTTCGAATCTTACAGCTTTCACAGAAATCGCTTCTGGACCGTCAAAGAAAAAGTTTGAGAACCCCTGGTCTACGCATTATACACATCAGGACCAACTTGACAACTTGACAAAAATTTGAGGGGGGTTCGACCCCCCCCCCCCCCCCCCTGCGTACGCGCCTGCATGTGCATCCCTTCCTCCTTATTCCCTTATCCATCGTTACCGTCACTACCATTTGAGTAGGACCGGCCCCCTCTTTAATAACGGCTCCCAAGCCATCAAGAATGACCCCATAATTTATAGATTACCATTCTGCCGTTCTTTGGAGGGGCCAGGCGCGGCCTTTTCAGAAGTGTTTCTACACTAACCTTTTCATGCACTACGGCTTAACATAAACAAGCATGCTAAGATTTTTTTGAAAAGAAGCATAATTACGACTCAGTTTCGCATAACCTAAAAATAAGAATATGGCCAGTCACCCCTCCCCCCCCCCCCCCCTCAATGCATCCGCCTTCACGCACCCCCCCCCTTTCCCCTTGTCTTTCCCTTATTCGTCGTTACTGTTACTAATTTTTAGTGCCATTTCGTTGTCTTTCTTTCTCCCCGGCTCCTCTCTTCTTTTTCTTTCCTCTTTTTTGAACTGTCTCTCTTTTCTTTTCTTTTTTCTTCTCTTTTCTTTTATCTTCTCCTTTTTTTCCCTTTTTTTTTGCGCCGCCAATAGGGGGGGCCGCGGCCGTTTCGGCCCACCCCTGGATCCGCCACTGCTGACATGCATACCTGCATGTATCAAATTGGATAATTAGATGAGTGCATTGTGCTGAATTAATAAAAAAATAGGTAGATTACCACAATATCAAGTCAGTGGGAAATTAAGTAGCTAAATTCAGGCCTATATCATTAAACCAGGTCTAATCATCAACACAGGTTAGTCCTTTTAAGTCATTATATGATAAGATAAGAAGGTCAGATCCTCTTATAGTAAAAGATATGAGTGTGTTGACACAACACAAGAGTTTAGTGAGCCCTGGTATATATACTCATTAGGCCCGTTTGCATCAGCTCTAGTTTGCCAAATAACCCACTATTTTCAGACTCTGGTTATTTCCTGAAGCTCAAAATTGCGTCTTCACCAGACCGATACGCTCATCACAAACTAGCTTGGACAGGCTAAAAAATAGTAGGATATTTTGGAAAAAAGCCAATATTTCTTGGGATATTTTCTTGACCAAATATCCCGCTAATTGTAACTGTGGGCTGATGAAGACACAAATTAAGTGGCTAATTTGCAATCGGGGTAGTTAAAATAGCGGGTTATTTGGCAAACTTGAGCTAATGAAAACAGGCCTAAGGGTTCTGTCTGTGTTGACTGTACACAAACTGATAAGCATGCAGTCTGTAATCAAACAATTCTCTTCTCTCATGGTTTTAGGCCATCTGAGATGATCTTTCAAAATATTTTGTTATAGCCAACTCCAGTATCAGAACAACTTGCTTTTAAAGGAAGCTGAAAAATCAGACGAAACGGATGAAAAGAATGAGGAAAATTGGACAACTAATTGGAACATACATGTAATGTGATTAATTGTTTTTTTAAACACATGGCAACTATGGAAACCATCAAAATCAATAGACAAATTTTCATCTCAATCATGAGTTTGTGCTGCCATTCCCTCTGTTCACCGATTTTGAAGCCTGAATAGGCAGGACTAACAGGGAAAAACTCACATGTATTTGTTATTTCCTTACGGAGTTATGCAATGACTTTCCAATACTAAAAGAAAGGATTGATGGAGTCTGTATTACAAATTGAATTACAGACCCACAGTTTCCAACCCCCCCCCCCCCCACCAACACCTTTTTTGGGGGGCGGGGGGGGGGGGGGGAATATCACTCTGCTGGGAAGTTCGGCTATGTGGATAGATAGATACTTTTGCCTTGCTGAATTTCTACTTTAATGCATTAACATTTAAAGGTAAAGACCAGTTTTGGAAACGCCCCCCCCCCCCTCTCAAAAAATGAAATGGAAGCTCTTATTACCAATCATGTGAAAGAATATGTTTTGACTAATATGTGATCATACAAATTTTGCCTAGAAACCGCATACTAATTTATATATTTGGTAAATTATTATATCTATTTGGACTTGATAGATATAACGCATGTGTCGCGCACGTGTGAGTAGTCCCATATACATCTTTCTGTGAACAGTGCTTGTAACTTAACCAAGACTGGACCAAATTTCTTATGACTAGGGACTTTTAGATTGAGTGGACAGGAACACGACGAATGCCGACTGATCATGCGTGTCAACGTACTCACTGCCCATGTTGACTACAATTAGAAATCTTTTAGATTTCACTCGGCGATATACATGCATGCAGGAAGTAATAAGCGTGAGGCGCGCGCACGCGGCATACTAGTACCGCGCTAGATTTGGGAAAATCAAGGTTGACGCATTCTCGATCGCCGACTGAGACGATGTGACGCATGCGCAGTGCCTTAAAATGACGTCACACGTGGCAGTCAAAGCTGTCGACGTGCAAATCTAAAAGTCCCTATTTTGAGGATTCCAGAACCTTGCAGTACACACCAATACTTATATGCTAGATAATCCACCTTTTCTGATCAATTCCACAACGTTTCTTTCACAATGCAATCGCATGACCATAACTGGTATTTATCTTTAACAATGCATACAAAACCCCTCTGTAAAGACAACATGAGCTGCGTTTCCATTGCAACCAAAAATTGTGACTTGCTCACATTCCGCTGTTTCTCTCTTTAGGGGGAAGGAAACAAAGAATACAAATCGAAAAATCCACCTCTAAAATGATTTTTTTTAATGCATGCCGAAGCTTCACTGATCTTTGCAGTGTAAATGAATTTCGGTTCGATACTGACTTTTGCTCACATGACTCTTTTCGCTTCCATGCTAATGCATGCAGGGCACCAATGAATGACCGAGCGCAATACTCACCAAACATCTGTATGAGCAAACTTATGACGTTTTTTATGGGTTTTCAAGCAGTTCAGAGGGTAGTCCAAATAATTAATGTTTTTCAAAATGTTGTTTGGGATGTGTGAAGAGACCTGTAAATAATATTTCTCTATGGGCGCGTTTATCGGGCTTGCCACTAGATATGTACATATCGTACCCCACTATCATACCCACTATCGAACCCCACTATCGAACCCCACTATACGATGTGATTTGTGGGATGCCGCGTTTATCGTCTCTTCACGATTCACAATAAAGGCTTGTCTCTTCGCAGCTGCTCAGCGCCGTTTGACCCGGGAAGCAGACTATAGCCTGGAATTCCTATTTGTATGTGAGGTTCAAAACAGCTTTGCATTTATCGGTCTCTCAGAAACGTGATTCTGGCTGTATGTCACATTCAAAACACACCTTTTTGCGTCTTTAGATATGCCCATATCTAAAGCCCTTTTAAAAAGGCTTTGCATATATCACCTTCTAAATTTGCCTGAAAGACATTTGAGAAACCTGATTCTAGCCAAAAATTTGGTCGATAACCAACCTATGATGATGTTCAATCATAATCAAATTTTTATAGGTAAATTCTGTAAACAGATTGAGCTGGACTTTAAAACGAAGGAATTTATTTCACCCAAACCTGACCCAGGAATATCCAGCCATTTTCCTGGTAGTATGTAAAGATGAGGAGATTAGTGTAAATGTTAAGAGATCAAAGTCCAACAAGGGTCACATTTGTATAGGTTACAATTATATTCCTGTTGATTTTAAAGGAAATCTGTACTGGTAGTTGCAAGGGATTTTCTTATTAGCCAATGTTCAATGCAATTCAATTAAAAATGATTTATTAAAATACTTTCATTGCGGCAAAGCCGAATTGGGAAAATTAACAATAACACAATGACAATTGATAATGATATGAAACATATATATATATATATATATATATATATGTATAACTTAAGGTTCATATTTATTGTCCATTTAACAATGGAGATTTGTCGTGTTACATGGTAATGCGATACACATGAAACATATACACGTATATATATACGAGGAGACAGAAACTGTCCTAACATGGACAGAGAGGGTAGAGATGAAAGGAAAGAGTTCAAGAAGGAGGATGGTATAGAGGGAAGAGGGAAAAGAGTATATAGGGAAACAAAAACAAAAAATGATGCAGTTATTTATCATGATAAAATAGATTATACTTCCTTCACATAAATATTCTTATACTGTTATAAACATCTCAGCTAATTTATAATTTCAATTAAAAGTATAAGACTAAATCATTTTTAAATTTTTTTAAGGAGAATTTTTTTAATTAGAGAACAAAAATATGGTTTTTAGATTTGCAAACATATTAATAAAAATGACATTTTATAATCATTCTAGAAAACAATTTTGAACAAAATCTGATATTATTAAGATTTAATTTTTTTTTTCTTTTTAGAGGACCTGTAATAATGTGCTCTCCATAATATATTTTGAGTAGTGCCCTAACGGTGAAGGCACTTGGGAGAGAAACATAAATTAGAGGTATTTTTGTATGCTACGAATGCTAAAGTTATCCGTTACTACGTCATAATCCACATATGAAAATGCCAATCAGAGATTTACAAAGCTGTATATTTTTAGTGATCTCATATCTCAAACATTCATAACTTTCTTAATATTGGGCTGATTTATTTCAAACTTTTGCCATTCTGTTTCTGTTTAACATAGTTATACATGCCTCTGGAAGAAAGGGAGTAAACTTGAATTGGAATGTTGAAAATGTTAGGGAAAAACAGGAAATTCTAAACAGCTGGAACAACCATTACTAGGTTAAAATACTCATACGTTTTAAAGAGAACAATAGGATTTTGATAGTGCTACGGTAGGATGGTCTTTAAAGTGAACAGATTAACAGGAGCTATTTGTATTACCATACTTCTTTGTAGAAAATTGAAGGAGAAAGAAAGAGAAAGAAAAAGAAAGAAATAGAGACAAGGAAACTTATGAACAGAATACAGATTTCATTTGAACTCATCTTATCTGGCAGTCCACTGCAGAGTGTATAGTAGTCACAATCATCAGACTATTCTAGTGCAAGTATACGCATCAATGCATCGACTATGTGCTTTTGTGTTTTATTGAGAGTTTATTTAAACTTGCAATATCTCCTTATGATATCAGTATTTGAAGCTCATATTTTGAGAGGAAAGAGAGCTAAATATTTTCCGGTGATTTTACACATAAAATGTAACATTTTAACTACCGTTTAACATTTTTACCAGTATGCTGTGGATGTCCATGCCAAATATGATTTTTGTGAAATTGTGCAGAGCAGATTACAGCAATATATAGCTTAGCTCTTATGTTAATAAGGGAAATAATGTTTTGTGTATACATTGATTGTGATTTCATACTGTTATCTTTCTAGAGAGTGCCTTGAAACAACGCAATGGCTATGTACAAAGTGTCATACGGTGGTTTAGATGAGAAATTAAGTGGTAAGTATCAATTCTTCCCTTTTTATACAGCATGCAATGGCTCAAATTACAAAGGAGGTTTAAATTTAACCCATGGTTCAAATCTTCATTTACCTAACCCATGGTCTAAAATTAGCGCAAAATAAGCGTGACACAGTCAGAGTTCCAATATTCACTATGAACATCACGGACAATGAAAGCGGACAAAATATACAGTTCCTCAGGTAGACAAAGGAACATCCCTTCACTGCTATTATGTAAAAATGTGTAGAACAGGTGAATATGCATGTGACACGTGTTCTACACATGTTTACATAATAGCAGTGAAGGGATGTTCCTTTGTCTACCTGAGGAACTGTATATTTTGTCCGCTTTCATTGTCCGTCATATTCATAGTGATTAGACGCGCGCAAGGCAAGGTATGCTTATTTTGCGCTAGTTTATAAACCATGGGTTATGTAAATGAGGGTTTAAACCATGGGTTAAGTTAAACCTCTTTTATGAATTCGGGCCAATAATTTTAAGGTTTCAAACTTTATGAAAAAATAATGGATATCTTAATGTAGCCTGTCAAGCGTAGTTGTCTTGCAATATTTCAAGAATTGTATAGCTGTACAATAAGTAATTACTTTTTGCCTAGTCTGAACGTTGTACAAAGAAACATACACACAAAAAATAGTCATTATAGTGAAACATATGTTTGAGCATAATTTTAGAATGAAAAACTTGCTAAAGAATCCAGGCCCTGCTCTAGTCTGATTGTTTTATCATACAAAGCAACAGTGTGCATACACTGATGATTGACAAGCTGTCATGTCGATTGACCTCTTCAAAACTAATTCACCCTTTTACGGTTCAGGCCGTCATTTTAATTTGCGCGTAAACAATGTTTTTTGATTCGCATGTATTGTTGCGTCACTGCCTGCGCTGTGCGCTCACATCATATTTACGTGGGCAGTGGGCACCATTTTAATTTACAAGTAAAATCTTGTAACCGTAAAAGGGTGTATTCTTTATACAATAGTCTATACTCTTCTAGTCTGTATGGTCATTTCACTATAAATGGTTCTTTATATGACATTTCTTTGTCTGAACAGACTATTAGACCAACATCCATAACTCATGCATATATAACTACCATATATGGTACAATATATATAATCTTGGTAGCATTGGTGATTTTGTTATACTCAAACAGGAATATGTTATGCAATCACAAAATTGGTAAATTCATCAGTGGTGTGGAAATGGGTATTACCTTTATTACTCCTACATGTAAAAGTAAAAATCAGGAGGAGAGAGAGATGCTGAAGTACAGGGGGATATAGACTTACCCCAACACACTCATGAGATCCATACTATTCTCCTGATTGGGGGTATAACATCTAGGCTTACCCCAAGTTCCCAACACACTCATGAGATCCATACTATTCTCCTGATTGTGGGGTATAACATCTAGGCTTACCCCAAGTTCCCAACACACTCATGAGATCCATACTATTCTCCTGATTGTGGGGTATAACATCTAGGCTTACCCCAACACACTCATGAGAGCCATAATATTCTCCTGATTGTGGGTTTTTACAAAAGGAAGAAGTCAAAGACCTATATGTATCCCAAAAATGTTTGTTTTCATGTTTGTTTTATTCAGGTCGCAGGTGATTAAAGGGATAGTTGAGTTCTGTTGCAGAGGGCACTACACAAAATATTTTTTTTGTGAAAAAAATGACAAAATCATCTTTGTTTGATCAAAATCGGTTCAGAGAGAGCTGAAATATAACTATTCTAATACTTGTGTACCACCACAAATATTAGATATTTTTAAAAATTTGAAAAAAACGTTAAAAACCCAGAAATAACGCCTTTTACGTCGTATTTCAGCCAATGCCGATGTTGGCTCTTTTGTTGGCATTTTCGTGTTGCTTATATTACTCACAATTAGCCAGCTCATGTATCGTTATTTTTAATTAAATAATCAATTAACGGTCTCCATGTTTTTTTGAAAGTGGAGCTAAATTGGTATGATCGTATTGGCTAAATTTCCATATTTTGGGGTCTAAAATTACCTCATAGCAATTTTAGGTTCTAAAAGGGCACTATAAACGTCATAGATAAGCACAAGAGCAATAACCATTCACTTTGAAGGTATTTGCGGTCTGAAAACAGAACTCAACTATCCCTTTAAAGTGCTGACCTGTACCGGTACTTCTTTTTACAACATGAGATCCCTCTATGATTCATTGTACAACATGGTGACCTACATGTACCTTCCTGTGTTTTGATTAATCATCTACAAGGTGCACTTGGCATCTAATCTATTGTTTCAGAGTAGTTTGGTTTTATTCTAAAATAGAGCAGGAAATAACAAGAATCATCATCAACCCCTCCCTTCGCCCCTCCACCCTGACAAAAGAAAATAATAAGAATGCATAGGAGCAGTATACGGGGTAAGCATCTGAAAAGCTCTGAAAGAGCTTAATAGAGGTCTGGAAAACAGAAAAAAGAATGCCTACTAGTAAGAATTACAAGGAAATCTCACATTCAATATAACAATGAAAAGAGAGCTCCCATGAAAAATAACTACATGTAGATAAGAAGCAGTGGCTTAAGGAGAACTAATTTGTTTTGTTATAGGGGGGGGGGGGGGGGGGGGGGGGGCAATGCAGGCGAGACGCCAAGCACGTTTCCCTTGTTAATTGTAGACATTTAATTTTGTAAAAATTGAATTTCTATTATCAACTCTTCAGTTGCAGTCAATGTAATGTTAAGCTATCAACTGGCCTCAAGAGAGGAATAAAGTTTGCAGTATATATCATACTGCAAACTACTGATTTGTTTAAATTGTAGATATATTATTTGTAAAAATTGAATTTGTATTATCAACTCTCCTGCTACAGTCAATGTATGTTTAGCTATTCACTGCAAAAACAAAATTAAGCGAATGGGTAAATGAATTTTTGAGATAAATGAGCAGGTTGACTCCCATTTTATCACCACTATTTTATCAATCAACTGAGATTTTGCAAGAGTCTGTTGGTATATTGTAATGCAGTTGTGCATGACCAAGGTTTGAGTAATCCCTGCATTACCTCAGGGTCCTTTATACAGTATTCACTTTTCAGTAAGGTGAATAGATGACCATCAAAATGGGGATGTCTATAGACGTTTCCAGCTGCCTATTGTTATCAGTCCTTGATATGACAAGACAGAATGCCTGGGCTTTAATAATCCAGAAGAGGGCATTTCTGTATTGGATTTGGAGCATATAGCGTGCTACAACAATACCCCATTCACAGTGGTTTGAAATTTGTAGCGCGTTCTAGCGGAGCGGCGACACCGCCATAACACCGCTACAAATGCATTCACAGTAGAAAAGTTATCCCGCTGCAGCAGCGGGATAAATATCATGTACCCATTCACGCTGCAGCGGGTGATTTTTATTACCTCCGTAACAAACACGTGTATGCATGGTCATGACCGCGAGTGACCCCGATATGACCGGAAATACTTCAGCGCGGGGTTTTCGATTGAGGCAAGCTTGCAAAGGTAAACATGTCAGTTGCTTTTGTATCCTCGATCATATTACTTTTTAAAAAACTAGCATTTTTATTGCTTCCAGTCAGAATATTTTAATTTTTTGAAGAGTGAAATATTTTATTTGATAATTATAATATCTACATAATAATAAAATCAATTTGAATCCACTGGTTACTTTATTTCTATTTCACTTTATGTTCCCCATTGCTGGAGAAAAGAGGTCAGTGATAGGTAAGTAAACAAATCACACGTGTTTGTCGCGGTGTTATAGCGGAGAGCCTTCACACTGAGTAAACACCGCGACAGCAGCGGGACTGTCCCGCTGCTGTAGCTAGGCGAACCTAGCGATAGTTGTCGTGGCGTTATCGCGAGGCGGTGTTATCCCGCGATAGTTTATAACGGTCCGACTTCACACTGAAGACAACACCGCGACACAGTGGGACAGTCCCGCTGCTGTCGCGGTGTTTGAGGCCACTGTGAATGGGTACAAGAGTGCCTTTGAATGTATAACCAAGGAGTTTTAGGAGCTTGAGTTGGCAACAAATTATTCCAAGCAGCTGCCATTTTCTAAGGTACGTTGCACAATAGAATCTACAGGTGTGCTGTAGTATGCACCTACAACATACAGTAAAAGAATCCACCTGAGTGAGGACTGTACTCACAGTGAAGAAGAAGATCTGGGGTCATCTATCTACTTCGACTACCATTAATTTTACTACACTTACTACTCCACCACTACCACGACTCCTAAATTACACTGCTATTACCACTGCTATTATTATTACTATTAACTACTACTTTATGTTATTGATACTAGTACAATTTGTATTATAATTTTTTTTTCAGACCGTCAAATGGCCAAGGAGAGATCACAGATGCACTTTGCGGCTAGCCGAGGTCAACTGATGGTGATTCATAGTCTGATCAGGGAAGGGTTCAGTGTGAATAAAAAGACGAGCATGGGCTACACCCCTCTTCATGATGCATGCTGGACCAACCACCCGTACTCAGCATCTCATCTCCTGAAGGCAGGGGCTGAGGTAAACACCAGCTAATTTTGGGGTGGGAGCAAAACTGCCCCTCTCCCTTTTAAAACCCACTTGTGCGTACCTTAATACCACCAACAAAATATGTGTACCCCAATTGAGCACCTCCCTCTCCCCTTCAAACTTTAATGCACTGTGTTATTTTTCTTCAGGAAGGGGGGGGGGGGGGGGGGGAGCTTGTAAGATTTTTTCCCCCCCCCCCCCCCCCCCCCCCCCCCCCCCCCCCCCCCCCCCCCCCCCCCCCTTAGAATTTTGATTAATCTGCCCAAGTCACAGTTTGGCAATATATTATCTTAACAAACTCAACTATTTAGTACATTGTTTTGTTATTATCTGGCAGAAATTGAAGCCAAACATGAAATTCGCTGAGATGTTTCCAATTTGTCTGATTCTTATTAACCCATTAGCAATGGTAATCAGGTGGCTCCTGTATTAAAAGCCTTTGGAATGAAAGCATTCAGAAGTCAACGTGTTTATAGTCACCTCTGTTCTGATGTACTATCGTTGAAGCTTGTGCAAATAGTCTTAATTCACAGATTGTTCAGAACTATATACTGGTGTGCCTCTGAAATAGACGCAAATTATGTCATATAGTTTGCTGTTACTAATTTATGCCATGAGGAGAGCAGGAGATATTGTTAAACAAATATGTTTCTTTTGTTGTGGCCTTAATGTATCTGTAAGAGTGCTAAATACCAGTACCTTCGTGGCCTACCATTATGAAAAGCAGTATACAAGCCAATACTGATACCAGTACCAATTAACAGCTAACATGGCTTGCAACAATAAAACAGGTGTTAGAGGTAAGCTGATCCTGATGAATTCTAATGACCCCCCATACTTTAACAGTTGTTCAATAAAAAGATATGGCAGAACCCTCTTAACTTCCAGAGATAAAAATATCAGAATGAGCCGTGTCATTTAATTGGCTTTCAAGTATCAGTGCTAATTTATGCGATGAGCAATAAAATTGAAGCTCTTGTGTAATTCATAGTACACATTCTATAATAAGAGGGTGGAAGACATGTAAAAATAGAAACCCCAATCTTATTGTGAAGTATAAAAATATTCAAAAGAATGAATTATTGCGTGAGCCTTAAT
The DNA here is from genome assembly GCF_000002235.5 of Strongylocentrotus purpuratus. NCBI lineage: Eukaryota > Metazoa > Echinodermata > Echinoidea > Camarodonta > Strongylocentrotidae > Strongylocentrotus > Strongylocentrotus purpuratus. Next base: position 56,580,260 of record NW_022145612.1, read on the forward strand.
CTGAATGTATGTCAGCCTTATGTCTTTAGATACCGGTAGTCCCCCTCCCCCCCCCCCCCCCCCCACCCCCCCCCCCCCCCCCCCCCCATAATTTAAAAAAAAAAAAAAATATATATATATATATATATATATATATATATATATATTTTAAAAAATCTGAATTTGCAACAGAATTAAATTTCTCTTTTATTGGACTATCAAAGCATTTTGATATTTCTATTTACAAGAAAAATATGGATGTTAAGTAGAATTTATGTACAGACAGGTACGATCAGTACGATTCAGACATGTTTGCCCTGTGGAACAAGTACCGATATAGAATGATATGTTTTGATCATGTTAGATAGAGGAACTAATGCGTATCACCATTTCAGGTTGATGCAATGAGCTCAGATGGCAAGACTCCTCTGGCATTAGCTAGCAGCGTAGGAAGCAAGGATTGTGTCAAATTACTCTTGGAATGCAAGGCAAAAGTCAACGTTGAAGACGGGTCTTGTCCGTCTCCGCTGCATGCAGCTGCAGTGGGAGGTATGATGTAATAAGCCAGTCCATAGACACAAGATCAAAATGCTGATCAGTCTATTAAAATTACAATGTAATAGGCAAATATTTGTCAAAATATACACAAAATTAGAAGATGTTCTACTGGCCATTACCTAGATTTGCTGACCTGATTTGTGAATTAAACAAATAGATTTGATAAATGGGAAGTTGGCACTGTGTATTGTTGTACCACTCTTGAAATATATAATGGATAATACTTCTACTTTTGCTTCAACTGTGGGTGATTGGGAACCTAATCCTATAATCCTATTTGGGAGAAACATCCCAATGTACATGAAGATTGTGGGTACTTAATGAAAAAGTCTTTTCAGAGTTCATTATTACACAGTTACACACATTATTACACTACCATATGTATTCTACATATAGGTCTCTATGCTTTTGAAATATATGTAAGGGAGGAAACGGGAATTAAGTATATTATGCAATATTGTAAGAATTCATTTTCTTCCATTCAAGTAATTTCCTGGTGTAGTCTAGTCTTAGTACAGTTTCATTAGAATCTGACACCTGTTGTATTGTGATGAAACTAATGTTTACCAAGATTAAAATGCTTTGAAATGCTTTGTAAAGAAAAACAATTATGCAATACTTTCTCCTTCCTTTTGCACTATTGACAGGTCATCATGAATGTGTGGATCTGCTTATTGATGAGGGAGGAAACGTGAATGGGGTCAATCCTTACTATGGGACCCCTCTCCATGCTGCATGTGGGGAGTCAAGCAAAGAGTGTGCTTCCTCATTAATATCCTCAGGTCAGTTCAATGGCAAATTTAGGGGGCACATCCAAACTTTGCTCACCCCCCCCCCTCCCGCCCACCTCTCAATAGCTCAAGAAAGCTATTGTGATTGTTTTTATGTGATTTATATCAAACTTTCGCCATTCTGTTTCTCTTATTTGTCTGCTTTCATACAAGAACTTATAAGTAAGGCTGGATTGACCATTAATGTTGAGTGTGTTAGAAAAAACAATATTTATTGATTTTTAAGTGCATTTCATATACTTCTTCAGTTGCAGTACAGGCCACCGTCGGGTGTATTGTCGTACTGTGTACATACATGCATTCTTGAGCTATGAATGCTAATATCAATTCCATGTTAATTTTAAGTGAAATATTTCTTCCTCTTTTCATTCACATTGGTGATTTTGGTGTCCCAATCTTTGTAAACAAATATTTTGTGATATCACATAATTAATATTTTGTGATATCATATAATTAATATTTTGTGATATCATATGATTAATATTTTTCTTTCAAATATTCTCTTTGAATCATTTGCAGGTGCCGATGTGAATGCAATCAGAAAGAGGGACCTTCAGACCCCCCTCCATGTTGCTGCAATAGTGAATTGTGATCAGCTGGTGAATCTATTAGTGTGCAATGGTGCAGACATCCACGCAAGGGACAAACAAACCAAGAAGCCCATCGATCTTGCAGACAAAGATTCCAACGCACATACACTTCTTCAGACATATATGAGTATGTTCATTGGTCAATAAACCAGTTCATGGTTTTCATGTAGATAAATATGAACTCACCTAGGGTATTAACAGATCTTTTAAAAATGGAAAGGTTCTATATTTGTTCATTTAGAACATCCACTCCCACAATAACAGAGATGTTCCATGAAAAGCTTTTGTTTCCCCCCTTTGAAAAGATTAAAATTACATGCATGTTGATGGATAATGAAAACTGTTATTATTGTACATATTCATTATTTTTCTCATTTGGCCTTGCAATTTGGTACAAATTACCTTATCTGCTCATGGCTCATGTACAAATTGTATCTACAGACTGCCTAAATGCCAGGCAGAGTTTCTCATTCACATTTTTCTTAATAAAGGGAGGAGACAGGTTCATCGGTATAGAATAGTTGTGATTTCTACAACTTTAATTCATGTTTATGTCATTTTACATTGCTGCTGCATTTTATTTTTAGGCTATTGGTTGCATCTTGTGTGAAGGAGACCGTAGTGAATAAAGAATACTCAATAACGCATGAACAAAGAAGAAGAAGGCATTGTGGTAGTGTACTTCAGTTCTCAGTCAAGATTGTTGAGAGCTTGAGCATTCATAGTAGGTAGAGATCACATACATCCTCTGTGAAGCGCATTGTTTCGCACTGAACAATTTATAAAAAATGTGTCAAATAAAATCAATTTGATATTTTCATTTGATGATTTGATTCAATGATCTTATTAATTTTGTCACAAAATTAAAGTAAATTTTTTGGAGGATAGGTTGACCATTGGTGATTCATAAATCCACAGACTTCATAAAAGTTGAGAAATAAAAATTGAAGTAAAAATCTCTTGTTTCTTTTTCCTTTCTGTAGCAAACCCAGAAAACCTGACGAGTCTATGCAGAAATCAGATTCGCTCATCTCTTGACCTATCGGCTCCGAAGAATCAAGTCAAGGAATTAGACCTACCTCAGTCACTCCAGGAGTTCATTACTTACACAGACAGACCTGCAGCTTCTTCCTAGATACCATCAGATGGCATGGAATCAGGGAATTCTTTAAACTTCTCTGTCATCCTGATTCTTGGCAGTGTGAGAGATAAAGAAATCTGTTTTCTGTGAAAACTTCTGTCTTCTATAATCACACTATGTAGAATGCCATTTTTAAGGTGTTGTATACCTACAATAAATAGCCATTTTAAAGCTGAATACCATCTGTAAATGGCCGTTTTAAAGGTAGCTTAAACAATTTGCAAATTTCATAAAATCTTGACATGTATCAGCAATATATAATCCAAAAGGTTCCATGCACAAAATCTGAATAAAAAATGGAAATATACCATAACCTTAATGCTTATGACCATTGAGGCGGATTATGAGGTGCTTAGTTTGTTATTAAAATTGTCAAAATGTTGACTCCATAGTTTAGAAGCACCTGCTTTTTATTATACCTGATTCTCTGCCATTAGGCCTACTCTCAGTCCCTCTGAATAATCCTTGTGTATTCAATTGCTGTTATATTTGTTGTATATTGTTTAATTTTGATGCTGCATGTGAATTTACAACTCAATTTTGAATAATAACAGTTTAACTCCCTGCCATCACTCACAGTCCCACTGGTAAGTATCTTTGTAGGGAACTCATATCAAATGTCTTATTCTATGCCATGTTGTGGTAGAAAAATTGTTTTTATGATAATGCATCTTGATTCGCAACTCAGCATTTCCATTTTTATTGATGATTAATGTAATCATGATTTGTATCCAGAAAGAGTACAAGAAACCATGTTCTATGTAAAAGTTAGAGGGGAAATATTTGTACAAGCCATCTTTTCAATCGGAAGAATTATAATAAGGAAAGAGTTACAAAAATAGAGACAAACATAAAAAGGTAGACAGAAAGAGTGGAGAGATAGGGAGAGAGAGGGAGGGGGGGGGTGAAGAGTAGGAGGTAGAGATATTGATTTTTAAAAACCACGCTCGAGAGAAAGCCTACTAGATTGAGCTAATAGATTGTAAACTAATTGAAAGATATCTCATGTACACATACGTATCTATACCTATTAAATATGATTTACACTAATGTAAACTTTTCTTGGTATAATTTTTTTAAAACTAACTGGTTCTGTGGAAAATCCATACTTTCAAGATGTGGCTGTGGTACTGTTATGTATGTGGGTCATATGTAGGAAATACATATTAAGTCCAATTTGGCGGAATCTTGAAAAGTGACTGAATTTGTCTCAAATTTTAAGTGATGTGTTGATTGAGAAAATTAGTTGGTCATTTTTCCCTGCAAATTGTCTAATTGTGGTCTTTTTCTTTAATGTGGCTTGCTAATTTCTGTGCTAATAGAATATGAAACAGCTCAAATACAATACCATAGATTTATGGCCTTTAGTTGCTGTCAATTAAGTCAAATACGTCAAATACATGTCTTTGCTCTGTGTACTTGAATGGGTATTTTGTGAACCGGTAATGATAAATAGGAATTCTCATATTTTATGCTAACCTGGTATTTGGAGAAATTAATATACTCTTACGGACTATTAGTCGGGTGTTTTTTAGGTGAAAATATTGTCTCCATTTAGACACGTATGTATCTTCAACTCTAATTTGTATTTTTGTAAATGCACAAAATTTAGTGTGTGAAGGAATATTAATATTTGCCTTTATTGTATATAATTCTTATGTTAAGAATTTCTTCCATTTATGAAAATTGAAGGTGATTGTATTTTTGAATGTTTCTTCAGGTTGGGGGGGGGGGGGTAAAGAAAGAAACAATCCTACCACTATTCATGCCTTACTATGATAATAGTTTTTTTAATTTTAACTACTGCAAGTGCAATTAGCATACTACAAATGACTGTAAATGAAGTTGTTCTGTAATTGTCAGAACTCTCCCATCTCACTATCAATATTCCATCAGGATGTATGGGTAAGTCACATCAAGATAATTTGGATGATGTTTGTGACAAAACAATTTTACTTATCTACTTTGCACCAAAATCAAATCCATTGTATATTAAAGGTAAAGACCAGTTATGGTCGTGCGATTGCATTGTGAAAGAAACGTGGAATCGATCAGAAAAGGTTGATCACCTAGCATCTAGCATCTGCAAGGTTCTGGAATCATCAAAATGATAAGAACTTTGGCCCATTCTTCGTAAAGTTACAAGCACTATACACAGAAAGATGTATATGGGACTACCCTATATCTCTCACAGACCATGAGAGAAACAAATTTACCAAATATATGAATTATTAGGCGGTTTCCCGGCAATTTTTTTATCATCATGTATTAGTCAAAACATATTCTTTCACATGATTGGTAATGAGAGCTTCTATTTCATTTTTGAAATTGGGGCGTTTCCAATACTGGTCTTTACCTTTAAAGATCATTGTAAATACATTGTCAGCTGTCATTTTTATATATACAATTCCTTAGTGGGGCAATATATATCAATATTCATCTCATATTTTACTATTTTCATATCTTGTCCAAATCAGCTGAGTAATTTTATTATATTGTATTGTATATAGCATGAATGTACTGCAACTACAGCAAGAATAAGGCAAATATATTGTGAAGTATGATAAAGATAAGAAATATGGACTACAGGTTGATTATTATTATTGGCAAGAAAGGAAGTTGTGTCAAGTTTAGTGAAAGGGTAATTAATGAAGCCACCGGTTACATACTGTAATAACACAGAATAAAGTGGTGACTAACTACAAGAAACAGAGACCTGTTGTGGTCTTTGCTTCCTCAAAATAGTTATATTTGTCACTGCACAAAAGAATGGAGATTTACTCCTATGAGTTAAGGTACTATACTGAACGCACAAAACTAATCATGGTTATCTGTATTCTTGTACTAGAGCTGTTTTTATTTATGTACATAAAACAGTATAAGGTAGAAAACTGTAAATATGTTATTCTTGGCCATTTCTTAGGAATCGTTTCACTGCAATATATTTTAGAAGCATTTGTGTTTAGTGGACATCATTCAAGCTAGGTGGATATTTCTTTTGATTTTATTTTACTACATGCATATACGTGTACTGTATCAATCTACATGTACATGTATGGTGTACAATACTAATAAATGCATTTCTTTGTAATTGTAACATGTGTGCAATTTGGTCAAAAATTGTCAATCTTGTAAGCAATATATCGCCTGCTGAGAGCTGAAACTCTTTTTAAAGTGACAAGATATCGACACCCTTCCGGGTGATTCCCTCTTGTGTGGTATATATCCTTTATCCATTTATTCCATCCAAAAATGAAAAATCTTCTGATATTATCTGTTTAGCGCCAGAAGGGTGTTAACTCTGTGCTAAAGTATATGGGTAAATGCCCTTCTGGCTCAAAACACACAACATATCTACTGACAACGGTAGTGGCACAGGATAGAACCACGAGTCAACGGTCATATGAAATACTTTCATTATTGGATCACTTGGATGAAATCAATGCAAAGAAGTGCTCTTCTGGCTCTCCAAAGATGAAATACACTATATACTCCAGTCATACCAACGAGACCGACACAAGACCCCTCACACGATTGTAGTACCCCACAATGGCTTAGAATCGCTCGGTTCGGAGTCGGTATGGGGTCGGTTTGGAGTTGGTATGGGGTCGGTTTGGAGTTGGTATGGGGTCGGTTTGGAGTTGGTATGGGGTCAGTTTGGAGTTGGTATTGGGTCGGTTCAGAGTCGGTATGGGGTCAGTTTGGAGTTGGTATGGGGTCAGTTTGGTAGTGTGACTAAAGCAAAGGTACCGGGTACATGTATTAGCCTTTTGCTATGCACTGTACGACTCAAAATCCATGTATGCATATCACATTGATTAAAAGGGCTGTATGTAATATTTACATGCAAAGAAGGTACTGGTACTGTCTGCAGTACTGAAGTTCCAAGATCAAAATCTCATGAAACATGGTTTGCCTTTGATAATACTCTTTCATTCTTGATAACTGATGATGGTTAGATGTGTGTGATTGTTATGTTCTTATTTAGGAATCATTTGTTAATTTCCTATGTACAGCAGGGTCAACAGACTACATGAATGAATAGTTGTCAAATTATTTGTTTAAAAAATATTTGCTTCCATGTTTTAACAGGGTAAATGAACAAATGTCATTCTAAAAATTGATTGTATCCATGTTTTAACAGGGTCTATTACAGTGTATGACGTGGTGGTGTCTTTAAATGATTCAGTACTTTTACTCAAAAATCTTAAGTCAAACAAAAATTTAATAGAATCATTCACTCAATAATATTTTTCACTCTTACTGTATGTTTTGGATTAGAAGCTGGTATTCCAAACGAAAATTTCCAATTTGTGGGGGGAAAATAGTTGAATAGATAACAAATTGCACTCTTAATGAAGGTAAAAGTAACATGTAAGTAGACTAGCTAGTGGGTGTATTTATTCTTGCAAAAACAAAGCTCCTCAGGTCTTTGGACAAACCTAATTAATTTGTTATTGGCAGGGTTGATCAGTCCTCATGAAAGTAATGATCTCAGTTGAATATTGATGACAACTTTGTGTGATTATACAGGATTGTTGTTTTCTCCTTTTTTGCTGGACACGTAATTTGAATTGAGATATATGTAATGTGTACAAACCCTTTTACACACATACCTTCAAATTGCAGTTGTGAGAAGTAAAAATTAATGTAATAAGACTTGGTGACCATAAAAAGCATGTTCACAATGGTATATTCTAACTGCAACAGTTTAACTTTTAGATCATAAAATTGATATCAAATATATTTTGTACCACATCCATCAATAAAAATAATTTGTTTCTGCAATACCGTACATGTATTTTGAATAAATATTTAATTCTCTTATCTGGCTGTTTAATATTCAGACGTTGTCCATTTCCATTAATGTATGCAAGCTAGTGCTTTATTCTGTCATTTATCTTTCCTATTGTGATGTCCATATGTATAAGCTATGCAGAACTAGTCTGAAAAAGAAAGAACTGAAATTGCTACCATTTGGAACTCAATAAAGTATAATCTTTATTTTATGATTCATGGTCTCATTTTCAATTTGTTTGTTTGTTGTGTTTTTATATACCGGTATGTCATAACTTCTAGAGATATGTAGGCCCCAATTCACACAGGAGGCTTAGCTTAATCAAGATTTAAACCTACGTAGTGAAGTATACTCATTTCCAATGGCTAATTATACTGTATGCTTATGTGTATAGTCCATGGTGAAGGTATAAACAATGGAAACAGAAATGAAGACACAAAAGCTTATTCATGATAAAATAAATTAAACCTTGATCATGAAACCAGCAATCTCACATGATTTTTTTCAAAACAGAGCAAACTACTTATGAATATAAAAATGCCTTGGGCAAAATGGCAATCTTACGTGTTGTCAATTTTCCACAACCTTTAAATAGTACTTTATCTATTCAGTTTGAAAAGGGGCTATATAAATATATATATATATATAATAGTACCGTATATGGATATACCTAGACTGCAGATGTACTGTATAAATCTGAAGTCAATCTGAGCAACCATATTTCATGATAGTAATTTGTCCTTGGTTCATATCATGGCACCAGTAATTTGGTATCCACCAGCAGATTTAAGGAAAGGAAAAATAAGGGCCGGGTCATCTCTCTAAAGAGTTGCCTTTCTAATGATGTAAAGCTAATCACTGTTTGAATATCAAACTTGAAATAAGTGTAACTATATACAATTTAGACCATTTATGACAGGTATTCAAATTACAAATTCACAATTTACTTTTGCATCATATCTTTAAAATAAACCTATGGTGTAAAACATTGCACAGCAACAAATATTACATTGTATTTCAACAACAAAAAGTCATATGAAAATCAATCCTCTCAGTAATTGCACTGCAATAAAGCAATCATTCGTATCAAATTAATCATCAAATATACTGTTAGTTACAACATGCCTGTGCATATTTCAAGCAAGAATATATCAATACAGCATGTAAAACTTATTAACACTAAATCTTTGTCATAAAATTATATTTTCTAAATATTAGAGACCTTAACAAAGGTATATTAATGTATATCATTGGTGAAATGATAATAATCCTAATCTTATTTCCTTTTTTTCTTATTATGTGTTAAAAATAAATACCGTAGCCATTGTTATCTTATATTATTCTATATTCCTGTAAAACTGGAGCATTGTTCAAAATTAACAAAACTTTACATTTTTACCTCTCCAGAATAATACATTTATGTCCTTGTACATTTGATATGAATTCATCTTCTAATCTTTCACTGCACCGTATTTTTACTAATTTCATGCATACATTTTTAACAAAAGGGCACCGCTTTGTTGGTCACAATCCTTTGTTAATACATCTCGTGATCTTCTAATTCCAGCAATCTACCCTTTATTGGTTACACATCTAGTAATTTAAAATAACTCTGTATGTACTCATTTTGCCTAATTCAAGTATATTAAAAAAAAACTTCAACTGTGTACGTTTGTGCTGCTGTTATTGTTAAGAGCTGCACGAATGGAGCACAGATTGTCTATGATGAGCCAGAAGGGAGTTGACTCATTTACTTTAACACAGAGTAAACGCCCTTCTGGCTCCAAACAAACGACCTATTATTCCATTCTTCCCTTGTGAAATGTGATTCCTTACTTTAGTACTGGGCAGAAAAGCTAAGGCCTTTAATGATGACAGCATTTTCTTATAATTGTTGGAAGTTAGTATTGGCTACATGAAAAGATCACACACGTTACTAGTTTTCCTTCTTTAATAACATGGTATACCTTGCCCGAGTGCCAGTGTTTCTGATAACTGTTGGAAGTCATCAAGAGCTAACTGAATAGAGCATGCATGTTATTCCTTCCTTCCTTCATAATACATGTGCCTTCTGAGCACTTTGGAAGGCACCTCTAACTCTTATCTCTGTTTAAAGGACTATAGAGAATAGGTAAACCAATTCTAAATTTAGCAACATATTTCACACAGCGAAGTTCATCAATCCCCATGTCCCACCGATGTCATATCGCTTGTCCAGGGCTATTAGACGTGTGTTATCTAAAGAGCACATAGTTGACCATGATCTTTGGCAGGCCCAGCTTGATGACTTGTTCCAGTCTCTTTGGACCAAGGAGACGGCGGATTCGCCACCTGCACAATTCAGCAAGCATCCTTGGATTGCCTGTAAAACAAAATAAATCCAGTAAAACTTGTTTTGTCATCTGTATAAAAAGCCCACCTTTTTTTTTTTCATTGACGTTTTTTATTTAAAAATAAATGAAAGGAGCTAGCCTGATCATTAAGATCACCTGCCCATAAAGACTACTTCGCTTTTTTCCAGCCAATGGCCATCTTTATGTACAAGCTTTACCGGACTACCATCAATATACCGCGATCGTTCTCCTTCAATTATCCTTTAGTCATCTGTTTCAATCTCTTCTCTTGTTTCTCTTCTTTTCTTTGATCATATCCTTGATTATTTATTGTGAATCGCCATTTATATGTATATGTTATGTTTTTGAATGTATCTTTTGTAAATTCAATTTGTTTCAGCCTCTGGCTGCTATTTGAATGTTTTTTAATCAATACACCATATCAAATCAAATCAAATCAAATAACAACAATACAATTGTGCATTCTTGTATCGCAATCATGGCACTCAAATATTATCCCAGTTACACTCCAGTAGCCAATGTGTTGAGCTCCACCAAATGTAGTCCCCATTTAGACCTGGGTGACGAGTGGTTAAAGTAATAGTTGCTTTCCCACCCTCCACTGCAAAGTAGTTAACTTTGAACCATATAGTTTTGTTTACTTGATATATAGCAACTCACCCATTTCAAAATCTAGGATCTTCCTAGTGGTAGTGTCGGTAGCATGAATGAGATCCCGCGGGGTCCTGGACTGGTTGTTGAGGGCGTAGACATTTGCACCATACTCCAGGAGAACATCTACAAGGTCTGGATTCTTGACGCCTGCTGCAACATGCAGAGGACTGGTGTGGTTCATGATAGCATTCACGTTTCCTCCTGAAATAAACACCAGGAAATGAAGATATAACTATAACAATAATGATAATGATGATAATGATGATGGTGATGATGACGATGACGTTGACGATAAAGATGATGATGATGATGATGATGATAATGATGATGATGATGATGATAATGAGGATGATGAGGATGATGATGGTGAGGATCATGAGGATCATGATGATCATGATGACGATGATGATGATGAGGATGATGATGATGACGATGATGAGGATGAGAATGATGATAATGATGAGGATGATGATGATGATGAGGATGATGATGATGAGGATGAGGATGATGAAGATGATGATGATGATGATGAGGAGGAGGAGGATGAGGATGAGGATGAGGGTGAGGATGAGGGTGAGGATGAGGATGAGGATGAGGATGATCGAGGATGAGGATGATGATGATATACCCATGACACACCTGGGTTAAAAGGGACAAATACAGCGACAACACCTTTGTATGAGGGTGTAAGCACCAGACATGGATAAAGCACAGGACCAGTCACATGAGAATCAAGAACTTAATACAAATCAAACAGTGTATCCATTGTCACAAAGAAGACAGTTGAACATGCCATACAGAAGAAATGTTCAATTGAAGACAGCTAATTTATAAAAACATGGATAACCAAAATTAATAGACCATTCCAGATTAAACTTGAGTATTCTAGCTTAGCCAGAGTTGAGACTCTTATGCCATTTTTTACATAACTTAAAAGTAAAAGTTGCATTTCAAACATAAACAGCTGAGTGTCCATATGAATATTACAAGAGAATTCAAACATAATATTTTTTAACTGCATATACAAGAGATATATTAAAAGGGGTCTGGATTAGAGAATATCCCCACCAGGAGAATCCTTACCCCTGACAGAGTTAGGGGTTAGGGTTGTTCCTGAAAAAGGTCACTGACCTGCCTGGAGTATGACCCTCGCTGTTTCTGTGCTGCCCATGTGACATGCAGCATGCAGAGGTGTCCCATAATGCAAGTCAGAGGCTTCTAGGTTACTTCCTGCTTTGATCATCTCTTCAACGCACTTGGTGTGTCCTCGAATCAAAGGATATATCAAATAAGAAATATATTGAATTTACAACATGAAATGTTTGAAATCTAAACTGGGAACCTAAAGATTGTAATGATTTCTCTAATTCTCCTAGGCTTAGTACAGAATTTCTACGACACATGCTCCACCAACAATTGCTCTGTAGTCAACTTCCTATGCTATTTATAGAATTACCAACTTCAACTCTGGACCAAATGCTATACTTAACATTACCTTCTGAATTTTGAGGATATAAATACCTAGGGCAAATGTCACCAGAGAAACTTTATGATCAACAATACAGAAAACATGCGGTCCATGCAAACAATGCGTTGCTAGCTCCTACATAACCTTATCTATGATTCAAATGTCTGTACTACCACCCCATTTTCAAAAGCCATACCTCTGGAGGCTGCTTCATTGAGTGGTCCTGTCCTGGCCATTGGTGGGTTTGGGATTGCCCCTTTGCTCAGCAAGAACTGGACAATCTCTACATTGCCAATGCAACAAGCTTCACACAGGGGAGTTGCACCATCAATGTTGCCTGCATTTACCTGAGAGAGTAATTTAAAAAAACAGCTAAATTCATATTACAAAAAGAAACATAGTAATGGCAAGACTTATAGATGATAACATAAAAGTACTTAGACATGACTTAGTCCTCATGTATTTGTTCTGTGTTCTAGCTCTTGTAAAAATCCTATAATACTGTATATTCAACAGATGTGGACAGTTATTAAGCTGAAAGTTTCCTGTGATTTAATTTGTGTGATTTAATTGCCATCAAATTGTTAAATGTTATTTTTTAGAGACTTTATATAATAAATTCACACATATCTTTTAAGAGGCTACTTTCATTCTGGCTCAAAACATTTCTCTCTAGCTATACATTTTTTATCAATATCCTCCTAAATTGTAGGATAAACAAAACTGAGTGCATTCATTAACTTGGACTTACATCAGCACCATGCTTTACAAGCATCTCTGCACAGTAAAGGTATCCCCTACTGCAGGCGTCGTGAAGTGGGCTGACTCTATCTGAGGTGCACTTGTTGACGTCCGCACCTCGTCGGATCAGGCCATATAGGGTCATTAGCTGACCCTGGAAGGCAGCAGCGTGGAGGTCAGTACGATCTTGGCCCATGAATGCATCTCCTTAGAGGGGGAGAATGACATGGCAAAAAGAGAAAGACGTAATATCAGGCGAGATCCCATATTTCATTGAGCCATACAAAGCCACTTTCAATACTTATATCCAGAGTCTGATCCTACCAGAGGTAAATTCAGGGGTGGCCTTGGTATTTATGGGGGGGGGGGGGGGGGACAGTTGTATACATCCAACACTGATCTCATCTTTGTAGTCAACTTGACCTAGCTTCTTTCAGTGACTGATGTCTGATCAACCTAATACGTCATAAGACTGCATTTTCTTGAAATCTCTCTTATAAAAGATGAAGTTATCATGGAGTGTCTTACCTGTGTATCTGTCCAATAGTGCAGCTGACATGGTGGTCAAGATCTCCTATACATCATCAGTGCATCTTCTTCTGCTTCATCAAACCCTTTGACTGCACTCAAATGTTACATATACATGTACACATATATGTGAGGAATAGATAGAGAGAGAGAGAGAGAGACAGAGAATGAGAGATAGAGAGAGAGATAGAGAGAGAGAGAGAGAGAGAGAGAGAGAGAGAGAGAGAGAGAGAGAGAGAGGTAAATTTGTCATTACTGATAATGCAGTACGTTTTGCTATATATAGTCAAACCTGATTTAGCAACCACCCATCTAAAAAGACCACTTTTTTACCCTTGAAAATTGTTTATTGTAACCACTCAAATAGGAACCTAGTACAAAAAGACCACTTGCCTAAACAGACCAATTATCTTGGATTGATCACATGGTGTTTATATAAAGGTTGTTTCACTGTACCATTAAACATTTGTACACACTCTCTCTATCCAGAACTTCTTTTTATATAAAGTATCATGGCACTAACCATCATACTTATTTGTCCTTTAAAATATTGTCCAAAATATCCATCCATCCATCCAAAAGATATTTGATATCTAGCGCCTTTTCCTTGCAGTTACAAAGCGCTGCACACATGCTCGACAATGTTTGGGCCACTTAAAAACAAAAGTTATAATTATAAAATATGCCTTAAAGGTAATACAAAGTTTTGGTATGGGGTCATGAAATTGGTTCAAATAAACATATTGGAAGCATATGCAATTTTACAATATTTAATGATCGTTATCGCGGTTGAAAATAGAGTCTAAAGTGATGAAATTGTAAATAATAAACTCTTTCTGTGTACAGCTCCCTTTCAAGGCAGATATATTACTTTAGCTTTAAAACAATCTTTCCCTGACTACAATCGACCGATTTGCTATTCCTGTTTGGAAATTACATACTGGTATCAGAACTGCATATTCTGAGATTTTTAAGGTCGCAGCTTCCATAGAATTAATGGCCTCGGGCACTACTTGAAATTTACCAGCCGGGAGCACTGGTAACATTTTGATTATTCAATTTTTTGAAAGCATGAATAGGGGCTAAATTTTCTAGTGCTCATCCACAGGGGCATCCAAATATATCAAAAATTTCAAGAATTACTATCCACCCAATTTTCAAAATGTCCACAACTTTGCATTCTATTAACTTTAAATTAAAGTTAAAACAAAATAACAGATCATGCATGAAATATTGTATGTAAACTTCTTCAAATCACTGTTTTAAATCGAATGTTAAGACACACGTATTGGTATACCATAGGGTTATTTTTGTCTAGAGACTGAGTGAAATCCAACAATATCTTCCACATCACTGTACACTGTATCTGCACAAAAAATACGAAGATATACACACCAACAACACATCGTGGCCTGGGGGCCGTTTCTCGAAACCAACTCCATGACAGTCATATCTTTGTCGGCGACCTACGGAGATGTCATGAAGCGGATAAACCGTTTCACAAAGCCATGACAGACATGATATCGATATATCGCGATACTAGCAGCTCAAGAACATAGTCTTTGTCACGATCCATTTGATTTATCAAGAATAACCCACAACAAGTTTTGGGGCTAAAATTGTTCAAAAAGAAATATATACATATAAATTCTCCTAAAATAAATAATAAATAGTGTCATTATCATATTTACATCATCAAACGATTTGCATATTTCTGTAAAGATTCTTAAATTGAAGAAAAACCGGTGAGTGTTTTTTTCGACAGTCGAATCAAAAGTTAGTTGAAGGATACCGTAATGTGATAGTTTATCAATACATACTTTTTTGTTTATTGTGAAGAGGAATTTTAGGCAAAATGTCTTTTCTCAGCCAGTTTTTAATCCAGAGTCTCATAAATACTCGTTTATATAATTGATTTGATATTGAAAATATAATTTGGAAGAAGTAATTAGAGAGGGAATAATAATGCACATAGGCCCCAAAGGTATGACGGTATCCTAAGAAAAGACTATGGATCGACTATGGAAAACGGTGTGTAACATTCTTACCTCTCTTATTTATATGATATAGTTTAATGATTTGTGATGTAATGTTTATATTCAGCTTTTTAAAGTTTCTGTATAATTTGTATTCTCATTTTTGTACATTTGCATTTCGCATCCCAGAGAATTACGTACCGAACTCGTCTATATTTTTCTCAAAATGATAGTGAAACTAATCGTCCATTTCGCGGCCCATGGAATGGCAACAAACTGACTTGTGATGGCGCTTTACAGCAATTAAAAAGATATGACAGGTTCGGAGCAGTGACAACTCGCTTGTCGCGGAAGTTGTCGCTCATCTTGGCAAAGACGGCTTCGTGAAACACTTAGCTGACAAGTTGCGTGACAGTGGCGAGATGTCGTTGATCTTGTAGTTATGACGGTTTCGAGAAACGGCCCCCTGTACTCTCTAACAGAAGAAGAAGAAGAAAACTTTCTTGTTATTTATGAAATTGGTTATCACATATATACAAAATGGGCATGTCGTATAGATCTACGTACGTAGAGAAATAAAATGTAGCTAAAATGATTCTCAGAATACCCATTTAAGAAACATTTGAAGCGTAATTTATCCCTCTGAGATGAATCTCAAAATACCGCCCCTGGCCCTGGGCTTGACCGGGGCGCAGCCGGGGGCCCTAGCCCTGCTCCCATCATCATATCATGCGTGACGCGAGTCAACTTGAAGTGTAGGAATTAAATGCGAGCAATCAAACCTATGATTTGTGGCGATCATTATGATTATCCTGGATTAAATTTGCTTCCTTTAATTTAATAGTGTACCTCTTCGTGGCAGCCATCGACTTGTCAAATGTTAGTTGGCAGTTTCGATGTAATTTCCTGGAATCTGTGGCGGTGCTTGGTCAAGTCTTCTCTATCTTCTCGGCCTCAAAATGTAAACAAATAATGGAGTGGAGAGTGGTAATCATTTTTTTCAAGAGTAAAGTGTGCGACATTCTACTCACCCCCCCCCCCCCCCCCTCCCTTGTTGATTATTTTGATGCCTTTGAAATGAAAACAAGAGAAGGGAAGCGAAAATAATTTGAGAACTCAAGATCAAATATATACCGTC
Organism: Strongylocentrotus purpuratus; assembly: GCF_000002235.5. Lineage (NCBI taxonomy): Eukaryota > Metazoa > Echinodermata > Echinoidea > Camarodonta > Strongylocentrotidae > Strongylocentrotus > Strongylocentrotus purpuratus. The sequence continues at coordinate 56,596,976 of NW_022145612.1, forward strand.
TGCTTTTTTTATTTTCTTCTATTTTTTCAAATGAAGGAGAGGGGGAGGGGTAAAATTTACACAAATAAATTCGCTACATAAAGAAAGGGTACCACTCTTTATGTACGCGATCTCATCATTTTTTGTACAATTTTCACTGCGGTAGCGTTTCGTTGCCAGAGGAACGGCTAATTTCTTTGGGGATTTTCCCCAAAAGTTTTGGGACTTGAGATTTAGAGCTCGCTTAATTCCGTGCATTATTAAAGAGGTAAGAATTTTCCCGTATATTAACCTTTGAATTTTGTTATCATACGATTTTACAGCAGCCTTCTAGCCACTTTACCCGATCGATAATCTCGTAGTACGAGGCGGTGTCATGTTGGCTCACCAGTGCACCTCGGAGCCCTCCCTGGGTTCACTCACACGTACACATCAGACATAGGCCTATGCACAAGTTAAGTACATGCACATGAACGAAGTTATCACGTATGGGCCTACGGTGTACATGAAGTAGGCTTCGCTTCTTCACTTCAGCTGAGCTGTGCTGCTGTGCTCTGCCTAACTAAGTATGAGTATGAAGTAGGCCTAGTCTAGTATGACTGTATGACTGAATGTGGAAAAGAATGCAACTTTTATCAGGAGTGTTAACATTGCAGGGCATGCTGTCGGTACTTTTATCCGTCAGCGATGTCAGAAATCTACGGCACCATGGCAGTCGCCGATGAAAATTCCAGCAGGTGCTGACTTTTTAAGTTAAGAGATCAAGGCATGACTAGATCAATATTGTAGCTCTATTTGTCCGATTGGAGGTGAAATTTGATGTTGTTGTGGAAGTATGATGGCTGTGGTCTGTTTCCTATTGCAGAAATTTTAATTGTGCCACTGCAGGGCTATAGGGTCTAGTTTAGTTGCATGGGGTGGCCGTGTACCGAGGTCGTAATTGCATGCCTGCCTCGTGTGCGGCAGGGGGTGTCGATACACACATAACATGCGGGTTTGTGTATAATAGTATGTGTGTACCCACTATGACCCGCTAGTTTCTAGTAGTATGTACCCCCGTGTGGGAATATGATCCATTCGAGGAAAAGGTGAAATTGTTTAAAACTCGACAAATTTACAACAGTAGCAACAGATAAACATGAGAATTTGGGTTACCCGTAGTAATTTGGTACATGCTTTGATCGTGACGTATAAAAGCATAAAGCTTTGTGACGTACGCGTGCCGCCCACCTTTTTTTTCTTCCTTTTCCTCTCTTCTCCTCTTTCAACCTCTCTTTTTTTTGGGGGGGGGGGGGGTCTTTTTCTCATTTTTCTACTGTCACTCTCATTTTTTAAAGTCACCAATTACTGTGACCTTGAACTTCATTAAATATTACCTGAATAAATCAATCTATTCACTTTGCATTGATCAGTAGCAGAAACTAGTAGCGAGATGTCCCTTGATCTGTATGAACATCTCAAGGTGGTCGGCAAAGGCAGCTATGGAGAAGTGTGGCTGGTCAGAAACAAGAAAGACAAAAAACAGGTAAGCTCCATCTCCTATATGAAGAGAAATATTTGCCCTGCTAATTAAGTGCTGAGCTGTTTTTGAAAGTATGAAATCGTTCTTTTCAGTACAATCTTGAACGAGGATGATCTTGTTTTCGGTCTTTTAAATTGTGGATTATCTGTTGAATTTTATCCTATCTGTGTTTTGATAGTATGTGTGCATTATCAGTTTTAAATTCTTTCTCTGTCAAAATCAGTTTTGAACGGAACATCTTATTTTTAGTGTGCCTGTGTATGTTCAATCATATTGAAGAAAAAATATCATTTTGATAAATAACACAGGATTTAAAAAACAAAATTATTAATACTAATCTATCTCATGAAGAATAATCTGTGAACATCAAATATTGAATGTTGAATTTCAATAATTGGTCAATTTGATATGCATTTGTGATTTATTTCAATCAGTTTGTTATCAAGAAAATGGAGCTTCTCCGTGCCTCCAAGAGGGAGAAGAAAGCTGCCGAACAGGAAGCAAAGCTACTGTCCAAGCTACGTCACCCCAATATCGTATCCTACAAGGATTCCTTTGAGAGTGAGGAGGGTTTCCTCTACATAGTGATGGGCTTCTGTGACGGTGGAGATCTGTACAACAGACTCAAGCAACAGAAGAATGCAGCCTTAGAGGAACGCCAGGTGGTGGAGTGGTTTGTGCAGATCGCCATGGCTTTACAGGTGAGAAATGATGGAGAACCCTCTTATCATATAATAATATCCTGGATGTACAAAGCGCTAAAACATCTGCTCTGTCGCTAAGCACCTAGCGGATATATTTTTCACTGGTCATGAGATCAAGGCTTGCCTTTATACAGTATGTGCATATTTTCCACTCCTGGGATGCATTCCAGTCAGGTGACATTTTACAGGATATAGTTGTGTTCAATTAAGAATGCCATTCATATAAGGTCAGGTACCTATGTAACACCTGGATGGAGGGAAGCAATGTTGATGAAATGCCTTGCTCAAGAACATGCATATACTACTAGGGATAGAACCCATGACCTTTGCATGTCCTCTTAATTATGACACTCCATGATGCTTGAGTCTCATGCCATTACAATCATGCACGCAGGAATAAGCATTGTGCAGTACCGGTAAACTCATAGATGTGGAGTTAAAAGTGTATCAATTACAGACAGTTATTCAAGTTTAATTCAACCATGTTTTGTTTTTTTCTTTACTTTCTTCACAAGGTCTCATAAACCTTCAAAAAATAACAAAGCCAGGCCTGTATGCCCTTTTGATTACATTTTTTTTTCTTGAAATGAAACATGTTTCAGATCAACTCCATCATCTTCAAAATATATTCAACTTAAAAATATAACGGTACTATGTGTATTATCAAGCATGTACAGCATACTTATAAATGCATCTATTTTTATAAAAACTCCATAGTATATGCATGAGCGGAACATTCTCCATCGGGACCTGAAGACGCAGAATATTTTCCTGACCAAGAGCAAGATCATAAAGGTCGGTGACCTGGGCATTGCAAGGGTTCTGGAAGGCAACAATGACATGGCTACAACCCTAATTGGGACACCCTATTACATGAGCCCAGAGCTATTCAGCAATAGGCCTTACAATCACAAGGTAAATTTATTCTCAATAATGCATCTATTTTTAGTCTTAGTTATACATGTTTCTTCTTCGCTGATATATATATATATATATATATATATATATATATATATATGTATCATTTTGGTTGTATTTGTTTTAACTGTAATTTTTTCTGGCCTTCAAAGGAAATTTTGATAACAACTGTCCAGAGAGAGGGAGAGGGAGATAGAGATCTTTTGAGTTATTGAGTTTTTATTGTACGGGATTCCTATTTTGTTTTGAATTTAGTTATATGATAGCATACCTAATTATTAAAACACAATGATTTTATCTTTCTGATAATCACATGTACGTTTTCAAAGCAAATTCAAATGTTATACAAACATGGACAAAATTTGAGCAGATGTAAACATTTGTGCAATTGTTGTATTTAGTGTTGGGGATACAAACCAAGTGAGTTTGATACAAGTAGCAGGCAAGGGAAATATGCTTTCATATAAGCATAAAGAAAGAGCGCAAATCGGTAACTTTTTTCCTTTGAATAGATTCTCTAAGATATGCTTTGGCAATAATTGCTTCCAGATTTATTTTGTCAAAAATTTAGGGTAAGGATAGTGATTGCGATTGGGTTGTAGGTTAGGTTTAGTTCTCAGTCAAAGGCTGAAAGTAAGATTTTGTTTATTGTAGGATATTACTGTGGAGCAATTGTCACCAGAGAATATGTTATGCAAGTTTAGGAAATAATTATGACGTTTTATATCTTAATAATTTTTAACATTCCACTATATGTGCTAATATTCTACAGACTCCAATTTAGTTGATTTAATTTCTTCCTTATGTTGTGCATAGTCTGATGTATGGGCCTTGGGTTGCTGTGTTTATGAGATGACCACACTCAAACATGCATTCAATGCAAAGGATATGAACTCTTTAGTTTACAAGATACTGCGTGGAAAGGTAAGATGGTAATTTCATCATTTGTACCTACATGTATGATCTTAAACAAAAACTCATTGATTCTCTTTTTTCACATTCATACTAATTTCACTTTTTTCACTTTCATTACACAATAATTTTAATGCACTAAATAAGATTCTTGAAAAACCATATCTGAATAATTTTTGCATTAGTTACAGTTAATTGATATTTGTGTAGAAAGAATAACTATTAGTCTGGCATTTTTTTCCAGATAACACACACAGGTAAATGCGAGAGGTGTGAAATGACATTTGAAGTCTGCTTATTTGTATTTAAGGTATTGAAAAGGAAGCTTGTGTTCAGTTATACACAATGTATAACACATGATGTGATCTTTGTAAAGAAAAAAAAAACTACTAAACTATTTAAACTCCTTATAGCTTACTTGATGAATACAACATTTTAAATGTAACAAACTGTCTCATCACGATGTCAAACTTTGTAGCAGTGTAGTGAGTATGATTTGACCTCCATTTCAGATGCCTGCAATGCCTCAACAGTACAGCATAGAGCTGGTTGAACTCATCAAGGCTACCCTGAATCAGAGTCCAGAGAAAAGACCTAGTGTGTCCAGAGTCCTACGCAACCCCTACATCAAGAAACACATAGCCATCTTCCTAGAGGGAACAAGAGCAAGGTAGGCTCATGCAAGTCTAATATGAACCAATGAACTTGAGAAAAATTATCTTTTTTTATGAAGAATGGAATAAATACCATACCATACCATCTAGTCCTCTAAAGATTATTGATGTTGTTGAGAAAAGACACAGTGTGTCCGGATCCCTCTGCATACCGTACTGGTTTATCATCTTATTTCTCCCTTTGTCAATTACTTGTTTTTCTTGTAATCTTTGTATTTTATAATGTACATTCTTTTGCATTTGCATTTTTATGCCTCCGCTACAAAGTAGCCGGAGGCATTATGTTTTCTGGTTGTCCGTCCGTCCGTACGTCCGTCCGTACGTACGTCCGTCCGTACGTCCGTACGTCCCGTTCTCGTGATCGCGTTATCTCAAGAACCAATTGATGGATTCTCTCTAAACTTGGATCATGTATGTATCTTGCAGAGCCAATGAACTGATTAGATTTTGGGGTCACGAGGTCGAAGGTCAAAGGTCACAGGGCTCATTATGTATTCAAAAATAGCTTGTGATCGCAATATCTCAAGAACCGATCAATGGATTCCTGCCAAACTTGGGTCATATATGTATCTAACAGAGCCAATGAACTGATTAGATTTTGGGGTCACGAGGTCGGAGGTCAAAGGTCACAGGGCTCATTATGTATACAAAAATAGCTTGTGATCGCGTTATCTCAAGAACCGATCGATGGATTCGTGCCAAACTTGGGTCATGTATGTATCTAACAGAGCCAATGGACTGATTAGATTTTGGGGTCACGAGGTCAAAGGTCACAGGGCTCATTATGTCTACAAAAATAGCTCGTGATTGCGTTATCTCAAGAACCGGTCAATGGATTCCTGCCAAACTTGGGTCATGTATGTATCTAACAGAGCCAATGAACTGATTATATTTTGGGGTCACGAGGTCAAAGGTCACAGGGCTCATTATGTATGCACAAATAGCTTGTGATCGCATTATAATGAGAACCAATAGACAGATTACTATCAAACTCAAGACATGTATATATGTATCTTGCAGAGCCAATTAACTGATTAGATTTTAGGGTCATCAGGTCAAAGGTCATGGGGCTCATTATGTATGACTATAAATAGCTTGTGAATGCATTATTATTAAAACCGACAGATGGATTACAATCAAACTTGAATTTTAAAAATTGCTTCCGTTTTGGTTTGTAAAGTTGCTCTATGGCGGAGGCATCATTTTTGACTGCGCGCAGTCAAAATTCCATCTAGTTTAAAACTGGAATGTACAAAAATAATTGAAATAAATGAAAGAAACATTCGTAGAGGTAACAGGGCCAAGTAGATAACCCATATCTGGATGACTTCTCTGCTCCTTGGACTATTCCGCCCTGGACAACTATCTCCTCTCCCCCCCCCCCCCCTCCCCCCAACACACACCACACACAAACGCTAACACACACACAATCTGTCTGATTCTTTGTTGTTAGATAGCATTGATGGGGATGTTGGTTGGTGGTAGTGGTGGTAGTGATAATAATGATAGTGGTGTAATACTGATAGTAGTGGAAGTGCTGCTGATGTGATTTTTATATTGTAATTTGTAAGTCCTGTTTTATATTCAATATTATTGATACTGACATCTCAGACATTTTAAATCACCATACAAACAGATTAAAATTGAAGAAAGGAGTAAAGATAACACAATACCATGAATTCCTTTGTGTTCCCTTATTTCAGAAGACCGAGTACATCTTCTGAGAGTAGTAGAAGGGGGTCTAAAGCTGACCTGCAGGAAATTGAAGAGCAGTCCACACAAGACAACGAATCTGGCGGAAAAGATCTGCCTGCTATTTCTGAGGTTCCTTCCAAAAAGGTAAAAACTCTAGTATGAAGCATAATTTCATTAATGTTTTAATTGTGTGTGTATATATATATATATATATATATATATATAAATACATTTTAATGTTGTATATAGACCTGTAACCTGTTCGCAACTAGCACGTGATTGGAATGACCCAAATATCCACAGATATTTACAACATGGAGATGTCTCACTTTGTGCATTTTTTTAATAATCACTGTCAAAGTCATGGAGGTGCTTTATGAATACCTTTTGTTTGCCCTCTTGAGAAGAATACTACCATCTGTGTATCATAGAATGTACAGCTGGTGCATAAATGAATGATTACATAACTTTCATGAGCACCTATCCAGTATTCATTTTGCTGGGTTTTACAGTTTTTGTGCAAGTGACCTATATCTGCCCATGCCCAGATTTGTTTCTATGAACTGGCTTAAAGAGGGATGTCAGGTTTTGATATTGTAATTAATTAGTTTAAATTTAGATGAGATATCTGGCTCTTTAATTAATTTGTTATGCATTTTGATTTTTGTGAAGTCCATACAGTAGATAAAGAAACACATCATCATTATATCATTTTTTTTTCGTCAAAATGTATAACTCTATTTTTATTTCATTTTTGTTTAATGCTTCATTGAATACTTGCAAATGTTATTGTATGATTTCTTTTTCCATTATTTTCTATGATCTTCTCTTCTTTGATTTTCTGATACCAACATTGTGGTAGAAGAACATTAATATCCTTTTAAACCCACTTAAATCCATTCAAATCCATCTTATTCTTCACTTAGCCGGTAAGAGATAACCAGAGTAAATCTTCCATTCCAAGGCCTAGTTCAGCAGGCAAAGAAAGGAAGAGTGCCCAAGGTGTCAGGAAGTCAGTCCCATCAGCGAGCAAGGAAGGGAAGTCACGTAGCAATGTCAAAACACCCTCAGAGGTGAGTTCCTACATCTGATACATGTGGATCCTAATTAGATCCAGGTGGTAACCTTGCAAAGAGGCTGTGCCTTGTTTCTACCAAAAAGCAAGTTGTGTTTTAAAAGGATCTAAGCCATTTTGAAGCTGTGTGTATATACCAGGAACTTCAAAACCAAACATAAAATAAACAATTTTGTTTCTTTCCTGTTTATTTAGGGAGCTAGACTATATTTAGAATGTAAACCCATTGAATCCTAAGCCTAAGATGATTCAGACAAATGTCTCTGGCAAATGTGTGTCGTACCAAAATGAAGTCTGATAGGTCATTTTAAAAATGGAGGAAGCTTTAAAATTACTGTAAGTCACCTTTTGACATTTTACAGAAGTAAGACATTGGCAGGCAATAATTTGGATGTGGAAAATTGAATTTGAGTGATTCAAAACTGCATCAATGATTTGATATCTTCTGTAGCTTTATAAGTAAAAGGCAGGATTATGTACCGGTATACGGATTATGTATGTTAAATATCTAAGAACAGTCTCTTTTTTGTTTTTTCCCAGCCCAAGCTACCACTCAAGAAGTCACGGCCTCTACCTGTTCCTCCCAAAGGTGGAACTCCAGAGACAAGCAAAGGTGCTAAGAGGTCAACAAACTCAGCAGGTTCCTCAAGAACTTCATCCTCCAGTTCAGTGAGCAGTTCTAGAGATGATGCAAGCACACCAAGAACAGATGTAGGTGGATCGATGGAAATATATCAAGCAGTCTGAATACATTGGTTTTTTAGCGATGTGTTTCTTAATGAACCCTTTACGTTTGGTTTCAGTTTGATGTAACACTCTTAACAAACTTACAAAAGAAGATGGGAAAAACTTTAAAGTTTTGTGCTTGATTGGTGTTTTTTTCTCATATTCTGAAGAGAGAAAAAGTGTAGGTGTGGATATACTTCTGAACAGAGGGAGAGAGAGAGAGAGAGAGAGAGAGAGAGAGAGAGAGAGAGGAAGAGAGGGAGCTAGGAGGCTTAGAGTGATGGAGGGAGGGAGGGAGCCATGTTAGAAAAAGAAGAAGATTGTAAACATACCTGTGTGAAGTATACATTATATGATGATCTGTATGCATTTGTTTCACATTACCAGCAGAGAGGTTCTTCTGCCAGAACTCGTAGGAGAGAGAAGCTGAGAGAGTCACAGGAGCAGCAGTCACCATTATCACACGGTAACCTAACATTAATTATTTTGTTAACCCATTGGAGACTGGTCCGGTGGATAAGTCTCCGGACTGTGAACCACAAGGTATGGGTTTCAAATCCCTTCCACAACACAAATGACCTTTGGCAAGACGTTAATCTACATTTGCAACGCTTCCCCCAGGATAAGTAAATGGGTGCCTAGGAAGATTGTTCCCTTAAAATTCAATGTGAACTCATAACTGCTGCCGGAGTTAAAGCTAAGGTAATAATTTCCAAGGAAAATTCTATAGAGAAGTTCACAATATGTGAAGCCAATGAAGAAATTACCAGTGTCAGTTAGAAGAACTCCCGTATTTTCCGCAAATTTTAAAATTAGACTAGAATTTGACTTTGTTGTGATTGGCTAAAATAAAAATAAAATCTGAAAGATGTATGACTGAATGATACTACTTGCCTTGCTATCCTCTTCCATGTTTCACAAGATACCAGAGTATATCTATCATTTTATTTATGTGTTCTTTTCTTTCTTTCTATGATGTTCAGTGAGGAGAAGTTCTGATGCAGTTAACCGCAGTCATGATGAACCAGACAGTAACCATCCTAGGAGACCGGTAGCTCATACTAAATCTGACCCTGGCTCTAAGGTTAGTCAATCAATACAGATATAAAGACTGATTGGGTATTAGTAACCCTGTTTACATTTGGACTCCATTGGGTAAAGAGTTGAGATTGATGTCAATATCCCAGGTAATCGCAATTAAATGCCCAATGCAATGACACTGATCAGCGCTTTGACTTTCAAGATCTTTACAATATTGATGTTGATGCATCGTCCTGGCAGCATGAATTTGGTTCTTTATATGGCACAGCAGTCATGGTGCAGTACACGTTATGATTAAAGAATTGTGTCACTTTAGTCCAAGAACAATTTCAATTTTGAGTAAAAATTAGACAATTTGTTTTAATCAGCCGAGTCTCTGAGAGCTTTCATGACATATAAGAAATGACAATATTCCAAGCTAATCATGGTAGTCGTGACAGAAGTCATAGATATTCCTGGTCATCAGAAATACCTCTCAAAATAACAAGCCACCAGCATCGGCTCATGCTCTATGGGGAGAAGAAATCACCTGATTAAATCAGATCCTGGCATAGCTAGGGTTAATGATTCTTTCACATCTATCTGTAGGATTCATCATCATCATCATCCTCAGCCTCAGCGTCGCTCTCCAGGGATGAAAGATCCAATCGACATGCCCGCACAGAGAGCAGAGATACAGACTCAACGATATCGGATGATGAGGATGAAGACACCAAGCGCTCAGGCAAAAAGAAGGGGTAGGTAGATGTTCTTCAGGAAAGGAGATGGAGATGGATGATTGATTTTCAGGTGAAAGTTTAGAAGGATGATTACTCTTATCCAATAGAGTTAGTCTGGTTCTCAACAGATTGTACGGATTGATGGGTGGGGGGGGGGGGGGGTATTGAAGATAAATTGTGATAGAAAAAATGCTGTTGTTGACTCTTGAAGATTCTTGAACCCAACTAAACCCCCTCCATCCCCCAGCCATAAATGAATAAGTATGCCTCATAGCCAGCCAGCACAGTATGATCCCAAATACGTTTCTAAATCACAGCCCTATAGATCCTGTATTTAGGGTTAAATTACTTTTGTAACTCCATGTTTCATGGGCATGCCATCATAAAGCCCAGCATTATTTGACATACTGTTTGTAAGCATACAGGCAGTAGCTCCATGAAACGCATGCATTTTGCTGACAACGTGACATGTTATGAATTGCATCTTGTGTTTGCTGGTTGTGTAACAGTGATGATGATGAAATTGAGGAGTTCTCCAACCTTCTTGCAACAACTCTGAGGATTGAAAAGAACAAGAACAAGAAAGTAGGAGAGGAAGGTGGAGACTTTGGTCGAGATTCTCCCGATACCCCGGAGGAACCCAGCCCACCACCCTCAGCAAGACCAGGATCTGGAACAAATCTCAATGGAACTCTGGATATAGCCATAGAAGCAGCGGCTCCCAGAGCACCCAAAGGACTCGGTAAGTTTGGGCTTGATCGAGGATTAATGAATAAGCTTGATGTTATATATATATATGATATACAAGTACATATATAATTTATTTTTTGCAGTATGATTGAGAATATGTTTATTTAATTCTGAATATCACTTTTCTGATGAACCCTTTTCATTTGAATTGCTGCTTCAAGAATTTTTTTGACAATTTGTATTATAAAGCGGTCAAAATTTGCATGAAAGCTATTCAAATGCTTGAGAGCTATACTTGAGATATAAATCGACTTTGTTTAGTCTGTTTTTAGAGAAATATACATTTTCTTTTGATTTCTATGTCCATTTTGGACATCAAATGAAGATGAAAAGGAATGTTGTTATCAACAAATTATCACTTGGGAGAATAATTTTACTCAGTAGACGTATTGTTTGGTTTTTAATTGTTTTTTTGCTGTAAGCTTTGTCGTTGTTTGTTTATTTAGGGAATCTTCCTCTCTTTGACCTATGAGATTGATTTAATGTGATAGAGTCATGAAAAATAGATACAGTACCTTTAATGAAATTAGAGTAGACTAGTTATCAATGCCCATTTTTCATCCAGGCAATGCAACGATGACAACATCTGGTCGTCTGATGGACCGCATCGCCATGCTGAGGAAAGACATCATGCAAGGCATCGGCATCGAGCTACTAACCAAGGCTTATGAGCTCTTAGAGAAGGATGATGACGAAGATACAGAGGTAGGTCAAAGGTCAAGATTGCTTGTTACAAGAATGGATGACATGTATGGTTGCATTTTGCTGTCATTTTGTGACTCTTTCTTAAATTGAATACAAGTGATGCAAATAATACATTATGGTAGAACCTTTTAGAATCCTGAATGATTTATATGCAGTATAATAAGAATAGCTGTGCATTATGTTTTGGAATCTTAACAAAATTACACTACTTTGTGGAACAAACAAAACATAGAGAAAAAAACAACCTTGTACATAAATATACACATCTTATTTCCATGTCCTTTTGTGTAAAATAATAGCATTAAAATTAAATCATCCTCATATATACATGTATTATTCGTAATTAAAACTGTTTCAATTTGTATAAAAAGAAACAATGGGTTGTGTCTGTGTGTTTGCTAAGAAAAGAAACATGATTTTCTGACATTCCATTGTGATTCCACGCTTAATCAGATGGAGAAAGAGGATCAAGAGGTTGGTTATTATTACATGCTTGCTGAGATTTTTCATAGGTTTCATACAATTTGCTTGGCTATGACATTGGTGTCTATGATTCACACCCACTCATCAAAATGGTGGCTGATTTATAGCCTACTGTGAAATCACCACAATATGGGGTTGTGATTATGACCTGTACCCCTAGAGGGTAATACATCTGTGTTGCAGTTACTCTTCTTGGGATTCTTCTTCTCCACATAGCTTTCCTCAGACGTTTTTTATGCCTCCGTTACGAAGTAGCCGGAGGCATTATGTTTTCGGGTTGTCCGTCCGTCCGTCCGTCCGAGTTTGCGATGGTATGCTTGTGTGTTTAGTTTTACGTATGAGATATCCTTGTGTGTCACTTTAGACTTGTGTGTCTAGCCACACAAGAAAACTATCATATTCAGTGTCTAAGATGTCTGACATGTCATTTCTAATCAACTAAGATTTAGTCACACAAGAAAAATTTCTCCCAAAAAAAGGCCCAAAATAAATGTCCAAATTTTAGAGAGGGGTTGTGTCCAAGTAGCCAAACTGAATAGTGCCATCTACAGTTGACATCCAGGTAGCTAGGTACTATGCTCATCTGCAGTACTTGTGTGTGTGTGTGTGACTTGTTAGTGTGTAGTATTTGTAAGCAAAGTAGTAGGCAGTGTATGGCTCTGTGTGTGTGTGTGTCATGAGTGGATGGTTTTGTGTGTGCAGTGTATATAATACATGCAATGTTTTTTTATGCCACACAAGCCTTAATTTTCTTGAATTGGACAGGGGTAGACAATAATGTCGTTCTGCCACACTAGCCTTAATTTTCACGACTTGGACAGAGGTATATAATACATGTAATGTCTTTCTGCCACACAAGCCCTAATTTTCTTGACTTGGACAGGGGAAGATAATAATGTCTTTCTGACACACAAGCCGTAATTTTCTTGACTTGGACTGGGGTAGATAATAATGTCTTTCTGCCACACAAGCCTCTATTTTCTTAACTTGGACAGGGGTAGACAATAATGTCTTTCTGCCACACAAGCCTTAATTTTCATGACTTGGACTGGGGTAGACAATAATGTCGTTCTGCCACACAAGCCTTAATTTTCATGACTTGAACAGAGGTATATAATACATGTAATGTCTTTCTGCCACACATGCCCTAATTTTCTTGACTTGGACAGGGAAAGATAATAATGTCTTTCTGACACACAAGCCTTAATTTTCTTGACTTGGACTGGAGTAGATAATAATGTCTTTCTGCCACACAAGCCTTAATTTTCATGACTTGGACAGTGGTACAGGTATATAATATCTTTCTGCCACACAAGCCCTAATGTTCTTGACTTGGACAGAGGTATGTAATGTTTTTTTATGCCACACAAGCCTTAATTTTTTTGACTTGGACAGGGGAAGATAATAATGTCTTTCTGACACACAAGCCTTAATTTTCTTGACTTGGACTGGAGTAGATAATAATGTCTTTCTGCCACACAAGCCTTAATTTTCATGACTTGGACAGAGGTATATAATACATGTAATGTCTTTCTGCCACACAAGCCCATTATTTTCTTGACTTGGACTGGGGTAGACAATAATGCCTTTCTGCCACACAAGCCCTAATTTTCTTGACTTGGACAGTGGTACAGGTATATAATACATGTAATGTTTTTATGCCACACAAGCCTTAATTTTCATGACTTGGACAGGGGTAGACAATAATGTTTTTATGCCACACAAGCCTTAATTTTCATGACTTGGACAGGGGTAGACAATAATGCCTTTCTGCCACACAAGCCCTAATTTTCTTGACTTGGACAGTGGTACAGGTATATAATACATGTAATGTTTTTATGCCACACAAGCCTTAATTTTCATGACTTTGACAGGGGTAGACAATAATGTTTTTCTGCCACACAAGCCTTAATTTTCTTGACTTGGACTGGGGTAGATGACAAAATCTTTCTGACACACAAGCCTTAATTTTCATGACTTGGACAGAGGTATATAATACATGTAATGTTTTTTTTATGCCACACAAGCCCTAATTTTCTGGACTTGGACAAGGGTAGATAATAATGTCTTTCTGTCACACAAGCCTTAATTTTCTTGACTTGGACAGGGGTAGATGACAATATCTTTCTAGCAACACAAGCCTTAATTTTCTTGACTTGGACTGGGGTAGACAATAATGTCTTTCTGCCACACAAGCCCTAATTTTCTTGACTTGGACAGTGGTACAGGTATATAATACATGTAATGTTTTTATGCCACACAAGCCTTAATTTTCTTGACTTGGACAGGGGTAGATAATAATGTCTTTCTGCCACACAAGCCTTAATTTTCATGACTTGGACAGGGGTAGATGACAATATCTTTCTAGCAACACAAGCCTTAATTTTCTTGACTTGGACTGGGGTAGACAATAATGTCTTTCTGCCACACAAGCCCTAATTTTCTTGACTTGGACAGTGGTACAGGTATATAATACATGTAATGTTTTTATGCCACACAAGCCTTAATTTTCTTGACTTGGACAGGGGTAGATAATAATGTCTTTCTGCCACACAAGCCTTAATTTTCATGACTTGGACTGGGGTGGATGACAATATCTTTCTGCCACACAAGCCTTAATTTTCATGACTTGGACTGGGGTAGATGACAATATCTTTCTGACACACAAGCCTTAATTTTCATGACTTGGACAGAGGTATATAATACATGTAATGTTTTTATGCCACACAAGCCTTAATTTTCTTGACTTGGACAGGGGAAGATAATAATGTCTTTCTGCCACACAAGCCTTAATTTTCATGACTTGGACAGGGGTAGATAATAATGTCTTTCTGCCACACAAGCCTGAATTTTCATGACTTGGACTGGGGTATACAATACATGTAATGTTTTTTTTATGCCACACAAGCCCTAATTTTCTTGACTTGGACAGGGGTAGACAATAATGTCTTTCTGCCACACAAGCCTTAATTTTCATGACTTGGACAGGGGTAGATAATAATGTCTTTCTGCCACACAAGCCTTAATTTTCATGACTTGGACTGGGGTAGATGACAATATCTTTCTGCCACACAAGCCTTAATTTTCATGACTTGGACTGGGGTAGATGACAATATCTTTCTGACACACAAGCCTTAATTTTAATGACTTGGACAGAGGTATATAATACATGTAATGTTTTTATGCCACACAAGCCTTAATTTTCTTGACTTGGACAGGGGAAGATAATAATGTCTTTCTGCCACACAAGCCTTAATTTTCATGACTTGGACAGGGGTAGATAATAATGTCTTTCTGCCACACAAGCCTGAATTTTCATGACTTGGACTGGGGTAGATGACAATATCTTTCTGACACACAAGCCTTAATTTTCATGACTTGGACAGGGGAAGATAATAATGTCTTTCTGCCACACAAGCCTTAATTTCTTGACTTGGACAGGGGTAGACAATAATGTCTTTCTGCCACACAAGCCTTAATTTTCATGACTTGGACAGGGGTAGATAATAATGTCTTTCTGCCACACAAGCCTTAATTTTCATGACTTGGACTGGGGTAGATGACAATATCTTTCTGCCACACAAGCCTTAATTTTCATGACTTGGACTGGGGTAGATGACAATATCTTTCTGACACACAAGCCTTAATTTTCATGACTTGGACAGAGGTATATAATACATGTAATGTTTTTATGCCACACAAGCCTTAATTTTCTTGACTTGGACAGGGGAAGATAATAATGTCTTTCTGCCACACAAGCCTTAATTTTCATGACTTGGACAGGGGTAGATAATAATGTCTTTCTGCCACACAAGCCTGAATTTTCATGACTTGGACTGGGGTAGATGACAATATCTTTCTGACACACAAGCCTTAATTTTCATGACTTGGACAGGGGAAGATAATAATGTCTTTCTGCCACACAAGCCTTAATTTTCATGACTTGGACTGGGGTAGATGACAATATCTTTCTGACACACAAGCCTTAATTTTCATGACTTGGACAGAGGTATATAATACATGTAATGTTTTTATGCCACACAAGCCTTAATTTTCTTGACTTGGACAGGGGAAGATAATAATGTCTTTCTGCCACACAAGCCTTAATTTTCATGACTTGGACAGGGGTAGATAATAATGTCTTTCTGCCACACGAGCCTGAATTTTCATGACTTGGACTGGGGTAGATGACAATATCTTTCTGACACACAAGCCTTAATTTTCATGACTTGGACAGAGGTACATGTATATAATACATGTAATGTTTTTTTTATGCCACACAAGCCCTAATTTTCTTGACTTGGACAGGGGTAGACAATAATGTCTTTCTGCCACACAAGCCTTAATTTTCTTGACATGGACAGCGGAAGACAACAATGTTTTTCTGTCACACAAGCCATAATTTTCTTGACTTGGACTGGGGTAGATGACAATATCTTTCTAGCAACACAAGCCTTAATTTTCTTGACTTGGACTGGGGTAGACAATAATGTCTTTCTGCCACACAAGCCCTAATTTTCTTGACTTGGACAGTGGTACAGGTATATAATACATGTAATGTTTTTATGCCACACAAGCCTTAATTTTCTTGACTTGGACAGGGGTAGATAATAATGTCTTTCTGCCACACAAGCCTTAATTTTCATGACTTGGACAGGGGTAGATAATAATGTCTTTCTGCCACACGAGCCTTAATTTTCATGACTTGGACCGGGGTAGATGACAATATCTTTCTGACACACAAGCCTTAATTTTCATGACTTGGACAGAGGTATATAATAATGTCTTTCTGCCACACAAGCCTTAATTTTCATGACTTGGACAGGGGTAGATAATAATGTCTTTCTGCCACACAAGCCTTAATTTTCATGACTTGGACTGGGGTAGATGACAATATCTTTCTGACACACAAGCCTTAATTTTCATGACTTGGACAGAGGTATATAATAATGTCTTTCTGCCACACAAGCCTTAATTTTCATGACTTGGACAGGGGTAGATAATAATGTCTTTCTGCCACACAAGCCTTAATTTTCATGACTTGGACTGGGGTAGATGACAATATCTTTCTGACACACAAGCCTTAATTTTCATGACTTGGACAGAGGTATATAATACATGTAATGTTTTTATGCCACACAAGCCTTAATTTTCATGACTTGGACAGAGGTATATAATACATGTAATGTTTTTTTATGCCACACAAGCCCTAATTTTCTTGACTTGGACAGGGGTAGACAATAATGTCTTTCTGCCACACAAGCCTTAATTTTCTTGACTTGGACAGGGGTAGACAATAATGTCTTTCTGACACACAAGCCCTAATTTTCTTGACTTGGACAGGGGAAGATAATAATGTCTTTCTGCCACACAAGCCCTAATTTTGTTGACTTGGACTGGGGTAGATGACAATGTCTTTCTGCCACACAAGCCCTAATTTTCTTGACTTGGACAGAGGTATATAATACATGTAATGTTTTTTTATGCCACACAAGCCTTAATTTTCATGACTTGGACAGGGGTAGATAATAATGTCTTTCTGACACACAAGCCTTATTTTTCTTGACTTGGACTGGAGTAGATAATAATGTATTTCTGCCACACAAGCCTTAATCTTCATGACTTGGACAGAGGTATATAATACATGTAATGTTTTTTTTATGCCACACAAGCCTTAATTTTCATGACTTGGACAGGGGTAGATAATAATGTCTTTCTGACACACAAGCCTTAATTTTCTTGACTTGGACTGGGGTAGATAATAATGCCTTTCTGCCACACAAGCCCTAATTTTCTTGACTTGGACAGTGGTACAGGTATATAATACATGTAATGTTTTTATGCCACACAAGCCTTCATTTTCTTGACTTGGACTGGGGTAGACAATAATGTTTTTCTGCCACACAAGCCTTAATTTTCTTGACTTGGACTGGGGTAGATGACAAAATCTTTCTGACACACAAGCCTTAATTTTCATGACTTGGACAGAGGTATATAATACATGTAATGTTTTGTTTATGCCACACAAGCCCTAATTTTCTGGACTTGGACAGGGGTAGATAATAATGTCTTTTTGTCACACAAGCCTTAATTTTCTTGACTTGGACTGGGGTAGATGACAATATCTTTCTAGCAACACAAGCCTTAATTTTCTTGACTTGGACTGGGGTAGACAATAATGTCTTTCTGCCACACAAGCCCTAATTTTCTTGACTTGGACAGTGGTACAGGTATATAATACATGTAATGTTTTTATGCCACACAAGCCTTAATTTTCTTGACTTGGACAGGGGTAGACAATAATGTCTTTCTGCCACACAAGCCTCAATTTTCACGACTTGGACTGGGGTAGATGACAATATCTTTCTGACACACAAGCCTCAATTTTCATGACTTGGACAGAGGTATATAATACATGTAATGTTTTTATGCCACACAAGCCTTAATTTTCTTGACTTGGACAGGGGAAGATAATAATGTCTTTCTGCCACACAAGCCTGAATTTTCATGACTTGGACTGGGGTAGATGACAATATCTTTCTGACACACAAGCCTTAATTTTCATGACTCGGACAGAGGTATATAATACATGTAATGTTTTTTTATGCCACACAAGCCCTAATTTTCTTGACTTGGACAGGGGTAGACAATAATGTCTTTCTGTCACACAAGCCTTAATTTTCTTGACTTGGACTGGGGTAGATGACAATATCTTTCTAGCAACACAAGCCTTAATTTTCTTGACTTGGACAGGGGAAGATAATAATGTCTTTCTGCCACACAAGCCTGAATTTTCATGACTTGGACTGGGGTAGATGACAATATCTTTCTGACACACAAGCCTTAATTTTCATGACTCGGACAGAGGTATATAATACATGTAATGTTTTTTTATGCCACACAAGCCCTAATTTTCTTGACTTGGACAGGGGTAGACAATAATGTCTTTCTGCCACACAAGCCCTAATTCTCTTGACTTGGACAGGGGTAGACAATAATGTCTTTCTGACACACAAGCCCTAATTTTCTTGACTTGGACAGGGGTAGACAATAATGTCTTTCTGCCACACAAGCCCTAATTTTGTTGACTTGGACAGGGGAAGATAATAATGTCTTTCTGCCACACAAGCCCTAAGTTTGTTGACTTGGACTGGGGTAGATGACAATATCTTTCTGCCACACAAGCCCTAATTTTCTTGACTTGGACAGAGGTATATAATACATGTAATGTTTTTTTATGCCACATAAGCCTTAATTTTCATGACTTGGACAGGGGTAGATAATAATGTCTTTCTGACACACAAGCCTTAATTTTCTTGACTTGGACTAGAGTAGATAATAATGTATTTCTGCCACACAAGCCTTAATTTTCATGACTTGGACAGAGGTATATAATACATGTAATGTTTTTTTATGCCACACAAGCCTTAATTTTCATGACTTGGACAGGGGTAGATAATAATGTCTTTCTGACACACAAGCCTTAATTTTCTTGACTTGGACTGGGGTAGATAATAATGCCTTTCTGCCACACAAGCCCTCATTTTCTTGACTTGGACTGGGGTAGACAATAATGTTTTTCTGCCACACAAGCCTTAATTTTCTTGACTTGGACTGGGGTAGATGACGAAATCTTTCTGACACACAAGCCTTAATTTTCATGACTTGGACAGAGGTATATAATACATGTAATGTTTTGTTTATGCCACACAAGCCCTAATTTTCTGGACTTGGACAGGGGTAGATAATAATGTCTTTTTGTCACACAAGCCTTAATTTTCTTGACTTGGACTGGGGTAGATGACAATATCTTTCTAGCAACACAAGCCTTAATTTTCTTGACTTGGACTGGGGTAGACAATAATGTCTTTCTGCCACACAAGCCCTAATTTTCTTGACTTGGACAGTGGTACAGGTATATAATACATGTAATGTTTTTATGCCACACAAGCCTTAATTTTCTTGACTTGGACAGGGGTAGATAATAATGTCTTTCTGCCACACAAGCCTTAATTTTCATGACTTGGACAGGGGTAGATAATAATGTCTTTCTGCCACACAAGCCTTAATTTTCATGACTTGGACAGGGGTAGACAATAATGTCTTTCTGCCACACAAGCCTCAATTTTCACGACTTAGGCGGATAAATGATGTGTTTTTGCGGGACACAAGCCTTAATTTTCCTGACTTGGATAGAGGTAGACAATAATGTCTTTTGGGCATGCAAGCCTTAATTTTAATTTTAGAAACCAATCTCAACACATATTGTATTAAAAAACACACAAGATGCATTTTCATTTAGTTTTAGACAAACACACAAGAAGTTGGGAATTAAGACACACAAGTAGTCTTTAGAGGGAAAAAATGAAAAGACACACAAGATACCCCTTTTTCTAGACACACAAGACAAAAATCTCACAAGCATACTGTCGTGAGTAGTACCGTCCGTCCGTCCGTACGTCTGTACGTACGTCTGTACGTACGTCCCGTTCTCGTGATCACGTTATCTGAAGAATGGATCAATGGATTCCTACCAAACTTTGGTCATATATGTATCTAGCAAAGTCGATGAACTGATTAGATTTTGGGGTCACGAGGTCAAAGGTCAAAGGTCACAGGGCTCATTATGTATGCAAAAACAGCTCGTGATCGCGTTATCTGAAGAACCGATTGATGGATTCCTGCCAAACTTTGGTCATGTATGTATCTTGTAGAGTCGATGAACTGATTAGATTTTGGGGTCACGAGGTCAAAGGTCAAAGGTCACAGGGCTCATTATGTATGCAAAACGGCTCGTGATCGCGTTATCTGAAGAACCGATAGATGGATTCCTGCCAAACTTTGGTCATGTATGTATCTTGCAGAGCCAATGAACTGATTAGATTTTGGGGTCACGAGGTCAAAGGTCAAAGGTCACAGGGCTCATTATGTATGCAAAAACAGCTTGTGATCGCGTTATCTCAAGAACCGATTGATGGATTCCTGCCAAACTTAGGTCATGTATGTTACTTGCAGAGCCGATGAACTTATTAGATTTTGGGTAACGAGGTCAAAGGTCAAAGGTCACAGCGCCCATTATGTATGCAAAAACAGCTTGTGATCGCGTTATCATTAGAACAGATTGATGGATTCCTGCCAAACTTAGATCATTTATGTATCTTGCAGAGCCAATGAACTGTGTAGATTCTTGGTTCATAAGGTCCAAGGTCATGGGCTCATTATGTATGCAAAAATAGCTTGTGAACGCATTCTCATTAGAACTGACAGATGGATTACTATTTAACTCTGGATATCTTGCAGAGCCAATGAGCTGAGTAGATATTAGGATCATGAGGTCAAAGTTCAAAGGGTCATATATGTATATGAGAAATTGTTTGTAATCACGATATTCTGAGAACCTGTTAATGGATTACAATTGAACTTGAATTTGAAAAATTTCTTCTGTTTTGGTTTGTAAAATTGCTCTATGACGGAGGCATCATTTTCGACTGCGCGCAGTCGAATTCCATCTAGTTTTCTCACTTATATTCCCTCTTTAAAGTATAGCACATGATTCTCTGCTGTTCTAATGGGGTATATGTATGATGATAACAGATTCTTTGAATTGTCAATTGGAGTTTTTGTCCCTTTTTTAGGTATTTGTGTTTTGTTTGTGATGCAGGAATTTAAATTCAAGAATTTCTTGATGAATAACATTTAGTATTCTGCTTTGATGTGTAAATGTCTTCTATTGAATGCGGTGTGATCTTATTTCTATTTCAACACTTTATTGTACATGTAATCTGCTTCCAATTCTGGAAGGCTATTTCTTCAGGGGGTGTACAACTGTTGCTTTTCTGTTGTTCTGTTGAGTTTGTTTGCAGAGTCCATTTTTCCTCTAGTTCTTTCTTCCCACATTTCATTGATGATACATGCCAGGTCTCTTCAACTCAGTATGCTGGCTGCAGAGTGCAGAATGGATCTGTTCAGTTTCCTTGTCTCCTCCTCCTCCTGTGATAGCTTCCTTGCAGTTGTGCACAAGGATATGAATGATACCATTCACAGTTGTTGATGGGGATGATGATGTGACTTACAGTGTAGATATTGGACTTATGGGTCTTTTACACTTTTTGATGTAGATAAGGTTTCTTACAGTGAGTGTGTATGTAACGAGAATGCAGCTTTTTATGCCTCCGTTACGAAGTAGCCGGAGGCATTATGTTTTCGGGTTGTCCGTCCGTCCGTACGTCTGTCTGTACCGTACGTACGTACGTCCCGTTCTCGTGATCACGTTATCTCAAGAACCGACTGATGGATTCCTACCAAACTTTGGTCATGTATGTAACTTGCAGAGCCAATGAACTGATTAGATTTTGGGGTCAGGAGGTCAAAGGTCAAAGGTCACAGGGCTCATTATGTATGCAAAATTAGCTTGTGATCGCGTTATCTCAAGAACCGACTGATGGATTCCTACCAAACTTTGGTCATGTATGTAACTTGCCGAGCCTATGAACTGATTAGATTTTGGGGTCACGAGGTCAAAGGTCACAGGGCTCATTATGTATGCAAAAAAAGCTTGTGATCACGTTATCTCAAGAACTGACTGATGGATTCCTACCAAACTTTGGTCATGTTTGTAACTTGCAGAGCCAATGAACTGATTAAATTTTGGGGTCACGAGGTCAAAGGTCACAGGGCTCAATATGTATGCAAAAATAGCTTGTGATCGCGTTATCTCAACAACCGATAGATGGATTCCTGCCAAACTTAGGTTATGTATGTATCTTGCAGAGCCAATGAATTGATTAGATTTTGGGGTCAAGGTCAAAGGTTATGGGGCTCATTATGTATGCAAAAATAGCTTGTGATTCCCAGGACCAAAATCCAATTGAAACCAGTTGAAATCTCCAACTGGTTTCAATTGGTTTCAACTGGTTTCAATTGGTTTCAATTGGTTTCAATTGGAATTGAAAATTTCCAGTTGAAACCAATTGCCGAACTGGAAAATATTGTTATGGGTACTCATTTCCAGTTCAAACCAATAAGAAGTGCAACTGGAACCAGTAAGGTAATTTTTCCAATTACTCAATTGGTTCCAGTTAGAAGTCATTTCCAGTTACCCAACTGGTTCCAGTTAGAAGTTCAACTGGAAACAGTAAGATGATTTTCCTGTTACTCAATTGGTTCTAGTTAGAATTCATTTCCAGTTAGCATTCATTTCCAGTTAGAAGTCATTTCCAGTTACCCAACTGGTTCCAGTTAGAATTCATTTCCAATTACCCAATTGGTTCCAGTTAAAAGTCATTTCCAGTTACCCAACTGGTTCCAGTTAGCATTCATTTCCAGTTAGAAGTCATTTCCAGTTACCCAACTGGTTCCAGTTAGAATTCATTTCCAGTTACCCAACTGGTTCCAGTTAGAATTCATTTCCAGTTACCCAACTGGTTCCAGTTAGCATTCATTTCCAGTTAGAAGTCATTTCCAGTTACCCAACTGGTTCCAGTTAGAAGTCATTTCCAGTTACCCAACTGGTTCCAGTTAGCATTCATTTCCAGTTAGAAGTCATTTCCAATTAGAATTCATTTCCAGTTACCCAACTGGTTCCAGTTAGCATTCATTTCCAGTTAGAAGTCATTTCCAGTTAGAATTCATTTCCAGTTACCCAATTGGTTCCAGTTAGCATTCATTTCCAGTTAGAAGTTATTTCCAGTTACCCAACTGGTTCTAGTTAGAATTCATTTCCAGTTACCCAATTGGTTCCAATTGGAAATATTTCCAGTTACCTAACTGGATCCAATTGAAACCAGTTAATTTGCATATTATATGCTTGTGAGCAGATCAATGTTTTATGTAATTTATTTTGATTTACAATGTACTTATTAATTAATTTTCATTTGCAAGTAATGCATTTGTTTTAGATAAATATAAAGATTAATTAGCAATGATAAGCATGTTCATTAGTAACATATTTTTGTAATTACACAGATTAAAAGTTGATTAGTAAAACACTAACCATGTACAAAATACATCAAATACAAACATATATAATGGCAATGCCTTCCTTGTTAACTCGGCGTTGTGGCGTGCGCCTGTAATCCAGCTACAAAGTGGAAGTTACAAACTGATTCAGCCGAGGACGCAGGTTCGAAACTGAGTCACGTCTTTCGGATGGTGACGTTTAAAGGTCGGTCCCAGACGTAAATAATCATATCTGATTGATACACGTCTGTAAAAACCCAATACACACACACTTGTTAAGTATATTATATGGTCTGCATATTATGATGCCCTTTACATTGTACTTAATGTAGACACATATAACAATGTTTCTGTGTTGACATGAGCGATAATTAGTGCAAGAGCTAATTAACTTGTAACTAATTAAGTTTTTGCCAACTGTAAGTTTCAATCGGATCCAATTGAAACCAATTGAAACCAGTTGAAACCAGTTGAAGCCAACTGGTTTCAATAGGGAAATTGGAACAACTGGTTCCAGTTGAAACCAATTAGGCAACTGGAACCAATTGGCAATTGGTTTCAACTGGTTTCAATTGGAACCACTTGGCAATTGGTTTCAACTGGTTTCAATTGGAACCGGTTGGCAACTGGTTTCAATTGGAACCAGTTGTTCCAATTTCCCTATTGAAACCAGTTGGCAACTGGTTGGCAATTGGTTTTGCTCCAATTGGTTTCAACTGGATTTTGGTCCTGGGTTGCATTATCATTAGAACCGATGGATGGATTACCATCAAACTCAAGACATGCATATATATGTATTTTGCATTTGAGGTCATGAGTTCAAAGATCAAAGGGTCATACATGTATATGAGAAATAGCTTGTATAATCACGATATTCTGAGAACCTATTATGGATTACAACCGAACTTAAATTTGAAATATTTCTTCCGTTTTGGTTTGTAAAATTGCTCTATGACGGAGGCATCACTTTCGACTGCGCGCAGTCGAAGTTCCATCTAGTTTCTTTCTTATATACAGGAATTTATTGATCTCAGTCTGGTCACCAGAGCGTCATGGACCCTTTTGCGTGAATAAAATTCCAATTAAATGCAGATCATTTTTGTTTTTACAGAAGTTCCAAATACTCAATCCTGATTGGTTGAAAATCAAGTTGCATTTGATATTTTAGAGTTGGGTTTAAATTCAAATTTTTATGCAAAGGCCCAAAATGTTGCATAAGTTTGTCCCTTATCTTCTACTAGTTCATTAATATAGTGTTTCAGGAGTCATGGTAAAGATGCCAACAAAAATAAGCCCTGTTTGCTTGATTCTTGAACACGTATGTGACGTGGCCCGATTTCTATGTACTAGTAACCAGCTTTGTTCAAGCTTTATGTAGAAAATTTGAAGTGGCTCTTAGCTGACACAAAATGGTGCTATTTGACCAAGATTACAGATTTGAATTCTGTGAATATACATGTTCATCGTATATAGAGTTAGATTGCAATCCTATATAGTCTCATTTGAAATGGAAATATATTTTTCAGCGTTAAGTCCAAATACACTTGAATTGAGCTCAATGGTGTAACACAGATAATATTCTCTGTATTATTTCTTTTCAGGCCCAGTTATTGCAGTTGTTGGGGAGAGAGAAGTTTGAAATCTACGGAGGAAAAATATGGCAGCTCAAATTCTGTGAAGAGACTGTGTTTGGATGAAAATTGTCTCACGTCACGCCAGCCAGGAAGCATTTCCAAGCATTGTGAGAGGAGAGGAAGGAAGTGAATATTCTATGAATTCATTTCTTCATCAGTGTGTGTTTTGTTGGTAAAAGAAAGGTGAGAGTGATGGTCGATATGTGCTAACCAGTTATGGGTGTTTGATACCAAGATGTTTTGATAAACGAAAGCCTGTGTTTAGGTGAGATGATGTCCATATAAGGAAGAAAAGTAATGCCTCATGGCGAAATTTGTACTAGATCTTTCGGTCAACCCATGATGCTACTTTATACCATATTCTTCATGTTAGCTGCAAGTATGGACCAATGATTTGAAAGGTATTTTCTGTTCAACATGTAAGGCTGTAAGTATAGATGTTAGTATAGGTCTCTACCTATTTTCCTACTGTGATAGGTTATAGGAATTTTCTTTGTCCCCTGTCTTGTGAGTCTGCGATCATTTAAAACCACCATTACATATTACCTCTATTATAGTTATTGAGTTTTTATTGATTATCATATATAATATATTACTCTAAATCTGTAATTTATACATGGATGATGAATTCTATGAATTGTAAATAAGATGTTAGATATAAGATATGAAAGCAGAAGGTAAATGGTTGTGGAGAGTTGTGTGTTTGTTTGTTATCCGTCCACATGTGTACAGAATTTAGTACTGTTGTGAGGTTCACCATTGATTTGAATTAACTTTACCATGAAACCTAGAAAAGTCTCTTTATATTATTGCAGCATTCTCATGATCATTTTCATAGTCATAATTTAATAAACAATTAATTAGGGTAAGGAAAGTTTTTATAGAGGCGATGTGAAATAAAGAACACCAAATGCATAGTCAAACATACAAAACATGTAGTTGGTTCTTTGCCTAAAAGCCACCAAAACATGCACTATATTATTATGATCAAGCCAAGAAAAAGTAGGAACAGCATATCAAAGTACAAAAATGTTTTTTAATGTAAATTCATCACTCAAGAAATTTTCAGCCCAGATCCCAGTCTCAAAATCAGGCTGAGTATATAAAGAGCAGATACCATGTATTCTGCTCTTTCTGGAAGAGAGAAAACATTGAATGTATCCGCAAGCACCTATTTTACTGATGCGGAGAAGTCATATTTTTTCCAGGTGTCATGGTGATATCTCACTTTCATGAATAAATTAACTTTTCATTCATTTAATGATTTATGTTTTGCTTGGTTAGGATAAGCTAATCAATTCAATGCAAATTCAATTTATTTATGTTTTCAGACAAAGGTCACTCATTACAAAAAAAAATGTTTTGTTAGGAGTTGCAGTCTGTATATTTTCTCAATCTCTCCTGTAAAACATCAATTAGTGCATGCTTGTAGGTATGTGCTTGCTTCAGATTCTGGCTTGATAGATTCTTCACAGTTACATATATTTCTATGATTTGTTTTCTTTGTCTATCTAGCTTAAACATAACCTAAAGTATTCAATGTGATGACCTTTTTTCCAGTCTGTATTCAAAAATTTGCTCTGAAAACCAGAAAAAATTATTATATCCTTATCTTCACAGTGTTCTATGTTCACATGCTTATATCCTTCTAAGTAATATTTCATATGTATTCTATTTACTTAAATCTGTTGTGATGTTCTCATATTTACTCAGTACTAAATAAAAGGAACTGTAGAATCAGGAATGCTTGAATTTCCAAGACATGTATATTCTGTCTAGAATAGTTTATGATTGTATTCAAAAGGTAGGATTTGCTGAAAGCTTACTATACTGTCAGTGTGGTATTTATTATTGTTTTTCTGTTTCCTGGAAAGCAATTAACATTCATACAATGTGTATTCAATCCCCTTTGTATTAACAATTTTTTTTTTTAAATGCATTCTTACCCCAAAAGTCCTCTATGTCTCAATACATTTTGTTTGTGAACATAAAGTATTGAAAATGATATCCATGGGTATACAAAATAAAGGAAATGTATATTTAAACAAAATTGATTATTAAACAGCAGATGATCTTTCACATTTTTTTTAATAGAGTAAACCTTGCCATTATGTATGAAAATGTAAAGATGAAATGCAACCATTTAAAAACAAATAATGAGGTACTTCCTCCATTATTATTTATTTCACCTCAGCATTTAAATATATTAACATTGAGCATCCTTAAAAAGAATTATTATTTATTATTATTTGTGTGCTGCCCTATCAAAGGAATTGATTATTACATTATTTAAGATGGATCAAGTTTTCAAAAGCTTGAAGAAAGTATGTAATAAGATGACAATATGACATTTAGATGTGGTGAGTATACATGTTTTTATAAAAGGAAATACACCTAACCACTAGCAAACATATTTAGAGTTCTATAACTTTCCCCCTCTCTATTTAATGTTTAGAAAGTGCAACAGTCTGCTATAGTCAATGTGTGTAACAATTACTGTGTCTATGAACATAATACACCCAACTATTTAGCAATCCAGTTATCGGAATACACAGATTTAAAGATGGAAGTGGTTGAACATTGTTGTTGATCCTCCCAATATAGTACTACTATACAAGTATCTGTGTGATGTTTGTTTCTTTATGTATATTTTTAATTAAGAATGAAATATAATCTGTACCATGATTGAGTCTATATAGAATGTATTCCCTAAACATTCCAAGCATATAGATTTTGCCAATAGTTACTGATTATCTTTGATATAAGTCTTACAGATTCCAAAGCAATTACCAAAGTGTAGGCTGAAAACACAATGTGTAGATATACCAGATAATCAAAATGGAATCTGAAAACTTTCATTGAACTTTAATGTGTATTGATGATCAGACACATGCTCCAGTGACTTTTTGCTCTGGATTTTATTACATCAAAGATGTAGGATTAGGATTGCAATTAGGTTTTTAGATTAGGTTGTAGAGTTACGGGGTTAGGCTTAGGGATCGTAATAGTGTTGGGTCTATGATTGAAAAAAGAAATCTGGTTAGTATTTTGTACTGGTAAATTGTCTGTGGAGCATGTGTCTTACAATCATTGTGCTATTTTTGATGTGCCTCAATTTCATTTGATTTGTGTTCCCGAAAAAATAAATTAATAAAACTGGGGATAACTTTGTTTTCTCTTCATCATCTTTTCACAACTTTCTGTGTGTGAAATGTGAAAGCTGTTGTGAAAGCCCCTTGGCTATCATTTTTTTTGTTTTTTATGTTAGCCAAATAAAGCATGACCGAATTTGTCCAGTACATGTATACTTCTACTCGTGTAGATATTGTGCCTATATGCCATAGTAGAGATATAATAGAATGTAATTATCATAATACTTGTGGATTGTAGTTGTGTGTCAAAGGACTTTATTATTTAGCGTCAAAGGACTTTATTATTCTGCTTGTTGACCAAGATGAAAAAGACGAGATTTGCCTCGTCTCATAATAAATTAAATTGTCAAAGAGAGGAATATATGCTGGCTCACTTGTGTTTTCATAATTTCTCCTTTAGGTAATCAATCATACATACAGCGAGTGATGAATGGTTGGTCCAGCCATTCAGGGGACACTGGCCTCATAGATGGGAAGGGAAGGGGAGGGGGAGGGAGGGGAGAGGGTGAGGGAGAGATACCTGTCATATTAAATGCAAATTAACAAGGCTGCTGGGAGATGGTTCTTATTTTCTCATCCTTCTCCTATTTTACCTTGCTTTGCTTTTCTCTCTGTTTCTGCTTCTCTCTCTCCCGCTTTGTCTCTTTATGTGCACACAGGTCCTATCTCTCTTGTTTCTTTTATGTGGTGAAAAAATGAAGACAATAAACCTTCAATAAATTTTGTAACAAATATTTATGAAAGTATACACCTCAAATATATATAAACATTAATTAAGTATAATCAAAGCACAAGTACAAAGATCTAGTACAGAAATATCTATTTTTGTAAGTTGTAAGTTGTAATACATATTTATCTCATTTTTATTTTATTTCCTTCCTAGTTTATTTGTCATTTTTGAAGTATTATTGTACTTGATTTACATTTTCTTTCAGTTTAAAATGTTATGGTTTATACAGATTTGTGACTTGTTTTCATTTCATATTTAATCGTTTCTAAGTAAATATAAATTCTACATACACTAAAATAACAAAACACTAATTTGGGCAGGTTAAGTGGTAGACATGTCAAACAGGGATTTATGTACTGAAATATTCAAGGCTTTGAAAAAATAAGAAACCCTTGGTACCATGACATATTACTTTCATAAAATTAAAAGCACCAATTATTGCCCTATGAGGATGTGGCTTGCTTGTATACATTATTCTATGTATATGATATATATTTTAAGTTGTTTCATTAATTCCAGTATGATGCACATAATTCTGCAAGTTACAAGTAGTAAACAAAGTTATGAATACTAGGCAGCCGTATTCGTATGATTTAAACAATATGAAACTTGTTCTTTCATTCAAAGGTTTGTTCATTATGTCAACAACTTCATAAGCTGAAAAAACTAGATTTGGTGTTATCAGATACTGTAAGAATAATGCTTCCTTTCAACTAAAATGTTGAAATCAATCTAAATTATAAAATAGCTGTAAACCCCTTCTATTTTCAAAACGACAGTGTATTACATATATTAACTGCATAATATTTCAACAGTTTCTTACCATACATTTTATTGAAAAGACTTATATGCCCTACATCTGTTAGTAAACACACCAATATCAGATATATAATTTTATTTACATAAGTTGAGTCAGGAATCACAAAAAGGAGGATGATAAATAACAAACTTCAACTAATCTTTGTTTTCTTGATACTTCCAACAAAGTCTTTTGATTATTCCAAAGTGTAATACAACAGCTGGACACGTGCTCACTTCATTTACATCAAACATTCTAAATACAATATCAGCAGCACTCAACTTGTTCCGTTTTTGTTCTAATATGTATCACGTGATCATCAGAGTTGTTCACGCGTCATCCCTGGCTCATGTGACATCTGTATACATCACCTGACCATGTCAGCTGAAGTTAGACCACCACTTTCAAAATGAAAATACTACATGTATGAAAAAAATGTTAATCTTCAATGGCAATCATCACTGGTTATCTAATCAGGGAAGGATTTAATCGGCTGCTGAGAGCTAGAAAGGCTTTATGCAATAATGATAATGAGATAATGCCCTTCTAGTTATCTGCAGATGATATTCAAATAGAATAAATACTGGATTAAATTCAGTTCAGTTTTGATAATTATGACTGAGCACCCTGAGTCGTCATATCGGGGGTATGGAAGACTTTGGAATGGAGAGGATGAGCAGATTTATCTCTCATGCAACGTTCCCTTCATTATCAGACATTGGGATATCTGAAAAATAGAACAAAAAGCAATAATAAGTAAATGCTGATCTACATAAATTGATATTCATGATAAATTAAACGAAGTAATGATAATCCATATAATGTTACGCTTTCAAAACGTATAAAAATAGACTGTCATAGTATAGCTGATATGTCAGGTGTTTACTTTATAAATAACATTTTCTTCTAAATCTCGAGTCTTTTTTTGTTTCCTGTCTATCCTATTAAATTAATTTCGTCATGCAGCCTCGAGCTACCGGTTACATAAATGTTTACCAATATTTCCTAATAGGAACACAAATTCGTAATTCAGTTCTTCTACATGCTCAGTGTGATGTATTTTCATACAAAACATTAAAACAGTCATCCAACTTTGTGACACACCGCAAAGATGAAGCTTCAATCTGAAATATACATGATGCGAAATAACATACTCCGGGGTCCGTTTCGTCAAAGATACAGCTTTAGGATTATAGTTGCGATCGGGATTTTATGTTAGGTTTATGGTTAGGGCTTATAGAATTAGGTTAGGATTTGTGTCCAGGGTTGAAGTTATGAGTTTTGCAACTGCAAGAAACTAACAGCTGAGCACGTCTTGTTGTCGTAGAATCAAATACTCACCATTTTCCTTCTTCGTTTTCCTTGACATGGACTTGCAGCCGAAGACCTTCTTGAGGTTGAGGTTAATCCCTTTGAAAGTGGGGCTGAAGGGGACGTATCTTGCCCACTTCCACTTCTTGATGTAGCTCATCCCGAAGGGCATGTCATACGACTTCAGGGTGAGCTCCATGACCTCCTCCGAAGCGTCGACTAAGTCGGCATCCTCGTCTTCGTCGGCCATTCCGTACATGTCTCTCCATTTAGTGAGACCCCGCTCCTCACGCGTGCCTGTATGTATATAGCGCCAGTGACAAAAAAAAATTATCAAACGGAGCAAGTGTCAATGCAGAAAATGTTGACGATACATACGTGTTGCACTTTGAAGCATTGGATTGTTTTATTCAGAGTTAAGATGCAAAATTATGTTTGACAAAATAATTATGACATCTAAATAGAATGCTGAGGATGTCGTTCCATTGTCATTGAAGCATATTTTATTTTAGAAATATCTTAATACAAAATGGAGAAGATTAAGTTAATTTCTCAGTGCAACATTGACCCCACGTGCTAAACTAAACGCCGTGACATTATGGTCTATTCATTGTCTCCCTAATCTACTAAAGTACTATTACTAAGGTTTTAAAAGCACAATACTTTAGAGCTGTACCGAAATATCAGTCCGATTCTATCGAAGATAATTATTATGCTCTGCTGAAACTACGTCTGGCACCACTGAATCCCTCTCCTATACTGCCCAGAGTAGACCGACATTTTAAAAAAGGTAAATAAAGCATAGATCGATTTAATCATACATTATCCTATATTGTCTGTTGTCCAGTATTACCTACCTGGTACTGTATTGTCCAGGAAGAACCCTACAACTCCACCAACAAACATACTAGTTTCCAGCAGAACCACAACCACTTGGTCAAACGTCGCGTTTCCTGAAAGACATAACAACAAATCAATTAAACTTGATTGGAGAACATTTTGACCACCCCCTGTCCTGTCCTTACAAATAATACAAATCCATAAAAAGAGAAAATATAGAACAAATGGATGAGCAAATGATTGGATACAGAAAAAATGGCAAGAAATTATTTCATTCTTTACTTACAAATAATAAATAAATCTAGACTAATAAAGCGTTTAAAACGAAATACCATATGTAAGCGCTTTACAAATATTATTACCCCGGTCAAGGATTCATTAACGCACAGTTTGCACCATCTCCACTTCCTGGGGAGTATTCCTGGTCACCTAGTTGAATGGCATAAATACTTTCACAATTAAAGGCTTCATTCTACCAGGTCCCCATTTTTTCTCCTTGAATATAGAGTGGCAAATGTAGATTATTGCCTTGCCAAAAGAAATTATTGCTATGTCGGGGATCGTACCAACGACCTTTGAATTTCAAGTCAAATGCTCAAACTACTCGACTTCGAGACCTCTTCCCCGTATAATGCCCCCCCCCCCCATTTATCCTCGTTTATCTTGATATGAAATAAAGAAGGATTATAGTCAATTATGTTGGGGGAATAGCTTGACTTCTGAAAACCATGCTATCACAATCATATCAGGAAAAATGCATGTTTTGCATTGAACACTGTCTTGGCCCCCTCCCCTTCTATATACTGCATCTTCTCCAGAGTATTATACCTGTGTTGATGGCCTCTGGGTTAGTTTGGATGTAATCAGGAATGGAAATACCGACATAGAATGAGAATCCGACGATGAAGAGGTTCCGAGGCGAGTTGAGATCCACAAACTGAAGGTTAGAGATTCCAACCGCCAAAACCATACCTGGAATATACAGGAATATAAAATAGAAATAATAAAGACACAGAAAAATATGATTTCAATTGTTAACAGAATAATACATCATTCTCTAAATGTGCAGGAAAGGAAATATACCTTTCAAGGAGCCACATTATGGATCACATCGTTTAAGTGGAAATGTTTATAACCTCATACCAAGAAGAAAAGAAAAGAAGAAGAAAACAAAATCGCCATTTCAATTATAAAAGTTTGTTTAAAGCATTATTTACCAAACGTTGTGGAGAGAACGCCGCCAATTACAGGATCAGGTATAGTGGAGAAAAAGGCGCCAAACTTGCCGAAGACTCCAACGAGCATTAGAATGCATGCAGCCACTTGGATCACGAGTCTGCTTCCCACCTAAAGGAAATCCATCAAGGTGGAGTCATGTATGATTCTGATTATAGTGTGGTCATAATGTCTAGACATACTCTAGAATCTTTGATAAAGAGTATCAATATTCGGTTTCGTTAAGTGCTTTATGACAAATTCAGAATATCCAGACGAAGTGGCTTTGGCATTCAACTAACGGGGGGGGGGGGGGTTGTGATACATTGTAAACACCCTGACTGGTTACATCAATGTCATAAGAAAAGGCCCGGAGCAAAGGAAACTGATGGAAATCAGATTAAACCCTTTTTTCTTTCTTTCTTTGTTATTCTAATACCATGAAGCTAACTTGCCAACTTCTTATGCTGCCATAAATATTTAACGTTTTTGTTTTCTTTACCTTTACAGATTAGTACACAAAATAGTTCAACCGAAAAATGACAAGTGGGTTCAAACCTAAATTAATATATTGAAGAAATGTTCTTATATCATATATTGTATGATTTTTATTGTGAATATTATTTTATTTGTGTGAAGTATAGATGGGGTAAAAGAAAAATACCTCAATCATTTAAAGTTTTCCTTACAACATCACCATATCATTACGATAAACTATCAGGGGTAGATGTAGAAACATCAGCGAAAAACGTACATCTGGCACAAACCTTGGTTATACCAATAGCACCAATATTTTCACTGTACGACGTAGTGCCGTTCGCTGTACCCCAGGCTCCCGCCAAAATACATCCGATACCTTCCATTCCGATACCACGATTGATTGCATGCGCTGGTGGGGGAGGCGCACCGGATAGTCTGGCACAGGCGTAATAATCGCCCACGGACTCTACCATGGATGCGAGTACGCCAGCAAGCATGCCCAGAGTCCCGGCTGTAGTCACGCTGGGGACACCCCACTGGCCTGTGTAAGAAAGAAAAATAGTGCA
Source organism: Strongylocentrotus purpuratus (assembly GCF_000002235.5). Lineage (NCBI taxonomy): Eukaryota > Metazoa > Echinodermata > Echinoidea > Camarodonta > Strongylocentrotidae > Strongylocentrotus > Strongylocentrotus purpuratus. The sequence goes on from NW_022145612.1 coordinate 56,631,564, forward strand.
TCAAGACCAAGGATGACGTCATAGGATTTTGGGAATGGGTGGAGGTCGGACTATATTCACAGAAAATAGGTTGTGTACGGCGACAATTTTTACACGAAAAAGTTAATAATCTCTTGACTAGCTTATAAAACAAGGAATACGATTCAGGTTTTTTTTCACAAACATGCCCCCCCCCCCCCCCCCATCACGAAAAAATAGAGGATTCTCTCTTATAGTCAACAAGAATAAAACGGTTCTTCATATCTGCAGATTAGAAGTTAAACAATATTGCAGACTGTATTATGTATTTTCCACAGGTATTTAGACTATCTGTGTGGCATCTAGAAAGAAAGCAAAATCACTACATGATATGAAATTCCAAAAAACGAAATCTTTTCGTTGCTCTTTTTGGTCATTACCCACCTGGATAGGGGAAATCAAACCACGGGGCCTCTGTTAAGATCCCTTCGTCAAGATCGGTACGAGCCCCGTAACCATATGCCTCTGGGTCGGTCGGGAACACGTTCGTCACCGTGAAGATATAGGAGAATAGCCAACCTATCAAGATCGCTAAAACAATCTTTGAATAGGATGAAAAATGGGGGGAATGAAATATAGAGGGATTAGTAAATTGCCCAACATAATTTATGGATCTCACAGTAATATTGTAATATCATGATATTTGCCGATACCTACAGATTTGTATTTATTCTTATTTAGGAGGGGGGGGGGGGGGGTAAGAGGTTTTTTTTGGGGGGGTCTCGAAATTTGAAAAATTGACATTTTGTTCCGTTGGGGGGGGGGGTAAGGTCACCTTTTATAGGTCAGCCAAAAAACAAAAACAAAAACTCAAAAGGGGGGGGGGGGGGGTTTCCCCAAAAACATACACAAAACATACACATTAAAAAAACTCAAGGGGGGGTTAACCCCAACCCCACCCCCCTGCGTACGCGCCTGCGCCCCCCCCCCCACATACACTCACATACACAGACACATTTAAAAATGAAGCAATATCATTGCATCACATTAACTTACTGGGAATAACTTGAAGATGGGGAACTTGGTGACGTGACACTTTTTGCTTCTGTTATACGCTATACATGGAATCGGAAAGCGCTCCAAATACTGTGAGAAGAGGATGATGATTATCATCACCCTGTAATTAACAATGAAGAAGAAGAAGATGAAAGGGAAGAAGAAAGGAGAAGAAATTATTAACAAGATCTGTCCACCATTATGATAATTGTCATAGAAAAGCAATTATTTGGAAATGGTAGCTCAGTGTTGTACACAAGGGTTTAGAGTGAAATAGCGTATGTTTACACAATATTATTGTTAAATATAATAGGCTTTTAGATGAGATATTCAGAAGTTATTATTAAACAAACTATATTTACAAATCTGTCTGCACTCATAATGGCCCATCTATGGTATGTATCTAGTACTCAGAAGAAAAGTGTGCTTCCTGGAACAACTGAATAATCTGCAAAACACTTGTTGCTTCTTCAGAGGTTTTTCGACTAATCATGACTTTAAAAAGGTGATAATTATTTGTCTTCCTATATGCTTTCCCCTGGATCCTGAATCATGGATCCACCTAGCTGACTTACATCCAGGAGATACCCCAGTGGACAGAGGCCTGTCTGGCGGCTTCTTTGAAGAGTGACAGTCCGATGAGACCGATGGTAGGTGCGATGGCCAGCGGACCGATGAACTGCAGTAGGAAGCCCATCATGCCTGAAAACCCGATCACCACTTGGACCACCGATGAAACCATCACTGCACCTTGGATCTATGATGTTGATTTAGAAACAGATCAGGATATGAGTTCCATTGATTTATTCTAATTTCACTTCGCCTATGCTTCATGATCACTCTTTAAATTTCTTACGACTCTAGCATGTACATCATTACCATGGCAACGAGTTTCAAATGGTTTGACAGAACCCGGGACTACCTTGAACCTTCGAAACTCTAAAACAATTTTGTACATAATATGAAAATTCTATCATACCAGTACGCAATCTACTTTGTCTTAAATCCTTCACCACTGCATTATAAGGGAAACTCCAATTACATTCTTTTGGAAAATCTGACAGATTGTCATCTACAAAAGTCATGATTGTATGTCGGCAAGTGAAAACATTTTTTGGGGGAGGTTCATAACTCTCGTCGGGGAAGTCCAAATATGAAAAACTTTTTTTTTTTTTAATTTTCATAATGTCTCTCTATCGGGAGCGGGGCTTTTTTTTTTTTTTTATAGATTTTGGCGAACTTGTCGGCAAATTAAGTCCGATACCACCCCTCTCAAGGACCTTTAAAGGTAATACAAAGTTTTGGGACATTTTGAAAATTGGGTGGATAGTGATTCTTTTCAATTTTGATATATTTGGATGCTCCTGTGGATGAATTATAAGCACAAGAAAATTTAGTCCCTAAAACGCTTCTGCTTTCGAGAAAACTTGAATATAAAAATTTACCGGTGCTCCCGGTAAATTTTGATAAATTTCAAATAGCGCCTAACGGCCGTACAATAGTTGCTGCGACCATGAAAATCTCAGAAAATGTAATTGTGATATCGAATTTCCAGACGGGAATAGCTAATCGGTCGATTTTAGTCAAGAAGCATTGTTTTATAGCTTAATTAATATCTTGGCCTTGAGAGGGAGCTATACAACATAAAGAGTTAATTATTTCCAATTTCCTAACTTTAGACTCGATTTCAACCGCGATAACGATCACTGAATATTGTAGGATCGCATATGCTTCCATTATGTTCATTTGAACCAAATTCATGACCCCATACCAAAACTTTGTATTACCTTTAAAATGGACTAGCAATGCCCTCTGGTGGTAAATCTGATTGAACATATTGGGGTTACTAGGTCGAGCACAAAACCTGTCCTTCACAATTTCGATGGCATTATTTTACTTTGAGGATTTATTATCATCCCCATTCTGAGTCGGCACAAATCTGATCGGAAGGATGTGGACGATAATTCAGAAAGTGAAACCTTGAAACAGGAATCTGAGCCCACCGTTTGTGGTGTATAAAAACCGACCTACATATTCTCATCCTGTTACGCAACATCCTTCTCCTAGCTATACGTGCGTTTTCCTAAATGTTCCTTGACTAGTTTAGGCCTATACCCTACGCATAGAAGAAAGCTTCACGGACGGTGACGAACGGATACTTGCAAGCTGTCCCATCCCTCCGTGTGGCGTATCCATACATGGATAAATCGGGGAGTGTATACAAGGGCTGCCGACTGTAAGCCTGCGTTCAAAAGACCCACGGCGATTTTGATTTTGATGGGTATTTAAATAGGGGAGTGGGCTGCCAACTCTATACTATGCTGGATACCCCACTATCCGCCCCCGCCCCCGACAACCACGCACTATTTTTCACAAACTAATCGAAAAGGCACATATTTATACAAAGAAAACAAGCGTTATAGTGATATAAGAATAACATTGTATCCCTTACGGTGGTCAGGCGTTACAATAATCTTAATTGTCACTTCTGCTAATCAATACACTTTTTATAAGAAACTAAGGAACTTTACAATACATGATAATAATGTGTGTAAATGAAATCGTATCACATCAAATCAAATAAATCTTTAAAAGGGATCTTTTTTAATCCTACCTCCTGTATCCTGCTACGGAATTCCGCATGTATTTCCTCATCAGTAGCATTGGCTGGTAAGAGGAATAAACGTTCCACAAAAAAAAAGGTTTATCAAAATGGAGTAACACAAAATGAAAGAAAACATAATTAAAACAAAACATAAATTCAAAAGGAAAATTGTAGCAAAATCGTTTCCACTGAAATCACTGAAAAAATAATACCACTTTAGAAGCCCCCTAACCCATTAAAAATAAATGCAAATCAGAGAGAATTTGGGTTAGGCCTAAATTATCACCGAAAAGGAGGACAACCCTTTTGTATGCCTTGCTTGTCAAAAACTTTAGTGGGAAAATTATCCCCTAAAGATGTGATCCTTTTTTTCCAACCTGAACATTTTGAATTGTGCCCTTTGCACCTGCTTTTTTTAAACAAAAACCTTGACCCGCCCCTGACTAGAGATCACTCTTCTGACAGGAAATACTAGACAGCTCCGGAAGAACTGACAGAAGAAATGACCGACAAGTAAAAAAAAAAAAAAAAAAACTAGATTACTATGACATTATTTTGTATATAATTCAGCAGTCACATTGTTCCAAATCAAACTTCTAAGTATCATCAACTGGAAATACCTTATAATAACAACAGTCTTGCTCTGTGTTCAACATGCCCAGTCAAATGAGTATTATTTTTTTGTTTTTAATGAATACACATTTTCTGCTCTCAAGCATATCTTTTTTCAGATTTGCTTTGAATTGTCATTCTATTAAGAGATGACCAGAAGATGGGCTTTAATCATATGACAAAGCAGATAATGCACGAAAGTAAAAGCAAGGCTGATAACAGAATTTTGTTTTTCATTTTTAGAATCAATATATAAGTTCTTTCTTATTTAATTTTTCCTTGCGTTCGAAGGTCTATGAAATGTACTAATGCGAATATTTTGAATGACTATTGTTTCAAATAAACCATTGCAATTTTTGGTCATAAACTCGTCGGTTGTTTTCAGACAGACGATGTCTACCGAGGTATTACGAGGACTTGGAAATAAATAGCATACAACTGATAACGTAACAAAGAATTTACTATGAGCTTCATTTGAATTTCATCTCCCGCTTTTTAAAATATCTTTTAGGTTGTTTAGAAATGTCGTATCTTGCTTTGGATCGGAAAATTTATTGGCTTTTTTAGTTAACCATAACACGACTAATATCTTACATTCGTTTTGAATGCTACTCATCGAATTTAAAGGCCAAATTGATAACAGTCAGAGTGACTTTTCGGAAATAAAACACTTGTATTGCACATTTTTAAACAGCGGCAAATATATCTCGTCCAGCAGCATGTTTAACAAAATAACTTCTGTCGACAAACATAACGAAAAATATATAGACTCAACATGATTGGCCAATTCGGCTATGAAAAGCAACTGCTGTATGAAACATGATGAAGAGATGTATGAATATAATATATAATATATATATATATATATATTTCCACAAATGGAGATTGAGATATAGGACAAGTGAAAAGACTAAAACAGAGAATAGAATTTTCTATGATAATTTTGAAGAAAAACAGTGGCGTATCCAGAATGTTTTCAAGAGGGGGCGGATACCCTGAAGAACAGTAAGACAAATGTACCCAGACTGTCCAGCGTGATGTACAATTCTGAGATGTGTGTTGATTTGTATTTCTTTCGGGAAATACGATGAGCTAGTAACTGGTTTTTACCGGTTCTATGATATATTACGTGGCTACCGGTATTCATGTTTGATCTATTTTTAAGTAATTGCCATTGAGCACCGTTGCCTAAGTTTCATAAGCAGAACAACGAATCACAAGTATCATAATTATCTCTTACATTGTTTTTTTTGTATTCATAGAAACTAAAACGAAAGAACAAATGAATGGAAAGCAATTATTAATGGCAGATAGAAAGCACCAATATTTTGATCAAATATATAGGACATGTTTATAAAGGGCTCACGAAATGAGAAACCAATTTAAGCTATTTTTATCATATTATTGAGTTAACATATTTAGAGAACGTACTCTATATAGTTTAAAAAAAGAACAGGTATGTGCATGCTGACTAAAATCTTGAAAAACAGTCAAAAATATTTGAAAGGTGCAGAGACTGCATGTGTCATGACTATCATTCGTCATATTATAGATTATGTAATGATCTCCTGAAGTTGTATCCTCGTGTTTATATCCTTACCAGCTTTGGTCGGACAATCGCCCCTGATACCCAATATAGCAAAGGTTGGTAGGAGAAAGGTGAACGTGCCACCCTGCACGATCGGCAACCTGCCACACCCATCACGTGATCATGGTTATGACGTCATCAATACGACGAGGACGATGATGATGATTATGATGATAGTGATGTCAATGACGAGGATACAGGAAAAGAGACAAGCAATATAAAATCGGAATGGTAAATGGAGAATAGGGCATTGAGCAATAATTATAATGATTATATTGACTGAATTATTATGGCTAAATGACTATAATTACAAGCGTCAGGGAACTCCCCCATAATTAAATAGCAAAAGGGTTGTAGAAGAGAAAGAGACGAGAAAGAGAAGATGAGAAAAAAGAAGAAAGAAAGGAATTGTTGAAGAAAGAGAGAAGGGAGAGAGAGAGAATGGGAGAGGCTGAGGTAAGTGGAGAAAGAGGGAGAGTGATAGAGAGAAGGTGACATGGGCAGGAGGTGACAGAGAGGGGGTGTGAGGACAGGAGGAAGGGGTGGGAAATGGAAAAGAATAAACACGTGAGAACTTGACATGACTCCTTCCTTACATCCCCTCTGCCGGTCGTGCGGTAGAAAGGTAAATTCATTCCAAACGGGGAATTTTCGAATCCGCCCCCCCCAAAAAAAAAAAAGTTCGCAATTTTGCTCATCTGTTTACGAAGTATTTGTTTTAGCACCTGAATGTGTTAGAAAATCGAAGAAGAAATGCATTTATTTAGAATAAATTGGACAAGTTAATGTGGCAGATAGTGCAAGGTAGACAGTCATGGCTAGGACGCAAGAAACACAGTTGATGTTATCTACACAGTACAAGGAAATTGCCAATCACAACCAACGTCACTGGTCAATGTCATTCGGTCGAGCCAGGATCAATGTAATGTACTTAATTAGTAATCATCACCAGGATTTTGATGAGGAAGTTAACTACCGAGCGAAATTAATCTAAGGACAACTACCCAATTTAGTAGGACCGTATTTTGACCAAAGTAACCACCAAGATCCTGGGACCCAAAAGAACATCACCTCGTTATATTGGTTGGAACTGACCAATTCCTTCTACTGTGGTGCAAGATGAAAGTAAACAGTACATCATGATCCGGAAGTACTTTACCAGCTTTGGTGGGACAGTCGCCTCTGAGTTCAAGTATAGCAAAGGTTGGAAGGAGGAAAGCGAATGTACCTCCTTGTATGATGGGTAACCTTCATGCGAATGGGAAATAACATTCTTTTTTTTTTCATGCAAGCCTAGAGACAATAATATTTTGAAGCTATATTACAACTGCCATTAAGGCTCCTGGTAATGGATAGGTATCCTCTGTAATCTGCATTATGTTTACTTGATAACTACAATGACGGAACTGACAAAATATGTCGCAAGATTTTAGACTTTACCCACAAAACTTTACATTAAAAATGCACTTTTACACAGATACTTCTCAGAGTAATCATAACGTTACAAAAGAGGACTTTTTACTCATTCCGGTTGTCATGATGTAATTCGTACAGTCAAAAATAATGGTTTTACCGAAGGTGCCTTCGAGACGCCAAAGGCTATGAAGACGGAAGGTCCAGTAGAGAGATCCAGTCTGTCAATAGCATGTCTTATGAACCTTTGGCCTCATGAACCTTCAGAGTTATTGTCAGAAGGTCCATATGACCAGGCACTTTGGTAATTTGAATCTCCGACCTCAGAAATCTTCCACTTTTCTTAAGAAGGTCCTTGCGACTATGCTCCTTGAGATCTTTTGAAATGAATGTCATGGTCTTTTGGACTGTTAATGATCTGGAACCCCCCCCCCCCGCGCCCTTAAGAATGTGCACAATTTATATTACAGAAACAAATTTCCTTGATTTACCTGATACCGAAGGTCGATTGCAGCAAGGTGACAAGTCCTGACACAAAGAAGATGGTGCCTATGAGTTCTGCTAAGGTTCCAGGAGCTTCACTCAGACACAATGAACTGGACAGGATTAGAGGGATGGCTAGTACTCCACTGAACATCGTAAGGAAATGCTAGAAGGGAAAAGTATGTTGACAACTTCAATTAATGTGCTTGCTTGGACTGGTCTTTCAAGATTATGTCGAACAGTCTTGACCGTGCATATTCTAGTCTCTTGATCAATCCCACTGCAACATTGATGACAAAATTGATTAACCTATTGACTGCTAAATTATTTCATTCCCATAGGCTTTAATATAGGAGAAACCCAGTTCCCGTTGACCATGGCATAATAATGCCTACTACTTCAGGACTTAAATGAATCCATCTACAGATTTCCACCTAGGGATGGTCAGACAACCCATGGGCCTTTTAGGTCAATGTACGATCAGACAGGAAACTTTGGCCAATAATCCTTGAATTACTAAACTTCCTTGAAGATTGTTTAATTTCGAGGTTAAGATATGAACTTTATCTTCTGAATTGTAAACAAAAAATCATATCCTCGAGTACAAAATGTGTATTACGATACCCTTGTATTAATCGATCTCAATTTTGGGCAAATCCAATGTATGTCTTATACGATTCCAGCTCCAGAACGGCTGTCATCTTGATACATATGAAATCTTAGATCTGGTCGGTAACATTATACATGGGACAAAATTACTTGGACTTGCGCGTTCATACCCATCCAATTGGCATCTGAGATTGGAGAATGTGTGGGTTTTTTTTAGAAGCCGTCTCCAAGGAATTATCTTAAGTCGACAAAAATATATATGCCACCTTTACCTGAAATGCCAAGATTATGGTGGTGTGCCATGGCGGATTATCCTCAATGCCATAAGTCACCACAGTCTTCAAACGATTCAAGATGGCGTCGGCCTGAGCCTGTGCATCGTTCACCCGATGGCCGTCGGGTGGAAGATCGCTTTGGCTTTCTCGATGTTTCTGGTAGCCGACATCAGCCTCATCATGTCCGTTGCTTTCGATCTTCCCACCCTCTTCGTTCGCCTGTAACAAAGGGAACAAGAAAGACGGCCGGGTCACGGAGGGTGCAGACGGATTTTCAACAACAACAAACATTTCAAGAAGAAAGACGATATACATAGTGCACGTCTACTCGAGGCACTGATCCAACTTCACTTTGATGTGACCAATGCAAAACTTGTAATTAAACGTACTATAGGATGCACAATTTCGAAATTATTGAAGCAAAAATGATTGGGGCAATTGCCCCCCCCCCCCTCCCCTACCTGGATCGACGCCCCTGCCAAGTGCCAGTGCAGAAACTTAGTCAGAACTGAAAACCTTCTGATACGTTGAATTGAAGGTGATCATGGCAATAACAAATGGTTGAAAATCACTTGTTTTCATCCGGGAACTTCTTCAATGTCTAATAGCAAGGGTAAAGGATTTCCTTAATGTTGGAGCAGAAATACTAAATATTGCACGTATTTGAAATTACCCATCATTTGTTTCGGGTAGCCATATAAAATGCATTTAGTTTATTTAAAGTCTTGCAACAAAATAACAGGGAGTGGTCTGAGTTATTAGATGGCGCCTTATACGTTATATTTTTTATTATCAATATAAGTTTTAAGGACGCACACGAGCTATAAAACTTTTAAGACAATAGACCAAACTAACATTTTACATTACCCATACATTATGGGGAAAACTCAGTCAGCTCCACCTACATAATATGCCTCTCTGTCACTCATTCTTTGCCCCTCTCTTCCTTTCTTTCTCATAATCTTCTCAAATAGATGTTATGATTATTCGTTAGCTCCACAGCTTTGATGCGCGGCGTACAGGCCAAAAAATAACCAACCGCCGCGGCTCTTTTATGTGCACGTATAGGTTATCCATTCGTAGTAGGGTCCATGGGTTACCCTACCTTAGGAAATGTGCCGTATGACTCCTTTTCTCCCATACCAAACAAGTAAAAGAGCTATTTCAGATTTAACCATTACTAAAAAGTAGGTTTCCGTAGGTGAGTTTTATGTTAGAATGCGCATGCAAAATGAGCTGGTATCACAGCGAGTCAAGGCAACACATGCAAGGCTTTTAGCAAGTCTATGGAAGTAGTAAACAATAACACAAGACTGTACTATAAATCCCACACTGTTTAACCTATATCTAAATGACCTGCCGCATGAGTTGGGAACTATTGATACTCATCCCATGGAATTGAATGGAAAGTTAGTGAACTGTGTAATATAATAATATAATATATTCCGCGTCTATATAGCGCTGTATGCAGATGAAATTGTATTGGTATCAAAGTCAAGAAGTTGAATGCAAAGACCCCGAGAGAGACTTGATGTGGCTGCATGTTGAATGTTATAGACAAAACGAAAATTATTTGTAACAAGAACGGAAAGATGTTGAAAGAACAAAATTTCAAGGTGAATGGAAAAAACATTGAAATAGTTAAACAGGCAACATAATTATTTAGGTCTTGTCTTTAATAATTATTGTACAGGCCTTTCAAGGACACGAGGGTTAATCTAGCAGATAAACCAAAGAGAGTTTTGTTAAATTATACCTAATTATTCGGGAATCAACTCCCTATCAAATATAAAAATAGCAACACGATTATTGACTCTTTGAGAAAACCAAATACTTTTGTATGGATCAGAGGTATGGGGCGCTTGTGGCGCCAATCAGAAAAAAATATCCATTAACAATTTTATTTCTATAGATAATCATCATTATATCACAAAACGATGACCTGACTGCAATTACATTCTGCACGATCAATATTCTGCGAAGCGAAAGTGATTGTGTGAACTAGCACAGAAATATAAAAACAACAATAACAAAAAAAAAAAACACTTTAATCTTTCAAATGAGAGAAAGTTATTAAAATACGTTAAAAATCTATAATATCTTTGTGCTCTTTTCAGTTCCCATGCTTGATGATATACAACTGATATCATAGAGGGGCACTTGCCCTGACTCCCACATCTCCACCGTGACTTCAAAAACAAACATTGAAAGGAAACAGGTACGGATGGACTGGGAATTGATGACCGTTTTGTTATTATGTCACGCGATACTGTCGATAAGCAATTCAAAAACGTACTTCTGAACTAGAATTCATAAACTATTGGAACTCAAAAGACAATTTGCCACTATTTGTGGATAGTCTGCAAGTCCTGACCCAGACTAAGTTCAGAGTGAATTCCCATGCAGTTTTCCGAAACTTTTGGCAAACCACAAAAAGTAATCTGGCCTTATTTCACTTGCATGGAGTGTACATACCAGGCTACTAGCATTTTTTAAATAAATTTTATGACTGAATATGAAATAACATAATAATATTCATAGTAAAACATTGACATTTATTTGTATATACATGTAAATCCAATAAACTACACATTCATATCTCCTGTACTTTCGATTCTCTTAAAAAGCAGATAATGAATGCATGTGTTATGTGAAAATTGAAACCTGAAATGCTTTCTTAAACACCTTGTACTGATTATTAGTATGTTATCCCAGAGTGAATTAAACTTGTATTCATCAAACCCTATCGTGGTACTAAGACCCACTTATTATCAAACACTGTAAATTGTAAGGCGATAAAAAGGGCGGATCCAGGATATAGGAAACAGGGCACAATTTAAAATACAGCACAAAACACAGAAGTTCATCACATCTTTACTAATTTAAGCAAAAACTCTAACAAGCAACAAAGAAGGTCTAATCATATTTGCAGGTACCTATCGGATCTATAATTTGTAAAAGGGGTATAAACACAATAAGCGGAACAATTTTTTAAATTTTAGTTAAGGAATACAAGTTTGGGTTTAAAGGGGCACGAGCCAGATTTTCTCCCCCCCCCCCCAAAAAAAAAAAAGTGTGATAAAAAAAAGGCGCTGATTATCTACGATCGATCATACAGGCTGAAACACGACACAGTGAAAACATAAGATATATAAGAGTGTTTACTGAGTGTGGTGACCTCGATGATACAGATTGACAATCGAAGAAATACTAAACGGTTCTTGATCCGGTACTTGATACCTTTGTCAAAGGTTGAGTAATCGTATCAACACTTCCGATGCCACATTGGTATTGTGAGACTTACATTTGTCTTGCGATTCTTAAAAATGTGGACATCAAACTTGATATTCATCCATTCTTTAAAGATAAACTAGAGTTCTGGTAAATATAGAAAATAACCTCTCCCAGAATCTAACGAAACTTACACTGAATTTTCAAGATTACAACTAAAATGTGCAAAATAATGTTAGTAGAAAATGTATAGTGGCTGAGTAATGAGGATAGAAAGATAAGGAAATCCGGGTATTATAGGCCCGAAACCATAATTGGAGTCGTGTTTCAAGTTTAATCGAAGATGATGCCCAGTAAGTTTATGTGCAATTGTTTTTATTTCACTGTACAATCAATCTTCTGCAGGATAACCAATCCAGTATAAGTTTAGTAATTTTCTCTCAAAATACGATTCACATATACCAGAGCTCAAGATTAGCTTTAAACAAAGATTGATTGCGTTATACTGACGGGGATATTATAGCTGACGAAAAAACTGTTGCTTCTCCATCCCTCAAACATTACAAAAAAATGTGTACTAGCTATTTAATCGGTGGTTTCCCTATATGGCGAGTGAAGATTTTTGATCGATCTTATTTTCATTATTTTCTTGGGGTGGGGTCTTTTTATTTTATTCATTTATCTGTTCATATGTTAACGTTTTCTTTTTACCGTTCACAAAATTTCATAACAGAGTACTTAAAAATAAAACAAACTTGATCAGAGATTTCCTTTCTCTTTAGCCTAATTGTGGGAAAACTGTCAGCACACTTTTCGCCAAATTCGGTACGAAAAACCACTCCCCCCCCCCCATTCAAAATTTTCCTGCGACGCCCCGTGATCTGAGAGTAAAGTTTAAACCGAAAAGAAAGTACAGGTGAGATGTGGAAGGTGTAGGCCCTCACTGATAAACTTGAACCTTGATGACCCTATAATACTACGTGCTCACTGTAACGTAAGCCATTCGTTGTCACGGATGATTTCATGTTTGTAGTTTTTGTTTGAGGGGGGAGGTCCTCTTTCTCTCTTCCTTCCTCTCTCCCTCCCTCCTTTCCTACCTCTTTCTCTCTCTCTCTCTCTCTCTCTCTCTTTCCCTCCCTCTCTCCCTCTCTCTCCCTCTCTCCCTGTCTTTCGCTCTCCCTATTTCTCCCTCCCTCTCTCGATTCCCGCGCTCTCTTTCCCCCTCTCCCACCCTCCCTCTCCCTCTCTCCCTCTCCCTCCCTCTCTCCCTCCTTCCCTCCCTCCCTCCCTCCCTCCCTCCTTCCCTCCCTCCCTCCCTCTCCCTCCTCTCCCTCCACCCCTCTCTCTCTCTCTCTCTTTCTCTCCTGTCATTTTTGATAAAACATAGCGGGAGGCATGTTCCTAGGTTACAGGTCATCCAAATAATATAATAGCTGTGTTAATACATGACTCTGTATTGAAAGTCACGTACATTGCATAGATCAGGGTCGGCCATTGATAAATACATATTAATTTTCAAACAACTGCATTTACCTGTTAGGAGTTAGATATGACAAAAAGTTAGAACGCAGGATACATGTATCAATAACTGCTATGTCGGTCAGTCTCGGCAAGTTTAAGGACCATTGCCGATTGTGAATTTTGGAATAAAGGTACGAATTTTTACTGTGCTGTGAAAGAATAAACAAATCATTCCCTTTTCAGCAAAAATGACAAGGAAGTCTATTCAAATCGACCAGTTTAAGATTGTAATTATCTAAACTGTACGTAGAAGTACAATGTTAATTGGTCAGATTTGGTCTCCATACTTCAACAAAAAGACTTTTGTTTTCTTCCTCTGATGCTTAAGATCTAACAAAATGGGCAGAGCGAGTTTACACCCTTGTTCACAAACGCGTAGTAAAATTACATGAATACTTCTACATCAGTAGCTTTCATTAGCAACCACAAATGTTTACACTAAACTTGCCAGATATAGCTACAACCTATGGCATATAACACGAGTTCCGACCACTGAAATACAATAAATCACAATCATACTCTATGTAAACCCGTCTATAAGATGGAATTCATATTGTTAACGGAGCTAAGAAACAATAACAGGTCATCGAATATTTGGAGGGGAAAGTCATAAATTTGAATAGATTGGTAAGTTGAAACATGGCTGAAATAATCGCATTTCATACTATGTATTGCAATTTCTCCATATAATCTGTATGTGATCGAGTGTAACCCCCAGTATATCCCGTCCGGAAAAGACTTGGGTCATATGGTGCTCCTTGACAAAACGCATAGGTTAAGAAGAAGAATGAAATTACGATACGAACCGCGAAACCGTTGTTAGCAGTAGCCATCTAAATTACGAATGATTCCTCTTTGGCTGATTTCGACTAGAAAGTAGCCCACTAAACACCCTTTTCAGTATTATGCTGGTATAGGAATAGGAACGACACTTGTAACAGATTCTTCAGGTTTTGACCGACTGGAAGATTTGGGAGGTGTTTCCAAAATCTGAATCAAACAAGTTGTGTGCGTGTGTGTACTTGGGTTTTTACAGACGTGTATCAAGCTGACTTTTAAACCCCGCGGCATTGCTCTTGAAAGTATATTGTTTATCAAGCATTCAATGCTCTTTGTAAATACCTTTTCTATTAACTCTTTGCTTCTTTGGTCAAATCATTTTAATTCTCTTTAGGACTTTGACCATGTCCGTAATACAGTGGGGCAGATAGCAATCAACATTTTTGTACGTTTTGTCTGACCCAACGGACCAATATGGTCAAGGACTGGATCTCTTTGGTATCAGGTTCAACGGCAGCTACTGTCGCCTCTATCCCCGCTTTGCTGAAAGATGGACTGTTAGATACACCTCTCAACAGTGACGAAGTTACGGGGGCAAGTAACCCATAAAAAAAAGAGAAAGAGAAAATAGTACCGACCAATTTAATCAAGGACTGGATCTCTTTGGTATCAGGATCAACGACAGATAATGAAAGATGGATTGTCAGATACACCTTGCAATAGTGGTGTAAATACGGGGTCACAGGACAAGTGCCCCCTCTCCCTCCAACAAAAAGTAAAAAGAGAGAAAAAAATATAATGAAAGAAAAAGGAAGAAGAGTGGGAAAGGAAGGTAAAATATAAAAAGACCACCTCCAACACCCTCCTCGTAATCGGTGACTCTCTTATCATATTGATGTATTATATATATATCATATATATATATATATATATATATATATCATATTGATGTATTATATATATATATGATATATATATATATATATCGACTCTTAATCCCTTTTCTTCCTACGTCCTCTTCCTTTCTTCTTTTTTTTTGGCCGGCGGTTTTTTTTTGGGGGGGGCGAAGTGTAAACTTTTTTGGACTCACACTGTATACGTGAATGGCGTTAATGAGCGCTATATACATATCCATTATTGTCATCATTAGTATTATATTATCACTATTATTATTATTATTGTTATTATTATTATCATTATCCCATGACGTAGCTACGAGGACATCGAAACATGTCAACCCCCCCCCCCCCCCTCGAATGGAGACAAGACTGATAGGACTTCCTCCTCCCCTTCAACGGAGGCCTTGTCAATTCGAAATTTTCATCCAACCAGTACGACTGATGCCTCTCCCCCCTCCCCACCCCAACGCCAGTATTAATATACTCAAGTTATGGACCCAGGTTACTACACTGTGTCTTTTTAAATTATGAACGGACAAATTAAGATGACTTAATTAAAATTATTTAAAAGATTTTGTTTGTTTATGTTTTGGCTATGATTTGTTTGTTCTGCATGTGCTGGTCTCTATTATATCAAATTGTCTTTAAGCACTTTACAATCTACACACAACCATGGAAACTATGCTTTCATTATAAGATCGAAAGTCAATACAATTAAGAGCTGTTTTTATTATTAGTAATTTCTAAATATGCTGATGAATGGCAAGATTTTTTGTTTGCTACGTTTTGTTATGATTTGTTTGTTCTGTGCTGGTCTCTAGATAAATAGCACATTGTCTTTAAGCATTTAACAATCTACACACAACGGCAACTATGCTTTCTTTATAAGATCGAAAGTCAATACAATTAAGAGCTGTTTTTATTATTAGTAATTTCTAATTATGCTTATGAATGACAAGATTATACTACCGGATTTTTAACACATGCACATGTTTTCGTTTTCTTAAATTTATGCACAACACCTAAGTACCCCATAAATTATACGTCATATGGCATTTGATAGTGACCCTGATAAGCCATGTCTAATTCTACACAGCGATGAACTAATTCATTTTATAATGTTGTGAATGTACGAAACCAAAACCGAATCACATTATAATTTAAATACTATCATTTTAGACATGCGTCATTTCTGTTTACATAGCCTACATGTAAACATGATCATCCTACACGTTTAGTCAACATCAATAGATTCCTGAGTTGAAAAAAGGGTCGTGAAATGCGGGGAAATTGAGTAACAAAGTAAACATTCGCCGCATATTTGGGAATAAAAACAAGAAGCTCACTACAGTGTAACACTACTACAATGAAAGAGTTCAGCTTGAGGAAACACATGGTGTAAACACATTGCATTTGAACTTTATGGTTTAGACCTATATCCTTTAAAATGAAAGAACTCAAATTCCTAACGAAAGATTGTAGTAAATTGTTTCTAAAACAGAGTACGTAATAACGGATTGTTTAATGATCCTTAAACGGAAAATAAAAGAAACGGGATATACGGTGAACATAATATTCAGCGTTGGAAATTCAATATATTAAGAAGCATGTTATCTCAGAAGTTAGAACTGTACATTAGCAAAATGTCTTTTATAAGTGTTAAAGGCCCACTACACTACTTGTAGCTACTTGCGCCCTCTATATAACAAACCATGCCTAATCGGTGACCATTGGTCCCCCATGATCCTCTTTTTCTAATGTTAACTGAGAGCTGAGTTGATGAGATAACCACCTGTCCAGTAACCTTGCAGAGCAGTCTAATCCCTCCTGTAAACTATGGCAGATACGCTTAAATAATTATATTCCGAGTTTATTTTATTTGTTAATCAAGCACTCCATAATAATTTTTAATTAATTTACATTACGTTTTATCTTTTAAAAGTTGAGCACAACTTGATAAGCCCGATATTGTGCTTAGTTATCCGTGAAAATTCCACATCCTGGAAAACAAAATCCCCGCCTCCATTTAGTGGGAGTTTTAGTAATCCAAACACGTTGTAACCTTTTATCCTTTCCCTTTTCAAAATCCTACTAAAACGTGTGTAGTATCATTTAGTAAGGTTTGTCATAATCAAGCATTTTGTCATTAATAATAATGCAGCAATCACAGAACATTTCGGATGAGTCATCTTTTTTTCTTCATGATTTGAAACCCTTTCGGGATCTTAAATACCTCAATCTGGTGAAAATAATAAAATAATCATAATCCTAGTGAAAGATTTTTCATTTAAACTCGGTGGTGATTTAAGTCAAAACTGACTGATCGCCGTTATATCGCTAATCAACCCATGTTCACATGATGTGTGTTAATTGATGAAGCACAGTTTATGTCAAAATCATATATTATTGTGTGATATATTGTGAATAAAATTAAAAAATAAAATCAGAAGTACGCTGAAGCATGGTTTTACTGTACAGAAACATTTTTGTTTGCTTTTTTGTTCAAATAGACGAACAATAATTATGAAAATGTTGTTTTTGTGCGTTTTCCGGCCATGAATGATCTCTCTAGCAACTCCTTCTTATCAAGACTAGAGTAACATTATACACCCTCAAAAGCAAATGAATTTGAATATATTTTAAAACCTAGTTAATGGAAACTACTAATTTTCTGAGTAAAGCCACCTTGCAAGTTGTTTATCATTTAACGTACCAATCCGCAATTTAACCTTACGCTTGAGTAATCCGAATAATAAGCGAACAATTTATTCACTGTAATAAAAATGTCTCTTTTGTGTTTGGGGGAAAAACCGGACTCCGGGAAACCTGAAAGAAGGTGGAGATTTGTAAAGCTAAGCACCTTTTACCCTATATTATGTGTGTTTGCAAGGATCGAAGCTCCATCCATTATGATTGTTGAAATGACAAACTACTGCTAGAACTCATCTATCCGTATTTTGCTTATTCAGTTAAACCAACCACTGGATGTAAGATCACGTAACTTCTTGGTTGAACAAATGAATAACTTACTTCGTTAGACTTGATTTGAGCAAAAGCTAAAGCCCAGCATCGGGTTTCAATTCCAGTAGAATATGGGCCATCGAGTACAAACAGACACACATTAAACTAAAGTGTTGAAAGCCCCCAAAATTTGACGGCTAATTTTCACTTTAATTGTATCATGATGTAAAAGAGGATGTCATTTAGGACACATTTCTGTAAGGATTTTTAAAACAAATGTTTTTGAGGTTAAATACTGATGAAAGAATACAAAATTTAGGTTTTCTGCTTACAACAGAAAACCCAAATGTATTTTGTAATCAATATTGAACTTCCAACATGTTTGTTTTTAAAATCCTTTAAGAAATTTTGCCACCAATTAATTGGCGAATTTGGGGCTCCCAACACTTTAGAGGGGCTTTAAACAATACAGAAGTAGGCATACAAAAATTATATTAGACAACGTCAGTTTAAGGGTAACTTAGGCCCCTATACATAAATGAACTTATATGATACAACATAATTAAGTCGTCATAATAGATACTTTGATCCATGCAGAGATAATGCAGTACATTATAAATCAATCTTACGCATGACAGGATTAGTTTCAAAGATCGATTTGCGGTATTCATTATTATACAAATGACTCAGTGCCTACAGCGCAGTTAGTCAAAACATGAGGACGCATAGATTACAAAGCTAGGAGGAGACAAATATATTTGAACTTACAGCCACGGGTGCATAGTCGATCTCCATTCTTAAATTCCACTAATTTATCCGATTACTTTATTATTGAGTTCTCCGTCGCGTTCATATAGAGCAGATTCTAGGTGAGTAGAGATCAGCGAAACTATGGGACAGCAATGTGATAGATGACAGGACGCCACAGACTTCTCTGAGTAAAGGAAGACCGTTGGTGGTCTTGTTGTTCATAGTTATAGTAATGAATGGAAGATCTATGCATGCTAGTCAGAGACACACGAAGGTAACATAGTCTTGATCCACAGACCTGAACTTATGTGGATGATAGTCGACAGTTCCCCTAATAGTCCAAGGTTTTTTTGTTGATTTGTGTTCTAGATGGGTATTGAAGTAAATTCAACTTGGTTGCCAGCTTGGCAACCTTGGGCAACTTTTTTAATAGCCATATTAGCATAATCATCTAATTAGCATATGTGCAATATGTAATAATGTTGCTAATCTCAATCCTGGAAGCCTGAAAACATGGATAATATGACTTTCCAAGGGTTATAATTATAATGACAAGGAATTCATTTATGACACCAATGTTTATTTTTAAGTAATACAATTGTCTTAAATAGCATAATTAGCATAATAATGTACAATATAAGGACTTCATTGTCATTGTTTATCTATAAAGTCTAAGCAATGCAACATTGTAAATCCCTTATGAAAGATTAATCATTAATTCATGAGACGATATTCCATGTATATGTAGTATAATTAGCCTAATTAGCATAATCATTTAATTAGCATATATGTGCAATATGTAATAATGTTGCTAATCTTAATCCAGGAAGCCTGAAAACATGGATAATGTGACTTTTCAAGGATTTTCCATGACGAGGAATTCATTTATGACACCAATATTTATTTTTGAGTAATGCAATTGTCTTAAAAATAGCATGATGAGCTAATTAGCATATGTACGATATATCGAATTTATTGTCATTGTTTATCTATAAAGCCTAAAAATGGTGCAATGCAACATTGTAAATCACTTTTGAAAGACTACACATTAATTCATTAGAAGATATTCCATGTAGATGTCGTATAATTAGCCTAATTAGCATATACACTGTATGTGCCATATGTAATAATGTTGCTAATCTTAATCCAGGAAGACTGAAAACATGGATAATATGACCTTTCCGGCGTTTTCCATGACGAGGGATTCAGTTGTGACACCAGTTTTTATTTTTAAGTAATGCAATTGGCTTAATATGTAATTATTGTACTAATATGCCTAATTAGCATATATGTAGAATATCAATTATTTGGGACTCTATTTAGCTTCACAAATTGTATGTCCAATGTGGTGGTTATCTTGGTCTTTATAAGGCAATGTTGTCGAACCTCATGAAATGTCTAGGAAATGACGGGGTCATCATACGCAGTGATGTTTGGGCTTCAGTCCTTGGATTTAGAGAGACTGTCGGAAACACACTGAAGATGGTTAAAGCAGATGATAATGATGGAATCGATGATGTGGTGAGACAGGTACGTACATAGGCCAGGGATGTTGAATAAAACAATGCGAACTATGATCTGTCTATGTTTACCAAAGCCAGAACCATTGAGAGTAGCCCGACGTTGCTCAAGCTGGTGGCAGAATTCCTGGAAAAGTCATATTATCCATGTTTTCAGGCTTCCCGGATTAAGATTAGCAACATTATTACACATTGCACATAATGCTTATTAGGCTAATTATACTACATCTACATGAAATATCTTCTCATGAATTAATGATTTTTCTTTCAAAAGTGATTTACAATGTTGCATTGCACCATTTTTAGGCTTAATAAATAAACAATGACAATGAAGTCCATATATTGTACACAACTAATTAGCTCATTATGCTCATTGTGCTATTTAAGACAATTACATTACAAACTGGTGTCTAAAATGAATTCCCCGTCATAGAAAACCCTTGAAAAGTCGTGTTATCCATGTTGTCAGGCTTCCTGGATTGAGATTAGCAACATTATTACATATTGCACATATGCTAATCAGATGATTATGCTAATATGGCTATTAAAAACGTTGCCCAAGGTTGCCAAGCTGGCAACCAAGCTGAATTTACTTTAATACCCATCTAGAACACAAATCAACAAAAAAACCTTGTACTTATCAACTGTTCCGGGTCTGAAAAACTTCTACAGGACTATAAGCAAATTCCAAAGTTCACTCGTGTGTCAGGTGGTGTTGGTGTACGTTAGACAGCAAATCGAATCCTGGTTTAGCCGGCATACATAAATATACACAATTCAATATTTCAATTGATACGCATGATTGCTTTATTGCAGTGCAATTACTGGTACGATTGATTTTCAATTGACTCTTTTGTTTTGAAATACACATGTAATTAATAATAATAATGGGTTCTTGTATAGCGCTCATGTCAGTCAGATTTGACCCTCCTGGCGCTCCCGATTATACCTTTAAATGTTTTACTCCATAGGTTTAATTTAAAGGTATGATGTGAAAGTAAATTGTGAATTTGAAATTTAAATACCTGTTATAAATGGTCTAAATATTACATTCAAACAGTGATTAGCTTGACATCATTAGAAAGGCAACTCTTTAGAGAGATGACCCAGCCCTTATAATCCTTTCTTTCTTGTTACCATACTATACTTGTAAGTATTTGATGTACATCTAGATACATCTAAGATTATCTTCGCTCTAAATAAATTTAATTGAACTTAATTATTTCTTCCTAGTCTTACAGATGCTAAACAATTCCACTAAGAAGGTGGGGCCGTTTTCTCGTTCAGTCAATTTCCCGGAGTGAGAAAACGAGACCACAAGAATCCATATCTCGAGAAGTCGATCTCTTCAGGGGTTCCAGAGCAATTACCCCCAAGGACAATTACCATCCGAAAAATTACGCCGTTTTACAATTACCTCACCCCGGCCGCCCCCTGGAAATCACCCTCGCGGACAATTACCCCCCCCCCCCAAAAAAAAAATAAAAAAAAATCTGCATTTATTAAAATTTACTCATTATCATGATGGACTTCCCCTTTTATGAATAGGGGGAGGGGGTAATTTTCGGTGGTGCGTATTCGTCCTATAGGGGGTAATTGTTCTCGGGGGGGTTCAGGGTGGTGATTGTCCTGATATGCTCTAAGAGACCCCTTGAGCACCATCCAGGTGGATATGTTGAGCATTGTGATTATAATGATCCTGGATCTTTTCAAATCGGTTAGAGGAGAATACGAGACTTTATTTCTTGTCCTCCGTTCGTCCCAATGCATTAAGGTCAAGCAACTCGATTTAATAATAACCCGTCACCACTAATTTCTCTCGGTGAGATATTACTACTGGATCTGTTTTGTCTTTCTTCCTTTGGGCATCTGAGAGCTCCGGTATCTAAGAAAGAGGTAAAATCTTGTCTCGTTTCCCTCTGAGGTTGTACGTTTAGTTAATTTGGTACTGATTTTCCGTTTCGCTTTTTACTGAATATTAATCATATTATTTATAATAAAGTTCAAGCTTCAAACTTCAAATTTCATTTAAATCAGCATTGGTGTGCGGATTAAGCATACAGACTATACACTATTTGGCTTATGCTATG
This sequence comes from Strongylocentrotus purpuratus, assembly GCF_000002235.5. NCBI lineage: Eukaryota > Metazoa > Echinodermata > Echinoidea > Camarodonta > Strongylocentrotidae > Strongylocentrotus > Strongylocentrotus purpuratus. Next base: position 56,653,915 of record NW_022145612.1, read on the forward strand.
GTCACATTACCCAAAAGTAGCCTGCTCGGCGGCCGAGCGGCGAGTTTTTAGCAAATTTTGCTCGGCCACCGAGCGGCGGCCGGCCAGGCACCGCTTGTTTTTAAGGCATCGCTCGGTCGCTGCTGAAGTTTTAGCGCGGAGTTAAAATTCGGGCGGCGCCTGCTCACTTTCACTCGCCGCCCACACTACGCTCGGTGACCGGGCAGTCGCCGCCCGGGCGCCGACCTAATCGAGCGTTCACCGTCGATCGATTTAGGTCAAAAATCGAAGCCGGTAGGTCAAAGGCTGTCGAGCAGTCGCCGCCCGGTCGCCGCTCGGTCGCCACTTGAAGATCAGTCGGTCACTGGGCGGTGAGTCCAAAATCGGTCGGCAGCCTTTGACCTAGCGGCTTCGATTTTTTTACCTAAATCGCTCGGCGGCGAACGCTCGATTAGTTCGGTGCCCGGGCGGCGAACGGCCGGGCACCGAGCGTATTTTTGGAGCCCCGCCTATCACTGGTCGGCCATCATGCAATATCTTTAAAATCAGCGGGTGGCCGGTGGGAGACTGCTCGGGAATCGGTGGGTCACCGGTCGGTCACGTCCGGGACACCGCGCGGAAAGGCTCCGCGATTTCGCCCAGTTTTGACCTAAAATCGACCAGCGACCGACGGGAAATCGACACGGCGACTGACGGGAAATCGACACGGCACCGCCCAGGCACCGCTGGGGCTCTACAGCCTGCTCGACTTCTCCAAAAATCGCTGGGCGATGCCTAAATTCCAGCGGCGACCGAGCAGGCTACTAATCGGTCGGTCGCCGCTCTGATTTGTGACCGTAGCCTTATTCATACATGGAAAACTGTAAATAGGCATATGAGTTATTTCAACAGGCTTTTAGATAATACATGTTTTGTGTGCCTTTGGTGTAGAGACTGAAGAGGAAACAGATTTTATAGGGGAAAGACGTGTTCGAGACATTATCTCTTGATATTTGAGGAATGATTCAGAATCATATCTCACATATAGACATTGTCCCGTTTCACCAACAATCTCTATATTGACACACAAAAACCTTTCAAACCTGGACTGAGAAGATAGGGATATAGCTTTATAAAGATAAAATTGAGTTGGGCTGACTGGTCGTGCCGCCAATGCATTGCAAAAGAAATTGCTTGAAGTTATTGGGAAAGGTAAACTATGAAGGAGACGCGATCGATCAGTGGTAGAGCAATGGTCTTGTGACCGAGAGTTCCAGGGTTCGAAACCAAGTAGTTTCGCTAGTGCCCTTCGGTAAGGCTTTGACCCTCATTACCAAGTCCCTCGGAGAGGACTTAAAGCCGTCTGTCTTCGGGTTGCTTACATACAAGGCAGCATACACATGCTTTCCTAGCAGTCATGTAAAACAAACAACTAAACCAAACCTTACTTCGTACCTGAAAATATGTTATGAGGTTCTATAGAATCATCAAAAGTCATAACAAATAAATCTTGCTTGAAGTGAAAAGCACTCCACACAGATGGGTATATAGGACTATCCACGCATGCGGCTTCATGATATGGTCCAAAGTTATAAAATATTATAAGTTATTATCAAAAATAATTTTTATGAGGGTATAATCATTTTAAGGGCAATCCTTCCCATCTGGCATTGCTACCACGATATCATTCCACGTGCACAGAATAAAACGGGAGAAAAATCCCCGGGACAAATCTCGCTCCTATCCATACTATTATAACCAAGATAGATTACACGGGAAATACGTTTTCTCATATTACCAAAATGCCAATCTCTATCTCTCTCTCTCTCTCTCTTTCTCTCTCTCTCTCTCTCTTTTTCTCTCGATGAAATAATTTCCTCCATTCGGTGATTATGTGATTAAAATTGATAGTTACACCTCCCCCCCCCCCCATATGATAAAACCCATTTAAAAACCCAGGTTACACAACTACGCCCCCCCCCCTAAACCACACACACATACATGCACACACGAATAATATGTACTTGCATGTGTGTGTTTTGGTTAACATGCATAAAAAAAAAACATTGTCAATATTCGGGGAACCGTCACTTCATTTTAGGTAGCTTCCATTTTATAATTTCCCTCATTCATCATCTACACACTATTAACCTTTTTGATCGGTTTTCTGATTTATCTGCTCATATTGTAAGTAACTTATTTTGGAGTGGACTTGCCCTTTAAATAAAGGTACAACAAATTATTCTGCTACAATAGCAGCACCCTCTGCCAATGATACGCGTACGGGGATGCAAAGAAATGTGAAAAGCAAAATATAGGATCAATGCATTACCCCTTCCCCCTCCTTTCCCACCCACCAGTTGTAGTATTGGCGATCACAACTTTCGGTTTTACTACTTGCGGAGTTTGGGACTCAGCCGTACGCCCCCCCCCTTTCAACTATGTGGCATAAATTAAAAGACACCTTTACCAAATGTGATAACCTCTTTCTCTTGCCATTTTTTCCTCGAAATTGTGAAGTTTCCTCTACAGAATTATCCGCCCCTTGAGTTCAAAGAACTTATTTAAAAGGTTCCCATCCTGATCAAAGTGCCATGCCAGCTGGTGTTACTATATTTCCTGTTTCACTCAAAGCATGTCAGAACTACACTTTTGCCTTATCCTTACTCCCAGCAACAATTCCCACGAAGAAAACAAAAAAATCTTGTTTTGTCTCAATACACGTGTCACCAGGGGCGACGATCCTGTGGTTGAGGGCGGGGGACGGGGGACACACCCCCTCAATTTTTCGTTCCCCCCCCCCGGAAAATTGGAAAAAGTGCACACAAAAAAAGTATAGCAAATACTGACTAAAGACTGCAACAAACTGCTAGGCTCTGGAGGGCCCAAGAGTGCAGCGTTTAGACAAATACAAATCTTCTCGCTCGGGAGTTATATGCTCCCTTGCATAATATCCTTCAAAGTGTACAAGTAAATATTGTAGAAAAGTGAAGTGCGAAAAATAGTATATTGCTTGTTTTTATACTATAGTTTTGCTATTATAGTTAATACAACAAAACTTCAAAAACCTGTGAGAGGGAAGTCACTTCCTTCACCTTCACCCTTCTCGTTCACTATGCTCCCTCGCACTGGCGTAATGATGGGGGGAGGGCTTGGGGGCAGTTGCCCCCTAATGAAATTCAAACGTGGTTTATTTCTAATTCGAAACCAGTGATTTTTCCCTGAGCTACCGGGGGCTCTGCCCCCTGGATCCCACCAAGGGCTTTAACCCTAATGAGGGCGGGGGAGCCATAATCCCTCCTGTCGAATTTTTGCCGCTGCATCAAAACCCCTGAACCTTTGGCGCTGAAATTTCATGAGTTTTTTTTCCTTATGTCTCCCGCACATTTCGATATCAAATTTGTTATGGGGGGGGGGGGACCTATGGTTCGGGTGTTAGGTGACAAAATATCATCACAAATCATGTCTATCAAAATACGTAATTAATGTCCGTGTGAAAATATATTTACCAATTTTTGTTGCATATTGTCACAAAAATATTAATAAAAAATAAATAAATAAACATAAAAGAAAATAAACATTACCATCTTATTCAATATACTTCAATCTATCACCATGCTAATTTTCACATTAATTGGACCTTTGTAGGATGAGATCTTAGGGGGCCATAATGCCCCCCCCCCCCCTCGGCCGTATTAAGACCTCAAATAGCCCGGCCTTTTTAGGGTTATGGCAGCCCCTCGATGCTCATCTGATCGTAATTTAATGCCTAAAACCCCTTAGATTATGGGTGCTACGCCCCCTTTACCCCACTCTAGTCAGTGACCTGCATGCCAGTGTCACAAATAAGGTATCAAAATATGCTGATCCGACCGTAATTAAATGCCTAAAACCCCTGGACCCAAAGCCAATTTACGCTCCACTTGCTTCGCTCGCTTTGCTCTACCTGATCGTAAATACTTTAGCCCCCCCCCCCCCCCCCCAACTTTGAAAAACGTTCCCCGGTGCCTGCATGTAACATTTTAGAGTGGGGGTGATGCGGATTTTTTTCTGCCCCCTCCCCCCCCCCCCCCACCAATCAGCGAATGTTGTTGTTGTTGTTGTTGTTATTGGTTGTATTTATGGCGTTCAGTCACTTGACTATTTACGTCTATAGTCTAGTTCTTTAAGTCGTGTCGAGGTAGTCGCGTCGTAACATAATTCCTGGCTTTGAAAATCAGCGAATGGCTCTGTCTCGGCGTACTTATTCACAATATCGCCCTCTATCAAGGTATTCGTTTACACACAAATCAAAATAGATCTAGTTTCCTTTGTCGTGCTGTTCCCGCTTGTTTGGTATTCTATTATATTAGCATTATTGTTTGTCTCTCATCTCACTGGTATTTCTTTTTCATCTTCCAGGGTCTGGTTTTGTGCTACCCGAAAATTATCATCTGAATAGCTCGATCGGGTTACAAAATAAAAAGGTAAAAACACGTTAATTTTACCTTTATTTGAAGACCCCCCCCCCCCCCCCTCATGGTGCATTTTACAATCCACAGACAACCATGAAAACTATATGCTTTCTTTATAAGATTGAAAGTCCATGAAATTACGAGCTGTTTTTATTATCAAACATCTCTTAACATGCTGACGAATGGCAAGATAATACGGGTTTTTGTAACACATGCAGCGATTTCGTTTTCATATAAAGAGATACATTTATGCACAACACATGGGCACCATTAATTAAACGTCAGATTCATGTGATATCACCCTGTTAAGCCATGTCTAATATCTACACAGCGGTGAACTAAGTTCATTTTAGAATTTAGGATCTCATTATAAACTATCATTCAGGCATTCTTCATTACTGTATACATGGCCTGTAAACATGATCATACTACACGTTTGCAAAATACAATGTCAATAGATTCCTGAATTGAAAAACAGAAGTCGTGAAATGCGGGAGAATGGACTACAAAGTAAACATTCGTCGTATTTGGGAATCAAAACAAGAAGCTCGCTGCAGAGATCTAATGGAAGATTTCCGCTTGAGGAAACATAGGGTGTAAACACATTGAACTTTAGACTTATATTTACATACTCTATATGTGGTTCATTTTCATACGGTAATATGAAAGGGAACATACACCATCCAATCAGAGACGTGTTAGAGATCATCCCTGATCAAATTAAAAAAAATAAAAAAATACTCGATCTGTACTCCGTTAAAGGCAAGAAACTCAAACCCGAAAGTCTATACTCCTAAACAGGCTATTGTTCTTGTTGTTTTTGTTGTTCTTGTTATAGTTACTATTGTTACTGTTGTTGCCGTTTGATTTTCTTCCGCCATTGAACAATCTCACCAAACACACATGATATTTGTTTTAAATTGTAATTGTGTAATCATAGCTGATTTGCGATATGTGTAAGGAAAAGCCTGAGGGGCCAACCTATTTAGGATTTGAACAGTGTGATCGTAATAATTGACAGCCTTTGTTTGTTACGTTGTATCAACTAATACTCCTGTCACACCGACACCAGACCGATAATAAACCCATCCAAAATTACATTAGCCCGACATGATCAAGACTATATCGGTTATTGGTCGGTTTGGGGGTATGGCAAGGGTATAAGTATACGTATCAACTATAAATGACATTGTGAAATAGATATCCCTACACCTATATCAGTCAATAAATAAAGAAGAAATTCCTGCATTCTTAAACAAACAATGTAATAGATGATAAATCCGAAGTTTCAAAATTTGATGAAATCAAATCAATAATCTTTGATAGTAATCTTACTTAGACTGTTTTGGCAATCGCACTTATCATACGTCTCTTTGACTTGTGCTAATCCAATCGTCACTTTGATAAAAGAAGTACGATTTTCCAAACAAGGGGGCAAAGGGCACTGGTTTTACTAGGTGGAGGATCATAAAGCCATCGATGTAGGGGGAGGTGGGGGGGGGGGGGGGGGGTGTCTCAGCAATCTTCTTTTCATGTTTCATTTTTCCCTCTCCCTTTCTCCCTCCCTCCCCCACCCATAACTTTTCTCTCTCTCTCTCTCTCTCTCTCTCTCTCTCTCTCTCTCTCTCTCTCTCTCTCTCTTTCTCCCTCCCCTCGCTCTCTCTCTCTTTTTCCTTGTTTTCCATTTGTTTGATAAATTCGCTTGGGGTGTGCCCCTGCCGCCTATAGCACTACGCCACTCACTCCGGAAGTAAAGTACTCAGGCGTACGAGTTTGTGAGCCATTAGTAAACATTTAGGGCAGTTTTTCAATAGTGAATGGACACAAGGACATGAACAATAAACAATAGTCCATGGATTCATCTATTTTGGATGGAATAAGAGGAAATTGGCCGATATCCTAAAATGGAACACACCTGTGCCCGACACATTTTCAATGACATCTTTTAATACATTGGGTTATGGAAAAATAAAAAATAATGTTTGAGCTCTTTCCTTCTTTTATGTAAGTTTGGAAGAATATCATTGAAGAAAATTTACTGAAAGCCGTTTTGTCGGTATACAGTCGGTATTCAGGTCATACCGCAAACTGACTTCTAGTCGACTCCACGCCGATTCTTGAACATACATATTACATACATAATTATATAGCGCCTTTACATAAACATGCTCAAAGCGCTTTACATTAGTAAATAAAACAGAATAATTATTTTGCTCTCCAAGCGCATACAAGTGTGTAATGTTATGTTTTTTTTTTTTTTTTTTTTTTTGGGGGGGGGGGGTATTGCTGGTCCGGTGTCACTCGTCGGTGCAACTGAGGTGTTATTCCTCTGTCACAGGCTCAAAACCGACTTTAAAAAACCCCGACCCATCAACTTGGTCGTGTAATACGTTCTAGTATCGGTCTCGTCAGTATCATTTATACCCCAGTCACACCCAGCAGGGGCGTCGCTAGACCTTTTCAGTGGGGGGGGGGGGGGTGTAGAGGCCAACGATTACCGACAACACTAGCCACCAATTACCGGCAAAATTTAATGTCCCGATATCTACAAATTTAACCCTTTAAAGGCTAAATTGTTTTTCCTACACTGTAAAAAAATAATAGTCGAAATAACTCAATAAAATTGAGGAAAAGAATTGCCTTATTTTTATTAAGTAAATATTACCTACGGCATCTTAAGTAGAATTTACTTATTTTGCTGAATAAATTTTTACTCAGTTAAATCGAGTTACATTAACGTAAATAATTTAAGTATTGTAATCATTTTAGATAATTAAAAAAAAAGCTATGATAGGATTACATATTGCACGATTTGGTACCCATCTAATCTAACAAGTAACATCCAAAAATCATTCACTACTTCTATTTAAGATTTAACCGTATATATACATCTACCACCATCACAAACTATTACATACGCTTCAATTCGACACATATTGAAAGGCTCCAAATTTTATATATACTTGATCGTAGCATCTTAAAAGGAAAATTGGTTGACAATTTCCTGAAATATCAAGTTTTGATTTGTTTTGAACTGGGTAACAATTAAAAATTGTCTTGTCTTTGCTTAGCCATGTTAAATGAATTAGTAAATGTTTTTAAGTCCTTAAATTTTCATTCAACCACAAAAAATAATTGTTTTATTTAAAAAAGAGTTTAATTTGGTCTTAATGAATATTCATAAATTATGTAAATATTTATATTACGCACTGCATCGGTCCTTACTTTAAAAAGATAAGAATAATCAACATAAATTGTTTGAGTAATACGTATAATTTCTGATTTTGAGTTAAAATTACTAAATTAATACAAGCTGAAATTACTTAAAGTTCTTATGTATTTGATTTTACTTAAATATTCCACGTATGTTCTACTAAATTGAAAGTTTGAGTTAGCAAGACTTAAATTTAGTGCGTAAGTGGCAAAACTAATGTTTTCAAGTAAATTCTACATGGAAAAAATACGTAAAAATTACCAATGAACAAATTCTTTTTTTTACAGTGTATGAACTATCTATAGTACTTGCGTATGCGCATAATATGTTCATTTTCCTCGACGACATAAATATACGAATTTTTTCGTCAACTTAGACAGCATCATAATTATAGCTATATATTTTAATGCAGGCGCTTAGTTAGGATCTTATTTTTGAGAGGGGCGGAAGTGAGCAAGCGAATCACTTAAAGAGCGCGCGAAGCGCGGAAGCTTAGACGTTTCATCAAATTATTAGGAAAAGAAGACGATTTGTTGTACCGTTCTCGACTCTTAATCCTTGTCTGAGTTCAGTTTCCCAATCCGGCTCGAAGCGCGGAAGCTTTGACGTTTCATTTAATTATTATAGAAAGAAGACGCTTCATTGTACCGTTCGCGACCCTTAACCCTAATTGTCTGAATGAAGTTCCCCCCCCCCCCGCGTGAAGCGCGGAAGCGTAGACGTTTCAATAAATTATTAGAGAAAGATGGTGATTCGTTGTACTGTTTTCGACTCTTAATAAGCCCTAATTGTCTGAATTCAGTTCCCCCCTCTCGCGCGAAGCGCGGAAGCCTAAATGTTTTCTTCAATTATTAGAGAAAGCAGACGATTCTTTCTACTGTTCTCGACTCTTAATCCTTGTCTGAATTCAGTTTCCCCCCTCCTGCGCGAAGCGCGAAAGCTTCGACGTTTCATCAAAATATTAGAGAAAGGAAGACGATTCGTTGTACCGTTGTCGACTCTTAATCCTCGTCACAGCGGGATAAAAAGTCACAGTTCGTAGGGGAAAAAATTGTCGACCGACCGACATTATAAATCTCACCGTCTTCAAACTTCTTCATATAGTACACGAGGATCGAGCCAGAATACCGACACAGCTGACCCGACACAGCAACATATTTATGCATGTCTTTCTTGCTCCCTCGACGAGACGAGTTTTCCCAACCCCCCCCCCCCCCCCCCTCCTCTCACTCTCTTTTACTCCCACTCCTCCTCTCTCAGGCTCCTACCTCCACCTCTCTCTCCTTTCGTTCATCCCCTGTTTCTTTTGTTTCCCTTTTCTCTGTTTCCCCTTTTTCTTTCTTTTCTTTCTTTTCCTTTCTTTCCTCTTCTCCCTCTTTTTCTTTTTTCTCTTTCTTTTTTCTCTTTTCTTACCTTTCTTTCCTTTCTTTTCCTTTCTTTTCCTTTCTTTCCTTTTTTCCTTTCTTTTCCTTTTCTTTTCCCTTTTCTTTCCCTTTTCCCCTTTTTTCCCCTCCCCCTTTTCTCTTTTTCCCGAGGGCAGTGCAATTTTACCGACAATGTCCTGACAGGTGGGGGTGTCGCACCCCACTCCCCCCCCCCCCCCCCCTTTAGAGACGCCTCTGGTCACACCACAAAGATCGGAACAAGATCGAGTACAGACCGAGCAAAAATATGTTAACTCGAATAGACACGAGTCGGTCTATTTGGAGTCGGTTTGCCGGTGTGACGTGTGGCGTCACCACAATTCAACCATGAATACAAGGACAGACTTAACATAAAGAGTTTAACTTTCCACTTCTACTGACTAAAAAAATAAAACGAACAAAATATAAATGACAATGCGTTTGAAAGCAATTCGTAAACCATTAAATAGTTCGAGGTTAAACTAATATTCGAAGGATGAAACGCCCACAATGCCTTAGGGATGTAGTTAATAAACAGTGCACAGACGAGGCAAATGTTTGCAGATAATGATCTGTTATCGTAAAGAAATATTAACAATTGCATAAATGGACTCGGTTGGGTACAATCGATGGATAACAATATAAAGATTCTTGTCAAAAGAGATTTTCAAGACCATTAATTTTCCTTTTTTGTTCCCATTGTGGAAAATAAATATTGCATTATATTCGCAGCTCAGAGTCGCAAATTTCGCATGATTCGTTTTACTTTATGTGGAGAAAATGATATTGATTTTGCATCATATCTGCTCGGTCGTTGCCCTAGTATAGCAGGTGTATAGTAACATTTGTTGAATAGAAATATTATTGTTCGATAAGGGATTTGGGAGCCTTTTATGAATGCCGCAGCCAAGCCATTTCTTCCCTTTCTTTAGTGTTTCACTCAAAAATATTTTATCAGGAAAGAAGATCTACAGTAGCTCAAGATTTTCTTCAAGATGGTTTAGATAATTTAGAATGTATGACACTTCCAAATTAAATGACCTGTATAACAAGCAGAATCTACAGTCAAACTGATGGATGGTTCTTCCGGAGGTACAAACTAAGCTTGAATGTGGTATTGATCTATATCTTTCTAGTGCCAACTGGTCGGTTCGGGGAAGTACAATGTCTGCACAATGAGCCTACAATAGGCTCTGTACTTAAGCTGCTCCGTACACTGCCATCTAGGCTCTGTTCAAGGCTTTAGGAATTGTGTTAAAGTGTCACATTAGAGTCTGTGCCGGCAGACTTGGTTCGGGGGGGGGGGGGGGCGTGTAGGGTCTATTTGCAGTAGGAAATGGCATTTTAAAGAGAATCTCAAGTATAATATGCACTGCATTACGTGCCTTATTTATAAATACATAATGTTGCCATTAACAGTTTAAAGTTCGACGCATAACTAATTTTGATGCACATGATTGTGGAAAAGACTGTGATCATAAACACATATTTTCATAATACGGTAATTTTTGTATCGTTTATTTATCATTAGCCCTGTCGAACGAGCGATCTTTAAAAAAAACCATAAACAATAATATGATGTACATGTAATTATCCGGCTCGTCATTTTCACAGTTGTTTGTTTTAGATTAGTTATATCCATTTGAAGTATATCAATATCGATAACAAAGATATTGCATTTGTTTGAATTCTGATTCAAACTTCGCAAGCAAGTGATCTTTGGAAACAAATATGAACATTTATTATGACTGCAATGAAATCGTGGATCAGATAATTATGAGGTACTTAAGCATGTGCGAAGATGCATAATTGTGTTATGTGAAGGGTGGCTTAGATAATATACATCATAATATTTTAGACAACAAGTTAAAAGTTATATACTTGCATGGGAGGTAGTCATACAAATGCTGATATTGTTTTTTAAGTGAGTTTTAGGCAAGAAATGGAAGTATGTGAATAAGTTCCTTAACACTATACCAACCTCAACAAATGTTTAGTCAAGCTGTGCATTCACTTCTTTTCCATTCATTGTCCAATGCTTTCAGAAGTAAATTCGATTTCAATAGACTTATATTGTACAAATAAGTAAATATTTACTGTTGCGAATTGGCATGCCTTATCCTTGCCGTGGGTTGATCGAAATGCCTCATTTTGTTCGAGTCTGCCTCAGTTAACACCTAGAAGCCCTAATCCAAACAGAAATCTCGAAAAATGAGGAAAGTTGTGACAATATTTCAACAGCTTTTGTATACATGTTGAACTTTAGAGGCCCCAAGGGAGAAGGTGTGTGCAGCCGTTTCTGAAAATGACGATTTGATCGAGAGGTCATTACTTTCCATTCATGCTGTCCATATTAAGATTTTAAAGTAATATCTGTGTCCAAAAGTTGCGAGAGAAATGAGAAGCTGTAACCTAGACCAATATCAATAATATCCACGATATCAGTGATAGTATACTCGAGAAGCTCATCTTCAATCTGTTAAACACAAATTGACATTACTATTACCGAAAACATTCTGGATTTAGACCAACCAGGGATTTGTGATAATCACAAATCCCTGGACCAACACTAAGCAGCGACATCTCGACTGAATGTTACAGAAGGTAGATTGGCTGAACATGGGATAGTATGGATAAAGTTCACATTGTTGTTATGGCAACGTTATACTTTCAGAAGGAATTTGATCCGTTTGAACATATTGTACTCCTTGATAAGCTTATGTTTAACAGCTTGTCAATCAGCAAAGACTTTTCACGTGGTTTATATAAAGATCATCGTCTTAAATTATATATAATAGAGAGAGAGAGGGAGAGAGAGAGAGAGAGAGAGAGAGAGAGGGGGATGGGAGAGGGCGGCTGAGCCGCTAAAGATATAAAAAGCGGCAGATCCATAGTATGGGCGCGCAAGAGGCATGCACACATGGGGGGGGGGGTCCCATAACATGCAATTTTAAAATTTGGCGCTCCGCCGCCCCCTTCGCAACCATCTCAAAATCCTAGATATACCACTAGTCAAAACGAGTTGAAATGTGCAAAGTCTAACCATGGACCTACTGCCCACAGTCTAACCGTGCTACAATAACGCGGTCAAATACATGCAGGAATAGTAGTGATACAGTAACTCCCGATACAGAGGGGGGGGGGGGGGGGGGGGGGGGGGGGGGGGGGGGGGGGGGGGGGGGGGGGGGGGGGGGGGGGGGGGGGGGGGGGGGGGGGGGGGGGTGGGGGGGGGGAGGAGGGGGGTAATTCGTTTCTCTCTTTTTTCTAAGAATTATTTACCATAACAACCTTGACTAATGACAGATTTCACGAACATGCATTCTACAGTAATCAATGTTTCTAAGATGAATACAAAACGTCAGTGGCGGATCCCCCGGGCCCCCCCCCCCCTTGAGAAAAAAATAATGTAAAATTCATGAAATGCATTGATTTTGAGTAAATAAGTGTTTAAAATCAATGCAAAGAATTAAAGAGAAGCGGCATGTGGATGGGGATAATGTAATGCATATACTATGAATTTATGAAAAAAAAATTCATTTGAACCCCCCCCCCTGGCGCTCAAGGGGGGGGGGTGCAAATTGAATTTTTTTTTTGAGGATCAAAACCCCCCCCCCCCCCCCCCCCCCCCCCCCCCCCCACTGAGCGAATTTTTTGGCTGGCGCGTTTTTCAAATTTTCGGGAGCAAAAAAAAAAAAAAAAAAAATTGTGCTCTGTACCCCCCCCCCCCCCCCCCCCCCCCCCCCCCCCCCCCCCCCCCCCCCCCCCCCCCACTGAGCGACTTTTCGGCCGGCGCGATTTTCAAATTTTCGGGAGCAAAAAAAAAAAAAATTGGGCCCCCTCCCCTAAGAAATCCTGGATCCGCGCCTGCAAAACGTCACACACAAATGTTTTCGTCTGAGTACTAAAAAGATGATTTGTTGACTATAGACGTGGGTATCTGTTCTTTGTTTGAATTCGGTTTTTAGGCTGTTGACAAAAACACTGTATTTGCAGTTATGCTTAAGCAAATTCAATAGAAGAGTAACGTAATGTTGCTGATACGGTTGCGGTATTGTACAGGGGATGCCTCATATATGGAATAACATTCATGTACTTTACACATTTAATGTTTAAGTAAATATCTGACGTTGAATTCTTAGTAACTGATTATCGGATTCAGAATAATTTCAGAAACACTCTTTGGTATTTATGGCGCGTGAAATTAACGGCAATGGGGAAAACTGTGCAACAAGAATGAAAATGATCATTATTGTATTTCGATGAATCATTTTTACTCTTATATCCACGCAACTTGTTTTATATATATATTTCGATTGACTATATACTCTCTTCCTTTCAATATGATGTTGTATTTTGTAGTATATTGTATTTTCTGTTTATCAACTGCGAGAATTAAAACTGAGTAAATAATTTAAAAATTCTTATGAAAATCATGATTCAACAGAAACCTTGGATAAAGTTTATCATGCAGCCTAGACATGGCTAGTGGAGTCTACTGTAGGCCTATACTAAATTTTGTTAAACCCGTTATTACAAAGCTTTAACAAAAACAAGATTTGTAGCCTTCGGCTTTGCTCTTCGGAAACATTTTTATGGTTTAAGTAGTCAATCGTGAACTTCGTGGACTCATTTACTGCACACTTTAAATGTGATATAGGTCTTGTCAAACATGCATGTCTTTGCAGTCGCCTTCTATAAATGTTACCAGGCGGTTAAAAAAATAACTCTCTCCTCTATACAGGAACAAACATTTCGGAAATAAAATTGCGTAGCCATATTACGTGAAAATGGGGGAGGGAGAGAGAGGAAAAGAGAGGGGGATTATTTTCCTTTACCTCATTCTCCAAGACTAGACATTTTCCCCATGATAATTATTGCTTGCGTCACCTGTAGGGTATATGGGTACATTATTTCTAGAACACGTTTAATTATACCCTCTGTTTTTAAGTAGGTAACTATATTCTTTATCTTTATACTCTACTTGTCATCTCATAAACTTGATATCAGTATATTTAGAGGGAACTCATAATCAGACCAAAAGGTCATGATAATGATAACTCGCAGGCGGTAGGCGTTAATACATGCATTAATTAATTACTGTGACTCAAGGAGAGATAAGGATTACCCGGAAAGTACAGTTATCACGAAATGTACACACAAATATATATAATATATCATATATTATATTATACTGTATATGAAGATATTCCCTCTCCTCTCTCTCTCTCTCTCTCTCTCTCTCTCTCTCTCTCTCTCTCTCTCTCTTGTAAACTGGCCCCATGGAAGACCAGCAGCAACAATTATAGTTGCAGCTGAATATGGGCTACCAGCCGTATACGGTCCCTTTTTCTCTGTATGATTATTTTATATGTATTTGTATCTGATTTTATTATACGGAAATAAAAACAACAAACAACAACATCTCTCTCTCTCTCTCTCTCTCTCTCTCTCTCTCTCTCTCTCTCATTCTCCCCCCCCCCCCCCCCTCCCTCCCATGTCCTCCGCATTTCTCTTACCTCGGGTTCTGCTACCGTAAAGGCTGAGTTTACAGCTGTAAACGTCCCTTCTGTTGACATACTCCAAGATGACAGGTCAGTACAACGAAAGAACAAAGTACAACGAAAGAACAAAGGACGGCAATATTCCTTTCTTGTGAAATCTTCAGAAAATTTGTACTTTTGAACGGAGTACAGCGAAATAATCTTAACCATGCACCAGCTCACAACGGTAATAAATCTGGAAAATAATGTCACACTATAATTATAGCGAACAACTCCTCAAAACACCAATTTCAGATGTCAATGCAGTTCGAAATCACGCACACTCGCTTCCGACAATGTCAAACTGTGAAATGACTCGTTTGACTGCACTCAGAAACTATTTTTTAAAGTACCCTGAATGAACCTGAGAAATAAAGCTCGGATATTGTGCGCAAGTTGTCGACTGCAACCTCGGGTTTCGATCAGTTTCGGATTGAAATGCAGCGAAATATTTGTGAAAAGGGAGGGTGGGGCAGAGATGGCTAAGGCAGTGGCGTCGAAAGAAGGTGCGCGGGCCACTTGTCTACACCCCCCCCCCCTCTTCACATGTAGAAAGGGGGTATAAATGATGACTATGGTAATATTGATAATGATGATGATAATAGTCTGATACAAATAATATTAATAATAACAATAGACTGTATTTATAAAGCGCACATCACCGCTAATGTTAATGTGCAGCTGAGTCTGAAATAAAGTTCTGAATTGAATTGAATTGTTAATAAATGTTGGGGTCCAGGGTAAGCAGGGTTGGTGTACAATCCTCACTGGATGAGGCCGTATGTAGGCTATCTTTCACACGAGAGAGAGAGAGAGAGAGAGAGAGAGAGAGAGAGAGAGGGGGTTGATGGCAGAAGAGAGAGGAGAGAGAAACAGAGAGAGAGAGAGAGAGAGAGAGGGGGTGGAAAAAGAGAGATGAGAGAGAAACAGAGAGAGACAGAGAGAGACAGAGAGACAGAGAGAGAGAAACAGAGAGAGAGACAGAGACATAGAGAGAGAGAGAGAGAGAGAGAGAGAGAGAGAGAGAGAGAAAGAATCCCTGCACTGTAGAACGCCCTCATCATAATATGAATGCATTCGATTTCGCGGAGGTCAATGGGGCTCAAACTGTAGCAATCTTGATTTATTGAGAGATATTAAGATCCGATAACGTCTCTACAATGTCGTCTCAAATTATACAATGGAAATAATATCTGTAAGCCAAAAGAAAATAGGTCCAGTCCCTCACAATAGAAAGAATTCTGTAGCAAATCTAAAAGAGGCATCAATTGACTTGATTATGTTTCTGTATGACAGCATCTATCACGTATCAACAAGTATTTTAATCCTCCATAATAGCACAACAAACTGTCAAACGTCATAAGTATCAATGGAAATAGAATGACCGATTCGCTACTTGCTGGCAATAAGAAGTTTTGTGTATAATAGGCCTATATTTTTTTTTTTTATATAAGAGTGTTCTTTCTTTTTTCGTTTATAATTATTTCAATTTCTAATACGTTCCAAGCTTTAGACGTGTCATTCTCACTCAATTATGTCGTTTCTCAAATCAATGTCATTCTTTTTGGCTCTAATAAGTCGTCATTTATGTGAAGTAAATATTAGGCCAACTGTATTTGTTACTTCCTTATTATAGTGGTGACCTATTTCTCAAACATTCTTTGTTGATTCATCTTTACGGGGATTGCACTTATTATTTTGGTCTTATTGTCTCGTATTTTCATTGGATGCCAGTGAATACGCCGTGATCGTTAAAGACCCACGTTAATCTTGATAGCAAGAATTATCTTATCACAGTAGTATAGATTACAGATTCGACAGATTGAAAATTTATAAGTGTTTTTCACAGATTTCGAGATTTTGCTGGTTGCGGTTGAATACTGGGCCCTACTGGTCTACGGTTTGATATACTTGACTGCAGCTCCGGAAAATGTCCTCTAATTGGGAGGACATTCCCACGCCCCTCTTATTGTTTCTGATAAGCAAATCAATATTTACTAAAGAATTGGGACATAAACTATTCAAGTGCCAAAGGGGGTCATCCCACAAACAAACCCAAAACCATTCAGGGTGGTGGGAACGTGAGGGTTGAGCATATAAACCTGTGGCGCTATAGGGGATTGTTAGCGAAGGTCCCATGATGCACCTGACTTAGCATTTGATTGACGCGTTCCATAGAAGTTGTTAACATTTCTGACTGTGTATAATTATTGAGATTATGATTGCCACAAAAAAACACAAATTTGTCACGTTTAGTGTGATTAAATAGGTCTATTGTACCCGTTCAATAGACCGGAAAAATAAATAGCGAATATTTGCTAGTTACACAGTGCAGGCGTCATTACAATATTCGGCCCTTTCATATTTCAATTCAATTCAATGTATTACATATATATATCTAATGTATTTATTTGTCCAATGTACTTTCAACGTGGATATTACTGTCAGTTATGTAAGTCCCCTAGTTGATAAACATAGTAGCATACACATGCTTTAGCAAAACAAACACTCGGAAATTATTATTCAATAACATCTGAGAATGTACGATATTATCTAGATCATTTAGGAATAAATCATTGTCAAAATCATTCCATAAATTGGGGTAAAACAAAAAATATTCAACCTTTATGACCAACAGTGTATAAACCGAGGGGCAAAGTCAGAAAAGAGGAGTTTACCTGCCACTACCTCACAAACTAAGTACACCTTGTTCATTCGAAAGATTTCATCATAATACACAGTATGTCAGAGGTGTTGTTGTTTAATTTGTAACGAACACCCCTAAATCGAAGGGGGTGTCCAAAAAAAGAGGCCCTTTTGATGAAAAATAGTATTTTGTGAATAACATTTTAAGAAAACCTTAAACCATTATGAATTTGGTGTCATATGAAAGAAAATTAAATTATTTACATTTTTATACCAATAGCAATGGAATTGGGATTAATTAACATCGACAATTTAAGTAAAAACATGATATTTTTCGAAATATTGAATTTAATCAAAAACTGTTATTTCCATATATCAAAATTGGAGAAGTGCCTTTTGTAAATTTCCAGGAATTTGCCAATGTACAAGGACAATGTCATGTGCAAAGGAAAGGCTTATATCTCTGTTCAGTGAAAAGTTAAAGTAACCTAAAGTTATTGATTTGATTTCCACAAAAACAACATTTTTGCCCACATGCCACGTGTATTAGTGTATTGAGGACGTGTTTGGTGTGTTCACATCGAATTTTAAAGATAACTTTTAATTAAGTAATGACCATGGATTTGGTCTCAAAAGATCGATAATTGAAGTACCTTAAAGTACTCAATTTCATTGAGTCATGTAGTGTGTGAAATATAAATTTGAGCCGAAAAGATGCTTTTTGGAGATATCTTTTCCCTCTGATTTTGGCCAGTATCTCGGTATATTAACTTGACATATTGATTGGACATTTTGTAGTGCAGAAAGTTCAAAGGATTTGGAGTGCTGAATGCAATTGATTTTGTTCTGTACTCTGTGATGTTTCATGTAGGCATTTGCAGTCCCCCACCCCCCTCAGGCTCGCGACAAAGGCGGACCCCATGGACCCCATCCGTAAAGATAGAAGTTGTTCCCAAGACAACCTTTTATTGTATACAATAACTTGGAGAGAGTGTGAGTTTTTTTACAGTTAAAGTTAAAAAAACACTCCCGTTGACCTTTTATTCTTTACACAATTTCTTGCTGGCTGCTGCTTCGAGATCACTTGAGCGAAGAAAGATAGCAATGTATAGCTAGAATCCATATTCAGTAAACTAAGGATTAATCCTTTTAATGCAAATGGTTCTTTAACTATCTTGACCAGAAGTGCCTTTCAAGCTCAATAATCGGGGCATCATCCGATTGAACGTTGTGGCCAATATTATGGGCGTTTTCTACTCCTGATTGAGATGGAATGCCTCATCTGAGGACTCTTTAAAAAGAGCAAATAATAAAGACAGTGCAATTTAAATTCCAAGGGATGGATTAAAGTTTTTATCGCTGATGACGGCATCTAGAATTTACTGAATTGCCAAAACTCGAGAGCTTCCAGGGGCTCGCTGGAGCGATGTATAGCTAGAATCCCTATGTGTAGTGAGCACATTTTTTTAAATTTTATTTATTTATTTTTTTTTTTTGGGGGGGGGGGGAGGGGGTCCTCGAAAATTTAAAAATTTGCATCCCCCCCCTTGAGCGTCAGGGGGAGGGACCCAACCCCCCAAAAAGGTAAAAATCACATGTTTTTACATGATTTTTTTTTCTCAAGGGGGGGGGGGGCCGGGCCCCCCGGCCCCCCCCCCCCTGGATCCGCCACTGCATGGCATCAGGGGCCCTAAGGCGGACCCCATGGACCCCATCCGTAAAGATAGAAGTGGTTACCGATACCACCTGCTGTTGTATAAAATTGTTTTTTAGGAGAAAGTGTGAGATTCCATAGCTCAAGACTGAATTGCTAAAACCTCAGAGCGTCATGCAAGCTCCGCACCGGAACCTCCGGCAGGGGTTGACTCTGCCAGCCCCCAATCTCTGCCATGTTGTACGGATCATTATAAAGCAAAATATGCCCCAATAAATAATTCATATATAAAAAATATATGTGCTCTGCCTCTTGACCCCATCCAGAAGGGCTAAGTCCCTTCAAAATGTTATTCACAAAATACTATTTTTCGTCAAAACGGCCTCGTTTCTCGACGCCCCCTCCGATTTAGGGGTGTTCGTTACAAATTATTAAAAAAACACCTCTGAAATTTTGTGTATATTATGATAAAATCTTTCGAATGTACAAGGTGTGCTTAGTTTGGGTGGTAGACGCAGGCAACTCAAAAACTAAGCATGATATTTGACTTTGGCCCTAGCTCCGCTTAGTAATATCTTTAAGAAAAATGTAACTGGAGCGATTATGATGTTAGACTTCACTAGGGCATTTGATGTTAATGCTTATGCTTTTTGTAAATAACTCTTTAGAAAAATTGAACTTTGGTCCGTCTTTTCGAAAGTGAGTCGAGATTCTTTACACCAACATTGTAAACTGTAAATAGACGGATATCATAAACGTTTTCAGTCAAGAGAGGGATACGTCAAGGATGTCCCCTCTCAGCATTATTGTTCATTTTGGCAGCTGCATTTATGGCTTATAGAGTAAGGAAAATAATATCATTCAATAATTTATTTTTAAAGGAAAAGTTGAATTCTACACAAAATAATTTTTTGTGAGATAATGAAAAACTGATTGTCAAATTTGAAAGAACATAATATTTAAATGACAAAACCAACTTTGTTTGATCAAAATCGGTTCAGAGACGGCTGAAATATAACGATGTGTAATACTTATGTACCACCACAAATATTAGGTATTTTGAAAAAATTGAAAAATACCGTTGGAAAAACGAAAACACGCCTTTTACGTCGTATTTCAGCTATTGCCGATGTTGGCTTTTTTGTTGGCATTTTCGTGTTGCTTATATACGCACAACCAGCCGGCTCATGTTTATTTTTAATTAAATAATTAATCAACGGTCACCATGTTTTTTTTAAAATTGGAGCTGAATTGGTATGCTCGTATTGGTTAAACTTCACACATTTTGGGGTCTAAAATTACCTTCATAGCAATTTTAGGTTCTAAAAGGGCACTAGAAATGTCATAGATAAGAATATAAGAGCAATAACCATGGACTTTGAAGGCATTTGGGGTCTGAAAACAGGGGCGTCGCCAAAGGGGGGGTGTGGGGGGTGCGACACCCCCCACCTGTCAGGATATTGTCGGTAAAATTGCGCTGCCGTCGGGAAAAAGAGAAAAGGGGAGGGAAAAAAAGAGAGGGAAAAAAAGAGAGGGGAAGGGAAAGAAAAGAAAAAAAGAAAAGGGAAAGAAAAGAAAGAAAGGAAAGAAAGGAAAGAAAGGAAAAGAAAGGAAAGAAAAGAGAAGAAAGAAAGAGAAAAAAGAAAAAGAGGGGGAGAGGAAAGAAAGGAAAAGAAAGAAAAGAAAGAAAAGGGAAAAAGAAGAAAAAAAAGAAACGGGGGGTGAAAGAGAGGAGAGAGAGGGGAGGTAAGAGTCTGAGAGAGGAGGAGTGGGAGTAAAAGAGAAAAGGGGGTTGTTGGGTGGAGTCGTCTCGTCGAGGGAGCAAGAAAGACACGGGTGAATATGTTGCTGTGTCGGGTCAGCTGTGTCGGTATTCTTGCTCGATCCTCATCAATGCATAAGTTTGAAGTCGGTGAGATGTATATTGTCGGTCGGCCGACAAGTTTTTTTTCCCTACTGCGACTTCTTATCCGCTGTGACGACTTCGAGAGTGACTACAACTACAATACTTGTATTTTCTCGAAGTTTCACTTTCCTATAATATCAGCTTAAGAAATCAGAGGTTTAAAATTTTCGGGGAAACTAAATTCAAACAAGGTTAAAGAGTCAACAACGGTACGACGAATCATTTTCCTTTCTTTATATTGTGATGAAACGCCAAAAATTCCGCGCTTCGCGCGGAAGGGGAAACTTCATTTAGACGAATCGAGAACGGTACAACGCATCGTCTTCTTTCTCTAATAATTTAAGGAAACGTCAAAGCTTCCGCGCTTCGCGCGAAAGTGGGAAACTGAATTCAGATGAATAGGGCTTACTAAAAGTCGAAAACGTTACAACGAATCGTGTTCTTTCTCTAATAATTTAAGGAAACGTCAAAGCTTTCGCGCTTCGCGCGAGAGGGGGAAACTAAATTCAGATGAATAGGGCTTAATAATAATAAGATTCTAAAACGGTATGAGGAATCGTCTTCCTTTCTCTATATTGTGATGAAACCCCGGAAGGGGAAAACTTCATTTAGACGAGTCGAGAACAGTACGACGAATCGTCTTCTTTCTCTAATAATTTAAGGAAACGTCAAAGCTTCCGCGCTTCGCGCGAGAGGGGGAAACTGAATTCAGACAAAATTAATAGGGCTCATTTAGAGTCGAAGACGGTACAACGAATCGTGTTCTTTCTCTAATAATTTGAGGAAACATCAAAGCTTTCGCGCTTCGTGCGAGAGGGGTAAACTGAATTCAGATGAATAGGGCTTACTAAAAGTCGAAAACGTTACAACGAATCGTGTTCTTTCTCTAATAATTTAAGGAAACGTCAAAGCTTTCGCGCTTCGCGCGAGAGGGGGAAACTGAATTCAGATGAATAGGGCTTAATAATAATAAGATTCTAAAACGGTATGAGGAATCGTCTTCCTTTCTCTATATTGTGATGAAACCCCGGAAGGGGAAAACTTCATTTAGACGAGTCGAGAACAGTACGACGAATCGTCTTCTTTCTCTAATAATTTAAGGAAACGTCAAAGCTTCCGCGCTTCGCGCGAGAGGGGGAAACTGAATTCAGACAAAATTAATAGGGCTCATTTAGAGTCGAAGACGGTACAACGAATCGTGTTCTTTCTCTAATAATTTGAGGAAACATCAAAGCTTTCGCGCTTCGCGCGAGAGGGGTAAACTGAATTCAGATGAATAGGGCTTACTAAAAGTCGAAAACGTTACAACGAATCGTGTTCTTTCTCTAATAATTTAAGGAAACGTCAAAGCTTTCGCGCTTCGCGCGAGAGGGGGAAACTGAATTCAGATGAATAGGGCTTAATAATAATAAGATTCTAAAACGGTATGAGGAATCGTCTTCCTTTCTCTATATTGTGATGAAACCCCGGAAGGGGAAAACTTCATTTAGACGAGTCGAGAACAGTACGACGAATCGTCTTCTTTCTCTAATAATTTAAGGAAACGTCAAAGCTTCCGCGCTTCGCGCGAGAGGGGGAAACTGAATTCAGACAAAATTAATAGGGCTCATTTAGAGTCGAAAACGGTACAACGAATCGTGTTCTTTTTCTAATAATTTGAGGAAACATCAAAGCTTTCGCGCTTCGCGCGAGAGGGGTAAACTGAATTCAGATGAATAGGGCTTACTAAAAGTCGAAAACGTTACAACGAATCGTGTTCTTTCTCTAATAATTTAAGGAAACGTCAAAGCTTCCGCGCTTCGCGCGAGAGGGGGAAACTGAATTCAGACAAAATTAATAGGGCTCATTTAG
Source organism: Strongylocentrotus purpuratus (assembly GCF_000002235.5). Classification (NCBI taxonomy): domain Eukaryota; kingdom Metazoa; phylum Echinodermata; class Echinoidea; order Camarodonta; family Strongylocentrotidae; genus Strongylocentrotus; species Strongylocentrotus purpuratus. The sequence goes on from NW_022145612.1 coordinate 56,676,541, forward strand.
AGTCGAAAACGGTACAACGAATCGTGTTCTTTTTCTAATAATTTGAGGAAACATCAAAGCTTTCGCGCTTCGCGCGAGAGGGGTAAACTGAATTCAGATGAATAGGGCTTACTAAAAGTCGAAAACGTTACAACGAATCGTGTTCTTTCTCTAATAATTTAAGGAAACGTCAAAGCTTTCGCGCTTCGCGCGAGAGGGGGAAACTGAATTCAGATGAATAGGGCTTAATAATAATAAGATTCGAAAACAGTATGAGGAATCGTTTTCCTTTCTCTACATTGTGATGAAACCCCGGAAGGGGAAAACTTCATTTAGACGAGTCGAGAACAGTACGACGAATCGTCTTCTTTCTCTAATAATTTAAGGAAACGTCAAAGCTTCCGCGCTTCGCGCGAGAGGGGGAAACTGAATTCAGACAAAATTAATAGGGCTTATTTAGAGTCGAAAACGGTACAACGAATCTTGTTCTTTCTCTAATAATTTAAGGAAACGTCAGAGCTTCCGCGCTTCGCGCGAGAGGGGAAAACTGAATTCAGACAAAATTAATGGGGTTTATTAAAAGTCGAAAACTGTACAACGAATCGTGTTCTTTCTCTAATGATATGAGGAAACGTAAAAGCTTGGGGGAAACTGAATTCAGATGAATAGGGCTTATTAAGAGTCGAAAACGATACGACGAATCGTCTTCTTTCTGTAATAATTAAATAAAACCAAAACTTCCGCCTTTCGCGCGGGTGGGGAAGCTTCATTCAGATTAGGATTAAGAGTCGAGAACAGTACACCGAATCGTCTGCTTTTTCTCATAATGTAAGGAAAAGTCAAAGCTTCCGCGCTTCGCGCGAGAGGGGGAAACTGAATTCAGACAAAATTAATAGGGCTTATTTAAAGTCGAAAATGGTACAACGAATCGTGTTCTTTCTCTAATGATATGAGGAAACGTCAAAGCTTTCGCGCTTCGCGCGAGAGGGGGAAACTGAATTCAGATGAGTAGGGCTTATTAAGAATCGAAAACGGTACGACGAATCGTCTTCTTTCTCTAATAATTTAATGAAACGTCAAAACTTCCGCGCTTCGCGCGGGAGGGGGAAGCTTCATTCAGATTAGGATTAAGAGTCGAGAACAGTACACCGAATCGTCTGCTTTTTCTCATAATTTAATGAAACGTCAAAGCTTCCGCGCTTTGCGCGGGGGGGGGGGAATACTGAATTCAGAAAAGGATAAACAGTCGAGAATGGTACAGCAAATCGTCTTCTTTTTTTATAATAATTTAATGAAACGTCAAAGCTTTCGCGCTTCGCGCGGGAGGGGGGGGGGGGAAACTTCTTTCAGCCTAGGATTACCAGTCGAAAACGGTACAATTAATCGTCTTCTTTTCCTAATAATTTAAGGAAACGTCTAAGCTTTCGCGCTTCGCGCGGGAGGCTCATCACCCACACCCCTTATGAGCGCGCTTTTAAGTAATTCTCTTGCTCACTACCGCCCCTCCCTAAAATAAGATCATATAGCTCCGCGCCTGCATTAAAATATATAGCTATGATGCTGACTAAATTTAAGAAATAATTCGTATATTAATGTCGTCGAGGAAAATGACCATTTTGCGCATATGCAAGTACTATAGATAGTCCATAGGAAAAACAATTTAGCCTTCGGCCCCAGGTTTATAGGGTTGACTTTGTAGATATTGGAAATTTAATTTTGTCGGTAATTGGTGGCTACTTTTGTCGGTAATCGTTGGCCTCTACACCCCCCCCCCCCCCACTGAAAAAGGTCTAGCGACGCCCCTGTCTGAAAACAGAACTCAACTATCCCTTTAAAGGTTGCAACTCTACACTTACACTTTTACAGTGTGCTGACGACACCTTATTATATTATGTTAAAATAAAAATTCTCTAAGGAATATAGGTCTACTAGTAGATGAATTAGACTTATTCTGAAAAGTCGCAAGCCCGAAATTAAATAAATAAAAATCTGTTCTCTTTTGGATTGGAGATAATAAGAAAATAGGGCCTATAGGTAGTCTCTCTCCGACCTATCTTAGTTGGTCAACAGCATACTTAGGATATTTTATATCTGCAGACGTATACTATGCTACAAAATTGAGTTGGGAAAATGAATTGACCAAACTACAGAAACTCCTGGATAACTGGAAAAGCAGAAACCTCATGTTATTTGGAAGAATCACTGTTGATCGATTGAGTTTTCCGTTTAAAATGGCTTTGTAGATCGGATGACAGTAAAATTCCATGGAAAGATATGTGTAATTAAGTTGATTTGCTCGGTGGCGTAAAACTTCTGTTAAACTGTAACTATGACCAAATATTATTATTCGATATCCAGAAATGGCAACTTCTACCTAGAAATATTAAAAGCCTAGAATTATGTGAAAGGACAATATACTTGTAGTGATATTGTCAATCAAACGAGCTGGCTAAAATTTAATCAACTGCAGACTGTTGCATGCAGATCATTATCATAATGAAATTAGATTCATGATTAATAATTAGTTGGAGATTAAGAAGAAGAGAATGTCTGCATTGGGGCTGGCGTATAGGCCTATAACTGTTTCACAGGCATTCTTTGGATATTATTATCATTCACTGAACAATTATCGATTAGCGCCATCTTGCTACCGTACCAATTCTGACGTAACGCAGCAACAGGTGTCGCTCGGTTTTCGAGGTTGATCTGGTTGCAGACGATTTACACGTCGAAAAACATTTAAGTGAATTCGAGGCTTTATCATCAAGTGATCGACAACATTTTGAAGCTGTAGCCCTTGTTTTTATTTCATTATCGTAGGGAAGGTGGATTAAATAAACTCAAGAATGGGCAGTTTGAAAGAGCTTTGCGACGGACTACCCCTGGATCCACTCCCCCAGCCGCGCCCCCGTGACGAAAGCGTTGCCCATGCTCCAGTGCTCAACACCGAACTCAACGCTTCCGAAACGCGGGTAATAGTACTACACAAAACAACAATACGGTTGCATACTGTACATGTGTTTAAGTGTAATATGGGGGTAGAGTTCAATAGAGATACTCAATACATTATCTACTTACAATGGATATGGATAACACACTTTAGAAATTACAATTAGATCTAGTCATTTAAAATTAGACAGAAATAATGAATAAAGTAGATCTACCTTTATTTAAAAAAGTAAGCCTAATTAAACAGATCTATTTTGTAATCTTGGCATGCTTTTAAATCTCTATCGTTCTGACATTGACACAGATATATCTTGAACCAGGATATTCAGGAAAAGACTTTATTTGATCTCTACATTCTGTTTCAAGGCATCAAGCATGCAATGTGTGTGAAATTCCTGTCATAGCTTGCAGTATATACCTGCGGAACATTACAATTGCTATTCCAAATAATCTGTAAAGGTATTTTTAATTAAATTTGTTATATATTAAATGCATATGTTTAGCACCCAAAACTTTCTCCCGATGTCAGTGACCACACCACTCACACTCATCATCAATAGTGATCTGTCAGTTTATGACAGTTTCAGTGACCAATTCAAAATTCACTGCTAAACTGACCATCATAAATTTAAAAAGATCTTGTCCATTCAGGGTAGCGAGTCAATTAAATTGTCACAGGTGGTTGGTCTGTAATTATTTTAAATCTTGTTGGTATGACTGTCTACTGAGAACTAGATATTTTGAGAATGGATATGAAGTTGATATATTATTTTAGGTGACACTCTTCATAAAATTGTTGCGATTATTTTAGACAGATAATTTGTGCTACATGCCTACATATGTCACTAATTTCAATTGTATAATCTGTCATCAACTCTACATTCACAGGCAAAGGGAAGGGACTGAAGTTGATCATGATGGGATTATAATTTTATCTTTTTCAAAGATTGCGGGGTAGAAGATGGTGATTAGTGCGATGACTGGAGTTATTTTCCTGCTCCACAGTTTTCCTACTTTTTTCTTCCCTTTGTGCTTTATACTCTTGCCTAATATTAATTTGTTTTCATATCCACATGCTTCTAATGTTTTTTACGCAGTAATTTTTTTTATAATGATCTTGCATTATTGTTAAATAATGAATTGTAAATATGATGTTTTTTAATCAAATTTTTGTAAATCATGCATGTAATTCAGCCATTGGCTGCGATATTTTGATGAATAAATACCTTACCTAATTACCTTACCTTATATAATATTGGCTGCCCTTGAATGGTATATCTGATATACCACGAAAGAAAGGCAATATTCTTTGTTAAGATCCATATATATATATCCCAAAATCACATACTTTTGAAATGGAGTGAAATAATGAATCTTGATTTTACAGCTGGCCCTTCAGAATGCCCTGCGATACTTCCCATCTTCTCTTCATGAGACCTTGGCATCTGAGTTTGCTTCTGAACTGAGGAACTATGGTCACATCTACATGTACAGGTTCAGGCCTCAGCTGGAGATAAGGTGAGTTTGAAACTCTAAAAACAAGAATCTCAATCCAAACTAATTTTTGTTCACAAGTAAATCTGGCCTAAACTGTACAAACCTAGCATAACGTATAGGACAGTTTTCATTACTTATGTTTTCAAGTCAGTTTGTGTTGAACTAAAAATCTAGTGTAAGTCAAATTTTCAAGCTTTCTGAAGGCTTTTGATGATAACTATTTATATTTTGCAGTACTGCCTTTATGTTACTGTTAATTTCAGCACAAAATGAAGATCATTATCATACATAAAATTGTATCATGGTGGTCATAAATTGAGAATTGAGATTGCTTTTTATGTAATGCAAATCTTGATGTGTTTTGTTTGTAAAACACTGAGTGACTATTGAGGGCAACCTTATTGTAGGGCACCATTTCTCTCTAGCTATACTCAGGTACTATTGTCGGTAATATTTCTTATTTTATTTGTTCCTTTCTGTATGTTTGACCCTGAGCCATAATATAAAATGTAATAAAGAATAAATAATTTCACACAGTTCATGCAGTCCCATATTGATAACTGTATGAAGTATTTTAAATTACGTGTAAACCGTACAGGTAACTAGTAATACTTGGTATTGCAGTCTGAGAAGTAACTCAGTTGAGGGCAATTCCAAGTTATTGTTCCATATATCACAAAACTCATAGCCCTACTAAATTTTCTTTTTTTAATAACTTTTACCTGACTGCTAAGATGTGTATACTTGTAAGTAAGCAACCAGGGGACTGACGCCTTAATTAAAGTCATCTCCAAGGGACTTGGTAAATAGGATTAATTCCCACTCACTATGAACATGACCGACAAAGAAAGCGGACAAAATATACAGTTCCTCAGGTAGACAAAGGAACATCCCTTCACTGCTATTATGTACAAATGTGTAGAACAGGTGTCACATGCATATTCACCTGTACTACACATTTTTACATAATTGAGGAACTGTATATTTTATCTGCTTTCTTTGTCTGTCATGTTCATAGTGACTTACATGTAAGGGCACCAGCCCATCCCTTTGGTTTCAAACCTGGAACCTCCCAGTTACAAGACCATTGATCTACCACTGAGCCATCGCACCTCCTAGAGCTTTTATCAGACCAAATATGAATTGAAAAGACACATCTTGTGTCAATGATCAAACCTCTGCAATACTTGGTAATGTATGGAACACCAAAAGGAACAAATAACCTGGAGTTGTCTTGACATAATCTCAAACTGCCTGACATGTTTTGTTCATTTATTGTTTACAAGAGCTTACCCGATAGACGAGTATCCTGCGAACTCACGTCAGGCTGCTGCCATCATGCTGATGATAATGAATAACCTAGACCCACACGTTGCTCAGGTATAACCACAATATTTAGTTCTTCTCTGTGATCCTTTAAATATCAAGCCAGAGATAACTTGGGGTGGAGTCGGTTGGAAATGCGCTTTATTCCAAAATTCAACAGGTATCCAACATGTTATGGTATATAACAGTCGCCCTGTTCGCTTTCTCAAGGTTGCGCTCTCTTTAATGTTAGAATATATGTGAATATCATTTGAGTCAGCCCAACAGAGGACTACAGTGATCCACACTGTCTGACCCCTGGAGTAACTGCTGCTATAGGGCTGCTTCAAAAGAGATAGCTAGTGCGTGCTTGATAAACCTTTCTCCTAGCTGTAATAAGAACGGTCACGAGAACGGTCACGAGAACGGTCACTTCCACCAGATGGTGCCAGCACCACGGAAATGGTTTAACATTGGTCACCTTTCATGTATAAACTAGAGTATGGGGCTTTGTATGAATGTAGAATATGTGTACTATGATATGTGGGCTGTAATGGCAATGAGATCTCTCGAAAGGGGAGGTTCTAAAGATCACCCCCAAATGACTACAGGTGTGGATGGGACAAGTGCCATTGGATCTCTGTGGTGTATTCTGTGGTTGAGTCCAGCGTTGATAACCTTACATGTTTCAAATAATAAATTTACCAAGGAGACTAGTTTATTAATGTGTACTTATTTTATGCATACTTGTTTTGTTAAAAATGTTCTAGATGACCCAAATCTTACCTGAGGGTTAACAGACAAAGCCACAAACATATTTCTGAAATCTTACTCCATCTATTGAAATACTACCATTGATAACCTATTGTATTATTCAAAATTTGCTTTTCATACTTATCTTTTTTTTTTAATGTTACTATTTATTCTGTGCAGTTTCCACATGAATTGGTGACATATGGAGGCAATGGACAAGTGTTTTCCAACTGGGCTCAGGTGAGGTGATAACTTCACAATAATTTCAATGTGCACTGAATAACTTCCAGTCATATGCATGAACAATCTTGTTACAGAATTGATTTATTATGAAGTTCCAGATAGAACTGTTTCATGATAAAGAAACTGTAGGAATAATGAAAACATACCCAAATAAACATGTTCTTAATGTGATTATTGTTTTGATCTGGGGATGATGATGGTGTGAAACATATAATGGATACTCCTCAACTCATTCATCTGAACTAGCAGTCAACTTTCCTGGTCTATTATAGGTTTATTGGCTCATAAACTCTTGATTTGGGCAAAATGATAGAAAGACGATAAGCAAACATTGCCTTGGTGACATAATCACATTTGCTGCGCATTCTATTTCAGCAAAGATAAGGGTTAGGGTGGCGATTGGGATTTAGGTTCACTCTAGGCTAGGGTTGGGGTTTAGTATAGTGTTTGGTCCACGCTTGAAGTGGAGCATTTGTAAGTGTAGGCAAAGAATTGAAGTGAAATTGTTGCAGAAGCATGTGGCATAGAAATAATGTATCATTTAGTCAAAGATTTTAGTCATTTCTTTTTGGTCCATTCTGCAGTTCTGGTTGGTGATGTACTACTTAGCTCAGATGAGTGAGGAACAGACTTTAGTCATGTCTTCAGGGCATCCTTCTGGTCTCTTTCCAAGTCATCGGGAAGCACCCAGAGTAGTTGTCGCCAATGGCATGGTCAGTTCAGGGCTTGTATTCAGGGTTACTTTTCTTCTTGTCAAGGAAAGGTCAGGGAAATTAAATCAGAAAAATCACTCCAATCAGGGAAAAATCATTGTATTTCTTTGACCCCAAAAGTAACAGGTTGGTCTCTAATATATTTTATCTTATGTCAAAAAGAATTGTCCAAATAATGAATTTGTTGAGCTTTTGCTGCATTTGTGAGGAATATTATGTTCCTCTTGCTGTGAATCATATGTATAATTTGTATTTAGATATGTTGGCATTTAAAGAATGGATTTAAATGAAATATAGCAAAATCAGTTTTTTACTGGGGTTTGGTTAGTATCTACGAAAAATGAAAATGGGTTTGAGCTCAACGAGGATAAATGTTTTGTAAAAAATTATTAAGCCTTCCTTCCATACCACTTTTTAAGCACCGTTTTATTATTATTATTATTTTTGAGAGTCCTGTCTTATAAGAAGTTGAGATATATCAGAATCAATAATAATTTACTATGAAATTTACATCAGTCACAGCTTTAAACAAGAGAGTGAGGAGACTATAAGTTTGTGATGGTTTTGAGGATAAGTGGTTGATTTATATCATCATCACTTCTTAAAGTTTATGAGACAGCGCTTGGTGGTAAAATCATTGATTGAATTTAGATACTGACCGTGATCTTCTTATTTACAGATGGTACCCAATTATTCAACGAGGGAGAATTACAACAGACTCTTTGCAATGGGAGTGACTATGTAAGTGCCTTTTGCCAATATTCTCTTTGATTTTAATGTCATGGTTGTGAAGAAGCAGATAGCTACAGGCTTTATTTAGATTGTTTTCAAAACTGCAGTTGCAAGGGTTGCAAAATTTGTAGATGGATTTCCCTAATCCCTTGCAGACATGAAAAAAGAGTTTTGATCATTATCATAACTAGACTAGAATGTATGTCTCATTGAATTTTTACACCCAAAGGGTAATATAGGAATATGTAGAATTGAATAAAAAATCATTATGGCAACTGATAATAGACCTATATTTAGTTTTCTTATTTTGTTTTTTCTTTTCAAGAGAGTGTCCTTGGTCTGCATTCTTTTCTAATCAGTATTGGAAGTTTTGGAAAACAGAATGTGTTTTTGTTATGACAGACCAATTTTACAGTTCAACTAGTGTATCTGTTAATATGACAGATCATGGTCTGTCACAGCAAGGGAGACAAACACCAAGATAGAGAGACAGACAGACACACAAAAAGCACTGGATAATCCAGAAAATTTGAAGTGTGTGAAGAATAATACCTCGGTCACACCAATGAGACCAATGCCAGACTGACGACTCTCCAAACAAAATTAACATTCCAATGAATGAATGACCAAGAACCAGTCGATGTGGAGTTGGTTTGGTGGTATGACTGAGCTATAAACTAGGCCCAGAAAGGGTTAGACTTGAGGAGCAAATCTTATTATTCTCCATGTTTTTGTACATTTAGGTATGGACAGATGACAGCCGGGAGCTACTGCTATATTGGCCCACAAGGAATCGTTCATGGAACAACGGTATGTGCTAGTTCCTTTCTATTCTGGTCAGAGAGTAAATACTTTGAGCCAATTCATTTCGTATCAGCCTCTTCATGTGCAATATTTTCTGTGACGGTATAATTGCTGATATTTTTATGCCTCCGTTACGAAGTAGCCGGAGGCATTATGTTTTCGGGTTGTCCGTCCGTCCGTCCGTACGTCCGTACGTCCCGTTCTCGTGATCGCGTTATCTGAAGAACCGATTGATGGATTCCTGCCAAACTTTGGTCATGTATGTATCTTGCAGAGCCGATGAACTGATTAGATTTTGGGGTCACGAGTTCAAAGGTCAAAGGTCACAGGGCTCATTATGTATGCAAAAACAGCTCGTGATCGCGTTATCTGAAGAACCGATTGATGGATTCCTGCCAAACTTTGGTCATGTATGTATCTTGCAGAGCTGATGAACTGATTAGATTTTGGGGTCACGAGTTTAAAGGTCAAAGGTCACAGGGCTCATTATGTATGCAAAAACAGCTCGTGATCGCGTTATCTGAAGAACCGATTGATGGATTCCTGCCAAAATTAGGTCATGTATGTTACTTGCAGAGCCGATGAACTGATTAGATTTTGGGGTCATAAGGTCAAGGTCAAAGGTCATGCGGCTCATTATGTATGCAAAAATAGCTCGTGAACGCATTCTCATTAGAACTGACAAATGGATTACTATTTAACTCGGGACATCTTGTAGAGCCAATGAACTGAGTAGATGTTAGGGTCATGAGGTCAAAGATCAAAGGGTCATATATGTATATGAGAAATTGCTTGTAATCACGATATTCTGAGAAACTGTTAATGGATTACAATTGAACTTGAATTTGAAAAATTTCTTCTGTTTTTGTTTGTAAAATTGCTCTATGACGGAGGCATCATTTCGACTGCGCGCAGTTGAAGTTCCATCTAGTTTGTGTATGGATCAATGGTGTTAGTGATGTATCACTAAAACCATTAACTGTTTTAGTTGATCCTTCCTATGATGACTTACTACTCTGTATATGAAGATACAGTCAAAGTCTTTAGCTTATCATGTGAAACTGAAATCAGATGAAAATAAAAGAGTCTATGGAAGAAAGTTGATGAACCGAAATGAAATGACAAAATGATTTCATCAATTCAATTATTCTTTGATATGTTGTAATGGAAATAATTTCCTTTTTGAAGTACTGGTACAATTCTAAGAAAAAAATAAACAGAGAAATGCTTAATGCGACTTTATCATCAGTTCAGATGTTTAGCAGACTTGAAACGTAAACCTTAGAAGTTAGGCTGAGATTGATACCTTATATTTTTATGTGTGTGCTGGGGGGGGGGGGGGATTAGGGTCAATATTTTGTGTACATGCTGGTCCTCACCACCCTCTCCCAATTGCAATCTGCCTACGATATATCGCCTCGTAATTAAAGCACTATTTATTTCATTAGACTAAGTACTAACTGAAAGTTTGATTTTAATACCATATCTTCTCCCCCCCCCTTTCAATTTTAGCTGACGGTGCTGAATGCCAGTCGGAAGCACATTGGTACGAGTGACCTGAGAGGTCGTGTCTTTGTGACCTCTGGCCTAGGGGGCATGAGTGGTGCCCAGGCCAAGGCAGCGGTCATCTGCGGCTGTGTAGGGGTGGTAGCAGAGGTCAGCAAGGATGCTCTGATGAAGAGATACAACCAGGGGTCAGTCTTCAACCCCCCTTTTTTTCACTAGAAATTTCCAATTAATTGGATTATTGCTCTGTATTTATTCAAGATGACCTTAGCAAATTTGGGAAGACCTTGGTGAATATTCTAAGAAAATAAACTGATGGGGGAAACCTCATACACTGGTGCCAGTGACCTGAATCAGTTATCAAAAATATGCCCTGATCTGCCAATGTTTATTGACTGACTGTTACATACATGCACTGTAGGACAGTTTGTGCTTGTAATTACAAATTGGAACAACATTGAAATGCTGTGTATGGATGTTAATTCAAAATAACCCACATCAAATTATTAACAACTTGATGTCAATCATAACTCTGTGATAAAGAGATGGAAGTTTGTTAAGTCCGTGATTGAATGGAGGATATTCGATCAGTCTGGATTAATGGTAACTCTTATTTAGACAGGGCCCTAGTGAGTACTGCTTATATTTCATGTGATAATTCTACCACGTTTGTCATGTATCAATGTTTGTTTTATTGTTTTTCAGGTGGGTGATGCAAGTCGTTGATGACGTCGATGCTCTTATTCAAAGCATCAGGTAATAAAACAGAATGGTTTTTAAATGTCAAGATAATTGTCATTATGTGAGAGAGTCTATATTTTTAACTTTTTCATTAAAACCAATTGAATTAGAGATGTTGTGGACTTGGGAATAAAAATCAGATTGTTGATAACATGGTATAGCTCGAATCCCTGTCTTATCACTAACGTCCTCTAGCAAGACACTTATCTACATTTGCCACTCTCCACCCAGGTGAGGTAAATGGCTACCTGGTAGGAAGACATTTCTTGAATGCTTGAGCACCTCATGGTAGCTCGACTTAAGGCAGAGTTATAATAGGATACTTTGTATTTAGTGGATGAGATTCTATTTTCATGGTAGGTGAATCCTATGCTGTATGGTATAATTGCATGTGTTATGATATCAAAAGTATGTGTTATTGATAATAAATGACTATTCTTACTCTCTACAGCATAGGCAGATAATTGATTATGTGAACAAGGTATTTCTTATCACAAATGCATATCAATACAAAGTACATGAAAGTGGAGTCATCAACTGTTATATATCTCTTTTGTATCTTTACAAAAGTAAAGAGGGTTTGTATTTTATAAACCATAGCAATTCCAAAAGAAATGTGCATACATATTTCAATGCTTTACCAAAATGGCATACCTACCTATTCTTGTTCTTTTGTTGACAGACAAGCACGGAATGCTCAGGAAGCAGTGAGCATTGGTTACCATGGAAATATTGTTGATGTTTGGTGAGTATGGCAATATCAATTGTTTTTTTAAATATTTTTGTATGCATTCATGTACTTTTCAAACAAACCTTTCTATTGTCAATCTGAAATCCTGCCAGAATTGTCCAACATTTCACCCACCAATGTATATAATGGTGGGAATCATCTATGAAGATACTGTACACATGTAGGTTGTTACCGAGTACACCTGAAGACACATCCCCCATAATTTTGAATGCATCTGTAAATGTGTCATCAAATTCTCATTTAATTAGTATCCAAAGCTTCAGACTTCCTGCCAATAATCTACAAAGCTATAGTTAAAAAACTGAACCTGTCATTAAGATTGTTGACTATTAACCACTGATTCATTATTCATCCCCGCTTTTGTGTGCAAAGTCTATTAGAAAGAAGTCCTTGATGCATCTGATAAAAGGAAATACTACTGTGCAGAATGGATGATTTGTTTCATGATTTTGAGATAACGCTGCCTCCATCTATGTTCCATATAACAGGGAGAGACTGGCGGTGGAGTATGAATCTACTGGGGAACTCTTGGCTGATCTTGGCTCTGATCAGACCTCTTGTCATAACCCATTCAACGGAGGCTACTATCCTGTACAATTGACCTTTGACCAGGCCAATGACATGATGGTCAGTGACCCCGTCAGATTCAAGAATCTGGTCCAGGAAAGGTAGGACATATTAACTCTTTAATTGTTTTGTTTTAAACTTCTAAAGAGTATATTAGAATTTGTGTATAGAAATATGTGTATACACATTGTGCTCAACAATTTTGTTGTTGTTGTTGGGGGGGGGGGGGGGAGTATCAAATTCACTATTTAAATGTAGCTGTTTATTAGTTGTAAAACAATTGTTTTGTGCTTAGAGACTTTGGTGGTAAGTGCTTTATAAGTACTGTTAATATTAATATTATTATTATTATTAGGAAAGAAAAAATATACATAAGATTTATACAGTATGGGGATGTCTGGTTGTTCATTTAGATTCATTGTAATAGTTAAAAGAAAATTTTGTTACATGCTTGAGGGAAGAAAACTTTCATACTATGAACTTTTTTGCATTGTCCATATTTATATGAGCATTTCACTGCATTCTTTTTTACTTGACATATGCCCCTTACTTTTTCTAGTTTGCGGAGACAGATCGCAGCCATCAATAAGTTATCAGAAGTGGGATTGTATTTCTTTGACTATGGGAATGCTTTTCTCCTTGAATCAAGCAGGGCTGGTATGTATGACATTTCCTCTATTCTCTGTATCTATTTATCTCTCTCTGTCATTTATTATATTCTGTCTTTCACCACCAGTTATATAGCCAATCCTTTCACTCTTCCTAAGTCGTTTTCCTGTCTCTTTCTGTAGCCTTTGTGATTAGCTTATAAATCCAAATATATCTATCAAATTAAAAAAAAAAAAACGATTTTGCACTTGAAATGGATCACAATAGATTGGATATTACAAATCTAACACCATAGATTTGACCATCAAACTGATATTTGTCTAAATTTTGGTCTTAAAGAAAAGATCAATTTGACCCAGAAGAGTCTTTTGCTTGTCCATATTCGTTAACTGCTGTACAGCGCCACTAAATATGTGTCCCAATATGGATTCTTCATCCTAATATCAACGAGAGGCAAATAAGTTTTTAACTTTAAATGCCTACTTCCAAGGTATAGGTAGATATGTTTATACATGTGCACTTTTGTGAGCAAACCGGATGCTATGTAAATAACATTATCCTGTGCATATTGTGTCTGTTTAGGAGCGGATGTACAAGGTGGATCAGGAGGAGCTTGTGCAGGCAACAGATTCAAGTATCCCTCATATGTTCAGGACATCATGGGGTGAGCTTGTAGTTTGGTTGTTTCTCGCAAATTCCTCAACAAAAGTTCGCATATTAAACAGTGATTTAGGCTATAACTCAAAATAAGAAGAGTGTAATTTCCCTCATTACAGCCCCAAAATATGGACATGCTCCTTTTTTTTGTCCACATTTGCATATCAATAGACTCTTTTTAGGAAGAATTTAAAGACACTGCTCTTCAATAACTGAATGTTTGTTTGTACTACTTTTTCTTATGTTGTTGTTTGTTTGTTTAGCATTGATTTACGATGCGCAGCGCATTGAGCAATATATTATTGGATTTTTGTTTGCTATATAAAACAATTGTATGTAAGATTGCTTTACTTTGAAAGATTTACAAATCATTGAATATTGTAGGGAATGAAATTTAAAGATGATTAATTAAATTTTATAAATCACATTTGGTATTCGGCTTTATAGTCAATATTGTTTTAAGCCATAGAGTTGACATGGGATTTTAAAAATCTTTCAAGGTTTCATACATTGTAGTTCTAGAGGAATAAAAGAAAGTTTTTTTTGATGGCTAGTCCGAGGTATGATTTCCAATACATCTGCAACCACATCGCAGAATTTAGTTAACCCGATGATTGTAAGTTTTTAGCCTTACCATAGCTATTAATTTATGATTCTGTGTTTGAACCGTAGTGATATCTTCTCCCTTGGCTTTGGTCCATTCCGGTGGGTCTGTTCATCTGGAGACTCCAATGACCTGGCCATGACTGATGAGATTGCTGCTAACGTCCTAGAAGACTTCATCAATGCTGGAGGTACATACCCTTCCTTTTGCTTCAATTACTGTATCTTTGTACAGTGTACCTTGTTGATGACCTGATGTTTGCAGTGGTTTTAATTACTCTAGGCTTAATAGGGTCAGTGTTTTGTTGTAGTTTGGTTTTATGCTAGGTTTAGGTGTAGCATTTACTGTATACGTTATTGTAAGGGTTGCAATAGTTTTTCAAGTAGGTTTGGGGTTAGGCTTTGATTGACTTGAAATATTTGGTCTATGATTGAATTTAAAGATTCAGTTTGTGTGGAAAACTAATCAGCAAGCAATTATCATCAGAGCACATGTAGGCTGTTGCTTTGTCAATCCATTGACTTCCCTCCCTTTTCAATTTGCTGTTCTTCTATTTCAAGAGATATGGTTAATTTCCTTTTTTGTAGGTTCACATTTCTCCTCCTTTCAGTTTTAATTCTTTGGGCAGCTATAGATTGCAAGGAAATAATAAGTGATGATTGTGCAAAGGAGCTGCCTAACAGCAAATATTGATTGCTTTGATGTCTTAATTTATGAATTAAAACTTGATCCATAAAGATATTTGTATTTAATTTGCGGTTGAAGCTTGTATACATAATTATTAAAGAGGTCCAAGTAAAGCAAATATTATCTTAAATCCCAGTTTGATTATCTAAATTGTCTTCAAGTTTGTAATACATTTTGAATGTTTTTAACTGCCTTGCCTTGACAGTGCCAGAGTCGACAGAGCAGCAGTATGAGGACAACATACGCTGGATCAAAGAAGCAGAGAAACACAAGATGGTAAGTCCACATGCATGCGCTCAGTCATCGTGACTCCAATCGATAGGAAGTAGTTTTGAAACTTGGATACCAAGTTGGTGGAACAAATTGAATTTTGATTGATCATATAATATTGTGTAGCAATGATAAAACATATGATATCAAATCTTCATCACAATTTTCTTTTAAAGTATAACAAAAAAGATAGTAAGGTGTGCTTTATTTGAAAAGAAAGCATTACGGTAATTACTAGTGGTGTAAGAAATTAACTTTAGATGCCCATGATCAAATTTGAGGACTTTGAAAACCATCTACATTGTATTTTTTATTATGCAAATCAATTATAACTTGAACATCACTCATTAATGTAATGATCCCATGATGTATCTCTTCTGTCATGTGACTAGGTGGTGGGCTCGCAGGCCAGGATCTTGTACTCTGACCAGCGAGGGCGCATTGCCATAGCTCTTGCCTTCAACGAGGCGGTGCGTGAGGGCAAGCTGAAGGGACCAGTCATCATCAGCAGGGACCATCATGATGTTAGTGGGACGGATAGCCCCTTCAGAGAGACCTCCAACATCTATGATGGCTCAGCATTCTGTGCAGGTCAGAGGTCTTATGAAAATCAGAGGGGAGAAGGATGAGAGGGGGAAGGGGATAGGGAGGGCTGGGAGGGGAAGGGATATGGGAGGATAGGAGGAAAAGGAAAATAGGGTGGAAGAGGGAGGGTAAGGAGGAGGAAGAGGAGGGAGGTAGGATTTGGAGGATGGGCAAGGGGTTTTTGACTGTTGCCCTATAACTTTGGAATACTAATAGGTTATTGTGGTAGTGAAAAGTATCCATTCAGGGTTAATTGAAGAGAGTGAATACTTATAAATATTTTCTCTTGACTACAACTGTTAAGGTATTTTCAATGAAAGTAGAATGAGAAATAAGCATGTGCATTAATCAGCGAACTTAGTAGCCCATAATATGTTGATCTTCATTTTTCATTTCTAGACATGGCCATACAGAATGTGATTGGTGATTCCTTCCGTGGGGCCACCTGGGTCGCTATACACAACGGGGGTGGTGTTGGCTGGGGAGAGGTCATTAACGGAGGATTTGGTATGGTTCTAGATGGGACCAATGAGGCTGACAGGAGGGCTAAGAAGATGCTTGGTTGGGATGTGTCCAATGGGGTAAGTCCTCATTGATTCCTTCTGTAGGGCCTCCTTGGTAGTCATAGTCAACAGGGACAGTGTGGGTAGGGGAAAGGTATCAACAGAGTTTGGGATGGTCCTTGATGAGACCAATGAGGCCGCCACAAGAGATATGACGATGCTCGGTTAGGTTGTGTCCAATGGCGTAAGTTCATGCTGATTTCTTCTACAGTGCCTCCTTGGTAACCATAGACAATGGGGGGGGGGGGAAGGGGTCAGTGGATGGTTTTTCATGGTACTAGATGAAACCAACAAGGCTGATAGGAGGGCTAAGAAGATGCTTGGATGGGATGTGTCCAACGGGGTAAGTCCAACAGGGACTGTAGGCTTGGGAAAGGTATTAACAGCTGATTTTGAATGGTTCTTGATGAGACCAACAAGGCTGACAGGAGCAGGGTGTACTGACTTAAGAGATGATGATGATTGAAGTGTACTTACTTGTTGATGAACGGCGATGTAAGATGAAAAAGAGAATGTCTTGTGCTATAAACCACAAAATGAATATCTTGAATAACATGTGTATGTCAGTGATACATAATGTGTGTCAGATCTTTGGTAATCATTTGGTAAAGTGAAAACCAACCATCAATTCCTAAAAAAAAAATTGATGGATGAAGATTATAGTACTTTAACCTGGACATTGTCAAAAAGACCCTTACATTTATGATTTATACGATAATACAAATAAAGAGCAGATATCTTCTTTTTTTTCTCTTTTGTTAAATAATTTTTAAACAGTTATTCATGTATCAATATTTTGAGATGTTAGCTATTCTGATGATTTCCTCAGTATTTGCTTAAATTTTCAAATACTTTTCAACATCAAGTGTGGTTTAATTCTCTTCACAGGTGACCCGTAGGAGCTGGGCTGGTAACAGCAAGGCTAAGGAGACCATCTGCAGAGCCATGGATGATGATCCCAACCT
The DNA here is from genome assembly GCF_000002235.5 of Strongylocentrotus purpuratus. Lineage (NCBI taxonomy): Eukaryota > Metazoa > Echinodermata > Echinoidea > Camarodonta > Strongylocentrotidae > Strongylocentrotus > Strongylocentrotus purpuratus. Next base: position 56,694,021 of record NW_022145612.1, read on the forward strand.
CAAGGTTACAGTCCCACATGAGGTCCAGGACCCGGGACTCCTGGATCGGGTCCTAGGGGATTAGAAGATCCCATGAGGTCCAGGTCCTTTGGGACTCACCTGTGTATTGCCCTCTTGGCAATAAACAGGTGAAGTCTTATTATTTCCAACTAGTGTGCCTTTATGTAGTTTCAAAACCAGATTCATCCTCATCAATTTTCTGTGTCCAGGTTTTGAGGGACTAAAAGATCCCTTGTAGCTAGATCTAACACAAACTACACAGGCAAATGTATGTAGATTTTAAGTTTGTAGCTAATGTTCGTTTCTCTTCAAGGCTTATTAATTGGTGTCTCATTCCAATCATTCCTCTTAGACTAAAAAGATAGCTAGCCAAACAGTATTAAACTACTTTGGCAATATATCATGTTAATACTATGTGCCTTATTGTGTGCATCAATCAACAATCACAATTTTTTATTCAGATTTTGTTAAGTGGATTATTAACTTATGTGCCATTCATTTTTTCCATTCAAGTTAAGTATACCGGTACATAGCGTAGTATATTATAACATTTATTGAAGGAACTGTTTTAATAAAATGTGAGGCTGTTTTTGCTGTGTTTTTTTTAAAGAATATATCTTTGTCATGTGAGTAAATTTCTAAATTTGCACATGTTTTTCAATCATATTTTTTTCAATCATAATCACATTTCAATCAAATAGGTTCTTAATTATTTTGAATTATGTGTGTACGAACAATCACATTTTTATATTGTTTGTGTGATAGGAATATTGAATAATGATTGTGTTTCTTTAAAAAAATCAAAAAATTGGTTTATTAAGCAAATTCTAACTTATTAGTATGTTAGAAGTTGCCATACACCACAGGCTGAATATTAAAGGCTGATATCAAATGAAAGATTATATTTCATTTAATAAGCCAGTTTTCAGTTCATGTTCAGTAACATGCAATAGCCTTCCAAAGTGAACAAAAACAATCATTTCTGAAATTTGATGTGTCTTCCAATATCTACAACACTGTTGATTTATGTATAGATGTGTATATACTTCATCCCTACACTACACTATAGATATGTACATAATCATGATAATGGCATGTTGCTTACATACAACACCACATGGTTTTTGTGCATATACATTATTAGTACAGAATAAAAACTCTGTAATTTGGTGATCATGATAGTTTTAGATCAATATTTACTGATGAAAGTTGTCTGTATTGTTACATGATCAATTATCAAATATCTTCCACTTCGATTCATTGAAACCACCATGTAGAATGCTTTAGGCATGGCATCAAGAAAGCTGAAATATATGAATATTACTGCCCTTTCTTGGGGGAAGTGCCTTCAAGGTGTATATATTTTTTTTCTTTCTTATATGATAAGATTATTTTTATCAAATCAATCAGTGAGAGAGCCTCGACAGTAATACTCTAATATTCGTATTCAGCTCTATTTTTCAATGCAATGTTTTTTTAAATGGAAACTTATCTTGTCTCTTATATTTGACCAAAGGCTGTTTAAGTAGTGTGCTGTTATTGAGGAAACATAATACTGCCGACATTCATTTCTGCTCTTGATGATATTCAAATGAGAGGAGAGGTTTTTATGTATGATCTTTGACTGAAATATTGAGAAGTGTACTTACATATACGTGCAAGCTTCTTGTACTTCCACTGAAATGTTAGTGAATGCCATATACAGTGTACCGTAGTCTTGATCCTTTTTCTTTGCTGTGTCTTCTACTTTATGATTAAACAGTGACAAATAGTATTGGCATTGTTATGGTTTCTTTTGTTTTTGGTAATTATGACTATTCCATTTTGGTACAAGAAATGAACCTGAATTAAGGATCTGGAAAAACATGGAAGCTTTAATGTCATCAGCTTTACACAGTTTATCACATTTAGAAGTCTGTTTGAAAGTCCTTAGGTTTGAAGATTTCCCTTCCCATGAAGTAATGGCAGACACAAGGGCCCAAATTCAGAAAGGAAGGTTTGTCGACAAACCAGGTTTTCGTATGTCCGATATGACGCGTTTTGACGCGGTTTTTACAAACCTGGTTTGTAAAAAACAAAAGGAGGTTTGACGAAACAAAAGGTTTGTCGACAAACCTCCTTTGTGAATTCGGACCAAGGAGTTGCACCAACCAAACTGGATAATTGTTTATAATCATGAATGCCAGCTTGAGTTTTGAAGGGATGAACAGGTGAATGAAATGTTTTGTGACAAAGGGTTTTAGGAGAAACAGTGGTTCTGGGATAAGCAGGTGAATGAAATAGTTTGTAATTAATGGTTCTGGGAGGAAACCTACATAGTGTCTATGTACTGTCTCTTTCCACTTGGAATTCAGTGGATGAAAATGGGTGTTGATGTGTAAGGCCTTTGATGAACATTGATAATGGCACTTTTTTTTCACCTTAAAATGGGTGCACACAATACATCAAAGAAAACCTCAAGAGTATCATGTTTCAAAAGTTGGCAGAATATATTTCACACAAAGCAAAATAAGAAAGGCACTGTTTGGAATAAGTCTGGAATACATATTTCTTGAATACAAATCACAATTCATCATTTGCAGCATTCGTCATTTAAAAAAAATACTATTGGAAAGCATTGACTGATTTTTTTTCTATTCCATAATTATTCCATAGGTTTGACCAATGAGAACAGAATGTTATTAAAAAGCAATTCTACTTTTGTTATTGATCCAATGATTGATATCATGGTTCGGTAGTCATGAATATTCACAGGGAATACAGATCCTCAAAACTTACAATACATCAGGAATGTGATGACTCAGAAAAATGCATATATCTACATGCATTTATCTTAAATGCAATTAATGCTCTGATATTTTTTAACAAACCAATCACTCTACAGCCAAAGTTATAATGAAAACAGCAATGCAATGTTGATATCTCCTATACAGTTATTTACAAAATTTCAGTGAAGAAAGATTTTGAAAGCTTCATGAAGATTATTTATTTCAGTAAAGACAAAACTACCTTCTCTAAGTCTTTTTTTTTCTTCTTGTAATACACAGATGCCATATAAAATCTCAAATGAAATGGACTGAACTCCATTCTTTAAATCGCTCAAACTTGATTACTAATGAAAAAGATCTATTATCATGTTCTTCTAATTTCTAGTAATATGTGCATGCCTGATACATGTATGTCCATTTGACCTTAAATAGCTATAAAAACAAATTCTCTCTCGAGCTTGCTTACTAATAAAAGCAATATCTTTCTACAAATTTAAGAACTCGTAGTTCAAGAATAATAACTCAACAATTTCTTAGCAACACAATTAAAATAGAACATTTCTCTTCACCTTAATATTCTTCATGTGGAGAGCAATTATTAACAAAATGTACGTCTTTAGAAATCATGCTAAATAGGCTAACATGAAACATTAAAAAAAGGAAAAGCATGAAGAGCAAATTTGGAACATTCTATACGTAAGCTCTAACTTAATTAAAAGTCACTGCAGATAACTATATGCACTGGGCATTGACTGATATATTTACAGAAAGCTTTAACCAACCTTGAATACAATGAAATTTCAGTGCGACATATTTAAGCTCATATTTCAAATACAGAATACCAGAATGATAAAAACGTAAATTGAACAATGTACAAATAAAAAAGGGTATTTGTTAAAGAGCATCCCATTGGCTGAGAAGCTATCACATGACACACATTTTATTATATGTGCTCAATCATGTGCATTCAGTGTGTAAGGCTACATGAAACTAATCAAGAGGTAGTCACAACTCATGAAAAAACGAGGTATGAAATCGCAAATGCCCTTTATTTCATATAACAAAAACTGAATGTTTGTTATAAACAATTAATATAACACGTATTTACCACCAAATACACATTTTCCCTCCAGCAATTACAGATTTACAGATGTCGACCTCAGTGAAATATATCGTCACCTGGGAAATTTTGAATTTGTCAGTGCATACATTCTGTTATATTGAATTCAGGAGCACTCGATATCTGTATTAATATTGGAGTATATGTATTAATATTGGATTAATTTAGCACGTTTTCAAATGAATGTGTGTAATCATTGTTCTTGCATTCAAATAAAAAGGAGTGACAAGTCACATGACAGATTAAAATTTAAGGTAAAACATGTACAACATAAAAGAAGAAATATATTTTTTATGAACAGCAAAATGGAGAAGCAATCAAATATTGCTGTATAGTGGATTAATTAGGCTTTTTTGTTAAATGAAGGTGTAAATAGTAAATATATACATGTATATTAACATGAATAAATTCAGCCATAAAAGAACAACAATCTAATAACATTAATGTGCCATACGTGAATACAGACTTGCCAACATATTTCAGCTTTTAATACCCTTGTTTTTCAGCCTTTTTTTTATTAACATGGTGAAGAAAAGAATTGTCACAACAATGTTCATTTTCAAATGTTTCAAAATAAAGAACACATGGTAGGTCATTAATCACATGATTAGGTTGAATGATATTCTCAAGTGCACAAATGACAATTATTTCATTTTATGTGTTCACATCTCACTAAAATAAATTCTATTCTTTCACATTTTAGTATCGCAATTTGACAATAGGAGAAAAAAATCGACATAAATTTCTTTGGTAGCACGCTGTACTCCCTCACATGAATTTTGAATATGAAAGTATATTAAAAATGCTATTTCACCCACGGCATGATATTTTCCTAACTCTTTCAGACCTTTTCTGCCTTGTTCATACTCTTGGTCCGCTTGCGTTTGTTGGAGCGAGTGGTCGTTCCCAGGACGCTGGACGTTGGGGAGTGGACTTTAGTCTCCTTCAGCTGTTCCGACTCGTAGATGTCCATGTATGGCTTGACCACCTCCCAAACCTAGCAAATAGGGAAAAAAGACAAACTTAAAGGCCAAGTCATCTAAAAAAATATGACATTGAAGTACATGTAAAACAAATCTTACCGTGGAACAGATGTCTCCTATTAAATGTTACAATTGCAAATGAAATGACTCAGGAAAAGAAAATAGCATAGAGAAAATTTGTCTTGTTTATGTACTTCTTGGGTATTAACAATTAATTAAGTCACATGAAATGTGAAAATCAAATTTTAAATGAGTAATTACCTTAACTTTATTCTTCCTAAGTTAGTATGCAGACTATCAGATTGTCAGAATACGTCACGCAGTATACCAGTGCCATATAACATATCATGATATATCACATAATATAACAGAATATATCTCACAATATACCAGAATATATCTTACAACTATACCACAATATATCACTAAATATAAATATATCACACATGGCATCCCAAAGTATCTCACAATTTATCACACAACATATGAATAAGAAACTGACAAACCGCAAACAGTTATCAGTCTTACCTTATTCTCTTGAAGTAGCTTGGTGATGGCTTCCATGTCAGGGCTGAGATGACGATCACGCTCTAGAGCTCTGAGAGAGAGATGAGAGAGGGAGAGAGGGGGTAGATGTAGCAAGAGAGAGAGAGAGAGACAGACAGACACACAAACAGTGAGAGAGAGAGAACAAGAGAGAGGGAGAGACAGAGAAAGAGAGAGAAAGAGAGAGAATTCATGAATGTAAGCCATTTGAAAATGAAATAAATATGGAATTCTAGTCATAATTATATGAATGACAATTCAAATTTATATGTATGAAAGAAACCAATAGTCACTTGAATAAAAATTGAAGCTAATAGTAATTAAACAAATTAAAGAAATTTAGAGCTGATAACCTTCATGCATCTCAATATTTCCTCGAGAAAAGGATGCAGAATTCAAAATCAGAATACCAGGTCATAGCACTTACTGATTGGTTTCTAAATATGACATAGAATCATTAGGTTTGATCACTCGGTTGCATCTTCCTGGTAATAAATGAAACTCAAGTAAATCAAATACAACTTTTTATACCTGGCAAAAAAAAGGAAACTGAGGCATCACTCCTGCTAAAGTTTTTCACTTAGGGAAAATGACATGTAACCAGCCTGAAGCATGGACATGTATTTAGGAATTGCATGTGAGTTTTTAACGTGACTTTCGCTCCATGTTTCATGTATGAAGCCTTAGATTGTGAATCGTGTAGGATACTTACGGGACAACGCTCCTAACGAGCTTGTGGACAGCCTCCAGAGGCTTGGTGCTGGTCAGAGGACGCAGGAATTCTATACCTTGACAGGCACACATCAGCTCTATGGCAAGCACTAGGAGGATGAGAGAAACAAATATCCTTTAGATCACTGCATTCGCACACAAGTTAATAATAAAATGTTCAGGTCTAAGTCTTCCCAACAGGCACTTACAGTGTAGAGATCAATTAAGTTTGTTCAAAATTTGATCACACTGTATACTCAGTTTGCCTAGAAATATGGACTGTTTCATGCTAAAAGCAAGCTTGTCAAGCAACAAAAAACTTGTTTCATTTTTTATTTGTATGTTTATTTGTTTGTTGTTGTTTTTACATCAAAATTAACAAATAGAATTCTTTAAAATGTTGATAATCTAAAAAAGGAACACATCAAGTTATCTCCAATTTCCTGACATTAGTACTTTTAGAGGAAAAACATATTTCATGCTCTTCTAGATTCTCTAACATCAGTTCAAATTTTTACCAGAAGAAAAAATGCAGAAAATGATCAAATTGTATACCTTGTTCGACATGCTCCACCACCTCGAGACACTTTCTGGCAGCAAAGCCTCCCATAGAGACATGGTCCTCTTGGGCAGCGCTGGTCGACAGAGAATCTACAGAGCTGGGGTGAGTCAACACCTTGTTCTCGGATACTGATGAAAGAAACAAAATTAAAAACATGATAAATACAATATGATCACAATGCAGGCAGTGGTATATCCAGGAGGCATGGGGCACAAACCCTCCCCCCCCCCCCTCTCCAAAAAAACCCACCAAAATGGCATAATTACACATTAAAGCCTAAAGAATATTTAGCTCGTCAATTGGAAGGGATTGTAACTGCCCCACGCCCTGCACTTATATATTTCATATTGGGAGGCTTGTACGTGACCCCCCTCCACCCCCACCCGGTTATTCGCCAAAGTCAAGAGATATTTCTCTTAAGTCTCATTCAGATATGAGGTGGTAAACCGTGGCAGTTCTTTTTTATGATGATAAAAAGTTAATACTCTTGACATTTGTTTATTATTTTATACAGAGGTAAGTGAATATGCATAGAACCTTTCTGGCGCACAGTTGCCATAAATCAACATTTAATAAAACATATTTTGAGTTAATTGACAACAACAAAAAAAGATATTAAAATGACAAGGCAGGACTGACTCACCCAAGGCTGCAGCTGTGCAGTGTGCAATCATGAAGCCTGAATTCAGACCGGCTTCTTTGGTCAAGAAAGCTGGCAGCTCACTCAGATCTATCAAATACAAATAAAAAAAGATGTTTTCCATGATCATATTTTTAGCCTGTCAACAGAACTAATTTGTTTTTAAAAAAAAAGGAAAAATGTGCCATGTATTAGGTTTGCATTTTTTCATGTGGGTATAGTCCTGAAAAAGACTGTTGGATTTAAAAGGGGAAAGAAAAATAAAATGTAAAAAGGTCAATGACTTGGATATCTTTCTAGCTTGCATTGATATATCATGCATCAAACTAGACTTGAAAGAAAATCTATCTGAGATTTCAATTCCTACTCTAAACCAGCCTAACAATATACAACATAAAATAGACCAGTTCTATAAATTCCATTGCAAAATTTAGTAATTCTCAATATTTAGTCAAAAATATATCATGAATTGAGGGTATTTACAACAATTAAAAATAGACATATAGATGTATCTCTCCTGTCCATCTAGCCAAAAGACAAGAAGTTTCTAGAGTATATATAATATTTTTTTAAAATCTCATATCCACACAATTTCTTTCAAAACCTTGATATCCTGTGGTGTCTCAATCGTATCTCTTGAAAAAATTCTTGTAATTAAAGAAAAGAAAGGATGGGAGATAAAGCTTACGCGGGTTGACGAGTCGCTCAATGCGACGTTCACTGATACTGGCCAGCTCATGGATCCCAATAGCAAGGTAGTCCAGCACCTGTACAGTGACAAACATATCATCCAAGATTCACAATCTGGATAAGGATTCAGAACCTTGTGTATATATAGTCCTATACACAATACATCAGAAAGTATAAACAGTTGATGTACATTTTGATGGCAGCAACATTAGCGACATGAAAGCCAAAATATTCTCACTCTCACTACAAAGATGGAGCAAATATTGAATTATCACCTGCAAAGAACCAGAAGGGTGATTACTATCAGAATCAATTGAGTTAACTTCATTCTGACTCTAAGAAGATATTATAAGTGTTTCAGTGATCGATGTGAATTCATTTATTAAGTCGATCAAGTAGATTGATTATATTTATGTTTAGCGCCATCTGGAGGCTACTAAATTCGTGTAAAGAAATGGCACCCTTTTTGATTTCCAGTGGATGAAATCCGTTGATATTGGAGGCATCCTTGTGTAGTATGGAAGTTTGATGCACTTTAAGAAGGCAGAATGAAGGTATGTAATGATGCAATGTGATGAATGTTGTATATAAATGCTGTAATGATGCGATATTCTATGATTAAGTACCTTTCATTCGCACCTAACTCGTTGTGTACATTACATGGATGTAACTTACATTGCACAGTAGCCGAGACGGTCGGCTCACATACCGAATGTTATTGTTATGTAATGTACACTACGGCATGCGAATGAAAGGTACACGTATGCAAGAATGTAAACAAAGATTTGCCTAGTTTGAGTCAATGTACTAAGATGAGTACTTAGGGTGCATAATATGAGAAAGTTGTTATATGATTTATACAAGTTTATATTGATAATTAATAGATGGTTTAGTTATAAAGATACATGCTGTAATTATGAATAGAAGTGATACAAAGGATGTATGTCAGAAAGCCTGACTTAGTTCAATTAAGCATACATGTACTGGTAGTAACAAACAGTTAGAATTGTATTTAGTTTATATGCAGTACAAGTTAATGTGTGAGATAAGGAAAAGGTTCAAACAAGGGGTTAATTAGCTGTAAGGTGCATATTATTGATACAAGTCACCAGGTTTTCTCTAGGCATAATATGTATATTTATGAACAGTTGATTTATGATCCGTTCGATCTATTTTCATTTGTGCAGTTTTTACGGAGCATTAGGAGCAACAAGAGAATTGGAATAATAAAGAAAGACCAATAAACAAAGTCAAAGATGCTTCCGCTACAGTAAAAACTTCATTTACGTCTAGACGTCTCCACGACAACTGAAAGAGAGCTATTACATCATGGCTGACACTGAAGGTGAAAGTAGACCCCATCGTGAACCCAAGCCCACAGAGAAAGGACTACAATGGCAAGTGGAAATTAAATCCAAAGAGTTTGACAGCTGCATTAAGTCCTGGAATAGAACCGCAAACAAGTTGCGAGTTTTACTTGGTGATGAAAGCGAAGCGTCGACAGTACAGGAGACCAGAGATGCTCTACAAAGTACTATAGACAAACTGATAAACACCCAAGAAGAGTTGGCTGCACTTAGAGCAACTGCGAAAGTTGAAGACAACAGTGATGACAAGCTAGATGAGGTTGAAACAGCACACAACAACATCATGAAACAGACTCTTGATGTATTGATAGCCCTTAGACCCTCATCTCGAACTTCATCTAAGAAGTCGAAGAAGTCTCTTCCTGTTGAACCGCAGGAGCTACAGGATTGCCAGGATTGGGTGAACGACATCCAGGTGAACGACATCCAGGAAGAAGTTGAAGCAGTAAGTCAAGTTAGTCAACCTAAGTTAGACAGTGTGCAGAACGTTCAAGCTGAGACGATGAGATTTCTGGTTGAACAGATGAGGATGACGAGGCTTCCTTTACCAGAACCAGCAATCTTTGCAGGAGATCCATTGACTTACCCAGCATGGAAGCATGCATTTGATGTTCTCATTGAACAAAGCGGTATACAGCCTATGGATCGTTTCTTCTACTTGCAGAAGTACCTCAAAGGCCAGCCCTTGGAACTTGTGAGAGGATATGCGCTCATTGGAGATGAGAGAGCTTATCTAGAAGCACTGGTAGCACTGGTAGCTCTGGTTCCTTTCATAGCAGGAACCAGCGTAAAGTTGACGAAATTGGACCGGACGACACAAACCAACCGGACAGTGGGGAACGTGAATTCCACATGATACATATATCGCTAAACTCTATTGACTCGGAGGAGACCGAAGCATATGCGAGTATCAACATCATATGTCCAGACCTGAGGGGTCATCATCGCCTCAATGCAAAGGTTGACACAGGAGCCAGCGGTAATGTTCTGCCACTGCGGACGCTGAAGGACATGTACAGGGCTCGATGGAAAGATGTTATCCGTCCCACTACTACGCGACTATCTGCCTACGGAGAAACGCCTTTACGCTGCTTAGGCACCTTGATGATGTCGATGATGTATGAAGGGTCGCCTTGGGTCGTAGACCAAACATGGTATGTTGCGGACGTAAAGGGACCAGTCATTGTCGGAGTTCCTACTTCCAGAAAGCTAGGGATTGTTACGATTCACACAGTAGAACAACAGATGGGCCTGGACAGTCCAAATGATCTTCCTCCCATCAGGTCAGCTAAAGACCTACAGGCGGCTTACCCAGACCAGTTTGACCAGATTGGGAACTTCAGTGGCAAGGCAACGTTGCACTTGAAGAAGGATGCAACTCCATCAATTGATGCGCCTCGAAAATGCAGCATCCACCTGAGGGACAAGCTCAAGAAAGAGCTGGATCAGATGGAAAGTAACGGCATCATTAGGAAAGTTACTCATCACACAGATTGGTGCAGTTCCCTCACCACAGCCCTGAAGAAGGATGGGTCATTGCGAGTCTGCCTTGACCCCAAAAGGCTCAATCAAAACCTGAAAAGATGCCCTCACAAGATTCCAACTCTAGAGGAGCTCAATCCTGCATTCTCACAGGCCAAGTACTTCTCGAAATTGGACGCAAAGGCAGGATATTGGTCAGTCCACCTGGACGAAGAATCGCAGGAGCTTACTACATTCAGATCACCATTTGGAAGGTATTGCTTTCGCAGACTTCCATTTGGACTTTCGGTGAGTCAAGACATCTTTCAACAAAGGATGGACACAATCCTTGCACAGGCGCCAGGCTGTGAAGGTATAGCTGACGACATAGCTGTATTTGGCAAGACTGAACAGGAGCATGATGATAATCTCTGGAGACTGATGGGAGTTGCACAAAAAGAAGGTCTGGTGTTCAACAGTACAAAGTGTGTGATCAAGGCGAGAAGCATCAATTTCTTTGGTTCACTGTACACAGACAAAGGCATACAACCAGATCCTAGCAAGTTGGAGGATGTCAGAGAAATGCCTACACCACAGAACAAGGACGATCTCCAGCGAGTGTTAGGGATGATGACCTATTTATCACCATACATCTCAAACTATGCTGAAAAGTCAGCAATACTGCGTGATCTTCTGAGGAAAGATGTTCCTTTTACCTGGCAGGAGGACCATGAGGAATGCTTTCAACGATTGAAATCAGAAATTTCAGAAGGAAAGTGTCTACGGTACTATAACCCCAGTGTCCCAACAGTACTAGAGGTAGATGCATCGCTCAAAGGACTTGGAGCCTGCCTCCTTCAGAATGAAAGACCAGTCGCATTCGCCTCAAAGAGTTTGTCAGATGCACAATCAAACTACTCAAACATCGAGCGAGAGACATTGGCACTTGTTTTTGGGATCACACGTTTCCATTCATATCTGTTTGGTAACCAGTTCACAGTCTACACTGACCACAAACCACTCGAAACGATCTGTAGAAAGCCCCTGGGGAGTGCGCCTCCAAGATTACAGAGGCTTCTCGTCAAAATACAGGGCTATGATTGTGATATCCTATACAAGCCCGGAAGTCAGATGACATTACCAGACACACTCAGTAGGTTGCCAAACCCCAGAAAGAGAGGAGACGTCATCGTTGAGCTCCATGTAGATGAAGTCATGGAATTAGAAGAGAATCATGACAATGATCTGGCAAGCTTCACACCTATGAAGCAGACACAGCTGCAGAGAGAGACAGCAAGCGATCCAAACTTGAAGCAGCTGAGTAGAATTATTCACGATGGATGGCCAGACGTGATTAAGCAGGTTCCAAGCAGCTCAAGGATTCACTGGTCATACCGAGAGGAACTGGGTGTCGCCAACGGCATTATCTTCAAAGGAAGACAGGTGTTGATACCTTCAACGCTGCAATCAGACATCCTGGAGCAGCTACACACGAGTCATATGGGTATAGAGAGAACTCGTAGACTAGCAAGGGACACGGTATACTGGCCAGGCATCAATAAGGATATTGAAAACCTTGTCAAGACTTGCCCTGCTTGCCAGGAGAACCAGGATCGGCAACAAAGGGAACCACTACAACCGCACGAAGTTCCAATGACGCCATGGACAAAGGTAGCCACAGACCTGTTTTTTCTTGATGGAACTGAATACTTACTCATTACTGACTATCATTCCAAGTTCCCTGTGATCAGGAAAATGCACAGCACCACAAGTGCTTCAGTTGCTACCGTAATGAAAGAAACCTTCAGCCTCCTGGGAGTGCCCTCCGAAGTTATATCTGATAACGGACCCCAGTTCATTGGAAAAGCTTTCAAAGACATGTGTGAGTCGTGGAACATCAAGCACACCACCTCATCGCCGAGATATCCGCGCTCCAATGGCCTAGCTGAGCGGATGGTACGCACCATAAAGTCGGTGATTAAGAAGTGCAAACAGACAGGACAAGATGTCCAAAAGGCACTTCTCCACCTTCGAGCAACGCCTCAATCGGACCTGCCATCTCCTGCCGAAATGATGTTTGGGAGGCAAATGAAGACAACCCTTCCAGGTCGCCATGATCATGACAGACAGATGGGCGATGTCCACGACCAGCTCCAGCGAAGGCGGGATATGATGAAGACCGACCATGACAGACATGCCGGTCGGGTACTGTCCCTCCTGAAGGTCGGCCAGAAAGTCAGAACTTTGCATCCAGACGACAATACATGGCTGCCGGCTGAGGTTTCAAGAGTTTGCCCAGAACCAAGATCATATGAAGTGACAACACCAAATGGCAGGGTGTTAAGGAGAAACAGGTCCCATCTGCGAGAGATGCCGATACAAATAGAGACGGCAACAGCACCCACACCAGGGACAGAGCATCTTCCAAGAGAGGATGGTGACAACTACACAACACCCGCAGGAACACAGGATTTCGATGGTTCAATCCCTCGTTCTGATTCTTTTGCCTATGTCACACGATATGGTCGCAAGGTTAATCCCCCATCTCGTTATCAAGAATAAAAACTTCATTGATTAATAGATTGATAAACATAATTACATTGATGATAGTAAAAGCTCTTATTTCTTAATTTACTTAATTACTAAATTTCTTAATCAGTATACATGTATATAACCAAAATGTTTTATATAACTGCCACGCTTAATATTGGCTATCTTTCAACAGAAAATCTCTTCTGTATACAGAACCGAATTTAACAATTGTATGTCGTGCTCGTGCATGATATTTCTTCTCTCCACACAAATGACCAGGTATTATAGTTTTGTTACGCTGATTTGTCGTATTGCTAAGTCCTAATTGAAATGGGATGAAAAACGTTTTTTCACAGGAAAATGTTGTTTATAACTGTTTGCCAGAAAGCAATATGGAATCACTTTAGTTTATTCCAGCAAAAGTTATGTAAATTATAAAAAGTTGAATTACATTATACAAGTTTGTCGATTCAGCGACAAAATATGCCTGTTATAGTGGAGGACACTATTTTACCATTCTAAAATTTGTTTTTCTTGTTGAAAGGTACTTGTAAGTTTTAGTTGAACAGTTTTTAGTACTGTGCTTCTCAAAAAAAAAAAAAAGAAAAGAAGAATATGTTTGGAATGTTTCCTCTTGTTGAAATTTCTAAATTGTGTTACTGTTTTAGTGGATAATTTCCGTCATGTACAGTGCCTATTGAGCAGGGAAGATATAACTGGTTAATGAGAGCACTATCAACTTGTCATTGAAAGAAGGGGGATGTTGTGGTACTATATGAACAACATGAATAGTTCATTGATGTGCGTAATGAGGCCGCGATTGGCGGAAGGATACATGAATAAAGCACTTTCAAGATGGCCACTTATACATGAACCTTGTCTACAGTGATCTCTTATTTATCCGTTCATCTGATCTTTCAACAGTATGGAGATTCTTTCATTATAGCAAATGCTTTCAGAGACAAGCTAGACAGATGGCCTAAGATTTCTTCGAAAGATGCACTTGGTCTAAGAAACCTAGCTGATTTTCTCCACCAATGTGTCACTGCAATGGATAGGATTGGAAATCTACACCACCTAAACGATGAGAGGGAGAATCAGAAGCTCTTAGCCAAATTGCCAGACTGGCTTGTGATGAGATGGTCACGTAAGGTCATCGGATGGACAGAGATGAAAGGACAATTTCCTCCCTTTCAAGTATTTGTGAGGTTCATAGATGAAGAGGCTAAGATAGCATGTTATCCAATCACATCTTTACACCACCTGAAGCCTGTACCAGATGTTAGAACTCTCAACACCAATGTTACATCTTCCAATTCAGACAACAAGAGACAGAGGGAGAGGAGAAATATTCAACGCTCCTGCTACCTGTGTAAGAAGGATCACCTCCTAGAAGAATGCAGTGAATTTGCATCAAAGGACATGACAGATCGTAAAAGGTACATAAGAGAGAAAGGTCTATGCTATGGATGTTTGAAGGCAGGCCACATGTCCAAGCATTGTAGATGGAGAAGTACCTGTAGTATTTGTCAAGGGAGACATCCATCTTGTCTCCATGAAGATAGGAAGAAACCAGAACCAAAGACGGAGACAAATGTAGAAGACAGACCCATGGAAACTCAGACGTCATGGTCTCATGCTTCATTTAGTCAGCAACCTACCGATACTAGTAGATTGACCACCAGGAAGAGCACGATGATAGTTCCTGTTTGGTTATCTCATCCTACCATATCAGTTGAACGAATGGTGTATGCATTAATAGACACCCAATCTGACACCACTTTCATGTTAGAGAAAACCAAGGATGAGATGAATCTGCAGGGAGCTCCTGTCAGTCTTCTTCTTTCAACGATGTCTGCTATGGATGAAAGAGTACCAAGTCAGCGCATAGAGGGTCTGACCATCCGATCATTTGATGGAGAACAACGGATTGCTCTCCCGACAACCTACACCAGAGGGTTTATACCAGCAAACCGTGATCACATACCCACTCCAGAGATGGCAATGAGAATCCCTCACTTATCCAAGATTTCACATCATCTCATGCCCCTGCAAAGTTGTGAAGTTGGTTTATTGATTGGATACGACTGTGCAAGGGCACTCATACAAAGAGATGTCATCCCTCCTGCTGATGATAATGGTCCGTATGGTCTAAGGACGGACCTTGGATGGAGCATCCTGGGTACTGTGAAGGAAGATGAACACAAGTATGCTTATGAAGATGATCCCGTCGGTGTAAGTCATCGATTGACAGCCTGTGAGATTCCTGCTGAGCTAAGGACAGTAAACAAGGATGTGTTGTTCGCTCATAACACATCAGTAGAGGAGGAGATCACCCCTGCAAGAGTGACGAAATTAATGGAAGCTGATTTCCTTGATAGAAAGGATGAAGGAGCAGAATTATCACAAGCTGTCAATTCAAGAGATGTACTGAAGACTGTTGCAGAGGAAGACAGGGTAAAGAATGTCAGAGAGATTAACCTGCATCATGATGATTTACCTCTAGAGCGAGCTCTTGGTGTACAAGGGTGTGTCAAATCCGATGCATTCAACTTCAGAATCACACTTCAGGACAAGCCCCTAGCCAGGCAAGGGATACTTTCCACAGTCATGTCTATTTATGACCCCTTAGGACTGTTGGCATCAGTTATGTTTATAGGGAAGCAGATTCTCCAGACATTGTGTAAGCTGACAGCAGACTGGGATGATCTGCTTCCAGATGTTCTGCGAGAAAGATGGAAGAAATGGAGAATAGACATACTGGAACTTCAATCACTCTCTATCCCTAGATGTTACAAGCCTGCTGAATTCGAGGCCGTGAAGTCGGTACAGTATCATCACTTCGCAGATGCAAGTACAACAGGGTATGGTCAATGTGCCTACATGAGATTAACTGACGCCGCCAATAGAGTACATTGTAAAGACAGGCGTGATAAGAAAGCAAGTGACTACCCAACAACCAAAAGGGGTGTTACTGTGCAGGATCTTCATCTAGCAGAGATTGAAATTCTAAAGCACGATCAGAAGAAAGCCTCTGAAGATGAAATTCAGATCCTGAAATCTATCCAGAAGAACCAGAGTCTGCTTGAAAGAAAGAAAAGGCGTCAAATCAAGAAAGATAGTCATCAAGAGCTTGACTACGATTCATTCATTCAAGCACTTCGTCGTTTCACAGCTCTTCAAGCCAAGAGTGCAGCATCTCATAAAGTTCTGGGGTTCAGGAATCGGTGGAAGAAGGAATGTCTTCAGAACCTGCAAGTCCGACGGAAGTGGACTCACCCACAACCTGAAGCTGAAGTCGGCGACATTGTCATTGTGAAGGACGTGAATGCACCCAGAAACCAGTGGCCACTAGCACGTGTTATCAGAGTCTTTCCATCTGAAGATGGACACATTCGCAAAGTGAAACTCGTTGTGGGGGACTCCAGAGTATGTAATAGCGGTAAGCGTAAGAACCCTCTTCAAGAATTGGAGCGTCCTATCCACAAACTGGTGCTTCTGTTACCACGTGAAGACCAAGAGGAATTCCCGGCCAAGGAACCCGACATTTGATAATTTCGCGGGGAATCCATTTAGTTAGGGTTAAACTTGTTATTTAAGTAAGACCTTAAGATTTCTAGTCAAGACTGGAATTATTGAAACAACAGGTCTGTGGATAAGACTAATTGCTTTACATTATCCCCAGAAACGTTTATTTGAAACGGTCTAGAACGAAGGCTGTTTGCTTCTTCAGGGTCTGCACGTGAGACTATACAAATTCATTTATTACAGACTCTGCTGCCTGAATTGAGACTAATTGAACTGTGAAAATTGCAATTGGACAAATTTTCCTTAAAGACATAAAACTTTCATTGTAAACTGCAATGCATTTAAATGTATGCATGTGTTGTTATGTATTTGTCTAATAACCATTTATTTCTTCACAGGTCAGTTCTAGTAATCTCTGAATCGATTTATCATGCTAATCCACTGAAATGTCCATGTTTATGTGATTAAGTGGCTATCACATTCCAAAAAGGGGAATTTATTTTTTTTTGGCTAAAAATTGCTAAATTCCAGATATTTGTTGGTAGTATAGTGGTTATATTGCATTTATAGCATTTTTCACCATGAAGTGATATTTATTTAAATGTGAACATTTCTACTTTGAAAACATAAGCCATGTTTTTTGTGTTTTCTCATAGCTACTAAGATTACCGGTAAATGTGAAACTAGTAAATTAACATTTCTAGATAAAGCATGAAAACAGTGTTTATCAATAATTGCATTTGGACTCATATTGAGACGAAAATCTGTTTAAAGAATTTAAAAGTATTTTGTTAAATCCAGTAAGGTAAACAGCACAGTATAGGTTTGGTTCAAGCCAGATACATTTGTTATATAGCTGTTGAAGAAACCTTGTGTATGGACTTATTTAATACAAGCCGAGTCAGTAATGCTGATAGAACTGGTATTTCCACGTAAATGTGTTTTAAAGCTAATACTATTCAGGGAATTTTATTTGATGGTTTGATATAGTGTGTCATGTGCCCTATGTGATTTTTGAAAATTAATCTCAAGACAGAGATATAAATATATAATTTATATTGTTGTCATCGATATTGCAAAGGTTAGAAATTTTCATAAAGAGTGCTGAACTACATTCAGTAAATAGGTTAGAAGGGATAGGTAATTCCTTAATAATGTCAATCGATTGTTTAGTAAATTTTAGAATAATTTAAAGGAGCCATGTTTCAGTGATCGATGTGAATTCATTTATTAAGTCGATCAAGTAGATTGATTATATTTATGTTTAGCGCCATCTGGAGGCTACTAAATTCGTGTAAAGAAATGGCACCCTTTTTGATTTCCAGTGGATGAAATCCGTTGATATTGGAGGCATCCTTGTGTAGTATGGAAGTTTGATGCACTTTAAGAAGGCAGAATGAAGGTATGTAATGATGCAATGTGATGAATGTTGTATATAAATGCTGTAATGATGCGATATTCTATGATTAAGTACCTTTCATTCGCACCTAACTCGTTGTGTACATTACATGGATGTAACTTACATTGCACAGTAGCCGAGACGGTCGGCTCACATACCGAATGTTATTGTTATGTAATGTACACTACGGCATGCGAATGAAAGGTACACGTATGCAAGAATGTAAACAAAGATTTGCCTAGTTTGAGTCAATGTACTAAGATGAGTACTTAGGGTGCATAATATGAGAAAGTTGTTATATGATTTATACAAGTTTATATTGATAATTAATAGATGGTTTAGTTATAAAGATACATGCTGTAATTATGAATAGAAGTGATACAAAGGATGTATGTCAGAAAGCCTGACTTAGTTCAATTAAGCATACATGTACTGGTAGTAACAAACAGTTAGAATTGTATTTAGTTTATATGCAGTACAAGTTAATGTGTGAGATAAGGAAAAGGTTCAAACAAGGGGTTAATTAGCTGTAAGGTGCATATTATTGATACAAGTCACCAGGTTTTCTCTAGGCATAATATGTATATTTATGAACAGTTGATTTATGATCCGTTCGATCTATTTTCATTTGTGCAGTTTTTACGGAGCATTAGGAGCAACAAGAGAATTGGAATAATAAAGAAAGACCAATAAACAAAGTCAAAGATGCTTCCGCTACAATAAGTAAAATGAATACATATGGTTTAAGAAGATAAGAGACAGGATTTGTAACCATATTTCTTGCAATCACTTTGCTTTTTCACATTATACAGATTTCCTTGTCAATTAAAAGCGGTTGAGTGATTCAATGCCTTACACTGAAAGAGTGTGTGTGAATACCTGCAGACGTGGAGAACATTTGCAGATGTCTATTATTGAAGGATATTTTGTTCTCAATTAGAATGAAGTTCTTACCTTAGCTGGATATTCTCCATGGAAGTTTCCTGCAGATAGGATCTCATGCTGGTCTGAAAACACCATCTGATTATTGAGAAAGCTCAGGAAAAAATACTCTCTAGAAAACATTCCATATGGTATCAACTACAAATGTAGAACTTTTAATTCAACTCTCTTGATATGAGAACTGCTTGTAACATACAACTGTCAAGTGTAATTGACTATCATGCATAGTGGTGGTATATTTCCAGTGGTGGTATATTTCCACTGGTAATGTAAGGATTAACTTGAAGAAATTGCTATGGGTTGTCTAGGTCAGGTTCTTCAGTCAAGGTCGTGAGTAAACCTACTTCATACCATAGGGTATTTGAAGGACCAAATGTATCTTGTTAACAAAAATAAGAATAAGCCTCCATCCTTTATGAATTCAGAGAGTCTGAGTTTGAGAAGTGAGGTAGTCTGAATATAGTTTGATGCTAAAGTAACCTTTTAGATATGCATTTGAAGCCTATTACAGGGCTGTGTATATCAAGGCTAATTGGAGACGATCTACTTTTCACCAAAAACAACTCACATCCCAGCAGTGGTGAGAACCTACCTATTAAAGTTTAAAACACTAAATAAATGATATATTCTTTTTCAACCTGAAAGAAATTTACTATCAGACAATATCGTCTGATGAGAGCCAGAAGGCGTTGAGATAAAATTTGTGTCAAAGTTAAGGTCTTTCTGGCTCCGAACAGACGATATATTGTTTTGATATAGAAGGATACAGGGTTGTCAGTAGCACTGTTCATCTCCGTAGTCAAGATGCCATTGACAAATTCAATCGTATCCCACACCACTCCATGCACCTGTGACAAACACATAATAGAAATGTGAATTTAGTATTTGAAAATATTCAACTTTAAAGACATGGTCAAGAAAGACTTCCTAACATGAAAATATATTTCTTCAACTATGTTGCTCACAAACTTCCCTACAACAATTAATTTCTCTATAACAACAATATATCTCTGTTTAGTTTTTAGGTAATATATTTGTTTTTTCTTCTTTTTGTTGTTGTTGTTGTTGTTGTTGGCTTAGGGTTTTTTGTGTGACAGTGAATCATGTCCATTCTGACTCTTTAGAGAGCCTACGTTGTAAGTCTAGCTTGATATAAAGTGGCCTATAATTATCAGAACCGTTATTATATCAAGCCCTGGTTCATACCTGAGGGCAGCATCGAAGGGTGTAAGCATCCTGGACCCGGTCACAGAACCGATGACTGATGGAGATCTCTGATGGATGCACCTCAGAATGAAGCAAGGACTGGAACCGCTTGGCAACCAGCCTCTGGCCCTTGTGAGGTCTGTTACGGTGGATGCCTGGATAATTTAAGAATGGCAGTTTGATAGCTTTCATTAGTTTTGAGTTTTGTCAATAAAACAAAATGGAAATTGAACCATGAGAGTATTTATAAAGAAGTTGTGATCAGTAAAAAAAAAAAAAAAATTAAAAAATGGCTTTCTAACACCCCGTTAAAACCCCACTCTTTTGAACTTCAAAAAAAGGAAAACAAAGAACATATTTTTGACAATACTACAGTTCAATTTTCTTTAAAAGACTTTGATACTAATTAAAAATCCATGTCAGTTCAGCCCAAAGTAATAAATGAGATGTATTCCTGCCGGTTTGATGGACAATATTCCTTACGAAAGTGTACATGAGATATATAAATGAAGACATTCTTGGCATGATGTGATGCCTTTTAGCATGACATGGGCACAGCAGTTTTCTTGATAATGTGACATACCACCTGGAGTTGTACATATATCATTCACAAAGCTTTAGTTGGAAAGAATTTTTGAATCATAACAAAACCTTTACTTTTCAATGAGGAAAAATCATAGCTGAGAAGACTATATTTGGTGAAAAATGTATATAACAGGGGAGTGATCATTTAAAAATACCAAAATAAAGCAGTTAAATGACAAATCTATTTCATTTTATGAGCAAACCCCACCCCAGAAGAGCACCAACTAATTTATGCAATTTTTGTTCTGGCAATTGTAGTACAAAGGATAATAGCAGGTGAATGAAATGCTTCATCACCACACACACCTGGGAAGGAAGCATCCAATATTTGTAATACTTAATAAATGACTTCACATAGTACATCACATTATCAAGAAAATGGCGATGCCCATGTTGTGCTGAGAAACTGCACACTATTCTTGCTTTATGCCTCTCTCATACACTTTGGTGGGAAATTTTGTACATTAATAATAATATTATTAAGTAAGTAATAGAATAAGTAAAGTTATTTCTTAGGGTGAGGTTTTCTTTAACTCTCTGCTGAATGGTATGCGTTAATGCTCTTTTGATCTGGTTCTCAGCAGACAATATAACATCATTATATAATTTTGCAGATCAGATGTATTAGAATAGAATTTAGTTTAATTTCAAACTTGAATTTAAACATGACTTACAACTCTCAAAGGCTGTGGTGGTTCCTTTCAAGACCTCTAGAGTTAGTGCTGCTACCACATCGGCCTGGCGAGCAATAGAGTATGCTCGTTCGACAGCTGGGAAATGGTAATAAATATAATATGGAGATTAGTAATCTTGTCGTTAATTGTTTCTTCTGATTTGTTATCATGGTGTTGAAGTATAAAAAGATACTTTGATTCAGCAAAAAAACTTCAACAGTCTTATCGTATAAAAACATAAATATTTTAATTTCTTTTTCATTAAATGCATGTGCTAACATTACTACTACTGCTACTTCTACTACTCTGCAACATCGGACATTTCTATTATATCACTACTACCTCTGGTACTACATGTCTGCTGCTGCTACTGATGCTGCAGCTACACTGAGCTACAACTATTGACACCTGTAATAATGATGTGTTTATGAGACATGCTACAGTGAAACCTGGGTATGAAGACTGCTATTAAAAGGAATCAAAGAATAAATTTCTATATGCCTGTGTCCATATATAAGACCCCATACCTATCCACTAGGTGGTCTTTCACTGTATAAAATCATAAATCTAATCTCTAAGTTATCAATTCAAGTTTATCCTTACCTTCTGCTCCAAGCGATGTAATTAGTTGAGTGCCATTTATGAGAGCCAGGCCCTAGAAAAAAAAAGTTAACAATATTATCATTAACACATAAGATATGTCTCTTTCTCTCTCTCTATATCTATCTCAGCTGTTATAGGGAAAATATATGAATAAATTAGATCAATTTATATAGCGCAGATACATATCAATGAGCCATAATCTTAATTTTCGTTCTAAGACATACAGCTCATGATGGCGGTCTTCTGCGTTTTGTGTACTTTATCTCTTTTGATTGAAAAATATGGGTGTTCTATGCATCTTATTTTATGTACTGAAAACTTTGTAATTATGAATACCGGTAATGAAGAAATATAATTGTTAATTTATGTATATGATTATATATTATTTTCAAAACGCGGAAATAAAAAACAAATAACAAAATACTTGAGACATGCCACAAATTTTCACCACATGTTTAGATTTACTGATGGTAGTTTAGCTACTTGTTGTAGACCCTTAAAAGCTTACAGGTGGTATGTGGGCCTCATACACACACTACATAATACGAGACCTGTAAATTCGAGAAATCAATTCTTTTCTGGCATCCATGTATGATGAGGAATTGATGATGAAGAACATACCTCTTTAGGTCCAAGTTCGATTGGAGTCAACCCATGTGCTTTCAGAATCTGCAATAGAGACAGATAGGTGCATTTATACATATATATATTGGCAGTCAACTATTCATTAAAACCTTCTATTTTCTTAAAGAGTGAATGTATTTATGTACATGTATGAAGGCCAAGTAGAATCATGCAAGATTTCATATTGTTCCCTCTAAGTTTGTACAATGCCATTTCCTCCCTTATCGTCCGTCTCTCAATTTTTATCTTCTTAAACTAATAAAGAAGTTGACACCTTCATACAAATTTATTTGTACTTTTGGTTAAAATTTTGTTGTTGTTGAATCATCATACTGTTAAGAGCCAGACTATACATAAAAATATATGAGTCACTATATCTTAATACCAATATCATGTTCTACCCAGCCTCATATTATTATTATTATTACCCATGCTTTAGCAAGGCTATCATGATAGAATGCTAAAAGCGATGCCCAACTACTTCTCAACACACAATATCTAGAACATTCATCATCATCATGGACTTACATCTTTGGCATCAGCGTATCCACTCTTGGGGCTCCACATCTTGCCCTCTCCCATCAAGCCTAGAGCAAGGTGGGACAACGGAGCCAGGTCCCCGCTTGCTCCTACTGTTCCCTTGCATGGCACCACTGGCAGACAGGAAGCTGACAGGATGGAAATTCATAACAAATATCAACCATGAGAAAAATAATATAACAAAAATATATAATATTGTCTTGAGTGGGGCCACACCCAGCTGCCCAAGCCCAGGGCTGTATATCAGGAGCAACTACAGCACAAGGCCTATAAATATAATCTAGAGTTTTTTTGGACCCTGTATTTTAAACATGTTTGTGCTTGCAAACTATACACAATGCACAGCTGAAAAATACAACATTTATATTTCCTATAGTTTAAACTCACCATTGAATGCAGCAATGAGCTTCTCCAGGTTTTGAACTGAGATGCCGCTGAATCCCTTTGTTAGGATGTTAATCCTTAGGGCTAGCAGCTTACGGGTGTGTTCCGGGGACAGGGGGCGGCCAAGACCCACGCAATGGGAGCGGATCAGATTCTCCTGCAGCTCCCTGATAGTTGGTAGAAAGAGGGATTTCAAACACTTATAAATGTCAAAATGAAGGTTATTTTTATCATTTTTTGTATGGCTGTTTTTACCCGACTGCTAAGAAAGCATGTGTATGTGTCTCAGAGAGACTTGTGATACTGAAGATTCATGCCTCTAAAAGGGGCACTAGTGCATTAAATTTGTTTTGAACCCAGAAGCTCCTGTTATGAGACAACTGATCTATCATTGAGCTATTGCATCATAGTCACTGGTTCTCCATTATTTGTTTCCCTTGTCTTCAGTTTGCTAGGCTTTTTTAAATTGGTTAAGAAATCAGTTTATCATTCATGCAAATACTATCTCTGTTTATCCATTAATTTTCTGCTTCTCCCAAAAGTCTTTCCTCTGGATGCATTGGTATTTAGGGCACATATAATCTTATCTACAGTTTAAGTAAATTTGGTGAAAGCAACACTATTCATGGTAAAAAGGAATATGATTTTTCTATATTTGGTATATTCAGGTAAATGCCAATATTATTCAAGCATAGACCAGAACTGAAGTTGAGCTGCATCAATCACTTACTTTAGTTTATCTGGTGCAATGACAACTCGAGCAAACTTCCCAAAGCCAGTATTGATGCCATACACAACTGAAGATACAGAAATGAATAACAATGTGAAAAAAATAGTTTTCGCGCAAAAGAGTTTCAAACATTATTTTCTAAATAATACCGGCCTAGATTGAGTCCATGTCTTACAAAATTTTAAATTTTACAACTGTTTAAAGAATATTACATTATATCTATTGTATATTCAATATTTCCTTAAATCTGAGATAAGATTCGCTGTGAAATACCTAATTTCATTTGGATGGACTGGAAATCAATAATCATAACAGATAATCAATATATTACGTGCATTCAAAAAACATTCTTACTCAAGTTTTTTAAAGTCTTAATTAGAATGCATGTCACCATGTCAGGAGAATGTGATACCTTTGTTTTCTTTGAGAATGTTGTCCACAAGTTCTCTAGCCTTTGCTACTTTCTCCCAAGCATCTGATGTGACCTACAAGTGTGAAATATGAACAGAATCTTTCATTAAGTCATTGACAGGATATACCAAAGCTAGTCCCTGGGTATTGTCAGGCTAGAAGAAATTGAATTCATTGCCAGTATGTCTCAGTCTTCAAAGGGTCGTTTGCTTTTGCCCAGTAATCAACATTCAAATAACTAGCTGACAATAGTTCACAGTGTCTTCAAAAGTTCCAATAATATTTTCCTTAATCATTTAAAACTAGTACACGACTAATAAATAAAGGTACAACAAAGTTCTGATAAATGAAATAAAATGAGCTATGTCCTATTAAACTTCAGAATGCATATCTAAGTCTGAATCCTC
Source organism: Strongylocentrotus purpuratus (assembly GCF_000002235.5). NCBI lineage: Eukaryota > Metazoa > Echinodermata > Echinoidea > Camarodonta > Strongylocentrotidae > Strongylocentrotus > Strongylocentrotus purpuratus. Next base: position 56,719,434 of record NW_022145612.1, read on the forward strand.
TCCCAGTGTTTTATTACACTGATATAAAATGTTGAAATACAAGTGTCAAATTGATATGGAGATACCACAGTAACAAGACAGCAGTATGCAGAAATCCACACCTGGACAAAATCATATGGCTTACTTCAAAGACTTTATCCTCTGTTGAGAGACAGAAGGGCATTAAGGTAATGTCTTTCTGGCTCTCAGAATATAACATTGTACCTTGATCTTGTATTGACCTTTTCCCAGTCTAACAAGGTCATCAGGGGACATACTGCTGCCATCCAAATAGAGAATCTACATTGGAATCAAAACAAGAAAATAAATATATTAAGTTAACAGAGTATATAATATAGCAATAACATTGTAATTCATTTATTGCTCCCATTACTGAATAAGAAGAAAGATCGAAATAAAAAGAAATAGAGAATGAAAGAAATAGAAAGAACTGGGATCAAATAAATGGGAAAATACAGATATCAAAGCTCTCTCTCATAGCTCCTTGACTCCATTTATGTATCTTTACCTCTTACAGATATATTTATTCTTTGTGGTATTAGTTGGAAGATCTTGAAAATTGAAAACAAAAAGGTTCCTTTTAGCAATGGAGGTACTTGTACACACTTTTTGTTATCATTCTATCCCTCCCTGTCTTTCCTTTTTCCCTCTTTTGATTCCTTTCCTTCTCCTACTCTCTCTCCTCCCTCCTTCCCTCTCTACTATAGCATGACACAACCACATATGTCAGAATGCTCCACCCATCTTCCATTTAGCTATGATCACAGAAGTGCATAATACCTTAAAACTCATCCGGGTCCACCTTGAAAATTGAAATTACAGAATGCTTTCCACCTTACCCATTTTATGTGATAAAATGACTGTATATGGATATATGGTCTTATGCAAATATGTAACTATTTTATGATGACCCCTCCCCCACCTGAAAATAAAAGAAAAGAAACGGGTCTGATTCATAGACTAGATGACTTCCTTCTAAGTGTAGCTTTTCAGAGCAGTCATTAGTAGATTGGGAGGGGGGAGGGGGTACAAGTTCATGCCCCATCCCTCTTGAAACCCAAGTCGCATACCTCATACAACCCCCCCCCCCCATCCCCCTTTTCTTTTTTTTTCACGGTTATTTGCTTGTCGGTAAATTTATGCATAAAGATTACCCCATTTCTTGTTTTCACTGCTGGGCAGATCATTTTCTTGCACTGGATTTTACAAAACCCTGGACCTGCCACCTCAGTGCAGCTACATATCTATGTATACACAAGTTGAATATTTTGTCCAAGTCATGGATGGCTGCATAAATCCCATTGTGAAAACAATACAGTGTATATTGATTTTTTACCAGTGTGTACTTGGCCAGAGAACATGTGCATGGCTTCTCACAGAAACTAGTTGCATCCTTCCCTTCCTTTCAAATGTTATGGCTTTATCCTTTTCTTTTCTTTAAATCTCTCTTTTTCTCTTCTCTTCTGCTCTTTTCAAATGTAAAAAATCAATAAAGTGACTAGATAGTAATTCACAAACCATGAAGCCTTTGAAGGTTAAACTTTGACCCGTCTCATGGTGGACTATCATATTGCTGCTATGATGAACATTTTATTATGTGATTTAAGACATTTTTTTGTAAACATTATGAACGTGTAGTGACTTTCTTTCTCTCTCTCTCTTTCATATTTTGATGTGAGTAGACATATCAAATGTACATTTCAAGATTTTCTAACATTATTATTATATCTTTTGTAAATTAATTTACACTAATTTCTTACCTCACGAACGTCTGCACCACATGTGCTTGATCTGATCAAAATCGACAAAAAACAGTCAAGGAATATTTTTGTGAATCATTCTCTCCAAAATCCTTAATGCCATCATTCCACCATAAAATGTACTATTAAATTATGTTAAAATTAATGCATTAAATAATTAGGTCTGTAATAATTTACTCAATTCTATTATATTTATAACCAGAAGCACAACAATAACATACAGAGTAGTACCGGTAGTAAGCAAAGATTGCTAAATTGGATTATTAATATATATTTTTTTCTTTTTGATTTGATGGCGACGTGCAATGATATTATGTTTTTCAGTTTTTCATGGATAACTGTTTTAATAGCTATTCTGACCTGAATAATTGCCATGCCATTGGAGCACTCTCCCATTTATTCCCTCCAAACAGACTACTTTTTAATTACAATAGTAAATACGACTAGTATACAATAGCACAACCACAGTCCCAAATTGTTGGCATGCTTGACTGCATGACTTGAAACCATTCAAAAAAGGATTTTACACCAAATAAATTCAATTTGGAGGGAACTTTTTTCTGTTAAGTGGCAATGATTACAAACATTCTTCAAATTTATAGTTGATTCATTTGATAGATCAATCACAAAGTGACAATAACAAAAACCTAGTGCTAAGTTTAAAGGTATAGTACACACTTCTTTTCAATATTTGCCAGCTATAGTATAACATAATGCAAAACATGATTATCAATTTATCATGACACCTATATCATACTGCAACCTCTTCATTTTCACGATTTCACCCGAGTGCTTCTTGTTTTGAACTTCTATTTACTTCAAAATTCTTGAAGGAAATCTCATCAAAAATTTGCTTGCACTTCTATCATCTTTTAGTTATTTCAAAGATACATTAAATTTCCAGTTATTAGTATCATGCTCTAGCCAAACACTGAACACAGATATCTTGGCCATCTCTCATTTACTGTACATACATTGAATTGAATGTTATTAAACTCAATTAATGCCAATAACCCTGAATACAGATTCATTGACCTGGAACTTAAACCACACTCTGCTTCTCATAACAAGGATACATTTGTGGAGAGCCTGGTGAAAAATCCATGCTAAAACCTTTCCCGTTGATTGTGGTCGAGCATGTCTTGTTGGTCATGTCCGACTTCATCACTAAAAAAAATAACAATTAAAACATTTTGATAGATAGAATACAAAGCCATTTAACACTGTAAAGTAACAAAGAACTACATGATACTTTCAACTTTTGAACTTTAAAGTAAGGCAATCACAAAGAATTTATGTTAGTTACAGATGTTATTCACAAATAACATAATAAAATAAATTTGATTCTTTTTAAAATCAATTTGTAGAGTTTATCATCATACATTTAGAATTCACTCATATTGCTATTGTGGGAAATGGAAAAATTGGTGAAATTGGGCAACTTGCCAAGTGCCCCGTTATTGGTGCATGCTTTTGTACAAACATCATTCATCAAATAGGTGTAAGGGCAACGTTTCTAAGCATGGGTCTACTCCACAACAAATCAAATACAGTTTGGAGAAATAAAGTGTGTTTAACATGAAATCTGGTGCTCGATCATCTGAACTCTGGGCATGGGATGCCTTGCTTGTCTGATGCCCTTCTTTATTATTTATCTCATTTACATATTTTAAGCATGAGCAATTCATACAAAATATAGTGTACCATTAAAACAAATTATAAATAGTATAATAAAGATAGATTTTTACATTCACGAAAGAAAAGTTAAATCATGTCTAAGAAGGTGCAACATATAAATATTCATCATTAAATCAACCAATGAGAAAGCAGGACAAAATGTTGTGTGATAGAGGGGGTCAGGTGTAAGCACACATAAGGAGCATCACTATCCTGGCTGTGTAGTAAACGCTGTGCTTCTGATTCTCAACATTTCAAACAGCACTGTACAAAACTCAATTGATTTCACTCAAAATCAGTACTTTAGTGACAATTAATGAAACACCTAAATAGCAGTAAAATACATTTTTTTTAACTCACTGATGTTAAAAAGAATAATTTAAAAATTCAAATTGTAAGTCTAGTGTCAAACTTTGCTTACAGCTGCATCGACATGATTACAAGTGTGCAGTCTATGCAATATTGTGTGGTGTGTATATTTGTGTATAGGTCTAATAATACCTGCCTCACAGCAAGCATGCAGTGCTAGAGGCCATTCTGCATTAGCATTGACTCTCTATGCTTTGCTGGAGTGGTACGTGTAAGTGAGTAGTATTCAGTGACAAAGAAAGTGATTAAATTATAAATGTAACTAAAGCATGAACAGGGAATGGTGAGCAAGGAGGGGTATGGTTCTGAAGAGGTCAAAATTGTTTCCTTCATTCTTCAAATGTACTGCTTTCCTCACCTCCAGATCCAGCTAATCATGCTCTTGATCTCATTTCACTTGTCTTTACAATATCCTCTCCACACTCCACCCAGCTCTGACTCTTATTCATATCCTTCATTATTAATTAATATTCTAAGTAAATGAAACACATAATTAGACTATAGATCTAGACTCTAGATCTAATTTACATTTTCAAAAACTGTTCCAACAATAAGTTAATAACGTGCTGTATATGGTCTGGATCTAATTCATACCTACCGACATGAACAAAATCGTTCTCATCTAAGATATCAACAAGCAGGTCATCTGGATAGAGGAGGCTACCCCCTGGAGTTTTCCTGATTTCGTAGACTTCATCTTCCTCGTCGTATTTCTTCATAACACGGTATCGTGAGAGACTTTCTTTGCCCAGCCATGCGATCGTGCTCTGGTTTTGCTTGCAGGGAATCAGGATCCATTCTCCACGAACTTTGGCGTTGATCTTCATCTTCGTCCTAGTTTCACTTTCTCTGCTAGCTCAAACTTATTTCTTTTACTTAGAAAAAACTCTGGATATCTTATTCTAACGTTCCAAAAATGTATCATGGATTCAAGCAGTAACGTTGTAACAGGCTAGGCGGGACCAATTCAATGACAGAAATCTATATGTAGATTAATTGTACTTGAACTCGTACGTACACGTAGACAGGCTAGCTTAGCCTAATATTATTACCAGTACCTGCGGTAGCCTAAAAATAAAGCGTGTCGATATTGGCAAGCTAGCTCAATTGTTTACTATTTATTGCGGGAACTCGTTCAACTTGTTGAATGGCGGGGAACTACGCTATTTTCATTTAGGTTACTCGGATATGTTTTGAAATTATGAAGGATTTCAGTTTCTAATTTTTGACGTAATTGTTGACGTAATAAACAATACCATCAAATAAATTTAGTATATTTTACTTAAGAATGTTGTTTTAGGAGAAATTTATTTGAAGCCGTAATTGAAATTTTATAACACCCCTAAAAATTATTCGACTCGTCTGAAGGTGTGTCAGAGGTGTGTTCTGGGTACCATTGCTATGCGGTCCATGTGGAATTATCGATCTTGCATACATACAGCCAAAATGCATGATGCACACTTTCAGCAGGGTAATGAGCCTGCTTTCAACCGACCTACATTGCATGGTACAAAGCATTTAGTATGCATATCCTAAAAGTAAATAAAACGAGTGCAATTACTTATCATGAATATTTCCCAATAGTTAACTACAGGTCTAATTTACAAGGAATCCAACGCAAGATCAAAATTATTGTGAAAGACAACATATCTAGAGAGGGGGGGGGGGGGGGGGGGGGGGGGTTCTTATATTGGATGCGCCTCTGGAAAACATTACACCCCTAGTTTTTGAGTTTTCTCCATGGGTCACATGTCGCCCGACCAAAAATGTAATAAGTTTGTGATTTTAAGATTTATATCTATTGTAAATATTTTTAGCAAGGAAAATTTGTGACTTTTAAAGTCAAAATTTAACTCAAGACAGAAACAGTTGTCTGTTCTTTTTATGATGCAGATGCAGATACATTCTACACCATAAATTACGCTACTACGTATGGCTTTGGGGAAAAAGTTAATCGTTACATTAAAGGTAATACAAAGTTTTGGGAAATTTTGAAAATTGGGTGGCCAGAGATTCTTTACTATTTTGATATATTTGGATGCCCCTGTGGATGTTTCGTAAGCACTAGAAAATTTAGCCCCTAAAACAGTCCTGCTTTTGAGAAAAATTGAATATAAAAATTTACCGGTGCTCCCGGTAAAATTTGATGAATTTTAAATAGCACCTACGGCCGTACAATAGTAGCTGCGACCATAAGAATCTCTGAATACGTAGTTGTGATATATAATTTCCAAACGGGAAAAGCTAGTCGGTCGATTTTAGTCAAAAAACATTGTTTTATAGCTTGATTAATATCTTGACCTTGAGAGGGAGCTATACAACATAAAGAGTTAATTAGTTATACTTTCATAACTCTAAACTCGATTTCAACCGCGACAACGATCACTGAATATTGTAGGATCGCATATACTTCCAATATGTCCATTTGAACCAAATTCATGACCCCATACCAAAACTTTGTATTACCTTTAAGGATTAAAAACAATATTCATGATAATGTTTTGAGCGGAAGGAGAATGATAGGTCTGTCACATATAGAACATCCCAATGACTCTAGATGGGCATATGGTGGGAATGAGCAGTCGATCAGTGGCCCTCAACATAATTCCAGCAATATTTCTCGCCCGCGCATCACACAATATTGTAGGAATTAACTCTTATAATTTACACGTACGAACTTGTACCCCCAAAAGTTATAGAAATACATGTAGTCGGATATAAAGGAATTGGAAATGGTCCAAAGTACACAGGATGTGAAAATTATCATGTCTCACCAGTTATAGCAATATTTCTCGCCCGCGCATCTCACAATATTGTAGGAATTAACTCCTATAATTTACACGTACGAACTTGTCCCCCAAAAAGTTTTAGAAATACATGTAGTCGGATATAAAGGAATTGGAAATGGTCCAAAGTACACAGGATGTGAAAATTATCATGTCTCACCAGTTATTCTTTGTCTCCCTGATACAAGCATCAGTGGGCGCTTATACCCCCGCCCAGCTACCCCCCCCCCAATCTTCTACAGAGCTATAAGTGGTTTTCTCCAGCCTCACCAAGTGTATCTTGGGTCTTGATTTACATAAAGTCTTCAACTTCTTTTCATTCCACATACCTCCCCACCCCCTCTCTTTTCTCTCTCTCTCTCTCAGCTTCTTTGCATTTTCATTTGTTTCCGTCTCTCTTTCATTATCATCATATGTAATTACTGGCACACATTGCTAGTCATAATGGTTACACATAGGCATCATATTATTATGGCCACAATTTCGGCAGGGGGTGGGCAGAATATACAAAAGCGGCTGTAGATGGCTTCAGGTGACTTAACCCACTATTAGTTATAATGATTTGTCTGGGTCTTGAAAACGGATGTACCCTATTCTAGATATGACAAAGGCATACACTACACATTTGGTATATATAGGCAGGAGCCCTCGCCTCCTTCAACATTTGTAAACAAAACTCCTTAATAAATCATCTTCACAATCATTTAACTTGTAATCATTTCATGAACACAAATCAATAAGTATCGCTGAACTCAATATTCACATTGTTACAGAACATTTTTTTATTCTCAAAAATCAAATCAAAATAAAATACCAAAAGAAATGAATCGGAGGTGAAACATATCAATACAAATGTACATGTATTTCATAAAACATTCAGCACAAAGGTCAGATTTGATATACCAATGAACAAAAAATAAGTTGTTCAAAGAGAAATAGGACGGTTACAGGTAATACTTGTTTGTCTTGTGTATGTTGCATAATAGTCTTGCTGGTGGCACAGTTATTAAAAAGAAACAAAAATTGTTGATAAATTTGTAAATTCATTATATCCCATGGTCAATATGTTTTTTTCTTTTTATTATCAATCAATATAATATCATTTTCAAAAAGGATTAAATTTTAATAATGTTTTGTTAAAGGATGATACCAAAATAAATTACCTGATTGATTTGTCCTGAATAATGACTTTATTCCACCTTGACCCCCAAAAAGGGCAGAGAGGAGGTAGAATACGCCCTTCCCTGGGTGTGAGACCACCAAAATAACTTATTTTTTAGGATCAACAATGTACAAGGAATATTCAAGTAAAGAAACATAATTCAATGCAAACGTAGGAAACATTTTGAATAAGTGTGAAACAATACTTTAGGCTTCTTAAATAAGTATTTACAACAACATATATATATATATATATATATATATACTTTGATACACCGATCATTTGCTATGATACATTGATCATATAAGTCACAATCATGTACATGCTATCACATGTGAGAAATCATCTCATTTAACTAATAAGGCAATCACTCTTTGATGATGATGCAGTGTGAAACAATAATTATTCTAAATGTCTCATATAAAAATACTCAATAATTCATCAAATAACAAACATTTACATAATTGCATTCAAACGCAATACTTGTAGGCATCATTATATACAACAAACAATTAAGATAAATGTTTCATACAAAATTAAAGTGGTGTAGTTTTCTTATTGGCGGGATAGAGTATATCGTTTGTTGAAAGCCAGAATGGCATCTAATCATATACTTTTACATAGCTTTAATGCCCTTATGGCTCACAACAAACGATGTAATACACTTCAGCCTTGCATTGATCAAATGAAGCATATTCTTAGCTATCTTACAGAGCCAGACAAGGGCTGCAGGGGAGTATGAGACATATGATTTCAAAAGAGAGTAATACCGAGTAGGAAAGATGGCTTTAAGGGTACTGTCAACATCTGACTAACTCAGGATGTAATGATAACAGAAGGGAGGGACACTCCATGAACAAGCAAATCCACATCTGCTTCATTTTTTGAGTTTTAACGTCTTAATTGGATTATTTTCCAGCAAACACTGATATACACTCTGTTGCTAACACAATCAAAAAGCCTTTAAAGAAATATACTCAAAGGCAACTTCAAAACCTTATTGAATAGCCTGTGAAATCATATATGCTTCACCTCGCATTGCTCTGTAATGTTTGCAAATTACAAAAGTGAAGCATGAGGCTATTGAAATTAGCTGAAAAGGTTGATTTTCAAGTCTTTTTCGGGTTCACTACACTTTTACAAATATGTTTTGGGAGAAGTATTCCAGCTAAACAAATAACTACACATCTTTTCAATTTTTCCAACTCATAAACCCCTGTAATGACATTTATGTCAATTGTGATTACATACAATGGACTTACATTTTAGGGATGGTTCCTTAGCTAAGATTAAACTTAACTTCACCCTGCAACGCATTCCAATCTAGTGGCATAGCTACAGGGGACACACCCCCTTAATAATTTTTTTTTTTTTTTAAACAGCAACAAAATACACTGTATGAGAAAAGAGAGATAGGGATGTGGAGAAGGGAAGAAGGCAAAGATGCCTGAACCTCATCCTACATCATCCCCCTAATCAGTAGCATTGTAAATTTGCATTTCATTTTCCGAGTCAGATTAAAGCGCCTCCCCCACCCCCTCCCCTCCAGCGTTCCTGTGCCCTCTCAATGGGTGGACTCACGCTACGCAATGTTCAAATCATATGCATAGAACAAAATACTGCAGTTGAAGTGATTACAAGATGGATATCAAACAGTAAACATTATAGAATACCAAAACTGTGACATCATAATAAGTTATTTTTAGAATTTCTCAATTTTTTCTTCATTTTCTAAAAGAGCATCAAAAATAATGTTCAAATGTCAAAAACCAATTGAATATGTTAAGTATTGGCTGAGATACGACCTTCTGAATAAATAGATTTCCTATAGGAACTCAGTGTTATTTTGCTCTGGTTCGTAATATTATAACATGTACATGTACATAAAAATGAAAATCAGACCTGGGAATATGTGAACAGATCTCTCTGTATTTATATTCTGGCAGTTTGATCATCCATACACTTACAACTTCCAATTGTGCAAAATTTAGATTTCACAAATTGAAGAGTGCGAGTAGTTTTGGTTCATGCAAAAAGCTCTTCCATGCCATGGGCACTAAAGTCTGCCCAAGAAGTGTGCCACATAGCCTGATCAGGAAGTATATTCCCATGGAATGTATTTTAAACCAAATTGAAAAATGAAATTAGTATTTCAAAGGCCTGTTTATATATAACACAGTAAACTACCAGTACTGTGTCTTTTTTTAAGTGTAAATGAATGGTAACTGAATGCACCAAAGGATCTATGCACATTCACTTTGCTCTGTGCTATAAGATGGGAAATGTTAAAAAAAGGCTGCAGTTTACTGCTGCATATGTGAACAAGGTTTTAGACATACTTATAACAGCTGAAATGTCATGACAATCATTCATTTATGTGGCATCTGTGACATTCATGACAAATTGTTCAATTTAGTGGCACAGAAGGGGCTAGGATTCTAAAAGGACCATGCATCTCTCTCTCTCTCTCATACAGCTCTAAGCGGGTTTTCAGATGACCAACTCTCTACTGGAATGTTTCTGGGTTTGTCTTCGTTGACTTTGAGTGGATGGCTTCTATAGCGTGCACTGGCTGATAATGTAGACTCTGGTTGAATCTAGAAGAAATGGAATAAAACAGTTGGCAGAGAGATAGAAAGTGTTACCTATGAAGACTAATACGAAGCTGGAGGATTAGAATAGACTGAAACAAACATAATAATAATAATAATAACAATAATAGTAACATTTAACTTTTAAGCAGTCGTTAATATTGTTGCTAAGCACTGTACTATTATTGCCCTGGCATCAACTAAGAAGCCATGATAACATAAATCTTTCATGTCTACGTGTTCATCGTGTATATGTCCCTGTTTCCATGAACTTTCAGTGCATGTGATCTTCTAATATGGGTCTAGACAAGCAACTTTTCACCCACATTTTGTACAAGTCCTTGGAATTCATCCTTGCTGCTCTCACACCCCTCCCACACCCCTCCCCACACACACACACTCAAAGGGCAACAAACTTTCCAGATGTTCAAACTTCCATGAGAAAACAACCCCTACCCGACCACATATCTCTAGAGAATTCATGACTCTTAAAGTTTTTAGTCTACATTCCAAACACAAAATTATATTCTGGGAATGGTGTTATGGAGAATAGGGAAAAGCAGGGAACATAACAAAGTTTGAAATATTTTGCCCCTTCCCTACCCCCCCCCCAAAAAAAAAAAGGAAAAGGACAAATAAAGAGCAATTTGTCAAAGAATTTAGGATAATCTAAAATCCTGTTTTAAGTCATTAAACTAGAGCTGCCAACCCCAACTTAAAGGTAATACAAAGTTTTGGTATGGGGTCATGAATTTCGTTCAAATGAACATATTGGAAGCATATGCGATCATACAATATGCAGTGATCGTTGTCGCGGTTGAAATCGAGTCTAAAGTTATGAAATTAGAAATAATAAACTCTTTATGTTGTATAGTTCCCTCTCAAGGTCAAGATATAAGTAAGCTATAAAACAACGTTTCTTGACTAAAATCGACCGATTAGCTATTCCCATTTGGAAAATTATACATCTCACCTACATATTCTGATATTTTCATGGTCGCAGCTACCATTGTACGGCTGTAGGCGCTTTTTGAAATTTAACAAAATTTACCGGGAGCACCGGTAAAATTTTATATTCCATTTTTCTCGAAAGCAGAAGTGTTTTAGGGTCTAATTTTTCTAATGCTTATAATACATCCACAGGGGAATCCAAATAAATCAAAATTGTAAAGGATCACTATCCACCCAATATTTAAAATTTCCCAAAACTTTGTATTACCTTTAACAAATCCTATTTTCAAAAATAAAAAATCCTATTTTTGATCGATAAGTACTATCTTTTTGTTAGACTGTGTTCATCGGCATTTTGAAGAATTACGGTATGCATGAATATATTTTACAAACATTTTGTCATGAATGATCATTCAATGAGCTGCATGTAAATGTATTTTTATTGACCATAATTGGTTGAATATGCATGACTTTGTCATGACTGGTGTGTTCGATGAACCAATGAACAGCCCCTAATTGCCAATGTGAGATGCTTGTAGGATGCTTTACAGGAGAGAATGGGCAATTTGCCATTAAAAATGGCACACACACAAAAAAAAAATCACAAACACATTCAATTTTCTGGATTTAGTTGTTGTTGAAAAATTGAATTTTATTGAAGAAAAATCATACTGTTGAATTTACTTATAAAAATCATACTGGTTAGCGGCTCTGCTAAACAATAAAAGTGTCATTCACATTTATTGAATGATCTTTTAGAAACGTTTTAACAAAAAAAAAGTAGATTTAGATAATATTCAATAACAGAAGAAGAATAAATACGTAAATGTCCCGATGTAATAGATTTACTACATGTATATTCAAACCCAACATGTTGTCTTCAATACCATGCCAGAGATGCTCACATAATTGCTAAATTCCTTTACTTTTCTTTGTATATCGACATGGTTCAGAAAATAGCACATTTCATTGGCCCAATGTCTATAAAGATTCACTGAGTCTTATGCTATTAAACTTTGGGCTTTGGGAGTATTTCCAATATCACCTCATATTCCAAAGGGCAGTGCATGGCCATTAGGGGAGTAAAAAATGATCACCTATCTGCAGACTTTCAAGAACATTTCCATCAAATTATGACCTCTTATGCCTAAAAACAGGTACAAAGTAGTATTTAAATATAAGTACCAAATAAAATAAATAAAAAGTACCATATTTTTCGCAGAATTTGCCATGTGTTATCTGAGCAGCAGGTTCATCTTTGAAATATATGACCCATTTTCATGAAATTTCTTGCTTTTTTAAAATCTGTAAACCCCTAGAATTTCCCTTTTTGGGAGGGAGAAATTTCAAACTATCAAGCGAAAAAAAAGTCAATGAGAATTGACACCACTGGGAGTGATCATTACTGCTATTTCCCAAATCATATGATGAATAACAGGCCTACATTGAGCCCAAAGTAGTTTTAATATTCATATATCTCTGCAAAGCGCTTTGAGAGGGCCTGTGGTCCTGAAATGTGCTTTATAAGAATGAACTATTATTATTATTATTATATTACTGCTCCTTTTCAAACAAGTTTGTATACTTTAACTTGAATTCTTTAACTAAAGATTTCATGACTCTGTACAGATCTTGTCTTAATACTTGCTCACTTCAAATTAATTTTGATATCTACTACTTTGTTGGCTGCTGGCAAGAAGGCCTATATAAAGACCTTAATAATGTCATGCGCAGTAGCAGCCTTCTTGCGAGCAGCCAAAGATTTGTGGTATAATAATCATTTTTATACATATTTATGTTTTCACTTTTGAGTAATGCAACTTAAACCTGTGTGTGCATAAACCTGTTAGCAATGAGTACCCTCCACTGGGATTTGTGCGATATCATATTTCAATTAAGTAAATCAGTGTGCTAGCACTTCCACCTAACCACACAATAGATTTTTGTATCATTTGCCCAGATTTAACATCCATTGCTATAAGAGCAAAGGGCGTATCGGTCCGTAGACTATAACAAGAAATGAGACAAAGAGCTTCAAAAAGGCGCAGACAATGGAAAGAGAAGGATAAACAGGTAAAATATTAAAGGGGAAGTCCACTCTATTATCCGATTTGCTTGAATAAAAGCCAACAAAATGGAAGAAACAGTTAACACGATTTCAACGCAAATCTGAAAGAGGGAAAAATAAGCAATCCATGTTTTAAAGTTAATAAAACACAGATTGGCAACTTTGTTTGTAGATTTCCATTTTCTGCAAAGAATTCAATGGAAATATGGTTTTACATACCCCCTCTATGAAACGACAGACAAAATGTGAGGGGCGCTTGTAAGGTAAATCACAAGAGTTGCCAATTTGCATTTTATCAATTACAACTTTGAAAATAAATTTTTTCTTATCCTTTATTGAAATTTATCTGCTCTCTCTCTCTCTCTCTCTCTCTCATTCTCTTTTCTGCTATAATTTATATTATTATAAAAAAAAATTCCCCTTTAATTTCCCTGTTGTGAGAAAGCGGTTGAAATAGAACACAAGAGGGATAGTTAGTGGAAAATGTGGTGCACTTATTAGGTACCTGGGTTTAGTCACTGTTGGGTGCATAGTTCCTTGTAGAGAGAGAGAGATAGTCAGAAACAGAGAGTGCGGTGTAAAGCTCAGCAACACAGTAAATAAGAACATGTCTTGAATCGTAAAGAAATACAAAGAAGACAAAGAGTGTATATGAAATGAAAGTCCCATCACACGCATGCTGGCTTTCATCAAATAGTTGAGTTAGAGTTACAAGTTTATAATTGAACCTGATTATTAACATGACCCAATTTATTATCTTTTCTAAAATCAATCAGAAGGCTGGTTCTGTGTCTAGCTTATTTTTATAGCAACATTCAATATTATTTTAAAACGTTCAAAATGAGGAACATTTAGCATTATTTTGAGGGATACCATATCATCCCCAAATGGTTTTCTCAAAGTTTTGAATTGCATTTTGATTGGATAAAACATTAGATGGAGGCTAATCTTTTTTGGTTAGCGATACAAGAATAGATCAGCTTTTCATGAACCATGAAGAGAGGGAAAAATCACAAAATAAGTCAGTGAGGCTGAGCAAATGATTCACCCCCCCCCCCCAAGTACAAACCTTCAAGTTTAAAGCCCAAGTCCACTCCAAAAATGACTTACTTTCAATAGAACCAGACAAATCAGACAAACCAATCAAAAAAAGTTTGAGCAAAATCGGATGACTAATAAGAAAGTTATGAATTTTTAATGACATGAATTTTTTTTAAATCACTACACAAATTGGCAACTCACTCATGAGTCTGTGACGTATGGTCCTCACTATCCACTAATTATTTTCTTTATATTGATAATATAAATTTCCTATTTTCACCCTAAGAATCTTATTTCTTCACACCAGCATCCAAGTTAGATGGTTAGTAATATGTTTTTGTGTGGATGCACAAATAAAGAGTAATTTTTGTCCAGTTAAATCATGAAAAATTGAATTTTGATAAACTATTTATATAAAAATCAATAATTATGAAATACAATATTCGGCAAATAGTATCAATTCTTCAAAATTCATAAATTTTTTTGGGAAATGTGATGCACGCAATATGATACAAATCATATAACCTCGGCAAAGGCATGGGGAAATCAAGTTGTGGGGGATAAAAAGAGAAATTAATGGGATGAAACTATATAAAGCAATTGATAAGTTGTGAGGACATGACGTCACAAACTGATAACCATCTTGGCAATTTGTGTGGTGATTCTCATTGTTCCATAGTTTTACATACTTTTTCAAAAATTCATAACTTTCTTATTAGTTATCCGATTTTGCTCAAACTTTTTTTGATTGGTTTGTCTGATTCATCTGCTTTTATTGAAAGTAAGTTATTTTTCGAGTGGACTTGTCCTTTAAATAGACTATGGTTCATAATATGAAACATCGCCTCTATAATGCCTCTATACTTAAGTTTCTGAGATGGTGGAAATATCAGTTCATAAAAGCAACCAAACACAACTATACGATACAAGCCTCTATAATGTCTTAATGTTATATGTGGCATGCAATGGTTATTGAGTTAATGAAAAGTTAAATATCCTTTATATATTTGATAAGAATGACATGCAAGAATTTAAAGAAGAATGTTAAATGGAAATACTTAACCATGTGAATTATGTACTAGAAGTGCAATCGTAGCATCAACCCTCAACATACGGTACATTGAAAAGTTATTGCTGAAAATCCTACAAAAAGAGATCTACATCTCCTAAACAAACCACTCAACAAATATGAAAAAGCCTGATGAAAAGATTTGATTTAAGCATTACTACATTCATTTCTTAAAGTTGTCTGCTGTAAATTCAGACAGTTTAAATGTCTCAAAGATAACAGTCAAGCAGATAAACATCTAAAAAAAAATAGATTACCGGTATGTTTAAGATGCACTGCTGTGATTGCACATGGGTGATTCCCATGCTCTTATATGCGTTACATTGTTAAATTTACATCTTTATAGAGGATTTGACAAGTAATTGACAATGTAATCAATTTTAAAACACAGCTCTTTTTTACATAAATAATAATTTTAACACATAATTACATATTTAGTATTTTTTTACTTTATGACTATCATGGAATGGTTGATACAGGCCATGCTGCAAGTTTAGGTAGTACCGGTATGATGTCAAACTGTGGTAACATGTAAAACAGACCTTATTATATCTTTCACATGATAAAAGATGAAATGTTTGAAAGAAATGCCTTTGTATACAATGATACCATATTATTGGAAATGACATGCTGTGAAATGTACAATAAGAATTAAAGGCGATATAAATGATGGTTTAACAAACAAGCGATAGAAACAGATTATCTGGAAGCATTCATATTTTGGGTACATGTATGGAAAATAAGCAAGTAGAATCATCCTTTAGAAACATAAAAATAGACAGAGTGTTAGTAATATTCAAAACTAAAGAGGCTCAGATTCTAGTATGACTATGACAAAACTGTAAGATGAATGTGAAGAAACATACCCATTAATATCATATTGATGGACGTGTTAGTGTCAATGTTCTCTAAACTTCTTTTTTAATGCATGCACAAGATACCCAAAGAAAATAGTATTAACATTTTTACCTAAAGCTTTCCCTTGCTCATTTCATCATCCTGCAACTGTCACATTCCAACAATATCATCAATGTTTGCCACTGTAATGGGACTAATCCCCCCCCCCAAAAAAAAAAAAAAAATAAATAAAAAATAAATAAATAATAATAATAATAATAAATAAATAATAATAAAAAATAAAAAATAAAAAATAAAAATAAAATTTTTTAAAAAAAATTTAAAAAAATCAAAAGAAAATCCAATAATAATAATATAAAAATACAGTAAAGTTAATTTGTGCACAGCAAGTATGTATTAAATCAACAAAAATACTTCATGCAAAATTCTAAGGATTAACATTCAAGGACTATTAGAAATAGGGATAACCATGCACACATAACTTATATCAGACCTGGGTTCCACACATGCCTTGTTTTATGAGTGAGTGCATTTAGGAAGACAATACAGATACAAGTCCGACTTGGATTTCATGAGAAATAAGTTTTTGTTAAATCCTTTTCTTTATCCTTCCTAACTATTATTGCGTAGAATGTTGACAAAATGTTTTTGGAACAGATTTTATAATTACTACCTGCACACAAATTATATTTCGAAGTAATTAGTCCTCAGATGCTGCTTGTAAGTGTCGGCTTGCATGGTGATGTAGATATACAGTAGGCTTGCGGGTGCACCATGTGAGAGAGAGAGAGAGAGAGAGAGGGTTGAGGAGTCCTGGAAACTACTCTGACTCTGTAATCTTTCTTGGGGGTGTGTAGTCCTGAAAAGGACTGTTTGTTATCTTTCTTAGCTTATAGTTCTAAGGAGAACTATAGCGCTTGGAGAGGATGAATGGCTCGATGTTTCGAACAGGTTGACTATCCGTTGTCAAGAGGCGATGACGGACAGTCTTTTTCAGGACTACACACCCCCAAGAAAGATTACCGAGTCAGAGTCCTTTCCAAGACTCCTCAACCCTCTCTCTCTCTCTCTCACATGGTGCACCCGCAAGCCTACTGTATAATTAGTCCTCTTAATACCAAAAAAGGTTTTGTCTGTATAATAAGTTCACATAAGAGCATATAAGTCCACCTACCTTGCCAGCTTTACTATAATGTTCTATGTCTTTCACCATCTTCTTCTGCGTAATCCAATCTGATGCTTGCCTCGTCATTGATGAGGAAAGCTTCCGTTTCTGTTTATGAGATAAATCGCACTAGTCAATCAATCGATCAGTAAAATAGAAGGATGTCAATATTCATGTGTAGAATGATAATAAAGATATATAACCATATCAAACATTGTATTATTCAAATCTGGTCCATTCAGAAGAAAAACAGTGTATTGTATGTTTTCAAAATGTAAATTGGAATTATCTTAAATTCTTATTTCAGACTAGAGTGAATGAAGTGGCCTGAATACTTGTTTAACTCTGTGATCCTATGGTGAGGTACTACAAATTTGATATATTATATATCCTGAACTAGGAAACTGTGCCTGTAAAGCTCTTGTCAACTTTCATCACAAATATGAATAAAAGCTTTCAATTTTTAACTTTGTTTGTTCAGTATGATCCTCATCTGCTTCACCACCAGGACACATTTTTAGTTGCCCTTGTCTTGTAGCCCCCCCCCCCCTCCCCACCCATTTGCCCTGGACTGATCATACAATGATGCTTACATCATCCTGTTCTTTCTTCAGTCTTCTCCTCAACTCATCCCTCTGTCCTGAACAGGTTGCAACATGGTTCTGAAACAAGTATCAAGATATAAAAAAGTGAAATATAGAAATTACAAACAGGAACTAAAAACACATTCATTTGATCTACTGAATATATGAAAAGGTCATGTAGATCGTATATCATTTTCAATCCAAGTTAAGTAAGTGCCCAGCCCCCCCACTCCGAGAACGGACGGACCCCATGCGTGTTGCCAAAATGTCCTTTTCGTAACAAAAGAAAAAGGTCGACCCGTATTGACTTTACACACCGAACTTTTGCTGAAAAGGGGAGGTGCTGAAAAAGGCTCGTATACAAAAGAAAAAGGTCGAGCCGTATTGACTTTACACACCGGACTTTTGCTGAAAAGGGGGGGGGGGGGTCGGTTGGAACACGCATATGCATACCCTAAATAACACTGAGTGGGGGGGGGGCCGAGAGTAAGTGCGATTATTAAATGAATGTTCTATTTTTATTTTGACTAAAATGCCAGTTTACATATTGTAAAGTGTTTAGTGTACAACATACATGCACAATATGCACAATGTAAATACATGTACCGGTATGTTTATTGTGAACCATACATATTCAGTATAAATCAAATGTATGATTGCAATAAATTAATATAAAGAAATGAAGCTACCAGACACAAGTTTACATTACAACAAAAATGCAAAATACTATCTGCATGGTTAAAAAATTAGACTGTCCAACTATGAGAATTTAACGGGAGTGCACTTTCATATTCAGATGTATTCATTTACCATTTTCAAATAATCGTACAAGTTATTACACAAACAGATTATTTGAAAATGGTGAAAATGAATGAATCTGAATCCTTATTCTATAATCTATAATCTTGCTGTTCACTATTTGATATTACCTGCATTTTTAGGTTCATCAACATTTAGATTGTAGGGGGAGGGGGGGGGGGGGGGATTTGAACCAACTACTAAGGAGGCTCTTACGAGGAAAACAAAATCTTGCTGTATTTCATTATATGAATTCCTCTGATGAAGTTATATTTACGTGCACAGCAATTGTAACACCTACTGAATATGAGATAAGAAACTTGATGTAGTAAAAAGCCTTGATACATCAACACTGAATTATCCCAATCTGATATACTCACTGGTTACCCAGCAACCTTGTTTATTAGTGGTGAGTCATGAATATAATCACCTACATGTGGGAAGTCAAATTCCTTCATTTATAGCTTATTACTTGGACCACTTCCAATAGACTTGCTTGAGGGCGATGCCTTGGAAGGTATTTAATGTGCAGAATGAGATCTAGAAGAAACTATTACATCCTTAAAGTTTGTTCAGATATGAAGGGGTTAAACAGGTACGTAGTGGGATTTTTTTTAAATGGCAACTACGCGCAACAGAGGTCCTACACATATTCACTTAGCTCTGTGTAGATACGGAAATGTGAAGTGTATTAGACTTACATTTTCATTTCTTTTTAAAGCAGAGGTTTGACACATCATATCTGAACAATGCTTCAAATAATTCTAAAAAATATGGCATCTGTAACAAGCCATTGAACTAGTTAACTATTCTGGGGTGCAAGTAAGTTCTGTGCTCCATTGTATACCGGGCACTGGTAGCATCAAATGCTACATCATCAATGCATATCCATATTTCATTTCAGTATAAATTTCATTTTTAGGATTAATGTCCCTTTACATTTGTCATTAACTGCACACATTGATAGAAAGTGAGAATGAATTAAATGCACTGCATACCTGAATGGTTTCAATGTCCCTATATTTGTCATTAACTGCACACATTGATAGAAAGTGAGAATGAATTAAATGCACTGCATACCTGAATGGTTTCAATGTCCCTCTGTGCTTGCTTACTCTTCTTGATTAGATGTACATTATCATTCAGTAATCTATCTACTTCTGCTTTTAGAACCTTGTTCTCTTCCACAACACACTGGTGGTAAACAAGAGGTAGAAAAGGAGAAAGACAACGTTAGTTTAGTTTCTTGAGCATTGCATGTCATATTTTAGTTGAATACAACTACATATAAAAAGTCAGTATGTTTAGAAAACTTTACAACCCCCCCCCCCCAATCTGAATGTTACACTAAACATAAAGAAATAAATTCAACATAAACAAATGTGATTACTTGAATTGGGATTAAAGGCATCATTTATTTTCTTCACATTTTTCTGTCATACATAAAAGGCAAATTAAAATATCATTCACTTTTTTGCGTGCTGTCGAACATCAAATTTGACTTTCAGCTGAAGTCTTCAGATAAGACAGGTATGTATTTGTAACATTAATTACCCAAAAATTTATAAATATTATATCTATTTTCAAGGGAAAGATGATATTTCTTACCTGGTACTGAGGGACAATGTGATATGGGTCAATTGGCGTTGACTTTGCTCTCTTCGCCGACGACGTCTGAGATCTGTATGTGAACAAGAGCAGAGAATATGGGGCTACTTCAGATTCTCATTCAGTTTAAAGGTGGGGTGAAATCTTAATATAAATTGATTCCTGTTGATATGCAGGGATGCATACAATTCACATTTTGTTATTCAAACAGCTAAATTATTTCATTGATTTTTTAAAAATATTTTTAAAAATAATTTCTCAGACCTGCTTAGCTCCACCCTAAAAAAATGCTCCAGATCTCATTAGACTTGTGAGATCATCTGACAATCATAAGTGAGCTAACAATAGATGGTGGCATGTAGCTTCACCAGAGCTGACCACCTGTTTACAATAGACCATACAATACCAACATAAGAGTTGCTTTGTCAGACGTGCTGTAGCATCACCAGGAAAAGAAAGGTAATATGGAGGTATTGTATGAAAGCATACAATTCTTTTGTGAGCATGTGCCTACCTTGATACTAAGACCGGTCCAAGTCCATCACCCTCATCATCCCCATTCTCCATCTTGACCCTGGTCCTTTCTCCAGCCTCCTTGTGCTCCTTCTCTAGCTTGTAATTAGTCTCCTTCTCAGCCTCATACATGGCTTGGTACTGCCTTGCTTTCTCCTGTGTCCTCTCCATTGCTTCACGCAGTTCACCAATTCTATTTTCAGCTGCAACAAAAGTTGAAATGTCAGCATGTAATTAAAGGGTACTTTAATAGAAATTATAATCCTAAATATCCTGCCTAGCCTGCAATATAATATTAGAAGAAGAAACAAAAAAAAATCAGTTTGGGCTTTATAATTCAAATTGTAAACATTAGGTTGGGTATTAATAATATTTCTTATAGGCAATGATCAATTCATTGTGAAATATCTGGTGGACTTTGGACAACTCTACTGTTGAAACCAGTTTGCAGTTTTTGTTTTTCATCTAAAAATAACCCAATTACAACCCTAACCCTATAACTTGATGCAATAAAGCCTGGGGTATTCCCTGGAGATCTGTAGCATGATGTCATTCCTCACCCTCTATTGCTTTCCCTTCAAACATGTCCAGAAGACTCTTCATCTGTTTCTTGGTCTCCACGATGTCCTCATCCAGTTTGTCAGCCTGCTTTCCAGACTCCTTGAGGGTCTCCATGTGCTCCTTGAGTCTCGTCTCCAGCTCTGCCTTCTCCTTGTGGAGGAGGACATTGTGGTTTAGTTGAGACTTGAGTTGGAACTCCAGGCTCGACATCTTGTCACCTTCAGATGACCTTGAAATTGAAATAAGAGATAGAGGAGAGAGTTTCAAGGTTTGGTGTGATGGGTCAGTGGTAGAGGGCAGAGGCAAAGTGTGAATCTACCCATTTGAAGGGAAAATGAAACGATGGGGGCCTGGAGGGGGGGGGGGGCAGGGCACCAGCCTTACTCAGAAAATGAAAGCAAATTTACAAGGCTAATGATAAGGAGAGGGTGCAGGAAGTGGTCCAGGCATCTTCCTTTCTCATTCTTTTACCCTTCTCCCTTCCCCTTTCTCTATTTTCTCACTTATAATTTCCTTTTAATTTATTTTCACCACTCAATTGAGGGGGCATGTACCCCTGCCCCTGCCCTCCCCTGTATCTATGCCACTATATACATAAATCAGATGTCTCACAACCAGGAGGTCATTGGCAGGATTGTAGTGCACAATTATTTTTTGTAACCCAAATTTGCTTGTCATCTTACATCAAATGGTACTGAGTTTACCATGATTTTATAAGGTAGTGTAATGTCATGTGTGAACAAAGCTTTATGCTGCACATATTCCACTGCTGACAAACTTAGGACACATCGCCACGAGAAAAGGGCTAACTTTCCCTGGGAATCCACATAATGCCTCATTTATCTAACAAATTGTGTCAAGGATACACAATCATCATCATCATCCACATGATAGAACCCCTCAAGGACAGGCGATTACGTGGCATTACTCAAAGTAATCCGCCTCTATTCACTAAAGCTTAACTGCATGTAATATTAAATACCAGCAATTACTAAATTTACTTTGTGGCTTACAAAATGCTGGTGTGATCTATATAGCATCCTGTGGTATTCTTTAGAGAATCGATGGCAAAGGGTTATGCCTGTTACTCATAAATTGGTGACCCATATCCAAATCTACAAACTCATCGACCAACAGAGTTGCACGATGAATGAACACATGCAACTGCATGAGTCCCAACTATGCAAGCCTGTAAATACCCTTGATATTTGATGTCACAACGCATAACTGTGCTGCCTAATATAATCTTCATCTCACTAAATGCAGCTCTGTAGGTTTACAAAAATTGTTTTGTTCCCTCCCTAAAGTTCAATATTCTTTCAATGGTAGAAACGTTTTTTTAGCCATTAAGAAAAAACTTTTGAGAGAGAAGGTTGTCATCTTCAGGACATAAAATAGATTTTGCTGATACATGAAGAACCCATTTGACTTTCAAACTTGTGGGGAAAAAAAATCTTCATCACCCACAACTGTTTTAATGGAGTTTGGGCCTATTTCCTCTCATGTATTCATCAAATTGAGAATAAGCTCTTTATCCCGCCTGCACATTTATGAATATTTTTGATTGAATTTGTTTGGTTTATTGCAAAAACACATCAAACAAGCAGCTCGCAGGCTGAAAATGCTCAATTTACAAACATATCGTCGCTGTTTTCACGAAGTGACGGTAGTGAAAAAAAATTGCATTCACTTTGCGTTACGATTTTCCTCACTACCGTCACTTTGTGAAAACAAGGATGATATTATTATCTGTTAAGGGCCAGAAAGGCATTAATGTGGTGTAAAGGTAGAGGAGTTAATGCCCTTCTGGCTCTCAGCAGATGATATGACCATGAGTGCATAATGGGCAAACAATGGGTATTCCAAATCAAGGTTATATAGTCGATCATGATGGTACATAACAAGGGAGGGTTTCCAAACATTCAAATCTCATGAATAAAAGTAATCAACACATCCAATAAGTAATCAATCATCCTTGCTCTGCCTCCAATGTGTATTAGCTCTGTCCCAACTACCCTCAAAGTGTGCACGTGGAAGCAAACTGGCTGATACTCACACTGCAAATGCTCACAACAAATAATTGCGGGCAATATTAATATAAAATTGTGGGTTAGAGAAACTGTGTTTAAATTGCTCTTAAAGATTGCATCAAATAGCTATAATACTGCTGCAGATTCTCAGTCACAGTAGAAATAAAAAATTTTGATTGATGTGAAGTGCAGTCCTGCTAAAAAAAAAAAATTAGTGCATACACATCAAGCAATATGATAACAATTGTTTTACCTGCGTCTGTCTTTCCTGGGTGTACTGCTTCCAGTGCTTTGTCTTTTTTAATGTGAACATTAAGTTATACAAACTTTCATTAGAACTTTAAATCATCATTTTAATAGGAAAAAGAATTTTTTTATTTTGTTAACAATAACATATAACCTAAACCAGTTTAAGTATAAAAAAAATGTGTATGTGAAAGGGGCATACCTAACATGTTGAAACTGTATAGTGCTTAAATTATTTCTTTTCTCATAACTTTTGAGAGAGATATATCTTCATCTAATTTCTCTTATCAATTATCATCTACACCCCCCCCTCTCTCTCTCTTTCTCTCTCTCTCTCTCTCTCTCTCTCTCTCTCTCTCTCTCTCTCTCTTTCTCTCTCTCTCTCTCTCTCTCTCTGTAGTACTTTTGAAAGGATCAAATGTATCATGAGTTATCTGTTTCCTCATACATGCAGCTGTACATTCTAAATTGATGTTGACTGGTAATAGAGCATAATACCAGCATCTGTTAGAATAGTGCCATCAATTATAATTCTATGAGATGCCCTTGCTTAAGTTGGTGATTTATCAAGGATATTGTCAATGTAACACATTTATGTACCGGTATGTATTGTTCATATCATAAATGGTCTATAATAAATTGTAGTTTTGATAATGGCACATATAATGCACATAAATATCATGTAATACTTCACTTTTGGAATTGGTATATTCCTAAATGTGCATTGTATGGAGATACATTTTATTTTTAAGTTTTTAATATATTCATGCATAATCATACCAAGTTTTCAGCGATGAACTGTATATGTACTTTGAGTAGTCATGTAGTCTACCGTCTTCCATACCGGCTTCCATATTTCACTCACAATGACTTTCACTGTAGCCCATAGCACAAAGGGAATTTTTGTCAAATCATTCAAACTAGGACAATAAATTCACTATTAGTGCATCTAAATCTTGCCAATATATAATTATTATATTTTCTTGTTCATTCAATGAAAAAATTATTCTGATCATGGTTAAAAAATCAATATTGTATCATGGTCGTGTGTGTGTGTGTAAACAGCTGTTTATTTCCACTCTCTTCTAGTAGTAATCAGACACACACAGAGCCTGGTTAGGAATTGACCTTTTCAAGGAGTAGGAAAGGAATGTTTAACACAATCTAAAGTGATTGTGTCCACATCGCATGTCCGTTGTGTTTGGCTAGGCCACAGATGATGAAGAGACTAATTACATAGCAAAGTTTAAACATACAACACATAGGAATATCCTATATTAAAAAGGACCACTTTTCTTTTCATGAAATAACTCAAAAATAAAAATAAATACATTTTGAATATTTTTAATGGGAGAAGGGAGAGGGGAGGTGGCTCATTTGGGATTTATCAATACGTCAATAAGATAAATATTTGTTCCACCTAATTGTCAATTTTGTTTTTCATCTAAAAATAAATTGTCAAGGATGCCCGAATTCTTTGTACAGAAACGACAGTTTATGATTGTGTTCTAAAAACCAATATTCTTTTCTGTCACATTCCAGGTTTTTTTTAGTCTCTCCTTCCCCTTTCTTTCTCAATTTTCCATGCTCATACTATTTCTTTCTTTCTCTCTCTCTCTCTCTTTCTTTCTTCCTCCCTATATCCTGTTTTCTCGCTCCCTTCTGGCCCTCCATTTGTCCCCCTCGCTCTCTCTTAATTTGAAAAGGAAAAAGTCTCATCTTGCCCCCCTATGTAGCCTACACATACATTGAGGACAACAAACTCCAGCTTTCATGGATCCTGTTTATCCTGTATGACAGTAACAATGTGCATTGTTACTTTTGCCCCCCTCCCTCCCTGTCTGATGACGCACTGGTACGGCTGCATTGTATATAGTCATTCAAAATCATTTGAAGATATTGATCTTACTTTCTTTGAATATATTTCCTTTGCACCCCCTGTCTGACTCTAAGCATACAAAGCACTCCTCCGTGCTTTCATCCCACAAATAATAGAGCTGGCTGATTCACGGAAGAGCAAAAAGCCTTCTATAATCAAACTGTACACAGGAGGTCGGCCCTCTCCCATGAGTTAATCAATAAAATGATAGAGGGTTTCATCGTGTGGGTAGCATAACAAACTCAGCCTTCACACTTCAATGTTTTCTTACGAAGTTTACTTACAATGTAAATGTATATTTCAAAGTAATCCTACACATGATACATGTGGTGAAATCATGTTTACCACTTTCAAATTTGGTACTCATTCGATCTATTTCAATGCTAGCTGATATTCCCTGTAAAAATAAGAGACTTGTAGTTTCCTTTTTCGAAAAATGCAGATTGACAGAATAATTGCCCCAAATGTTTCATGCATAATGTAAGCTCTGTGGAATGGTGAAGAGTATCCTTTTTAGCCTGTAGAAACCCTCTTCTACTTGAACAAAATTAAATTTATCAGTTTAACTGAATATTGAGCAAATATACATCATAAATTATGTACTTCAATTTTCTGTTCATGTTTACAACCATTCCATTACTAAAGGTCTTATTCCATTACAAAAATGACTTATATTATCTACAAACTGCATAATTTGAAAAATATTTTAGAAGGTTATTTTTCCTCTTTCAGATTAGTCAATTATATCAAATAACCCTGAAATGTGAATAATATCTCTACAATCTTGATTTTTCCCATAGCATACATCTGTATTGTTGGCCTGCTTCAAAGTTCACAGGATTCTTTTGTTGATAGTAGTTCCCCATGCAGGAAATCACCATGGGTCAGAGATTTCACTCAAACAGCTTGTAAGGATGATACCATGCATACAAGAACAGGTTAACTGTAGAATATATAATGTGTTTACCTATTATCCTAAATGTTTTAACTAGTCATACCAGTGTGAATGCTACCACTGTAATCAGGTTTTACAATGCATGTATGAATGCATGGTTGTGTTCACACTTACTCTTCTGCATCTGCTCTCCTCTGCTCCAGTTCTGAGACGGCCTGTCCGATAGAGGTGCATTGTGTCTGAATGCTCTCCTCCAGCTAAAAGAATGGAAAATTACACAAATATAATGAACAAAGTATCTATACATTCAAGATCGAATGCAAAGTAATAATAGTAGAGCTTTGAGAATGCAAAGTATGATAAGAATTGTGATACAACCAAGAAAAAAAATACATAATGTACCAGGTATGTAACACGGCTTCACAACAACAACATGTAAATATCCTGGGGTGCAATGTAATATGTCAGTTTCTCAAATAAATTATCCCAAATGTTTGGTGTACTACCTCTTGTATGAATGTTCATTATCTACCGGTAATGTCTAAATACCAATGTAAACTACTAATCTTCTCTGAGAAGCACAAGAAAAAGTACCATTTTCTAAGAGTACATGTATACAGGTGTAATTTTTCTGCAGGAGGGACATTACAAAAGGGGCATTTTTTTTTTGCCTTCATACTATGCAAGATTATAGGATTTCACCCCTCCCCCCCCCCCCTCCACACACACCATTTACAACTGTAAGCGATACACAAAATTATAACAGATACATGTATGTAGATTAATTGGAGCACTGAAAGGCGAGATCTAAAGGCCAATATGATCCAGAATATCCTTCACTTATCAACTTCTGCTGTACCCACCTTGCTACTGATATGTCTGGATTGCCGGATACTCTTGGTGAAATGTTCCGTGTCAGCTGAGGAGCCACTCTTCAAGAAAATCTTCTCTACTTCTTCCAAGTGCTTGAGGACATCTTCATTCCTGGTCAGCACCAGACTCAGCTGAAGCTGCACTCCCTGGTGGTGGAAAAGAAATGGATGAAATTATACATGGATGAATAGTTAACATAAATCTGGTAAACAATGGATCCCTCAATTCAAACTCTTGATCCTCAAAATAAAATTATAATGGGGGGGGGGGCATGCATATATAGACCGTAAAATGTCAATCTGAAACCCCAATGGAAAAAAAAAGTTAGTTATGAATTATGTTCATGTATCAAATACAACATATTGAACATTTAATACTAGGAAATATGGCTCTAAAGATAAATGAGACAAGATATCCAAATTTAAATCCTTTACAGGTCTCTAACTTAAAGAAAGATTCAACCTTAATAGCACCCTAAGCTAATCTAAAGAAACAAGAAAAGCCTGTGACTATGTCACATTCCATTGACTACATTGCTAATTTGGGATTCGCATAGATTTAGTGATCTCATATTGCAAACATTCATGACTTTTTTATTAATGGTCCAATTTATTCAAAAGTTCACCATTCTGTGTCTATTACAAAGATGAGAGAGTCCATTAATATTTTTCTTGGTTTGCAGTTGGACAACATCTTTTTAATGGCCAATAAAACTTTGGTTTTCATTTGCATCTGCCTACTAATATTCACAAGAAATAAAAAAATAACATCATTTTTTTTCCAGTTGCAACCTTGGCAACAAAGGTAAGATTTAATAGGCTCAATAGCATCCAATACTAGTTTTTGAGGTCTGATTTTAACAAGTTTGTGCATTTATGGATCGAAACCTCATTTTTTCAAGTACATTGTTAATGCCTGGAAGAACTAGAAATATTTACAAAGGGTCAACACACACTTCACAACTCTTCCTACTAATATTCACAAGAAATAAAAAAATAACATCATTTTTTTTTCAAGTTGCAACCTTGGCAACAAAGGTAAGATTTAATAGGGTCAATAGCATCCAATACTAGTTTTTGAGGTCTGATTTTAACAAGTTTGTGCATTTATGGATCGAAACCTCATTTTTTCAAGTACATTGTTAATGCCTGGAAGAACTAGAAATATTTACCACGGGTCAACACACACTTCACAACTCTTCCTACATTCCTGTAGCTATGGTGACAACCTAATGTAGTAAAACCTTTAGTGATGGCATTGATTCAATATTTGCTATAAACTCAAGCACAAAAACAATTAAGTGCCGGAATCACAAACTTAAGAACTGTGAACAAGATTGCATAGGGATCAATAGCTCAATGTCTATCAGAGAATTAACTTTCCAGAATTTTTCATGAAGCAATTTTCATCACAATATGGAGAATGTAATACGCTATTAATAACAATTCAATCACAACTTACTTTTTCTAGCTCTAAGTCATCATAAAATAATTAAAACAATTAAATATGCTTACTGAATGAAAAGTACTCAATATTTGCTCTCTATTTTCTAAACCAAACTGTTACAATTTACAACAAAAAATTAGTTTCACATTATCAAATTTAAACAGATTTTTTGTATTTGATAGGATAAGCAGTTCTTAATTCTTATCACATCCCATTGTTTAGCAGTTGTTTCAAAGTTATATGAGCCTTTTCACTGCTATCAAAATTGTAAATAATGAATATTGGTGATTCATCTGAGAATATTTTGTGATGACAGACGACAAAAATTGATATACCGGTACAGGTATTATTTTAATTGCAGCAATATACAAATATACAAATATCTAGACAAAAATAAAAACATATAAAATTATAAACATATTTATAACATATCATTTTAAATTTTAAATTTAAAATGTCAATATAGGTAAGGTAGCAATCAAGTAAGCCAACTTAGCCAAGAACTCAAAAGTTTTCCACAAACATGTCCATAACTTTAAAAATAAATAAGCAACATGTATTGCAAAGGAGGATTAAGAAAACAGCAGAACGAGCTGCAGCTCCCCTTAACATAAATGTAGAAAAAAGAAAGGAGAAAAATATCGTGATAGAAAAGTTGATCTACACTTTCCCATTCTTGGTTTTGCCCTGATATACAATGTACGAGGTACACATATTTTGTACAGTAGCCTTGCCAGGTCTTTTCATTTTAATGGCAAAGGATTTACATGGAGAGGAACATATGCAAAAAAAATGCTTGGTGTGTACAGCAGCTATGCTCAAAAGATAGGGAAATGGATTAAATGGTCTCATCAACAGAATCATCCAATGAAAAAATATAACAAATCTGGTAAACTAAAGGGATTTTTTTTAAATCCTTGGTTTCACATCTAGATTAACCTTATGCTGGTTGGAAGAGTAATTTGAAGGAGGCAGAAGACTTAAGTTAATCCCCTGTGATCATGATGATGTAGAAGATAAAATGTTCCCACAATACTCAGATATATTTGACCTCAAAGAAGTATTGCGATAATCAAACGTTCTGGTATCAAGCAGCTAGATTTCTATGCAATCGAAACCGGGCTGACCAGATTAAACATATTAAAAAGAAATCCAGAGTTGTAGGCCATCTAGAGACTCCTAATAAATGGTGATATAACTGAAGATATATGGCATATATTATATACTCAGTCAGTACTGAATGAACGTCATAAAACTACTACCAACAACGACAACAAAGTACAAAGTAAAATGACATGTGTTGAGACAAATTAGAATATAAAAAGAGCCATCGCCATAGGCCTATATCATATCTATTTCTTAAAAATGTAGTACCGCTTATAAAAACATAATATGAACATTGAAATACAGTTGCTAAATAAAACTTGAAAAGAATATTTTTTTCTTTTTGTAATGGTAATTAACATGTTATGATCAGGATGATCATGATTCCAGAGATATTGAACTTGAAGAAAAGAAGACAAAAAAGGTACATGATATGTTATCATCGCGTGAACACCACATTTAGAGTAAACTATTTCTTTATTCCACGTGATGAAAAAGTTGATGAAAAGGTTGAGGAAATAGTTAGAGCGAATGGGCGAGGGAATACGCG
Organism: Strongylocentrotus purpuratus; assembly: GCF_000002235.5. Classification (NCBI taxonomy): domain Eukaryota; kingdom Metazoa; phylum Echinodermata; class Echinoidea; order Camarodonta; family Strongylocentrotidae; genus Strongylocentrotus; species Strongylocentrotus purpuratus. Next base: position 56,750,018 of record NW_022145612.1, read on the forward strand.
TTTGCTGTTGTCATGGACCAGCAAGCGCGCTCCTTCGGTCGTCGAGCAGCCAAACGCCAAAGCTTCGGGGAGCTGCAACGGAGGATATACCGTTACCACGTATTATGGAGAAAAATCTACTCACAACATTTTTGTTGGATCAGGAGCATCATAGTATGAATCCAAATTATTAAACAAGAATAGCAGCAAACAAATGTTATAAAAGTTACCTGTAATTTCTTACACACGTCTGTGACGTCGCTAGCCATTGAGTTTCTCGATCTTGGAAGCAAAATGTGCAGAAGCTCGCTTCACATTCAATAAATTGTTTACACCAGTTACCGGTACGGTTGTGTGCACAGTTCAGTCAACGGGGTTATGCGGTATTTCTAAACTTCGAAGGCTGCATGCACCTGTTCGCGTGTGGTAGAAATTGGTATCGTTGCGTGCGATGAATGGTATACCAAATAAAAGAGATACCAACTTTTAGTAATCAATGTACTAGTGATAGTAAAACTTGTCAGAAAGATGATCGGAATCGTGGTAATATATTGGTACGAAGGCAGCATGTAATTCCACCGTTTTGTGTATACCGATAGTATAACAAAATTGTATGTTAATAATTATAATGCATAACTTTTTTAACGTATCAGGACAATTTCCCTGGACAATCACTTCCCGCAAAATTACCTCCCCCGCCCTCCAGGACGTACCCCCCAAAGGACAACTACTCCCTGAGAGCAATTATCCCCACCCCCCCCCCCAGCCCAAAGGACATCCATCCCAGGCGGTGCTAATCGTCCGGGGGGGGGGTCAGGGGTGGTTGTTCTAGGTGTTATTTTTTCGGGGGATTTTCCAGGGGGTAATTGTCCTTAGAGGTCAGGGATGAATCCAGGGGGGGGGGGGCACAGGGGGCACGTGCCCCCGCCCCCAATATATATATATATATATATATATGTCCTCTTACCCCCCCCCCCCCCCCATCAAAATCAGTAGACACTACCGGGCTAATATAGTCACTCTTATGATGCATAATATAACCAGGTGTAGACAGCCCGTGTAGTGAATATTCAATAAAAGATGATTCCCATCTAGTTTCTATCGATTTTTATTAGGATCAATAATACTGATGAAAATACTGTACTGATTAACAGAAAAGAACAGGACAAAACAAAAATAATGTTGCTTTTCAGCATTATGATGGCTGCAAGTTACAAATTCCCATAATGATTTTAACACCTTTTAAAATATAACAAATTTTAAAAGCTGATCGAATAACCCAATAAGCTGTTGTTTAATTCTCACCCATCCGCGCGCTCACTAGGGGGTGGGTGCAGGGAGGGGGAGTTTCATTAAATTATTAGAGAAAGAAGACGATTCGTAGGACCGTTCTCGACTCTCAATCCTTATCTAAATTCAGTTTCTTTTGACGTTTCATTAGAGTTTGTACGATTCTCGATCGACTCTTAGTCCTTGTCTGAATTCAGTTTCCTCGCTCCCGCGCGAAGCGCGGAATCATTGACGTTTCATAAATTATTAGAGAAAGAAGACGAATTCGTTGTACCGTTCTCGACTCTTAATCCTTATCTGAATTCAGTTCTCCCCACCCCCTCCCGCGCGAAGCGCGGAAGCTTTGACGTTTCATTAAATTATTAGAGAAAGAAGACGATTCGTTGTACCGTTCTCGACTCTTAATCCTTTTTCTTCCTACGTCCTCTTCCTTTCTTCTTTTTTTCTCTCTTTTTTGGGGGGGGGGGGGAGGGGGGGTTGGGGGCCCTGGCTACGCGCCTGGGCCGTGAACCTATGCATATAATGTTTACATAAATATTTATATCTTATATTTCATAAATATGTGTAGAAATATTATGACGGGAGAGCATATAGGTAAAAACGGCGGAGGAGGGGGGAGGGGGAGAAAAAAAAAACTAGCTGAGCCGGCCCCGACAGCGTAGTGGTTCCCGATTGCGCCCAAGTCCTTAATACATGTATTTGAAACTAATGCATTATATTATATCCTATTGGTTTTGCAAATTGTATTATTTTCATTTTCATTTCCTAACATTTTTTTAAATGTCTTGAAATTGTTTTCCTCACTTGAAATGACACGTAAGACCCAGCCTATTCTTTTACACTCCCTCGCATAATATCCTTCAAAATATACAAGTAAATATTGTAGAAAATCTGTATTCCGTCAGTATCATGTTAGCACAGTTTACACTATTATGTTTGCAAGAAAATAGATCATTGCTACAAAAACGAATACCCGCATGCTCTTTAAAGGATTCCCTCCCTGCCTGGTAATAAAAATATTGTCGCCTAAAAGGAAATGGTGCATTCACATTCTAAAAAAACATTAAGTCAAGGTCCTTTATTACATGACTAATTTTCAACACTTTAATGTTTCACTCACATTCTGAAATCCCATCCATGCCCAAGCTCCCTACTTATACTAAAATGTACCTACTAAATATTTACAACGCTTTGGACGGCACAATAATTATTACTGGCAAAGTAAAAGTAAAGTGTCAAAAAAATAGTGCTTGTTTTTATACTATAGTTTTGCTAAGGAATGTCATTGTTCAATTAAACAAACTTCAAAAGCCTGTGAGGGGTTAGTCACTTCCGTCACCTTCGCCCCTCTCGTTTACTATATTATGCTCCCTCGTTCCTCGTATTTCGCCCCCACCCCCTCCTCCCCGGTTATGAAACTGAGAAATCGCCGCCCCTGACTATGTATAACTGAATCGAATTTGGTATTTTTAAGTCAGTTACAATGCAAAGATAATGGGTTCGATTCCCAGTTACCCCTTTACCATATTATCGATTTTGTATGTTTGGTATAAAAGTCCATGATATTGACTTGTCAAAATGAAAACGTGATATTGAAATAGGGATAACTTTTGTATTGTCTACAATTACAGACACGTTTTTAGATTTAAAGTTTCTTCAACCATCATAACTCTCTATGACCGTAGACAAAGATCTTCATGATACAAATTGATATTAATATATGTAAATATAATCGAATAATAGTACTTATTTACTGTTTTACTCATGCCAAGCTTGAATCGGTCATTTAATTTGCATTAATTTTCAGTTATCAGTCCCTCATCAGTCAAGCAAACTCTGAACCAAAGACTACATGCAATTCTAGAAAATTGTCACCGGTCGCCACGTCGCTTTAGCTTTTCCGAAATAAATAGTAGATTTCCTGGCAAGATGGTAAGAATTTTGAATTGATTTTTATCGCATTGATTTAATAAATGTATATCCTTAATATTCTAAAACTTTGATATCATTACTTTGTCGTATTTTATAACAAAAACCGCTCCATCTTGATCAACTATTTCTTGAACAGTCCCATGTGCTGCGTATAGTGTGGTCAAAAGCTCTTCGTGAATGTAGAATGTAAATTCATTGACTTTGTAATGTTCACTGGCATTTATCAGTTGAAGGCAATTATGAACTAATTATGGTAAAAGATGCTGGATTTGTGTGACAATGTAAGGGTTTGTTGTAAAACCAATTATCCGATGTGGTTTCTACCTTCGTGGATATTAGTGGCATTGTTTGCCAGCCAAAAACTTGAAAATATTATTAAGGCTAGACTAGATCTAAATAAAAATGGCAAGTCGGTCAACATTTTTAATTTGCAAATGGTCATGATAGCGCTCATAGCAGCATTGGTATAGTTAGTATGTAAGAAAAAATGTTAAGACACCCTCTATTGATTTCCAAACACCAATGGGCCGGGCACTGTACATAATTCACTAGAAATAATTCACTAGAAATAATTCACTGCAGATAAAATCAGCACTTCCATGACAATTGAGAAAGCCCAAGTAAATCAGCTTCATTTTTTTTATAGGCCTAGATCTATAGTATTGGTGTATGTTTTTGGTGTTCTGGCGAGACTGCGTCTGTATACAAAGACTGAAGTACATCGTATGGGTTAGTGAGGGGAGGTTACACAATGCAGTTTGTGTGTGATTGCTGATCTCATTGCGAACATTGTATTTGCGGTAGGGGCAATGTTGAGCATGAACTATTTTAGATTTGGAAAATATGTGCTTTCCTTATGATGATATTTCATGTTTAGATGAACAATTATAATGTGCTACACCCTGGTAAAAAAACGCTTTTGTCGATCATATTGTGGTCAATGTCTATTTTACTGTTTGTGCATAATTAATTTTCTTTGAACTTTAAAAGTAGAGTGTATTGTTTTTTTTTTGTCTTCCCATTTTCAATGCCAATTTAAATTTAATTAACTTGTTTTCATTATTCCTTTCCTTTTTCTCTCCCAGGTTTCTGTAATCAGTACTGTGGATACTGCTCATGAAGATATGATTGTAAGTTATTTTTTACATCTTTCAATATTATATAACAGTATTCTGTATTTTAGCCAGTAGTAGCTTTCATTATGGAACAGGTGACAGTATAGATGTGCACACATGTATTAGGACTTAGGAGGCTTATGTACAAGATGCATTTGGTATTAGAATTCAACTAAATTTCTTCTTTGTACTATTAGCCTTTAACCAGTGTTATATTATTGATTAGAAAAGTTGTCATTTTATATTATAGAGATATCGACTGCTACGAGATGACTGGCTGTTTTTATACGCTCAAGGGGAAGTTGCATCCGCTGCTATCACCCCGAGGTGCGCCTGGGTGGGCGGCGCGCCGACTTTCCCATTAGCCAGTATAGAAACAGCCAGTCCTCAAATATTAAAGCAGTCGACATCCCTTTTATATACCGAATTGACACAAAAATCTACCAAGAATTCTTACCTTATCCTTTTATTGAGTAAAGATTGGTTAAAACATCACAGAAAATTTGAGAAACTGTCTGTTTATCTTTTCCGGAAAATTGACTGAAATTATTTTACTCTACTCATATTTTACTCTTTTCATTTATTTGAATCTTTAGCATGATGCTCAGATGGACTACTATGGCATTAGGCTTGCAACGTGTTCATCGGACAGATCCGTCAAGATCTTTGATGTGAAGGGAGGACAACAGACACTTGTTGCCAATCTGAGGGGGTATGTAGATTGAATCATTATCATATCATACTTAGATTTGTGTAAGGATTTGTATCACAGGAAATAACTGTAAAATATGTGTGTGGTAAGAGAATATTATATGATGAAAAGGTAAATCATACAAAAGTAATTCTTGAAAAGGTATGTCAGCTTGAATTATTGTATTATAATCAGATAATTGGAGGCAGCTGGATATTACCTGTGTAGTAAGAGAAAATAATATTGTGAAATACAATCGTTGCCTAGGAAGATTTTTTTAAAGGTGATCATTGTTTGGAAGTCCTTGCTTTCCTGACTTTAAAATCCAATTAGCAAAAGGAAATCAATCTGCAAAGTAAAAAATGCTTCATGTCCACATTTCGCTGCCCATGCTATCATGAAGGGTTAGCATGGCTGGTGGCTAAGGCCCTTCTTTGTTTCTTTTGCTGCAACTATTGCTTTTCAGGTAGGTACCATGTTAATCATATTTAAAAAGGCTTTATACTCTGCAGAAGTAAAAATGTTATTTGTGTACATTTTTCTGTCTTTGCAGTCATGAAGGTCCAGTTTGGCAGGTGGCTTGGGCCCATCCCATGTACGGCAACATCCTGGCTTCCTGCTCCTATGATCGGAAAGTGATCATCTGGAAAGAAACCAATGGTGCTTGGGATAAACTCTATGAGTACGGCAACCATGAATCATCAGGTTAGAGATCCACACCTACTTCAACTATACAGGGCTATACAAAAATTAGCTTCTTTTTTTTTTACCAGTCTTTTACTTTTACCATGAAAAGGTCTTTTGTTTAGAATGCAGTCTTGAAAAGTGCTTGGAATTTTGATTGTGATTGCGTTTATTAAATGATGATGATGAGGTGTTTTTTCAGAGGAAATATTGACAGGTTTGAAATCAGGATTCTGCCCCATACGCAATACAAAACTATCATCTTTCGAGCCACCACCTTTTCCAAAAATTGGCATAAATAGAATCTAGACAGTGAAAACTGTCTTTACAAATCTGTTTCTTCAATAAAATAGGCAGGAAATATCTTCCATGAATATAGATTTCATGATAGACCGCTGTTGCTAGAAGAATAAATGAAGATCTTTTGAGTCCAAACACCCGTTGTATTGCTCTATTCTTGGGCATAATTTGCCACCAGCCCATGAGAGGGGCACATCTTCTTGTTGAGTGGATAATTCTAATGTGTAACAACTTGGATACATTCTTTCATTTACACAGTAAACTCTGTACAGTGGGCTCCTAGCGAGTTTGGTCTAGTCTTGGCTGCAGCCTCATCTGATGGATCAGTCTCGGTCCTTACACACAATGATGGCAAATGGGATTCACAGAAGGTCAAGGATGCTCATGCTGTAAGACTGATCATTTCTTTTTTCTTTTTCATTGTCTATATATATATATATATCTTGTTCTCTCTTTCTCTCTCACTCTTTCCCTTTCTCTCTCTCTTTCTCTCCTCTCTTTATGTCGTTGTCAGTGTGTATATTTGTGACTTTCTTTAGATTTGTCTTGACATGTTTCTCTATCTACCTGTTTCCTGTCTTGTCAGGATCTTCCTCTTTCGTTGATCTTTTTTGAAAATTGTTACTGTTACACCATGTAATACATGGCTACATAGTACATGCAGTTTAATATAGAGCAAGGCAATTAGGCGAGCCATAAGCGAACATATATATATTTATCTTAAAGATGTGTATGCGCTTTCCCATTTAAAGTCATTGGATTTTGGAGTGAAATGTTGTATGCAAAAAGTATTTTGTCATTTGCCAAGAGCAGGCTCTGTCACATTATTTGCCTATCATGAAATATTTCTTTCCAGATCAATTAAAAATGATAAGGAAATAAATTATATATTGTATTTTTACTGATACTGATCAATTGGGCAAAAAGAATTTCCGTTTCGGTTTATTAAAATTTGGAGTGGACTATTTTAGGCTATTATTATTATTTTATTATTATGACCATTAAATTGACTTGCCTATATTTCAGATTGGTTGTAATTCAGTGAGTTGGGCTCCAGCTGTAGAGCCTGGCTCTCTCATTGAACCTCCCACTGGTCAGAAACCAAACCTTGTCAGACGCTTTGTGACTGGAGGATGCGATAATCTTGTCAAAGTCTGGAAGTAAGTCTATTGTATTACAATTTATAGGGAGAAGTGTGTTTGTCTAAGGGTGCATTTACTTAGTAAACTCATTTTTGCGCCTACAAACTGACTCTGGTGGACTGCAGTTAGAAACTGAGTCATGCCTTTTAGATGTTGAAGTTAAAGGTCTGTCCTCGTGTGTAAATAATCATAGCTGATATATGTTTGTAAAAACCCAATCGCACACACACACACATACATTCAATATGTTCAGCTGCGGACTCCTATACTTAAAGTTTGTGGTGTAATTTTTCTGCTATTCTATTTCAGACTTTGAGATTTGTTATCTTTTAAATAGTTACAACTTGCAGCATGCAAATGTATAATGTAAGCTTTATTTTGTTCCGCACAATCATAGAGTATGTCTTTCAATTCTTGATATGTAAAACAATATTAATTGGCATGATGCAGGGAGGAGAATGGGGAGTGGAAGGATGAGCATGTACTGGAGGCACACAGTGACTGGGTACGAGACGTTGCATGGGCGCCCTCTATTGGTCTTCCTCACAGTGTCATAGCAACCTGCTCACAGGACTGTAGGGTTATCATCTGGACCAACGATGAAGGCACCGGCAGTACATGGACACCCAAGGTGAGTTCTTCAGACACTTAGCACTCTCTAAAGGTCATAGTTCTCCTCTCCCATTTATGAGTTTAGTTTTTTAATACAATGTTTTCTCTAAAAAGAGTAGTTTTTCTAAAATAGCATAGTAGTTACAGAAGAGTGAAAAGTGGTTACACCCTATAAGTAACGTAGGCATTCTCCTCTTTGCAATGGAAGAAACTGTTGAAAATGTATGAGATTTTACAAATTATTCACAATACAAAACAATATATTCAATTCTTTGTCTTTTTTTAATGGATTATATGTTGTTTACAGGTATAACAAACGTTTTTTAATTTTCTATTTTCAGATTTTGAATAAATTTAGTGACGTTGTGTGGCATGTAAGCTGGTCAGTGACTGGTAACATTCTGGCAGTATCAGGGGGAGATAATAAGGTAAGACACAGGTGAATGCAATGAGCTTCAGTGTTGAAGATATTGTCTATTTGGAGTTAGTGCAACTCCAAATACCATTAGGGCAATGGCCAAAGTATTTTTGAGCTCTGATGTGGCAACCAGAATATAATACCTTGAACTGAAAAAGTTAATCCATGATCAATCTTATTAGAGATGAAGTTAAAACAAATTGAAAACAAAAACAATGTTTGGCAGTAAAGCACTTTTCTTGTAAGCTACTTTCCCATCTCTTTATACAAAGAAATGTGCAGCTGTGATAAGTTTCCAAATTGGCCAGCTTTGTTTTTATGATTGGGATAGGTACTTTGTGTGAAAAATTGTAAAGTATCATTGTGATTTAAATAGTGGGACATTAGTTCAGCACAATAATTTATATATTTTTAAAGAAGTGGTCATTCAAAATGTACAAAGTGGCATCTTTCCATTCTTAAAGATCTGTGAATACTTTATTTGTAATTAATACTCCAAACTGGTCTATTAATGAAAATAATACATTGTTTCTATCCTTGCACGGCACAGGTGAGCTTATGGAAGGAATCCTTAGAGGGCCAGTGGGTGTGTGTAAGCGATGTCAACAAGGGAGAAGGTCAATCTCAAACCACCCAATCACCGGCCATTACAGCTACAGAGCCACAACCTGAACAATGAAAATAATCGCTTTGTAGATAAGATCAATATTGTATAAGCCATTATTTTCATGAGGAATTCATTTGCTTGAATTTCACAAATCGTTGTAGGATTGTGAATTCAACAAGACATAAATAAATGGACAATGTATATGCAGAAGGAAAAAAAGAAATTTAAAATGAGCTTGCATTGCAGGTGCGAACATGTATTGTAAGTAGCATGTGCTGATTACCATAAACAGAAGATCTAGTGTAAATATATGTTTCTCCGTCATCTGAGGAATAGTCTAGTCATGAAAATATTGGCTTATACAGTAATCGGTTGAGAACAAGAAGAGATGGTTCTCAAAAGGTATTGTCATGAAGATGAACATCAAAATTGAGGGATAGGTTCAATATGGTGCTAAACCACTAATATGTCATCATAAGATATACACACTCGAATGTAATGATGATAATGCACATTCATGGTGACTTTTAAGTGGCTTCTGTTGTAAAAATCATTTTATCGTTCAATTTGATCACTGGTTGTAGGGATAAGTTCAAGGTTATAGGATTTACATGCTTATTACCTTCAAATCGAACTGACCCTCTCAAGAGGTTTAGTTGTTTGGTGAAAGTATAAATTTTACATGCCACCAAGATTAATGGAAACCATTACCTGGTAGTTTTCTAATGTCGTATGTGATATGAAAGAAATCAGTGATGGTACATTCATCTCAAAGAGGTTAAACCCTAGAGCTATGACTAAAGGTTAAGAAATTAAATTGTTATCTGAAACCATGTTCAAATCATTGACACCACCTTTGCAGTTGTGTCAAACCTTGAGCTGCTTGAAAAAATAAATGCTATTCAATTAATAGAAGCTTTTTCTGAAAATACATGTGGATATAAAAAATCTAGAAGAATTAAACTTAAATCACTTTAAGGTATTTCTTGGCCATGTAAGATGCAAAGACTGTTGAATTTATTACCTTCTTGTTCTCAATCGATGTTTTATTATGTCAGAGCTTAAAGGGCACTAATGCAGTATACATTGTACAAACAATAGTGCAGTTAATGCCCTTTAGCCCTGCCATTGATGTCTGTTCTCTTTGTCGTTTGTCATTTATTCTTTGTATTGTTCGTTTCTTTTTATACAATAGAATTTCACTCTGTGTTAGATCTTAATAATGCTCTACGAAATATAGATTCTTTTAAAATGTTTAAAATATTACATTATCTGTAATGGTCCGATAGATCCTCATTTATGATAGCCTGTCAAATAGTCTCAGGACTCCAGACTTGGGTTGTACTCCTTCTGCCTGATGGTAAAATGTTATGCTTTTGTCTTTATGAATTATGTCAAGGTTGTTTCTTATAAAGTAAATTTGAATACAAATCTTCAGATACTCTTGTAACATATTGTCCAATTTTGACTACTTTTGACACTATGGTGCCATATATTCTAAAAATGAAGACCTCAGATGGATTAAAGTGCTTGTATTTATTTATGTAACCACATAATTTTTTAACATATTTCAATTTCTCCTAAGCTGTTAAAGAGGTATAAATTAGTCATTTAAAACCAATATATTAATGAAAGAATTCTCATATTTCTTGCCATTCACTTTTTCCTGTGGCAAATTCAAGTTTGAGAGAAGTATGACCTCTCATTTGAGGTAACTTATGCTCGTTTTTCAGCATACATTCCGTTTGAATACAGTTTGAAAGTGTTTCCAACGGTGTTAAGTATATTTTGAATTTATAATTATGAATTATGAGGAGTCCTTTTAAAATATCAAGCATATAAATAATAATTCATAACAGACTTTTTGGTCTTCGTTTCTTTTTCTTTCTTCTTTGTTGCCTTTAAGAAATATATTTATGCGTCTGTATCAGACAATTATGTATAATTCCTTTAAATTTGCTTAAATATGGGATGTATGTTTTCCTAAATCTCTCTAAACATATATTTGTTTTTTTAGTTTCGGTTGTACACTACACTTTGTTCATACACTGTTACTCAGTTTGGAAGAATGAAATTCAGGTCTCTAAATGTTGGTGAAAAACAGCTATATGACAAGTATTGCAAGTCTATTCATAGGATGTGTATTGTATTGCCAGCTGAGTATGAATTGTTCCCATATTTCTTTGTTATTTTGATTTAATTTGACCTTTCCTAGTGACCATTATTAAGTACATGCAGAATAAATACATATTTGTAAATACAATTATTTGATGTGTGATGTAGATTTTCTTTAATTTCCAATTAAGGAGAGATGACAAAGACTTTGTAAAAAAAAAACTTCACCACAAGACTCGTACAAGAAAAACAAACAATGGGAATGGTATATTTCAATTTTTGACAAGAATGACTGCATTTTTTAATTCTCAGTTTTTTTATCTTACATCTACAGCAAGCTAAGCAAGACAAGTGAACAACCGACAGTCCAAAAAGAAGTGACTACATTTGAACATATCTTCCATAGAGACTACAAGAGCACAGTGTACAGTCATTGGTTAGCTAGTCAGTTTTCTACAGGGTTTATGATCAACACAAGGAATACAAAGTCATTTCTCTTCTTAAGACACAACATTGGTTAAACTTAAATTCAACAAGAAATGTTAATCCAATGATCATTGTCTTGTGAAAACATCAGTCATATTTTTAAGACACACATTATAACAGTATTAAAAACAGGTGCTCATAAAGGCTGACCAAAGTGTTGCTTTTCTTTAAATTTCTTAATGGAAGAAGAATGAGAAGGAAGAAAGATGACAATCATCTTCAAATGATAAGGTTTTCAATTTTACTATACAGAGAAGGATAAATGGCTACAATCTGTAAACAAAAACAAATCGTATGCCAAATTATTCTTTGCAATGTGCAAGGGCCTTCAGTTACTATCTTTTAAAAGGAAGAAAGTGGTGTTTAAATCTTACCTGTCTATCTATAATTATCTTTATCAACTCCCCTATCTAAATGTGCAAATCTATGCTTGTGCATGGTGAAGAGAGAGAGAGAGAGAGAAAAAAGAGAAAGATATGGTCTGCTTGGAGTCGAAGGGAATTAAATATGTGTACATGAGCTAACACCCTTCTGAGTCTGAACAGAAGATATCTATTTAATTCTTACAGTGATGTCTTGCTACTTAACTTATTAACTTCTAATGAATACAAACATTGACATCAAACTTATTTTCTGGGCAAAAATGTAACAAATAAGAACATAAAGAAAGAAAGAATGAAATGCAGGAAGCCTAACTTGGATGCTCACTGAGTCATTTTGAATGGAAGATAACAAAATTGCATAATTCAAATCATATTTTCAGAAGAAATCACAAATTACATTCAAGTATTAAATCAATTCAAGCATTTAAAATGACAAAAGAGAAATACAAACAAAATTCATATTCAAATGCAAATAATAAAGATTTGAAAACTGTTCTATTGACTATTCAATTTCTTATTCTCCATTATCAAATATTGTCTTCTTCAAATTCAGTGTCATACAGTATTCGTCCTCCATTAGGTGTCTTGTGACTTATACATTTAAGCATCTTTCTTTTATCTTACAAAATGCAGCCGATGCTATAACATCTGCACATAGAATACAAATATTTCTTGACATTTACAATACATTCATTTAAAACCAATATTTACAAGCACATGTACCAAATATAAGTACACATCATGATCATTGTATTTTGAAAGAGGAAATCTTAGTACCATTAATTATTTAGTAATCTGTTACACAGCACAAGGTATCAAAACTCAAAAGTCGTAGCACGACCATATACAAACAAAAGAAAAAAGGTAGAATTGCAACAAATAATGATCAATTCTGAAGAAATATTTCACACAGTAGAGACTAAGTGGTAAAAACGTCGCTGAAATTTAAAGAGTAAACAGAGATGAAATAATTGTGACCTTATATTTAAGTACAGAGTGAATACAGGCACTGTAATACGTCCAACATTCCCTGTTTTGTATCTGTCACCTAAAACGTGTCCTACCTATTATGGCTCTTTCACAGTTTCATTATGTTACTGCAGAAAGTCTGGTTGTTAATTTCCGCCAAAAAGTGGTTTGGCATCTAAGAAATTTCAGAAAGGGAAGACCATATTAGTAGTCCCCCCGACACCATGAATACAGAACAACCAACAGAAAATTATTTCACAGATTCATATTCATTCTTGTGCAATTCTGCATCACATGCAGCTTTCTGGAATTATGCAAATCAGACATCAATAAAGGTGACACAAGGGACATTTGGTTCTATTTTTTTTACAGCTGTGCTGGCATTATTAAATGGTCTATTGCCTTAAAATAGGAAGTCTTTGGCCATTTTTCATGCAAAAATAATACAAATTTATACAAATCATTTCCATAGTTGTGAATACAGGGTAAGGTGAATATTTGTTCTATCCATCTAAAAAATAAACTTCAACTGGAGAAATAAGCTACATGGAGTTATATAATTACACAAATCAGGAGTGCTAGAAACTCCTGAAGATCTAGCTATATCTGAAACTGTCTCTTCCATCGCTTTCAACATTAGGAAATCAATATATCTATTTAAGAAATGTGCTAACCAAAATATACAAATACTTTAAACATGGCAAGGCATTTTATACAACAAAATGATAATTATCATGGTAGCTAGTGCAATAATTCATACCTAGTTCAAACACACATGATTACATAAGAATGTTTATAGCAAAAATAGTAATAATAAATAAAAACAATAAAGACAGACAAAAATCAAAGAAAATGCTGCTTAGCAGTGATTTTGAAGAAACACACACATTTTAAAAGAAATCAATTTTGTACAAGCATTGCAAGAGTAAAACATCACTGAATTATGATGGATGAAATAATCATTAAACTGTATAGATAACATCAACTTATTTGCATCACTGATTATTTTATTGGATAATTACATTTTTATGTTTTTTGACAGACCTGCCTTTGTTGACATTTCGAGGCTTGATATTCTCAACACAACCAAAGCTGTGCACATTCTTTCTATTAAAAAAACACTGAATCATTGATGATGATCACGCCATGAAGTGGCAGAACTCGGCCATGGTTCTCAAATTCGGTCACTATGTTATTTTGCTTTCATTGATTCTCATGTGGTATGGTACACAAGACAGATGATTAACTTGAATCAATTTACATGTGGCAGAAAGGTCTTTCCTCATCATCAACTTGTACTTCTTACATTAAGAGAACTTTTCTTAACTAGTACTGTACAAATAATTTACATATCACGTCATGTACTTGTCAGAAATTTGATGGACATGGTTATTTCATTTCGTACTATCAAAAAAGCATACATTTAGAGAAATCAATATATCTTAATAAATTACTCATTAAATTCATTCAAATATCAAAAGATTTCAGATCAAATCATAGACACCCTCTTGAAAGAAACAAACAAAATCTTTCGATACGTGACATTTAAAAAATATTCAATGCCACTTATCCTTATCATAGTACAATTTACATGCATTTCATATAGACATCATTTGCACATGGTTTACAACAGTTATATTTGAGCAAATACAGGCTAAATACACAAGTAAGAAAACTGTACACTTTGATATTAACTTTCAAGAGTGATTCACTCTCGATTAAAATATTCCAGTTTGTCCTCGGTTCGGAACTTCTAAATTAGCCTATCTGTACAAGTAGATTTGCAATAGCCCCCTCGTTGGTTGAAAATTGTATACTCCATCAACTGCGGTTTGTCAGCGGTTACTACTGTCATACAGATGTCTCGTTGCTGCTGCCACCACTGTTTAGGGGGAAGGGAGGGAGGGAGGGGAAGGGGTAAAATAAGGAAAGACAAAAAACAAAAATAAACTTATAAATACAAATAATAATCATGCAAACATAACGAAATGGAAACAAAAATCAAAATGAAAAAGCTTTAAATACAATAACAAAACAAAGAATATTTGAGGTATAGGCCTCAATTTATTTGTCTTTTTTTTTTTTTACAATAGATAAGGACTGATGATTTTTTTAAATTTCATATGCTGGAAGAGTATGTTTATTGTCTTCTTGAGTAGATAATATTGAAGAAGATGCATTTATGCTTTGTTAAGTAGTGAAAGGCTGCAGCATGCACAAAATAATGTTGATGGAATGAATATGAGATAACATTGTCTATTACAAAAAGAAGTTTGGCCTTAATATACAAGTAGCTTGCAATTGAAGTGCTTGTAAACCATGTACAGGTTTCCATCACATTGTACAGATTACAAAAGACAAACTAAATCCTTAAATAGAATTTGAGAGTTCATGTACTTTTGTATAACTTACAGTGTAGCAGGGTGAAGTGCATAACTATTCCTTCAGATATTAAATTAATTAAAAAATATGGCGAATGAATTGTGTTCTACATGTCATCCATAGCTTCTCATTAGCACACCAGAGAACAGCATAGGTAATTAAACAAACAAACACTATCTGATTTAAATATGAAGTGTTAATTTAGGGCTCATTACAAAAGAAAAAAATGCACAGCAAAATATTGTTTAAAGAATGAGAAATTCAAAATTTGAACACAATTAACCTTTAAATGATATTATTACTTATGCTCTGTCTTGTATTAAAATAGTGAAGAAAACTAGGCTGTAATTATTAAACCTCAAAAATACTTCCATGCAAGTCATTTATAAGGAAAATAGTAGAGAAGCTGAGATGGTGCATTGTCAGGAATAATTCCAACTGGCCATAAACCTTGCCACAAACCATTTTTTTCATGGACCTTAATGATTGCAAAATTTTCAAGATGATATTTCATCAAGTTATACATTCAACTTTGAGTTCCAATAAAAAGAATAGATTAGGAAGGCAAAACTGCAAAATGAATAAAGAAAAAGCTCACCAAAATCAATGACAGAAAGAAAAAATATATTCCTCCCAAATATCTATCATAAGAATGAATTGCAAACCCAATGAATACCACTGCAAACTATAAAAAAAAAGAAAAAAAAAATCATTTTATCTGCAAACTACACCCTCAAATGATGCGCAATTAATTGAGTTAGTATGTCAAGGGGAATATCCCTATGCTACTTACGATGTTATATCAACATAACTGGAGAAATAATGAGAACAAAAGGAACAAAAACAAAACAAAGGTCAAATCATGCTGTGATTAACACTTTCAAATATTAAAAGGCACAGGATAACATAATTAAAAATGCAATAATCAATATTAGGAAATAACCAAGTCTCACTGGTATCAAAGAAACTGCAGATTAAAATTAAAAAGGAGATGGGGGGGGGGGAGGGAGCGTTGCTCTTTGTAACTTCCTTTGAGTTGTGATGATGATCATGATGAATTTAATTGATGACAATAATCTTTTTATTTTTCTTTAAAGAGAAAACAAATATTTAGATTTTTCACAAAATAAAAATACCTTTCACAGAACTATTTCAAGAAAAGATAATATGTAGTACTTGTTAATTATAAGATAGCAAGTTGCAGGGTAGGAATGAAAACATTGATACTATTCTGTGCCTTGGGGTGTATCAACAAGCTTTCAGGCATACATACATGTGTAATGGGGTAGGATACAAGGGGCTACATGCAAGTGATTTGATAAAACTGCACCCTGACTTAACTGTTTATAAGCAGACAGTTCATTTCTCTCTATTAGAAAAGAGAAACAGACAGAGGCAACTGTAATTAGTAAAATGGTTTAATGCTCAGGAATAAATTTTGTTTTGCTACTAGCATTTTGTCACAACTTACATTCCCTGTGTTTATGTACCATCCTAACATACATGTTTTGTTTTTTTGTGTGATGAACCCCATAGAGTCTACCTGATATGATATTCTCTTTTAATTTGCATAAAAACAAAAAAATTGTGAATGAGAAAGATGGGTAACTTTATTAAGTAGGTGTCAGTAGTGGATCCAAGTTTCTGTTGCTGGGGAGGAGGGCACAAGTGGAAAATATTTCTAGGCAAAAGAAAACAGTTACCACACTTTTCAGGTACCTTTCTTGATCTAAAATATGTGCTAGGTGGCACAAGAACACATTTCCCCCTGATGGAGCTTCCCCAGGGCTTATCTTTCATTTGCTTTGAAAGTCAGTAATTGCCAGTCCCCTAAAAGTGCAGTTAACGTGGCTTTCTGCATATTACACTACATTCTTCAATCCAGGGCAGTTATACAGTTTAAAACATATGTGTAGATGTCATGAGTTGCAATTTGCCTTAATGCCTATGAATATTAATCACTTAGATATTGCACAAAGAGTGGTGCATTGGAGAAATAGTAAAGAATTCTCTTTTACGTCTCTGAAAACATTGGTTATAGTGCACTTTGATACAAGATCACAAAAATCACTGTTACAAAACATCACAATACACAGGCAATATTCATAGTAGTAGACAGATGTAGTTCATGCCTCTAGTACACGATTGAGGTATAATAATTGATACAACAGATTCTAGTCGGTGACAGAGTTAGAGAATTAAATGAGACAATTCAGATGTATTTCGCTGTGAAAGCTAATGTGCTGTGTATCTTTCATTTCATTCATAGTTTCAACATGTATACAATATATATCTTCAAAAATGTAGCAGTCACAAATTTCACAATGACACCAAACCACAACACATTGTCACGTTTCTTTCTTTTTCTTTTTTACAATTTGTTTTTTGCAATACATGTAGGTTGTTGATTCAACATTTCAAATTTGTCATTAAAGCACCATAAATTAATAATCAATAGTTCATTATCAAGCCGTCAAAAACTTAAATCAAACCCATCTATAAATATGTTCAATTGAAAATGTTGTAAGTACACAGAGCATGTAAATGACTGAATAGTAACAGCACAAACACACACACTTAAAAAACAAGACATCCTCTGTAATTACACATCATAATATTTTGTTTCTTTCCATCATACTACCGGTAGTATAATACACTCCTCCTTGTCCACACACTGCCTCTTTATATACCCTTCTGCTCAAAAGTCTTATTTACATCCGCCCGTCTTGCCTTCTTCATTCCCTTCTCCCTCAACAACATTCAAATTGATGGCTGAATGGTCTAAGGCATCAATTAACTGGGCTAATCCCTTCCATTAAAGATGATAGAACTGGATTTATTCCATAAAATTCTTATCTTGAGGCAAAATATCAAGTGCCAACATTGTATGCTAATCCCTTTTCCTGCCATCATATTTTGGGGTATTTACGAGTCGTAACTATTCAGCATGTTGTTTCATTTATGAGTCCTTTACAAAGCAGCATGTTAAAGGATTCAATTATTATATGAATAAAACTTATTAAGTTGAAGTACTTGTAATCTAGATACCAAAGATGTGAAAGTGTTGGGAGTACTATGCATTTAATATACAACATATATGTCTATTAAAATTCCTTTGATTCATCATATAGACAGGTAGAGCTTCTTCAACTTAAAATTTGTGGGTAAAGGGTTTTGATCCTTGCTAAAGAGAACTCATGACCTTTTCAATCTGGATATGTAATTATGTGCAACAACCTTTCACTACACTTCCTACATCGTAAGATCTGGATGAAGCCCCAAAAGAGTTGTCAGGATCCTACTCAAGGTCAAAGTACTATTCCTCACAAGTCAAAAAGGTATTTAAGGTTTGTCCACATATGCCGCTGCTGCTGCCATGGGTTGTTATTCATGTAGTACACTCTACCATTGCAGCTTACTCAGCATATGTAAACAAACCTGAAGTTGAGAAGTAGGGCTTATAAAGTGATCAAGACAGAGATTGATTTTGAAATAGAAACTAGAAAGAGACAATTTAAAGATCAGTGACAGGCACGCACTCTGAATCGTTGTCGCCCTGACCGCCAGCGGGTCGGACGGTCAGCTTGTCCTGGTGTCCGATGACATCGGCCGGAATCTTGGCCAGGCTACTATGTGAGCTGCTAGAGGTGTTGGGTGAGCCCTTGTGGGAGCTACCAGGGGTCTTCATGATACCCTTCAAGGGCAGGATGTCTGGACGCTGGGAGACAGCTGGTAGGTGTGTCCGGCTTCCTGTAGGGTGGGTGGATGGGTGGGTGGAGAGGATATGGTATACACATGAAGGTGGAGTTTAACTAATGGTAACATGAATTACTAACTCGGCAAACAATAATGATGTAATATTTTAGAATATGAAGGCAGGAAAAATATAATGAATTCTGAGACTTTCAAATAAAATGAAATCAATTTTAAAGATATGCAGCAAATATCAAGATAAAAAAAAGTCTTGCCAAAAATGTATTGCACAATCAAAGAAAACATTGTTGCTTAAATGCTGTGAGAGGGAAAATGAAAAGAATTCTTTAGCTTTTTCCTTTTATCAATACCTGGACACAGATTAATCTGGCATTCTTTAAGTGTAACTTTCTCTAGCTTTATAACCAGTGAGTATGTATTTATTATATTACATGTTTACAGTACATGTATATGAAAAAATGAAGGGAAACAATAACTTTGGTGATCTATAATGAAAGTTTCTACCCTTTTTTTAATCATTTGACTGTTTTGTCAAACTTTCACAAAAATTTCACAAGGCAAAATTCTATTAATTGGTATAACCTCAAGAGTTTTTCAAAGTATAGGTTACATATAAAGTGTTCTGAGCTGATGTTATGACTAACCTGACACACTGCCACTGTATTGGCTCCCCTCTCTATCACTCTCTGGGGGAGGGAGTTTAGGATCTAATATCTTGAGCTCTGCTCTATGTCGCGTCTCATTATCACTTGTTAAGATATCCCCAGAATAGATTTTCTTGTGAAGCATTTCTGGTGAAGGTTTTACTGCACAAAAGGTAAAGAAACAGGTGAACTCATATAACAAAATTATAAAATCAGAGATATTGAAATGAATTAAAAACATAATGCTACATAAAATGAAGAAATAAATACTTGAAGCACAAATAAAGTCTGAATTGTAAAAGTTTTTATTTTAGAGAACTCTAAAAGACCATGCTAACCCATCACTGACAATCCTTACTTAATAAAGTGGAAATCCTGACAATCACAGTTTATTACATAATACATTTATCATCAAATTAAGCTTTCTCTTCATAACTGATATAATCATTTTACCATTATCACTATATCACAATCAATATCATCATCATCATTGCATTCACTAATGTATCATTTCTAACATCATCATCATCATCATCATCACTTACATTACTAATACAATCATAGTCACCATATTATCACAATATCATTATCATTAGCATTATCAATCGTCACATTACCGTCATCACTATCAAACCATTGGAATACACTTACCTTTAGGTGTACTATGGACCGGTGCTATCACAGTTTGAGGAATATTATCTGCAATGAGAAAAATAAGACCCATCTCAAAAAGCAAGCTCATACAAATTACAATGCAAACAAGTCCCATTACTGCCACGTGTGATATACATATAAGAGGTGCACACTGACTTTTTTTATTCAAATTACTCAATCATCTGTGTAGCTTGTTCAATTTGGTCTAAATATATATAAATATATATATATATATATATATATATATATATATATATATATATATATATATATATATATATATATATATATATTATATATATATATATATATATATATATATAAGGTCTTACTAAATAAATATATATATATAAAGAAGAAATGTATATTGCCATTTGTTACAGCAATGAAACAGAAAAGCACAAAGTTGGCCACTGTCAAACTGTTAACCTATTCAAAACTAGTCTCAAGACACATTTATTCAAAATTGCGTTTGATGATTAATTAACTCTGTTCACTTTGACGTGTATTCCATATGTATTGTAATTTGTATGTCTATTTGCATTTTTAGTTTTGTATAAGATGTAATTGTATATCAGTCTATTTTGTGTGTATAGCGCTTAGAGACTTCAGTGGTAAGCGCTTTATAAGTAACGTTTTTATTATTATTATTTTTATTATGTAAACCAGTCTTCACACTTTCCAATTTCAATGTGAACATATCATACAAGATTTTGAAATGAAATAAATCTTTTTACAACTTTTTAAAAATTCATATTTTCAGTTAAGATCCTGCTGTAAAATACTTGAAGAATTTAATCTGATAATTCTCTGATGACAGTCTAATCCTCTTTGACACAATAAAGGCCTTGTTATAGCAACCACCACCGGGGTACCCTGCCTCTCTGAAATACTGAGACATTTCCAATGTTTGCCTCACCTGGTAAATTGACTTTCTTGGGTGTGCTCTTCCACTGTTCTTTATTAGGGAGGGGAGCCAACTCCTCATCATCTGAAGAGTGAGATGATGCTAAGGACATACTGTCTCTCTGGCGCTGAACCGACGCATCGCTGTCAGAATCAGAGTCGTTATCTGAGGATGAAAACAAAACACAAGATTAACATTATTTTCAAGGGGGCAAGGGCATGAAGGAGGTAGATGAAGAATAAAGGGGAGGGGAGATGGCTCAAGGGAATTGGAAACGTGAAAGCATTAGGAAAACATCTCATTTGAGCTCTGCTCACCAGTTCACCACTTTTCCTGGTGCTACCATAATCTGATAGGAGCACTGACCACTGATAAAGGGATTACCAGTAGGGTCCATGGGGAGAGAGACAGCGGTCAATCATAGCCTAGTTACTGATAAAGGGATTACCAGCTGGTATCTGATATCCAGTCCAGATTCATAGTCTTCTCATCGCAGACCCTACACCTATATTTATAATAGGCCTGGATTCAGTGTGTCTAAAGTCTCACTTCATATTGTTTTTTTTATAGCAAGTACTAGCTACTTTCTTTTACGTATAGAAGAGAACATTGATGTGCTTGGCAATGGAAAAATGCAGAAGGAAAATATAAAGGGAGGATAAAATAGGGAAAGACGGGTGATAATAAGGAAAGATGGAAATGGAGGGAAAGAAGGAAGAGAAAATAAAGAATAGCATAAGGAAAGATGGAAAAAGAAGATAAAAAGTTGAAAAAGAAATACATAAGGAAAGATGGAAACAGAAGATAAAGAAGGTTTGAAAAAAAATAAATACATAGAGAGAATAAAACAAGGTGAAAATAGAGGAATACATAAGGAAAGATGAAAAAGATAAAACTAGGAGAAAATAAAGAATAACATAAGGAAAGATGGAAAAGGAAGATAAAAGAAGGTTTAAAAAGAAATACACAGGGAAAGATGGAAACAGAAGATAATGAAGGTTAGAAATAAAGAAATACATGAGAAAAGATAGAGAGAATAAAACAAGGTGAAAATAGAGGAATACATAGGGAAAGATGAAAATTAGAAAGACGGAGAAAATAAAGAAGGGCATAAGGAAAGATGGCTAAAGAAGATAAAATTAGGAGAAAATAAAGAAATATATAATGAAAATTAGAAAAGAGATGTTGAAAGAAGGAGAAAAATAAAGAATAATATCAGCCGAAAGGTATATAGAACAAAGGTGATAATAGTGAAAAACATGAGGAAAGATGGAAAGGAAACATGGAAAGGAAACATTGAGAAGATAAAGAAGTTAATTGGACAAATAAACTTTTAAAAAACCACCAACCAACATGCGTTAACTGGACCAAACTTTGATTGGTCATGTTGCTGCATAATAAGGGCGACTTGAAATAATCGCACTGTCACAAGTATTTTAGTTTTTCTGCATAAATATAATCATTACCTTAAAACATAAAGGTTAGATGGCTTATGTATTTAACCAAATCTTTAATAGGCAAGCTTGCCCAGTACCTCTTTGATCAAACGACACGGCGAATTTTTAAGAACACTAAAAGAAAATACACTGAAAAACGGCCGCTCAGAGTGCCGGGCGCGGCGCATTCACGATACTGCATGTGGCAAGTTTTTTTCGACTTGGGTGGTGGAGTAACGCCTTTAACATAGGCTATATTTGTCGACCTTACCCGACTTTCAAATGGAGAATCTCACTTTTCGGTGAACGGGGACCGAAATACCCCACTTGCGTGTCTGGTATTACAGACCGCTTTCTTTCCCGATATCTTCGCGTACACCAAGCTTCGTGAGAATGAGCAATCTCAGAATCTGGATGAATGTTGTCCTTGTAGTGTGAGGTTCATGAGTAATTATTGTTATAAACTCTGACATATAGTATGGATGATAATGTTTGTCAAGTTTATTGCGGACTATATCATCCTCATAAAAGTATTAGATCAAGTAAAAAGGCTTCAATTAAAATAGTTAAAAATGACCAGAAATCATTTCGATGTTAAGATATTTTTGACGCACTTCTCGTCATGATATTGAATTTATAACATACAACGAAACGAGGACATCATAATCATAAAGACGTTCGTTGTGCAGATATGTATTTGCTTATTAATACATGCAGTGACAAAAAGAATAATGCGCTATAATCATGAGCAAAAAACCAAGAGGTTTCGGAGAATGGTAAAAAATCATCCGAGTAGTCAATTAGGCAATTCTTCAACAATCTTAAGTATCAAAAAGTGAAAGGTTTAACTGTCGTGATAAAAATGAGCTTGTCATATAGATATTTATTATACAAGTGAGCATCGAAATGTTTCTTTAATGAACTGCTATAAAATTTTGAAACCAAATACTCTTGTGCTGAAATTTCATATCCTCAGTATCGAGAAGCATAATGTTCCATTATGGTTGCATCAACTATTGTAAAATAGATTAAGTCCTTCGATGTCTTGTAATGCCCTAATCACTCAGCTAATTATTATCTTTCTAAAGGATTGTAGATTTGAGAGTTTCTGTTTCTTTCGTGTTACATGCAATGGACATTCAATCATCACGGCTTGATGTGTTGTGGGGAAATAAATATTGTATCCTATACGTGTACAGATCATATTAAATCAAATAAAAGTTTGATGAAATTCAATTCTTATCTTGCCAGAATCATCATTTTTTTAAATACCGTCTTTATAACGAATTCCTAGAAATATGCCGTCTGCCTAAACAACCACCCCCCCCCTATTTCAAATTTGACGTCTGAACCCCGGCCACTCCCTATTTTCAAATCCTTGATCTGCCGTTTGGGGGGGGGGGGAAGAAATAGGCAAAGAAAGTTGAGTAGACCTTCAGATTACGCACTGAATAAATGTAACGAAAACAATATTTACGACATTCTATTCTTGCTTTAATACCTCAAAAATATTTAACGGTCAAACCAACAAAATGTATGTTTTCCCGGCCTTTCCTTATAGGCCTAGGCCTACACCATTTTTCTAAACGCGTTCGAGTTTATTTCGTCTATGCGAATAAATTTGGTGGCGGAGTAACGCCTTTAACAGAGGCTATATTTGTCGACCTTACCCGACTTTCAAATGGAGAATCTCACTTTTCGGTGAACGGGGACCGAAATACCCCACTTGCGTGTCTGGTATTACAGACCGCTTTCTTTCCCGATATCTTCGCGTACACCAAGCTTCGTGAGAATGAGCAATCTCAGAATCTGGATGAATGTTGTCCTTGTAGTGTGAGGTTCATGAGTAATTATTGTTATAAACTCCGACATATAGTATGGATGATAATGTTTGTCAAGTTTATTGCGGACTTTGTCATCCTCATAAAAGTATTAGATCAAGTAAAAAGGCTTCAATTAAAATAGTTAAAAATGACCAGAAATCATTTCGATGTTAAGATATTTTTGACGCACTTCTCGTCATGATATTGAATTTATAACATACAACGAAACGAGGACATCATAATCATAAAGACGTTCGTTGTGCAGATATGTATTTGCTTATTAATACATACGGTGACAAAAAGAATAATGCGCTATAATCATGAGCAAAAAACCAAGAGGTTTCGGAGAATGGTAAAAAATCATCCGAGCAGTCAATTAGGCAATTCTTCAACAATCTTAAGTATCAAAAAGTGAAAAGGTTTAACTGTCGTGATAAAAATGAGCTTGTCATAGAGATTTATTATACAAGTGAGCATCGAAATGTTTCTTTAATGAACTGCTATAAAATTTTGAAACCAAATAATCTTGTGCTGAAATTTCATATCCTCAATATCGAGAAGCATAATGTTCCATTATGGTTGCATCAACTATTGTAAAATAGATTAAGTCCTTCGATGTCTTGTAATGCCCTAATCACTCAGCTAATTATTATCTTTCTAAAGGATTGTAGATTTGAGAGTTTCTGTTTCTTTCGTGTTATATGCAATGGACATTCAATCATCACGGCTTGATGTGTTGTGGGGAAATAAATATTGTATCCTATACGTATACAGATCATATTAAATCAAATAAAAGTTTGATGACATTCAATTCATATCTTGCCAGAATCATTATTTTTTTTAATACCGTCTTTATAACGAATTCCAAGAAATATGCCGTCTGCCTAAACAACCACCCCCCCCCCCCCCTATTTTAAATTTGACGTCTGAGCCCCGGCCACTCCCTATTTTCAAATCCTTGATCTGCCGTTTGGGGGGGGGGGGGCAAGAAATAGGCAAAGAAAGTTGAGTAGACCTTCAGATTACGCACTGAATAAATGTAACGAAAACAATATTTACGACATTCTATTCTTGCTTTAATACCTCAAAAATATTTAACGGTCAAACCAACAAAATGTATGTTTTCCCGGCCTTTCCTTATAGGCCTAGGCCTACACCATTTTTCTAAACGCGTTCGAGTTTATTTCGTCTATGCGAATAAATTTGGTGGCGGAGTAACGCCTTTAACAGAGGCTATATTTGTCGACCTTACCCGACTTTCAAATGGAGAATCTCACTTTTCGGTGAACGGGGACCGAAATACCCCACTTGCGTGTCTGGTATTACAGACCGCTTTCTTTCCCGATATCTTCGCGTACACCAAGCTTCGTGAGAATGAGCAATCTCAGAATCTGGATGAATGTTGTCCTTGTAGTGTGAGGTTCATGAGTAATTATTGTTATAAACTCTGACATATAGTATGGATGATAATGTTTGTCAAGTTTATTGCGGACTATGTCATCCTCATAAAAGTATTAGATCAAGTAAAAAGGCTTCAATTAAAATAGTTAAAAATGACCAGATATCATTTTGATGTTAAGATATTTTTGACAATTTTAGACAATATCATATTTAATTGTGTCCATGTACTATATCGAACTAGACAATTATGATGAAACTTGAAAGGAACATAATTATAACCAGGAAGTTCCTGATATAACTATGCTTATAAAGTGAAGCAAGGAAGATGAAACTGGCATCTCCCATGTATACTGGTAGCTATGAGAATGGACAAAATCCGAACCTATATGAGACTGCGAATAAGACTAGAACATCATGGAGGAGTTCCAAGCAGTACTTATCAAGGTTGGGCTGGTGATGTCCTGGCAAAGTTTGTTTACACTGCAGATTAGGGACTCTAACTCTCTCTTGCTCTGTGGTGAGCTTACCACCAAAATGCACCCCACTTTCGGGTCCAAAGTGGGGTGAAGTTTAAATGGACTGTTTTCGTCATGGGAAGGAGGAAATACCTGGGTTAGGGGACTTTAATGACATGAGTAATCATCTTAGTTCACAAGGCATTCCAGGCATTTCAGAACAATACCATCTTCTAACCTTCTGAGAATGTTGTCAATGTGCCTGACATAGCAACATATATAATAATAGGCTATAGATACAAAAATTTATTGTACATATAGAATGTTAAAGCATTCAGATCAAGATATCTCAAGGGTAAGTGTAAGTATTGCTTCTTTTTTTTCTTTTTTTGCATGGAAAGCAAGGGGGCAAGGTTGGTAACATGAACGTGAAGTGAAATAATGTAACACAAGAAATACAAAAAGAAGAAGAAAAAAATAAATAAACTGTAGATGTACATGTATTAGTTTTTACTACATGTTCATTAAAATTGACTTTAATATAAGTCCAGAGAGAAAAGTTGTAAAACAAAAGTATTTGAAAAGTTATACTGTGTATTACAGGTCATATAATGCACAATACCTTCAGATTAAAAAAACAACAACAACAAAACCCAAACATAACAAAAACAGGTAGGTCCCTGACATTAGGGAACTAAATTAAATAGATAGGTTAAGTTGATCATTGTAGTCATCATTCCTAGTTTCAAACTATTCCTCCTATCTAATATTTGGACAAGGGGAATATACATGCAAGTTAAGAAAACATTGTGCTTTTAAACTTTTTGAAACCATTTGGGTACAAGCGTTTGATTTTGGAGAACATGGGACAGGTAAAAATCTTAAGCGTGTGATTTAGATCATAACATTACAAACACAAAGGCAAACATACAACAACAAAAATTTAATTTATATACACACACAGACAAAATCTTCATATATTTCTCTCAAATTACTAATATATAATATAAGACTTATTTTTCTTGTTATATGAAAATCATTATTCAAAAGAGAACAAAACTGGAAATAGAACCATATAGTCTATGATAAAAGAAATTGATTTTCTTGATGCTTTAATACATGTGTTGATAAATTATGAAATATACATGTTTTAAATTGCACTAGTTGATACACATGCTTTATGTTAATATACAAGAAATCATAGATGAGACATTAAATCAGTTGGAATGAAATAAGAATGGGTGTTCACTTTGGGGGCTAAAATAAAAATACAGATTTGATATCACTCATGCAATATTATATTACACTACAATTTGTTATAATTTACTCCATAAGTGTAGCAAGTATTTAAAAATTTGTAAACATAATCTTTCACATATTTATTTCAATATTTATTTTGATATATGATAGTTGAGACATGTGAAGTCCCAATGATTTAGAGGCTGTAGTCTATTTTGAAATGTTGAAACCCTCTTTTATCTTCATATGATAGCCAGATAATAAAAATACCATGAACATTAATTAGATGATGACTTAATTACTGTTGCTTAATTAACATCAACATATGCATGCAACTATTTAATAGTGTAAAATTTTAGTTTTAAAAATTGTACTCTAGATTGTACATCGATAGTATAACAGTAAACAAAAGTAAACCATGATTGAAAATGAACTATTGAACGGTCAATAATAGTACATCAAATACAAAATAAATAAAAAAAAAAACAAGTGAAGTGACTGAAAAGGAATTTTGGGTGTGAAATAAGTGACAAGGGGAACATATTAGAGATTGAATATTGTTAAAATTATATCAAAGCATAAACAAATGAAGTCACTTGTATCTCGTGACTGAGTATAAAATCATAGAAAGGAAGAGGACAAATTTCTGCAGTGGGAGCTGGCTGGAGCACAGACTTAGCTGACGACAACCACAGATATGTCGAGAGCTATCTTACCACGACGTTTCCGCCTACGAGGGTTAGTATGAAAGCTGCCTGAGGAGGGTGTTCGGTTAGCGACGCTATAATCGTAGTCCCAATCTGATGGTGTGCGATGAATGAATGCAATCCATGCAAGTACATGTATATTGTTATTGTTAAAATTTGTTTACAAATATTGAAATAACTCCCAAGAAACCTAACATTTAAGATCTTTTGTTAGTACGGTATTCATGAAACACATAGTGAAGTGATATGTGATCACGTATAGGTGGAGAAGGTTTGCTATAAGACACTGCTGTGAAGAATAAGGGATTAATGTTTTAAGCTTCAATCTTGAAACGATTCTACATGCAACCATGTTTTTCCTACAAACCTGCTTGCACTCTAGTGAAAGAAAATATAATTGGTGACCTAGAAAACAAATAACATTCTACTTTACGCTCTTTTGTATTTATGGGGTGGTTTGCACAATTTCTTTCCAAATTCAAAACAATTTTCTTTTTTTAATGTCTCAGAAGTGATAAATGATTTTGTTCTTTAAACACCCTATGTAAGTAGGGGTGAAACTCAACCAGCTGTTAACCTTGTTCTTTCAAATAGGAAACATCAAATATGTTTTCGAATATAGATGGCTAATTGACAATAGCTGTTCAATCAATAACCAAGTAAAGTCATCAGTAATTGGCCAATAACTTCATGAGGAAAGGGACACAAAAAAACAAAATTTCATGTTTATGAGATAACAATCTAAATGGGTAATATGAGAAGATGTTAAACATATTTATCTTCACTGTCGTAATGAATTTATTACTGACAGACAAATGAACATATACATATCAAGGGCACATGACATTTACAGGAACATACATATAGCTGTCAATAAAATGATAAAATCATCCATGATGTACATGCACTCCGTATCTGGTTAATTACACAAGCTCATAACTCATGAAGTGGACCAGGGATGTTTAGATTTGTCAATCTACAGAAGTTTCATTTCATCAAGGTGTTATACTATTGTGACTTTAATAACAGTGCTTACAATATGATCTCAATTGTGTTAATTTTGAGACATTCAGTGCCATACAGTTGATTTGCATTCCACAAGCGGCCCATTACATCTCTTTATTATTTTTATGAAGAGTTTACTTACATGGTAAGGCAGGCCATTCCTTTGGAAAGGTATACACTGCTTCTATAAAACACCAAGTATAATTCAATACCCCAAAATTGTGAATTACTACAGAACTTCAATTATTCAAAAACTTTTAGACTAGGGCTTTGCAGCTAAAACAGGATACCCCTAAACAGACCTACTAGAATGAAAAAGTATCAAGCCCCTTGGTAAAAGTATGATAAAGGACTTACTTCACATTGAAACAGTAAAGAAAAATAAAAGCAAGTAAATACATAAATTAAACGTAAAAGATAAACACAAAAAGATACTATACATTAATAATCTAAATAGCTACTATTAAGATAGTAATGTGTATCAGGAAACCTTGATACTGTTTCAAAGATGTTCCTGTCAATGCAATAACTGAAAGTTGAATCAAAAGTACAGAAGGACCTTCAAATTATACCTTCTACAAACACTCACATATCTAGGAAAGAAGAAAACAATTTAGATAACACTCAGATTCACAAATAAAGAAAAATAATTACTTGAGAAACCGGAAAATTTATGAGTCGAATGACAATTAGATTATTTTATCTGAGAAGTAAATAATCAAAGAATAATAATTGATAACATCAATAAAATAATTATTCAAAAAGTCAATGGTTTAATGGCATCTCAGAGATAAGAAGATAGATCCATCATTCAGGGAGAAAATAGATTTAAGAACATTAGTTGGAACATTTGAAAGCACAAACAAACAGAAACAGGATATACAGACAGAACAGCAAACAGACAGACAGAATGAGATGTCTCACCTAATACATTCATAACAGGATTGGTGTGTCCCATCATACCCATATGAGCTGCTGTGCGTGTGTAGAGAATGAATGTGTGGAACAAGAAGCGAAGGACAAAAGCATGCTGTTAGCTCTTCATACATGATGTATACTGCCATTGCTTCTCTAATAAAGCTTGCAATTAGTTTTCCATTAATATTATACTTTATTCTGTTTTCTATGCAGCAGCAGCACTGGAATAATTTGTGTATAAGAAGGACTGTATATCAAAACAATAGGCTGGTCTCTCTTTAAACATGTCATCAATATGTGCCCCATTAAAGGTTATAATTGATTTGAATCCTCTCAAATGAGTTGATTAATACATGGTAATATCCCTGTCCAGAATCAGTCTACCTTCTTCATATGTTTACATGAATTTAGTTTGACCAACTTTAGAAATACCTCTATAATATGATATTTAGAAGGGTTATATTAGTAATATATATTTCATGCAGTTAAGTTTTCTTGTTTGATTTTTAAGCTGAAACAGTAACAGAACAGCTGAAACATGTTAGAAAGAGGATACATTTATAAAATACATATTTCTTCAATCGACTCAAATTTCATGTACTATGCCGTTTACATGTACTTACAATGAAATTCATGGTATACATTCTTTTTAAAGGCAAGGACATAATAAATTTGTCCCAATATTTACAAAAATATGTTTAGAACATGAAAAGTGGCAGGTTTGTTGGGTTAATGCATAATAACATAAAAGCAGCACAGGAAGCAATGGGGATTATGGGTAATCAATCTACATTCATGATTAGTTCAAGGCATTTATACTATGATTTGTATCTAGTAGATGATGATAATGAAGTTGAGAATGGCTTCTTGTATGATACCATGTATATATATCTCCGAAGGATGCTCATGGAATTCCTCTTAAAATGTGTCAAATGTGGCAATAATCCATCAACTAGTAGATGTATCTGAATATTCTATATGGTGATGAATTCATCAAGTACTACAACATAATTTTTTTTTTAATGAAGATGGTGAATTTCATGCATTCTTTTGAAAGTCACAAAACAAATGTCTTCTATAAGTACTCATGCAGAAATATCATGAAATTAATCACCAACATTTTGAACTTGTGATAGTAAAGATGATTACAAAAAAGTATATGAATGAACAAACTTACCATCTAAATTTGTTTCTGCATTATTTTTGTAGTATGACGGCACATAGTCAAAATGGTTAGAGGGGGAAGTGGTGGTCGTGCTGGCCGTCTTGCGCAGGTAGCCATCGGGTCGGTAAGTATGGGGGTTAATACTCAGCTTCGATGAACGGCTACTTGCACCTACCGACGCTGTCGATATGCCAATGTTGTATCTGCCTGGCGTGCCAACGGAATCGTTTTTACTGTATGTCAGTGCAGATCGCTTTGAGAAGAAAAATAAAATAGTTGAGTTAATCTTTAATCCGAAGGCATGTAAAATCCAAAGAAAAAGTTCTTTCACTATTTATGTATTTGTTTATTTTACTGTATCCAAATTTAGAACTACATTTGTATCATTACATATCTTTAATACTTTCATAGCTTGATACAGAATAACCTAATTTACTTCTTAATCTGAAATTAGTAAATAAATAACCTGTTTTCACAAAGAATACAGGTATTCTATCCATTTATATTTCATCACTTGTATACTCTATACTCATGACAGCAGGTGATTTAACAATGAATTATTTCTCTGTTGGGTACAAGTCTGAAGAAAATAATGAATTTATACAGACAGTTAAACAATAAAGTTACTTTCTGGAGTATAAATTTTGAAATATTTGTTTATTAATGCAGATAGATTAATAATACATTTACTCTACAGCTACACATTTTAAAAGAACTTACCGAGTTCGTGCTGGTATTAATTTCTGGTTTGTATTGTTTTCCTTGCATCCTGTGGCAACATCTACACCACTCATTCCGTACCTGAAAACAGAGACAATTTAATCAATGTATAATCTCTTGTAAAACTTAATTCTTATCAGCAGGTTCATTAAGTAGTGTAATACATATGTTGTAAGATGAAAATTCCAATGCAACTGTTGATTTGTTTTCCTTCTGATTAAGATATGGCATTAACTCTAATTAAAAACTAAATTTGTTTTGAAATCTTGAAGCATATCTTTCATGCATGTAATTCATTGATAATTATCTTTGAAAAAATGCTGTTGTGCATGTACACAAATCCTACAAAGTACCCCTCCAAAAATACATGAAGTTTTAGAAAAAAGACAAATTTGGAAGTTTTAAGTTTACTTTTTCAACAAAATTTCACAAACTCTAATTTTCAAGGCGAAAAATTCTGTAAATTAACTGTACCAAATCCATCTGTTGTTTCAAAATAAGATAAATAGATATATTGATCTGGGACAAAATAAATGAAAATGCATTACCCTATAATCCAGGCCACAGTGGAATAGGAGTATAGCTAGTCCTGTGATGCTATTAAAGATAGCAAAGAGATACTGGTAGATGATGAGAGTTTGATTGACAGCAAGCAAACCAAACACCCATGTGATGCCAAGCAGAGGTAGAAGGATGCCGGCGGATCGGATACCAGACCTGGTGTGAAAGAAAGAGATCATAACATTACATAATTAGGGAGGAATCATAACCAACTGCAGGAGAATTGATGTTAAATTACAGCTTATTTGATCAAACTATGTTCATATGAAAGCAAAATTATTATTACATGAATTTGTTCTTTCTCAGGGAAGTCCTGTTATTAAAATAAATGATGAAAACAAAATAATATATATATATATATATATATATATATATATATACATGTAAACAACCTAAAACACACATACAATGTTTGACAACTTGTTATGAAAGAGAATCGACTCTCTAATCAAGGAATCCCCTAGTACCTATATAAAAGAAAGGCTAAACATGTGCCTCCGTTTTAATTTCTAAAATCTATTTTTCTACAAGAAATTAATCAATCAATCATTTCAATTCTTTTCTAATTTTCTTTAAAGATTTGTATTCTGAACAAAAAATTGTCAAAGAAGCACATAGGTAATTATTTTATAGATGCTTATAAATGATTGTCCCTTTTTATGAAAGTTAAAATATATACAACTAGATGGAACTTCGACTGCGCGCAGTCGAAATGATGCCTCCGTCATAGAGCAATTTTACAAACCAAAACAGAAGAAATGGTTCAAATTCAAGTTCAATTGTAATCCATTAACAGGTTCTCAGAATATCGTGATTACAAGCAATTTCTCATATACATATATGACCCTTTGATCTTTGACCACATGACCCTAACGTCTACTCAGTTCATTGGCTCTGCAAGATGTCCCGAGTTAAATAGTAATCCATCTGTCAGTTCTAATGAGAATGCGTTCACAAGCTATTTTTGCATACATAATGAGCCCATGACCTTTGACCTTTGACCTCATGACCCAAAAATCTACTCAGTTCATTGGCTCTGCAAGAAACATACATGATCTAAGTTTGGGAGGAATCCATCAATCTGTTCTAATGATAATGCGATCACAAGCTATTTTTGGATGCATAATGAGCCGCATGAACTTTGACCTTGACCTCATGACCCCAAAATTTAATCAGTTCATCGGCTCTGCAAGTAACATACATGACCCAAGTTTGGCAGGAATCCATCAATCGGTTCTTGAGATAACGCGATCACGAGCTGTTTCAGCATACATAATGAGCCCTGTGACCTTTGACCTTTGACCTCGTGACCCCAAAATCTAATCAGTTCATCGTCTCTGCAAGATACATACATGACCTAAGTTTGGCAGGAATCCATCAATCGGTTCTTCAGATAACGCGATCACGAGCTGTTTTTGCATACATAATGAGCCCTGTGACCTTTGACCTTTGACCTCGTGACCCCAAAATCTAATCAGTTCATCGGCTCTGCAAGATACATACATGACCAAAGTTTGGCAGGAATCCATCAATCGGTTCTTCAGATAACGCGATCACGAGAACGGGACGTACGGACGGACGGACGTACGTACGTACGGACGTACGTACGGACGGACGGACAACCCGAAAACATAATGCCTCCGGCTACTTCGTAACGGAGGCATAATAAATTGATCAAAATATGATTACTCTGAACTTAGAAGTAACACTAGATTGATAACATAGCAATGTATTTTAATTGTTGAAAATAAAAAATTTGCAAAATAAAAAATTATGCATGAAAAAGTAGCTATAATCATGCAATAAAGAGAAGAAATGGGATACAAAAGAGCTTATAAATGTGACTATAATTCAGGTAAAGAAAGATAACAACTTTTTTTTTTTACATACAGAACTTATTCAATATTAATATGCACTTCAACATATTTACAACTATTCAAACCTGAAATTATAAAATGACTTATAATAATAAAAACATTAAAAAATCATACGACTAGGCCTACTTGTAATGCTAAAACAAGTCAAACCTAAAGAAAAGAAAGCATAAGGCACAAATAATTCTTTACATAAAAAAATATCTCATATTATTTTTCAAGAATTGTTTCTTTAGAACATTTCTTTTGCATTAGTTGATTAAAAAGTCAGAAAAAGTCATGACATCAATTTTAACGCAGAGCACACATGCTTGCAATAGAAGGAAGCTATTTATCCAGTATATTTTAATTTCAACAAAAACACATTTTCTGAATATCTTCTTCCTCAAAAGTAAAATAATAAACACAACATAAGCAGGCTAAATCTGATGACAATAATCTTGAAAGAAAATACATTTAGCACAGCTTTTATTTGAATGGTTAACTTACATCAGAGGTCTAGGAAGTGTGAGTTAGTGTGTGTGTGAAAGTGATATAACAAGAAAAATAACAACATCTTAACATACTTGTCGACCAACACCTATACCATTACTCATACAAAAACAGTTGTATTTTGATATTCTGATATTCATTTAGGAAAAGTTGCTAAATTATTTAAAAACTTGGTTTAAATTGGCCTGCGAGGCCACAATCTAAAGTGACTTGATTTGTAGAAGTCTAAAGAAACCTCTGTTATCATTTTGAATTATTATTAAGAACCTATACCTTTAAATTAGAAGGTACAATACAAATAAACAAATATTATTATCTGATTGTTTTAGAACATTGAGAAGAAATTAAAGGTTGCAATAAAGTTTAGCTCAAATTCAAGACCTGAGAAGAATGAGCAATAGAATTACATCTTGAATTTTTTTAAAATCAGATACAGGAATTACCACTGGCCAAAACGATGTGAATACACCCTATACCACATCAGTGTCCCAATTTGTGATAAATTTTTAGCAAAGATGACCCTATTACATAACATACAAAATATTATTGCATTACAATCTTAACCAAGATTGGAAGACATTCTCCCAATCTTATAGCTACCCTTGATTGCCATTTCTTCTGAATTCTGATTATAATTCAGAGGTTTGATAACTCACAAATATCAAATCAGCTATCGCACGGCACAACACTAACCTTTTTAGAGGGATCTAGGATGACATTTTAAAGCTCTTTATTAGCTTACTATTTCAAATCTATAATTTAAGTTCAAATTTCAGGGCACACCTGCACTGGGCAAATGTGTACCAGATCCCTATTTGTGTCAAGCCCCAATATTGTCATACAGTCTGCTATGGTCCCCTTGTCTTACCTCAATTTTCCAAACTCTGGGTTCTTGTTAGCTGATCTGCAGGACTCCATGATTGCTAGGAAGATCACCACCATATTCATCTGAAATTTAGAAAAAAGCAATAATTTAGGGGGCTTTTTTCATGATGATTTAAACTATTGCCCTACATAGTCAACTATCAAAACAAATAATCGGCTGCCATTGTCAATCTAGTCCTACAATGCAATGAATATATAACATATTTTTGATAAAACGTGGCTGTCCAGTGTTAAAATTTCTAGCTACCAGGTAAGTAAAAAATTTAGTAATAGCCTGTCCGAGACAGTTTGGGTTTCTTTTAACAAACAACTTCCATGGGTCAGAACTTAAGTATGCTCCACTTCAATCTTCAGTGGGTTAACATCAATAGTTTTAGAATGTTGTACATTTAACAATTTTGTTTTATACATCGTTATTAATCAGCTCACAACTGGTCGTATGTACGGACGAACAACCCGAAAATATAATGTCTCCGGCTACTTTGTAATGGAGGCATAATAAAAAGAACTTACTGCCACTACTGCAAGAACTGGTCCAGCAAAGCTCCAAATCAACAAGTCGTCAACAGAAAACCAACAGCTGTTCAAGAAAAAAGAGGAACGTTTATAATAAGAGACTTACGAGACATCTTAAAAAGGGAGTAAGAAATGACACATGACAAATTTACAGCCTTCTTTCAAATTTAAAACCATCTAACATTAGAAACATGAAGGATCTCTCATCTCAACTGCTCACATTCTCGATTCATTATACTCATGATTTTATGAAATAAATGAAATTGAATTGAATTGGACTCACAAGTGTTCATTCCTGCTGTTGACCTGGGACCCATAGTTGATGTTACTGAGAGGTACAGCCAGTCCAACGATGAGAGCCGACAGACCATAGGATAGGACATAGGAGTAGGTCATGGGACCGGTGTTGATGTCTCTGATCTCTGTCATCATGCGATAGAGATGGACACCCTCAACAAACATCCATCCAAACGCAGCCAGGAGGGCGTAGTGAAGAATGATGGCCACTGCTGTGCAGGCATACTGTCATTGTAAAAGAGAATAAATGTAAAGAATTAGGCTTTAAAACCATCCCCTACACAGATTATTTTCTACTTCATGTGACTAAAATTCCATTCTCTTTTTCTCCCAGATAGAACTTGGTCTATCATGAGTAACATATTGCTTTTATCAAAAAGTGATTCGTTCAAATAGCATCTGGTTATTTCTTGAAACAACATATCACATCAGTGGGACAAGGCAGGCAAAATATATTTTCCTGTCAAGTAGTTAAAACATTCGATCTTCCGCCAACTCTTGCGCGTTTTGCCACAGGTTTTTATCA
The DNA here is from genome assembly GCF_000002235.5 of Strongylocentrotus purpuratus. Lineage (NCBI taxonomy): Eukaryota > Metazoa > Echinodermata > Echinoidea > Camarodonta > Strongylocentrotidae > Strongylocentrotus > Strongylocentrotus purpuratus. The sequence continues at coordinate 56,787,062 of NW_022145612.1, forward strand.
AGAACTAGAATGTGAAATCACACCAATGTTCCATGTTTAATTTGTCTACTCAAGACATTCAAATGACTGAAATTGACACTTTTCTTTACATTGATTTGTCTTTGGTTACTATTACTTCAACATTTGTAAACAAAACATCATTACTGTCTCGTACATAGTTATTTCAAAAGCTTTTGAGGGCCAGAATGACATACCTTCACATTTGATGAACCCTCCCCTATTATTTCCATGAAACCCAAAACAGCATATTACAATTCTCTTATTTTGTCAGTTGAGAACATGAAGCAGCTAACTTTGTCTTTGATTATATGAACTTATTAATGCCCTTCTGACTCTGAGCACATGAATGATATTTTAACACCCCAGCAACACTAACAAGACTGACACTAGAGTAGACCAACTATAGACTACAGACTACTAACGATTACATTAACCCAGATGGCTAAAAAATTGGTCTGTTGGGCAATGTGACTGACGCATAACATCCCATTAAAAAGAAAGGTGGTTTGAATGGTGACTTACATTGTTTTCTGTACTGATGCCTACACCGAAGGTGACCTCCGCCGCGATGAGGACGAAGCAGAGGTTGATATGGATACTGTTGAGGTTGGTGTGTAGGTTGGACACACCCAGGAGAGTCAGGAAGGTGATGAGGAGACACAAGATGGCAATACCCACACCTATGTAGACAGCTATGGACAGGGTGATCATCACTTCCTCCACATACTGCATTGGGAGAAATATGACAAAGAGATTGCACCTGTTACAGTTGTTCTAAAGATGACCATGATAGATGCTGCTTTGTCCAGAAGAAAACAAAATCAAGAGGCCGAATCAACAAAATTTGAATAATTGCTGGCTTTTTCAACTATGTATGTTTCAAATGTCTCATATACCTATTTCTCTACATGTATAACAATCTTCTGCAAAGGGTTGATAAAACCTGTTAAATTCTGAACGTATTTAGTCAATATTGATCTCCACACTCTCATATCTGTTTTCCTACCATTGTGCTTTCCAGAATAAATTGGGCCAATTGACCAACCGATGACTTACCATGTAAGGTGCATTGTCCATGATGACTGCTATGTTAGTGAGATGAGAACAGGAGCAGTTGATGTGAGTTCTGTTATAACCACTCAGCTCACAGCCATAGGTAGACCATCCACCAGTACCATTATTGCTAGAAAATAGAAGAAAACAAATGGTATGTCTCACAAATTATCTCTGTGTACTGAGCGAATATTTTGTCTTACAGAGCTGGTTAAAGGCAGACTGTGCTTTTGTAACTTATTCCTTCTAGGAAAGGCTGGTCATTATGGTCTCTTACAGCTAGTTTTAGACCTATCTGCTCCGTTACGGATACAAGTACTAACTATTTAGAATGAAAGATAGCCACAGGAAGTATTTCTGTTGTCAATTTGTCTAATGAAGGCCTATACAGGATCAGCATATCATAATTTTAAAAAGAAATGTACAACCTTGCATATTACACTACATTACAGCATTCACAGACAATCATCGTTGTAGATCAAACGAGATGAAGTGAAAAAAGGCACAATTACTCACAATTCAAAGTCCCAATAGACACACTGTGGTCCACTCCTGTTGACTGCATCTATAGACTGGAACTCTACGATGACTGGAGTAAGAAGAGGGTCAGGAAGGGTACCATTGGCCAGCTCATCATAGATGGAGAAGGATACCACTGGTGAGTCAATGATCTGGCCAACATCATTGGTAGGTTTCCTGGTGTTGTGATAAAAGAGAATAGGTCAGTTGACATACATATTCTCAAATTCTTTAATTAGAGGAGATTGACTAGAGAGATATGGCCAAGACTTCAGAACAAGAAGTGAGTTCAAAATTTGATATTAATTCTCAAATTAAGAGAGGGTTTGTATGTGTGACAACGCTCAGCAACTCACCTGACATTGTCCTTGGTGCTGTTTGGGAGAAGATTCTGCAAGGTGGAGTAGAGGATGAAGGCTGTCACGGCAACATTACTGGTGACGGAGATCTGGTTGGGGTCATCAATCTCTGTCCGTGGCTTGACCAGGTCACCGGGGATGTGGACTTGAGAGTTGTCTTCAAGAGAAAGAAGGGTCTCCATCTCGTACTCAGGAACGGCCCTCATGGAGAAGTTATCTCGCAGGATGATGTCATGGTGCATGACTGAGGGGCAAAGACAAATAGATAATTAAATATGCTTCTCTTAAATGAATCACATCCATAGCGCTTTCTCATTTTACTCACAAAGATTGTTCTTCTTCTCTCTATCTTTATTTATCTCTGTAAATTGCATCATCCCTAGTGCCCCTCTCTTTCTCTCCTTCTTTTTCTCTCTCCAAAATCATTCACACTGCTCTGCCTTTTGTGCTCTTTCTCTCAGTCTCACCACTGCATAACATCTATCTCTCATTTTGATACAGGCTGAAGTATTGCCTACCAAAAAGCTATGTTTCAAAGCAATCTTATCATTTCATGTATATCTAATGACTTGAGATTTACATGGCAAAGATTTTTATATAAAATAAACATTTTTACAGCATAAGCAAATAATTTAGGAGAAAGCATCACTGAGAAAACTGTAGGAGAACTTATTCATCACACATTACTGTACTAAAAGCATACCTTTAATGAAAACATTTCAAATTCTTCTCAAACATATCTTCTCATGAATCAAGGACTTACTGATATTAGGGGTGATGATGGAGAACTCTGGAGTGTAGGAGAATGAGTTCGTGAATTTAGCGATGTTGAGAGCAAACTTCTCCATGTCCTCCATGATCTCAGCCGTCCCCCTTGAAGTCTGCTGAATCATCTCCCAATGAATACGGTTCTGAGGCTCAAACAGGCGACTCACTGTTTCAACAATGTTCTGTCAACAAAGGAAGATGATGTGAAATGTGACAGTTAGGAATAATGCAAAACCACACATGAAACTTCAGGGGATTGTAAACAAAGGGCAGTTTCACATGGAGCAACTTGGCAACTCGGTTACTCTGCACCATAAAAGTTTCATGCATGCAAATATGTCAGGTTTACAGTAAGCAAAGCATTGGATGACTTACAAGTCATAAACCCAACAAACCCTCAAGAAAGATTACTGAGAGTCCTTTTCAGGACTCCTCAATCCTCCCTCTCTCTCACATGGTGCACCCGCAAGCATACTGTTTAAGTCATAAGAGGTAAGCAAATTTGACTGGCATGTTGCCAAAGACTAGTAAGCAGTTACTATTCTACATTTGCCAAGGCTTTTTTAATGGTTGTGCTAAAATGTAATTCTTTGGGAGAATTGAAGGAGAACTCCAGAAATTTTGTGTTAATTTATCATGAATTGCTACCTACATGTACATATGCTTGGCGTACACACATAAAATAGAAACATGAACCTACCATAATGAACTACTTAATATGTAGGGAAATGTTTTCAAGTGTGCGATTATTTATGGATAATTTATTGAAAAATGCACTTCTACTGCATTTAGGTCATTAATCATGAGATTTTAACTAGTACATTTGACAATTCTAAATACATGTAATAGGAAATTCTGAGTGGTTTAAGAATCAATACCAGTAGCTATAAAATGTGCATCATCATCATCATCATCATCATCATTTCTCTAGTAATGTAGTCAGATAATAGTTTGATAACATAGAATAGGATGTGAAATAAACTTTCTTTTTAGGAAATATGGTGTGATATACTTGTTGTTTTCCTACCTTTGTAAAGGACTTCATGATGGTGGCAGTCACATTCAGTCCCACTTGCTTACTTTCATGTCTGAGAAGGTAGCCTAAGACCTGGTAAGCAATGTTGATATCATTCCCATGGAAAAGATCTGTCTCGTTTGTGGCTTCCTGGAGTTGCATGGCGATGTTAAAGGATACCTCTGGGTATAGTTTCTGACCATTCTGCAGAGTTTGCAGCTGTGAGTAGGAAGAAAGAATTACAATTCAGTAACAGAATATATATATCAATTAATATTTCTGTGACCATGCATGGATTCTTCAGTACAATGTATTTCTTATGTATATGCTCTATCCTCAGCTGTTTAGATAAGTTTTTCACTTCTGTCAAATCCAAACGTATACAAAATATCCCTCCATCCACCACCTTGAACAATTTTGAAAAGACCTTGACTGTCAACATGTCCTTTTCTACAATAAATAACACTACATTAATCATTATCTTATATACTTGTATGTATGTTGTTGAACTTAGTATTTAAAAAAAAAACATGACAAAGCAATTTTCTGCTGATAGATAGAAAGGCATTAACTCTGTGTTAAATGACATGAGACAACACCCTTCCAGCTCTGAACAAATAGTGTGAAAAGTTTTGATTGATGCTGCTGCTGCGGATGTCTTCTTGAATAGCATCAGTATCCACCTGTCATAAGCAGTCATGGCACTTCTTCTAAATTGTTTATAATTTTTTAACATTCTCAATAAGGTGTTTCCTTTCAGAAAGACCCCAGAAAGACTGTAGTCCTTACTATATTCTGCAGTTGAAGGAAATTGTCTGAGGTACAGTTGAAGAGACTGGGTGTCTGCCAGTTCGTCTCTAAATCGCAGTAACGGGTGGCAAAGCCGTAGCTCTCTCCAGGACAGTCCAAGGTAGCCGTCTTTCCAAACTTGGTTCTTGGCCACCACAGAGCCTCGGCAAAACGCTTGGGACATGAGTCATACACCACTGGAATGTAGAGGAAGAAAAACAGCAATAGATATAAAAAATCTATCACTTTGAAAGGTAAATGTAGCATCGTGACTTTAAACCTTCTAACTACTGCATCCTCTCCATCTCTCTGAATACAGGAAACAATTTTTTTTTTATAGGCAAAGGGTTAATGAACAAAAAGATAATTCTAGTATCATTCAATGCATTACGACACCCAATTCACATAAAAACAAGCTGGGCTTGTGACTATTAAGAGCCCAATGCAAGATGACCCCCAAACCTAAGATTTGGACAACCCCCCCCCCCCCAAAAAAAAGAGTAAATAAATAAAATAAAAACATAACGAGGGGCACAAATGCATGTACTATATGGACCTCCTGTAAAAAAAATATAGTGTGGAGCCTTTCAATGGGTTTCGAATTACTAGACCAAGTATAGAGAAGTCAATCATCACGTGAAACATCTATCCACACATCATGGAATATGCTACTTATTGGGATATTTTTGTACAATTCTCTGATGATGCACGCATAACAATAGGGGATGAAGATCAGCAAACCTGTTTTGAATGTTGAACCTTACCTTCACAACCCCTGAGAGTGACCTCAGCATGTGGGTCAACACATTCATCACATCGTCTACCGATGGCACCCCTCTTACAGGTACAAGCCCCGGTCTCCTGGTTACAATCCTGGCCTAGGGAGCCAATCTCATAGCAGTTACAAGGAAAGCAGGTATCGCTGTCAGATGGTCGGTACGAGTGCTCCTAAAGTGTATAGAATATATCTCAATATTAATTTAAGATAATTTTTTGTGATAACTTCAACTTTGTTTCTGTATTTCTGTCAACTCTTACATTCTCTTCCTCTCTCTCTTACTTTACATCTTATATTCTTTCTATGATTTTACTTTCTATTTTCCCTCTTTCCCCTCACCTTCGTCTCCCTCCACTCTCTTTCTCTCTCTCTCTCTCTCTCTCTCCCACTCTCTCACTCTGTAATGACTCAATATTTGTTCACCTTTTGTCCATATTTTTCCTATTTCCTAGCCACATCATATTCTATCCCCCTTCTAAAACAGAATAACATAAATAACCACCTCCATTCTCTCTATTCCACCGTCCCATTCTTTAAAAACGAATACCAACTCACCGCACAGTAGCACTCGCTGGTTGTCTTGTTACAGGCAGACTCGAAGCCCATCTCCTCATCGCACTCGCAAGGGCCACAGATCTGGTGACCCCACCAGTCGTCCGCACACTCGTTGATGATGTTCTCACAGTGGTCTCCGTAGTAGAGGTCAGAGCAGGAACAGGTGTAGCCGAATTCTGAGGACGAGTCAAGCGTGCAAGAGGAGCCATGCTCACAGACGCGCAGGTCGCAGGCCGATACACAGTCGGGACCGACGTAACCTGATTAACAATGAACTTGATTAATGATAAACTACATGTACAATGACAAATTTTGAAGAAAGTTCCTCGCAAAAGAGGTAGTCTTAGAGGTGACACTTCAAGTCCTCTGTTTTCTAGTGTCTCTGGAAGAAATGCTTAACTGAAAACTAATACATTGCAAATCTATTGTTTGACACTTATATTTTAAATATATGTAGCATAGAAAATATTTTGTTGCAGAGACATGGCATTCTGTACATTCCTATTTCATTCTTGTTCCTAATTGAAATTTTAACCCGTAAAATCCTGTTCGTTTTAAATGTAAATTTCTACATTTTCATTTTTCAATCAAATGGAAACAGAGATCAATAGATAACAATTATTAATGATATTAACTGAACATTCAATGTTAATCTGTTCTTAGCTAGGAAATTAAATACAGTATTCACAAATAGAAGTAATTAGACGATAAAATTTACCTTTATTACACTGGCATTCATTCGCATCCCACAGATCCACACAAACACTGTGGATTGGACACTTGGCAGTCTCACATGCTCTAGGGACATTACATCCCTCCTCAATGTTAACACCTTCCACAGTAGATGGGTCCAGGGGCCTTTCACCGATAGACATACCCTGTTATCACAAAATATAGAATATCAATCAATTTTGATTCATTCTGTGGTTTTTGGATCATCATGCATTATACCATTCAACTGTGCATCATTCTAAAAAAATTGGAATATTATATATAAAACCTTTTAGTTTCCTTTCATTATAACATGTTTGGATTATTGAATACAAATATCTCTTAACCTTTCCTTCATTTTAGGAAGTGTGGATGTGGAGTTGTATAACATACAACATCATAACATTTTGCTTCATTTTGATAAATTGGGAATCATTACAAATAATACCAAATGCAAAATCACTATTGATCCATACTGTAGTGCTTTGGTTAAATAATTTGAGATTATCCATTTTTGCCTCCTTCTGAGCAGTTTGTATCAGAAGATATAATACCATTCAACTTTGCTTTTATTTAGGATTAAGATAGTATGCTTTGAGGTCCACATAATTGTTGGTATTTAACAGTCACAGTAACAGCTACAGTAAATGTAAAGTAGATGATTTATAAAACAACATATTCATTTCCTTATGTGTGTATATAATTACCTGCATGCATCCTGTGAAAGCATTGTACATGCCATTATCAGTCAGCCTCCCGCCTAGATCCACTCTCTCTACTGTCTTTCCATTGATAGCATCAGTCGCATGCACAGACGTCTGGAAACAGAGGCAATATCATTATCGTACCATGTTATTCTGTTTATGTTACAGGAGGACTGATGCTAGCGGGTGCTAACACATGTTGTATTTTCTGACCCCACCAACAAATCTCTTGCCTTGTAAAAGAGATGCAATGGATTGATTTGTGATGGCTCTTTGGATAAAACATGGCCTGTGTAAAGTGCAAGCTAACTATATTCTTTGATGACACTCTCATATCCACTGATGACTTTTCAAAATTTCTTCTTAACCTTAACCATCACACAATACACAAGGACCTGGAAATTGAAATCCAAATGAAACAAGGAACTGAATTGAGATTGATCAATTGTTGATATTGTGATTAAAACAAAACATCATCTGCACTTATCAGCTCTGTCTTAACATTAATAGCATTAAAAATGAAAGACAATAACAATTAGAGTGAAGAAGTGAAGGTGTATGACCTATAGACTTTGGTTTTTATTACTGATTCACTTCCTCAACATTGCTTCTTAATGCAAATTCAGCTTCAGTCGTGTTCTATACAAAAGTAATGTAAGACATTCTACCTCTTTTGTTTGGGAATTTACAGGTGGATATTCATTGGAAACATCTTTTTTCGAATTCTACATTACAAATGCTAAACAAAACACAATATCAACAAATCTTTTGTTAGTCATTCACTTGATTTAAAGAAAAATAATATCTATTCTTTACTGTCACTTACTTTGTATTTGTCAAAGTCCGAGGAGAGCTTGATTTTATCGTTCTTCCATTCTGCCTTGATGTCATGCCACTCTCGGTCATTGAATGTGACCTGGTCAAGCTGGACATCCACTGAACTGGTCACATAGTGAAGGTGGCCTTCAACAAGCTGGATAGAAGGAAGAAAATACAGAGAGTGCTTTAGCTCTGAAAAGCTGTTAAAGAGCTCTGTTGAACAAAACAAAATATATAAAAACTGGTGACTTTATCCTACTTTTGATCCTCTTCCTCATCTCAACCTTACACATCTACACAAAGTTCATATGACATTTTTACTTTCTATTTCATCAAATCACCTTTGGGCTAGTAAAGATATTCTGTTTATACAACAGTTACTCTGGCCTGATTTTGTCAAAGATATAGGATCAGGAGTTTGGTTACAAACGTGTTTAAGGTTAGGACAGGGTTAGGGTTAGAGTTTCGCATAGTGTTTGGTCCAGAGTTGAAGTTTTGGATTCAGTTAGGTTTAGAAATTGACTGGACAAAATTAAGTCACCACAGCATTCATGATTCTGTATGAATATCCCTGTATTATCTGTTTACTGATGGTTGTCAAACAATCTACATCATATTCTAAAATTTCTATTGGAGGGTAGAAAATTTCATAGATATTTACATTTTCATTACAAAAAGCACTATATAAACACTTCTCAGACCACTGACGCCAATGGCTTTCAATATGGCAGCTGAAATGAATAAATTAGATTTGCTTACATTGGACCTTTATACAATTACATAAAGATGAATTATGAGTATGTTATAGAGAGTAGAACACATAGCATTCATGCTATCCCCTCTTACCTCATATCTCACAGATACACATTACTTAAGAAACACAAGTACATATCTCTCGTAACATTTCTCCCTCTGCAGAACATACAAACATACCTCAATGCGAATGTTGATGTTGTTTGACAGTTGGATAAACATGAGGACGCCATTGGGCTGGCCGGTGCGAAACACAACCCGATTGGTCCAGGGCAGGCTGACGGTATGCGTAAGATCAAATCTCATGTAGCTCTCACCGATGAAGCGAATGGGGGTGGACAAGGCTGTAAGAATTCAGAAGATGAAACTCTTTGACATTCAATTCTTGATTTACTGATGTTATATATTCAAGGCAAAGTGTTTCACTTGGCAAGTACATAGTCAATTCTGAAATAAATATTACCAAAATTGTTAGAATGAAGAAATTCTAGCATAAAGTGATGTTAATGATTGAAATTTATAGGGTTCAAATGACACTTGTGCTGATACATTTCAATTCATCTATAATTTGTTTTTATTTGTACAGGGCATGCTTGTAAAAAGTGTTATACAATATGTTTGTTTTTATAAAGATTGGATGAAGAACAAATATTGAAACATAGCATTTATGACTAACTAGGACTTATGATGATCTTTTTGCATAACCTACAGTTTGACTTCATGTCTCCACAAAGTGTGGTTGATCTTCTCATCAAATGCAATATTGTTTCTATACACACAACTGGACAATATAAAGATCTCTTCAAATGATAATTCTACACTATACAAAAGTGGATGTATGGGACCATACCTTCCTGGCAATTGACTCCTCCACTGCCACTAGAGCAATGGCAATGGTAGCGGTCCCAACCGTTCTCACAGGACCCTCCAGTATGACAGGGGTCGCTCTCGCAGAAGTTGGCCTTGTGAGGGCAGCCCGGCTCCGTGTTGTAGTCCTCCACATTGGTGGCAAGATCCAGGAGCTCGTTGTTGATGTAGATGTCACGCAGGCAGCCGTCAAAGTCAGTATTCTCCACAGGGAACTCACTGGGAAGCTCTGGGAGACCGCCAATGATGAAGGGTCCATTGAGGTCCAGGAATCTGCAGGGAGATACAGAAAGTTAAATCATTAATTTACATTTTGTCTTTTGTTGAGGATATTTCAGGGATAAAGGAATTAAAAATGGCACATATGAATCCATTACTTCCTTAGTTTTATTTGATCTTCTTAGCATTGAGCTAAAGTATCATACAAAAACCCATTGGTACATCCATTTTCAAATATGATTTCTTATTTAATATTAAACTAATCATCAAGCAGCATTACGAAGCACAGCATCAGTGTGGCAAAAGGCTCTATAGAGGAGCGGTTTGCACTGGTGTGCCTACTAGTAAACAAATCACTTACACTTTATTTAATCATTTAAATTATAATCTTCTAATCTTCAGGAAAGATGACATGATGCAAATCTACATTAGTATCGTGAAAATGCTGTTCCTGTTTTCTCATAAACTAAAAACATTTCAAAAAAAAAATTATTCCTGAACTAAAGTGTAATTAGAAACCAGAACATGATAGTTTCCACTCATTTGGGACCAATTAATCATTTGTATACCTCACATGATTCTTTTTCCTCCAAAGAGCAAAGCTGCTGAAGCTCTCTCTCTCCTTTTGTTTTGATGTACCTTCCTAACATTCTAGCCCGGAGGCATTCTGAAAATTCAATACCCTCCATGTTTCTACAAATCAACACCCTCGGCAGAATTTTTCATCAGCGCTAGTTATTTGAAACAAGATACTACAAATTTGCAGCCCATTTAGTTCACCTTCCCAGTCTATCCTCTTCCATGTCTTTCATACAGGCACAAGCTATGTCTAGCATCTTCCTCTAGTATTCACTGTCTCTGTATGTCTTTCCATTTTTCTCCCTCTACCCCCATTTCTCTTTTTTTCTCCACCCCCACCCTTCTCTCTCTCTCTCTCTCTCTCTCTCTCTCTCTTTGCCCCTCTCTCCTCATTATCTTTATTCTTTACACAAGTTCTCTTCCCTATCTACATTCTCTACTGTCTATCGTCTATACCTATTCTTATCCTAACCTACACAATTTCATAATTCCCTTCCCCCTTCATATCTCATTCACAATTCAGTCATTTTTGATGAAGCAGTCAGTTTTGTTAATACCAATTTATTTCTCATTTATGAATATCTTATTGTATTATATCAATGATGGACAAAATCTTCAGTTTATACAATTGTATTTCCAATTTTTTTTCTATCCCCGTAAAACTCTCACTGTGGATTTTTCATCATTTCTATCACATTCGAAATCCATCCCCACTTAAGTTTTCTTCTATATTTCTATATACATTACACTAATTAATGGCGCACACCATCAATTACATTTTCCTTGAGAACTTCCCACAAATCTCCTCCCTTTCACCTTCTGTTCATCTCTATCTCTCCTTTCATTCATCATACATCTCTATATAAACTATTACTCCATCTCTCTTTCTCACTCTCTTTTTGCTTTCTCTACATGTATTTCTGTTCTGTCAGTTTATCTAATGTATGTTTCTTTCTCTCTATTTCATTTGTTTTCCCTCTATCTCACTCTCTCTCTCTCTTCCTTCCTCCCTCTCCCTCCTCCCCTTGGCTATGCCTACTCCCAGTACTAAGCGGCATAGCATTCCTATACTTTGATGTACAAAATGGGGAGGCACCCCTCAGAATATGAGATGAAAAATGAGACAGCCAGAGCGAAGAAATCAATCATCTTTCTAATATTTGGCCGCAGACAGTTGGGAGTGCTTGCGCCCGACTGGGGCTTCATCCTATCCTGTCAATGCCTCAGCAGCAAGGCGGGAGGATTGAAATGGCCCTTTCAGACTGGAGGAAGTTACACAAAACTTGCATACAGGAATCATTATTTATAGCAAAAGGGGATGTACAGACAAGATTAGATACGTTGTATAAAGAAACTATTTTGTAGAGGTTAGTTGACATGACAGCTGGCCAATCATCAATGAGCGCTCAGGATAAGCCCCGCCCTGTTTTTAGTAAACACTACTTTCAGACTAGAATAGAACCCCAATTCTTTATTGAGTTTTATTCAAAACAATGCTCACACTTGTGTTTTGCTATACGACATTTCATTTAGAAACAAAGATAAGAAAGACAAGAAACAAAGATATTGTTGATCAACTCGCTATATGACTTTACAATGAATTTGGGTAGTGTGAATGGGGGATAAGCATGTATTTGGATACTGGATTCTCACAGAAGTTTTAACAAATGTTGCTCAAGTGTCTTTTATCCCAGGGATTTGAGGATGAGGCTGTTGGACAGTCTGAAATGTCCTTGAACAAATAATGCCCCTGAAATAGTAGCACTTTATGAGACTTACGTGTCCAAATCTTTGACGGCACTAATGGCATGTATACAGTTACATGCAAACTTTCCATTAACATGTAGACAGGCCTGTTTTTACATCAGAATGTATGATTGAGTCATGTTATTTTGTAATAAGCACTTTTTCTACTGAACATAGAAAGAAAATCTGAACAAACAAGGCTGCTGCAAGCATTTCAGTGATGGACTTCATACAAGGTTGGTCAAAAGGTTGTATACTATATGTAGTAAATATAGGGATACTTGTGTGTTGAGAGCTTTCAGGATATTGAAAAATAAAATGATGTTGACTCAATCTTGCTGAAAATAAAAAGAACTAAACACAGAAATGGGTATGTGGGGCTACACACACACAAGACATGCAAGTTTGATCCAAATTTTTCAGCTGTGTTTCATCATAGAAAGACAGCTCAATTCTTATTTTTCATCTTTGAATACCATATTCAGCTTTCTCTTTGACATATCCATCTTTCCATCGATCTTTTAAGACATACATCAAATAATTCTTACCTGAGTTCTCCAAGGAACTGTGTTTCTGCAGCGCAAGTAAAGTCATCAAACTGGTGGCCATTGTCAAGGGCTACAGCAGGATCACAATCATCCAGAATAATCCTTGCAGTCTGGAATAAACAAACACACACATTAATAGAAATTAAAACATAATCATGGAAAACTAGAGCACCCATTACATATTGATTTCAAGTGTATTTACAATTGGAGTCAAAATGTACAAGTTCTCAATTGATTGCAATGTATAAACTACTAATTTGAAATATCATGGTTTGCTTCTACAATACTGTACACAAACTTTCCATCGGCACTTCAGTTGGGAAAGAAAATCATAACAATACACATACATCTCTTGAATACAGAAGATGTATTTCATGTAGTATTATTATCATGGACTTAAAAAAAACCTGGCTTAATCAAAAACAACTTTAGACAGGATAGTTAAGCTTACCGTAAACACTTTTTGTGTGGCAAAAATTAATATTTCTTTGCATTTTGATTTTCTTAACCTATGTGTGTCTGAATATCTTCATTATACAAATAACTTGTGTATTCTGTTCTCTAAAAATTGATATCCTTCAATGCTTCATGTTGGATTCAATATGCCATTTAAATTCAGAGGCAGCTTTATTTACAGCATGATCATTCAATCTAAATGCAAAATCCACCCCCATTGAATCTCTCACTAATGTTGTTATTCTTTTTCACCTGAATCCATTTTCATTATTCATAACAAGGGAGTTTCCCTAAGGGAGATGTCCCCAGAATCCTATAAAATATTAATAGCCCCCAAACAAGATGGTGTTAGCTGTTACGACCCTTCACGACCCTCACCAAACCCTGCTATGCATCAAGTATGAATTTTATATTAAACCCAGCGCTGTAACTGCATCAATCTATGAATATTTCATGTTATGTCATTTACCATTAGAAGATGTCTCTTCAATATGTTTCATTCTCCATCTATCATACACATTACAATATTTCGTTTTACTCATTATGACTTGGTAAATTAGAGACATTAAGTGCTCTCCATTTGGCAATAATTAGCACTTAAATCAATGTCATCAAATATAATTTCAAGCGTACTGTAATTCACCGTTCCCTTACTCATTTCAGACTGATACAAACAAATGCTGTTGAGGAAAAACAACACATCCAGGACTCCAGAATAGATTTTATTCCAGAGTATACACATATAGATATCTTAATGAGACTTACATTCCAATTGCTATTTAATGTAGCCAATATTAGAAAGGTTTTCTGTTACTATTTTATAAAGTAAATCTTCACAATCATGAACCCGACGGTCCTGTATCTGTCAGCCATCATACTTTGACCTCTTTTTCATTTTGATTCCAAACTTTCAAATAGTTCTATATATTCCATAATTATCTCTAAAAATTGACTATCAAGAAAATTTCACATGTTCCAAGTAACACACGAATACAATACAACTTTGAAATTATGCTCTTTCTTCAGGATAGGTCTTGCTATCGTTATTATCTGTGTACAAAGAGATAGGTTGGTTACACATGGCTGAATGTCAATATTAACTTCAAATAGAGAAAGAGGAAGATTTCTAATTGCACTACTACCTCACCACTAATGGCAAACTGAATGCATTGTAATTGTTACTGCACACATGACCCATACATATATGTCAGCTACACTGGAATACTGGCAAGTGGGAAGTTGGCGCCATGTTACAAAATCCTGCTTTAATAAAACTCCTCTGTAAAAATAGGACAGAAACTCTTGAAAATGCAATAAATCAGACCATGTTCTAGATTTGGAATTAAATTTATTGTGCATTTCTCTCAGGATCAAAGTAATGTAGGCTATTTAATTGCTTTCAGACATGAATATGTCACTGTGGCAGGTAGTTATTAAGCCATAAATAGGTGAAAAAGGGGCTATTAATCCAAACTTGTCCTCCACCTCAATTATAACTGAGCAGCCCGCATCGCATGAAATGGGTGAAAAAGCAAAATGCTGGCGGCCAATTTTTCCAGACCTCTTTCATCCTCTTCCTCTGTTTATTCCTTCCACTGCAATACACAATACCACATTCATCATAGTTTGTCAGTGCTATTAGCGCGTATTCCATGGAAATTCCCCCAACAATATGCAAACATCTGAATCAGGAAAAAAATGGGGAGAAAAGAACTGTCGGCAACCTACAAATGAAAAGAATTGCCGCCGCCATTCGCCCTCACCTCCGGGTGAAAATTTTATCCAATCTTTCTCCTTTTTTCCCCCCGATTCATGCACTGCTCAAATGGCTTTGAGTTAGTAGAAGCAACCAAGCAGGCGCGAATGCGTTTTGGTCTACGCTCTGGTGGAGTTGAATTGAAATTAAATCATCAGAGTATGTTTAATAATCTAATATTATAGAGCATTTCATCAAAATCGAATCCTTTTTCGCTGGATTCTGGTTTCCAGTTAATGGTGAGAGAAAAGACAGACATTGAGAGGGTTTGTTAATATTCATAGTCTACTGATTTGGCACTTGAGATTGAGGGTATTATTTTCATTAGGAGAAAGGCCTGGATATGTTGACAATGAAATGGAAATTATGTATAAAACAAATACTTTAGAGTTTGATGGAAATGTATTACATTTTGTTTAAAGTAAAAGATAAAGGCCCATGGTAAAGACCCCCCCCCCCCAAAAAAAAAAGATTTCTATCGAAACTTTCCCATTATTTTGAACTGTATATAACAGGAGAGATGCGTACACACAGCAAACACTTTCATTTTCACTTTATTGAAAAGGGAGAAAAACATAATTTGGAGTAAATATCTAATTCCAAACAATAGCCAAGCAGGCTTATAATCAATTTCTAATATAGTCACACATTGCTTTGGCAATGCAAACATGAGAACCTTGATTAATGTTTACAGTGGTTAATCACACTAGTTTTGACCTTAAAAGACAAGCATGGTAGATCATGCATGAAAAATATCATTTCTGTTGAAAGAACCATTTATTGTTAAATTTGTATTGTCTAGTTCCTATTTCATTTGCTTTTCATCACCTCTGCATTTATATGTTTGCCTTGAATAAAGCAAGATGTCTGTGATTTATAACACTGTTGAATGATTGTGGTAAAATGCACCCCATTGTACAGTGTTCAAATATCAACGGCTGACTATTGAGAAACGGTGCATATCCTACTCATTAAACACCTTCATTCAAGCTGAAGTAGGATAATAGACCATGAATCTATTTATCAGTCTACATCAATGAATTTGATATTTGCCCTCACATTGAATCACAGATTCATAAAACAGATCATTGCCTTTCCTACAATGTTTCTTTCAGCACAACAGGCACTCGATCTTGCACCAATTGCAAATGTTAAGCATTATCCATGCCACAGTACGCCTTCATCTGTATACACTGTATGTGTCAAGCCTTCCCTTCTCCAAATCTAGGTTCAAGTTCTATTTGCACATAAGTTTGGATAATGATATTTTCATCATTCAAGACTGTTTGGAAGGCCCTTGCCCCCGTTCCACATCTCAAATCCCTCCTCCCAGTGCTGCTTATTTTCTTCTTCATCTCTTCAAAAAGAAAACAAAATCAAAATTTCAAACTTCTCATGACCGAGTAGAGAGCTTGCGCAAACACGGGAGACAAAGAGCTGGGCTGGTGAAGTGGTGTGGGTTTACGCCCGTCGGGTGCGTGGATGCGAGGTGGAAGGGGGTCGGAGAATGCTTAGCGCTATTAATGGGTTTGGTGGGGAGGATGGAGTATCGATGGTGTTGGTGTAAATGAATGGTTAATGGATGGAGAAAGCGTTAGGTCTGAAAGAGAAATTAGAGTCAAGTATAGTGTCTTCAGAAAAGAGTTTCATTTTCCTCGATCATGAGATTCATGAGATAATACAAAAGGAAAATAATACAATAAAAGCTAGATGTTTTCAATAAATTCAGGTATTTTCATAATGAGGAAACTTCATGGCTAAAAGTAATGTATTGCTTCAAATTAGAAAACAATGAATAATTAACATAATGTCATCAATGGCAATTTGTGTACACTGTACATGCTCTTAAGAAGTGGCTGTTGATTGCAAGTCTAAAAAGCTTGGCTAGCTGACTCATCGATCACCACCATCATCACCATCATCATTGACAAAACGATGATGCATTTGAGCATAATTCCCAGGTAGCCGTCCCCAGCCGCTTTCAAGCTGCTCTACCTTTGCTTGGTCATCATACATGGATTAATTGTCCTGCAAATTATTCATGCATCTTTGACCAAATGGAATGGAGGGCTTTGCAGACTTCATTCAATGCAGAACAGCATCGTACATGCCCTAGAGAAAATAGCGTAATCTTATGCCACTAGAAAGCAGTTGTGGCATGGCTAGGCTAGCAGGCTGAACTTGTGATTTTGGTGGGGGGGGGGGAGGGGTGGGGGGTGGGGTGGTTACGATATTCACATTTAGTCGGTCATTGACTGTAGATTTGGGTTGGAAGAAAATCCATTAGAGGAAGGATGTGAGATGGGAGGAAATGCTTTTAGAATGCATTAACGTGATCATGTCTATATGTTCATTTGCTGAGATAACACTTCATGCAGCTCCACGTTTTAAGAACTATGGTGATTGTGATGATGATGGTGATGATGATGATGATGATGATGATGATGATGGTGATGGTGGTGATGATGATGATGAATATAATGATGATAATGAATATAACGATTATGTCATTAAAAAAGGACCAAATATTAACTTTTGAAATTTTTACAAATCAGTCTGAAGGGTGAGTGAAAACTGGGTCTCATTGCTACCCTGAGAATTCATAAAACGCTGAAAGACCACATTTCACAGACAACAAACTTTATTAGACCCCAGGCCACGAGCTATTTCTGACCGCATATTTACTGCAGTAATAGCTCTGTATGTGAATGGTCATATTGGAAATTTGCCATAAGCGGGGGGATTTCTGAAAGCAATCAAATGGGAATTTCGCATATAAAACTGGATGTTTTCAGGGGAGGATCTAGATTTGGGGGAAATGAACAGAATTACAGGTCATTTTCTAAGGAGTTTATTTTGATCGGACAAAATTGAAGATGATTGAAATGGACATACTGGAAAATGGCCAAATTATATCTTCATTGTAAAAACCACAACAAATAAAGGTGAAGCGAATAAGAATGGACACTATTTAATAAGGGTGTAAGTAATGTAATTCATTACGGGATATAAAGTTACTTGCCCTCCAGCAAACAAGACCTTTTAACACAATATTGGAAATTAATCTAAATATTATGACATCAAACAAGGCAGATGACAAGGCCAACATATTGTTGTGACAGATCCTATATTTCTGAGTAAGAGAAAGATATGAGGTCCCACTCCAGATAAATACAAGAGTGACTTACTTTTTCACACAATTTGAATTTCTGGTATTGAGGTAAATATCTTATAATGCTACTTTAATAACTTAAATGGAAGCTGAATTTCTCATTGGGTATAACCTAAATTAACCCATTGTCAACTGGAACCGAGTGGGCCCGTGTTATACGTATTGGAATGAGAGAATTCAGAAGTCAACAGGTAATATCACCCCTATACTCACATTTATCTTTCATACATTCCACCTGTCATTCTATCTTCCCTTATCTTCTGATATTTCATCTCAAATGAAGATGTTTCTCTACCACACCTGGTGTCTCATCAGTGTAATATTGAACTCCTGAATATCCCTTCACTTTCTATCTAACAAATGCTTTATGAATGCTAATTTTAGCTCTAATATTGCATTTCAAGAAAATGTGGTCTGAATTGTTCCAATACACAGTAGATTGGTTGTCTGAATATGTAGAATATACCTGTAAACAAACTTCTTATATTTTCTGTAAGTCTAGTTCATTAAAAACCTTAACTCTTACTCATACATGCAGTCCAAAGTTAAAATTTCCCAACTATAATGTATTTCCTACCAAAATGACTGGTCATGTGTTTTTTATTTGAAGTCTTGATATTACCATGTTAGTTTTCATTTGAATCAGGATTTTCTTTAAAACTCAAAGGAGATAAAAGTAATCTCATCTAACATAGACAATCATATCCAAAAAAAGCCTGTCTCAATCATGTCGCCATATCTGTGTGCCTGGGAGAACAAAAGATTTACAACTCTCTATCTGAAAGCCCAGCGTCTGACATTTAAGAAGCTCCACGCCTCCACCTCCTCGATAGCCGAAACTGGGTCGATTGGACTGGTTTTCGGAAATTAGAACCGGGACTGAAATATTGGCCGTTAATGTGAAGAGACGGTTAAACAAGGCTACATTTCCTGAATTTGTAAGAGCCTTCTTTTTCTGCATCTAACCTTCTTGATTTATTAATTCAAAAGGTCTCTGACGCCAACAAAAGGAATAAAATGTCTTCACAGTGAGGAGTATAGACAAGGGAGATAAAAATGAAATATATATTTGAAAAATTATGCAGCTATAGAGCATTTAAAATGTCAATGTGCGTATTTATAAGCATCCTTGAATGATAGCAATACATTCCACATGTATGCCACATATTTCTCTGATAAACAAAAATGACATTTTAATACCATCAATAACACTAACTTCTTTTTGAAAAAGGACAGTGATTGTCCAGTAATGTTAGGATCTGTCAAAAACTGTTGTTTAAACAATCTCTGTTTCTCAATTTCGAAAAAGATTATCTACTCTTCTGCATTTCACCTGACTTTACTTGCATAACTAGATATTGCTAGTTCCCACACAAAATCCTGATTGGGTGAATTACAGGCCTGAATGATTAAAATCGATGCCGTTTTAAACATTCATGTGTACTCTGCCCAGCTAGCCACTCGCTTTTTCACATCATTTCTCATCTTTGATTAATCAAGAATCAAGGCTATCTAGGCCATCAACAGCCCAACCAATACACATCTGATGAGGCATCCCTGGATAATGCTTTATGTATCGACGGAAAAGATACTGTATGTAGTTGTGAGTGTGAGGTGTGTATACAGGATGCACAAGCACACAATTATGTATACATGTATATGGAGGTGGTATATAGAGGTATATAGAGATGGGATGCATTAAGAGAATACATTCATTTGGGGGATTTTATTTCATGTTGTCAGTGTAAATTACCCTACCGTATGTTTGTGCTAGCTTTTATATTCTAATATATTGGGCAATCAATCATTTAGGTTAAGCTGACTAAAAGAAAAAAGCTAGAGTCCTTTTTGTGTTGAAAAGAGCATATCAGTTTTTCTACAAAGTACTAAAGTAGATATCTGTAATATAATATGCACAAGCACAGAGTTGATTTTCCCCTTTAGCAATGTAGCAGTCGCAAAAGTATGGCCACCGTTTACTTGTCTTCTTCCTACAGACATACTTTTCAAAACATAAGACCATAAAAACAATATTTTTTTCTTCTTCAAAGAGTTTTGAACTACTTTCTACCATCTACCACTTCATAATAACCTTTCCGCAAACAACATTTTCACTCCTGGCACAGGAAATACTGAAAGTCAAGTGTGGGAATGTAGTGTCAGGAGTGAGATTGCCTGTATGGAAGTAGAGAGGGTCCAAATAACCCCTCTCCAGGCCCTCTAGTATAGTATTCTCCTCATTCTTCCTAAAGGCATTCACTCCAAAACATATGGCAAGAAAAACAACTTAAAGTCACAACACTCTTTCTAAAAATCCCCTTTTTCAAACTTTATAATTACTTTGTACCATCTATAACTCCACATTAACCTTTACATGACAATATTTCCATCCCATACATGTACATATGAAATGCCAAATGTATGGTGTGGTATTACTTGTAAAGAGGAGAGGGGCTAAGTATCTCCTCTCAATGTATAGTATTCTCCTCAAATAGTATTCTTTAAGAAGCATTTTGCACAGTTGAATATTACTTTGGTCCATGTACCATTCCACAACAACATGTTTACATTACCCCATGCACAGGAAATGCTGAATGCTGGGAGTGGGATTCTTTAGTGTCAAGAGAGGGATAGCTTGTACGGTAGAGAGGGTCAAAATATTCTTCCTACAGACATTCTTTCCAAAACACATGGAGAAAAAAATGAAAAGATTTCACAATATTCTCTATGTGAGCTTTTTGCAGGTTTTAGATTACTTTCTGACTGACATTTACAACTCTGCATTACACTTTCCACAACAACATTCGTACCCCTTGCACAGGAAATACCCAACATCTTGAGTGGGATTGTAGTGCATCAGAAGTGGAAATGAACAGAATGGGGTTGCCTTTATGGTAAAGAGAGTCCAAAGAACCCCTCTCAAAGTATAGTATTCTCCTCACATCAAGCCATTTCTGTGAAGTACTTCTATTGCCTCATTAAAGAAGAGGCAAGGAGGCAATGGGTCTGTGACATATGGAGGTACTGCACAAGGGTAACAGTGAAATTCTATCATTTTTCACCTCCTCAACAAAAATGGAAGCAAATAAATTTGAAGAGGCAAGTGTTCAACCTTTTTTGTCCATGAATTTCTTGCACATAAGATATATCCTCGTAAGGAATTTTGTCATGCATTTTAGAAGTGAGACTGAAATGAATGAACATTTGCATGTTGATACTAATTACAAAGCAGTAAGAACATTACAAACCTATACTAAACCATAACACTTTAATTGCAGAAGAACACTGAAACAGCTTTCATAAAAAGTGTTTGATTTGGTAGGAGTAGAATGTGTATCAATATGAAATCTTTTGCTATTATACTGCAATAGAACCTTATAAAACCTTATCAGAATGAGATCAGGTGTACCATGCACTGCTAGGTATAGATATATGCTCATCAACATGATCTAGCAGCAGGAGAGAGATTAGGAGTAATAAATAATTCATATTCAGAGACGGATCCCCTTTCTATTGGAGTGTAATATTTAGGATGATAACAGAAAAAGGTGCTCTTTGATATTAAACCTTGTGTAACATCACGCTAATCCACTTCAGGTATTCCACGTTTCAACTTGATGCATGCATGGTCATCACGTAGCCTTCTCAAAAATTAATACCCCATTTCCTGAAGATTAAAAATCAATTTCCCAAACTGGAATCTAGTTGATGAGCGTATTATCATTATGATGTCCTCCATTCTGCTATTGACTGTAAGTCATTTTGTGCCAGACATGCATGGCCAATTTAAAAGACAGACACCATATTTGAAGAAAAATAATAATTTAAGAGATCAGTTTGCAACGTACATTTGGTTGCAGCTTTTTTCTGAGGGCCATTTCTTTACAAAAAATGTGATCATTGCAAGGGATTTGATCTACTTACCCTATCTATAACCTGTAAAAAGTTCTGAAATTCTTTTGTGAAAATTCAGTTATTCTTAACACTAACAACACAATGTACATTTTTCTTCCTCTTAAATGTCTTTTAATTATACAAGGGTGAGTTCAGCATTATCAAAATGGAAACTTAATTCAGTGTACTACATAGACTTAATTTGGGTTCAGCCTGAAAAGTGCAATCGAAACTTTTTTCAGTAATACAAGGCAAACTTTTCCATGCAAAACAAAGTTTGATCTTGAAATTGGCAACTGAGGTGATACTTTTTTCATCCTTGTTTGTTTAAATCTGGGACCATGGGCATGCAATATTCATCTTTTCCGATCTCAAAAGGCAAACACATCACTTTCCCATTCATCGATAATCCCCCAGCAAATATGGTGAAGGGGATTAGAGTTATCTAGTTACGCTGCAAATGCCTGCGAGATCCTGTTTTTCTATCCACTGATCAAGGCTCGTAATCAGATTGCCTCATGCCGCACTGGTTCCTGAAGATGATTTGATAGCGCATCCTTTCAGGGTCACATGATATTTCATATTTAAAATGAGAGGAGAGAGGGAGGATGAAGATGTGAGAACGTCTTGATGGGATTTCAATACTCGTTGAGTTTGTATAGGGCAAAAAAATGGTGTTTGATTCCAGTCAAGATAGTTACATGGAATGGGTCGATTGAAACAAAATAACCCCATACAGCTGAATGTAATATAAGAATGAAATTTTATTACTTATCCATTACTTTTTTAAAGAGTCATTCTATATTTTCTCAACCTTTGTAAGGTTTCACAGATAGATAACTATTTGGGAATCTTCCCTGATTTAAGCAAAACAAAGATAAAAGTATTTTATGCAAAGGATACAATTTTTTGTTCTCAGAAATGTAATAGCTGACAGAAAGTGCTTACTCCTCTACTTCTACCTCTATGAAGAGAGAATCCAGTAGTATTGTTGATTGCATTGTTATTTTGGATGCAAACCTTTTCAATTATGCTAATGAAAAGATTCGCGATGATCTCTAAATGCAACCTCCTAATATAATTACATCCTTCTCTTAATTGCCCCACGAGCCATCAGAATGAGGAGAAAGACATAAATCCAGAATCCTATGGGATACTTGAAAGAGCCAGTCCGACCACTTGTGTGCGGCGGTGAGGAGCCGGAAAATTGGGTCGTTTCATGGGAGATTGGTCATGTGAAGAAAGTAAATGGGGAGGGGGTCCCCCATGGGTTCTACACACAGGCTATATATCCACCATCTTGCTTCTATGGCTTTTCTAATTACACATAAATTTCCAATAGAGGTTTTTAAAAGTCCCACCAGGGACACCTGTTCGCAACTATGAATATAAAATTCTGCAGAATATATTAAGTGATATATAGAATATTTTCAAAACAACACGTAGATGTACTGTGCAAATTGCAGTACAGGGAAAATAAGATTTCATTCTATAATAAATTAGCACTATGTATACCCTATGCATTCTAAGGAACCATACATTTAGAAGATGAGATCAGTTAAAATAAATTAATTTAAAGAGCTTTCCTGGACAATACCACTTCTCAATATCCCCTTTAAATTTCCATTACTCTGAAATGCAGATTAATACATCAATTTTCTCCTACATACTTGACTTCTATTAAATGAAGACACTTTAAACTCTTGAGACATCCACAACATGGAAAACCCTTGAGCAAGCACGGGGATATTGAATACCAATGCAACATGGGATTCTGACTTACCCTAAAATTGTAATCAATCGCAACAGTGTGCCACTCCCCATCGCTGACTCCTCCCTGTCTGGATGCGGTTACCGTGGTGACAATGCTACCGGTGGAGAAGGAGAATCGAACCTGGCTGTTGACGATCTCCAGGGCGATGAAGTCATGCTGCTGGTTGTAGCGGCCATTGTAGAAGATCAGTCCGTTGGGCTCCGTGGAGGAAAAGCTGAAAGATGAAAGGATTTCAATTGATTAAGGAATATTCAAGATTATTCATCGACTTGAATTTTATAGGTGAAGAGAAATACCAGCATTTCTCATCAGAGCATGGTTATGAAATCTCTCATTTGTGATTCTAGAGATTCAGCATCTATGCTAGAAGCCAAGTATTTGTGCACTGCATATCCACACATTGTTTTCATAAACAGTAAAATCATTTTAAAATGTCAGGTGTACTGTTGAAATGTTATTACTCATTGAAAAATAAACACAATTGTATAGTTAAGAAAAGATAAAAAAAGGAAAAAACTTTCTGGAGTTGATTTAGTGCAAATTGTAATGTAAATATTGTAATGTCATTTTCTTGAATTTCTGATAAACAACCAGATTTCAGATTTCATTAATTTTGTAAAACTTTCTCTTTCCTACACTTTGAGGTTTTGGTAACAACTCCACACCAAGACATTGCCAAACATGGAAAATAAAGATGTAAATGAATGTAAATTAGCACACTAGTGAATTAAATTTCTTGCGAGATCTAGAATAGAATCTAGGATTAGATATCTCTGCTTGACTTGATGGAAGAGTGCACGATGAGACATTGCCAGTACAATGACTTGTTGATCATCGTATGCTTGCCTATATCCATCAACCGCACCTTCCAACCACCATCTATTTCTGCAGACAACGCAGAGATCTCACCTCAAAGATTTCAGAAGGGGACTTTGGTCGGTCAGGATGGATTGAATAATTGGAAGATGTATCGTCGGTGACATGGGTAAATTTGAACAAGGCCTGAATCATTAGGACACTGGTGAATCATAGCAATGGAAAGGCCAAGACAATGTAAGAAGGGTATCACAAGAGGCTTTGTCGTGCAGCGCTTGGGCTGGGAGATGTGTGTCGGTTTGATTAGAAGGGTTATTGGGGTGAGATGGATCTAGAATAAAAGGCGCTTAAAATGTCAGGTTAAAAGTGCCCATCTTAGCAACTACGTTATCTACATGTACAAGACTTTCCCTGTGTTTGTTTGGTTCCTCGTCTTCAGGAAAATATGTACACTGCCACACTGGCAAGCAGAGTTATAACTTGTCAGAAAATTTTGGTTGCAATAGGCAAGCTGATTTATAGCTCTTTGAATACCGGTACAGGTTTTAACATTTTTTTTTTAATTGTTCTAATTTCTTCATTTCACTTAATATTATGTTTCAGTTACTTTTTTAAAGAAAAACAAACAAATCAGCATTACAAAAAATTAGAAAAATGTCCTTCCTTCATTCTTATCATTTTCAGTTCTCAACATTTTTTATCTTATACATGCATGCTCTATAAGAAGCTTTTGTTTTAAAAACACTTGTGTGTGTGTGTGTGTGTGTGTGTTTTAAAACAAAATTATGAATTATATGATTCTGCATGTACATATTTCACATAAATCAGAATCCCTCTGACTCCAAACTGCATCTGTTTGTTTGGTATCAAATCGTAAAGCATTTTCGTATTAAAAATCAATCTAACCTATACAAAAATTGACATTGAAAATTATACTTCAAAATTGAGTTTGATACATGGCTCATTTCATTCCATAATGTCCATCCTTGGGCCGATCCCTTATGACATTGAAAAAGGGTAGATCAGTTCGATCAAACATAAACGGCAATATATAAGCTCCCATTATATTGGTTATAATTTACGTCAATCACATGGGTTCTTATCCATGTTTTCCACCTCTAAATAATAATAGGTTTTCACGACAGTCCACAAACTCTAAGTTTAGGCTGTGTTTTTAAACTTCAAAGTTATCTTGTAGTTAGGAACATGTAGACGCACTCATGGTTACAAAACTTTACGTTTATGTGAAGTTATAAACCATTAGCAATCTTAAGGTTAGCACAATGACTATGAGCAGCTGGGGTCCTCTCCCAAATTTATAAGCAGTGCTGACATTTCTAATTAGCTTTAAGGTTACACCAGCTTTGAACACTGGTTGTTTTGGTTCCATGTTAACCCTCGTCATTGTTAGTTCATCTTGGTTTATAACTTTGACGTTTCAAAAACGTAAAGTTTAAAACTTCAACAGTCCCATGTGAACATAGCCAATGTAGATATTTTCACCCAAATCTGTTGAGTAAAGTGACTTCTTCTGCCTGTCTTTACACTATATGACCACCACAGGAAAGCATCTATCATGTCAGAGACATCTATTGACCACCATAGACAAATATAATCTTGATTCAATTATTCCAAAATCAGAAGTATCTGCCTCTTTTTATTCTTTGCCTCAGCGATGCCTCAAGGCACCAATCACATTCATTCTTTCCAACTCTTGTTGGGAAGATAGCAAGAGATCAAAATACATCTCTATCATATCATTTTCTAATAACTGCCTGGTGATAATAGCTTCAGAATTTAGCAGAATAAATCATGTTTTGATACAATTGATGGGAGTTTTGTGTCTGTTCTGATTATTTCATACATGAATTTGAACTTGTTGATTGAATGGGCACACAAAACTCCCAACTATTTAGGATTGCAGTAATTGTGATAAATGAACCATTTCAGGTCAAATGTCAAAAGCAAACTGTTTTCCTACATGGGCAAATGCACAATAATTCTATGGTGTCCCATCTGTTAATCCATAAATGACAGAGCTTTTTGCATGATGCTTTAGCCATAATAGCTGGGTCACACAGCGTTCAAAGTGCTACATACGAATGCCGTCTAATGCACAATACATCAGGTAAAATTGAATGCAATGTATAGTGTCTCATCATGGCAGCAGGCCTATTACAAGGGTAAAAACTTGAAACATTTTTGGATACATGTGCAAAGAGAAATATAACATACACTTTAAATATTTTGCACAGTAAGAGTACGGAATAACATTATTTTCATCATTATTGAAAGTACATGTAAGATTGCAGACTTGCACACCAGAAGGCCTTTGAGGCAAAAACTGCCCAAATAAGGTTACACAAACCTGCTACCCGCAAACAATGGATACATTTCTCATTCATTACTTGTTCAACATAGTCATGGGCATTCACATGACGCATAATGCATAATTGATGAATAAAATGCAGTTTGTAAATTAGCAATAAATATTTAAATACTATAAACAATATTTTAAAATGCCACGTAGAGTTGATGTATGACAATATTTTTTTTTTTGAATGTGCACTTGTTACAATCATCATTGTTGTATTTCTTATTGTTTTTTTAATAGATATTATTCTTATTGTTTAGTACTGTTATAGATTACTGTTGTTTATTGTTTACCTGACAGACAGTTGGAGCCTCACTCTCTGACTCAGCGACCAGAACATCATGAATGATTTAGGCGGAAAATTCCGCGTCCGAACCTCGCAGAAAGGACCATCAAACTCGTACGGGTTGGGACAGCTACAATCGAAGCCCCCGTTGAGAAAGTTTCGACATGTACCTCCATGCTTGCAGATGCTATCTGTTGAGCCCGTGCAGCGCTCTGTACCGCTATCAATCTCACAGTTGGTTCCTGGATAAAAATAAAAGCAAGAGTTTCTATAATAAGTAAAAGTATATCCATGTAATCCACTATGTCACTTCTGTGTATATAATCTGGTATCATTTCGGTGCAATGTCATGCAATGTTATTAAGTATCTAATTATGCAGAGATTGAGTTTGCATTCATAAAGTGCATAGAGATAGAGACATATGAAGTACTTGAATATTACTGTTAAAGTTACATATACATGTAAAATTGATGATAATTTGAAAGTCATATTTGAGGATAAGAACATTTTCAATTACTGAATGATATAGAATTGTTGAAGACTGAGCTAGAAAATGTTTGGATACAAATCTGAATTGCAAATGCAGGTAATAGAAGTAAATTCATAGTATATATCATGTGAAATTTATTCATGAGAAATTAAAATCATGCTTCAAACAGGTATCGTAAAAATACACTTTTATCATCTTTTTGTCTTCTAATATCTTGCAGTGACATTGACTCATAACATCGCCAGTAAACAAATGTGACATTAATGTTGCTATGCATATCTACATTTCATATCTTAAAAAGCAGTCTTGTCAACCACATACACAACAAAATTAATTTCGCATCATTCCTTCCCTGCGGAAGTTATGAGTCAAGGTTGCCGCAAGACAATGAGAGACAAATAAAAGTTTGGAAATACACCCTGACTAGAGAGAGGATGACACCCTAGGAGAAAATGAAAAAGAAATCTAGATGGATATTCAATTTCTTGCCACCTCTTTGTTCACTACCCAATGACAGTCTAGCACAGATCAATACCGTCGCACGAGGTTTATGAGAGGGCCTCTGATGGGAATATTAAACTGTGAATATGGGTGGGGGTAGCTAGCGAAGTGAGAGGAAGTGATTAGGAGGGAGAGAGTCAACGTGCTTCAAGGAAGAGGTATGAGGAGAAAGAGAGAGAGGAATACAGATGGTTTAAGAGAGTCGGGAGGAGAGATTGGACTATTTCTTAAGCACATAAGAAACTGTAATACAAATCTTGGTTTCATGAGGGATGGAGAATAGACAGGGACGAAGAAAGAGAGAGAAGAGATCTAAAAAGACAGTGAAAGATCTCCAGGAATAACAGCAGAGAGAGAGAGAGAGAGAGAGAGAGAGAGAGAGTAATAGAGATGAAAGTGATCCCTTCAACATTATGTACAAAACAGTCAAATCCAGTTCATGCAAGAAGGAATTGAGGCACTAGGGTGCAGGTGCATTGAGTAGCATTACACTTCCTATGAATAATGCTGAATATAGGAAATTACTGATCAACGTCTGTTTCTTTTAGAGCATATATGACTTTGAGGGTTTACTCTAGAAGTCATGTGATGTGTTGCTAGGTATCTAACCAAGTGTTCAGTCAAGGTGTGTATATCGGTCTGCTAAGCTGGAGGGTGACACAGTTATTACTTTGTTCTATGATGATGATGGCTGAAGGGACACATAATTAGCTCTGTATCACATGCAATTTGGAAAGAAATGCATGTTTGTGTACATTACAAACAAACAAAGTTACAAAGCATGGTCACTTTGAAATTTATTTCAATCCATAAATGAAAAATTTGCATATACACTGTAAAGGTACAGTCAGAGGAAGAGTTTTTAAATGAATATAACAAGATATCAAAGTGTTTCCTTGCCCATTGTCATATGAAGCTTATATTCATGATGACCATTTGCCATTTTAAAATGTAAGGGTTCGGATCTGCTTCTGAAGTAATATCTCTGATCTTAGCTAGTTGACTATTTAATATTCTTACAGGTATTCCCTTAAGCTTAATGCAGGAACCATTCAATTTCAAGAAGGAATTGGACAATTGGTTAACTATCTATCATATCAGCCGTTCCTCTTATCTAGCAATGCTACTTTAGCTATCAGAGAAGGAAGACATTCTGAGTCACATCAAACATACCATTTTCATCATCTGCTCCTGGTAAAGATTTAGCAAAGAGCAAAGAAGATGCTCAAATATATCTAATCAAGCAATGCAGAGCATCAGCTCTACATCATACACCTCTACAGAGGGTCTATGCTAATTAGGAGACAAAGACAGAAGGGAGGGAGAGAGAGTGGCTAGTTTGCCTGAGGATAAATGCATGGACAAATCATGGCCTGAAGATAGGAGTGGTAAGGATTAACCCTAAGTTATAGGATTATGGTAGGGTAACGCAGAGTGGGAACATAGAGGGCGAGGCATAGGGGAACATAAGGAGCGAACTCTCATGAGAAATAGGGTCAATGCTTCAATGCACCGAGCAAGTGACAATGTCATGCACTTTAAAGAGGATCATTTTGGGGAGGATTGAGAACTTGTTGGGTATTCCTTTCACAGAAATTAAATGAATTACATTCATGGAGAGTCAGACCTCGAGATACATGAGGATATATGTACAGATGGAGAAGTACAGAGGAAACAAGAAAGGTTTAAGAGATAAATTGTGAGACAGGAAAGGAAAAGTGTTGCAAAGAATGTAATGCAGTGCACACAAAGAGATAGATGAGGGAACTGAAGAATGTCTGGGGAATTGAGAAAGGGAAGCAAAAAGACAGAGAAAGAGTAGAGAGGAAGGAAGAAGGGATAGAGAAATGATCATCTTATGTAGATGTGGACTTAGTATCAATGTAAATAGACTACATGTATGCAGGTTCAATTCTGAATGTTTATATGAATAAAGCAGCTGTTTTGATCTTAAGAATGCCTGGGGGCAATTACACTTAAGTAATAGAAGGGAGTATATATATGCAGCAGGGTGACAATATTTAAAAATGTAATGAAATGTTGTGAAAGTAAAAGTACAATCTAAATATGCTAATGTTATCAAATAGTGTTATCAACCTATTCAGATAAAGCAGTAGTCTTGGTAGTCCATGGATTTAAACCTTCTTGATGTTTAGATTCACCTGATTTATTCACCGATGTACAACCTACATTACAATGTTTTGGGCTATGGATGAAAACCTTTAAAGAGCTTTTCCAAATAACTTTTATAGTTTAGATTCATCTCATTCATTTACGAATACTCGACCCTACATCACGATGGTCAGAGGTAACCCAAGGAGGTCTGAAGGGGGTTCTCAGCTGATGACACTAATGGAATGAGGAGGTTCAATGTTCCCCGGGGGAACCTAAGATGACTGGATCATGTGCCGGCCGTGGCAGCCATGTTTGCACACGTGCCCCTAAAATCTGATTACCTGCTACCCTAAAAATGAAATTATACTGGATCCCCATCTATCCGCCACTCCATATTTCCTCCAAGGGATAGTCCGTCCAAATTGTGACACCTTGGGATGAAGTAAGAGGGCAAATATTTCCATAAGAATTTTGCTGTATTTTGTGCAGGCATGCAATGGCTCTCCATTCATATTGGTAGCTGTAGGTTTTGAATAAAACTTGTAAAGACTATTCACACAAATTATCAAGGGATTGTGCAAAGTCACTTCATATCAGCTATTCATCTGCAATCCATTGAATATAGGTATATGAATTTAATTATCAACAATGGTTGAAAAAGAATAACTGCAAACACAGTTTAAATGCAACAGGTCAATGGAAGCCGATTGTATATTAAACACTCCTTTGTTGAAACAATAACTATATATGTTGTAACAGGGATCTTGTGGCAAGCAGTTTTGGTAATTATAATGATGTCTGTATAAATAGAACTACAATTAATAAAATGTTAAAAATGAATTGGAAAATGACTAGCCTGCATTATTTATGCATCAAAAGAAAAATAAATAACAACGTCAGTTGACAATAATGTCAAGCTTAGTCACAATTATAACATGTTGAAGACTATCAAATATCTTTGAGGCAGACGAAATATAATTCAAACCCTTTCATCTCCTGCCTATTTCCAGATACTACTATAGCCGTCTAGCAATACTGTAGGCTGGCATCCACGAATGGCAATATTTGGAACAAGGAGTAAATGTTTGTGCCTTACACTAATAACAGGAAATTAAAGTTTGTCCGCCGCCGTCAAGCAGGCCCAAGTACCCAATGTTTGAGCAGCCGCTGGGATGAGTATTCGATCAGGGAGGGTGATGTGGACTCCTTAATGAGATGGCGGGGGGGGGGGGGGGGGGGGTGGGGTGGGGATGCCTGATGCCGACCGATACAGTGGTCAGTTTGTGGTACTATTTATTTCATCTATTGAGAGCCAGAAGGGCATTAGCTAACATCATTTTACAGGATATTACTGCCCTTCTGGCTCTCAGCTGATGGTATACTGTACCTTTAGCGAGAACATGGACAATCAAATTTCACAGACATGTAATTTAATGGGATAGAGAGGTAGAAATACAGAAGTCCTTTATTGTTTGTTGATAATTACATGCACATGAAACTGAGATGCATTTTTTGTATTGGTTTTGAATTACAGTATATTTTCTACAGAAGAATTTCCGAAGACTGGCCAGTCTGGCCTTCTTTAAATAAAGTATTTGGAGGAATCATTTCTCGATGATAGACCCATGTGTGCATTTCTATGTTTGTGTGTGCTCCAATCTGGCTGCTGTTTAGAGAGCTTGTTTTAATAATGTCTGAGCATCTCCAGTGCTGATAGATTGTTAGGAGCTCCTGGGGTGACTAGCATCCATCAGTCACCAGTGTTCTTCCCTTAAAGCCCCACTGCACATACTTATAGCTCTATATGGCAAAAAAATGCCTAATCGGTGACCGTTGGTCCCCCATGGTCCCCTTTTTCTTATGTTAATTGAGAGCTGATTTGATGAGATAACCCCCTGCCTCCTGGCCAAACTAGTGAAGATAGGCTTCAAAGGTGGTGTCACTGAATGGTATAGGTTTACAGTTTCCTTTTTATTTCGAGAAATAAACATGTCAAAGAAAAAATTCTTCATCTCATGTAATATCTCATGAAGATATGAACTTCATATAAAGATGTAAATTTAAAGGAAAATAGTTCCCATCCTCTTTCATACTAAGAAATCAATGGCTTTTGGGAATTAAAATTGAATCATATTTGGCTGTGCTTGCCCATATCATTAAAAAAATTCAGGAATCTCTGCAGCTATGACTTTCAAAATGTATTCATTAATACATTCTTCCGGGTAAACGATATGTATTTTGTGTTATCATCAAACGTAATTAAAGTTGTACATATTTGTTGTTTCGCACAAAACATGTTTAATCACATATCTAATTTTCACAATCCAACTTAGAAATTGACATGTAAACATATACTCTAATACTAGAAACATTTGGGACACACATAAAACTTTTGCAAATTGCAAAGTTTCAGAGTTACCCTTTTAGCAGCATAAATATTTGTGAACCAGGAATTTTTCTGAGTTTCGCTACATTTCACTATTCCTCATGATAATGTATTGCCTTTCAGATCAACAATTCTACCTTTAACCCAGCCTCTAGGAGTCCAGGCATTGTAGAGTGATCTACCTTACACAGCCAATCCGGAGGGGATTATCAAGACTTGTGAATTCTTGTTCATTCACCTCCATGAAGACACTCAACCCACGGATTCATAGAAGGTTTCATGCAGCATGCAGCAGTCAGTATTGTTGGGTCTTCCATAGCCTCTTTCATCTATCTCCCCAGTGATTTCTTTCTTTCTTTCTTTCTTGCTGTGTGTCTTTCTCTCCGTCTCTCCATCTCTCTGTCTCTCTGAGTCTCTCTCTATCCATCCCCCTCTCTCTCTCTTTTCTCTCTCTCTCTCTACAATGTATGTTTGCATGTCTTCTTTCTTCCTTTCTTCCCAAAGACATTTCATGTTTTACCTCTCACTCTCAATACTTCTTCTCTGTCCTTATTGTTTCCCAATTCTTTCCTTATTCGTTCTCTTGCCAACACATTCATAACCTCTGTCTCTCTCCATCTCTATATCCCTCTCTCTTTCCAACTTTTTTCTTTTACTCACTCTCAATCTCAAACAACTTCCATTTTTATATCGAACAACTTGAAAGGATTAGCATACTTTAAGATAAACCTTTTCAACTTGGGTACTTTTACAACTCCTCTGAAATTAGACATAAATGTTTACGACAGCCCACACATAGTGATAACAATGCAACCTTTAGTCAACCCATCCATTCATTGCTTCACTATTCATACTGTGTGATGACAAATATCCTGCATTTAGACAGACGAAGAGTCCTCTTTCAAAACCCTGATCCTCGCAATCGATCCTCTTCATCCATTTTTAATCAGAAAATATGGCATATTCTCCTCTCTGACTCCTGGTCTATTTGAGTTTTCTTTTGAGGAGGAGAGGTCTGGAGCATTGAACAACAAGGGTTCATTTTCACATGATGAATGGTTAGATCTGTAATGATGATGTATGAAGCATGCCCTGAACAAATAGTCCAGAATATGCATGAGGGGAATACTCAATGTCTCTTTTTACTATATATGTCTTCAACTTATGAACCAAAGTTGAAACCAGTTGAATCTTTTTATATTTTACGAGCAAATAGTCCAGATTATTAATTAAGTCGTAGGAAAGGGATTATTTACATCTGTCTGCTAAATGTCTACAATTTAAGTAGCTACTTTAGATCTTGATATTGATCTAGACAAATGAATTAAAGATCTTCATAACTGTATGTTTTAACTATTTATTGTGACTTTTGTCAACTACATCGATAAAGGGTATATGAACAAGAACTGTTACAATATCAAGTTTTTGAAGGATAACCAGTAAACAAGTAAATTATTCATACAATTACCAAGTTTTGTAATTGTTTAATTAAGTATGTGAAAAATTTATTTGTCACAATTTATGTTTCTTCAAAATGTAACATATTAAAGCTTACATCTAAAAGTACTCAACAAAGGCCCTAACTCAACCAGTCCACCTGTTATTCAACACAAAAAACATCAAATTTACAAGGGGTATGACAAATTTAGTTGGTAACTGTAAGCCTTTAACTATATGCATCTAGATTTGTTTTATAAAAGAAAAAGTCTATAGATTACAAGAATGAATAAAGAGAACATTCCTCTCATAACATCAGACAAAACATGATTAGGAGGGTGGAGGGGGGACATTTACTACATGCACCATTATCAGTATGAGCACCGTTACATAAAATATGCAAGATACGTAATACAAGATAGTTACATCCTAGATTAATACTGTTTCAAGGAACACCTTGAAGACTATAATGACATGTTTTGAGTTCTAGACTCTAAGTCATGCTCCAAATACACTATAGTGGCTTCTTGGTGTCATTGGTGGGGGGGGGGGGGGGGGGACAAGAAATATCAGGTGGATTATATGTGAGAGAACAGGGCCATAGAGTGAGGGTGTATGGGAGGATGTTATTGCTTTCTTATCTCTTTCCATGTCTTTCTCTCTTCATTTTGATGTGGGGGGGGGGGGGACCTCCCGCTCCCACACCCTTAACTATGTTCCTGTTAACTCATCGGGTTATAACAAACATTGTGCATCACTCAGTCAATTAAAGGTTAGAGTAATCAACACTTGCCCCATACAAAAACATTTTCCACCTTCGCAGTCTCTCCTGAGATCTACCAAATTGCTCCCCATGTTGAGGGTGTTAAATTTGCACAAGGTTGGTCCCATCTTCACAAGACACCAACAAAAGACTCCGCCTTGCTATCAAGGTTACCATTCCTTAATCTCTCTCCCCTCTCTCTCCCTCAATCAACATCATGCTTTTATACATACTTTTTATTGATACGATAGCAAGAACTAATGCAATGTGGGAAATTATATAACGAACAAAATGCGTTATTATTTAATTTGACATTATAACAATGATCATATTAGAAATACTTGAATGGTCAGACATGTTCACTGAACAAGAATTCTTACCCCCCCCCCCCCCTCTCTCTCTGTGTCTCTCTCTCATTCTTTCCCATTCTGTTTTCTACCACACCACCTCTTTTCTATCCAGTTTCCTGTTCATCTCTCTTAGCTATTTACTAATTACTTTATGTTTTATCACATCTTATGTTTTCCTATATTTTTATGAATTATGTGTTCAATGAACCCTAACAAATATATTAAAAAGTAATGCATCAATTAAGGTTATTACGCTTTGCTCCTTTCCTTTGTTTCCCTCTAGGCTCTAATTATTTGCGCACCAGTCCAAAGTGTTAATTCAAATCTCTGTACATTGATTGTGAGCGGTATGGCTGTCACATTAACCTACATTCATGTGATGAATGGGCAAGATCAAAGAATTTTGTAATTGCTCCAGATCCTCATTGACCTAATTTCTATTGTAATTACCCCTTATCCTCGGGTTCTCTTCAAGATGAGTAATATCTCTCACATTTTCTTCAACTTTCAAGAAATATGATGGAAGAAACACAAAGATCTGGCTAAGGGTGAAATGGCGGAGCGTGGCAAGGCGATAAATACCCCATGTTAGGGCCATCAAAACTGGTTCTAACCCTTCCTTGAGTAGGTGAGAAAGATGAAATCGGAGAAGCACTCATCCGTGACTTGTGGGAATTATGGAGAGTGTCCGATTTGATGAGAATAAACATGGACGGGATCTCGGATTTCACCCTAGCATCATTCATGTGTGTGCTCGACAATGGGACGATCGTAGATGGACCCTTACTGCCTACCACCCCACCCCACCCCCTCCAGAAATGGACCGCAATGAATGGCTGCAGCAACAATGGCACACCCTGAACCAACAAAGGCGTAAAGGATCCCCGCTAATCCTAGCCCGGCCCCATCCCTGGATTGGGATACCAGCAAACACCTCCCCATCCTGTCTTCCAATGGGGAGGATGTGGGAGGATGCAGGGTAGATGTCCTCCCTGGTCGTCTCTTAATCACCACTTTAAACAAATCTCAATGTTAAAATTTAAATGGAATATGATGTCTGTGTATCTAACTGATTAGAGTACACTATAGGCTCCTGCAAAGATGATCGCACACTGATTTCAAGTTGCTTCTACAACAGTATACCCCCCCCCCCCCCTATAACCTAGCTCCAATGTTGAATTTATACTACCACCTCACCAACCCCTACTACCTAAGATGAGTGGAAGTTTTGTAATATTCCTGTGTATCAAGTTTAATTGGACTGTGAAGTTTGCAGGGAGGATAAAGATCTGTTTGGAGGATATGAGGGGTCGTTTGAAGGTTGCTGCATGTCATACGCGAGAGATATATTATACTGAATGACTCACGTAGCATTGACGATTACGAGAATTAAGAGGACGATGATCTTGTGATGGAGAGATAACTCTTTCATTTTGTTTAAAACTTAAGATTAACCAAGGAGCATTACAGACAGCCATTTCACTTTAGTTTCTGCAATTTTTATTTCCTATTTGATCAAATGGTCATGAGAGAATGTCATTAATGAAGCACATGTGCAACAGAATGCAAGACAAAGAACTGTGTATCTTTTCAGATGAAAAAGAGATGAGAGCGCCTTATATAGGGATAGAGAGAGAGAGAGAGAGAGAGAGAGAGAGAGGAAGGGGGATTTACATACTGATAGATAGTTAAACAGAGAGGGAGATAGAAAAGGAGAAAGAAAGAGAGACTTGTGTATAAAGACAGAGAGGAACAAATGGAAACAAACACACACATACAAATAAATGACAGAGGAAGAGAGTGAAGAATAATGTCAGGGAGAGAGGGAGAGGGGGAGAAAAAGGGAGAAAGAGAGAGAGCAAATCCACAGGGTAGCGAAGCAAAGAGAAGAAAGAGATCGCAAAGGAAAAAGCAAAGAAGATAAGAATGGGTGAATTTGGGACATTCATTATCATACACATACACCATGCCGTAAGGGAGGCTTAGCTAGCCCTGAAAATGTCATACTAATGTTACATGAAAGCTTGCGGATATTATGGCAGATGCATCTCTGCTTCTATAAAAATGACATTAAGAGAAGAATAACAGCTTCGCTTCCCATCCCGCAAGTATATTCTCTCTCCCTCTCTAAACTAAAAAGATGAAGCATCAAGGCTACATGAAATCATTTTCTTGTAGCTTTATGCAGGAGTAGATCCAAAATATGAAAAATGGGAGGCTGGTCAATTTCGAAAATACCAATATAAGCCAAAGAGCAGGGTGGTTATCACATTTTGAAAGTGCTAATTTACTCAAACATCCCTGACGATTAAAAAAAAGGAACAAAAGTCAACACCAATATTCATATTACGCATATTCATCAGGAGCTTCCTCCATCTTGCTATTAACAGAGAATCACTTTTCAATCATTACCATTCCACTGATTTAAAATATTACAATTGAAACACATTTATATATTTTTTTAATATACCAGTGCATGTTCTTATATGGTTCATAATGCAATTATTTCACTAACATTTTCTGGTATCTTGAAAATGCAAGTAATACAAATCATGTTCAAATGTAAGAAAAAGATGTGACAATAATAATTTTTGAAAATTGAAAGGTTTTTTTCCTTGAAAAATCCCAATTTGCTTATAACTGCAGTACATGAATGTTCACTATGCACATACAAGGTGACTTTCCCATCCTGTTAACCAGGCCATCACTTCTCAATTAGAGATCACTCAAAGTCAAGTGCAGTACCATCCCACTAATTTAAGCAGCTACACCCGCGGGCCACGCTTTATCTGTCTACTCTGCTTTAGCTGAACTTCACCCGGCCAATTTGTTGCCAATTGGCTGTTACAGGGGCGATAATGTCTGTTACGGGTGGAACCAGCTTGCCTGGTTGTGAGGGGCATGTTCATATTTTGGTTTGTGCAAGAGATCATTAATTTTGGGAGAGAGAATAAAAACTGTGATTTGATAAAATGAGTTGATAATTCTATTGTTGTATGATCAAGATCACGATAGAGAGCCGGCAAGCAAACTATTTTCTCTGACTCTATCAACTGTAAAAAAAAAAACACATGATCTTTCTACATAGAGTGGACAAAATGGAACCTAAGACATATAGATATTACTGATGAATATGATTATTTACAAGAGTTTGATGGTTTACCAATGCTCATGATATTGATCATTATGTTGATGTTTGATATGATGATCATGATCATCATGAAGACTGGTATGAGTGTTAAAATCATGACCATGAGAAAGAGATTAGCGAAATTGATAATGGTGTACATGTACATTCACTACACTGGCATTCACAAGCTTGTATGTACATGTATATGCTAAACCTGACTATAATATGAGATATTCTGTTCACTTTATATTGATTCATAACAAACAATACATTTATGAGAATATCAAACAAAAACATGTCACTACCTAAAATTACAGTATTTGAATTCAGATTTATCCAACAGAATTCACCCAGAAGCACAAACCACTTGGCATGACGATTAAGTCATGACGTTTGAACACAACCTTGAATGGGTATGTCAGACGGACTGCAAGCGGCAGTGATAACGATTAGTCGGCTCCACAAATGGAGTGCTTTGCCTATGGGATAAATACATTGTCATAAGAGTATGGAGGATAACATTTAGCTGCTGGGTAGCACATCCATCTTCCATGTCATAAGTTTATCTTTCGATCTATCCCTTTCGATCTATCCTTATGTCCATCACATGTCTCTCTTTTTATTTCTCTTTTTTCCCCTATCTGTCTCTTTCTCTTCTCTCTTGCTATCTTCTTTTTTCTGCAATTAAATTATTGACATGCATGTTCACACACTCTCTCTCTCTCTCTTCTTTTTCTCTTTCCCTCTATCTCTCATTTAATTTCATCCCCTTCTTCTCTCTACCAACTGTTTAATCAAATTTTGAAAGACAAAATAATTTCATCTTCACAATCCTCACCACTTTTTCATTCACCTTTATATTATTAAAATGATTTCATTTTCATTCCACAGTCATTTTCAACAAATCACCTTGGTATTTAAAGGGTTAATACATTTTCTATCCCATCATTCACATCTCTCCCGAATACTCATCTTATAAACAACCCTATTTTTCCTCCAAACCACATTCTTTTTTCTTCTAAATAATTCCCAATCCACTCCATCTCGTACTGCATTTCGCCACTGCTAAATGCTCGGCCGCCTGATGGATTGTATGATCGCTGTGCTGTAATTTTCGGCTCATTCTGGTTCTTACGCTTTCGAGGCGTGGGGCCCCCATTTGTAAAGAGAGGTAGCTAGAAAGTACATAATTCATTATCATCCTCTTGATGCAAAGGAACTGTGTAGCATATGTATTTAGCCTTGGGGATGCAAAAATATATATTCATCCGCTGGTAGCAAGAAGGACATTAAGTTACATAGTTTTATACAGGGTTGAGGCCCTTCTACCTCTCTAGCAGATAATTCCTAGGCTGATCAATCCTCTCACTCTCACTCTCCTTTCTATATTTCCTCCCTCATCCTCTTTGCAATATACAATTAACTTGGGTATTCTAATCAAACTGGATATCAACAGGTTGAATGTGTTTGCTTCCAAAACTCATTACAAATTCTGTCTACAAATGAATGCAAATGAAGTCGTCCATGTCATGCTATCCATGATGTCAATATTAATTAGTCTGTAATTGTTTTTTACATGTAACTTACCACTGCTTTATACCTATGATAATCCTGCAAACATGCAGATTACCTGTTGAATGATAGAAGGGCATTAACTATGTATACATTCATACAAAATAAAGCCTTTTTGGCTCCCTGCATTTCCTAATAATTTCTCTTCATCATTTAATTATTGGTGATATATTATTTATTCCAACACAGCTCAATCATCCCACATACAAATTGAATTAGTAACTGCACAACTAGAAAATTATGCTGATTAGGACAGTGTGCATCAATCAACTCCCTCTGTATCAAATAATATTCTAATTTATCGGGAACGGCAGCCCTTTCGTAGGCTTACTGGAATTTTACTGTGTGGGTATAATCCATTAATCCTTTTTTCTTCTCTCTCTCTCTCTCTCTCTCTCTCTCTCTCTCTCTCTCTCTCTCTCTCTCTCTAACTCTCTCTCCTCTGTTTCTCCTTTCCTCTTTCCTTCTCATCTTCTCCTTAATCTCATCTATACTCTCAGCATCTCCTACTCTCATTCACAAATACTTGTTTGTCACCATAGGATTACGTGTGCTAACAAGGGACAATTCAAAGTTGTACATGCATAGTAGAGCAAAGGTATTAGGTATACAGATACATGATACAACCACAGAATATTTATGTCGATTGTAATGATTGAAATTCACACTCATTAGTAGAAAGCTCTAGATGTTCTTACATCTATCAATATCAGATTGATAGTGTACATAATTATATTCAGTCTAACTGCAGTACCCTAACAGTTAGATGCAAATCTTTAGCTTTTCATTGGATAACAATCATATCTACCGGTATATAAAGAAGTTTGTGCTTTAAGAAATTTCTTAGAATGAGGGTCAGTAATGCCAAGGAATACTGGTAATGTGCTGTGAGCCAGAAGGGTGTTAACTCATGTACTCTTATATAGGGTTAACACCTGGCTCTCAGCAGACAATTTACTATCTGGGCTTGGTATCAACCAGGACTATGTTAATATCTACTCCTGATAAATACTACTACATATGGGGTTCTGTTTGTTAATCCTAAAATATGAATGATCAGGGGCACAATCATGTATTTAAACACATTTCCTCTTGCAAGTAGACTTCATCTTTGATCAAAGTTTTTTTGCCTTTTAAGGTGTGACCCTATAGTAGCCGATGTGATGTGCATAACTTCACTGAACTGCACTTACAACTATATTCTATCCCGTAACACCTGTAGGAGGCCCCCTTCAGGTAATAACTGCTGCTAATTTGATGAAGAGGATCAACATATTCACTGAATACCTGCCTGCTAACCATATCAATTATTTACGCATACTTTTGTTACATCCATGGAAGTACAATCGAATCTCATGCGTGAGACATGATGCTTCCATCAATTGCGATGCACGATATGCTTGGTTTAAAAAAAAGAGATATTACATCAGGTATTCTGACTCACATCAAACTTACATGTAATCATTATTTTTATCTGGTGAAATGAAAAAGAAGAGATTAAACACTACAATGTTTGAGCTGTTTACATATGTAGTGTACCTGAAAAGTAGCTTCTTCACAAAAACATTCTCGATTCTCCCTCCATTCATGCTGGAAAGATTGACACGTCGCATTACAGTTCTAAAGCACACCTTGGTGCGCACTTGTACACATGAAGTAATGCAAGACTAGATGTTCTTTTTTCACTTGCAAAAGGTTTGCCACTTGATGGGATCGACTTCCATCGCTCTACCTATTTCACTACAGTTGTGTCCCTTCTCATGAATAATCTTTACATACACATAGTTCACTCTCCTGTCTGTTTTCTGCAAGTGTTTTTTGCTCGCTCTAACATACATCTGAAGGTGTTCTGATATCTTAAGGTCATGATTCATGATTCGTTAAAATATCATATCATGTGTATCCAAAATTGAGATTGATAATAAGAAACAAATTACCATGCTTTTGACCAAACTATGGGAAAGATCTGTGCAAAATACATCAAAATGTGCTTAAACCATTCATATAAATATTATAATCATTAATATCATGAAATAACAGATGGCATATCAAAATGCTCGGTATGAGAAATATCCCCCTCCTTCACCCCACCAGAATCCCAAGCAAATAAGTAAAAAGAAAATAATGTGGACCTGTGGGGCATCCACTGATTCGATTTACTAATCGGTCAAATTGAATTTCCAAATGATTCCACCCTCCCGTGATTTACCAATCCCCTCATCTTTCCATACTGCTCCTAAATTATTAAATTCTCATTCGGGGCAAGCGATGGCAGCACACAAACTCACAGACTACAACTATCTCTGCCTAAATGAAGAAGCCACCTTGTAGTATACAGAGAGCGAGCTAGAGCAGGGGAATAAAAAGATCAAATTTAGAGCTGAAATTATTGGGCAGGAATGGGTGGCAATATGAAGGGCACCACTCCTACACACTCCCGATTGATTTTATTGATTGAGGAGGGGGGGGGTGGGGGTTGAGAGAGAAGGCTGAGCGAATCTTCTTCTAAGAGCAAGATGATCAAAGCAAGGCACAGTCTATACTCCGCTCTTAAGGAGAAGCATGTTTATGTCAAAGTGAGAGGAGAAAATTTCACTTCAGAAGAGTGTCAGAAGGGCTAAGTAAAATATTACAAGACAGGCTTGCAGATGAG
The DNA here is from genome assembly GCF_000002235.5 of Strongylocentrotus purpuratus. Lineage (NCBI taxonomy): Eukaryota > Metazoa > Echinodermata > Echinoidea > Camarodonta > Strongylocentrotidae > Strongylocentrotus > Strongylocentrotus purpuratus. The sequence goes on from NW_022145612.1 coordinate 56,829,770, forward strand.
GACAGGGGGCAGGGATTGTCAATTTTAACTCAACCCAGTTTGACATGCTTGGCAGCAGATAAATGAAGACAAGATTTGGTTTCAGCAAGGGTGGGTCTTCCTTTCCTACTTATATCAGATTTCCAATGTGATAAAGTTCATATTTTTTGCATCCTATACCTAGGCTTCTGAATTCTACACAAGAATGAAGTTGGCTCTTACCCTAATGCGCATTAATTTTTAAATCCTCATTTTGTTGATAATATCACCTATTCTATATTGCCTGTTTTATGTCAGATGCTGAAAGGGCTTAAAATGGACAGATTGGTTAGGTTTTCTTGGAATTTCTAACATATGTAAGAAGAACATCAAATAAAAACTCAGACTGGGAACATTTGAACATCAACTGGTGACATTGAAAAAACACGGCCCAGAATTGAATTCCATCTGAAACCCAAGAGCACACATCGAACATCATGACCTCTGTGCGAGGTCAAAGGTCACCTAACCCTTAACATATCAGGAGTTGAATCCCCCTTTGACAAAGCACTGGATGCACTTTGCTCAGGAGTTCATGTAGTATTTACAAAGGATCAAAACCCAAAGCAAAATTGTAAAAGCAAGGAATGTCAGGAAATCCTTATTTTCATTCAAACAAAGAGATTGAAGGACAAAACTTAATGATATGATCCCAAAGAATAGTCTTAGGTATTCTGTTAAACTGTAATTACCGTCCTTGATAAATCGTATCACATTAGCACACAAACCTGAATTAGACCTCCAACTGCATAGTACTGACAGCATTCACCTCCGAAACCCGAAAAAGGTATGGTTGATTTAGAAAAGAAAGCAGGGTATTTTCAAACAATAGTAACAATGAAGAGGACCAAATTTATCTTCAGAACTCTTCACTGATTTTATATTCTTTTGTGGAAAGGCAAGTTAAAAAAAAAATTTGCAGATAGAATTTCGCTAGACCTTGCTGATACACACATACCATCTACAAGTACATGAGTGCAACATATGGTTGCATGCATGCACGCAGGTATGAGTATACATATAGAATTCTACCCTTTTTAAATGTGTATTTATCATTACAAATTACGTTTATGGTGTAGGCCACACAATTTTTTGACAAGTTTGACAACAATAATAGAAACATCTGCATCATAACGAAACCTAATAGGGTGAGTATGGTGTGAAAACACAGCAGGACCTAGCCAACCTGCAACCCTAAACGGTACCTAATGAAACTGATCAGAACAACCCAACTCGATGTCTAGTGACAGGTTGTTTGACTGGTGGACTCAGTCTGGAGTTGTATTACACCTGCTCCTGTGAAAGTTGCTGAGCAGTAATGACCTACCCTATCCAAATTAATAACTTTAATTGTGAACCTGACATTATACCTAACCTTTAACCTAATCCAAAACCCAATTACAACCATAATACCAACCCTATACTTTTGATGAAATAAAGCCTAAAGCAACAGCAACTATCACCGGAGCAAATGTGAGAGCACTGGACTCGGGATTAACCAACCTCCAAATCTCAATGAGGTCAAACTGAACAAATCTATTAGTCCCAAGCCAAGTTCTAGGGACAAGTTGTTTGAATGGTGGACTCGGGACTACTACTCCTAGCCAACCTGCAACTCGGAATGGGACATAACGGGACCGATCAAGACGACCCAACTGATTCCTAGTGACAGGTTGTTTGACTGGTGGACTCAACATTGCCATCTGGTGCCCAGGCCACTCTAACATGCTGATCTCATACCAACCATCCATCAGAGTGATCGGACCATTCAGACAGAAAAAATTACAAGAATCTCAGTACAGTAACTTACTAACTTAATAGCTTTACAAGAAACAGGTCTACAAGTTTAATGTCTCTCTGAGAAAGGTGTAACTTGCATGTATCTAGCAATATATCTCATCACAAAACATGTTGCGAAACTAAGGCTTAGGCAAAGTTTCCTCCAAGAATTCTGAAGCATGCAGCATCTAACTATGTGAATATCCTACAAAAGAAAAGTTCTTTACAAGCATGCATCATCAAAACATCTTCATATGTTATTTTTTCTTGTGTGTTCTACCTTTTTACTACACCCTACATTAAATGTATATCTAGTGTGAATGAACCCTGAGATGAAGAGAAACAAGTGCAAGTGGTGGTAGATATGGATGATACTTCGATGAACAAATTGAGGAAGGGCAGTAGCATGAGGAGTAGTTTATTATAAGGCTGACTAGCTATTGATATGAGGTGACAATTCTCATTATTAGCATTCAGTGGCGATTATTATTATTTTCTTTTATCAGTGAGATCGGTCTCTTGACATCATGGTAGTTAATTCTATATATTTGTATTACTTTAACTTATATCTAAAGTGTGAATGAGACCATGAGATGAAGAGAAGCCAGTGGTGGTGGTAGTGGCGGTGGTGGAGATGGATGATGATGAGATGACCAGATTGAGGAAGGGTAGTAGTAGGAGGAGTAGTTCATTGTAAGGCTGATTGATTATTGATGGTGGTGTCAACCCTCATCAACATTCAATGGTGCACATATGATTTCCTATTAATGGTGAGATTGATCTCTTTCCAATTGCATGGTGGTAAGCACAGATAATATTTTGATTACTCATTGGTTTTCAGATGGCCCTAGTCTTTGTTGCTGTTTGCAATAAAATTATTGCTTGAGGCTAAATTACTATAGTATAGAAGCAATATCTTTTACATATGCCATAACTTTGAATTACTTTTATCTTCACCTTTACAAAGTTTTCTTGTACCTGTTTTCAAAAAGATTTTTAAATTTGTTGTTTCATTACATATACAATGAGTGAAAAGAAAATGAAGAAAAGATAAAAACTAAAATCAGCAGTAAAAGCACTTTAAATGGCTGGTGAATTAAATCATGGTTTGAAAAATATATAAATACTAAAAAGTTGTTTGTTTCCTTCAACAAAATTGAAAATGTAAATCTAGATGTACTTAAAACTACTGTCAAGAACTTTGGCTACAAGGTGATACGTGCTAGTATCACATGTCACACAGCACACCATCTTACATTCCAAAGAAGATTGAAGAGATGGGAAGTGATGATGAATCAATTAGTTTTTAGAAGGATGACGAAGGAAAGGACCTGATCATTCACTAATCATTGTATCGTGCTTGTCACATCACACTAGACTAATGGGCTCTGCCTTAACTTTAACTACGGTATTGTAGTGCTTTACAAGTTAACCAAACCTGTGAATATATGACCAGAGAGATGACTCATTGTATATTAATGAACAACTAGAAATTTTAAAAACTTCCATGAATTGTTAAGGATTGCCACCGCAAGAAATATTTTGTGAATTCATAAAAACTTATGTGTTGTGTTGATTGTGATTCAATTATTTTGTGGCATAAACTTTCATGAATCTGAACCACTTGCGAAATTCATAAACATTTCATGCATGCAAAGTTTCTAGTTGGACAGTATTTCTATAATAATATCCATAATTCAGTGTAAATTGTAATGATTCACATTTGCCCCTGGATTTTAAGTGCCAATCTAATATTCACTAGGTTGACTTCTATTTTGACTACCGGTACACTCAGGGCAAGAAGAGGTCACCCATTTCTTTCATTTTCTATGGTAGGCTCATTCATTTCATTTCAGTTGTTCACAAATTAGGAGGTGACAAAGCGTAGCTCTGTTTCACACAAATAGATTTAATCCTCACACAATGGGCTCATCAAATGAGTTTGATGAATTAAAGAAACATGTCACTAAACTCGACTTATTACACGATTCATAATGAAACTCAGCAGGTAAGCGAAACTGACGTGGAACAAATCACAACAAAGTGGGCAACACTGCCTCCGTCCCTATCGTCTTTTCTTTACCAACTGTTTACATCTCTCCTATCTGAAAGGAAACTCACCTCAACCAGAGGGTGAACTTATTACAGACCTTGCAAACCAGCAGGAATTTTCTTTTCTCTCTTCCAAAGGAACAAAACATTTTGCGAGGAGAGATTGAAAGAGAGAAAGGTGGAGGGCAGATTATCCTGGCAAGCGGGGAACAATTCAGGATGCCATTCAAAAACCTGTTTTATTGACGCAAACAGGACTGCACTTTGAGGGCATGGCGGATATAATTTCAAGAATGGCTGAAAGTCTTTGGGATTATATTTGAAATGGCTTCAGGTTGGTGCATGATGGGATTGGCCCATTGAATGCCTTTCCAATCCAAAATGAGGAATTCTGAAGTAGGAATTTATGGTGTATTTATAAGTCTACTCACTCTTCTTTTGTATAAGTAGTGATTGGCTGACTACAAAAGGAACAGCTGATGTCAGACTGTTAAGTGCCCATATTTTGAATGGTAGAACTAAATAGGTTTCCTCATACGTATATGGAGACCTAGTGGCCTACATGTAATATTTATCCTATTCCAAACTAATGACTTTTCTGTAGATCTTAATTCTTTTTCGTACATTATTCCCTTTCACCAGAATTTTTCTGATTCATCTAATTCCTTTTTCTTATTTCCTTTCCTTAGGGATACATCAACATCAATTTGCCATCCCCTACCCAGGAGAGAAACGCGGGGGCTGCAAGGATTAAATGTGATTGCCAATTTGCTACTGCTGTATCAAAGTCCGTGCATGAAAACAGTGCATGCTCTATCAGAGAGCAGAATTGTCGAACAACTGTACAAGCACTTGAAATTCATTGATGAGGGCAATAACAATTCATAATCATGATAGAGATCAAGCACTGATAGATGGATCATCATTTATTATTCAGTACTAAGCCAAGATGTCACATCACCTCACCGCATAAGCAAAGCTTCTAAGAGCACACTCCCGCCGAACATGGCAGCACGAATATGTAACGGAGGACAGAAAGGTGATAGCTAGCGTCCATCAAACCTGTCCAGCGGTACCTCGTAGTGTCTCCATGCTTAGTCTACATCAATGCTCTGTAGCGATCAATGCTCTACACCATGCTGTGCCTTTGGCATGAGCTGTTTTTCTTCAATGAAAATGCTGCAGAAGTTCACCAAAGTGCCATCTCTTGCTGCATAGTCTACCTTACACAAACAACTTTGTTCTTATTTCATGATATACATGTTGAAAACATCCAGGTTGATTAGATGGAGATCACTAGTATTATTTGATGAATGCACATAGAGTGTATAAGGTGTTTTTTATTAGTCACAGTAATACTAAAATCATGAGGCTCCTGCATCGATCCTAGACGAAAAGGTATTTCAAATCTAGCAAATATTTAGATGAGACACTACACGATTAATCCCCATAATGGAAAACATATTCTCCTTACCAAATTTATATGAAAATGTCTCTTTTATTTTAATTAGAAAGAAGAATAAGCAAGCAAGTTGACAAGGAATGCAATTCACACGTAACTTTATATTTAGAGAATCAATATTTTTAACACTGAAAAAGCATCAAATGTAAACCGTCCCTTAAAATATACTTAGTATGTGGGAGCTACAAATTTGACCACAAATGCACAAATAGATGCCTTATTCCAAGACTAGCACCAGAGCAGCAGGAGGTGCGAAGTCTCCCTTGCTCAACCTTCCCAAGCAAAGAGGGCTCCCCGCTGCTCCTCGAAGCACACACATATTTGTTGGTCTGACTGTGTTCTATTTGTATGTTGGCATGTTGTAGCATGCATCCCGTTTGTGAACCTGTGTCAATCAAGCTGTGCATTGCAGTCGACTGCACATGGACTCTTTTTACCGTTTCAGATTCAGAGTTCAGACGAATACAAGCATTGTCTGATGTTTTCAGTTTGATGTTTCTTTTGAACATCTTGTTAAAATTTATTGACTTTTTCTAAAGACAAGTGGAGTAGGCCTACAGTTAATAAAGATCATTTTCTACAACAGTATATCTGAGGGACAGCCCAGTTGTTCTCACAAAATGACCCCCCCCCCCCCCCAAAAAAAAAAAAAAAAAAAAAAAAAAAAAAAGAGCAAGCCCTGCATGCCCGCATCTTTGATTCCATATCATCATTCATTGAATACAATTTTCCTGAAAATACGTTTATAAAAAGCAAGGGGAAAGGGGAAAGAAAAAAAACCCATTGAAATACAAGAAAAAGTCTAATAGATACAGGAAGAGAGAATGTTGGAGAGAGAAACGCTAATCTATCTAAAGAAGATAGGAAGACATTTTAGCAAAGCTGAAATCCAACAGACATTTCCATATACTGTACATGTAGAGCCATCTCGAAACTATAAGAAATAATCACAATTCACTATGAACGTTCCTTGCGAGGGACGATAGGGTCTCACTGATGATCTGGATGAAATGGATGTAGTCCACTTAGCACGCAATTCAATTTACAACAGGCCTCAGGGTTTGGGGGTTCAAGTATTCATTATCACAGAGAGAGAGGAACCAATTCACCTAATACTCCAACACAGAGGTCAATGTGTGGGCACACATTGACAGCAGTCCTTCACATCACATGCGCATCGTCGATTTGAATGTCTATATGAATATTAGTTAAATTATCCATTATTGTAAATGTGATAAACAAGATATAAAAATATGGGAATCAAATAAGAATAAATTGTTCTCATGCCTATATTATTTTTATCACCAGACAAAGTTTATACGTCTATACTTTCTCAATCATTTGAGTAATTTCAGAAAATGATTCAAATACTTCCTTGCAAGAACAGACAATTTTTATGTAAAAATTTGGTTTGATATGATCGATGTAGCAATACATCGTCATACCATTTTTTATTTTTTTTCAGTATATCACTTTCTTTAATATTTATTCATTTACATCACTTTCTTTAATAACTATCCACATAATTGTTTTTAAAAACTACAGTTTTACGTAATTTAAACAAGTAGGAGAAAAATCTTGTAAAAATAATAACAAAAACACTTTCCTGTTATGCAAATACAGTAAACAGTCCAACACTGGTAGAAGAAAAAAGACAACTACATTTCTCAATCTTAGAGCAATACAGAGGGGCAGGAGAGAAGATCAACCACCATCAGGTAAATCATGAATTTTCAATTGATATGTCATCTAGAGCACAGAGAAGGTAAAATATTGTGAAATGGAATGATTCCCAATTGGACTTTATCTCTTATGATTTGTGATGCACTGGGGACATGTTTTATTGGATCTGACTGTCTTACGCCCAGCACGAAACAGCCATCAAATCCACTTAAAAGTTAATTCTGATAAAGGTCTCTATTCACACTAAATATCGTTGGTATATTGTTTGATGAAGACGACTTTCCTTTAGAGGGTTTATGAAAATTCTCCTCTTCAAGGTAGGTAAATGTCAAATGTTATGTCTAAATTAAAACTCTGTCTTCTGACACAAGGCGTTTATAATCCACTTAAAAAAATATGGCACAATAAAATGAGATCGGTACAGCGCATGCCACATTTTGTATTTAAAATACACAGATCAGTGATTTTGTGTACAGGTTAATGTAGGAGCCATTGTTGTACTGTACGTTATATGTATTATGTATGTATTTTCTCCTCTAAAAAAACGCCTGATATTAAGTTTTGCCATGGAAGTTTGAAAGGCAGTTTCTTGTATGATGTCTTTCATGATAAGCAAAACAAAATTCCTCTCCCATGCCATGCAAGTTGGAACATGTGAACAGCACAGGCCGAGAGGCTAAACCATTTATGCTTTCATGTGAGCTCGTTGTTCCGCCACCAGGCACAATTTGTGGAATGATGTGCAGTATGTCTGGCCGACCTGTTGGTGATTTATTGGTGCTTTATCAGTGGAACGCTAGGGAGAGACTGGAAGATTCCAAATACGCTTGATTAAAATTAAATGATCAATCAGGGATTCATTTGCCCTGAGTGGAAATGCATGCAGTTTGCTCATTTATCCAGAAAATGAAAAGCAGGAGTGTTGGGGCGTTTTTCTCGGTAATGAATGTCATAATGTTGCTTCTCTTGCTATGTACATACAGAGTCAAACCCATTGTACAAGGTACTGATGAAAATGTAATATCCAAATCCCAAAAGGGATCATTTTGTGAAAACGAGAGGGTTTCTGGGTGTCATGGGAGTGGGGCCACGGAGGGAGGGGGGGGGGGGGCGATGAAGGAATCATACATGTGCTTTATGTCTGTAAGGATGGGGCATTGAACAGGTCGGAGGATCGAGGCTGCTGCATCCCCCTTTAAAAGTAGACACGTTTCATAACGCTCAAGTAGTAGACATGTTTCATAACGGTCAAGTAGTAGACTTGATATGCTCATTTTTCATGGCCAGTCCCGCCCCCTATGTCCGTTCCTACAACCTGAGGCAAACCATGTTTATTCTCCACAGAAACTGTGACAATAACCTTCGACTTATTTACAAAGTTGCAGCTGAAGTTGTTATTTTTCGTCAAGAAATATGAAACACTATTCATTTACGAGGATTCATAAAAACATTAAATGCAGTACAGATCAAAGATGTTCATGACTTTTGACAAAACAAAGTCTACTTGTATACACTTGCTTTATCTGTCTGTCTCTATTTCTAAAAGGATTATCTAGAGACTTTGTTATAGGTGTGAACAAAGAAAGGGGAAATCAAATATTTTAATATAAGACTTTGAAGGCACTTTTCTAAATGGGAAACAACAAACTTACCTATAAATCCTTCTTGGCACAGGCATGTGTATCCAGCTTCCTTCTGAACGCACACCCCTTGGTTCATGCAGGGGTTGGAGTAGCAGAAGTTGATCTCTGTCATACAGTAGTTCCCTGTGAATCCTGGAGGACAGTCGCACTTGTAGATAGTCTCAGGATGGATGGAACGGAAGATGACTGATGTTGTTGCGATGAAACCACCAGGTGTCCAGAAGACGAGAGGTGCAATGCACTGGTAGAAGTCACTGCATATCTCGTTGAGGCAAAGGTTATCGCCAAATGGAAGAACAGTAGCACCTAGCGCCTCAGAGAGCTGGCTGCGCTTGAGGTAGACCCTCTCCTGCAGGTACTGGGAGCTAAAGAAGGAGCCATCGGGACGTTGCGCCGCAAAGGTGATGTTGAGGATCATGGTTTCCTCGTCTTTGATGCTGAAGAGGTAGACCAGGTCCTGGTTGGCAGGGATGATACCAGCGAGGGCATCAATGAATTGGAGCAGCTTCGGAGTAAGGAACTCGTGGGACTGCATGTCTTCTACCTGGACAGTCACACTACTGAACAGCATGTCGTGGGTCACCATGATCATCCGGAACATACAGGTTGCTGTCCCCATGTTTACACCATCTGTAGGTAAATAAAATAGGATATGAAAGGATATTTAATGACTATTATCATTATAGATATTTAACACTCTCCTGTACTGTGGAAGGAAAATCAAACAAGCAGTAGACATATCAGATCTCATCCATGTAAACTGATTCAAATTTCTTTCATCAAACAAGTTAAATGACAACACAAATACTGTACTAACATTTACATTGCAAACTACGATTTGTTTATTATACATGTTTAGTGTAATAATGGTAAACTAAACAAGCATAATGACAAAGCAAATACAATTTCTTTTATAGCAAAATGCAATTTGTTTATTTGTCAACTGTAAACACTGCATTGATTAACATGATAACCAACTATTAGAATATAATTCATGTATGATGTATGATTATAATGTAGTATGATGCCACAGACAAGCTTGTAACATGTCTGTATTCCACCAATCTAGACCTTTCATAGCACAATAATACTCCAGTTTTCCTAAAATTATGCCACTACATACACTTTAACTCCACCATTCCTATCATTTCAAAATCCATCATCGACTTTCAACATGTAAAAAAGGAAAACAGAACAGTAACCCCCTAGAGATTTACAAACACTCAATTTAGACTGGGCTTGCAAATATTTATTGAGCTCTTGCCAAAATATTGCCTCAACTCTCACATAAATATTAGTTTCCTTTTGATTCCATTCACCAAACTTCTCACAATGTGAGCATCGGGCATGATTGTTTGCAGAGCTTGGCTATGAGCTATTTTGCTTCTCTTTCATGAACAAAGATGGCAGCGCCATAGTTCTGGATACGTGCATGAGCCTACTTAATGCTAGCCGTAGAATACGTGTTTATGCATGAAGCAGTCTTGCTCTCCAAGCCAGCACAACTTATTTCACATCTTTCCAGAATTCATACTTTTTTTTCTCTTTTGATTATCATACATATTGTATGTCCTGAACTTCCATAACTCAGAAGGAAATTCCATAGACCGACGAAGCACAATTTCTTGATCATAATTGGAGATCAAGGAATTATTTTTACCTGACTGGAAAGAAAACTACTTGCAACCAGAGGGACACAGAGTATGAATTCCTTTCTGAGGGACTTGTTTATGAGGATTTATGCCTTAAAAGGGCATTAGAAACTTGCTTTTAAATCTTTAAAACCTAGTTACAAGACCTCTGCTCTACCACTGGGCCTATGTGCCTCCTCATATATTATACAGTCAGCCCAAGGACTTCTAAAGCAAAATGCTGCAAGGTGGGCCTAAATACATATGATCGACTGCACGTCCTACATATGGAAACAAGGAAACGTCACTTTCTTACGCGAGAGGATGCATTCTGCATACAAAGAGAAAGGAAAGTACAGGTGCGTCGGAACGTGATCAACACCTATTCCTTCACCCAACATATGACAGTACAACTCCTCCTCAATAGATAGCCTGTTCAGACTTACAGAGATTCAATCTCATTTACCAAACTTGTTTAAAGAATCATCGTATAGCAGAAGGAGCATACAGGCTAGGAAACAACATCCCAAAGAGAAACGTCATATAAACAATTTTTTTTTTTTGAAGAGCTCAATTGATGGGACAGCTGACCAATCATCAGTGCGCGATCATGATAGGCCCACCCCCCTGTATAGTTTCTTTATACGATGTTCAGACTACCCTAGGGGAAAGTTAATTACTTATTGTATAGCTAGAAAAATACTCGTATCGCTATATGAAGAATCCTGTTCATCATGGTAGTCTGAACACTTGGTCTATATCTGATTAAAGAATCCAAACCCGAGAATGATCCATGTGCTTGATACATCCGGTGACATTTGGGCCCTGGGGTTACAAATGTTACCGATGTATAGCATACCATGTGCAACCTGGCTTGGCCCCAAGGGTGTGAATATCACAACTCCTGGTTCAACCTCAAAATGGGAAGCTATGGTTACCAAGATCCAGTCACTGATATATACTTGATCTCCTAGATATGTTTCATCCATGGTGTCAGAGTGGGGTGATTTAATATGCAAGTGTAAGGAGGACATCCTCCTGATGTACAAAGGCCTGGGATGGATTCAGATGTATTTAACTGTCACTGTTACGTACCCTAACAGACTATTGAATGTTAAGAAGAGCGTACATTGTTTAAATGAAAAATATATTTATTCAGTGGTGGATATTGTAACAGATGATAGGTCTTACTCATGACTTTACACTATATTAAAATGAGCCTATATGGAGGTGTATATCACCAAATATGTCCACAGGTTTTATCAATCACTGCATCTGACTGCGGAATATTCAGCATGCTGGGATTTCTAGAGCATTCCTTTTTTCAGGGAACTACTATATTCACCGACTCCTTACGCCTGGGTTAAGAGAGTCAACTTTACATATAATGCCTTGTTCAAGACTCAAGGGCAAGCACCAAACTAATATTGAAACCCATTATAATTTTTTTTTGGTATAAATGAAACACTTTTTCCACAATACCTTCCTTTTTATCCTCTTCCTCCCCACTCCTTCTTTGGCTCATGAATTGCTATCCAACACCTAGCTCCCCTAATCTTACGACTGGCCCCACAGTGACACACTCTATCATCTCTGGTTCACCCTCATCTAACATTCACATGCTTCGTACCTACTTCCTCCATTGAACACCGTGAATGCCGAGATAGGCCTAACATGCGTGAGCATACGTGAAGCGAGCACATATCGCTCCCTCCAGCTTTCCTTGCCAAGCTACTATTAACCACATGAAAATGGACACTGCCTTTTCATATTAGGGTTCACGAGAGAGGGTTAGAAACATATCTTGGGGCGTCTTTCCAAATATACGAACGAGATGCTACTATTTTCCAAAAAGATTATGTGCAGCACATTTGCGTTAATGTCAATATGAGGTCATCACTTATAGCTCACATTTGAGTTTACAAATCATACCCTTGGAGCGGTGGAAGTGTGTATGCACTACATTTTTCAAATGAGGTTCTTAGAACGAGATTTCACAATTCAGACCCAAAAAACTAATGTGCACACATTGGGTGTTAATGTCAATACGAAGTCATTGCTTAGAGCTCAAACTTCAGTTTAATTATAACATCAGTTGAAGCAATGGAAGTGTGTATACACTACATTTTTCAAATAATGTTTTAAGAACAAGATGTGGTAATTACAAAGAAAACGAAATCAAGTGCAGCACATTTGTGTTGATGTCAATACGAGTTGATCAATTATAGCTCACCTAAATCCCATTACTGAAACCACTTAAGGTTGAAATGCCTGTCAAGACGTCAATATGTTTTTTCATGTGCAAAAAAAATATTTCTGAATCACCATATCATGGCAGACGGTGATTTTGAATCACATTCAAGAACCATTGAGATTCGTTAGTAGGTGAATATCCATGTTACTAGTCTGAATACACACAAGAAAATGAGAGAGTAGTTATCATAGGAGGAAACATACAATCTTCTAAATTTATCACTCATGTGCCAACTATCTCATGATACAATTTTTATTAACGCAAGTTCATAATATGTACATTTAAAGAAGTTCCTTTTCCATCAAAATTCAGATATCTCAAGTTTTATTTTATGAACTCATATCTGTAGAGAATTATCAGGGAGACTCCATACAATAATGATGATCTAGACTCTAACGCGTCATTTATAGCCCTGTGCAATTTTCACACACATACTTTATGGTTCAAGAGCATACAAGTGGCAAACAGCCCCTGAGACCTGACTTATTTATCCAGCCGAATACTGCCTATATTGGACTGTTTCTCCCGAAATCCTCCAAAGACCAGGTTCCTCTCCCCAAAAATATTCTCATCAAAAAAGGTCAGACAAGTTCACTATGTTGGAAGATTCATTCAAAATGGCTGGAAAACCGACATTCACCAATAAAATCTGACATAATATTGCTTCCAATTTGGTTTAGATTAAACTGAATAGGCAACTGTACTAGCTTATACAATAGGATTCTGTTGAGCTGGGCACTTTCTACAGGAGATAATGATGGAATAATAAATGTGTTTGAGAATAATTCAATCCTTGATAGTAATAGATAATTATTCGTACTCTAATAATAATTGATTGATATAATTATTCTTCATCTGGACCCTGTATCATGAAAACTTGCTATAACCACTGTCTGTAACCATCCATAACAAATATACTCATAGCTAGTCAGAATCATAATTTCAGTGGCTTCCATCAATTATATTAAGTTGTTATTCATAACAAGTTTTGTGAAACAGCGCTATGATCTTCACTGAACTTCACTCATTAGGGAAGGATATATCCACCACAATCATACACTCTCGGTAGCCAATCCTAGCCACTAGACAGAATTGGGTGGATTGATTTCTGATCTATCGTAATAGACAGAAATGGTTCTGGCACTGCCATGATTATGCAGGATAGCGAAGCTCTGTCTACCGTTTCATTAGGGATCATGGCATCCTGGTGGCATATTATGGCAAAAATCAATTGACCTTTTATTGGCATCGAGCTGCTGTTTTTCACCTCATTGAATAGACAGCATTTTCAATGTGCCGTGACAAACATTATGAATATATTGATTGATTCAATTTGATTTTGTATGACAGAGTTTATTTGCATGAAAGAGCAAGCCTGGTAGAAAGGGGTAAAATGGAGAGCATAAATTCTCTCCATATTCTAAATGCTCTTGGCTGAGTTTACTAGGGCAATAGGAATGCTGACTTGAATACAATTGTAAAATCATTCAAATAATAAATGATGCATGGGGGTATAAAACGCATGTATATGTAACTGATGCCTGATGACTATTTATCTAAACGTCAAAATCAAGTACATCTTTCAATTGGGCAAGAATGAGAATAGAAAGAAAATGATAGAATATTGGTCATACTGTTATAGCGCTTAGAGACTTCGGTGGTAAGCGCTTTATAAGTAATGTTATTATTATTATTATTATTACTCTAGCATGATATATTGCAATCAAAAATCATTTCAAAGGCCTTATTAAGGAGATAAGATCAGTAAGCACAAGGCACTATATTGTTTTTAACCTGTACAATATTAACATTAATTTTATCTCTTCCACAAATATTTATAAAATGCTTCCATTAATAAAGAAAGAAATTGAAGTAAAGAAATTGACTTCAAATGTCATATTCTGCTCACGATCTAGCGTTCAGTTATGTAGGCTAATGGTGGTTTGGGGAAACCAGAATGTAAGTGGGTTCTTTCCTTGACAAGGTCTTCCTCTATAAAAGTCACTGCATCGTCTGCATCTTGATGCGGGCATCGATCGGGGCAAAATTGATTACGGGATAGGGAAGAATGAGATTAGTATGCGACAGGCCCCTTCCATGATCGAGGGAAGAAATGGTTAAGGTCTGCCTTTTATTGATGGATATTTATTGATAAGCTCAGTCGTAATGCTCTTGATTTTCTAGTTTTTGGAACAGACTGCCTGCATTAGCTACCACTAGAAGGTTTTCATCCTCATTTTCATCTCCTTTTTGTCTACAGTGAAAATTTGACAATTCAATGTTGAAGTACATCAAAAAGAGATGGCTTTCCTTCTTTTCTTGAAGATACAACTACATGCACATGTGCATCATTAGTTAATATGCAGGATAGAGAATGGTACTTTTAAAAATATGGAAGCATCAGCATCCTCCTTCTTTCCAAATTCAAGAAAAGTCATAATGTTGCATTGAAACACTTTTCTGTTTTTTGTCTTCACCTTATAAGCATAGATTAGATGAACCAAAATAATAAATGAGGCATATTAAGAAAGTAAACAATGAGAATGAAAAAAATTCTTAATTGAAGTTTTTCTCTTTTTGGGGGGAAATGCTGTAGACACTAGTAAGGCGACATTGGAAGATGATTATCTTTCAAATCAAAATACATTGGCCTATTTAAAAATATAAAACTGTGTTGACCTGCGATAGCTGTCAAACGATTAAAAATAAACCAATTTGAAATACATTGTCGTCCAAGTTCTACTTCAAATATCATTTTTTAAATAATGCCTCACCTGCTTATAATTTGTTTGCATTGGTATCAGGAAGTTCTGTTTACCCAATTATTAATAGCTTTTACAATCAAAGGTTTCCTACCTGTTGTAGTGACAATGCCAAATTGATGCTTTAAAAAAATCTACAATCGGATGAATAGAATTGAAACCTTGACATTCTCTACTACTATTATAGACCAATCCAAATTTCTCTCTGTGTCTCATTTTAAATCTATTGAAAATTATTCATCAAAGCAGATGGTGCTGATTTGAAAGATGATAATACACCCAAAATGACATTTAAATTGCTACCGGTATTCATATCCTAGTGTAGTAGACAACAATATGCTGGTACTCCACTTATTGGAGGATTTTCTCACGATAATGATCAATCGAATCAGAATAGTTAGACTTAATTTGGAATGATCCTAGCTCCCTCGGTGGTACCGTAGATGACAAGGCATGTCAGCATAGATATGAATCTTGGCATGACAAAGATGATATCACCTTGTTGTCACTGACAACCGTTTCCCAAATATCCTCCAAATCTCCATCCAAAGCCTCTCTAAGACGATTCCCACTAACGGATCTAGCGAAATCATGATTTCCCAATAAGTCATGAGCATTTGCTGTCGAAAGGAACACTTCTTGGATGATCTTCTAGAACTTAATTTTCTGGAAATTATCTACTCCAAAATTCATTAAATGTGCCTTAGTGGATCAGGGAGAGAGCGCAGCAAAGCCAGTTTTATACAGCCTGCCATTCGTGACATAAACTGAACTGAGCACAAGATTGGGGGGGGGGGGGTGGGATGAACAGCTCTCACTCTTGATTTAAGAACCGATGCATTATGGGATGGCAAACGGACATCGTTTTTTGAGTGGCGCGGAGAAGAGGTCCATCAAAATAAGTATTGCTTGAGGCCAAACAAGTCATGTGTGTATTTGCATTTTATGATGAAAATCTAGAGCAATGCACCTCTGGGTTTTCAAGTATTTTGCAGCAAAATTTCTCAACCAAACTTTTACTTGTCCCTTGCCTGTACTTCAAACATGTGAGGGTCAGAAAGGGTAGTGAGCGCAGAAGTTAACTGATAAGAAAATGTTAGGCTTGTGTTCCAAATACATAACTGTTGTATTATTAAAAATATATCATTTGTTAAAAGCCAGAAAGAGATATACATATATATATAACTCTATACATGTAAAAGTATATCAAAGTTGAATGCTGTTCTGGCTCTTGTCAGATGAGATCAATATCAACCAATGTAATTATGTAATTATTATGTAATTTGGTATTTAATTCAATATGTTTTATTCACAATTGCAATTTGTATTTATAATTTATTTTTATCTTTGAAATTTGAAAATTCTGAAATTTAAAATGCAGGCAACATATCTAGCTTTCACCTTTAAAATTTGACAGATGATATACCATTTTGAGAATCTTCAAAAGGAACATTAAGTTATCTGTCATTCTGTGTCAATCATTTCCCCCATAGATTCACAACCCAAATCCTAAACAACAGACAACAAGAACCAGGAAGATGTACTTCAATTTTTTTGAAAGCATGACAAGCCACTTGCCATGGGCTATATAAGAAGGGGCGCCCAGGAATGAATGAGAATCGGAAACAGTCGAGAAGGCATAATAATTTGAAGCATGGCTTGGAGCTTGGAATGCCTGTACAACCTTTGTTTTCAGTATTTTGTCTTGTCTTGGGCGATTAGTCCGTTATGAATCACCTAGGTAATGTATTCTAATCACGCCAGGTATAAAGCAAGTGTGAGTGTCATTATCACTCTGAGGAGATATTAATAAACTGAGTGATGTATCTAGGCCTACTCTCATTTTGTCTCGTCAATCAACCAATTATCCCATTGTATTCTTGAAAAAGCTTTCTTGGGGAAAACATGGGGGCATCCACATTAACTAATCTATAAGATTAAAAACAGAAATGTTATTCTGAAACTAGCCCACATTGTTTTCTTATTCTTACTGATATAACTGCAACAAAAAAATTAATGTAATCTCTTCAATATTTGCTCTCAAATATTAATGACTTCATGTAGTGAAATTTGTGCATTATAGTTTCTTTTCAAGACTAAAAATCACAAAAACATAATGAAATTGAACTCTTTCATTTCAGTAATTACCATGGCATCATTATTCCTGACTTCAAACATGGGAATGTATTGATAAGGGATGGGTCATAACAACATTTGTCAATCCATTCACTGATATTAGCACTTTGTTTATTAATACTGATAATTACAAAAATGTACACTATACTAATATTTCAAACAAATGGTCAGAAATATATGAATGTCTATGTCGATTAGTATTGCATGTAATTTCTCCTCAAAATCTTGGTATTTACTCCACTGTACAAGACACTGTCTATAGCCACGTAGCCCACGTTTCGCAAACACTTGAGGAGATATACACCAATATAAACATGTAGGACTAAAGGATGATCAGTGAAGGACAAATAACCCTAGCTGGATGCTGTTACTCATAACCTGGGAATGATGTGGGTGATATCAAGGTATCATTGTATCCCTCAGTGAACTTGTGAGGATGCCGATGTCGTCTCGATGCCGAGGTACGTGCTGCACTAGCTGGTGCGCCAGGAAATGGACGTGATACGTGAGCCTGGCTAATTCAAATCAATATTAAAGAAGGCATATTGGCTTATGAATTTTCCATGAATCACCTGACAGGTAAATCTGATTTGGGGGATTGTCTTCACCTTTCTTTGCATGTTTAAAATGGCATTTCTACTCCTTGCAGTCTGCTTTCAAACTAACTCAATATATGAAATATAATCTTATGTTCAATACTTCTATAACTTTGTGCCTGTTCTACCTCCCCCTCTCTCCCCCTCTCTCTATCTCTCTCCCTTCCCATCGCTCTCTCTTCCTCCTGCCTCACTCTTTCCCTCTCCCTGCCCCCCCCCCCCCACACTCTCTATATATTTTTACATGTATATTGAAATTCTTTTGAACATCACCTTTCCTTACAATATTATCTCTCTCTGTCCATCACCTTTCTCTTTCACTATCTGTCTTCCACTTTCCTTTCTTATGTATATCTTATCAATTGATGTATGGAACTGGCCAATTATCTATTGATCTAGTACCGCATGCATAGTTCTCTTCCGTGCATAATACCCTTAACTATTATATCAAAGGTGCATGACTTCAAACAAAAGAATTTTACATAGGAGAAAATTCTCCCAGACATACATGTACACTGTCACTGTATGTAATGTATAGATCTACCAAACTCTATTTTTCTAATTTTCTATATTCTCTATCATCCCTCACCCTGTTTCCCTGATTTGTATTGTTCCCTTTCCACCAAATCTGTTTTCCTACATCTCTCAATCATGAGATTGTCTCAACAAGCACTCCTGTTTTCATCACCTCCCCTCTCCCTCAATCTCGGTTCCGAAATTGACAAATCAATCTACCTTATTTTGTTGGTGGCCGAAATCATCTGAAGTGCAGATATTCATGATGAGCATATTTCTTCATCCCAGATCAAAGTACCTGGATGACTATTTCCTCTAATTTATCATCTGTGTATCTGCAACTTCTTGAAGGCCCTCTGACCTATGGCGCTCCAATAAATCAATTGTAATAGCTATTCTCCTTCTCTGGCTTGGAGGGGAAATATGGATGGAGATTTTGTTATTCATTCTCTCTCTCTCTCTCTCTCTCTCTCTCTCTCTCTCTCTCTGTTCTCTGTTTTCAGCAGCCAAATGATTCCTGGTTATCCTGTCCACGAGACATGGCAAATTGTCTAGAAGTGGATTTAAATGATTGGCGTCATAATGACATGAAATGATTTGCCAATCATATTATAATCAGTGCTCCAAATTGATCCTACTAGCATAGTATTTGTCCCTTTCTGTAATCTCCATCTTTACTTGAAGCCCCCCCCCCCCCCCTTCCCTCTCCCTAGCTCCACCTTCCTCTTTCTCTGTGTCATTCTATTTTTCTCCATTTGTCCCTCCTCTGTTTTCTACATCTCTTCCAAACTCTATCCTTTCTCTTTCCCTCATCTCTCTCTCTCTCTTTCTTTTCTCTCACTTTCTAGGTATATATATATATATATATATATATATATATATATATATAACTCTTTATCTATCTACATGTGTATCTATCTTTCAATGGAAATAGAGGAGTTTATTTGTGACAGAAAGTAACTCATACCTATCTTATAGTTTGAAGTTGTGCTTATAAATATAGACATGTCAGCTCTTGGTGAAAATGGCAGCTCCATTCAAAGGATAACAAATTCAACTGTGTTGAAAGAGGAGTTATATAAACAGACCAATAATTGATCATATCTCAAAAATATTTTCCTTCTGATTTCAAACAGCAATTGTTATGAAACAAATGTAACTGAGAACTAAGCCTGACATTCTCACTTCTAAATAAACTGCATTAGCCTCTGATCTAAGTTGTTTTTTTCTGATCTACAGTTCAATTGCCATTGAGTATAAGGGTTTAAGTACCACTTCAGAAGTAATATCTCATTTATCACAATTTGTAATGAAAATCTCACAATAAAAGCAATTCTAGATCCACAAGAGGTAATAAAAACTCATGTTGCTGTATTTTTTTGGATCAGATTCATTCACAAAGTTATTTCCCAAGAAGTTGAAATTCAAGACCATTTTGGGGGTCTGGTGCAATTTTGAAAGTGGCTGTTCTTAAATATTATCATAGATGTTACACTAAACAATAAATACAAATATATTTGTTACACATATTCAGTAAATAGGAGGACAAACAATCAGCAACTCATGACCATCATTCAAATAATTTCTGGATGAACATGAATGCTGTACAAATGAATTCTTACGTAACAGAGGAATATCATATAATTCCCAAAATAATAATTTTCTTTTCTACATAATGATGCAAGCCTTGCAAGTTGCAATAGAAGAAAAGAAACAAATTTGTTAAGGATTCTATTCTTGTCAGTACAAAGACGCATGCCTTTCAAATGAACTGAAACTAACAATATTTCAGGATCCATAATTATAATTTTTATTTTCTTGACAAAGACGCATGCCTTGGACTGGATTAATTAATCAGTGGTACTTTAATTTTGTACTGCTCTGAGGGACTGTCAACATCACGTTCAATGACTAGTAGGACTCCACAAAGTCTGGGCAAATAATGAGATGATGTTCAAGAGGGTGGGAGGGGAGCTCAAGACTTTCTTTAACAGATGCCAAGTCGACCGTGTCATCGAAAGAAATGATACACCCAGTATTGCTAATTGCATTCCTCTCGCAAGTCGTAATAAATAAATAAATACAGATTTTATACATAGTGTGCTAATAACACCTCACTCTTGCAATTTGTCATAGTCATTTTTTATCTACAGTTAAAGAAAAGAAAACTAGATTTAAATTGTAATAATTTTTATTCTTTTTCATGCAATATGATGGGTTCTCATCAAGTCTTCACAACCTGCTGATTTTTCAGAAGGAAAAATATGGTGCCATATTTACAGACACACATCAATTGTGCAAACCAGTTGAAATTGTTTATAAATCTAATTTGATGTTTCTCATGTACATGTACATGTACCTGTAAAATAAATTAGAAGAGCCTATCTGGATCTCTTACAAAGACATACACATACTTTCTGGATGATCTACCATTTTAAGAATAAAATAATATAATTGTATGCAAAGTAAAAATAACTTATAACTTGTATAAAGTTACAGCAATTGAAATTAATTGGGCTTCTTGTGAAAAATTTTGTGACTATCTACACACGTACATGTATGCTCTGTTCCAACAGAAGGGGGTTGTCTGATACCCATCATACATGCAGGTGTGGACTCTTTCCAGGAGATATTTTGAACAGGTTTTGTTGGTTTCCAGTTCAAAGGCAAGCTCACTCTAGACATAATAGTAATCATTGAAGCTTTGACGACCAATCTAAAAGAATCATAATAATCAAAAACATATAATATAATAATTGACCTGGAAATAACCCTCATAGTTCAAACTCTTGAAGGCTCCCCTACAAACTGATTATGAAAGACGAGAGGTTCCGTCCATCAGAATTGACCTTGTTGGGACCGCACTTTGCTCAGCTGGACAATAGACACCTACAAAAACTCACAATGGTCTGCTAGTCAAGCAATTTGTACTCATATGCGGGACCCATTTGAACTCATTTTTGGGGTTTTCAGATTCAATGGAGGTACTTTAATAGAAACTTGTCAAACATGCAGTGCGTTTAGCTACAAACAGTGATTCAGCCAGTTGTCCAAATATGTCATATTTTTGCTTGTAGAGTAAATATGTATTTCTGAATCATATTTTTCTCTCTCTCTCTATCTGACTCTCTATGTCTGTCTGTCTCTCTTTCTCTCTATAACCCTCCCTCAGTTCTTTTCACGTCTCTCTCTTCTCCTTGTTTTATCTCTCTCTCTTTCTCTCTTTTCCTTCTGTCTCTCATTTGCTCCCTCTCATCTGTTAGTATATAGATATGTCATCTGACTTCTCTCTCTTTCTCTAATTCTACTCTTTATTTGTATATCACTCTACATCATGTGCCAGCATTGTACAAAATATCTTTTGTAATCAATTAAAAGATCCTTTCTATTGAAACAAATATAATTCAGAGTGAGGACACCACTAATACTAACCCAAATACAAATAGGCCCACCAAAAAGCATATTGAATGTATTTATATACAACAGTGACATATTTGCCCCTGGAGTATTGACTACAAACATAATACAACAGAGAGTAGAAGAGATATTAAATAAAAAAGATGAGATGCAACGGATAGAGGAGATGACAGGTTAAGAACCTCAGTCGGGGTGAACAGCCTCCTCCAGATAGTCTTACAGAGCAGAGAGTGTATTTGGCTCAAGCGGCTTGGCTTTCAACTAATGGCTATGCACATGACATGTACCAAAGATACATAATATGTGCTACTCTGTTAACGCAGGCCTTCTCTTCGCACTGAAGTATTCATGATCTTGATTAATGCCATGCTTCAAGCCTCAACAGACGGAGGTGTTAAGGCCCTAAGCTATGAAAATGATTAGTAAGATTATGCATGCGTGTTTCAAAGTATTACAAAAGAATTTAATATATGGTCAATATGTAAATGTGGGGTTATTACCGGTGATAATCTTAATTTACTTCCATAGAGAGAAGCATGTTGAATACGAAGCAAATCATTCATAAATCATTTTTATGACAGCAGCAATTTGATTTAAAACATGAAAGACGATAGGAAACTTGTTGATATGTTATAATTCTCCAAGAAAACATAACAAATTGATTGAAAAGTATTAATACATATATCAAAAGTATTAATACATATATCAAAAGCAGTTGTAGATCATATGTTTTGGCTAGATAGCCATGGTTAAGGTGCACTAGTGCATATGGCTTGGAAGTGTCTGTAATGTGCTATAAGACACAGCTT
Organism: Strongylocentrotus purpuratus; assembly: GCF_000002235.5. NCBI lineage: Eukaryota > Metazoa > Echinodermata > Echinoidea > Camarodonta > Strongylocentrotidae > Strongylocentrotus > Strongylocentrotus purpuratus. The sequence goes on from NW_022145612.1 coordinate 56,852,528, forward strand.
ACGTGCAAACAGTAGACAAATAAATCTGTGAAAAGGTTGGAATCACATAACAGAAACCCTGTGTGACCTACATAGCAATTGGAATGAATTAATTGATCATTCAACCATAAGGATACAGATTAGGGGATTCACATGCAAGCAAATTAACGCAGAGTTGATGCCCTTCTGGCTCTGAACATAAATGGGCAAATAAAAAAAGATTTTCTCCCCTGTTGCAATGTATGCCACATTGAAGACAGAACTGTCACACAAATTAGCCCATCGATGTTAGGTTTCCTATTACTGTCAAAATTGTATGAAATATCCAACGCGAAAGCATTGCCCAAGGTAAATAAGAAGGAGCCTATATATAAACACATTCCATGCATGTAAAGGCAGGTAAAGAAATGTTGAATCTGAACGCTTTTTAGACCTGTAGACAAAGTGCAACTTAGGAATGGGGGAAAGGAAAATATCTGCACAAACAAAGGCAGGGCATAGGCTCTCATCCGGAACAAACCTCAAAAAGAGAAATAATACCTCAACGTCTATCATCCAGAAGGGAAATTTGGGGGATCAATACCAAACCAGGAACATGCAATCGATACTGCTCCCCGGGACACCTAAACATTCAGACAATTCATGCAGAAAGGGATTCTTAAATGCGATTAAAAGCGGGATTGTGATATGCTTGTGGAAGAGGAAATGCTGGGACGTTGCCTTTGGACTAGGAATCATTAACCAGTGACAAATGGATGGAAGAGTAAATGCACGCACCCTCTATCATTGTTTCGTCTTCTATTGATCACCTGATGAACCTGGCTTCATAACGCCACGGTGATGGCGGGCCGACAAATTTTTTTCCTCTTCAAAGCAGGCAACGATGATGACTCATCCCTTTTTTATGGCCGCAAAAGTGTTGGGTTTATTAACACTTAGGTGAAGATGGCTCCAGAAAAATAGGGAGAATTCAGGGAAGCTCTGATGACAGCAAATTAATTTGTTGCAATCTTAAAAAGTCGTTGAGTAGAGAGAATTTTTTTGAGGATGCTAAAAGGGAGACCATGCTGGGTGCAGAGACTAATGGAAACTTATTACAGCTGAGGAGGTTCAGTAGTTAACAGTTTTGCAACGAATATGCTGCTATGCCGCTATCTAACAAGAGACATTTCTTGTCTCTTAATGCGTCTCTAATCAAATCCAGAGAAAGAATGGTGATGATTCATTCAAATTGGAGATGGTGCTACACTTTCTTTTCTCTTTATAACATCATTAACTGGTTAGGAATAGCTTGAGTGTTTAACCCAGACAGCAGCGAGCCATTACCAGTACAAACTATATGTCTTCTTTCTTTCATGCAAGTAATAGATCAGTCTTGTGGATCTTTGAAGTGTGACAATATTGATTCTGGTTGGCCTGAAAAGCACATTACATGTAATCAAAGCCATCAAGTCATGTTACATGCATGACACATTACAACAACATGAATTTTAGCATGCCTGTCATCTACTCTTTCACCATGATAATACAATCACGGCCATTAAATATCCTATCATTTGTCAGCATTTGAGAAAGCCCCCATCAAGGAATATGGATATTTATGCATGAACTTGAGCCGGAGCCGTTGGTTGAACTCTCTGTAAAGCCAAGGAGCATACCCCCGGGCGATGGCCAACAGGCAGAAGTGGAGACGACCCAGGGTGGGTCAGGTTTTAATACCGACGTGAAAGGCCCTAACCTCTATCCAGTGCTAGCTGCTCCCAGCAAATGTGAAGAACAAACAATGGGTTTAAACGGGAAGGAAGCGAGCACGCAAGAGATCCTCCAATCGTATGCTTAGAGAGTGTAAAGCACACAGAGAAGCAGTCGTAATGGAGATGGGGAGAGGAGAAGAGAGAGAACCTTCAATTTCCTCAAGAAGATAGATAGAAGATGTAGCATGAGGAAACAACAGCGCACTTAGGCTCTACATGCTATCGGTGTTACACTGGTCTCCCGTTTTTTAATTTTTAACTCAGGATCGAGACTGCAGCTATCTATACTGCTATTGGAATGCAATACACTATTGAGCAATAAATCCAGTCTAAAACATAAACAATTTGTCCTTATCAAATGAACACTCTAATGTGAAATGGAATTTAAAAAAACAGTAATTAGAAAAGAAATTTTCTTTTTTTTATATACTTCTTATAACAAGTTATTTGCTGTAAAGAACCAAAAGAGTGTTAAGTCTTAGTAAAATGATATTGTTAATACTCTTTTTATCTGTTGTGCTTATTATGCTGAGTTTAGAGTAAAAATGAACACAGACCTACACTGTATAATATACATGTACTTAAAGACCACTCCCCACCCCCCCCCCCCCCCCCCCCATAATAACCAGACTATATTTTTAAGTTGCTAAGAACATTGATTACATCTTGATTGTGAATCACAACCTATCTGTCTAAATTGCAGTGTTTCTTTGCTGTGAAGAAACAAACGACACACATTAATTAAATGGCATCCGAGCAGGTAGGTGAGTAGCATCTCACCTAATCCCTACGAGCAATACGTAGCCATCTGAAGTTTGTTCTACGATACTCCCTCTCGTCTGCTGCTTAAAAAGGCCATTCGCTAAACTTTGGAGGCAATAACAGCTAGCCTCACAGATCGATAAGCACTGAAATGCAAACCAGCGGATCACATTCAGCATTTAAAGTGCCTCATGCGATGAGAAATCCATCAACTGGTACTTCCCATCCTTATGAAACATACTAAATAATGATAATCTGATCCTTTAATAACTACGGATATGCACATGAACGGAATATCATTACCATTTACAAGGGCTTATTATAAATAGCTACAGGGTTTACCTGTACATAATATCGAGAAGCTAAGCTTGTCTTATGTTTAGTATTAAAGTATACGACATGGCATGAAGCTTTATCGACATCTGATAGCCCAAGTCCACTTTAAAACATTCCCATAATGGATGATAATTGGGGAAAGGATCACATTTTATGAAGATATCCGCCATTCCATCAATAATGACACATGAATGAATAATGATATTACAAGCACGTGCATAAGAGCAGCCTGGAAGCGCAGGGGAAGGAGGCGAGAACATGAGCGTCCACCTTGAGCATGCGCCGAGGGATAGCACGGTGGAAGGTCGTATTACAGTAAGACATTGACAGGAATGCGGTAAGGCGTTCAGTCGCAGTTTACTCATTACCAAACATTGTCTTTAAACGTAAAATGGCAAGACGGTTTACTCTTATGTTCCCTCTTGCAATCTCTCTCAGCTCCCATCATGATCATGTTGCATGCCTTGCATCAAAACTGAGTAACTACACCCCTTAACAGAATTTTCAAAACACAGGAACCCCCCTCCCCCCCCCCTCCCCCACACCACACACATATTCTCTCATGAGGGCGTAACATCAAACCCAACTTTCAGTTTTCTCTTGAATGGAACCACACGCAAGGAGAACTCTAGCATCTCCAGATTTGCTCCCACTGGCTCTCTGCATCATCTTGAACAGGAAGAACTTGGCAGGCATATCTTAATTGGAAATTTTGTGCTTGGTGACCCAACTAAGGCAGATTACATCCTTCATTTCACAACCACTCATCAGCAATCACTGCGCTCCATCATTCGGACAGAGATTCAAGTCAAACCTGAAGAAGGAATAGAGTGAGGAGACCACTGGTAGCTCCCAAGGAAACTCTCAGGCAATCACCTCTTTTGAATGGCTCAATGCCTCACATTAAAACCAGAAGGGCTCATAAGAGCATGTACCATTGACTAAGGACTGACATTATGGTCCAGTGCTATGCCTATCACTTTAATCTCTCATAACAGGGCTTTATGATTTTTCATCTCAATTTCATAGCTTTACATATATAAACGTGATACATTTAATAGAAATTAGAAAATGACAAAACTAAACATATCATACATGTATACTGAAATCAAACATCATTTTTTTGAGACAGTTGGATATTATTGTATTTGTAATCATACTCTGATAGATATTGGGATGCTGCATCATGTTTTCATTTTCAGGATTCAGGATTCTCTGCCAAAGCCCAAAGAGTGGTGTTCATGAGAGCAAATATGTATTTCCAAGTCGTGGTGCGCGCAACTAACCTGTTCATCTGCCCAAAACTTCCATTTACCCTACTGGAGAAACCTATTAATAAAAAACTGCAATATCAATTTGCTCATTCTGATTTTTCTTGGTGAGTAGTGCCATGGTACACATGCGCGACTTGTCACTGCTCTGCATGCATTCGCACGTACTGTAAGCTAGACGATTCAAGTGACCTGAAAAACAAATTTCTTCACCAATGTGGAGTTTTCATTTCATTTTTATGTTGTGTTTGCCGACAGTTGCTACTCAACTACCAAGGAAACACCAGAATGTGAGAAAATCAAAACTTTTGCCTGCAAACTAAATGCGCCTATTGTTGCTTCTCATGATCACCTCCTTATGATCTATCTGTACTGTTCAACTACATTAAAACTTATGATCTATCAGTACTGTTCAACTACATTAAAACATGATGAAGATTGATGATGGAAACTTCATCTTGTCAAAGCAAACCATTTCAGCCCACACCTCCTCTGGCTAAAGTAAGGGAGGAGGAGAGAGAAAGAGAAAGGGGAGAGAGAGATACTGAATGGGTTTTTGGGGAATAAACAAGTGTTGTTGAGTGGCCCCAGAGACCCATACAGGCTGGCGAAATGTTCTCATCTATCACTCCTTAGAGGAGGACCTGGAACATGGGAAAATGGCAATTAAAGAGAAGATTGAGCTCTTGTAACGGTGACAAATATTTTGTGAACTGTCTCATTCTTTTTACAATATCTTATAAGAAATTCATAATAAACATTGTAACTGTCTCCTAAAAGGGACTGCAAACGCCCTTATATTAAAAATGTGAAAAGATGCAACTTGAGTGTTATACCAAAGAGTCATGATATATGTGTATGTAGTCCCATTTACCCATTTTTATGGGCAATGCATGTCCATTTCATCAAGAGCTTTTCTTCAATTTCCTATCAATCTCACGATTGTGAAACCTTCTATCCTACACTAATACTTTACCTATCCAAATTGCTTCCAGACAGTTTTTTTCACAATCTTATTGCATGACCTGAACTCAACTTTATCTTTAATGCCAGAGTCTCCAGATTTAATGGCTTGTGATTGCAATTCATTTCTGGAAGGAGACAGATGTATTGATGCATTCACATTATATGCAGCATACATTTATGAAATTTAAGAATGATAAGTACTTGAATAAATCAATTGAATCAAATTGATATGAGATTTGTGAAGATCAACCCATTGAATGATGCACCCAGATGACACAGAATAAACCCATTGGAAATGGATTTACATGTCCACATTGAATAAAAAATACAATGATTTCCAACTGGAAAAAGGGCTTTAATGGGCCAGTATGAAATGTATTCATTCATAATTACTAAGCAAATTGACAGAAAGTTGTAAAATATACTGTATAGTTGTCAGTGGTGTACGCAGGATTTTTTCAAGGGGGGGGGGGGGGTTTAAAATCGACTCAGCCAGCCGCTAAATAAGCGGGGGGGGGGGGGGGGGGGTTAAGAGGACACTTTCCTTTTTTTTTTGAGGTACCCAAAAAATCGCAACGACTCAGAGCCAACCGCTGAATAAGGGGGGGGGGGGGGGGGGGGGGGTAAGAGGACACTTTTTTTCTTTTTTTTTGGTCTCGAAATTTGAAAATTTGACATTTTATTCCATTGGGGGGGGGGCTAGGTCACCTTTTTCAGGTCAGCCATTGGCATCATTTTTTTTTTTAATTAAAAAAAAAAATCAAAAGGGGAGGGTTTTCCCCAAAAACATATACAAAACATAAACATAAAAAAAACTTAAGGGGAGGGGGTGTTTAACCCCCAACCCCCCCCCCCCCCCCCTGCGTACGCGTTTGATAGTTGTAAACATCCAGATATAGGAATTGAATAAGTTCACAACAATGCCACTATAGGGACCCTTTGTGTTAGTGATATGCGCTATGCAAGTAACGTTCATTATTATTATTATTATTATTATTATATAAAAAGAATGCAATGCACACCTTTGAAAACGTTGACAAAGACTTGAACGAGAACATGTGCATACATATAGTTAGTCCGTAAGCACGTCACAGAGGAATATTCCTTAACCAAAAAAAAATCTTCTGAAATACCCCCTGTGAAACAGGATCTCTGAAAACAGACTGCCAAAATGTGAACAAATTAAGAGCCATTTTGACCTTTTCACGGCGAGCAAGCTCCAAAGCCAGACTCGCTCGGTCGGCCCTGGTGATTTATGGGTCTTCGGCTCATGAACTTGGTTAGAGAGGAGAAATAACTCCCCTGTTCTGCTACCCCTAGCAAAATAAACTTGAGTTGAGCAATCTAAACCAGGAGAGCTCGCTTGGATGAAATGGAGGATCATAAATTTGTTCCTGTGTTTTTGTTCAAGTGGTATAAAACAGGGAATAAAATAACAAGAAAGAAGTAAAGATTGTACCCCCCCCCCCCCCATACTTTTAAAGGAGCAAATGTGCCTTTGATTCGGGGGAAACTGTTTGTGCTTTGTTCACATTTCATAATGTAATGTGACTATTTCAAATCATCTTATTTGAATTGGATACATGTACTCTCAAAGACAAACAAAAATATAAACATCAACAAATATAAATTGACATTTAAGCGTATAATTTAATGTACCGGTACTTGTAAGTTTTAGACCTACAATGTATGATATTAATTTATCAGTTATAATGGGTGCAGCTGTACATGAAATATGTCAGTGTGGAGGTCTAGTTGCATATATTTCTGTATCAATTATCTACAACCTATGATGAGATAATGCACAAGTTAACAAGTTTAATACTGATTCACCACAAACAAGTTCTCAGCGCATTGTTGCATGAGTACTTGTCAATGATACTTTCATGTACTCTATGTGCCCACCATAGGCTCAAACATGATTAATTATTCACACACTGATTACAGTACATCAAATTCTTTCTCAAATCATAAAATCAATAGTGTGAGAAAAATAGTGGCTCACAAAGGACTTCTCTTGCACAAGTGGTCCCTTCACCATGGGGTAAACAAAAGAGCTTCAAGCGTCTGGGAAGCTCCCACTGCGCATCATCAATACAGCAATGGAGCATGGAGAAATGACTGATAGGACAAAGCTCCATTATTACTGGTAGTGGTAGGAAATCTTTCTGGTGTTTTCTATCAGTTGATGGTAACAAAACAATAAACTGCAGGACTTTGGAAAGGATCATACATGTAACCCTAATGTTTCTGAAAAGCTATTTCAGATGATTGAATTCCCTTGTTTCAATGCTACATTATTTACAGATCATAATTTACAGATCATCATTTGTGAGTTTATATTCACCCTAAAATGACAGTTACTGGCTTTGCAACACCTTGGTCTCACTCTATAGTGACGGCTCAACATTTGTATTACTAAAAAATTACCTAAATTGTCCATGTAACACTGTAGTGCAATCAACACGATCTCAACTACTTTAACAAAAATCAACCCAAGGTAATTTCAATAGCCTTGTGCGTCACCTATTGAAATGAGCGAGAATGACAATGACGTAGTACTTAATCCGAACATGATTTCTGTGGGATAAATACAGTACTGTATAGAAATTGCCCTCGAGTTGATTTTTCAAAAGTACTTGCAATCGTGTTAAATATGCACCTTTGGTATAAACAAAAGGCCAAAATTCGCCAACATCCAATATTCAATACTTGTTTGTACACATGTCTGTATCTGGTTAGTAACTTCTTGATCTGATGCAGGAATTCACTTTCCATCTACATGAAGGTCTGTTTGTATTCTGTTACCCATACAGTATCAACATCGAGAGTATCACTTTCTTTCCTTTGTGTTTGAGCAAGAAGTTACTGGTTTGAGGTAAAACAGGGATTCCACCCCTTGTCAACTAGATGAAGGGGCAGGGTAAGAAACATAATACTTTGTTTTGTACATCTAACAAGCTCTTTAGGGTGTCTGTGTATCCAATTCAAGAATACATTGTTCATCTATATCTGTTTGTGTTCCGTTACCCTAATATCATCAACAGACAAAGTCTCAATTTCCTTCCCTTGTGTCTGTTCGAGGTGTACTGTAAAATGGGGTGGGGGTGAGAAACATGATCTCTCCTCCGCAAACTCTAGATTTGAAACTGGTCTTGCTTTCTGAAAATCTCCCTTCACATCATCATGCCTTCAACAGTCTTAGCACACAAATGTTACTGGTTATCATATTACACCATCCCCATTTGGCAGGGTCAAGTAAATCATGCACACACGTAGGCATACATATTCAATGTTAATGTGGAATCCCATTCAGAAGGTAAGGAGGGTGCTTGTAAACTGCCCTGGTATTTGAAGTAAAGTATCAAAATACAGTTGTTTTTTTCTTCAATTCTTGACTGAGGATTCTCTTGCATTCCCATTTTTAGGCCTATATTTGGGTCACAAAAGCTTACTTCGTCTTCATTCAATCCCTTACATATAACTAAATTATCATCCAATATAACAATGTGTACAGTCAAAGAAGAAGGTACTGTAATTACCAGTGTATTAACCACACTTTTTTGCCACCAAAAGAAAAATTAAAGGTCGGGGGTGCGTCTTATACACGGTACACACAATTTATTTATTTATTTTTTAATTTTTTTAAAGTTTTGATTTATGCCCCTTCACCTGGCGCTTTGCCTGGCAATGTCTCCCAGCTCAGTTATCGGTGTGTTGACTCGCCACTCGGGAAACTAGAACAACACTGAAATTTGTCTGTCATTTTAGTTTTTTGAAAATAATCTTTCGGATAGATTTCAATATGTAGTTTATAATAATTCCTCCAATTTTTCTTCTATTACATAGCATACCACAAGGTTCTATCCCAGGCCCTTTACTGTTTTTTTTAATTTACATTAATGATCTTACACATTCAGCTGCACCTGGCAATTAAATGAAAGGCCTTATCGCATGAGTTTTTAACATGGACCTGGCTTGCTGCCGACAGAGTCGGCTAAAAAGAGGAGTGTGGTTAATACACGAGGGCGGTTTATACACCGTTAATTACGGTAAATAATTCCTCCTCCTACCCTTACTCTGGCATTTTAATTAAACTGTACTTCATCAGGGGAAAATCAAGCATTTGAAATTTGCCCCCCTAATTTGTTTAGTATCATGCTTCTTACTCACAATCATCATAGTAATTTTAGAAGTACATATTTTTGCCTACACCTTTCCCCCTAAATGAAAAGGGGCAGAATATACACAATAATCTGTATATTTCTAAAAGATGTCAAAACAACAATGCCCACATTCCCAGCACCAACATTGCAAGACCGGTAAACAAAAAATGTTGAGCAACTGTTCTGACAAGTCTCGTCATTCCTCAGTTTGCATGTATACACACACACCGCATCAATATCGAATGTCACATATATGCGTCAGCTGCAAGTCAGCTATGATTCAAACAAGAAAAATCATTCCAGACAACTTTTGCATTTACGAAATGTTTCTCCCATATCTGCAATGTCAATAGGTCTCACGATAACCCTGCATTTGAACGATCGCTAACGTCATGCCAACCAAAAATAACATATCATGAAATGGTTTGATGTATGGCATAGAAAGTGGGTTAAAACAGGTTTCAAGAGCAAATAATGTTTTAATAAGATGGATCAACTTCAACAAATAATTTCCTAATTGCCTACTTCCATGTTTTAGTTGAATGTGGGATGATTGTGTGGTTTATGTTGTGTAGTCTGCTGGTTTCTCCCTTTTAGTTCACATGTAAACACTTGTACTGAAACCAATGCAACATCCAGCCAGATTTGTGGTGATTTATATAGTTTTTATGATCATGTTGAGGTTTAAAAGTATCAACAAATATTACTTGTCTATCTTGAAAAACAATTTCAGCAATTATAAATTGTCAAAATTAATTTGACATCAAATTTGTAATGGATTGTTATTCACTTCCATCTTTCCTTTTCCACTACAGGGTATTCTCTTTACAAAACCCCCTTTATTTTGCAGACATTTCTTGTTTAATAATAATAATAATAGGCATTTCTATAGTGCCGTCTGTCTAGAAATTCTATTCCGAGGCGCATTAATTATTACCCCAGCTTTAGCCTGGCTGCCATTACAGCGCTCCAGCATTTCAAGGAATTCAATTACTTATTTACCTCACCTGGGTGCAGTGTGGCAAATGAAGATTAATGCCTTGCCAATGGACATTAGTGCCGTGTAGCGGATCGAACCACGACCTTTGAATTTCAAATCAAGTGTTTAAACCACTCGAGTATGACACTTGTTTCATTTATACACTGAATGTTTCGTCAGGCTGATCTGAACTTTAAAAAAGAAAACTATATATCTATTGCGAAACATACATATAAATTGACAATAATAACTAAATGAACCGTGTCTAGAATATGTACATAATGACCTTCAGTCCAAACATAAAAGTAGTTGCTACTTAATTTATTTTCCATCTCACCCACTCAACCACCCACAGGATAGATTTGTATGATTCAGTAGCTTCAGATTTAAAAAATGCCATGATGTGGTGCTAAAATATGACTGTTTTTTAATTCTTAGAATGTGGTGCATCAATAAATTCTGCGCTTCTGATTCCACCATCTATACTGTTAAAAGCAAAAGCAGTCTTAAAAGGGGACATATATCATAGAATATAGCGGTGGTTACTGCTGTAAACATACTGACAGTTATACACTCCATTTTATAAACACAAATGAAAGCAGGAAATATTGCTGTGGCTTAGAGCGCAAATTAACCCATTGTATCTGATTTGGTTTCTATATAACATGAATTTCCCATAGGCAAAGCTGGTTTATCTCTGGCTTATCAAGGAAGCTCCTATGTAAGAGTATGGCACAGTTTTTTTTTTTATCTAGAATCAAATGTAAGCATTCAGACATGTAGGCCTTCTAGCAAAGTTACACCAGTGCATTTCACCAAATTAGCCTGAAAACACCCTAGAAATATTGGAGACAGATATGTGTATTTTCTTTACAACATATAAAAGCCTAGACAATCCTGTAACTCAGAGGTGGTAGTTCCTAAAATCATGCAAAACCCTGAAAACTTGCACCCATTGTATTATTTGAAGATCATTTTATATTCACTAGCAGAAAGGGTTATATCAAATATGAATGTGAAAATTTAGAAACAAAAGATCGCATAATTTAAAATGAATTTGTCTTCTTGTTTTGATCAGCCGCGATTGATTGAAGGTACTTGGTCTGAGTGGTGAGACTATCCAAATACTTGAGGTTAATGATTAACCCTTCATCAAACAGAATAGAGGAAACTAATGTGCAGTATGCCTTATATTGCTGCTTCATATATTATTTCTCATCGTACTGTACGATGTAGATAGACCTCTCCCTCTTTCTCTCTCTTTCTTTCTCTAATCTCTCTCTATTTATCTCTCCCTCTCTCTCTCTCTTTTCCTCTTGCCTAACAATTTGATCAATCTCTACATTATTCATTTACTAAATCTATAATTTTTTCTGTAGAAAGCCATGGCTATATTTCTTAGTCAAAAGATATAAGATTAATATAAACAAATTGTTGGATACCTACTGCTATGTCTTTCCTAATATATGTTATGTATAAAGCATGGATATAGGCCTACACTATATGCTTTTAGAAAGCACACAAATGGATATTTTGTTGGTATATTAAACTTGAAATGACATGTACATGATTATACCACCCTTATGAACAAGACCGACTTAAGAGAACAGCATACATTAATCAGCCTCAAAGTCTGTACCCTTCTTGTCCTAATATCACTTTTCTAAACCAGGATGAATGCTAAAAATTTTAAAACCGTATTTAGGGAGAAATTATATTTTTCAAACCCAAATATTGAGACTTATAAACTCGGATATAGATCGCTGTGCCTTGCAATCTCCTATGTGGACATATCTCCTCAACATTCTTGAGGGTGTTTCGGTACAAGAATAACACTATTTTTGTAACACAAAGGATGCCCTCCAAGTGAGACAACTATTTTAGCTTTCAGCAGACATCAGCACTGCTTATTACCCACCGAGTTGGAAATCATCATTTTACACACTCCTTCCCATTTTATTGTTGATGTGTTTATTTATGCTAGAGGTTAAAGTTCAAGTTGCAGGCCAATGCAATGATTTGAAGAGAGTCAAGCCGTATATTCTGGATGGACCCCTCTCTGCACTGCCTCCTTCCTGGTCTAAGCCCACAAAAAAAAAATCATGCTTTTGTAAATCGGCAGCGCAGGCGGCGGCGGAAGAATTGTTGCAGCTGCCTGGCTTTCAAAGAGGAATTCCATTTCCCGTTTTCTTTTCATAAGAACATGTCATGGATGAATATCTTTTTGATAAATGAGGGTTTCTTTGCTTTCAAAGAACCTGTGTACATTGCCTCTGCAACCGAGCCACCAAAGCCATCCATGCATGGTGCATTTAGAGTCAAAATGATTTCATTTGTATATCATAAAATTCACATTTACCTGACACTGTGCTTGAATGTTATCTGATTTCTGTTTCCTTATCACGGATCTGGATCATTCCTGGCATCAATTGCAACCATTTACACTCAACTTTATTATGATTAGGCAATAACATTTTGAAACCAAGATATTATACTGATATGTTTGAGAATAATTGTGGAGAGCTTTGATAATTAATGAAAACAAATTGCCAATGACTATTTAAAAGAGAGCCACAGGGCATAGGAACATTTATACTTGGGGAAAAAAAATCATTGCCATTTATGGAAACAAATTGAATAATCGTCATGACATTACCACGAGAAGCAAAAAAAGGGCAGAAGATGAAAAAAAAAGGGCATGAAAAGGCCTGAAATGACTTTCCACTCGTAAATCTGATAAATTATCTTGAATTACAAATTTATTGAACTGATTGACTTAACACAGTAAGAATCTCTTGTAATTCCTTTTAATTTGTGTCAAAATCATCACGATAATATGCCGCACACTTTTAAGATTCAAATATGATTGATACCGGAAGAGCCTCCGGGCAAGGAACCATCTAACGAAATCAGAGATCCTCGAATCGAGCTGGGAAAAGTTAGAAATGCGTAATAAAATATTGAAATCATGTTCTTTATCTTTGCAGACGACCTGCATACAAATGACATTAGAACTCTCGACGGGAACATGACCCACATGTAATCAGGTCATGAAAATGAAGGAAAGACTGAGGCGCATCGTAGCCTAACGGGAGGAGGGAGGAAGATAAAGGAAAGCGTGTTAAAATAGAGAAAAAGTTCTCGGTCAAATTCACACTGAATTGCTGAGAAATAGGGCTGAAAACAATGAGTCAGATGTATTTGAGACCAATTAGCCTAGTTTTAGTGTGCCTTTGGAGACTCTACAATGCAGTAAGATATAATCGGGTGAGGGTATGCAGAAGAGTGTATCACCATTTGCATCAGAATATTATACATCCCCTGACACGGTTACCCAAGATCTTTTCCTCCCTACTCATATCACCATTATCATAGCCATACATTTATCGCACTTGTAGTACTTGTATGGGATTTCACAATGTTCATATTTCTTACCTTTCATACATAATTGCATTACATTTCTATAGTAACTATAATAAAGAATTTAGTGACCGTTATTACAATTTTAACACGACAGCAAAACGATTATTGCAATTTTAGAACATGGGAGACTCATAAACGCAAAGGTTTTTAAAAAAAGTATTGTACATTTTTATTAATTTTAAATTTTTATTTTAAAACTGTTATTCAATAGAGAGATATTAGTCATTTTGTGTATTTACTAAACCGTCCAAAGATTATAAATGTATATCTATCTGTGTCCTGTTAGTACTTTTTTTTATAATGATACTCTTATTATTTCAATACATTATAAGACATGTTGTGTAGTTGGTTCCTCTGTTCATTACCGGTACACAAACTGTATGAGCTGTGCTTGATACATACAATAATTGCACTTAAAAAGCAACATTCAACAATATGTCTTCAAGAGTCAAGAGTCAAGTGTCAAGATCTCTCTCTCTCTCTCTCTCTCTCCTTCTCTCTTAACATTTCTCCAATCCTCTTTGGCACACATACATCCCAATATCTGCATCACAAGATGATGTCCTCCTCTCTCTCACACACCACAAAGGAATTTGGGATGGAGAGGACTGCACCCTGTCCCTTCAATGACAGACAGCATTTAACTCTCCACAAAAGCCAGACCATTGAAAGACCCACGTACATAGACATACTGTACATGTCAGTGGAACGGTCTTGGTTTGACAAATATCCAGTTCCAATTTCTATGTCATGGCTATTCGTACACAAGCAATGGGTAAAGTCTTTAACTGGCTCTAAAAGAAAAAAACAATACCCCACAAGTGCTTAACTTGAAAGTCATATCCAATGCTAGAAACTGTCAAAAGGCAACTTTCAACAAAATCTCATTCATAATGAGAAATTCTATTTGGATGTGTTTATCTTGTGAGAGCCAGAAGGGCATTGAATCCATGCAAAGAAATATTAGTCAATGGCCTACTGACTCTCATCAGATGATTTTAGTTTTTAAAGAGCTTCGCCAACTTTTTATAGCCAGGATGCAAAGTTTTACAGCAAGCATACCTTTAGGCTTGCCCGAGTAAGTAAGTAAGTAACCGACACATTTTCATTCTTTTCTAATGCCTTACTCAAAGGTACCAGTGCAACTTCTAAGATTTGCACCAAGAAATGTCTGGTTTTTGGTCACTAACTACACAAATGACTGAGCAACACTTATCGCAACTCTCCGACAAGACAAAAATGACTGTTTTTATCATCAGCAGATGTACGTGTAATTTGTCCATATTGAAGTGATATGAGGACCACATGTAATCGCTTGCTCTATGATTGGAGACTGCTGTGGGCGTCTAGTGATCACATCCTATTTTTCTGTTCCACTGACAGACATATCAATCCACAGGTTGGGTTAAAATAAAAATTAGTGGTCAATTTTGTGTAATATGATGTAATAATTGCATGATTAAAATAACAGATAGGATGGTGTTTGTACTTCCCATATACAGTGTATTTCTATTCATCAAAAAATTGTATGTCACTTTATGTTATCATCACACAGATCAAAACAGACTGATACATGTATAGTACATCTAAATTGGCTATAAATGGCTAACAAAATGTGGTAAAAGTGAGTGATACACAGAGTACATACTTACTATTAATCAATAAATAACAAATTGAAGATTTGATTTTCTGTATGATATGATAAATAGTGACTATAATCAATGAATAAATTATTATTCTTGTTTTAATATCTTGTTCACTAGTATAAATGAATCGTGAATGTCTACAAGCATGTTGGGTTCATGTACAACTTGCAGTTGCACTGTATGACTGAAATTAAGGAAAAGCGTAATTTCATTGGATCTAACAGTCTGGGAGCACTTTTAAACACTTTCAAACATTCAAATAAAGATTGGTTCTGAGCGGGTTATCTCTCAGGGTAGAATAGCTCTTGACCTCAACCTAAGGTCAAGCTAAGAAACCAACATCCTTGTATTATGCTCTGACAGTCTGGTGTGTGAGAGACAGGAGATAATCCTCCCAGTCCTCTCTGGTGATGATGATGATGATGATGATGAAAGTTGAGCATCTATTTTTGGACAGAGTCTTGGTTCCTGATAGAGATCAGCTGTCTAGGATATGTTTAGCACTAATCTAGATTAAAATGACAAGTCTCAATTTCTCCTTCTCTTGAAAGTGCCCCCCCCCCCAATCCACCTCTCATCCTCTCTCTCCATTCCTTCCTCCCTGTTTCCCTTCCCTTCCTCCCTCCATGCCTTCCATTATCCCTCCTTGTCTTCCTTCTTCGCCTACTTTACACATTACTAGAATACACAACTCCATTCTCAAAATCTGAACAGATGTTTCAAAAACCCACTTCCAAGTTGAAGCACATGGGTTTGTCTTTCAACATTCTCCTTCAATATCAACCCAAATCTACCATATATCATTCAGAGCAAACCATACATCATTAATCTGTATGATCTTGCTGACACTCTATGCTCGGCTCATTGAACTTGATCAAAGTGTCCTCATCCCACACCTCCCCCTCTCCGAGGACAACTGGTCCTACACATGTATATGTTGACTGGTGCTATATATGTTCTAGCCAGGTGGAACACCCCCATTTTACCTCTGTGTCTGAAGATCCATGTCTCACTCACTCCACACACTCTCACATGGCTCTTGTCCTCATCTAAGGTCAATTCACAGCACCCCCTACTTAGTACCTGGCCTTGGTTCCAAACTGAAAATTCCTTTTTAATCGTTATTGTTCTTTTTAAAATCATAATGTAATCCCAAAGTTGTGCCCTGATTTAATTTTGACTTATTTTGAACAACATATGGTAGATGGGATCTTGAATGACTGTTATATGAAGGGAAAGGGGCATTGATAGTAGGACAGGTACAGAAAAGATCTTGAAATGGGATGGGGCACTGCATAACTTAACCCAGACGTCTGGAGGTAAGTCTAATTTTCTAGACCATGACTGGGTGAGATGAGTTCTGATGATAACAACATAAAACCACAAATATTTCTTCCTCCTTCTGATCCCTTTTGGAGCACTGTTGTAAGCTTCATGGGAAATGCAGTTTGGGGATAAGGCCTTACATACATTGTATTCACTGGATCTGCATACAATAATTAAAACCTAGACTATTACTTGATGAAGTCCTATCATATTAATTTCATATCAGTTTGTGAATGCCAGCCAGAAGGGCATTAACTCTAGAAAATAATGTGATTAAATGTCTCTTGGCAGATGATAAAGTTATATATACCAAATCAATACAAAGAGAAATTTAATATTTTAAAGTGGAGAACATAATAACATATAATAAAATATACAGGATTTACCGGTAATGATTTCTCAAAAATTAATTGTACCTTTCATTCTAATATCAACTCTCCCCACCTCATCTCCCCCCCCCCTCTCTCTCTCTCTTTCTCTCTCCCTGACTTTCGTCCAAACCCTGCATTACTTTGATGTTTTATAAGTGGATATATATATACTAAATATCTTGTTACTACACTTTTATAATATTTCCTCTCAGAGACTGCATATATTATTAAGCACTATAATGGAATTGATCAACGAGACAAGATAATCAAATTTATGACACCTTTTTTACTGAACCCAGCTGGGGGATGAAAATTGCATGTAACACTGTAAAACTAATTAGACAAGGTCTTTAAAAAGAAAGAAAACTGTCTCCCAAGGTTAAGTGTCTACCAAATGTCTACTGTTTTTGTATACTGTACATCTATGAAAAAGTAATAGTGGAGAGCTGAATTTCCATCATAAATTTGGTCAGAAATGTTTGATTTACATGTAAAGGTACACTGTACAGTGTATATAATATATTGAACTTTTTTAATTAAGAGAGGAAAAATCAGTAGGAACTCGGAAAATGTGGTGAAAAGCAATGATGAAAGGTTGGCAACTGAGGTACAGGATTTCTTTAAAATATTTCCCCTTATTAAAAAAATAATAATAATCTAGCATTTTACGTTTTTAATAAATATTTACCACTTTTCTTAAACTTTTGGAGATGTACATTCTTACATTCTCAGCCTGAATTACACTTGTACTTGTACTTTCAAATCTCATTATCCATGTCAATTTTTTAACCAAACCTAAAGAAAATTTGGACATAGAAAGAGAGAAGATGAAAGGAAAGAGAGCAAAATTTGCAGGGTATTAAAAGGATTCATACGTGTGCATGCACTCTGGCGCCTCTCAATTGAGGGAAACGACTTGGCTGGCGACAGATGGGCGATAAGAAGCCAAGAGAGTGGAAAAACTGTCTCTTTCACCCTCCAGTCAGGAATTATGCACTAGGTTGTACATCAAACAAAGCTAAGAGCATCACGTCGGCTATGTTGGTAGTAGGTCCATGGTAGAAGTGAATGACCACAGAGTCACGATCCACCTATACATGACTTTTAGCAAGGTGTCTGCCATTTAATGGGTACTTATCAATTTAAGAGTAAAGAGCTTTTTTCCCCCTCTCTACCTTATAAACACTCCTAATATCATCACACGACTTGAAAATACAAAATACTAAACATATTCAACTACTGTAAGTACCACTAACTGGAATAAAGTAGTGATTGTGGGAATTGACACATATTTGCCAATACGATAATATGAATGATGTTTGAACAATGATATGATTTACTACAGGTGTATAAAGGCAAGTCTCTAATCAAGTGAGTTTGGTCATCTCTTTCAATGCAGTGTTTTTATAACCATTGTCCTGAAATATACCTAAGTTATAGATTGATAACCTTTTGACCTTTGGATTACATACCAAATATAAATGGCCTCTAGACTATAAAACAAATATAATATTTGTGTAGCACAACCTACAATTTTTAAACATATGTGGGGCCCACATTGTATGAGTATTATGAAATACACATTTTGTTATTGGACAATCATCTGAAAAGCAGAATCAACCATTTTACATCTTAAAAGTTTCACAATTCTACTATAAATCAATATCTTATTAACTGAAATTGAACAGAATGGTATACTCAATACATCCTTTTAATGGCAGACTGGAGGCCTAATTGCATTCAGTTTACAATGAAATTAGTTTTTTTTGGCCATATATTATTAACATTTAACCTCAATCGATAACACAATCACTTAGAGTAAATCATTTAACAGCAAAATTGATGAGATATTCTATAATGGCTGACACAGCTAAACAGTGCCATAAATAATTCTTGCTTTTTTAATGTCTTTTCTTCTTCACACCACATTCTGGTTGAAATTCTGCATAAATTTATAGAACGGATCAACATGCCATCTCTCATTCTATAAAACCAGATCCAATTTTGAAGGAAAATACAAAGGGAGGAGAGAAGAGAGATTCCTGGTGGCGGAGACATGATGCGGATTCAGCTGCCGGAGCGCAAAGCGTGAAAGAATTCCCACAATGCCTTAGAGCACTGACAGTCAATCACTCATCCCACATAGCGGTCTTACCTGCCTGCAAGGCTCAATTATGATGAGCACATGAATTCATGTTTCCCACCGAATCGGGACTCGACACACCACTGTCATTTTCTGCAGGGTTTTCCTGTCATCCCTGTCTCTAGATGCTCGTTTTCATCAAGAAAATATTAGTGATTCATCATCATCATCAAGATGAAATTTGGTGAGATATTGATTTGATTAGGAAATTTAAAGTTCAGCTTTGGAGTACTTAAGAAGTGAACTCTATATGACCCATGATTCACACTTCTCAATGTGCAACATGTGAATGGTTATTTGATAATTTGACGTTAAATGGTCATTAGTTCCTCATTTTATATTGAATCTTCAATGGGAGTGTTGACAATGAAAATGACAAGCATAAAACAAAAACATTTACATATGTATGTAAATGAAGGCTAGTTTGAATTGTTGCCCAGAAATAACAACGATATACAATACATGAACAATTGTGCATAGACGTATGACACAATATTGAATTTTACTGGTGTGCTTTGTCATTACTACTTGCAAAACATTCTTAATAGAAACATCAAAATTACAGAAAAGTATCTTTTAACAATAAGTAGCAAGCAGGACACTGAATTTATGGCCATCATGATAAAAAAAAAAAGACCAAATTTGTATGATTACCTCTTCAGACAGTCATTAATTAAGCAGAAACAGGTTCAAAATCACAGAGAAAAAGAGAGAGAGAGAGAGAGACAGAGGAAAAGAGGGCGAAGTTTGACCTCTATCCCACTCTACTTGTGAGCCCTCTTTACCCGTGTGCTCATCCACTGATACCAGTCTGGAAGCATTTGAGTCAACATTCACTCCGGTCTCACCAACATTCCTAACCCAGGCCAGGGCAAGAATGACAACACAGAAACCAAGCAAAATAAGAACTCAAGCAAAAATGGACAAAACAACGTATTCTTACACAGGGACGATAGGGTAAATTCAAACTACTTGAGACTTGAGTAGATCTGGAGATCAAGAGAGCCACCATGAGGTGAAGGAAATGAAAGAAGAAGGGAAGGAAATGAAAGAAGAAGAAAAGTAATAAAACAGGAGAAATAGAGAGAGAGGGAAGGAAAACATAAGAGAGAACAAGAGTTTAGAGAGGGGGTAGAAAGGAGAGGAGAGCAATAGAGGGTGAGAGATAGGCCTATTGAGCACCAAGGATAAGTGTGTTGTCTGGTTCCTCTCTTCTGCTCATGACGCCACACAATAGGCAATTTTCCTAATTGGATTGACAACAGCTATGGAAGAACAAACAGGACAATACATACAGAGAGTAGAGGGGAAAGAATGGGTGAGAGAAATAAACACGCACTTTGCTCTCGCACTATGCAATCACGAGCACAACTCAGTGGGGTTCCTCTAGTCATCCCGCCGCGCACTTGATCAACATTCTTTGTTGACTCTTTGTACAAATGTGATAGGAAACGCTGTGTTTCAAGGACTTGCCGTGAAAACATATTTGTGAGGATACGTTCGGAGTGACTGCAAGTTCATTGTCCACACAATCCTTGTACCGATACAAATACTACGTAGTATACACACTTTACGTCTCATTCTCATCTCATGAAATTTTAAATGTTAAAAGGAAGGAAGCTTACCGGTAGTTAATTGTTAGTAAAAATTGCAAGTAAGACTGCTTAAAAAATGTAAAACTACAAGTCTATAATTGATGTACATGTATGCATTACATGTTCACTGTATAACACTAAACTTTTTTAACAGAAAGAATATACACATCAGCATAAAAGTGAAATATAAAGTACTGTACGTCTACATGTGTAGTACCATGGACCTACTACAGTACTAACTATACCGGTAAATCCAAAAACTTTCCTGAAGTCACAAGGAAGGCCTTTATTGTGACGTGAAACTTTTGTGAATTTCAAAAATTCAGTGTTATGTCAATAATAATTCAGTCATTTTGCGAAATAGAAAACTTAGTTAATATGAACCATTAGTGAAATTCATTTAAATTTCATGCAGCAAAATAAAAATCTGGTTTTACACTCATGTAGACAGTCCATTCAAAGTTAATGTACCGGTATTGTATTTCAAAATCAACATGCACTATCCATTGATATGTTTATTATGTCACTTCATGTATGTAATTTGTATGTAAAGCATCATGATACAAATACTGTAAAAGCATTGTAAATGCCAATATATTAAATCTCATTATCATTTGTTGTACATCCTAAGCTGTGACAGTTAGAAAGATAAATTGACACATAAGAGGATCCTATTCACCAACAGGTAATTGCAACCCGCCCTTCCAAGAGTAAACCTCATGAAGTGTGTCATTATAATACAATAAACATGGCTATCTCTATCCTCTAGGCATTCACAATAGAAAAGAGTCCCTCTGTCCTTCTTTAGTTTGTTTGCATGAGTCCTGTGAAAAAAAATCTAATTCTGGGGGTCCAGACTTTGATTTTTGGCCATTTTGGGGGCCCTATGTGTGTCCCAGATGCCTGTTAGTGTTAGTGTCGAGCCCTGGCTTACATGTATGTACATGTAGATGGATTATTCAGACCCGTTCATGAAGGCAAAGCTGTGAAAGGCTGCTTTTAAACAAGGGTACTGGTTTACATTTTTTTGTAGAACAGAGGGGGGGGGGGGAGGGGGGGGGGGGCTCATAAAGAAAGGAAGGAGGACCCAATTGCATCAGCCATCAGTGAGGTCCATTGTGAGGGTAACAATTAGTCCCCCTCGCTTGGCTACTCAAGCAAATGTATAGCGTTCTAAGGAAAGACCCCCAGCAATTTCCTGTGATGTAAAAGAGGCTAAATTGCTGATTTCACACGTTGAATTTGAAATTAGGGCAGAATTGTATCGACAGCAATGCATGCATTGCTGTCATGTAACATTTTACCACGATCGTATACACACTACGTTTCACACATTATTATTGTGATGTAGAACAAAATGCAATAGTATCACTACTTAATGTAATTCAAATCAGTCCTAAATTTCAATCTGTTGGAACATGTCAAAATGTCCTTCAAGAAATGAAATTATGCAACAACTAAAGAATAGAAATAATAAGTCCCTAGTGCAATGAGCCTATATAAGCAGGTTAGTGGGGACTACATGTACCATAAAGTAAAAAGGGATTTTACTAAGCATCAATACTGCCCGTTCATTAGTGACTGCAATTTAAACTCACTCAATAAAATAAGGAGATTATTAAGATCGTTTGCAGGCAACACCTTTGTTCTCCTTCATGGAGTCAAGCACTGAGACAGACTGCACGTATTATACACTTCAGAATTAATCCGTCAATCCTATTGTATGGTTTGGAGATTATCTCCTTTTATGGGTTGGTCTTCTATATTGATCTGACAATAAGTGACTCTCTCATTCTTCATGGTTCTTTGTGGAAGGTGCCATATGCACAAACAATGCAAAAACTTACTTCTAAGGGCAGGATTTCTCACAAGACAAGATCATAGTTCACTGGGAACATGCAGATATGCAGTTTCACTTTGACTTCATGAGTACAAAATACATGTACAATTGAAACTAGGCCTGAGTCATGTCGGGATTTTCATAAACCGGGTCCCGACGGCCTTGTACCGATCGGGACCCGGTGTCCCGAAATCAGCTCGCAGGATTTGCCACTTGCCTCTATAAAAAGCGCATATCATCAGTATGTCCCTTAAAAGTGACCTTTTTTATCAATTAAATAAATCAACACATGCATACCTCGGCTCAGATCGGTATATTCTTCCATTTGACATTATTTTCATCCATGATTGGCGATGTTTAGTGCCATTTAGTGCCTCTAAAAGTAAAAAAACTGGGGCAGAAATAGAAAGACAACATTCGAGCCGCCATTTTGATTCATGCAGGTTGAATAAATCTGGTCAAAAAATATGAAAGTTAGAATAATAAAACGGCTTTTTAAAAATTTCTTCTGTACTATACCGATCATATAATATTTTAAAGACAAAATAAATATTTATCTCTTATTTTAAACATTGCATGCTTTTTTTTTGAAAGCTGAAAATTACTTGGTAATCAAGAGTTTCGATACGGATAGCTGTTGCAAGGCAAGTTCAGACTAGTATCGGAAAAATGCGCAGTGCTCCTTGTAATTAGCTGTAATGCGTGCCAGAACGAACCCAAACAAAGACGTGATCGTAACGAGAAAAAAATCATTAAAAACTACGAGAGCACAATTGGAAAGACAACTACTACTCAAAATTACCATAATCAGATAGATAACTTGGACAATGAATTTAAAAATCGCCCAAGAAATGCCACAGAAATTGTGATAATCGAGGAGTAACTGGGTACATTTTTATCGCAAGGGGCCTGCTGCAAATACTCGAATCCTTTGTTATACTGCTTTTTACCGTAGAGGGCGTTATTTGCCTCGTATAGCCTCGTGTTCAATTTAAACACGTGTAATTCAGATATTGCAGCAGGCCCTTCCGATAATGATTGTACCTATAGTAACTCCTTAAATATCACTATTTATGTGGCTTTCCTTGGACAACTATTGTTTTCTTCCTCCAAGTTATGTATCTGATTACGACAATTTTGAGTAGTTGTCTTTCCAATTGTGCTCTCGTAGTTTTTAATGATTTTTTTCTCGTTACGATCACGTCTTTGTTTGGGTTCGTTCTGGCACGCATTACAGCTAACGAGGAACACTGCGCATTTTTCCGAGACTAGTCTGAACTTGCCTTGCAACAGCTATCCGTATCGAAACTTCTTGTGATTACCAAGTAATTTTCAGCTTTTAAAAGAAGCATGCGGTGTTCAAAATCAAAGAAAAATATCTATTTTGTCTTTTAAAAATTATTCGATCGGTATGTTGAAAAGAAGTACTTTTTAGAAAGCCGTTTTATTATTCAAACATTAATGTTTCTCTCAACCTGATTTATGAATCCTGCCGAGAGACCCGGCCAGTACAGTAGCTAGCTAGCAGCTGGCAACAACAACCCCATGGGGCGAACTGCCTTGCAACCCATATATTTATATCAGCAGTTCGGATTGATTCAGGATGAGCTAGAATATGATTGGTAACAATTAAATACTTAAGTTTTAAGGTGGATTGATTTTAGTGGTGTGCAAAACTGCAATTTCTTACATATTTCGTTATTATTTTCGGAGCGTCGGTTCTCAAAAAACGAAACCGGGACCCGACGGCAACGGTCGGGTCCCGGTGTGATCGACCGTACCGACTCAAGCCTAGCTATTGAACGCTACAGATAACGTTGCACATACAAACATAGACATATAACATACATGTAGATGTATTTAGGTACACATGCAAGCATTCATAATGTCAAAGTGGACTTTCCTAACAAACAGATGTATGGATTGCATTGATGAATCATGTCGATCCTTGAACAGCAAAAAAAGATATATTACAAGTCACAACCTATGTACAATAAATGTAGTTATTATACCGGTAATATCTAAATTTCACAATTCACTATTGAATACATGCGTAGATTAATTCATGGCTTTATATTCTACATTCATAAAGGTAGCACAAAATTTGTATGATCATATATTCTTAGTACATGTAACTATTTCTCAAATTTGTCTCTTCTCAGTACTTTATGATATCTAATATTAATATAATGATATGTTAATAAGCCTCAAACAAGCAATAATACATATTGCAAATTACAAGTTAACGTTATCAATTATTAATTAAATTTCTGCCAAGCAATGAATAACTATCTTAAATATAAGATCATGAAGAAATAGACTTGTCAAATGTTTTAGGGAAAAAATGCACATCATCTAGTCTCTTGATCCATCAGACATTAATAGCCCGGCTTTGTTCCACCACTAGAAGTCTAATTAATTTATGGAATCAGAGAACATGGAAGACTCCATCTCACCAGACAGTCTAAACATGATAACATATCATCTGGAGACAAGAATATAATAAACCTTCTTGTGAAACACCAACGCCTGACTGCATCCAACCATATCCACCCCCTGCATCTGCATGATGTAATTTGAGAGCACATCATGTATGACTGAATTTTTGACATAGAGCTTTACATGAACTATGTCATTTATATTTATTATGTTGAGTTCCCAGTTCCCAATTTTCAATTCCCAACATTCTGGTTTGTTGAAAAACACATCTACATGTGTATAGAGCAGCAGTTTTCTGATGAAAACAAATTAAAAGTGTAACAACCAGCTATACATCTTTTGCTCTTGGTGTACAGGGTTATACTATAAGCTTCAAATAATTCTTCTATTGTATTGCGGTTTTAAAACATACCCAGTCAACTTGTGGAGTAGACTACAGTACTTCAGACCTGGGTTCCATGTGAGTCCTGGGTTTTAATGTTATCATTTTTTTTAATGCATACGTCCTTAACCATTTACCTATAGAAGTAATAGAATGCCAGGTGAAGTTTTTCAGGTTGATTTGATACATTCTATCTACACAAATTATTTTCAGGTGATAGGTACCGGTACACTTTAAAGAAAAGGTCGAGTTCTAGGAAGGGTGAAAAATAATTTATGAGAGCTATCATTGTTATTGTGCAAGTGTGGAAGAACATCAGATAAAACATGTTCCCTGAAAAGCATGGCTCTTCAAATGCCTTTATAGTCTAAAAATATGTAACAATAAAAATCGGGACAGATTTTTATGCCACATGTTCGTCTAGTCCCATAACCCCATACCAAAACTTTGTATTACCTTTAAGAGAGCTATTTTACTCTAGGCGCCAGTGAGATCCGGTATGTCATAAAAGTCTCATAAATGTTTATCTGTCTCCCTGATGTTATGGTTACATTAATCGCATTTACTATCCGCTTTATAACACTTTGTTTATTGGTTGACAAATGTATATGACTTCTGAATATTGTGTTGAAAGACACTTTTGGTTTCAAACAAAATTGCACATTGAGTCCAATCTACATTTATGAGTGCACACACACATTTTTATTTGTAATGATGTTGATATATTTTTTTATAGTTTGATTAGTTATCTGTTGAATATTTTCAAAAGAATCACGTTTATGGAATATTTTCTGAATTTTATGCCATGTCTTCTGTAATCAAATCTATAAAATATGTAATGATCTCCATAATGACCAAATAATATGAAGGATCTTGTTTAGTGTAAACAACTAATGTTCACAGAGTATGATTACGTGCAGGAAATGAACGTGTTCGTTACCGTTTTACTAACAGTCTGAACTCTAAATTACTACATATACCGGGTATATGTGTGTACTGGGGTTTAGTAGTTGGTAGGTGATTGTGGGGCTACATTTGCATAATATAATATATTTTGAAATAGAAAAAAAAGAAATAGAAAACATTACAAATTAAGATTTTTTTTAATTTTAGCAGCAAGTCAGCAACAGAACCTCATTTCGCAAGAAATATTGACAGCAAATCTATAAAATCCTTGACACAAGCAATAAAAGGAACGAGACAGTGATATTGACACAGATATCTTTGTCAGGAGGAATGCCACATGAAAGAGATAATGAGACAAGATACTTATAAAACTCAAAAACAGGAACTGGAACTACACTGTACATGTACTTAGTCTGAATTATGAATCAAATTTTAGTCTGCATGTTGAACTATCACATTTTGTGTTACCGGGTACCTATGTTCAAGTCAAATGTTCTATTCTGTACCCATCTGTATCGTATTGATGTTTATAATCTATAATCTTGTACTGACATGTAAATGAAACAAATTTCCAATGATTGGACAATAAATTTGAATATGAATGAATATGAATATGAATAAAAGTTTGAAACAAAACCTGTCATTCTGACAAAAGTATTTCAGGCACATTCACTTTAAAAAATACAAAGGTATCTTTCTTCTTCTTGACCAAACAAAAATCAGTTCCCACAATCACCATCATCCACTTCTAAAAGGTGTCTCACTAATGAACATATCTGACGACAAAATGCATTTGAAGAATAAAAGATAACAAGAGCCAAGCTCACAATGACGGAAATTAAAATGATGAGACATGATTAGCAGCAGGTGACAAAATACGAGCGAGGGCTTTCCCTCCACCCGACAAGAAGTAATCATCCTCCGCTCACTCTCCTGAATCCACCTTTATCTCAGTTCACCCACCGTGATGGAATGGTGACTCATTGCTTTATTCTGAGAGCAAAACGTCATATTTGTTACATCACAGAATGTAATTCATGTGTTAATCCCATTTCATCCTTCTTTTTATTAAAAAAAAAACAACTTCCAGTACGTGTAAATCTATTGGATTAATTCAAACATCAGGAGTTTGTAATAAAATATATTGTGATTAAATCTTGCTTGTTCTATATCTCATGATCCTATCTCTTGAAAGGCCAATTCATACTATACAGCATACATCAGGAGGTAAACCCCTTTTAATTATACTGGCACAGAAAATCAAAATAAATCAGCATGGTGTGGTTCCCAAAATTGTGTCTGGTACAACACAATATCAGCTATATTTTTCAGCAACAAAAATGAATACGGTGCCCCTTCCCATTAATTAATTTTGCTGTTTTGTCGTTATTTTTTCTTACATATTTCTTCTCCATTTAAGTGGTTTATTGTGTCATGTCTGAATAGGGGCTTCAAAGTATGTTATGCAAACTGGTGCTAATGATGACACATGTATGCAGGAAGAAGAATGGACAATGAGTGATGCGATCACGATCAGCCACTTGTTGCATTTGTTACCATAGCGATCACTATATTGTGGCTCCAGTGCCATTTGAATTATACTGAACTGTACTCCCAATGAGTACCGTCCCTACAGGAAGCCCTCATTCAAACCTAACAAGTCCTCTGGTAGAAAGATACCAGCAAGTGGCAACTCAAATGTAAGCATATATGGGAAATGAAATGAAAGTCAGAGGACAGAACAAAAAATAGGAATATCCTAAATCAAAATGACATCATTCCACAGCTCTATGACTGTGAACACAGTGCAGCAGATCCATTGATCATTTATAAGTAAATTTGGAAAATATCAAAATTATCTTACCTGAGACTTGAACTGTGAACTGAATCGTCTGTGGGATATCTGATCCTCTGAGAGTAGGATTGAGTCTGATTCCACCTGTGGTCGTGTTAAGCATCAGATGCTGATTGGTGTTCCCGCTCGTGATCTGATACGTCAAGGTGTCAGAAACATCAGGGTCCGTTGCAGGAACCCGTCCTATATCCTCCTCATGAAAGTATCCTACATAATTGTTAAAATAGATCTCAAAGTCTCCAAGGATGGGTGCATTGTCGTTGACATCGAGAACCTGGATGTGAACCGTAGCTTCAGCAAAATATGGGACGTTCGTCGCATGGACGATGATCTCGTACTGATTCCTGGCTTCGTAGTCAAACATTTCCAAAGAGATGACCAGTCCGGTGTCCGGGTTGATTTCAAAGAAATCCTGATCACCCCTGACGATGGTGTACTGGACATGAGCGTTGAATCCAGAGTCGGGATCTGAGGCTACCAGTTTCATCACCTGCTCCCCAGGATCGCGATTCTCATTGATCGTAACGTAGTAGTCCCGTTCACCAAACACTGGTGGATTGTCATTGATGTCAGTGATTTCTACCGTTATCTCGGCTGAGGTCCTCAGTGATGGTACACCCTGGTCATATGCATAAGCCACCAGGATGTATTCGGCTTGGTACTCACGATCGAGCATAGAGGCAACCCGTATGACACCTGATGTCTCGTCAATTGTGAATCGTCCTCCCCCACTATCACCATCTACGAAGGTGTACTTGACATCACTGTTTGAACCTATAATGCATATAGAAATAAGAAAATTGGAAAATTAAAGTTTGTTTCTGTCTCACGATACAAAACATTTAGTCAACTTCAGTCGTCAGAAAAACACATTTATTGTAAATTGAAATTACTTAATTTTAGAACAGCTTCTAAAGGTCTGTAAGACAAGAGATTTGTTTTCACTTATTTGTTTGCCCATCTTTCGACAAGAAAAAGATCTTCCTATTTAAAGGGAAATCATTTGGTAATTAGTAAATATTGTGAAAGTTTTTATGATATCAATGATATAAATATTGTTTGGATCCTGGAAAGAATTTTGATCTTATTCTTAGTAGTTGAATATAAAAAATAGTCTTTTCCCCTTGATTATCTTTTCTTTGCATTATTTTTTTGGAGTTTTTCTTGTTACTTTGAAGTTACCCTGCGTTGAACCTTTTCATTCAAACACACATTCACAATTTGTGTATTTTCCCAACTCTGGCACCGGTTAAACACATAGTGTATCAACAAGAATAATTGGAATAACAAGAAATAAATGAAGGATAAGATTTAGACTGTTCTAACGAAAAAAAGGTGAAGATACTCTTAATAGTACGCAATGATGTAATCCCACCGCTGCCACCAGTTATAGGCCACTATGTAACTTTTCATATCAATTTTGATAAATGAGGTATTTCCCTGGTCCTGAGGTGTTCATTTGTATGAGGTTCATTTTAATAATGTGTAATATACATGTATAGCGCCAGGCCTTAAAAACAATTTTTTAAAGAAAATATGTAGTCCATGACTATTGGAGGAGCAGGTGCCTTTGAATGTTTGAAACAGATACATGTAAATGGCGTCATACAAGTCCTGTGGATCATCAAATACCTTAACTACTTTGCACACATATTGACAGAGCATTTTAACAAGATAACCATTAATAGTTGCACTCTGCTCAATTAAAACCATCACCCACTTAAACACTACTGCCATTAAAGCTCTCCAACATGTACACACATTCTAATGACCATCTATAAAGTATGCAGATACACACACAAAATAAACCAATTTACAATAGAGATCATGAATCAATGGAGGTCTGGTCCATTGACTCATCCTGTTTGGACTCAGTTACATGAGCATCATGGTGCTCTATGGATGGCTGCTTTTAGCGATAGAATTTGAATATCAATAGATACACCTTTTGTGAATGAGGGTTCAGAGATCCTACACACACACACAAACATCACACAATAAGAGATTGGGCTTAGCCAATCAATGCCAATTATCATTCTTGATCCTCCCTTGGATTGGTGAAAGCTTGGGAGTAGAAAGATAATCAAACATGTGGCTTTTTAAAAATCCCCCATGTCCCATTGCTTCTCTTTAATTGTTTTGCAGATAGCACATGATAAGAATTTGTATGATTCTGGAAGTCTCTGATACACTTGAACTTTCTTGAATTATAGTAATATTTTGATCACAGATAAGCAATTGTCAAGGACCTTAGTATAAAACTCTGAACATAAATTAGTTTGTCAATGAAATGTCAACTAATATGAATTTCCCTACAAGTTTTCACCCAAGTTTGTAGGTTGTTCCACAATGAAGTAGACTCATTCATCTTTCCCCTCTGCTATATCTAAAAATTTCTACCCCTTTTCCCCTGTTTCTGTTCCTTGCTTATAATTTGCTTAAGATATGAGGACAAAACAAAGTTATTACTGAAACACGATTTTAATTTTAAAACTTAAATATGTAATTATATATCACTAAAAAATTATTGCCTTATCAAGCTATATTATATGTTGGCAAAGGTAATTACTCTATAACCTAGAACCTACCTACATGTAAATAGTGCAGAGTTGTGATGCAGCTCATAAATTCAATATGATCTACAATCGAGTAATGGTTGATGAGTACAGGTGCATATCAACATCTTTATTTTACTTCTCATTTAAGTAGGCCTACACATTCAAAGAGTAACATTTGATATTTGAGATCTATAAGCCTTGTATACATTTGTAGGTAACTCATCTTGGAATTGTCATTGTCCCTCTATCTACCGGTACATGTATGTAAACTTCAAAGCATGATCATCCTGACTCATATTTTCTGTTGCAAATAAATAATGTATCTTTTATGGTGTATAAATTTGTATAGAGGTAGTGTTACATGCACATGTGACAGTGTACATGTACTGTATATGAACGATGTACATGTACACTGTAAAGTACTGTAGTCATCACATTACTGCTTCACCAGTCGGACCAAAGATCTGGCCTAGCTGTCCGCTGCATCTCAAGGGTCATTTTAGCTGCCTCTGCTGCATAGGTTACCATGGGAACTACCTACTTTATTTTTCCAGGTGCTTCAGACCAGCATACATGTATTTTATAAATATGATGATGATGATCCACAGCACTTGTATGGTGCCCTTTATCTGTTTCAAACATTCAAAGGTGCATGGATAGTTGGATACCCATACACAATGGCAAATGCAACACCTACGGCTGTTGGTAGAGTTTTAAGAGACAAAAGTTTAATCAGAATATACATTTTCAAAATTCTTAAATTAACCAAAAAAAATTCTGGAATAAGTTTCAAGGAATCCCCCAGATTACCGCCTCCTAAAAAAAACATTTTAATTTTTTTTTGGATAACATTCACTGTAATATTTTTCTCTTAAATGTTTATAGTTTAGCCTTTCATGTAATGTTACTTCCATATATAAATTGAAATAAATGTGCATAAATCTTTTCTTAATTTTTAGGGCACATTTCTTTAAAAAATTTCGCAAGTCAGATTGGAATGTCTTTTTCCCAATTGTGATTTTATTTTTCAAAGTTATATACAAGTACATAAATATTTGGATGACAGTCTGTAAAAAACCTAAATTATTCAGCCCTAAAAATATCAGGCCCTTGTTGTTTCTTCACTCCATAAACTATATACCGTAAATCTCCGTGTATAAGGCGCAATTTTTTGCCGCCAAAATAATTGAAAGTAGGGGGTGCGTCTTATACACGGGTACAGAAAAAAACAGATTTTTTTTTTTTTTTTTTTTTTTTTTTTTTTTAAAGTTTCGATTTATGGTGCTATGCCTGGCAATGTCTCCCAGCTCAGTAATCGGTGTGTTAACTCACTACTCGGAAACTTTAACAACACTCAAATTTGTCTGTCATCTTGATTTGAAAGTAATCTTTCTAATAGATCTCAATATGTATAGTTTACATGTATAATAATAATTCCTCCAAAAAAAATTTTATTACACATGGTGTACCACAAGGTTCTATCCTAGGTACTCTATTGTTTTTAATTTACATTAATGATCTTACACATTCTTCTAAAAACGACATTGTTACTATTATTTGTGACAAATTCACAAGCACAAATCGGCGCCTTCAACTGCACCTCGATGTTAAATGAAGGTCCTTCCCCGCGTGGGTTTTCGGCAACAAAACAACAACAAAAAAACAAAAAATGTCTTATACATGGAGATTTGCGGTATTGTAATATAATAGTTTTGTCTAATTATATTTAAATTAAAACTCAACAAATTCATTTCCTTTCCCAAAGGTACATGTATTTTCCCAAGAAGATTGGAATGTCTTCTACCAAATAAAGAATCTCAAATCACATTCAATTCATTCTCTTTATTCTCCAAGTCAGGGCATTGTAATTACGGACATCGACTTTTGTATCGTCTGGCACCTACTGCCTAAAGTCCACAAAAACTGGGGTTTTCTTTTCTCAGTGCCCCTCTGCATGCACACTCCATCAATGAGTAAATAGACAGAACAACCATACAGTCCAATGGGTGTGAGTCAACACTTCTGGACTCCCTTTGTCCCATGCTAAAATCGCATTTGAATAAAAGAGTCCCTTTTGTACACATGCGTCTGAAGTAACTGCCCAATTTGTGCGGACTATGAAACTTGTCAACATCATCCTTCATTTAGGGAAGATTAAATACTAAAGAATCTTGGTTGCCCTATCTAAGGTTCAAAGTGCTCCACCTGTACCTTGCATACATGGATGCATTTTCCAATCTAAAAACAAAATATTCAAAAATTTCAATAAAACACTAAAAATATCCTGGGAATTTCTCAGGAAAAAAAAATGCATTTTCGCTTTGCATATTTGATAGACAGTACATCTTTTATCTGGTGCTCCTGAAAGAAGATAGATATTTCTCACACTAGAGATATGGAACTGCATTCCAATTTTCAATGGCATTTATGTATAAGACCATCTATTATAACATGTTTAAATGTATGGTATGTATTATCATTTTTGTTGATTTTTTTTGTTGCTTTACAATGTACAGTAGTAAAGCAAAATACAAGCAATTTCTAGATCCAGAACTATAAACACCAAACATCATTTTTTTCAAATTATGTAAACTGCAAACCATTTCTTTTTAAATCTAAAGATGGAAAATTGGATGGCAGTTTACATACTGGTAGATGTTCTTTATTTGCATTGTCCAGCGTGATATCAAATACAGCTTATTTCTCTTGTATATTTCTAAGAGCCAACATAAGGATCTGCATGTACCAAAAAGAATGTAAAGTGAGAGTTCTCTCCATTATATGGGCAATGACCCGCAACATGAAATTAAATCTCATATCATATGTACACTGTAGATTAGATGACTTACAATTCTAGATGTAATTCAGTATCTGCATAAAGAAGTACTACCGGTAGTAATACTGTCCCTGCACACGGCGTATCTTTGATCTGTCTGCCGCCATCTTCCTAGGTTTACAACATTTGCATAAGTTGAATGATGCTGCCTGATTACTGATCGAGCACTTTGTTGGATTGTTGCAATGGCAAAGGATGCATAGAATATGTTTCCATGATCGGTGAAATACAGTTGATCCCCTAGAGTTAGAACTCCTTCCTTAAATTTAACTGAATTATTCCCTTCAGTCTCTACCTCATGTACCAATCAATTGTAACATAAATGTACATTTCTTTTAATTACAAAGTATATATCAAGTCCAGTATAATTAACAGCACATGTATGTTATAGACTGCCTCAAATATTATAAAATCATAAAAAGTTACATTTAAAGTCATATTCAGCCTCCATAAGCATTGCCATTTATCATCGTTCTTAAATAAAATATAATACGCAATATAATTTTTGTTGAATAATCTAGAACCTTTACTTATATTTCCTCTAATTTTTTTAAAATCTTTTTTTAAATCCCAATTTATTTAATAACTTTGTAAAACAGCTATTACATGTAGCTAACAAGAGCAATCGGACCCAAGAGTGGTGAATAAATAAATCAAATCAAATCAAATCAGTAACTGCAGGTTTAAGGAAAGAATTACTACGAGTACATTTAAGGGGCAAATTTAGATAGCATTGTAATTAGTAATAATAAGCAAAATGGCAAAAAAATGGCAAATATAACGGCACAATACTTTGGGGGGCACTCAATGAATCATGCAGGTCTACATGAACACAGCTTCATTTAGTTTTAGCAACCTCCTTCTCATGACTATTAGGATCAGGGACTCAAGGAGATCTTGTTAAAATCCCACTCCCCAAGAAAAACATTTCATTTATAAAATTACATGATAATCACAGTGAAGAGTTTAAAGGACTTAAATAAATTTTCCTTGCAGTTCATTTAAGACTTCACAAAATGAATGGTATAGTAGAACATAAATAACAGGAAATACTATTTGTATGAAAATAATTGATACAAACCTTGATCAGCATCAGATGCAGACATCGTGATGACACTAGAATAGGCTGGAGAATTCTCTTGGATTTCGGCGGTAAAGCTGGTCTGTTCAAACACTGGAGCATTGTCATTTATATCCTGGACTGTGACTTGAACAAATGCTCTTGACTGCTGCGGGTTTATTCCATGATCACTAGCAGTCACGTACAAGGTATACGACGAGATCTCTTCACGATCTAACAGAACCTTGGTGACAATCTCACCACTCTCTTCGTTGATTTCAAACTCAGGAGAAGGATCCATACTGTAGCTTACTTCAGCATTAGCACCGGCATCATTGTCTGCTGCAGACACTGTAACAATAACCTCTCCGATGTCAGCACCTTCGCTGACGTAAACATTGTAGGGCGAGTTTTGAAATACTGGAGCAAAATCATTAACATCGGTTACGTTGACGTACACAGTACAAGTGCTTTCAAACTGCCTGTCTGATGCTGTAACTGTCAGAGCATAAAAGGACTTGCTATTGTAACTCAGTTGAGATGTGACAGTAATTGTGCCTTCATTGTTCTGGGTAAGGATGTTGAAAGGGATACGACCAGTAGGGTCAAGTGCATCTACTATCCTATAGGAGATAGTGTTCTGTTCATCAGGATCTGTTGCTGTAACGGTTATCACCTCAAAACCATGGTAAGCATTTTCAGCCACTGCAGCATGGTAGACTTCTTCAGAAAAGATCGGAGCGTTGTCATTCACATCAGTTACAGTGATGGTGACTGAAGCAGTCGACGAACTGGGGGATTCCCCATGATCCACAGCAATAACATTAAACTCCCAACTATGTCCAGACTCTCTGTCAAGACTGACACTGTTTGTTATAGCACCAGAAGTAGGATTAATTTCAAAAGGAAAGTCATTGGGAGGGTTTGGGATAGAGAATGTTATCCTGGCATTTTCCAACTCATCATCATCTCTTGCCATCACAGACAATATGGAGTGCCCGACATCAACATCTTCCCTCACTATACCCTGGTAAACATTCTGGGAAAACTGAGGACTGTTGTCATTCACATCCAACACTGTTACTGTGACAGTCGTGGTGTTCTCCCTTGGTGGATTACCAGAATCTTGGGCACGAATGCTCAGTCTGTAACTTCTTGTAGTTTCAAAGTCTAAGGAATTTTGAAGGGAGATGAAGCCATTGACCGAATCAATCCTAAAGCGGTTTTCAAAGTTGCCGTGGGTCAGACTGAAGTGGACATCAGCATTTGAGCCTTCATCTGCATCTGTGGCCATGACATGCAGGATCTGGCTTTCAGGGTCACCTGGACTGACATCCTCCCGTACAGATACCTCATAAGTCAACTGAGAGAAGTGTGGTGAGTTGTCATTCAAGTCAAGAACTGTGAGTAGTACCTCTGCCGTTGAATTCCTCTTTCCAGGATCGGTACCCATATCTTGAGCCATCACTAGGATATTATATCTCTCAGTCTGCTCCCTGTCCAGTCGCACCAAGGTCTTGATCTCTCCACTCGTCGGATTCATTGTGAAGACATCATTTGGGCTCTCGTTGTTGACAATGCTGTACCTTATTTCAGCATTAAGTCCATCATCATTGTCTGATGCCCGCACCCTGACAATCAATGTTCCTGGATTCTGGCCTTCATTAGTGGTCTCTACATAACTTGGTTGCTCAAAAACAGGAGTATGGTCATTGCGGTCATCTACATTGACTGTCAGGTAAACTTGAGCAGATTTTGGAGGAGTCCCATGGTCTGTTGCTGTGAGACGAAATGAGTGAGATG
The DNA here is from genome assembly GCF_000002235.5 of Strongylocentrotus purpuratus. Classification (NCBI taxonomy): domain Eukaryota; kingdom Metazoa; phylum Echinodermata; class Echinoidea; order Camarodonta; family Strongylocentrotidae; genus Strongylocentrotus; species Strongylocentrotus purpuratus. The sequence goes on from NW_022145612.1 coordinate 56,888,924, forward strand.
GAATTTGCTCTCGATCAAGTGCCGTGGTGGTTGTGATTATTCCTGTGTTTTCTTCTACGGCAAACATATTTTGGCTGCGAGCATCACCCAGAGCAACCAGGCTGTATGACAGCCTACCATTATCACCATCATCATTGTCCGTTGCAGTGATTGTCGCCACAACAAATCCTTCATTTTCATTCTCAGGTATTTGACGGCTATATATAGGCTGGCTAAACGTTGGATATGTATTTCTAAGTTGCCTTCTAAAGCGCTTCAGTACCACTTCTCCATTTCCTGATGTATCTTCAGAAAAGTCGGCATTCAAACGATTGGTGTCTGATGCTCGCAACTCAATCAAAATGGGAACCTCTTCATATTTGTCCGACAAGTAAGATGGCGGTTTCGCTAAGCAAGATGATGGAATTTGCACTGATCCACTTATATGTTCCGACTGGTGCTCAAAGACACAAACCACATCTTTTTCTGTGCGTAGTTTACCTGACATAGCATCAAGATCAAAATCATGCTCTTTACCATCACTCAAAATGTATGAAATCGGACAACCTGAAAGTGATTTAGGAAGGAAGTTATTGAGGTTCAGCAAGACATCCCCAGGAAACCAGCAAGTCCCTTCTGGATATTCCATCATGATCTGCAGAGGTCGAGTTGCAGATAAAGGTGTGTGTTCAATATTATCCCTATCAAAATTCTTTTTCTTCGCTTTCTTTGGATGGCAACCGATCCCATGAACAGAAATTGCTATGGGTATCATAACATATGAGCCCACTTTTTCTGAGCCAGTATCTGTAGTTCTTCCACGAGTTTGCACATAAACCAAGAAAGGGTTTTCATGAAGCAAATCACACTCCATTATTTTTGACAAGGATAATTCCCCAGAGTTACTGTCAATTTTAATGTTTTCTTTGGCATCTTCTCCTGTTAATGATGGATGAAGAGCATATGACCATCCACTTCCGAGAGATGCGTTAAATACTGAATATCCCGGCTCCTCATAATTGGATAGATGACCATCGAAAGCTGCGAGGGCCGCCCCGTGAAACACGGCAGCGGCTAGCCACAGGATACGAAGGAGATGAGCCATAGCGGCAGGCAGCTCCATTTCAAACTTTCCGTTCGCTTTACGGAGTTACAACGGAAACTTACGGGGGGCTCTCCCCGTCACAATTGGTCCTTATTCTACTTCACCTTCAGCAATTAAACGCGTCCGAATCTCGAGATATAATCCAAGAAATATATTCACAAATTTATTATCCATTCGGTGAGAATAAAGCCCAAATTTCCATTGTGATTTCTTAAACGGAGTTTCCACCAGTTCTGTTTCCGAAGTCGCTGTTATCTCTTACCCGAATTTTGGCGTCGCCGATCTTAGAGTTTGGAAAATGACTCGAGCCGGTATCATTTTGATGCCTGCACGCGAGATGGCGCAGTAGCTAATTGGAAGATGCGACAGGTGTATATTGGTCTACTACAATGAACTCTCACACTACGTGTAGCGTTAGAGGGGGTTAGAGGATAGTGGTCTAATATGGGCTCATCGATAGCACGGAGGACAAAGTTTATGGTTCGAATCTCATGACGCTTGGAATTATCTTGATAGAAATTGAATTGTTGTAGATTGGAGCAGTGGCAGTGGTGGTTTTGCCGGAGAAACGTGCCCCCTGAATACAATAGGGAGAAATGGGATATTTTTTTTTTTTTTTTTTTTTTTTGGGGGGGGGGGGCATTTTTGGGGGGGCTTTACTCTCTCTCTGTGTTTTTATTTGTTAGAAAATGTTTCACTGAAAATTGAAAATTGGCACAACCTCGCTGAATTGAATTGAGTGGGGGTAGTTGCAAATGCAAGTGAAGGGTATAAAATGGGGTTCACAAATAAAGAGACTAGAGAAGAAGGGAAAGGGGTCGAAGGGAAGGCCCCCAAAAGATGATAAGACACCTCTCTTTTCGTGCCCTATGGTGCACCTAGCTTTTCAAATCTAATTTCCATCCATTTAGTGCAAGTGGTACAACCTAATCCTTGATCGGCCACTCAACACTACACCATTGACTTTATACTTACTTACTTTAAGTATACTTGAGTCTAGAGACTAGAAGCTTAGCTTATTTGTCCCTTTTAACTGTTCCATCCCGTCTCAAGTATGCATGGTTCACTGAAGTTTGATGGGATTGTTTCTCCATTACCTTTCTAGGGATGACTTGGTTAAATGGTGGCAGGATTGACTACTTCCTTAGGCAGGGCATTCCAATTATTTGCACTCCTTATTAAGAAACTATACTGCCTAAGTCCTGTATTGAAATGTTGCTTGATTATCTTGAAATGGTGGCTTCTTAATTGTTGTTGAGCCAGTCCGTGGCTTGTTGGAAGAATTTTGAGGGAATTACTCTGTTGAAATCTCTCAGGATTTTTAATATCTTTAAGGGAGGGGCACCAGCTCATTTTTTTTTTCTGGGGAGGGGATGGTACACTTACCCCGACACTGGCCCCCGGTCCGATATTTCCGCCAATCCATGTTCACTCTGATATAGACCCTATAAAGGACACTTTTGAAACTTTTCAACTATTCCGCCCTCTTTCGGTGTATGCTTTATATTGTACTGAGAGCTCTAGCTACCTAGTCCTAAGCAGAGATAAAATGGGCGGAGGCAACATGCCAGAGTCCAAGGGAAAGGCCATATTTGTTGATAAAAAGAACGAATGGACCGAGACAGGACTCCGATATGCCTTCGCAGGGATATCATGCATGTGTGCTGCATTCGGTAAGACAATCAAACGCGTTTTTGCACATTTCTTTTGTCACATTTTCGGGTACAAAACTTTTCGCCACCGGCCCCTCTGCAGTCCGACATCACCGGTGACTGAAGGGCTGGGTCCCCGATAACTCCGGGAAGCTCCGACGCCGGTGTTGGAGCTTCCAGGAGTTAGGTCTCCGACTACGTCGTAGCTAAAGTCGCTGCTATATGAATATGTCTAAACCTAATTTGTTAGACGTAATTCTAGATCTAACAAGTTAGAGATCTATTAATTTAATGAATTACTTCCTTCTTTTTTGTCATACAGACAGATTTAACAGTATATCTGATATAACAGATCCCAAATGAAAACGATGAACTTTAACTTTAGTATGAGTAGACCTACAAGAAGATAGACCAAGAAGATAGACCTGGAAGCTCGAGTGCTGTCTCAGCATTCTTCCAGTATTTGCGGTAAAGGTAAAGGTAAAGTGTCACATAGAGACTAGCCTAGACCGAAAATGTTGTCTCTTTCGTTCGTTGGCCTCTGATTTGAGTAGAGATGAGAGGCCTAGTAGTAGGGGCAAAAAGCGCCAGTGTTTGAAAACGAGGCTGAGGCCGGTTGAACGTAAAGCACATGCACGGAGATGTAAGCTTTGTAAGCTTTACTATGTGCTACATAAATAACAGTACAATGTTTTTAAATCAATGTTAACAATATCTGTACTAGTATAAACTTACTATTTATTAATTGAATTTATTACTTACAAATGTTATTCTTCAAATTAGTAACCAATCCGATCGATGTGACCAAAATTCGTATGCAACTGGAGGGGGAGCTCAACTCTGCGAATGCTAGGTCAGCTTACCAGCAGAGATACTACAAGGGAATAATCAGAGGAGCGTTGACTATCGCCAAGGACGAAGGAATCAGAGGATTGTATAAAGGGTCAGATATATAATCCTTTCCTTGCACTTGGAGTGTTAACGAAACCATAATATCGTCTGTTTGGAGCCAGAAGGGTGTTAACTCGTAACATAGAGTTGCCTCCCTTCTGGCTCTGAACAGACAACTAGTTTATTGACATCCCAATGACACCTGTCATGCATGTGTTTATTTAATATGATATGTTTCTCTTGGATCATTGGATGTCAGCAAATTTTTATGATAGTTTTATGAGACGCTACCTTTCATATCTTTGATCCTTACTTTTTACCACTAAATATCAACTATTGTTATATACGCATTTATAAGAATATAATTTTACACATTTACAAGAATAGAACAGTGTGATATATTCAAGAGTGTCTAAGACTGAATCGAATGTTTAAGTGATGAAATCAATCATACAGTGCATTGATTGTGTCATTTTTAACCCTGTACAGTGCATACATTTCCTGAAACTGATATTTACTCTTCATTTTAGAACCATTCAGTAGATTACAAGGCATAAGTAAGACTGTAAATCACACGTTATCAAGTTCAGTATATTGTTCACTCATCCGAAAATGACATCGGAAAAAAACATGGATGCAATTTTCAATGTGTACGAGGTACACAGTTTGCTTGCATTACAATACAGTACATTTTCTTTCTATAATTATGAGCATTATGATGGAGATTATAGAGGAGTATCGAAGTTCAGGATTATTTAATTTTTTTCATGGAAGTTGGTTATTTGATAAATGAATGATCTTTATTAAGATCAGGCAGAAATTTCATATCTTGCATTCTTTCTCTTGCAGAATCACTCCAGCTCTGGTAAGAGAAGCCAGTTACAGCTCCATCAGGATCGGTGCTTATGAACCTATCAAGCATCTCTTTGGTGCTACAGATCCAGCCCACACCCCACTCTACAAGAAAATTGCATCTGGGGCTACATCAGGTATGATATCTCGCACATCAAGATTCTACGCCTCTGATTTGCCAAAACATCAGGCATGAAAGTTCCTATCGACTGCTGGGCAGTGTGGCAAAAATAGTGCCTGGGCTTAGTTAAACTTGTGTATACATTGTGAGGACATGGTAGATGCACATTGAGAGACATGCACTTCTCTTCAGTAAAGTTGCCTTTAAATTAATACATTTTGACAGGCACTTTTTTCCATAATATCCCTTATTAAGTATCAACATGCGGGATGCAGAGAATAAATCAAATATTGACTGCACATTTTGGGGGTCAATGTTAAAACTATAGCTCTTCGATCTCGAACGCAGTGTTTTAAAATTGCCAGCTCTGCCTGATATAATAGGACTTTGGTTGTGTAAGTGAGATTTCTGAGATTTCAGTCTCCTGCCTACCAACCCATTGAAAGGTAATGAATATACATGTTCCCTGCACCACTAAGATTTTAAATAGTAAATTTTCATACCAATAAAACCAAAACGGGATGGACAAGAAACTGAGCAAAGAAGTGGCATAGCCCTGGATGGCCAAATCATTAGTGGGGTTGGAGTTGGTTTGATATATCTTTGTCCCTGTGACATTTGACCACTTAAACTAATGACTATCCGTGCCTTTGGTTGTGTTAGGTGCACTAGGCAGTTGGATAGCAACCCCAACAGACCTGATACGAGTTAGACTCCAAGCAGAGGCCAAACTAGAGCAAGGACAGCAGCCAAGGTACAGGGGCTTCCTGCATGCTTTCACTGATATAGCCAAAGCTGAAGGTCTGAGAGGGCTGTACAGGGGTACCATCCCCACAGTGCAGAGGGCCATGATTCTTACTGCTGCTCAGGTATAGTAAGAGCTTCCTTGAGAAGATTATGTGACATTTGCTCTGGGGCTTACTTCCTCAAAGATACAGGGTTAAGATGAGCATTGCAGTGTGGTTTCAGGTTAGGTTCAGGGGCACAAAGAAGACAAAAGACCTAATGCATGGCTGATCTTCAACGAAACGGAGTTAAGTCTTTTGTTAACTCTGTTCTTTGCTATGGCAGGCAGCCAGTGAAAACGAACTCGTTTGATCAAAATTATTGAAATGCAAGCATTACTTTAAACAAACAGAACTTTGTTATTCCCGGCTCATTTTTCCTGATTGAGGTCTCATATGAAAGGGCAAAAATTGAACTTTTCAGAAATGTGATTTTCTCTTTGAAATTCAGATACCGCCCGCCAAATGACTTTTTGGTTTCCTCTCTTCAAATAGCTTTTAATCACTCATGCGTGAGATATGAATCATATTAGTTGCATCAAATGAAAGAGGAGGATCTAAGCTTTCCAAATATGTGTCATTTATTAATTATAATTGTGATTAAGTTATGATTAAACATCGATAGTTCTCGGTTTCGTTTTTTCTGGGACGAACTGTATATGAAAATCACTTACTGTCATCAAGTCAAAATTCATCAATTTATAGCAAACGTAGGACCTCCATTTTTCAATATGTTTATTTTAGGGGAAAGACAATTGCTATGGCGACAATTGCTATGGCAGCAATGACAACTACTGGAAACAATTTATATCAATGTTGGCATAGTGCGCTGACAAAATGATGCTTGATTGGATGCTAACTCATTTTTTATCAAGATATTTCGTTAGTGCTATTTTTTACAATAGTTTAACATCTTGCTACAGGGGGAGGAGCATGGCGTTGGGTAGAACAGGCTTTTTTTTTTTTTATAGATTGTTTAGATTTTCACATTAAACCCATGCTACCAGTAGATCTTTTGTAAAGATACATCTGATATTCTTCCTGTCTTTACTACTGTCAATTATGTTAACCAATTATGATTGCAGGGCCCTTAGGGAGAATAGTATGAATACTGATGAGGCTACCCTGGGTAAACAAGACAAATTATTATTATTATTAATTCTATTATTCTCTACAAACAAAGGTTCCGACATACGATCACACCAAGCACACCATGCTGAACCTAGGTTTGATGAATGAGGGCTTGAAGTTACACATCTTCTCATCCATGGTAGCCGGCTTTGTTGCAGCGCTAGCGACTTCACCGGTGGATGTCATCAAAACAAGGGTGATGAACCAGAAAATTAAAGGTAGGCTGAACAAAAAATGAAAGGATTTATAATGACAATGCTTTGTGTTTTTTAAAATTTAATCTTTGTTCCTCTGTAATTATTTTCTTTGAAGTCTGTAGTCTGTAGTTTGGTATGCCCCAAAACACACTTTCAGTTAGTGATTAGAAAGATATCATTCTATACTACTGCAGACAGTGGTGCTTTTTGAATTCTTTGTTCTCTCTTTGTACAGCGTTAAAACTATCATACAAGATGTGGAAGTAAGTTTGATGTCAGGTCACATTTTAATTTACCTCTGATGTCTTTTGCTGTGTTTTTCCTGTCAATATCAAGCTTTGTATCACAGACAAACCAAATTGCAGCACATAGATGTTGTAAAGATCCTTACCTCTTTAATATTGGCTACTGATTCTGTGTTTCATTTTTAAACATACCTCCTATTTCCTACATTTTTGTTTTGTTTGCCTAGATCTTCCAGTAGAACAGCGTGCATACAAGGGCTCTCTGGATTGTCTCCTAAAGACGGTAAAGTCAGAAGGGTTATACGGTCTCTACAAAGGTTTCTTTCCAAACTGGCTGAGGATAGGACCACATACCATCATCAGTTTCATCTTATTTGAACAGCTAAGAAGGTTAGCTGGTATAGACCCCATTTAACATAGGCATGCATTGTAGGTAGTCAGAATATAAATATAGATAGAAATAATATGCCTGCTCAGAGCCAGAAGGGCTTTAACTCATACAGAGTTACTTTTTAAAGAAAATGCCCATAAGGAGACTTAGGATTTTAGAGAAATTCATAGCAACATATAACCTACAAGGGATATTTTCAATAAAATGCAGCATTTCTAAATTGTTTGTAACTGAGTACTATTAGAGTCAGAGGTCAAAGGTATAGAATAGAGTTGAAGATGTTTATTAAATGCCTAATGGTAATGGGGAGTTTATTGTAAAGCATGGTGCAGAAAAGTAACTTTGCTTGTACTTCTTGGGTAACTAATTGATAACATGGTTTCATTACTTCTTTTTCTTTTTACTTTCTTTTTCTTCTCCTTCTTCTCTTCTATCTGTTACACTATTTACCTCAAAAGGGTGGCTTTGACTAAGTCTTTCAATGCATTATTTAAAGATTCATTTTGAAATGCTACTAAACATGCATACCTGTACTGTTCATGATGGGACAAAGCAAAAGTTTTGTGCAAAACATCAAGGCCTGAAATAGGTTTTTGATCGTACAAACTGTACAAATTTCACTGTGTGGTAATATATCATGAATTTATTTTTGAAATAACAGTAATGTATTACAGGCAAACTTTAACCTTATGCAAAAGAATAGGAAGCAAGTTATAGACTTTATATTTTTGTATATAAAGAAAGATGTTGTTTATATTGAGTGCTCCCAAACATATTGTAGTTTGGATAAATATTTTGGAATCATGAATTGAAAATGAATTGAAAATGAATATGTCTTGCATTTAAAATATGTTTTTAGTACATTGACATTTGTGTATTGTAGAGGTGTTGTGGTCCAGTGGATAATTCTCTGGACTATATACCACAATGTACGGGTTTCAAATCCCTGCCACAGCTCTAACATCCTTTGGCAAGACGTTAGATCTGCATTTGCCACACTCCACCCAGGTGAGGTAAATGGGTACACAGTAGGATTATTGTTTGAAATGCACTGTAAGCTGATAACGACTGGCGGAGCTAAAGCTAGGATAATAATTTCCAATGCTCTTTGGAAACGCATAGGGATGTTTTAATGTGATGTGTGCTATACCAGAACTACCTATTGAATAATCTGTTGACATATATATATATTCAATGCAATTTAACCGATGATGAGAATAACTTATCAATTACACTAATATTTATTGCAAGACGGTTTAATCAAAACTACCAAGAAGTGGAAGTGCACATAGCATCTATATTAATTTTGTCTATTCAATTTAATCATCCACATTCTAAATACATTCTCAATCAATCATGGTATTAACATCATCTCACAATGCTAGTAGTAAATAAAATGTTCATTTTTTGCTCTTCAAATAAAATGGCATTACCTTTGTATCACAGCATTTCCTGTTTCTATTCTACCTCTAACTTTCCTTTGATAAAAAAACCCAACTGTTATGTCATTGACAGTTGGGGCTTTGATAAAGCAAATATTTTTGGTATTTATCTGCATGATTGTAATAATACAAAATGTTTGCTTTGTATATTACAAAAATCATGCAGAAATGATATGTCATTTTATAAATTGGAATGAAAATTTGATTCCACAGCTATTCAAAATAAATGATCCACACATTTCAAATACATTCTCTATCAGTCATGTCATCGTTAGGGGCATTTCACAGCGCTACGACTAGTAAATGAAACATTCATTTAACATTCATGAAGCTTGCCATGCTTCTCTATCAGGGTTTTATTTCTATACTCTACCTCTCATCCTCGGTCAAAATGGTATTGTTTTCCATTGTTTTATTTAGGCAGATTATATAAAATTCAAACATCTATAATGTCTAGGGATGCAGAAAATGGTTTTAAAAACCTTGGTTTGCATCCCAGATATTTAAACAAAAGTTGATAAAACGCTATTTACAGGCAATTTCAAACTACAGTGTATATGGTCTTTCTGTGTCCCATACTTCCCCCAAATCATAGAATGAATAACAAATGAACATTGAAACTGATATTTTTCCATGATAATTTTGTCTGAACCCAGCTGTAGTAAAGCTAGCAATTTGATGCTACTATAGGGTGTACTACAATCTTTGATGTGGTCAATAATGTATGGGACAAAATATGTTGGACTTGCTCATACAGTAATTACAATATATATTTTAAAAACAAGTTTAAAATGGCAAGTATAGTTTGAGCTTTTTAAAATATTTTGTTTTATGTGCAAGATTTTAGTAATGATACAAATTTGCCTTTTATAAAATAATCATGCAGAATTGATATACTTGATAGATCATATATCCAAATTTCTCTTGAATTCATTCCAATAGATTTAAATATTTACAAGTAAATTATTGAAATTGTTGTATTTAAACACTGTGAAATCAAATGGAGACATAATTAGGAAGACTAGATCATGATTACCGATATCGTTTCTGTGGATAATGTATTCAAGTCAGCATTTGCTCAAATATTTTAATGATGTTTTTAAATCTGTATGTCATTTAAAGGAGGACCATAATGCTCAGTGTATCAAATGTCTTAACTGAACAATTTGATATATTTTGTGGATATTTATGCACAAATGATGAAGTTATGTATGAATTCATGATATGTGTTTACTTGTATTTTTGTGTTCTTTCAAACAAAAAAGTTTAACAAAGTTAATATTGTGCTGAATATTATGTGAGGCTGTTTCACAAGTTATTCTATGTTCGTGTATATATGAAGCTACTAGTGTAATAGCATATCTACCTCATTTAGTGATACAGGTTTTGTACTTCTACGAATGTGTGTGGAGAACTATGTACATTATTCATGGCGATTGTGAACAATATGAATGTATAATATTGCACAAAACACTTGCCAAGGTTAAATATGCAGTTCATTTTTTGTTTGCATCTCTAGCTAGTCAATGTATTCATGACACCGTATGACTCACTGTAAAGTCAACAAAAGTTCAGGTGTAGTGATAGTCTTCATTTACAGACTCTGAACTTTTATCAGAAATAGACCAGTTTACTAACATATTCCAATTCATGGATGTATCTTTCCTGGGGACCTACTGATGAGTTATTCCATTAACCCGTTATTAATGAATGAACTACGATACTCAGATTCCAGTCTGCAGCGTACATTACTTATTGGTATGTCGGGCAAGCCTCAGGTGAGCTTTCAGATTGACATTGTCAAGAACAACTATTTTTAAAAGTATGCATAAAATTTGAATATGTTTGTAAACCGGTCTATTGATAGAAGTTGAATTCTTGTCAAATAACTAATACTGTTACTATATAAAGGCCTTACTAGTTCCAAATGTCAATATACTGGAAATAAATTAATCTAAATGATTTAGAGATAATATTTGTGTATGTACCACTGAAGCGTGAAGAATTCCTTCTATGGTTATTCCAATTTCTCTGGCTTCTTGAATAGTTCTGATACTGTCTTGTCATGAGAGTATATTTAATGCCCTTCTTACATTTTGTTGTGGATGTTTTTATTAATAAACTAGACTACAATAGTGCACTGTTGTCAGGTATATAATGTCAATGGGAGATTTTTTAGCAACTTTTCTGTTAATGAATATAGCCTTTCTTAAAGTCTGTGTGAAGTGTAAAGGGTTTATATAATCAATTTGCCATAATTAGGAATGGTCAGATAAAACAAAAAATGATGACACCAGTAATATTGTACCGTAGTTGATATCATAATTTGCACAATTGTACAGTGTATGGATGCACACATTTTATATATTTTTTCCAATATTGACAAATGTAACAGGGTAAATGTGTATCTTCCAAGTATTTTTAAAGTATTCTTGATTTTTATAGCACATGTAATTTTTTAGTGTAAATGTACACAAGTGATTTGCTGAATTTTCATTCTACTGTGAATAAGCTGAATTGAACTGATTTAACTGTAAAATAGCAATATGAAGTATATTAAACATGAATATGAACTATTAAATATATAAAGGATGTATGTATTTATTTGTTATTGATGTGACGAAAAAATAACATCATGCTTCAATCAAAGAGAGTTGTACCTCAGTCACATACCAAACCAACTCTGAACTTTCTTTGTAAGTATTGTTCAAGGGTAACCTTTGTAATATGTTCATTTGTATGAAATCAGAAAAATAAGACAACAGAATGGCAGAGGTTTGAAATAAATTGGACAAATAAGAAGAGTTTGGAATGATTGAAAAATTAAAATCACTAAATCTATACGAATATCAAATTGGCAATTCGGTCAGTGGATTGTAACATAGTCACAGACTACTCTTTTGTTTGTTGTATACCTAAATATCATTAATTTCTGTTTGTCTCCTTAGTGCCTTCTTCCTTTAGGGACATCTCGAAATATATTAGGTAGCATATAGTTGTAGGTCCTCTTAAAAGGAAAATCCCTTCAGAGTCATACATCTTGCAAAAATGACATTTTAGACATTTTGTGTGATGAAACAAATTGGAAAGTTGTTGAATACTACGTCACAGTGACAGTACGATGCAGCCAATTTGAAATACCCATACATATAGTGATTCCAGCTTCCAAAATTCTTATTTTTTGTCTGATTTCTTTCATACTTTTACCATTCTGCTTTATTTTAGGGTAGTTGTTTATTAAGGTTGGATTTACCTCGCATCATTTTCATTGGTGTGACAGTCACTGTGACTGGGGTAGGAGATGGCTGTGAAGAGGAATGTATTACATGGAAGAGTAGGGTAAACGATAAAGGAATGAATCAGGAAAAACATGGAGAGGAAAAGTAGAAGGAAAACATGAAGAGGAAATGATGAGAGAATGATGATAATAATATGAGATTTGTAAGGCAACAAATCCTCTTGAAAGCAAATGCTCAAGGCCCAATTGTGAAACAAACAAAAAACAAACAAAAACATGGATCACATGAAAGCAGCTGCATTGTAAACAAAGGAACAGGAGTAAGATAGAACATAAGAAAACAAAGAACAATTAATTATTTATATGCCAAATTTAGACAGATACTTTTTCATAGTTCTGACAGTTTCCTTTAATCTATATTTATTCCATCAGAACTCACAAATCCATAATTATAAAATACGTCAAAGGGGTCTTATTCATCAGCCTTTTGCAAGAACAAATATCACTCTGACCTCTTTCCATATCTCTTGCATCAAAGAATGGAACAGTTTGCCTGATGATATAAAAAATAGTACAACTCTTTCTAGGTTTAAAATGTTATCTAAAACGTATCTACTAGAAAGACTGACATAATTTTTCTTTGTATCTTAATAATTTATCATTCTGAAAAAATGCTTTTGACCACCAAGGACCTACTCATACGAGTGTGTGTGTGTGTGCTCTTGTAATGGGTGTAATTTATGAGGCTTATTCTTTCATTTAATTTTTTCCAACAAATTTTGGTCAACAGCCGGACACCAAGGTTATGTACGATTCATTAATGTTCAAACGGCAATTAAAAACATTCAACACCCAGGATCAGTGAATGAAACACACTGAAAAATCAATTAGAGATATCATTCTCTCATTTTATTAAAAAAACATGGCAAAAATATGATAAATTGATATTTAAAAATACATGCGCTTCCCGTGTAACGTTTTAATGTCCATATATGGGCATTTTTCATGGCATTATGCGTGCTAGTGCAAAACAAAACCATGACGAGCCATAATGGATGGTTTGGTAAGATTCCTCACATTATTAGCATCACATTAATAATAATTGTAAACATTGTAGGGAAACCGATTTCATATTATCTCCAAATGAAGTTGAAGTCAGTAAAGGGTACCCTTGATCTCAGCCATGCACATATGTTATAGGTCAAAATGTGAAAGATCACAGGGTCATGGAAAGTGTAAAAGATCCCATATTATTATCTATATAAGGCTTCCAAGTGGTACAATACATCAGTGTATTTAATATCTTTAGCCCAGTACCCAGATGACGGATCAATATGGTTTTCGTCATCCGGGAACTTCAACTATCGAAATCGATCACACAAAAACAAAGCCATATTTACACAGGTAAGTCAAATATTCACTAGTCAACCTGATATAGATAACAATAATAATATTGTATGGCTTTGTTTTTGTGTGATACAAGAATATATTGCTCTTGCTATGACAATATATTCTTGTATCACACTCAAAGCCATATATAAATATCTCATTACTGTGATAACTTCACAAAAGTTGAACCATTGTTGACCAAACTGGGCTTGGGTATATGTATGTCTGTACGAGCATGAAAAGATGACATAGAATGTTTGGGTTTGTGAGGTCAGACCCTACAGGTCACATCATCACTGATGAACATACATATAGGAGGAGGCATATTAGAGACGCAGTCCCATTTATCTAGTTTAATTATAATATTGGATATTTATATAATGATAAATAAATAATAATAAAAATGTTACTTATAAAGCGCTTACCACCAAAGTCTCTTAAAGTGCTTTAACAAACAAAATAGACTGATAAACAATTACATATTAAACAAAACAAAAAAGTGCAAATAATATAGCATGAATATCCACCATGCATGGTGCTCAAGGCGCTCCAACTATTAGCCCGGCTCTGCTAGGCAGCCGATTTCAGCGCTCACAGCATTCAAGGAATTCCTTCCTTCCGGTACCCATTTAGTATTTAACACCTTTTGCACACAACAAATGGAGTAATTGCAATATACATGTACGATATGAAACATGAAGTCTTAAATGCCAATGTGAGGATATATATCATTAGTGATCTCAACATTTAAAGGTTCATGACTTTCTACTCTTTATCTAAAATTCTACCTCAAATTCATAACAAAAGTCAGTTCAATCATCAATAATGGTAGAGTACATGTACCTCTACTGGTAGGGTATTTGTGGACATCCTTGATGGCATACCACAGGACCTACATCTTGGGACTTTGTGACGGAAGCGCTCTTCATTATTGGATCACCTTCTTATCGAGTTCCTCAGCTTCACAAAGAACAGTGCTTGAGCAAAGTTTAACTGGAAAGAGTAGCACTGTCAGAGATGGTCGTTTAGGTTCGGTTTCGTTTGTTTGCTTGTTTTATCTCACTGCTAAGAAGGCATGTATGTGCTTGTACTTACAAGCAACCAAGAGACTAATAAGTCCTCTCCGAGGGACTTGGTAATGAGGACTATGCCTTACCCAAGGGCACTAGCATCAACTTGATTTCAAACCTGGGACCACTGAGCCATCATGCCTCCATTGAGAGACACAAGAAGAGAATGAAAGACAGAAATAAATTGATAATAGATTTTGTGATATAAGTGCAGATTGGGCTTGGCTAAGGTTAGAATCAGATCTTCTTCGAACATGCTCCAACGATGTAGTAAAAACATCCTTCCAATGTCTCCATTAACAAGTGGCAACATTACAGAAGCAACTTTCCAGACCTGCAACTTGGTCATGATGGCATCCTCCTCAAGCAAGCATTTAGTATTTGGATGACCAGATGTCTCCATCAGCACTATATAGGCTGTGGCCTCCTTAACTGTTCATTACTGCAACAAGCTGCTTTCTTCATGAGCATCTGAGGTCCTTTCACATGAGATCAAAATCATCCCTCTGCAATAGAAAATAAAGGCATTATAGAGCCTGAGAAGTTTTGGGTGGGGAAGGTTTGAATAGCTTATCTTGGGTAAAATATTGTGCTGATTCATATGGAACCTTCTCACAACGTTTGTGTTATTTTGGTCACTTTTTCCCCCAAAATTACCATTAAGGTCACTTTTGTTCTTGGGTATATTTTCCAATTGTTTAAAGTGACTCTGTAACATCGTTAAAAGTTGATGAAAAAATTGCATAATTTTTGTATGAAATGTTACTTATTATATTCCTTCTACTGTACTAGCCCTCTAACATGCGAAAAATCTTGAAAATATTCTCGAACCACAAAGATATCTATGGTTTTCTTTGAAGGTGTCACTGTGCAACACCCTCTAACAGTGATTAACAGTAAATTCTTCCAACCGTTTTTTAATTTTCCAAATCAATTATCCTATGGATTGAAACAAGGTTCTGTGCAAGCCTACCAATATATGATACATTGGATTATTTTGAACAATGGAGCACAGAAACAAGAGGCATATAACTGTTAAAAGAATTTTAGACCGAAGAAGCACATCCGTATGGCCTAACCCACATTCGTTCCAACAGCCCAAACTTGGTACAATGCAATTGTGACAATACTTTTAAAGACCCTGGGACTCAGGCACACTTAGAAGAAATATCATGAATGGGGTACCATTGGACAGAAAACAAATTACTCTTAAAATTTCATCATGAAATAGATTTCAAATTCATATTGGTTACAACTTTTTAATTAGGAATTAGCTACCAATAGACAGATTTGAGAATAATTTGAATTAATACAAAGTATATTGAGAGCCAAAAGGGCATTGATTCTGTGTAAATCATCATGGAAAAAAATAGTTTAAAATTTCGGGGGGTACTTTTCACGTTTGCTTGCATGAAAAGAACACTCTTTATATTGTGTTGCATTGAACTCTGTGCAATTTTGGGGGGCTCTTTTATGACTTTCGGGGGCTTCTTTTGGCATTTCGGGGGCTAATTCACCCCGAGCCCCCATGAATTTCCCCTTGTAAATCATATAAGTTAATGCCCTTCTGGCACTCAACAGATAGTATCATGTTTAAAACAGTACCTCCTCATTGTATTCAACAATGTGTTTCTTGATCTTTGATGTATCTGTCCACGTTACAAAATCTTCCATCGATCTAATTAAACACAAACAAGAAACAACAAGAAGAAAAAGGTTTTTGAATATTATAAATTTCTCTACATTTGGTAATTGATGACAGAAATTTTTTCCACTTCTCTAGCTCAAATCTCTATATGGGATTTTATGTGTGATAAAGATTATATAAAATATATTTATTTTTCTCATAATATACCTAGGACATCAGACTTCTCCCCTTTATGTATGATTTGAAAGAATGAAGAGAATTGAAGTGCATGAGGTTATCATAGAGATGAGTTTCAGATTTATCATGGTCATAATAGTATTCAAGTAGAGCTGATAAATGAGGTCAGTGGGCTAAGCTATTTTTTGAGGACCACTTTTTTCTTTTTGAGGGGGGGGGGGGGGGGTGGTTTTTTTTTTTGTTTTTTTGTTTTTTTTGTTAGTTAGGGGGACAGGAGGGTGTGAAAAGATTCCTGCATTTGTCCCTTCAACGGTTTGGTCCACATACCTCATATACCATGAATAAGCCTGCACTAGAGTTTTCTTCATAAGCAAAGATTTTTCTAAAATATGCTTTTTGTCCATAAAACAAAACGTGACCAGTGATTGTACAAAAAACAAAGAAATGAAGGCTTCGCCATTGATTCCAGATTTGATTATTCGAATAGGCCCATATAACAGCACAAATCGTCTATTGCATTGTTTAACATAGTCAATGAAATGATTAATTGAATAAACCCAAATAAAGAATGATTTACAAAATTAAAGCATTTAACTTCTACCTTGTTTGTACAATTATTATTGTGACTCCAATCACGGATTTGAAATGAATTCCATCACAACACTCCCATCATCAAACACAACATCATCATCACACCATACACAATATTTAGGCAAAAACCATGTATGGTGTGAACCCGATTTTTGTTTTTGGTCGCCTAGCCTGTCTAATTGTCATGTTGTTTTGTCGTATTTGGTGCGCAGAGTTCTTCATAATAATAATAATAATAATAGTTCGTTCTTTTATCGCGCATTACGAGTGATTCTTCATTTTAACAAGACCCATGATATCAGTAGTACATTCATCTTGGGATTGTTGGCAGAGCTGTGAAAACTGTTTTCTTTTCTAACCATTTTAAATCGCCTTTATTATCCTGTTTCCCCCTAAAAAGACAAGATTACCTAATATGTAATTTAAATGTCAATTGCATTTTCTGTTAAATATGCATAATTTGAAATTTAAATTCAAAGAAATCTACACAGAATGCTACAGGGGATGTACATCCCTACTTCTTATTTGGTTGAAATTGATCTTTGAACCTGTGTTGCACTGTAAATATCATTTTAAAACTAATAAATTCTGTACAAGTCCGGGCCACCCCCCCCCCCTCCCTTTGGTTCCGCCACTGACAGAAACAATAAAGAGGGTGTTAAACACCCCCTCCCCCCTCTGCGTACGTTTAAAAAGAATTGTACCTGGTAACAAGGAAGGCTGGGTCTAAAACTAATTCTGGTCCAACCCTAATATCTGAAGAAAGTTAGTCAAGGAAATGGACTGACATAAAATAGACACACAGATTTCCAGTCATCCTCATATCTAAGATGTGAATCAGAATGAAGCCCCCATGAAAATAAAACAAGAAAAAATGGGATGGAAACACATCACAATGAAGAAAAAAAAAGCCTATAATCAAATATCAATCGAGAACTATGATCTTGACATACTAGCCTCAAACTGTAGCTGTATCATCTTTCTATAGTAATACCGTAACCTGATTTAGATATTGTGATAGCAAGGCTAAAACCTTTTCATTTCAGAAATGGACCTCTGTGACCTTTGACCTATTTCCTTTAAGTTTAATGAGACTTTCTTTCTATCCTGATATAAACTATCAAGTTTGAGGTTGATACCTCTAAGGCGTTAAATAAAAAGATGTTGTATAGCCCTTTGCTACCGACCCAAAAATCTTAAAATCTATGGTCGGCTTTTTGAGACCATTTTTTTTAAAACCATTTTTTAGAAAAACAAACATTTAATGAATAACAAAATATGTATTTTGTTTGTTTAACAAGATATAAATGCATAAAAGAATCAAATTATTCCCAAATTCTCACTCGTCTTCTGCCCTATTTTCAAAATCCTGCTAGCGTAAACAAGTAGACCCGGCCTCGTTTACGTGTATATACCATGCACCAGCTAGAAACCAGCTAGGGTACTAGTAATAATATCCAAAGCTCTATGGAAGCGCATAAGAGATGTTATTTCATAACGTATCATGCGCTATACAAGAACTGAATATTATCATTATTTGGGCAACGGTTGCTGTTTTGAAGGGGAAAAAAAAAGTTTAAAGAAATGATATCCATCCGACCGACCCAGGTTCTGGCACCTAAAGGGCAATACCACATCTTTTTGTTTAGACCTAATGGTTCTTAAGATAATGCGATAACAAGGATAAAATCTTTAATTTCAGAAATTGATCTCTATGACCTTTGACCATTGACCTTCTTATCACAATGTTTGAATCCTATATCTCTAGTTGTTCTAGAGATATCGAAATAGCAAGGCTAAAACCTGTAATTCCAGAAATTGACCTCTGTGACTTTTGCTCTATTTACCCAAAATCTGACCACATCATCTTCCTATTGTGATACATGCTATCCCCATCTCTGACCCTCATGTATCTAGTGGTTCGTGAGGTATAGCAATAACAAGGCTAATAGCTGGAATTTCTGAAGTTGATGTCAGTGACTTTTGTCCTACTAACCAAAAATCTAATCAGATCATCTTCCTATTTTGATACATATTACCAACAAGTTTGAGCCTCATATCTCTAGTGGTTCTTGAGATATTGCTATAATGAGGCCAATACCTGGAATTTAATAAGTTGACCTCTGTGATATTTGACCTACCGTAGCTACTCCAAAATCTAATGAGATTGTCTTCCTATGGTGATACATATTTTCATCAAGTTATACTTCATATCTCAAGTGGTTCTTGAAATATCACGATAACGAAAGTGGGACGGACGGATAACGTAATGCCTCCAGCACCATGCACCTTCGGTCGGCCTCCGAAAAGGAAAATAAGAAATAAAAGAAAGAATTTTTTTTGGATAGAAATGGGTAATCATTGTTTTTCATGATGACTGCAAACCTTGAATTGATCAGAGTGACCTTCCATACTGACTTATGAATCTAATCATACTAAATTTGAAAAGGATACGTCCATGCTGAACAAACTTTACTGCCGACTCCACTGTCTCTGCCATCTTTATTTTCACCATGACAACAGGAAGCCGTCTTCTACAGAATGATGATGCTGACACATTATCACAGAGGGCTAGATTCTGTTTGGTTGGTACGATACCCATGTTGTACCTACATGTTGTAGAAAAACATGTCATTCATGAGTTATAATCAGTGACTGAAAAGTGATGCTATACAGTGCGTCCCAGAAAAAAACGAAACCCAGAATTATCAATGTTTTAACATAACTTAATCACAGTTATAATTAATAAATGACACATATTTGTAAAGCTTAGATCGTCCTCTTTCATTTAATGCATTCGATGATGCATAGTTTATGCATGAGTGATTAAAAACAATTTGAAAGAAAGGGTACCAAAAAGTCATTTGGAGAACGGTATCTGAATTGCAAAGAGAAAATCACATTTCTAGACAGTTAATTTTCTGCCCTTTCATATAGCACCTCAATCAGGGAAAATGAGCCAGGCATAGCAAAGTTCTGTTTGTTTAAAGTAATGCTTGCATATTAAATAAATTAGTTTTCGAGGAAGAGGAAGAGGAAGAGAAAGAAAGAGATGAAGAAGCAAGGTTATGAATTTTCTACAGATTTTATGCGACTTACAACTTTTTTAACATCTGACTAGTGCACTGATTTCTGAAGGGATCCTTGCTGTCTAGCTGCTTAATCTTATTGGCAAGAGTTCTCACATGACGGCTTAATTTGTTATACCTGCAAGGGAACAAGAAAAGCTTTTTAAAAATTGGGATAGTCCAGTTGAAAATGAGTGGCAACACGAGTCATCAAGTGTTTCTTATTTTTGCAAGTCTGATATATGTAGACCTAGATCTAAATCCTTGGCTCAAAATCAAACAACATATACTGTTTTCACACTGGCAATATTTTGCTTAACCCCGTACTATAGGTGGGGTTAAGGGGGGGGGGGGTCTTAGCCCCACCTATAGTACGGGGTTAAGCCTATTCCACTCTCTGTTCAGACTGGTTTTTACCAAAGTGGGCTAAAGTTGGCTAACCCCACCTATAGTACGGGTTAACTAACCCTGCAAAATAGCAGGGCTAACTCCGCAATTGTGGTGCTAACTCCTGCTAACCCCGCAATTGCGGTGCTAAGCAAATGAATGAGAACAGAAACGACAAATAGTCCGGTACTACGCAATGGAGCGTATCGCAGCTGGCCAGATGCGAAGTATGTCCAATCATAACATACACGATATCCGGGGTTAACGAAATGCAGTGAGAACAGCGGGAGTTTTCTTATTCCGGAATAGGCGCTAGTACGGGACTAAAAAAAAGCGTGTGTGAAAAGCCAAAAAAATAGTCCGGGGTTAAGGATAGTACGGGGCTAAGCAAAGTACGGGGTTAAGCAAAACCAGTGTGAAAAGAGTAATAGAAGGTTTACACATAGACCAGACCCACTATCTAGTTGATTTCAGTCACTCAAAGATACCCTACAGGCCTACAATACACGAGGTCCAATCGTAAATGGTATTGATCTCAAACCCTATTAAGTGCTAAAGATTACAAAATTTTCACCCACATCAAAAAATGTGAAAAAAGAAATGTCATTGTTGAACTATAGGCCTACTACTTACTAGTACATACTTTTAAATACGAAGCTCCAAAATCATGCCCTTACAGTAAACGAGCAAAATAAATCAGTTTTGTAACTTCCTGCTGAGATAACTTCACACAGGCGCGCGCCCGGCCGCGCCCGCAACCCAGCATCAGTATGCACTTGATGTATTCTGCAGCGGTTTGCCATGACACCTGAGAAAATGTGTATACTAACATCATCGTTTTTCCGAAAAATACTCCAAAAATAACAAGAAAATTGACACGAAACAAGTAATAAACATAACAACTTTTAACTCATGATCTTTATTTGGACACTTAATGAATATTTACTTCATTTTGGGTATGTAACTAGTCTAGTAGGGTATTTCCACGCCGGAGTTACGGGTCAAATTTTGGATACGTTTCTGAACAAGCGCCGTTTTTAGTAGGGTATCTCCTCGCCGGAGTTCCTGGTCAAAGTCTGGATGGACTTCTGAGCTAGCGCCCGGTAAATAACTTCACACAGGCAAGTACTCGCCCGCAACCCACCATATAGTATGCTCTTGTAATGTGCAGCGGTTTGCCGTTAAACCTGTGAAAAAGTACGAGATCCATCACATTTTTTCTGAAAAATACCCCCCCCCAAAAAAAAAAACAAGAAAATTGACACGAAACAGGTAAGAAACATAATGACTTTTAAAGCATGATCTTTATTTGGACATTTGATGAATATTTACTTCATTTTGGTATGTTCTAGTAAGGGTATCTCGGATATCTCCACCCCGGAGTTTCGGGTCAAATAGCTGAGCTGCGCAGCTATGTGTGAATTTGCACATTACGCCTACATAGGAGTTAGTACATGGTGACGGTCTCTTGAAAAAAATCTAGTTAGTAGACTCTACGACTCAACTTACTTTGTATAATCTTCCCTCTTCTGAATATGGTATCGTCGCATAATTTTAACTTCATGTAAATTGTTGTCTACTTCCCATGATATAAAATCAACCTTCTTAAGTAATTTCTGCTCATGATACTTTAATTTTCGCATGATTCAGAATGTAATCTAGATAATCGAGAGATCTAAGAAAATGTTCTCGCACACGTGTGTATGTGGACGACTATGGAAAGCCGTTGGTGACTTTATTCACGTGCCCCAGACGTATGGAACGCGGCACACGTCTGCTAAATAACAGGCAGACGTCTGCTAATATTGACCAATCAGCTGTGACCAGGCGCGTACGCAGGGGGGTTACCCCCCCCTTTTTTTTATGTGTGTATTTTGGAGGAACCCCCCCCCCCCTTCGGCCCGATTTAAAAATGTTAACCCCCCCCCCCCTTAAAAAAATTCCTGCGTACGCTACTGGCTGTGACTATTGTCACCAAAATACTTTGCGTCACGTGATTATATCTTTCCTTTTTGTAGTAGACCAAGTATATAGTATTATAATTTATTTTATTTTTTTCGTTTTATATTTATCTATCTAGGTAATACAAAATTTTGGGAAATCTTGAAAATTTTGAAAATTGGGTGGATAGTGATTCTTTACAATTTTGATATATTTGGATGCCCCTGTAGATGTATTATAAGCACTAGAAAATTTAGCCCCAAAACTACTTCTGCTTTCGAGAAAAATTGAATATAAAAATTTACCGGTGCTCCCGGTAATTTAAATAGCGCATACGGCCATAGAATGGTAGCTGCGACCATGAAAATCTCAGAATCTGTAGTTGTGATATATAATTTCCAAACGGGAACAACTAATCGGTAAATTTTAGTCAAGAAACATTGTTTTATAGCTTAATTTATATCTTAACCTTGAGAGGGAGCTATACATAAAGAGTTTATTATTTACAATTTCATAACTTTAAACTCGATTTCAACCGCGACAACGATCACTGAATATTGTAAGACCGCATATGCGTCCAATATGTTCATTTGAACCAAATTCATGACCCCATACAAAAACTTTGTATTACCTTTGATAATATCTAACAAATAATCAATCTCAAATTTGACAATAACTGCCTGAATAAGACAAAAGGAAATCAAAACAAGCCTCTATATTCAATAATCTATACGCAAACTACCATGCGGGCTTGTCCAAAATTAAGGATTTTGTTTAAAAGATCAGTATTTTGTTAAAATACGTAATTGTGTTAAGTACAGCTTCCAATGTTCACTTCTTTTGTTAGACCTTTTGGAATTTTGAATATTTATTGTTACATTACTCATTTTATATAGTTTATTCATTATTATTATTATTATTGTTATTATTATTATTTTTATCATTAATATAATCGTCATTACTATCATTATTATTACTATTTATCATTGTTGTTGCTTTTCATTATTTTATTTTTTATTACATTATGTTGTTGTATTTTTAATGAACTGAGTAATTAGCATATAGGCCATTATATATTGTATTATGTTTTACTGTTAATTATTCTCTATACAAGGGAGGTATTACTTCCTGCAGGGGCGGATCCAGTCGGCGGCAGGGGAGGGCCCAATTCATGAGAAAATATTTAGCGGCGAAATAGCCGACCGATAATTTGCTCGATGGGGGGGGGGGGGGGGGGGGGGGGGGGGGGGGGTAGTGAGCACTTCTTTTTTTTGCCCTTGAAAATTTGAAAAATCGCACCCCCCCCCCTTTTTTTTTACACGTTTCTTCCTCAGGGGTGGGACCACAGTCACTGATTTACATTGACAACTGTCTGTATTTGTGTGCTCACAAAGGTCATTCCTAGGTCACTTTAGTTTGCTATGTAAAAGAATTCTGATTTCTGTATATAAAGCATATATGTAATAGTCTACTCGCAGAAATTTAATCCAAACATAAATTAGATTACTAAAATATCAAAATACTGTACTTTCAACATCATTTTCAAGAGGCCTAGCCTTATATAATAATACCCCCTTGTGAAAGAGAAGACTATACATAGACTATATAGTTGAGTCTCACTGTTTGCTAAAGATATCTGCATATAGTGTATAGTGCTTTACAGAGAGGTCACGACATGTTGCAGTGAGCAGCGCTGTATTATGTATAGCTATGAAGTTCTTTATAAATGTAGCTCTATTTCTGAACCGAGGGTATTGATGAACGTCTGTCTGGGTTTATGTCTCCATGTTCTGTTGTATGTATAGCTGAACATGACGGATTGGAAGGAAACTGGACTAAGGTATGCTGCTGCAGGTACTTCTTGCATGTGTGCCTCTTGCTGTGAGTATATGCTTATGGACATGTGGGGCATATATATATATATATATATATATGCAACTATTGTGATATGTACACAGTAGTAGAGCTTCAACTATTGTGTACAAAGCACATGTGTATATCCAAGCGGTCATAAGTAAGCATGCAGATCCATGCTGTACATGTATGAGCTAGCCTAATATAGCCTCCTGGATAATTCTTAAAGATAAAGATCAGTTCTGGTCATGCACCACAATATAATTAAAGACCAGTTTTGGAAACGCCCCCTCTCACAAAATGAAATGGAATCTCTATATACCAATCATGTGAAAGAATATATTTTGACTAATACGTGATGATACAAATTTTGCCGGGAAACCGCCTACTAATTAATTAATTTGTATATATGTATACTGAATATATATTTGTGTTTGTTTGGAGAAAGGAGGGCATAATTAGTTACATATGTATAGTTTTGTACATTGGCCTAGCTTTGACCAATTAATTTTAACTTTGCAAGTTTCACATATCTATTGTGAAATGTGTATGCTATTTGTAAGAGTACTTTACAGAGCAGCTTCAAAGGTAGAGAGAAAATGTGAGAGAAAGAGCTAGAAACTGAGAGAGAGAGAGAGAGATATATATATAAGAAGAGAGAGAGAGAAGAAGAGAGGTAGGGAGGGAGGAAGGCCGGAAGGGGGTTTGGTATAAAAATGTCTGGAGATTAAAACGCAAGAAGTAAATATGTCAGAGGTAAAATTGGCAGAGGTAAAATTGGCATACCAGTAGGTAACAGTACCAGAGGTGAATAAGTCAGAGGTCAAAATTCCAAAAGTAAAAATGCAAAAGGTAGTAAGGGACTGTAGCGCTGAGAGGGAATGTGGAAGGTATAGCTAGATGTTTAAATAAATCTTGACAGTGCTACTCCACTACATGTATAAACATTAAAAAGGTTTTGTACCACTGCCTGGCTCCTAGCAGAAAACTATTAATGTATTTTGGCTAGTGGGCCAGTGGTCACCTCTATGATCATGTATTTTTACTCTATTTGGTAACTTTTCCCATTTGTACTTTCATTCTCATTTACTGATGCAATCTGGCAAAACTTTGGTAAACCCCCAATTATTTCCCTTTATTGTATTCTCATGCCCTAGCTCCTTTCCGTAATTTGCCCAAAAAGGAAAAAAGTGTGATGAGCCTCTTATTTCTACTTTTCCAAAAATAATTAAACTGAATTTTTTTCTTCTCTATTGTGCCCCACTCCCTCTTTAACGCAATCCTGGATCTACCCGGCCCTGCTGTAAATCCCAGGTACCAACCCGATTGAGGTGACAAAGGTACGCATCCAGTTAGAAGGTGAGCTGATACAACAGTCTGCAGTTACAGCATACAGACAGCGATACTATAAAGGACTCCTCAGGGGCTTGGTAACGGTTGCTAGGGATGAAGGCATCAGAGGACTTTATAAGGGGTTGGTCCATCATGATTTTTGCACTTTATTTGATTGGTTGACATTATTCACAGTGTTTTATGCAGATAAGGTTGACATAATATACATTCTTGTTATAAATAAATTGTTTTTGCTCGCAGCAGAGGCTAGCTTTTAGCACTTTTTATTGGCTAGCTTTTTCAAGGTAAAAAATGATGAGCATCATATCTCCTTGATCACTCTATGTATAGTAAACCACCTAGAAAACAAAAACTAATATAAAAACATGTGCCTATAAAAAAAATTATTTTCATTGAATTGCCATTAAGATCTTGCCTGTCTGAACTTACAGATTCAGGTTTTATGTATACTCCTTGATAATGTATCTGTGTTAAACTTAAAAATAATGAGAAAACCTGCCATCCTCCCTGTGATAACATCTACCATAGCTGAAAAACAATCTTGAACCCTTTATATTTGCAGACTCATCCCTTCATTGATTCGAGAAGCTATTTATAGCACATTACGTTTTGGTTCTTATGAGCCTATCAAGAAACTGTATGGAGCCAAGGATCCAACTAGAACTCCCCTCAGTATAAAGCTTGCTGCTGGTGCTACAGCAGGTAAGGCATTTAGAGATTTTAGCTTTGGTTACTTTCTAGCCTAGAGATGAGGGAAGAGATTTTGTATACAAGTAGACATGACAAAGGAGAGTTGAAGGAGATAGAGGATAGATGAATCAAAGAAAAAGAGATGTATATGGATTATGGATGCAAATGGCACATTTCCTGTTGTCTTTAACCCTCGGTTTTAAAGTGAATAAATGAGCAAAGGATGAGATAATTTAGGTATGAAATTGATAGTGGATTGAAGGGGTACATCTGGCCTGTGCATCTGCTTCAAATCAATTGTTGCA
This sequence comes from Strongylocentrotus purpuratus, assembly GCF_000002235.5. Classification (NCBI taxonomy): domain Eukaryota; kingdom Metazoa; phylum Echinodermata; class Echinoidea; order Camarodonta; family Strongylocentrotidae; genus Strongylocentrotus; species Strongylocentrotus purpuratus. The sequence goes on from NW_022145612.1 coordinate 56,915,426, forward strand.
TGCCTCAATTGAGTACACAAAGAAATATGCCCCGCCCCTTTCAACTTTATTCACCCAGAAGGCACCTAAAAATTATAAAAATTATCTTTTTCCTTGTTGGTTATGTCACCAATTTTTCAAAAATGATACCCTCTTCATAAAAAAAAAAAAAAAAAGACCCTTCCAAGAGAGTGTAACTAGTTGGCAAATCGGATTTTCAGGGACTCATCTTTAAATCTGATGAATATTTGATGATTCTAGTCTCTTCCTCTCTCTCTCTCTTCTTGAGGTGCCCTTGGTAGCTGGTTTGCCAACCCTATGGACATCGTCAGGATTAGACTCCAGGGAGATGGACAACCACTGCCAGGACAGCAGCCAAGGTACAGGGGCTTCCTGCATGCTTTCACTGATATAGCTAAAGCTGAAGGTCTGAGAGGGCTGTACAGGGGAACCGTCCCCACAGTGCAGAGGGCCATGATTCTTACTGCTGCTCAGGTACAGGAAGCTGTTAGGTTAAAGTGTTATAAGTTAATGTCCTACTAGCTCTCAATAGACGATATAGAAGTGAACGGATTGATGATCTCAAAACAGTATTGAGATTTCTCCCGGTACCTTAATCAACCACTTAAGTGATCACCTGGAGTCCTGCATATCCAGACCTATTGTTATAATGTTTCATATTATGTCTTATGAGGATTGTTATGCTTAGGGCAACAGCTGAAGGTCTGCTGTTGTCTAAATAAAACATTTTCAAATCCCACATTGATCTTTTTTATCACACTGAACCTGCAAATTAGAGTACCGCAAAATAATGATAAATAGGAATATCGTGATAAATGGAAACAAAAATTGGAATAGCCTTTTTGTTATTCTATTTTATGGTTATCACCTCTTGAAAGTCAATTACAGCAATCCCCCTCTGGCCAACATGCCGCTAGTTTGACTCTTGTTTTCTCATTTATTTCTCTCCAGGTACCCACCTATGATCACACAAAGCACTCTATACTGAACCATGGCTGGATGACAGAAGGGGCAAAGCTGCATTTTGTTTCATCAATGGGGGCAGGCTTCACCACAGCATTCGCTACCTCACCAGTAGATGTGATTAAAACAAGAATTATGAATCAGAAAATCAAAGGTGAGAAATCAACAAGAGCAGATCTTAAAGGACCCTCCATAAAGGCAATATCACATTTTATTCTTATGAATTTATATGATAATTAATTAATATGATCATTTTATGGAGGGTAAAATGATTCGCCAAGGAACCTAGTTTCCTAACATTGGGGGAGGGGGGGGGGGGAGGAGGGGGGGGGGGGGGTGATGGTGTAAACCAAATGTACTAACAATGTGATCTGAATGTTGGTCCAGTGACAGTTGCTTTTAGCAATCTGGTTTTAGGTTACCATGTTAAGGCTTATGATCAAGGTTGGGTTAAGTGTCCAGAATTGAAGTTAGGACTTCGGTTATTGTGGGAAATGTCTGGGGAGCCATTGTGGAAAGAGTATGTGGCATAGAACCACCCATTAGGGACAGCTAGCTCTTACACCGACGGCCATATTAAAGTATTCATGGATGTAAAAAAGATGGTCCTTTTATATTTTCTCTGACCTTCACTACGCATAGAAATGATGTTGGATGTGCAGTCTACCGGTACATGAAAATACAAGTATTAAAAACTGGGATTTGTTGTTGTGAAGTACAGCAATTAACCTGTTGGATGCTAAGCCGGAAATAAGTAAAGTTGGAGTCTGTTGAAAATATAAAATCATATCAAATGGGTTAAAGCCCCACTGCACTACTTATAGCTACCTACGCCCTCTATATAGCAAACAATGCCTATGGTAATCGGTGACCACTGGTCCCCCATGGTCCCCTTTTTCTTATGTTAATTGAGAGCTGATTTCATGAGATAACCACCTGCCAGTAACCATGCTGGGTGGTCTAATCCCTCCTGGCCAAACTACAACAGACGAGATTTAAATAAAAGTGTGAGAAAAACACAGCATGCTATGCTGATTTGACTTTGATGACATGTTGATGTATTTACCATCTTTACATGCAGGTATTCCGAAGGACCAGATACTGTATCGAGGTTCCCTAGACTGTCTTCTTAAGACACTACGAAGCGAGGGTTTGTATGGTCTCTATAAAGGCTTCTTCTCAAACTGGCTCAGACTAGGACCTCATACATGTATATCACTCTTGATCTTTGAGCAGCTCAGACGTCGTGCTGGAATACAGCCACTCTGAAGAACTCTGTTATGCCTGCTAGGCAGAAGTAGATCCAGGATTTTCCAAATGGGGGGAGGGAGGGCAAAATATTTACTTATAGTAAGTTTGCCTGATAACACTATTTCGGAAATTCCTGCAGATGATCTCCAGCTTGGCACAGGAAAGAAAAATCTTTGATCAACAACACAACAAAAAGTTCTGACAGGCCTTCTGAGAATCAAAAATGGGAGCCGTTGGCCTCTTTTATCATTAAATAATTCCTTGATGTGCTTTAGTGGAGTTGGGTCGCACCTCTCCCTTTGGCCCCTCAGCTCCTATGCTCCCAAGGATCCACCTATACACCGGGGGGTGTTTCATAAAGCTGTTCATAAAGTTACGCATGACTTTAGAACAGCTTTATGAAACACCCCTTGGGGATATATACTGTAGGTTCTCACATTCATAGGTATAGAACTCAGTCACATTTTGCTGCTGAAGTCATAAAGCAAATAAGAACCTTGAGGAATACAATGTCATTTCAATGTATTTGCCAGTGTTCTGTGTGATATGTGGTGACTATTGGGTATGACAGAACAGAAATGCTGCACAAAAACTTGAGACTTGGACATAAATGGCTGTCTAAAGTAATAATAATTTTTTTTTTTTTTTAAATTCATGAATTATAATATAATACATACTGTTTGTAGTAGGTGAAGGTGTAAAGAAATAAAATGCTTTATTATCATAATGTTTCATACATCTATGAGGATAGAATATGATTCAACCTCTAAAAATGAATTTGGGATACCGGTATGTTTACTTTAAAAAATCACATGTCATAATAAATCAAACAACAAAAAAAACTTCATTTTCATCAAATTTTGTGACCTTGATCAACAGTGTATATCACCTCTAAGTGTTGTTTTTCAGTACTCAATAACATAAGGCTTCCTGATTTTGACATTACATCTCATTAATCAATCATATATACCAAGAATGATCACTGTTTGTAGGCCAAGCATATAATGATCTACCAATCCTGACCAAAGTTGAGCTTTTTAAATTAAGATGCCCACATTGGACATATCAAGTAAATGAATTTCGGCATAGATTACCAGAGATTATTTTTTCATAAATAATAAGCTCTAAATTCTAAATCACACCAAAAATATTTGTGATATGTTTTAAATGACCCAGCATTTACTGTATGGTACAGTATATAGCAATAGTTTGTATCAGGTCCCTGTTGTTTCATAAACTAGTTATGAATAACATGTTATGGTAAATGTAAGTAGACTATTGAAATAACAGTATTTGATTGGCTGTGATCAAATTTTTCATTGACTTTTGATGTTTCTTACGGCTGGGATATATGTATTAAGGATTAGTAAAAAAGAAAAAGGACCTCATTGGCAAATATATTCAGCAAATTGTATGTAGAATTCTGGGACCCCTTTTCACAAAGCCCCTTTTCTATGACAATTTAAATGACAAAAATCAGTGACAAATCTGTTGATAACCAATCAGAAGCAAGGATTTCAGTAGCTCATAACAAAAACAGTCATTTGCCACTGATGACAAGTTTTGTGAAACGCCCCCCTGATGGAATGAAATTAACTTATGAAAGGTGTTACCATCAAGATATGATGGTGATAGAGAATTTCTATCTAAAAATATGGGTATGATAATCTTTAGTGAAGAATTTCTAAATCAGAGGATTATAAATCGCTGCCATTTTATAGGACCAAACTTGTGTCATTCATTTTTTTAAATTGAAAGTTGAATTTTACCTTAAATCTTGTCTAATCTCAGATTGCCAATCCATGCAATAAGTCAGGTGTGCTTTTTAAAGAACAACTTTTCCTATTGTTAAAATGTTATGATCTAGTGCAATGATTAAATATGTATTAGTGCAATTAAAACTTATCAATTTGTGAGACACGCACAAATGTACCGAGATGATATATTGTTAAAATAATAACAATTATTGTAATACGACTGATGTAACAATGCAAATGCTTCCAGTATCGTATATCATTATGTCTATGCAGTTAACTGGATGGTATTTTGTTATATACGCAGGTCATCTTTTTTAATGTACCTATTAACTGTATTTCATAGATTATATTTTGATATTCTAACTTTGTATTGTCATATGTTATGAAATATTAGTGTATCAAGTTTTTTATATAGATTTTATACATCTATTTTATTAAAACTGAACAGAAACAACTTCCATTGGAAATTCATACTTTAGTCTTTGTCATCAAGGGAAATGCAGTTCAGAAAGAGAAATTATTTTGTTGTCATTGTCTCGCCATGCATTGACTTTTCTTTAAAATAATTTAACAGATATTCCAAAGTTTATTTCATACTTTTATGGTCCATGAAACACGTTTTTACCAAAATATGCAGTAATGAGCAGTAATAATATAATAACAATATGGATATTTATATAGCGCCGGTATCCGCCAGGCTCTGACGCTCATGGCGCATATAATGCCAACTTTACAACTAATGTTACAATCTAAGTGGCCCATAAGCAGGCTTTTGAAAATAAGATTGATGCAATATATGTGGCTATAGTAAAATACTGTATGTAACATTTACAGTTTTAACACTGTTTACATCATCAGTGAAATTTAATGGGTTCAAAAGAAAAGTAGGTCATAACTTCTATGGTAGATTATTATTGATTGGCAGGTAGTTTATTGCACAGGAAATACTTGAGGTGCAATTTACGCTTGCAGGTGTGTAACATATAAGTTTGGTGATATTTACAATAGTATAATGCATAAATATACATGAAATCAACAGGAATGAAGAAATCTATATCATTTCTTGGCCAAAATCTGTAAACAAGGAGGAATGTGGTATCAACTTTAAATCTTGTAGAGATAATTTTTCTCTAGTTTTTGCTCTTTCATTGATTTATTTTGTTGGTGTTGCTATCTCTTTCTGTTTCTTTCCTTTACATCCTTCTTCCTTCTCTCTTTCTTTCTCTCATACCATTATACATTCTCTCTTTCCTGAAATTTACTCACACATAGTTACCACATGATGAATGCACCTTCTGTACATGTAAACTTTTCATTATTTTCATTGCTTTTTACCAAACAAAATATTTAAAATCCTCAGTCATATTCATGGGTTAGTTCCTTCTAAATGAGACATACTTCAGCTGATAAAGGATCTAACACAAGAGATAAATTTGTTTTTGTCATATTGTTATTGCAGTGATCATAAATTTTACTATCAATACATTTATATTCCATAATAGACTTTTATTTAATACATTGGTAACACTCTGGAATAATGATACTATCACATAAGAGTTATATAAGCATCAGCTATTTTTTACCATTCTCTTGAAATTGCTCACATGAACAAATATATAGAAAAGTCCAGCTTTATGGCAAATGTATTGCTTAAATTGTTATACAAAATCAAAGAATGATTTAAAGTTAAAGTAAAATTGAATACATATCAAAATATCTATCAAAATGCTAATCAGAATGAATTTAATTACACATGGTGATTATCTGTAGTAAAACTACTTTTGTTTATTGTAATACACCTACTACAATTGCTTTCAAAGCAGATCAATAAACATCACATTAACATATAATATGGTTCATGGAAAGTAGACAAATGAAAATTATTTTTTCTTTATTTGCAAGAAAGCCCATTTGTGAAAACGCTACAAAATTATTTTGTGAATATAAAAATATGAAACAAGAATAGGAGAATACAAAATCAACACAGATACAATGATATTAATTCTGGATTTTGATTTAAACCCCAAATTGAGGCTGTACATCCTATACTTTAGGGTATAAAAATAAAATTTTTTGAAAGAGTGAATACATTCTAACAAATAAAAACAGACAGAAAGAAATAAGTAGAGATAAGTTGTATAAAAGCTGCAGGCCGCCGCCGTCGCCTGTACCTCTCTGCTAAGCTTTAAGAGAGAGGTACTCAAGACCCAGCTCCGTTAAGCTACGGATGTCTTTTTAACTGCACATAGCTCATTGTAGACCTTTTATTGAGACACTACCTGTACATATACACCTGCACAGCACCTACATCAGTCCGATAATACACCTGACGGTGGCTTGTACTTATAGCGAAGAAGAAGAAGTATTGAGATATTGATAAACATAATATGCAATGAATAGGAATGACCAAAATTATAAGAAAATATGCATGCTGATGAAAGAGCTTTAAATATAAATGTTTCATGGATAATAATAACATAGTCTCTAACATTCTAACTCTAAATAATGAAAGACATGCTTAGAGATTTTGGAAGCCAGGTATATGTGTTCATACAATACTCTTCTACATGGTGATAACAAAGAATTAGAAAGAAGCATTTTGAATGCTCAAATACTACCCCAAAAAGTTTGCAATAAACCTGTATGCAGCTGGAATACAATACTCAAGCAGAGTGCATGTTTTTATCTATTATCTGTACAAAACTACACGTTTTTACTTGATACACATAACATTCACAATATTCCATCTAAAAGACTTCATACAACTTTGTTTTATTCACAGACAGTCAATTATGAACACAAAATTTAAACTCAGTACTAAATATTATCTCTCAGATATTCTTGATGCAATCTGTGATTTACAAACTACTTGAAAACACAGGTCGAAGTAAAAAACAACAACATTAAAATGGGTCTTCTACAAGAGCATCTTAAAAAAAGAGTTTGGGAAGGCACATACATGTATCTATATACTGGCTGGCGTTCATTCTATCAACTATATACAACTATATACACGATGGACAATTTGTATACAAAATAGAATATGGGAATATATGTGTCTCCTCACTATACAGTAATCCTGTCTCTCTATTTACAAAACTTCATTACAACCAGTCATTAAAGTCACTGATAAAGAAAAATATTGTATTTGTTTCGAATTTAATTTTTATAAGTTGGGTTTTCTCTTAAAGTGAGCTCAATATTTGTAATATTTACAAACTGAATATAGACTCATTATTTGATGACGTACATTATAAGTTGAAATATCAATTCGGTTTTTATTTCAAAAGAATAGAAAAAACCCTGGTACTTTTCGACAACAAGACAAAGGAAATTGTAGTTGAAACTTATTTGACAAATCTAGACAAAAGTAGGTAATCCACCTAGTTTGCTTCTCTTTAGCATTAAAAAGATAGACAAAAAGAAAAAAAACTACCAAACCTGTAGTTCAAACTTTTATATACAGAGTCAATGTCATCGATTTAATCCTCTTTACATATAAGAATATTGTCACTAACAAGATGTCTTGAACTCGTGTATACCATTAAACGAGTGCAATCTTTAATTTCTAGAAGATTATAAGCTTTAACTCCCTATTATTTTTACACAATCACCAACAAGTTGAATCTGTCAAACATACTTACTCTCCTCATCATCCAGCTTACATGTATTTGGAGAGAAAAAAAAATTCTTGCATGAGTGAAGAACGAAAAAGGCTTGTAATCTAATAAATTAATCCAAAATGGCTACTTGATAAACAGTTGAACTTTGAGATCCAGTCAAAATATGCTTTCATTGTGATCCAACATATGCTAGCTAGGCCAACAAGTGCTCTTGGCTTTATTTTGTCAAAGGGTTAAGGTTGCATTAGGGTTTCATTTCAGGTGAAGGGTTAAGGGTTCTGGCTAGATGTAGTGTTTGGTCCAAGGATGAAGTTTGAAATTCACCAAGTACAGAAAACCAGCCAAGAGCAATTGTCACCAGAGCATCTGAGCAAGTCTATGAGGTTGTCCATTTTGTGAGACTTGTAGGTCCTAGTTGCCTCCATTCTTCCTTGGTGATACACATGTTATCAAATGCTGAGAGAGGTGCCAGGACGTTGGCTCCATTGTAAGCTGCATGGTAGCGCTCTGGTGCAGCATGGACCTGCATATGGGATACAAGAAGCCAACACGTTCAATAAATGCGTACAGCTTATTGTTCACTTTTAGTCTTTGATATTGAAAGCCAAGGATAGTTTTAAAAGAAAATATGAACATTGTATAGGAAATTATAGATTTAGATAGCTCAATCTAACCAGATCCCTATGCAAGGAACCACAAACAAACAAATTAACAGATGTAACATCAACTTTATTCCTTTTCATGTCATTTCTGCAGTGTACTTGTACTTGTATTGCAGAACCTATATTTTATTTGATACATTATAAGTTGGGAGCCAGGTGGGCATTAACTCATGTACTTGCACACAGAGCTAATGCCCTCCTGACTTAAAAAAAAACACACACAACATATTCCAAATATGTAGCACATAGACAACCTTGTCATGTCAAACACAATGCATGAGGCAAGGTTTTTACAGCATAATATCTTTTTTTCATGATACATAAAATGTCAAATAATATCCAACTTCACAGTTCATAGACTAGCTGAATGAAAATGATATTGTTTTGTTGGTCAAAAAATATTGTCATATCTTTTCACAAGATCTAATTTGGGGGTTGGAATTATTTAAGGCACTAGAAATGTTAAAATGGTAATTACCTTGACCAATGTACTCTTTGGTAGCATCTTGGTGAGTTCTGTTCTCAATCTCTCTGCAATGCCTGGTAGCAAAGTTGTACCTCCACACAGGTAGATGCTCCTAATACAGGGGAAAATAAATTCAATCACACATGAGTTATTATACAGTTTTTGTCTTTATCCTTAAAGTGCCCTTCAGTATTAAACAGACATAAAAACATTTCTAGTTCCTCCCCTTTGTTAATAAATTGTTTATTGGGATACAAAGAACAATTCAAATAGCTCTGTCATCTTAATATCACTATCTTTGTTGTAAAATTTGTGTAAACTAAACAATTAAAACATTGATAATAAAATAAATACAAAATTAGAATGATGATAAATTAAGTGGGATGAGAACATTGACATACTTGGCCATTGTTTTTCTCTGTTCCATGTTGCATGCCTGGATTGCATTGTAGACCAGTGTATGAAGACCAGGATGGTCCTTGCCCCAAACCTCAGGGTGGAACAGGCCCTCAGTGCAGCGGAATCTGGAGTAGTCCAACTTGATAGTTCTGCAAAGAGGTAATACAATGGAATAGCACATATTATAATAAAGTAAAGTAAGATAGTTAATTTTCAACATCATTGTCAGTGGCAGAGGTGTACAAATAGAAATTAAATTATCCTATAACCCATGACTTAGCAGTGAATGAGTTGAATTAGCCTGTTCAATCTGCATACTAAATAATCCACCCACAGAGTAAGGAAAAGCTCATGAAAGTCGGTTTGAAATCAGTTTGGTGGTGTGGCTGACGAGTTAATGACTACATGAAATACACTAATCAAGAAGAATGGAATTGAGGATTGAATAAACAGTTATCAAACTCCTTCCTCACATAATGAGGGATTACTTCCAACTCTGAAACTTTAGGTATTGATTTTAAAGCCAAACTTTTAATCATTTTCAAGCTTCAGAAGACATTATTGTCTCATCATGGCAGAGACACTGCTTGATACTGCAAAAAATAGAACTAGCAGGTAAGTAGCTGGAAGCATTGAATGATGTTTTTCACAATACCTAATATTGAATCACTCAAGCTCTAATAATCAGATAATTTCCAGTGTTACTCTTTTGTCTAAGATCAGACCTTCACCTGGCCCTGTTCAATTGTTTGATTCAGACTTCCTCTTCATCATCCAATTATGCAACCCATTTTGACCCCTCTTCCTCTTCCGTTCTCAAACTCCCTCGGGTAGTATGGTTTTAGGTTAACCCTTGTTCTCACAAATCTACTTCTCTTATTTTTTGTCGGCCTATGATCGAGGAGGGAAACTAGATGTCTGGCTTTGGGCCAGTGCAGCTATCTTGTTGGGCAATATAATGAATAGAAAGTTATAGACAAAATAGATGACCTCATCTAGCCAAGGGACATGATGCTGCCAGCAAGGTTTGGGGAAGCCCCTAGGCTTCCGGATTCCTGATAAATCAAGATGTTTTGCCCTGGAACTTGTTTTGCATCTTAAATAACCTTCCAGTAGATTAAATTACATTTTGAATAAAGGCTAGGGGAAATTTTGAAGACTAGATTTCTACAAAAATGAAATAATGATTAAATGAGCTGTGACCTTTCTTATTACAGAGGTCCCTTCTTTCTGTTGGATACTGTCTATGACTAGATTCCGGGAGAGTGTTATTCATTACAACTAATTAAGTGGCAGATATATTTGCTCAATATTCAATTTGTTTAATTTTCAACCAAGGGAACTATATCATTCAAAGCAATAACAACAGAAAAAAACAAATCAACAATCTCTCCTCAATCTGATGAAGTGCTCACATTGTGAGCTACTTTTGTAAAAGTCTCTCCATTGCTCTAAGGGCATCTGAATTATCCCTAGGTACAAAGATAGTGCACTGTCACTCAAATACTCATATCAAGAAAAAAGACTTTTCCTCTGACAATACAAATTATTAAGAAGCTTTTGAAAATTATAATCAGAAAATGTGTACTCCTTTTGTCACTCCATTGTGACGAGCATATCTTTCCTTTATTTCTGAGACGAAACTGCACTGTCCTGTCACCCTCAATATCCATAGACTACATTGTGACAATTGCAAGGTTTCTAGACTCACCCTGTTCCGTTTGGTACGTCATATTTATCCAGGTCCAGGTACGTGCTGCAGAGTTCTGGGTCCAGGGAGCAAAATTTGAGCTCAGCATGGTAGTCCTGGGCTACAAAACAGGCCTGTAGAGTGAATAGTAGAAAATCCATTAAAATCTAGCCCTTTTTAACTTGTCAATCAAATACTATCCATACTACCCCCATCTATCTCTGTTTCTGTCTTTTCCTCCCTCTCCCTCTCTCTCCCTCCTTGCACCTATAACTGTCCTCAGCTATCATTATATCTCTCCCTATAATTTAGTCAATATTTTCTGTAACTATTCTTGACCAACCTTGAGTATTAGACATGCTACCAATTTTTTTCATTCTATTCTGATAAAAATGTATCTATGACAATTCCAAATATATAGCTTTCTAATAAATAAATTGTTCCAGCAAATTTGAAGTGAATGACTAATATGTATGTAAAGATATGCATACCTTCTCTTTCAACAGTCTTCCAATGTACTTCTCCACCTCAGAGAATAACCTGCATAAAAGAAATATACCATTAATTCATTAAACTTTCTTCATTTTATAAAGTGACTGGCAAGACAGCGTTTTATATCCTTGCACACATTTACAATCAATGTCATCATGAAAGAAACCTGTCTCAGCAATGAATGGTTATAATGTTAATGGGGAAAAGACAATCTATTGACATATTAATAGCTTAATGCATTACATTTTGAAGTTAACAATGGCAGATAAGATAACCTGTACATGATTTCTACAGTCAATACAATAGTGTTTTAACTGAACTTGAGCTTATTTCCTGAATGTCTTTCCTATCATGTTTATGAGTGATCATACAAATTTCAAGCACTTCTATAACAAAACATTCAAAGCTTATTATGATTTGAATTTGTGTGGAATCTTTTTTTTTTATCAATAATTACGCTACTACAACCAGAAGGCATCATGGTTCACGTGTTTTATACTCCCTAGTCTCATGATAGGCCTTAAACTCTAGAATGTCAAAGTTGATTGTCAGAAAGTCCGATAAGGCAAGGAAAGGAGCCCCAGAGGAGTGCTGAGACATGAGATTGAGACGCCTGGAGGCAGGGAGGAAAAGACTTCTAAATTTAGGCAGGAAATAATGAATTTCAGACCAGCTGTGGGGAGACCAGTTAGTAAATTACTGTAAATTAGGTGTGTATCATGTCCAGCTGGACTTGATTAACAGGAGCCAATCAAGCTTGCATCTATGTCTTTCTTCATGCTTTACGATTCCTGTGAGGATACTAAAGGGATTCCAATTTTGCAAAGATTTGTTGTAACCTAACAATGGAGATTATGATTTGACGATGTGGTAGATGTATATCTTAGACGAATAAGACACATAAATTTATCAGGCAGTGTCCCAAGTCTTCAAAGGTTTATAACAATATCTACATGTAATTGATGTTTGGTCATTGAAATGAGACAAAGGAGATATATTGTATATTACACATAGACTGTTTTGTGTAATCAAAGAAAATAACACAGATACACAAACAGCTGTTAACTGGTTAAATCACTTATGAAAGATGATTTAATTATATCATTTTCTTAGAGAATTCAAAAAATGTATTATAAGAACAGGAGAAAATGCACCTTAAACAATCTTAAAACGCTTCATTTTCATTCCTGTAATTCTGAACAATTGTCCATTTTGCTTGAAAATTCCAGGGGGTTCTGACAGATCATCTCATGCCGTTTAAATGCTCTTCTCGGTGAAAGAATTTAATTTAGGGCGTAGAAACTGTACAGTTTGTTTTTCCAGAAAAACTCTGGGTATGACGATGTTTATGTTGTTATTTCTGTTACAGCTTTCTCACTTCAAGCTAGGGGCCCCTACTCCTCTATCAAACACGGAAGCTACAAATGAGCAGTTTCCACAACAAATCAAGTCACCCAGCTCTGGGGGTGTGTCCAACTTTTTAACTGCTCTGGAAGGGTACAGTTAGTCAATTATGACATCTCAAATATTAAATTTCCATCCAGCTTTGTCAATTCCATCAACCAAATGAAAGACGTCACAATCCACACTGTGACATGGGCAGATCTCAATTTGGAGCTAATTATGCTGGGAATGAATGAAGCCATCATGAGGATATAGGCAGTTGATTTTATAAATAGATTGCTGAACTTCAAATTTTAGTGGGCGTATCCCATCTAGCACAGGTATGGACTAAAATGGCTTTAACCAACCTATAGCAGGGGTCCCAGATGTGAGTGATTATACTTGATTGACAGACTATAGGACACATGATACAGTTGGGATTAGTTGTTTTTTAGACAATGGAAGTAATTAATGTTAAATTAATAAGCATGCACACAAACTTTTGTAATTACATTTACTTCATTACGATTGCAGTTAATGATATACATAGATGTATGATGTGTAGATGAAATATTAAGTCTAGCATTCAAGTTGTAATATGGCTTGTGTTGGATATTAATCCTTGCAAGAGCATGGTCAGTTGCATGTTGCTGGAAATATAAGGAAAATGTACAAAGACACCAGTTTTCTGGTTTTATATTAATTATATATCATTTAAATTGTTTAATTCTTTTATTTGGAAGATTTATTTGCTTACCTGTGGCCTGTCTCTGTTAGAAGCCTGGTGAGATGCTCTGTGATCTGCCTCCCTCCAAACGGTAACCTGTACACCCCCTTCTCCACAATGTAACCATCCACGATCGGCACGATGTCTACCCTCTCACCAATGTTGACTGTATGAGTAAAAAAAAGTACCAAAAACAAAAATATGATGTCAATAAAGATTATAGACCACAAAATTAGGGTGCGTTGCATGAACTAATCATGGCTGACCACACTGATGGCACTAGTTGTGATATGCTTTTGCTGAAACATGATATATCTATCATAAATATGTCAAGTATGCAATAAAATATTAAATATATAATAAATAAATACAAAACACATGATATATATATACATGTATAGAAGGTTTTATTCAGTATAATATTAAAAACATGTGAAGATTTGTCTTTTTGGAAATCAATGTTTTTTAGTGCAGTGATGCAAGATGAATTGTCATGTTTATCCTTAAAATTGTGTGTTTTATCATGGAGTTACTAACTCCATGGTTTTATACTGAAGGGATCAGCAATACTACTTGCTGCAATACATGGATCTCTAATACATTCAATGCCCAGTCCTGAAAAAAAGTCTTCCTTTTGAAATTTTATCTGGTTTCTTTGAGACAACTTACTTGGGTCAGAGAAAATGTTTCCAATCAAACTTAGGTAAATTCTGCATGTCCATGAACTGAGGAAGACCTGTATCAAAACTTTACTGTGCCAAGAAATCATGGCTGGGGAAGATTTATGCTCCGGATATATTAATAACATTTCATCAGGAAATGTACTTATACGTGTATATCAACACACATGGATGATTTGAAGAGCTTGCAGATAAGTTACCTTTAACATTTCTTAATATTTGATTGCTTTTTAAAGTGTGTTACATCTAACATTGTCATTGATAGAGAAGGGGGGAGCAGATCACATTTAAAAAAAGAAGAAGAAGAAGAAGAAGAAGAAGAAGAAGAAGAAGAAGAAGAAGAAGAAGAAGAAGAAGAAGAAAGAAGAAGAAGAAGAAGAAGAAGAAGAAGAAGAAGAAGAAAAAGAAGAAAAAGAAGAAAGAAGAAGAAGAAGAAGAAGAAGAAGAAGAAGAAGAAGAAGAAGAAGAAGAAGAAAAGAAGAAAAAGAAGAAAAAGAAGAAAGAAGAAGAAGAAAAAGAAGAAAGAAGAAGAAGAAGAAGCTAGAAGAAAAAAAAAAGAGAAGAAGATTAAGAACAACAACAATAACAAAAGAAAAAAGGGAGAAAGGGGAGAAGGTGGAGGAGGAGGAAGATAAATAAGACAAACTTGTAATAACTGTGCTGATTCTTACCCACTATGCCTGAGGTAGCTTTGTATGAGTAGAGTGCCATCAGTGCCTGTTCTTGAACCAGGATACCCTCTACATTGAATCGTTCAAAGATCATTTCAACCAGCTTCTCCTTTAGTATGAACAAAATTATGGGTTTATTGAAGAAAGATGATTGAAAAGATACAAGAAGGAATAATCTTGTCTGCTGAGAGTCAGAAGGAGAGAGTCTCTCACCAAAGAAACTCACATGAAAGCAATGCTATATCACAGTTAAAGGAACGGAAGTTACTAACAATTAATAAAATAATTGTTGATGCCCATATCCTGAATATATAGTTAAGTATGGTAGATCTTAATGAGGGCGATTATCTATTGCAATCATGCCATCTGTAAATAATCAAATGGGCGAAAATATTGCCATACAAGCTTAGGAAAGCGATGACTGCAAACTAGATAATATCAGATATCGCTATCAGTTTCATTTTCTCACATTCAAGTAATCGAGAGCCCACCCCCTTTCATAAAGCTAAGCAGAGAGGGGTAGGATCGGAGAGGGGTAGGCCGGATCACAACAGGAAATTATAATAATAACCAAACTGAAACCACATGCGGTACTGAACAGCTCGCATGGATCGAGTCACCGGTGAGATGGCCGTACAGTTGTCATTTTGCTGAGTTCTGTAATTGAGTGGCGACAGCACCGATGAGCCAATGTCAATAACAACAAACCAACCCAGGGGGTGTTCCTATAGCCAGTAATAATTGGGGTGATACTCAGATGCAGAGGTCAATGCCAATATCTGTTTATTATTCTGGTAAAGCCTGTTACCAAGGAGACATACTTTATGTAATCTAAATTTAATATTTATCTTGGACATGGAAAATTTTCAATCCTTCAATCAATCACTGGTCAATCAGGAATTCAAGAGCACATTTCCTCATTAAGGTGATAAGAAATATATTATTAAAAGGAACATAAAAAGAGGTAGCGCACAGAACAACAACAGAACAGTTGAGACAGTGGGAAAAGACCCCTTTAACAAATACAGTCATACCTGAATGCGTGTGAAGGAGTTGATGAACCCCACATTAGGATCAAGTGATTAAAAAGTAATTGTGACTAGGCCTACTAGTTTATGAGAATGTCACTAATTTGTTCAAGATTTCCAATTCCCAAAATGGTAGGGTCCTCTGGCCAAATTACTGTGTATTATTACATGATGGTGTAAAGCTGGTAAAACACTGAAAACTTAGAGAGTGACAGCTTGGGATATAGACACAGTGATGATTGATATGATGATGAAGAATGAATGTGGGAGCTAACCTTGGAAGCTTATTAAAGGACAATGATTCATGACAAGGCAAAGGCTAGTAATCAAAACACAATGATACACAATACTAATTATGGGTTGAATAGTCGAAAATCATATAAGAACTAAATGATTTCTGAAGGATTAACTATGAAAGGCAAGCAAGACGTTGATCTTTAACACTGTACGTTTCAGTATACATCACTGATTACACATTTTTCTGTTTAATGACAGTTATGGGGCTTTCACATGTACACTCTGGGGCCCGTATGGCGAGTAAAAGCAGACATTTTGGGAATTTTTGGGAATCAAGCTCTAATACCCCATTCACACTGCAACTCTAAACAACACCAATTCCAAACCAACTTCTCCATGACCATTCAGGGTAATGCAAGGTTCTTTGCTACCTGTTGTTGGCATAGTGGTGGCCCTGTTAGTGTGACAGGGGCATCACTGTTGAGCATAGGAGGGAAATACTTGGATAGGATTAAATTATATCATGTTTGAACGCCATCAGCTAGCATTGTTTCAATGTTTTAAGAATGTTGTATTGCTAGCTTTTCCTTATACTTACAGTCATCTTTGGTCCCATGTTGAATGGTACAATGACAAGCACAGTATATGCAATGGGATCCACACATAGCTCGGAGAAAGCTGTTTCCAGCAGCCCCTCTGTGACGGACATGTTCAGCTTGAACTAGGGAAAATGAGAAACAGAGATATAAAACTGAGTCACAAACTGTGTGATGGGATTATCTTATAAGGTTTTATTGCATATTATGATTAAGAGGCAAGGACAAATTTCCATTGTCCCAAACACCATTAACCGTCATGATATCAGAGATTATAAAGGTTAGAAGTTCAGAGTTTTGTTTCTTTCAAAAGTTCAGCTCCAAGTCAATATCTACCTGTGATAACTTTTACTGTATGCAGAGAAAATATGACAGTGTCATATGTATGCTTCTGATGCCACATAAACTTCTACACACACACATTGGTGCATAGTCATCTATTTTAATAAATAAAGCTGTATGATACCAAAGCTTTGATGATTTGAAAGCTTGTCTCTTTCAAAATTTCTCTTTCAGATTTTCAATTTCTAGGCACATTGATTGAAACATTTTGCATCACAATCCATTATATTATCAGAAGAACAGCTTTGCTGAAGTCATGATACTAAAGATGATTATAGTTAGAAGTTAATAGTTTTTTTTCTTTCAAAAGAATTCAGTAGGATGAGTGATTCATAAATAAACTATTGGGGCGTTGCAAGAAAGTTGCAATCAATTGCAAATCTCTAAAATCAAGCATAAATCTTGCAATTGTTTGCAACTCAACTTTCTTGCAAGAGAGAGAGAGAAAGAGAGAGAGAGAGGGGGGGGGGGAGAATAAAAGCTAGATGTAGTTTAGTTAATTTAATGGTTAAAACTTTAATCCTAACAAAATCTTAGGAAATTTAGGAGACAAGTAGGGCGTTGCAAGAAAGTTGAGTTCCAATCGATTGCAAATATCAGTTGCAAGTTTTGCAGCTTGCAATCTATCACAATTTTCTTGCAATGCCCCATATGATATGCTAATGAATGTAATACGAATGTACATCACTATCCATTATTAAGAGCGCAGCTGTATACACACATCTTTCTTTTGCCGCTATGATACAAATGTTCTTGGAGTTCTGAAGTTCCTGAAGTTTCATGTTTTGTCTCTTTCCCCAAACTCCCTCTGAGATGTGAAATTTCTAGGCACCCTTCCTGTTGGGTGGCATGAGCCGGGGTTATTTTAGAAGAAGCAGAGATGAGGCTTATATTTGGGACTTTCCACTTGGCCTTAGCAAAAGGTTTCTCACATGCCATTTGGCAATGCTTGCTCTTGGATTAGTATCTTGCTATCCCCCTCTCGTCTGGAGTGTACCTACTTGAATCATATCCTGTCACCACAATTATTAAAGGTAATATGGATTTAACAGAATGAAATTAAAGACAATTTTTTTCATTTTTGGGAGAATAAATTGATCGAAAATACACATAGTGAGATGTTTATACATCTAAAATAACTTTCATTTTTTGTTACTATGAAAATATTCACAGGCTGTTGCCTATACAAGACTTAAAAACACATTTATACATTAGGGCTGTGTATGTGCTTTTAGAATGACAAAAAAATCTTTTTAAGGACATAACAGTCTATGAAATTTTGGATTATTTGAGCATGGAAAGGAAACTGAATTTTCCAAACATTTCAAAGTCCACAAACTTTCTTTAATGGCTTATTATCTTAGATTCAACAAAGAGTTAAGGAGCTGCTCATTAAACACAGACTGCTTTTTCAAAGTGTGGAAGGTTTTTACCAGGTGAATTCAAACTTTTAAACTTTTCCAAGTATCAGTAAAATAAATACACCATTTTTTTTGAATTACTCTGGAGAAATCTAAAGCTTTGGTCTTTAGCTACTTAGTCATGGAATATCAAACGACCTTTTCTTTTCGTAAGATGATAAGACACTAAATCCTCACGTACACATGTATGTCAAGACATGAAGGTTGCATGTGAACAATATCTTTTATGAAAGTCATCAACGATGTTTACTGAAAGTCTAGACCTCATTACCTTCATGTCATCATGGAAATTGAATCAGTCTACAAGGAGAATAATGCCTGCTAGAATTTACTAAGTTGTCCGAAATTGCTTTCATATCCTTAGGGTGAATAAAAATGAGTTCAAATGGCTGTCTGTATAATTCCATAAAATCTACAGTTCAATGTAATCTTGAAGTCCTAGCATTTTAAAAAGAACATTCAAAGGCAAAGGAAGTTTCACTCAACTTTTTTCACGATTCAAGAATCACAAATGCCAAAAACCATTCTTGTTTAGAATTCAAGTTCTAATCGTTTACTCTATTTCTTGTTGCACATCCCCTCTTTTCACACCTGTAGTATCAATTAGATTAATAACCTATTTTCTAATTCTTATCCTATAATTAATAGTCCTATTTGTTATTTTTTTACTCACCTGTTCTAGTTTGGCCTGTTTCCTGAATGGGAAATGCAGCTTGGAGCTAGCCCTGCAGTCAGGGGCAAGAGCGTTAAACCCGTAAGCGGTCTTGTCTTTACTCCGCCCATGGGTGGCGGCCACGCAGGGGAAGAACACCTGTGGGTAGGGGGTCTCTGACTCTGACAGTACCCCCGCCCTGACGGACGAACCACCCAGATCCACTACCAGCACCCTCTGATGGGACACAGAAAGGAAGTACATTGAAGTTGTAAGAAAGTAGTTTCTTTTTAGTACAAATGGATACTAACAGTTCATAATCTGCTTTTTAAAAAACTAACAATTCCGGCATCAAACGCATGTATGTTAAGGCCATCCAAAAACTCAATCACAATTAAAGCATGAGGTATAGTAATATTTTCTCATTGGCTCAAAATTCTTACACATTAATAATAATCATGAATATTCTTAACAAATATATCTCAGTGAATGAAAAATAATGGTTAAGATACAGGTATGATAAAAGGACTTTAAACATTTAACTACACGCATATCACAAAGAGAAAAGACATACATATAAACATATATGCTTAATTGTTATAGAATTCTGGCCCAGAGACCCTTTGCTCAAAGTTTTAAAAACTAAAGAAAAACAAAGATCCAATGACTCATATTCCTTGCTATGTTCTGTCAAATTGATTTACAACATAGTAACAATGACGTCATTTACTTTTCTACCACAAAATTTGATCATTACGCTTGGGAAACAAAGGATTATAGGATGACAACTAAAGGATCAATCTTTAAAACCACACCCTAATGAAAACCCTAAGGCCACTGTTGTTACCAGTAAGATATTTGGTCCTAAAGGTATGATAATGATAAACAATGGATGCGTGTTTGCTCTTAAATGACATAACATTAATTGGCGACGGTGAGCCAATAGAGATTTCAGGAGATTACGTGGAAATGATATGGGCTCTGAAATCATAAAATTTCTGGCATTATTTTCAGGATGTAAATTGTTTCTGACAGGAATATTTTATTGCAAGCTTATCACGTTATAATACATGGCACACAGCCAGATTTTATGAATTTCTTATATCCTATCTATGTAAGACCACGTATGTATAAGCTTTACCACACAGCGGATGGAGGTTACATATAAGACATGGGAGACAACAGAGTAGACCTCTGCAGGGGGGCAATTTGAAAAGGAATATAAAACATAGAAAAGGATAGAGGAGAGAGGCAAATTTATACCCATCCCTTCAGACAAACCTGGATCCACCCCTTCTAAAAGAAGAAATATATATACTTCAGATTGCAGTTGGATTATATACTTTAAAACTAGAAAAATTCATAATGTAAAGGTTCCGCAAATTGTAAATTACAGATATTTTCATGGCAAGAAACTTTGGTACATTAAACAATTCAATGTTAAAGGTAAAGACCAGTATTGGAAACGCCCCAATTTCAAAAAATTAAATGGTAGCTCTTATTACCAATCATGTGAAAGAATATGTTTTGACTAATACATGATGATAAAGATTTTGCCGGGAAACCGCCTACTAATTGATATATTTGGTAAATAAGTTTATCTACATGGTCTGTGAGAGATAAACGCACGTGTCGCGCACGTGTGCGTATAGTCCCATATACATCTTTCTGTGTACAGTGCTTGTAACTTTACAAAGACTGGGCCAAATTTCTTATCATTTTGATGATTCTAGAACCTTGCAGTACACACCAATACTTATATGCTAGATGATCAACCTTTTCTGATCAATTCCACAACGTTTCTTTCACAATGCAATTGCATGACCATAACTGGTCTTTACCTTTAAGTCAGCTGGATTTGATTATTTTGTGTAGCTTTCCAAAATCTGAACCACTCATCAAATTTGCAAGCTCTTCATGTGTGCAATTTTTAATTTTTTTTTTACAGTAATGTGCATAGAGCATAAGAAAATGACTACGTTACCATCTACCAAAGATGTTACCTTGCTAATGGGAGGGGCGATGGTAGACTTGGGCACAAATGCACCTGTCTCTGCTGTTAAGATGTTCTTCCAGTCTTCAAACTCCATCTTACTATTACCTCGCAGCAGCAGTACTCTCCCCCTCTGGAAATCGAATACAAAACGTTCCATTCGATAAAGAAGCAGAATAGCATTTCATAGCTCTTTAATGCTTTTGTTAGCATAGGCAGCTTGTATTATTTTTAAAAAATGATTTCACATTTTTAAAGCAAAAAAAAAAAAAAAAAAGCAAAAGGTGTATATTGAAATACACTAGACATCAGAAATACATAGACTATCACATGTCCTTACACAAATTTACAATAAATATGCAGTGATTGTTCATTCTCATTGGAAAACTGTGTAGAAAGTCAGTGATTTTGTGGATACTAGGCTTCTAAATGAAATAGAATAACATCACTAATTGTTTGTACCAACATGCATATTAAGACAAGTGTATGAATTCTTGGATGCAAGAGAACCTAATTGAAAGGTCACCTCAATGTCTTGTTTCAGACAATGGTCATCTTAACCTTAACCTAGCTTTTACCTAGTCATTCTACAATTAATGATTGGTCATCCTTATTTTCCATTAATTTTTTGCTGTCAGATTGGGTACCACAATAAGTAGCAAAGTACAGGAAATCTGCTAAAAGGAAGAAGAATGTAAAACTACCTAAATTTAGCATCCTTACAGATTTCAGCGAACAAAAGGATATATATTCTTCAACTTCAAGGCTACAAAATCATTATGACCATGAGGACATCTCCCTCTTAGTTCGTCCATTAGATTTCTTTCAGTCCGTCCATCGGATATCTTGAATGTCATCCAGGAAGATACATTTCTTTGAATGGGAATTTTCCTTTGGTTCCTTCAACGAAATTCCTGCTGTGTAATATTACTAGGGATTAAGAAGGGATGCTGCCGCCACCCATGGACATGCAGTC
Organism: Strongylocentrotus purpuratus; assembly: GCF_000002235.5. Lineage (NCBI taxonomy): Eukaryota > Metazoa > Echinodermata > Echinoidea > Camarodonta > Strongylocentrotidae > Strongylocentrotus > Strongylocentrotus purpuratus. The sequence continues at coordinate 56,937,435 of NW_022145612.1, forward strand.
TCACCGTAATTGCTGCGGTCAAGGAAAGGGGGATTTAACCATTCCTTTTCTTCATCCATATGTGAAGGAAGTAGCAGGTTACATGAGGAATGGAGTGTTTAATGAGTAAGAGCTTAGGGGTGGGACAGGTGGTGGGTCTGGTGTGGGTCAGTGATTGATAGAAGATGAGGTGATAATGCTCATCTTCAAGCTGCTCTGTCATGTGTCACGGCCAAGCTTAGATTGGTCAGCATATAAGCTTATTCCTTAAGACGAATGTACAGTGACGTTAAGATACCTTAAAAATTGCTCTGCCTGTTTGGAAAGGAATCTCTTTTTCAATTTCTTTAGTTTATAGCATTAATCATGAAAAGGTTACTGCATCAAAATGTATTTTACTTTAAGATGCTTTGTATAATTAAGAATGATTTGATCTATGACTGATTAGGATTGCTATGTTTAGAGAAACAGTTTACAGATATACAAAATCAACATCAACTCTTCTAGTAGAATATGTTTAATTATGTGAAGTGCTCCTGACCAATACATGGACAACAAATTCTCTATATATTAGGGGACATAGCATTAAACAGATACAAAGAAGATATAATGAAAAGAGTAGAAGAGAGGATATTGTCCTTACCATGTCTGTCACTTCTAAGACCTTATTACTGATCTCAGTCACCTTGCCTCCTATCAGATGAATGTATCCCAATGACTTCTTGGCCTTGTGATCCTGAAACACAAAAATCGTAAAATGAAGACAAAGAAAAATGTTAATCATACAATCTACAACATTTTTCCAAATACTTTATGCAAACAGATAGATTGTAACGCAAATACTTTCACAATGTGTGACTGGTTTGGACTTACAAAAACTGTTAAATATGATTCTCAAAAAAAAATGGCTGTCTTTACAACATGTGAAAGTTTTGGGGTTGGTTGTAAAGCCACAATCTCAATGAAATTGATAATATTTTCGACTTGAATATTCAATTTAGTAACAACAATATCGCTTAAAAATACCAATATTAGAAATTTCGCTGCACACTAAGATGTATCAATAGCATATATAGCACATTAGAGAAAATAAAACGCAAATAGCTTTGTAGAAAAAGATAAGTCTTCAGATTTCTTTTAAATGTATGTGGATAGATTTTTCTACAGTTCAAAGTAAGCAACATGTTTCAAAATTCTAGAAGCAGTAAAAAAATAAATACACAAAAAAACTAAAGGAAAAACAAACAGGAGTAGAAAGATTTGATGAGGCCCTATTTCTCTCACCTCATAATAGAAGAGATTTCCATTCTTGGCCCTGAAGTATCTCTTCTTCCACTTCTTGATAAGAGACGCTCTCCTTCTACCCATGGGGAGTTTCTCCATGTACCCCTCCATGCTGATCTCCCCCGCCCTGTTTGACCTGGGGCTGGAGTCATTCCTGGAGTAGCGCTGACCAGTGGTCTGGTCCTTGTGTCGCTGGACGTTGGAGTACAGCTCTCGCAGTAGTGGTACCTGGAGTGGGAGACAGAGATGGTAAAAGAAATTTAAAATAATGCATAGAAATACAAATTCTAAGTCAATGAGCTCATAAGCTTGTAAATTTTCAAAGAAATGTAAGGCTTAGTTGAAGAACAGTGGCCTTGTAACCAGAAGATGCCTGGTCAAGTAACAAAGCAAGTTAATGCACTATTATTATTCTTTAGTAAGGCATTAATACCAAATCATTACCTAAAATCATATGAATAAGCAATCATAGCTCAACTAAATGTTATTGACCTTAATGACCTACATGTATGCATAATTTTCTCACACAAGACAATGCATTTCTAAAATCTGAGACTGAATAAAGCATACTAAATCATTTAGTTTGGCTACATGATATCTTCCATTATCCTGTTTGATTTTTAAAACTTAAATTAAATTCAAAATTTCAAACATAAAGGACAGCTAAATAACAAGCAGACAAGTCCATACGGTAGTCTCAAGAAAAAAGTAAATCAGGGAAGCATAAAGAGGAAACCATCTCAAAGCAGCCCCTATATAAGCACTAAAATTATCTCAGTGAAAATAGAGTGAAGGCAAACACGGGACGGGGATTTCTATTTGTGGTACTTCAAGCCCTGTTCATTAACCTAGATGCGATAGGAAATTGGTGTCATTGGAAATGGTTGAGCTCTCTATCCTACACAATGTCATTACTGATGACTTGGACTAACTACTGAGCTCACAGAACAGGTTCTGTGACTTACTTCATGAAGCCAACATTGGTATGAATATTGACGAAGAGTTTAGACAGACCCTTGATAAGGGCCTCGCTGCCCACTTCCCTATAACAAGGTTGACTATTAGACATACTAATTTCTGAGAAATATTGAAGTAAGATGCACCAACCAGTATTGGTTTTTAACTCATGGTCTTGATGAACCCAATATTTATTTGGTTTAAAAATAATTGATATAACTTCAAAGTAAGTTGAAATAATTTCAAAGAACTATTTCATATATGCCATCTTAACATGTCTCAGCTAGTGTCATATTCCATACAGTATGCATTTCAGAGGGAGATGGTCAATTGATTTCCTGGTACCAGCCTAGTAACAATTCTTATACATGATGTTTTAAAAAAATGTATGATGACATACATGACAGCTAGATTCTTCCCATTACTCCAAAAGGGGAAATGAAAGGCAAAATGTGAATGAGATTGAAGAAAAGGAGATGAGAAATACAAAGGAAAATTCTATAAAAAGATTAAGAGAAAGCTAGGAAAATGGAAGAGACAGAAGTAAGGGAACAGAGGAATAAAAAATACTTCTCTACTTTATGTTTCCCCTAGATTTTCAGAGTTCACTTTTGAGCTAAAACTCAGCACTCGTCAAATAATTCTAGAAAATCATGCCTGTTTTTCTCTAAAAGCCTGAAATATTTTGCTTTGGTCTAATTACATATTCCTTCCTCTTTTTATTTCACTCTGTCTGACTCACTTTAGGAACCCAAGGAATATGTGCCGATAAAGTTGGGGAGAAATCTATTTTCATCTCCATCCCAAATTGAGCAAATCATGATCGCTTCCTGAAAATTGACAAGAACTCGGCAGATGAAATGTGAAAGACAAAGCATTCATGGGGAGAAGATAAGAATAGACCTTTTTTCTTTCTATTTCTGGTGGGTTTAGAGTGACAATGAAGCATTCATGACCACTTAATCCCTATGGCTCACATCTATGTACCAAGGGTAACATGTTTAGGACGATGTCAATCTAGGTTGAGATACGTTTAAAAGTGCTAGCTTCCCACAAAAACAGAAAGAGAGATTTTCATAGTACTAGAGCGTCTGAAAAGCATACGTTATATACAAGAGAAAAGAAGATTGTGGTATTTAGGAGCATGACTGAAACAATTCTTATGGTCTTTGCATTTTAAAACTTCACATGATGATAAAAGCCTTGTAATAACAATATAATTAAGTGATCATGAAGCTTTGGTGAATATTTATATTTCTTTTAATTTACAATTAAAAAATAAACATGTGGCTGACATGGAGTAATTACTCCGAATGAATGTGTGCCATAATAACCCAAATTCAATAAGATTCTAAGAAAAACTATCATAATAAGACCTCTATCTATAAATCTTTAGAAAGATCAATAACTTTTCCCCTACCTTATTACCGATGTATATACAATATTTACCAAATATTAATTAATCAACACCAGTGGCTATCACTTGTACATATAAACCATCAGGCCAATCAGGTCGGAATACCATAAGTGACCTATTAAGCTAGATTAGATTTGCTTTCCCTGTGTCATTTACTATGATGATCACAAATTCCATGCATTCTAAAGTAAGCATGGACAACTTTCACCCAATCTCTGCACCTCTATATACAGCTGGTTTTCATCAACAGTTCATCTGCTTTTGATAAATGCTGGTAAATATATATCTTGTTCAGATTAATATAATCCTATTCACATTAGAAACACAACTCACTTTCAAAGGCATTACAAAATATCAGAACTATTAAAAGAAACAAATCATCATTATGATCGTAATTGGCTTTGTTAGTTTTTATGAAATGGGGCCAGTCCTATATATCACCAATAACAACGGTAACAATAAACAGAAATTCGGTCTCCTTGCAGAAAATCCAGGCATTATATATTGTTTTGCTCATTAATTTATGCTAATTAGCCTTCAGTACCAATTTTCTGATACATTTTCTATATGTAATACAAGAATATTTCAGCATACTGATAGTATTACTTTTGTAGGACAGCCCCTTAGTACTCCATAACCTTCATTATTTGCAGAGAATCCTTTATACTAATAGACTACAATTTTCTAGATTCTCTTTTTCAGGAAGGAATCATGAGAAATTATCAAGATTCTGCTAAATCATCCCTGAGCTCAAAAAACAAGCTTGAAATCATTCCGATTACCTAGGCCAGAATTAACAAGAGTCGATTGATAGCGACAAATTAAGAATTAAGATGGGTGACAGTGACTCATATATCAATATCCTTTCTCTACAATAGAGTCTCTTCTCATAATAGCTGTTGAAATACAGAAACAAGAAGGGACTAGAATTACATGGTGTTTTTTTTTTATAGAGTTGATGACAAGGATCTTTCATTGAAGAAACTTGCTACAAAGTATTAATTCTAGAGGGCATTGTATTCTAAAGTCTGTTCTTTTAATAGGTGTTGAAATAAATGTATTTAATTGAGGGGCTTGGAATAGGAGGGTGAATTTCAGAGCTGAACACAAGGGGCTCTCCTTGAAGGAAAATGCTACAAATTAAAGGACTCAACATTAAACATTTCCAGGTGCCTTCTACTGCACAAGCTTCATGCTTTTCAAAAGGTATTCTTCATCTATTGTAACAACGCTACAGTACAGTATGGTTTATATCTGTTTTACTTGTGATGTATGATTAATACATTTGAAGAAAGAAATAGCATTCTTAAGTCTTACTCTCATAGCAAATGTTGCAATACAGTAAGACTTGAATTATTGTTACATATGTTAACAATAAAATGATGACACAGAGTATCATGTGTCCATCTTTTAATGTTCACTTGGAAGAATCAGAGAAGAAAAACTTCTGTCAAACTTGAATCATGGTCATATACTTTAACAAAGGAATGATGAAAAACAATATCATGTTTCCATGTTTTAATCCTGATCTGATCAGTGCCAGAGGCTAATGCTCTCATCTTTTCACACCTTTGGCCTTACTGACGCACTAAGGCTGCGTTCATGCTTAAATTTTGAAGGCAGAATGAGCGATCTGAAACGCTCATCGTAAACGCTCATCGTGATCGCAGTTCCACGATGCACTGTTCATGCTTACTTCTCTGGCTCCCCCAGGCAATTCTCAGTGTGTGGCCTTAATTGGTCTTCCAGCTGGATTCGCAAACCTTCACTGTGCATGCTACGTAGACCCACTAGAGGTCAGTGCGTTGACCCCATTTAAACGCGTTTACAAATTGTAAACGCATCTTTTTGTGAGTTTACGATCGGCGATCGTGATCGCCGTTTTTCGGTGATTCTACAAAAGTGAGCATGAACGCAAGCGTGTTTTAAACTAAACGCGTAACAGATGCCTGATTCTGGCCGTCAAAATCAAGCATGAACGCGCCCTAAGCCACAAGAGATGGAACCGAGGAGAGCCCTTGGCTCCCTACCAACACAACAATGGAACCCGCTTGGATGAAAACCTGGACAACTTCCAGATTCAAAGGCTATTGTGCTGGTAATTGAATTATACTTCTGAAGATTTTCAGGTGTAACCAAAACATTTTTTTCAGAAAACATAGGCATGGGTACAAAAGGTATGCATTGATTTTCCATTACAGGTAAAATGCGAAAGTGAACTATCCATGTAGTCATCATTTGGGACTGTATCCTATTAATTTATAAGATCTTCAGTGTACACAATAAACACATCACACAACATCTATGGTAGTACATGGAAGTGAATGAGTAGCCACTCCTTTTTGACATATTATATTTAACTACACCCCCCCCCCCCACAAAAAAAACCCAAAAAATATTTGACAACAGAAAAACAGAGAGAAAACTGATCCAATCAAATGATTTATTTCATAAAAATCATATATTTCATCACATTGTCTGCCTTTGTATACCGGTAAATCTTTGTCAAGTTGACATAATATATGATCCATCAATTATGTTTGGGCAATGAAAATGGGATGTCTGGCCAAAAATTTAGATTTTTCCCTGATTTCACTACCCGGTGACATTGCATTCCTAGATTTAATGATCCAATTAAGTGACTTATGGTTAAATTGCAGGTTTCATCACATTGTCAGCTTTTGTCAAACTTCAGGCCAAGGAAACGGTATTTGATCCATCAGTTGTTTGAGAAACCGCAATGGAAAGTTGGGCCAACAAATTGCAGTTTCCCTTATTTTACCACTCTTATATAATAGCTTTGTTACTCATGGTTACCGGTAATTCACAGATTTCATCACGTTGTCAGCTTTTCTTCCAGACTTCACACAATGTATTCATAATATGTGATCCATTACTTATGTTTGGGCCATCACGAAAGGAAGTTTTGCCAACAAATGATCAGTCTACCCTCAGCCACACTGCGCGGGTGGGGGAGGGGGGGGGGGACCACTAATCAAAGGTTATGAACATGCAAGGGCAGAATCAGGATTTTTCAGTAGGGCAGGAAATGGTCCAAAAAATCTCTGACAAGCAAAAATAGGAATTTCTCCAATTTTCAGTTATCATTTTTTAGAAAAGAAAAGAACTTTGAAATACCCTACTCCATTAAAAAAAAAACATGTTTCAGTGCTTTTCTGGCCTAAAGGGGAAGGGGTGTCCCTCATACATCTACATCTGGGTACACGTAGTGCCTGTTTCTTACACTACACCTGTGTTCCACTCTTTGTGTGATATATTGATTCCTTGGCAAGGGCAAACATGATCTCTAACCATGCGTCTGAAAAACATATGAGTCATATGACACAAAGAAGTCAAACTTGTAGGTTTGCAAGTTTCCATTCTTTGGTAATGATTGATCAACAGTCAATTTTTAACAACATTACCATTCCTAATCCACACCAGGACCAAAAACTATACCTATACCCTATCCTAAACCTAACTAAGGCTCAATTTGCTCTAACCCTATCTTTGATGAAACCCAATGCAACTTTAACAACTCATATTCTGATGGTCTGCCAAACCAATTTTGCCTTTGAAATGTTTTAAAGTGATATGGAAGGGACGTTTTACAAATCACCCGGACGAAAGTTAATATCTCATCTTGAGGGACAGCAAAGGGTGTCACGTGACTAATGAATTTCACTGAAATTGTGTTTTCCTAGATACCCATCAACAATGAATCATGTTCATTTCTTCCTAGGGGTTTTCTGATGGTCACTTTGTGGCTTTATGGCTGGAAAATTATTGCATAAACTCTAGACTTGTACGTACAACTTAATTGCTAACTTCCTTGACTGGACTGAGGCATCACTTCCTGCTCCTACCTGTGACGTCACAGCTACATATCACTCAATGGAAAAATAGAGGTTCAACGTCATCTTAAAACGCTCTAATGTTTTAGTGTGATTGCGTAATATCTCTTTCAGTAGACAGCGAGTTTAGAAGGATTACACTTGAGGGTATCATTTGTGTAAGTGCAAAATATGAGTTACACCTCTATTATTTTATAAACCACAGTTTCCAGTTCTTGTACTATTTTGCAAGAATTACTTACAGAAATATCTTTCTGTCTTGGAGTTGGTTTTGGAGTTGATTGCTATATATTCAGAGGAGAAGATGCAAAGGATTTAACAGAAGAATAATTATCATCATAAGATATGAAACCATTGATTCTCCAAAGAACCAAAATATGGTCTATGTTGCAAAGCTATTTATTTATTTTTATCTATTTATTTATTTATTTATTTATTTATTTTGGTTTAAAAAGACATATAAATATACATGATTCAAAGGTCCAAGGACCAAAACTAATCAACAAAATACAGAGGCTTGGCATAACATTTTCAAATGTTTTGTAAAGCAATCTTAGATTGGTTTACACCCACGCTCAACACTTCACACCTACACAAAGAAGAAACACACAATTTGTTAAATTTATGTAATCACCTCATTCATCAGTTCACTACACTAATCCTAAAACATTCACCAACATTACACTCTTATCTCCTAAAATTTAAAGGACTCCTTAGACTCTTTATTAACACAAGTACCTAAACAAATACAGAACACACTAATTAACTTATAGTTTGATAAGCAATACAGCTATTCAGAATCCCCTTTAATATACCCCCCATCAAATCGCCAAAATGAATCCAAACATTTGCTAGTTAACAAAATCTTTACCATTCATTGTAATTAACTTATTTGTTACCTATTTATTATTGGTCTGTTGCCAGTCTCATCTAGATGACAAGGGTATTAAATTGAACCTTAAACAAATCTACACTAACATGAAAGACATAATCCCCTACTGTTTTAGGATGCCATGCCTCTGTGTCAGGTAGACTCTTTGACATGGAGGTCTGGGAGGGATGCACTCATTAGTGAGAGCTTATGGTGTGCTAGAGATAATGGCAGTCCAAGCCACAACATTAGTGCTTCATCATCAGGACCTCCGTGCATGTACAACAAGCCACATCCATGTAAACTCACAGCCAGCAGTCTTGATGGCTTTCCCTGACTGCCTATGTAGAAGGTCCACCTGTCTATAAAGACCTGCCTGTAATGTGTTCCTCATTTTGTTATCCTTGACCAGTGTTGTCAATTAAATCATGTATCAAAAGAACCTGTTCTCAAAGACCACCTGCTTAATGAAACCAATTTTGTATAGTTCCTCTGAGTGGTTTTATATGGATGTAAGTGTCCTGGGTTACAACGGGATAACACTTTTTCACTGTACTGGATTGCATGTAACGATTATTTATTTATTTTTCACCAGAAGGGGACTTTAAAGATATATTTCAAAACTATGCATTGCTTTCAGCCCATTCAAAACAATAAATTGATCAAAATAACACTCATTGCTATTGGTATTAGAGGAATATGACTGGTTTAGAAGAGACATGTCATCAGCAGATGAGAAGTTGGATTTTTTAAGCACAAAGATAAGGATTGCCCTTGACTATCAAGTTACCATGGCAATCCTCCTCAACTCCCCCTCCCAGATTTCTCTCCAGGAACAACAAGATTTGCACAGGAAGCTCTTCCCAGGTGTAAACTGATGGGTTAGTTAAGAGCCCGCTACTGGATAGGGGTTAGGGTTCCTGGAAGGTTGTCTAGCTGCTAATGGCTACCATCGACCTGCCATATGTGGTCACCTAGGGACTTGATGAATCCCGTTTACAAAGTCACACAATTGGACGGGTTCCTGTTTACGAGTTACAAAAGTGGACAGCTGATCAATTATTGTTGCAGAACCCAAATAAGAAGGTTTGAGTGTTTTGGGATGTTTAAGATTGGAGGGTTTATAGGAATGCCATGGCAATAATTTGATCATGAGTCTTGCTGAGAAAGGTTGCTGAGAAAGGTCACAGTTAAGATGGTCTTTGAAATCAACAGGTGGAGTAATTATGCTTGGAACCAGAAGGTTATATATCTTTCCCTAGCTTCATGTGTAAAGATTTGAAGATGAGGTTTATGGCTTATAAAATTCTTTTTTCTTAAAGGTGAATAATAACAGACTACATTCAATCAAAGTAAGAGTTTGAATGATAGACAAATAAACCTAGGGTACATTATGTTCCAAAACTTTTATTAGGAAGATGTCAAAGCGCAGAAAACACAGCTACAATTCGATACATTGTCTACCCCATTCTTTTCACAAAATCTTGTATAACGCGACTACCTGAGATGGCCCGATGTTTTGAAATAAGCCAGTAGATGAGACTACATTTAATTCTAGATACCTGGATAATGGACACATTCTGCATTATCATTGTTACTCATCGTATTATTTTTGATCCCTTTTCTCTGCTTTGAAAAGAGATCCCTAAAAGATGAGGAAGTTGTTGCTCACTGGGGTCATGAAAATGAGGACCTCCCAATCCCCCAACAAAGAAACTTCTTCATGTCATCAATACCCTCCTGTCTGATTCTTAGAAGTTTCAAATCATTGCTTTTTTGTTTTATATCCATTTTTAGTTGATATAAGTTTCGCCTGTATTCTGATAAAACTTACACCATATGCTGGGTTCAGGCTTCAATGTGTTCAAAATTGGGTTTAACACCTGAAGTTAGTCTGAGGTCTAAATTGTCCTTTTGATAAACATGACTTTACACCCAAGGGTTGGGTTTAACTCTATTAGTAGAATACAGACCTTTAATTCTATGTGGAGTGATACTTTATGTGTTGTTATTGAAATGCATCTTTCTGAATATTATGTGTCTCTCTAGTTGCTTTCTGTTTCATGAATCACTGATGACATCATGCATGCCTGGATTCAGCCTATACAACATTTGTTCTTTTTTCTTTATCTCTAATGCAACCCCTTTCTTACGTCAACATAAAACACACACACATACGTTGTCTAATACACAAGAGAGGTTTTCACAATCTTTCTTGTGAAATAGTGCTTAAATCCAAAATTATGGTAGGTATTTTCATGGCTTTGATATAATAAAAAGTGCATAATCCATTGCTTGTTCTTTTTAAAAGTTATAGTGACATATTTCCCAATGAAGGAAGAAGCAAAGTGATATAATGAATCATGCCAAATAATCGGTCCTTTGCTCAACCCTAATATATCAATACAACAGTTTTTCCTCACAAATATTTTATATAAAAAATATGTGAATGAAGGAAGATACATTGATGAGAGGCAAATGATTACAAAGGGCCTTTGAGAATATGTAAATTTTAAACTTTCTTTTCTAAGCCATGGAAAACCAATAGAAATTAAATGGGTTTTCTAAAGTTTAACAGAAATACACATAACTTAAATGGATTTGTCAGTCACGGATGCTCAACTTCTAGCTTCCTCAAATGTATATAATTATGAGAAATTGGAGTATCCTGTGTATAATCTGAAATTATAAGTTATTAGGCTATGACTAAGACTCTTTCTCTCTTGGTCTCTCTCTCTCTCTCTCTCTCTGACTGCATTTCCCCTCTGTTTCTGTCTCTATCTGGCTCTCTCTCTCTCCTTTCACACTCTCCTTCTCTTTTCCCTCTCATCTATTCGTAATCTCATCATCTCTTCTAATTCTCAATATCTTCCTCTCTCTCTCTCTCTCTCCAATACTAAAAACATTATAAAGTTCTAAGAAATGTCATTTAGGCATACATAAAAATTAAGGATAAACATCTTGAAATCAACCTTTGCAAGCCTCACACTACAAATAAGCCGTCACAAATCGTAATTCCAGCAAAGTGTTTGTAGTTTGACATTTATGACTGTTGCCAGGGTGTAGCATTCTAGCTATTTATATACCAGTCTTACGTAGTTATTCCTTTAAAAGACTTGAATCAGACCCAGATCTAGCACGACGTAGTAATGAATAATGAATCACATGTGATGTCAATTTGGAGCAAGAAGGGCATTAAATGGCATTAAATCATATAATAGTACACCGGTTTAACATCCTTCTGGCTCCAAACTGATGACAATATGGGTGAGTAAGCAGCTTAATATATCTATGGACTAAACTGCAACATATGTAAATACTCAAGAGCCTAGATATGTAGCATTGTCCAAAGATTAGAGACAGATTTTTGGCACTATTATTTGCAATGTAACTGACCTTTGAAATCTGTTACGAATGATTTATTGCCATAATTTTAAAGATTTATCTCGGTCACAGAGTCACAAACGTTTCACAAATTGATAAAGTCAATAGTGATGCAGTTGTGACAATTAGCAAACATTCACTTACATGACCATGTCATTATTTTAAAGGCAATATGATAATTCAAATATTTTCAATAAAGGGTATTTTTTAAACACATAAAATTCAAAAGGCACAAGCTTAAGACGTTTTGGTGTCTCCATTTTGGATTCATTACCCCTATAATTGGGCACAAATAAAGTGGTCTTTCCCTCATATTTCAGGATTCTGAGTCTAGCTGCAAAGACTATTGCTCAGCAAAATTCTATATGTAACATTATTTGATAACCTGGCTGGAAATGTTCCTTAATTTCATTCATGTGCATTTTGAAGAGGGAATATCAATCTTTGTAGAGATTGAATACTAAGTTTCTGTCTGGAACACTCTTGTTCACCCTCCTGCTGTCCAAACACTCTCAGACCCATCAACCCTGACCTCCAGCCGGTCTATTCTTGTCATGGGCGTGTTCGTCCCACCTCTCGTCCTCCTAATTCCATCAGCCATAGCTCGTCACTAAATCAGCTTGTCGCTAAATCGGTTCAAAGCTCAAAATTGCGTGATAATTGCTCTTGCAGTGAGCTGAGGATTGAGCCAGCGCTGGTGCGGAATGGGGCATGTGTATTATAACTTGAAGGTTAGGTAGGAATCTTATTACTTCAAGGACTGGTTAGTGAGTGATTCCTACATCTAATCAACTCCCATTCTAAGTGATGATGTCATCAGAGGATATAGATGCTTGTTAAGAAAGTGTTAAGAATGTGTGGATTCTCCAATTTTAGCCTCTCCCTGGGTTGGCTCTCATTTGAAATACGTTTTGGGGTTGAAGCTCCATAACATGACGTACAGACCAAAATGCATGAAGGCAGGGTTGAATTCCAACCATGCTCTAAAATTGTTTGAACCATTGACAAAAATGAGCGTGTATATATATATATATATATATATATATATATATATATATATATATATATATATATATATATATATATATGTATATATAAGCATAAATCACTTGTGCACTGGACACAAGGACATGCGTAATTTGTACACGAAGGCCATGTAAACCATTGATTTACTTCCAAGAATTCTGATCATAGAGTTTTTCCTTTATGGTGGTATTTCATCAATTATAACAATTCTCTTTTCTAGGGCTAAGGATTTGTATGGACTTCCTAACTTTAGGGATATCTTTAAAAGTTCATGTAATCATAATGCATAACAACCCGAGTTGAGGGTAATTTTAAGCAGTAATTACATTCAAGTGTAAAGTATTGAGAGTAAAACCGGAAATAAAAGTCGATGGACAACCTTGATTGCTAATGTATGGAACAGACAAGTCACCTAGCAAACAAACAATGAGAGTAAATTGAGTTACCTTTATCAATTTAGGTCATGATGACATAAAAATAGAATGATAGCCTCAGGACACCAAAATATAAAAACTATTTCTTAAAACAATATCCACCTAATATTATATTCTTTTCAATCATTAAAAAGGGAACTCTAGCCAAGAATCATTGTATGACCAACGTTATGGCAAGCACAATTTCTGAAAGCATATCCCAGTGCTCCCGCACTTACTTCCGGTGCCAATTTCAGTGTAAAATATTGAAAATAAACAAAAATGATTTGATGATGATTTGCAAAATTTAGGCTGTACCTCTAATTGTCTAGTAATAATGTCTGGGTTAGTTTCCTGAGTATTTGTTATAGAAACTCATAAGGTATAATCTTAAAAGTTGCCAAACAGAAAATGGTCTATTGAAGGAAAGGCAGGCAAGAACAGATTTTAAAACCATTACAGCTATATATAAAGGCCACTCAAAAGGTACCAGAAATATGGATTTTATAGGCTTGTGGGTATGTACAGGCAACTCTAGTAAAAGTTTCAATAAAAAACACTGATCAAAGAAATAAAAAATGTCTCAATAGAAAGGCAATCTTTCAATTCAGGCCATGATTAAGCAGGCACTATAGAACAAAATGCTGAAGAGTAGAATTCCAGGTATTTATAGAATTTACTATGAAGGGAGTTACAGGAACACAAAAGCCAATTAGACATTAACACCTTATGTTAGATGATGTTGTTAATGTATGAATCTCAAATCTCACAATTACACTGTCATCAGTAATACAAAACAAAAAAGGTTCAAAAATAAGTTCAGTTCTTACCGGGTCCCATTTCTTGATAGCATCTCTCTCCTCAAACCTGACAGGTTCTGTTTTGATATTCTCTCCAAACACCTCAGGTCCATCATACTTGTATATGACAGGTTCTGGTAGGGGATGCTCCTCAAAGCACTCTTTAGGGGGCTCCTCCTCCATGGCAGACACAGGCTGAGGCACTTCTTCCACATGACATGTGTCTGGAGGGAACTCATAAATTGCGCCCTCTTCCGTCACAGTCCTCTGGACACCGTTGCCGTTGGTGCTTTTGTCACTATCGTTACGGCTGGGTTGACTTCCATTGGCCTGAATATCGGTCACTTCGTAGGTCGACGACACGTGAATATAGTCGTCTTTCTTAGAGGTCCGTACGCACAGACCGGTAGTTTGATTATCGCAGACATTCCCGGGTAATTGGATAACTTCCTCGTAGTCTGCCTGCACATGTGACGATCTTTGTTTTTGGCCAGCCATGTTGCGTGCAGGTGGAATGGGTTTGCACTGGATTGGCGTCTCATACCCTCCATCATCTATAACCTGATTGGTTGGTATACTCCTAATGAGTGGACCACTTGTCCTACCATCCCTGGTAGGCTTCACAACTCCATTAGGGAGTGGCTGTCCATTCATTTTAGTAATCCCGTTTGGTCTTGCAGGAGGAATGGGTTTTGTTGGTGGGATGTTCTGCCGGGCAGGTGGTCTAGGTTTACTTGAAGTACCGTTCATATTGGACTGACTGGTTGTACCATTGTTTGTACCATTGTTGATCTTTTGCACATTATTTATAGGGTTGCTTGACCTTAATGGCCCATTGGTGAATTTTGATGGTGGAGGGCTAGGGGTACCACGTGACCTCTCCCTGGGTTGGCTCTCATTTGAAATACGTTTTGGGATTGGACTGTGATCCCCATTGACAAGACTACTGCTCTTGGAATCATAGGTGTTATTTGACCCATGACTGCTGTATGACTCCCTCATACCAGGTAAGTCAAAGGTTCCGTGCAGTTCATGATGGCCAAAGGAAGCATGGCTAGCATGGGAATCAAGCGATGATTTCAGACTTTGATGCGACTCTTGACTGCCTCGTGACAGGTGACTACTGTGTGATTCATGACTGAGAAGGCTGAAATGGGACTCCCGACTGGCATAGGAATCACGTTCTATTGGAGAGTGCCCTCTATACGATAACCGGTGTTCCCGTCCGAGCGTAGCCCTGTCAATCTGCATGACACGCTCTCTGACTGAGAGTGGTTCGTTTTCCCAGAAAATATTTCCTCCATTCTGATGTCCATCACTTTGATGTTCTTCATCCATCTCAGAGTTGAGCCTAACCTCAACCAATGGTGTTGTCTCGTAGATATCCTCTACCTCAGGCACCCTCTCCCTATCATGCTGCACTACCATATCTTCTACACCCATATCTCTATCTTCCTCTAACTCCTCCTCATCCACTTCTAACAAATCGTCTTTGCTCTTCCTCAATGCCTCCTGCATGGCTTGCACCTGCTCTGCCAAGCTCTGCACAAAATCCTTACATGTTTCCAGGTCGGTTACAATAGTCTTTGGCCTCAAAATTGACGACAAATCTTCCTCGTTGATTGTATCCAAGTCACCGCAATTCGAGGTGTCCAATTTGTGAGACGACCTGTCGGAATCCCGACGGTAGATCCCAGAGTCTCCAGAATCGCCATTACCAGAGTCCCTGAGACTGTATTCTCTGGAGTACTCCCTCCTGGTTGGGCCATTAGGAGGTGAGTCACTTGATTCGTCAGAGTCCAGCGGGTCCGATGATGGTGATATATCCTCCGAGCTCAACTCTGAAGATACAATGGAGCTGGACTCTGACTTCTTGTCTGCATCCCATTCGACCGCCATTAACTGTCAAGATAAACAGAAAGATAAAAAGTGACAAATTACGTTATCTTTTCTGTCAATATTCAACAATCTGAAGAATTTTTTTTACATAAATTGAACATTATTCATAAGAAGTTACAACTGACAATGCAAGTTTTCTATTGTGAAGTTTAGACAAGAAAATGATATCATCTAAGTTCTAAAGAGGCATTAGCTCATAAACTCCATCACACTCTTAATATCCATCAGGCTCTAAACAGAGGATATAAAATATGGAGAAAAAAATACCATCAGTAGAAAATCCCAAAGAGCTGACAGACCAACGTAAACAAAATACACATTCCAGTAGCTCAGAATGTTCAACATTACGTGGTTGAAAACATTAGCGCTATCTCGCCAAGATGTGGACGTCTCATACATGTGCCATACTCGAAGATGAATACAAGGTTCTGAAGCATTTGGCAACATGTTACATTAGAGACCAAACAGGTGAATGGTGTTTTGGTGATCGCAAAGCTAAATGACCATTACAAATGTTTTAGGGATTGCTTGTGAATCATACAACATTTAAGCTTGGCTCACATGATATCAGAGTGAGTAGGATGGTATTCTAGAAACATTTAATCCATGGTTTTAATCTCCAAACCCACTACAGCACCATCCCACTCCTAGAGAGTTCATCAACACTAGGCTATCCTGGACAATCGATACAATTAAACTTATATCATTTGGACACAAGTCAAAATACAATTATTCAAGAAAATAGCTTCACTTTCCAGCACTTTTATAATGATGGAAACTGTGTAAATTAGATAATCAGTCCTCTCAGTTCTGTATGTAATTTAAATCAACCAATATGTAGTCATGTTGTATGTATTATTATTGATAAAGAGAATCATGTCTTTATTCTTGACATTCAAAGTTGTTCTATGAGCTGGGAACTTAGGGATAACAAAATAATAAACCAAATAATGAAAACATATTAAAAATCAATACATAAATCAATGATAAATATCAGTGGAATATGTGTTTCAGATTCAGAGGGAATGAGAGAGAGAGAGAGAGAAGAAGAAGAGAGAAAGAGAGAGATAGAAGAAGAAGGAGGGAGAGGGAGATGGAAAGAGAGAAAGAGAGAGAGAGAGTGAGAGCACGAGAGGGGAAAGAAGAGAAGAGAAGAGAAGAGAGAAGAGAGAGAGAGAGAAGGGGTCATAGAGAGAGAGAGAGACAGAGGTAGAGAGAGAGAGATACAGGGAGACAGAGAGAGAGAGAGGAAGGATGGAGAGAGGGGGGCAGCAAGGAGGGCAGAATAAGAAGGTTAATGGGGAAGGGATGAGGATGCTGCTTCAGGAAAGGGCTGCTAGACACTCTACTTCCCTGTCATATTGATGTGGGGCTGCAAGGTACAATCACTTTCTTTGGGAAGATGAAAAACAGGGCAATATTAAAGCTAATAGTCAAATTTTGAAGAACAGTAATCGATGTGCTAAAGGTACCCAAACTATGCATCAAACTAAAATTGTCTGTGGTTAACTGGTTGCTTCCCATCAGTCATTAGCACATAATTATAAAAATAATTAATACAGTATACCGTACACATAATTCAATCACTGTAAAAATGGGGTACCTCTGTACACCCTTTTCTTAAAACTGACTCTCTACATATTGTGACACATCCTCTGGCGAGAGTTGCTATGTAGTTAATTTCCTGCACTAACAGAATTTTTAAAAGGCTAAACACTAAACACTAACCCTAATCCTAACCAAAAACCCAATTTCAACCCCAAATCCTATCCAACACTTTGATGAGATAAAGACTGGAGGGAATGTCACTGGATCAATGTCAGATTGCTGTTCTCTACACCATGCAGTACGTGGAAACAGACTTAAAAAACAGACTGATCAAAAACAAACCATGGTCATCATAATAACAGCTTTAGGAGATATTCTATTAGACACTCCTCTCGATTCCAAATAAGACAGACGTGAGGCCAATGACATTTAAAGACCCAACAAGTCGGTCAATTCTGCAGACCAAAGGGTGCGGAAGGAGGGTCTATGAGGAACCACGGTTGGTGTCACTTGATAACCCAAGCTGGTTACTACGACTCCTACACTCTAAACACTGCAGTATGACAAGGTTGGTCTGTCTGGTAGCCAAGTAACAGTCATTGTGGACTCACATGATTGACTTGTTACATTTAGCAGAATTACTCACTCAATCACATAATGTCAATGCTATGAATACAAAACTTTAATAGATGTAAAATGCAATAACTATAAAAAATAACAAAATAAAACTGCTAAAGAAACATACTGTCTGCTAAGAGCTAGCTCAAAATAAAACTATTTAGATTCACATATGATTTGTGCAATTACTGCAATAATCTCTCCCCTAATTTTAAATTTGTTTGAATGTAAAGATAAGATATACATGTATCATATCTTAGTTTACCAGCCTTATCATCTAAAGATGTGAACCTTTTTACAAAGAAATTAATTAGATATTACTTAATTAGCCTTAATATTTCACATATCATAGCATTGAAGAGTTGTGAAAGGTTTACTCAAATATGTGCATTTATAGTGTAAAGAATTGAGCTCATCTAAGGGTAACATGAAGGTTGAGAAAAGAGAGGATAATATTAATCAAATAGGTACACATAAGGGGAACAAAAATGCATATCACTTCCCTTTAATGTAGTTTTCAATTTCATTTATTACATTATTACTATACACATAGCACCTCTACGATACACCACTCCCTAAATCCACCCCACCCCCTTCCATATCTGGGGACCCCTTGCATAGGACAAACATGGCCAGGGGGAAGCTCCGCACCCCTGTGTGGTCCTCCGCAGACGTAAAACGTACAGAGAGCTTCCTGTTTACGCACAAGTAGGGCTGCCATTCCGACTCCAGAGTGGCAGACATGGCACGCGAATTCCAGACACATGTCGCGAGAGAAAGCTATTGTAGCCAAAGCCCATATAGAGGAGTTTCAGATTGAACTGTTGTTTGGCAAATTGTGAATTCAGATGAAATTGATTTTGACACATTTCTCGAAGTTTAACGATTAGGGATCAGATATTTTGCAAGGTAGCCTAGACACGGTCCGGATGAATCACAAAACCAAGCTTTTAAGGTCATGCGTTAAATTGGACCCTCAAGGTTTGACCCGATGATAAGAAAGAGACAACCCAAGAAGAATAACATAAAGAAGTTCATCAAGAGGTTATAGAACAGGACTTAATATTGCACATTTTATTTGATGTAGTTTGATTTAGATGTCTTGATGAATGAATCTACTGATGAAAAAAAAAAGAGATTTAGGTGACTAAAGTTGATTAATAACTTTTTGTGTGAAAGGCTTTAGTGAAAAGAGGGTCTGTAGAAATCTGTATGAATGGTATTGTTAGATGCTCTCCATTAAATAAATAATACTTTTAAAAAATTAAATGAAAATAAGGCAAGATGAATGAGTCCTAATCAAACTAGACCTTACAGAAGAACCTTAGCCATTTAGAGCTATGTAATATTTAGTTTGTCCATCAGTATTGTTTCATTCAGTGTGACTTGAGTAAAACTTTCTGGGACCTTTTAATCACAAGCTTTCCTCAGATTTAAAACGACCATCACCATACAAATACTACAAATCAGTGTAGCTTCCCAAGCTTAGTAGGTGGAGTCCTGTACCCTAAAATATACCCAGGGAGCGAGGGATGATTTGCAGAGGGTAACTATTAATGCCCTTGCCTTAGATCTCCACATCGATTCCCCCTCTTAAGAGTCCCCCATCTTAAAGATTCCCCTCGCCCCTAATCTTACTAGATCAGGTCTGTCTAGATGGCCTTCCTTCCTTCCTCCCCCTCCTCCTCCTACCATCAAATTTAACCCAAAAGCTACCAATGTTCTTTGTAGAAGTTGAATATAGAGTTGATGTGTACACAACCCCCCATCTAAAGAAGCAACTACACCACACTCTGTTATTCCAATTCTTCTTCTACATTGATTGATTCTTGGTAGACTATTGGGAGTCCTAATAAGTGTTTTTAAATCACATCTGATCTAAGCTGAATAATACCTTCACTTTAACTTTAACTTACCAAGACAAACTTGGGGGAAAAACTTCCTCTGTGCATAGATTGCACATTTGTGATGGGTTCACTTTTAACATGTATAAACAATGTTTTTGATAAGTAAGCTCACACACTTCTTCAGTCGAGACTGACCAGGGGTACAAGACAGATGATTTTAATAAATCCAATTCTAGTGAAATGCCTTGGCTATATTTAAGTCTGCTAAAGGATGAAGGGAGGAAACTGGAATAAAAAAGGCTGACTAACACTGATTAATGCTGGATTAAAGAATGGACTTAATAAAACAAGAAGAGAGATTACAAAGAGAGGGAAAGGAGGCCCAGGGAAGAGGCTTGGTCAACGGGACATTTGCAGAGGTAGCTTAAGGAATTTTAACCAGGGTCATAATTCAGAAAATATGAAGAGAGCCTCTTAATGCCTTTAATTTTTATTGCGGTTACAACAGAGTACTGAATGGCAAAATTTGTATATTTCTTACAACCAATACCTGCCTGTTTGCCCAGATGTATGATATATTTAATCCAGTTCTATTTAATATAATAGAAGGCAATGCAAGAATAAAGAGAGAAAAAAGAGACGGGAGGAGTACATAGAAAGATAGAAAGATGGAGAAAGAGATAGGGAGATGAAGAGAGAGAAAGACATAGAAAATGGAGGGAAGGAAATAGAGGGGAGATATATCTATATACATATATATATTATATATATACAGAGAGAGAGAGAGAGAGAGAGAGAGATAAAGAGAATTATGAGAGAGGGAGGATGAGATAGAGGAAGAGAGTGAAAGAGAAGGTTGGAGGAGGGAAAGGTAGAATTCTGTGATGAATTCCAAAATTGACTTCCGAAAACAACAAGGAAGGATTAACAAAGATTGTCATATGATTCTGATGCATGAACCGCATTAAACTCTACCCTAGTTTATTAAGATATTAGGGATTAGATCCCTGACAAGAACTTCACATGATCTTGACAAATCAGGTTGCGGATTAGGGGAATACCCGTTTCCACTACAAAGAAACCACTGACATTTGTCATTTTTGCAATAATAGATAATAACAATTGCACTTTAATAGTGACAGCAATGTGACGGAAAAATGTACTTGAGCTACCATCATTTTCTAAAGAACTTTAAAACATGCATTTAGAAATCTGATACAAAACTTTTAAAAAACTAATGTTTGCAATGTCATTCTAAAATGTATTCCTTCAGATATATTAAAGGAATTGATTTTCTTACTTGTGATTATAACATGAATTCAAACACTGCAATAATAAATCATCATCAGACCCTCTTATTAGTTTAGTCTTGTACTTTTTAATGTCCAATAACAATAAGGAGAGCTGTGTCTGTATCCTCCAAATTTATGCTAATAACCTTTTAGCATCAGTGTTCATATATTGGTGGCGTCTTAACACGTTCTTAACAAGTTTTTAACACCCAATACATTTGTCCGTACATCTTCAGGAGAATAATGTGGAAACAATAAATATTAAATAGTTATATTTGTATATGTTTATCAGTAAAATTGGAAAATCCCTGAAGGGTACACATTTGAACCCTAAAGAAATAAATGAAAGGTACTGAGTGGCATGCAAAGATGCTGCTTATATTCCCTTGGTTTCCATCCTTTAAAAGGAAGACAAATGTGATTGATAGAAAGAGATATATACTGTTAACTGTATCCAAAAGGATGAGAGTAACAAGAAGGAATACACCTACCAAAAGTTTCTGAAAAGTTTGTGTGAAAAGTTTTATTAAAACCTTAATGCTCTCCATGATTTCCATGGAAACAAACAAATATTTTATAGCTGATCTCCTCTAATTTCCACTAGGAAATGGATCAATAGTAATCATTTTTGTGCAGACAGGAAATAGGAAGAGACTGGTGGAAGCCTCTCTGGTATGTGTCATTACTTTGATGGCCAGTCTTCTGCTGATGAGACATACATAATAAAAATGATAGGTAACCACTCTTTATTTGATTTCTCTAGCTGATTAACATCAATGTCTGGAAGGTAAGAATTTAAATTGAAAGTGACCCCATGATTGAAATTTGTCAACCATTTGCAGATAAATATAACATTGAATTAATAGAATGTCCTTGTAAAGTTTATGAAAAATTATATTGATTATAATTATATTATATAATTATATTATGTAAAAATTAGTTAAACTCTTAATGCAATTCCTGAGGAAAAACAGTTATTTCTCCGACTCCTTAAAAAAAACTGACTATCAACAAGTTCCACAGATTTTGAGACAAACAACTGAACATTTGTTAAGCTCAATAACAATGTAAACTCTCCTGAAACTTATTTCAATCATGATATTAAAACTGTAACCGCTTGGTAAATGCTTGCCCAAGCATGGAAAGGGTGCCACATAAATCAAGGCGAAGTTACAAAGTTAACTATTTTTATCATTATGAAATATGGAACATTTTCTTAATGCTTCAGTACTTTCTAAAGTAAACTTAAAAGTGGAAATTATTTCTATTTTCAATTCATTGAATTCCTTCTTAACATTTGCAAATTGCATTTGTTGATTTCATAGAAAAATATCAATCAGACGTAAATCGAATTCTTCAACAACCTACCTTGACGTATCCCTGTGCAGGGGGTAAGTACATATCCAAATAAACCATAATTTGGTGTGAAGACTACGATATCCAAGTAAAATCACACAAAATCAAGATGACTCCAGTACAAGTATAAGAAGCACACACTTCATCTGTCCGCAATTGTCCTGAAAGTTGTCTGACTTGATGAATAATAATAATAAGCCTTTAAAAATCCATGTATATTCCACTGTTTGAAACTGGCATACATTGAAGAGCCTTTTTCATGGACTAGAAATATCTTAGAGCAGATTATCCCCCAAAGCCTGCATAAAAATGGAGACTTGTGTGAAAATCACATTGCAAGACGACAAGAAAACCACATGCAAATCTCAGGTGTATGATGTCATCGCCATCACACATTGGCAAACTCTCACTGGCTACTGATATGACAATGCTACAACCTCGTGGGGAAATACGCAAGTGAGCCGGCCCCAATGAGTGTATGTATGTGTGGGTGAGCGCGTGAGTGAGTGTGCCTGCCTGAGTGGGCAAGTGCAAGAGTTTGTGTATCTCTGTCCACGCCATGTGTGCTGACTTCTGTAAGAGGCAACATAATGTTCTTCTAGAAGTTTTAAGTTCCTGCTATGTGCAAGATCTTTGGGTTGTTAGTGAGTGTGAAAGTTAGACTGAGTGCATGGTAAGGGTTTAAGTGTGGGTGTGGGTGTGGGAATAGGGTGGGATCTCTCAGAAAGTATTATGAGTAATCCTAGGGAGAGTAACTGATTTTGCAATTCAAAGAAAAAGATCTACTTGATTCTTTATTCACTTGGCTACTACCTAAGAAATACAGAACTTGGTTCTGGTTCTATGGAAAAGTATCCAGAATCATCACTGAGAAACATCAAATGGGAATAAAAATTAAGCCATCACTTCCTGAAATATGATTCAACATAATAGCTAATTGTCGTGTCACAGTAGTCATATCTACATATCATTATTTCATTGTTTGTTTTTCATTGTTTGTTTTTCAGTGTAAAGATTAAATAGAAGCACAATGACTTTAATGGGTAACTAAGTGGTCTTTGAACAGGGACATTCCAAGTCTGAAGTACGTAAGTGAAACAAAACTCCCTATTGCCTTGGGTAAATCTGTAATATGTGTAATGTACACTAAACCTTTTCGGTATGTCCCTTAGCTGCTATTCTTAGTTACATGCCAAGCTTAGTTTTGTAGCACTCCTATTATTTCACTATTATTGAGAGTGACACATATATTGTAAAATATCATTTTTAATAATTTGTTTCAGGACAATACAAATTTATTTGTATCCATTTATTTATTTTATTTATTTATTTTTATTTATTCATTTAAAATTATCGTTATTATTATTATATTTTTATTTTGGGGGGAGGAGGGGGTCAGGCAAAGTAGATATGAATAACATGCTTGATTTAAAGGTGATTTTCAAGGAGATGTCATTAAATGATAGCTAACAACATCAAAAAGAGGGAAAAGAGTAGGAAGATACCAAAAATACTTGGGCCTCACTGTATTCATCTGACTTGTCCAATCTATCAACTGCTCCCACCAATCTCTATAAATACAGATCATTTTGTTTACTGATCTATGAGCTTCATCCTCTTCATCTTCTCCTAATTCAATTCATAAGGAACAATTTCCCCTTGTCCTGTCTCACAAATTTACCCCCTTCCTTCCAATTTGCTTGATGTTCCATGTAATTCCATCTGACCATGTCAAACATTGTAACTCTGATGTTGTTGTCTCAATTATGACCAGAGTGAGTCAAATCAGATGTCATAACAGATCCTTTCATCTGTGAGAGCCAGAAGGGTATCAACTTATTATTTTCACAGAGTTAACACCCTTCTGCCCCCCCCCCAGGAAACTCTTTTGCCTGTTTGGAGACATAAAGGCATTAGCTCTGTGCTAAAGTATATGACGTTATGCCCTTCTGGCTCAGAACGGACGATTTATATACATAATAACATACACCCCTCTCCCCAATTCTGATTTGTATTGTATTTATTTTCCGTCATTTAAAAAAATACATCAACATAATTATATATATATATATATATTTACAATCATAAAGACACACTTATAAAAAAAGAAAGACGGAGGGATGGCCCTACTCAGCGTTGTTAGCATAACAATGCTGGTTTACAGAGGGGTCCCTATAGAAATAGAAAACATGAAAATAGTTATTACAAAAGTAAGGAAAACTTACAGCAAAATAAGAACTTACAATAATAATTACAAATTCGAGTAAAACAAGAAACATGAGAGAAATATATATATATGATTGTATCATGCAGGGGATATACTAATGTCTTGTTGCCCTCATGAATGCTCCCATGAATATATATAAATGTAGAGTGAATTGTTTTAATTATCATATTGTCTGTTTGGAGTCTGAGTGGCATCAACTTTATCTTTAAGATGAGGGAATGTACTTCTGGCTCCAAACAGAAAATATATTGTACTTTGTAAACACAGCTGTTAAGAACAGGTATATAAAACATATTCTTTGCACAAAAAAAAGTTGTAAATACCAAGATCCTGTCATGGGAAATTAGCTAATTATTTGAAAAAATAATTTTGTCAAATTGTATTTCCTGATGGCAAATGTCGGATGAATACACTTTTGATGAATCAAAATGAACCATAAATATACACGATTCAGTCTTGAGTAACAAAGCAATTACCACACTGATATGACTATACTGAAAACAAAGTTTGTTAAGACCAGTATTTGAGATAATACCTCAACTAAGTGAAATACTTTGCCTTTGGCCTTGATATCAAGCAAATATAACAAAGCCTAATGTCCCCCTTTGTGGCACTCCCTACAACATGAAGTTAATCAGATTTTGAAAGAAGGATGTAATTAATGAAGCTGTAAGAGGCACTGTTAGTAGCCATTTCCTGACCTCCTTGGCGGTAGCGCCCATGAACTTCAGGTATTCTTCTTCCGTTTCTCAAGTAATCACCTTGGTTCATTAATCTCCTGCCTGGCTGATGACTGCCAAGAGGCATGCCTTGGAGGGTCAATAGAACTAGTAACCCAACATTTGCTCTTTGCTTTATTTTACAATAGATGAAGGGTTAGAGTTGCAGTTTTGTTTTAAGTTTAGATGCATGCTTTTCACAGCCATTAGCACCGGTGTCTTCTATGTTTGCTTGAGCAAAATTGCTCTATGTGTCGTAAAACCATTAGCACTTTTTTCTTCTACATCCTTTCTTCTAAATGTACAAAAAAATACTTTCTTCTTAATGTACAAAAAGTCAATAATTCCACAGAGTGTGATGAGTCGCCTTTAACAAAAAAAAGATGCATTGACAGTAATTAATTCCATGAAACTTGGCTTTCAAGAAAAGATGATAGAAGTATGACGTAAAATCTTTTAAGTAATTGTATTACCTACCAAAAGTTGAATTAAAATATAAAAAAAAAGCTTTTTACAACTTGTCTGATATGAAATGGTTAACATAATTACTCTCAGTATGTCAACATCAAATTAGTGAATAAAATTGTGTCTTTTGGATTATTCTGATTCAGTCTATATTTCTCAGCTTCAGAGTGAAGGTTATGGCAAGTGGGTTATGATGACAGATTTGATATGACAAGTGTCAAATATTGATACGGTATGCTTCCTCCAAAAATCAATACCAAACATGAAGGTACTTGCTGCAATCATCAATCTGATTTATATCAATTACATTTTACGAGCTGCAAACATGAGTTCAACAGAACACAAGCTATTCCAGGTTGCAGCTGGACGGTGGCAACATGCATCGAGGTTTCAAATCGACTTTCCATGTTAGCTACACACTTCCGGCCCCCCTCTCGACGGCCCCATCTCTGGCTTCCCATCTGCTTTCCTTCTGGAACTGTATCACCATCTCCTATGACCCACCTCCAAACTTTCTGACAAGATTCATCAAATTCAAACCAAAGTTGTAGCCAATTCAGACCATAGGAAATTTATATGAGACTTGTACAAAGAAACGTAAAAAGAATCATCGTACAGTGAAAGGGGCATACAGACTGGATAACAATATATCGTATAAAGACAAATATAAAGAAACTGGATATGAAGAGGTTAATTGACAATACAGCTGGCCCATCAGCAGCACTGTCTCCCAATAAGCCCCTCCTAGCTAAATACAGTTGTTGTATGATACGACATGTAGATCAGAACAGGACCTGGATTCTGTATCTATATCATAGCTATATGATTCTCGAATAGCTATACACTGAATCCTTCTAGTCTGAATGCAGGGTTTATATACAACACAATAGCTTTGAAAGAGTAGGGTGATGCAGGGATGTGATGAAAATTGCACTCTCTACACTTCATCCGGAAATGATTTCCTGCTGTATAATAATAGCAACAGCATCATTTCAGGGTTTTTATAGAGTAGGTTACCCCTACCTCCATAAGGGGGCCCTGGATATCAAGCTAGCTTGGTATGACACTGATAGACATGTTATTAAATACATACTTTGTGTTTAGTAGGGGTAGGTACATGAGAAGCTCAGTAATATGATTTATTTTATGATATAACTATTACTTTGATTATTTGATTCATATTAAGTCTGCCTGTACAGCCTTTCTCACAATCATTTTTGTCATTTGTGTCATTGTTAGCGTGTATAACCAAAAGATGGAATTTAAACTCTAATATTCACTCTTGAAAGTTCATGTAAGACATTTTGTTCTCAGAGTTATCGGAATAGAAAGACATAAACCTGTGGGAAAATATGATTCTTTTCATGTATGTACTAGTAAACCTATACAAGCAAACATAAATTATGTGTACCTGTTCCAAGTCTTTGATAATGAATCATTAACAGATATAATGCTAAATGCTTGTGAATGTTGTCTACCAAGCTATTGGCAGCAGCTACAGGTAATTACTTGCCAGACATTCATAAGATGTCTGATAATTGTAAACCAAATATAAGAACACGCTGTGTAAAGCGCTATACAGGTGTTACACACTAGAAAATAGACAACATTAATTCACACCTTGGCACTTGAACAAAGAGTTGAACTTTAAGAGGTTTGTTGCTTCAACTGTTAGATATTCTGATAAGTGTTTAGATGAAGAAACCTTTAAATAAAGAACTTGTGAAATAAACCTATAATTAAACCTTGTGATTAAACCTCTATAAAAGCTTAATGATAAGATAGAAGAACAAAATTGTCAAATAGAAATATATTAATTCAGAGAGAAATTCAGTTTGATTGCAAAATGCTTTGCCTTTTTTGAGTCAATTAAATAAAAATGAGTTCAAAATTTCAAATTGTTTTTTTAGAACCAAGCCTTTTAATGACTTCATATCTTCTTTTGACAAAGATTTTATGTATATCTTCACTATTATATAATTACATAGCCTTTAATATAAGTGTTACTAAACATGAAGTCACTGATCATCTATTACATGCATGTTGTCTGCCTTTGAACGAGAGCGAATGGTTTTGTTATCCTACCTCTGGACTTGGCCTCCTTGGGCTCTTGAGCTCTACTTCCATTTTGGGTCTTCTTCTGTCACTTCTAGTAACCATCAGGACTTAAAGAAAGGACCGCAGAAACATGTTCCAAAAATAAACCAGACAGTGAATCCTGAAGGCATTGTTAAATCTTCTTCATTGGATGCCAACCATTTCCTATAATGAGGCATTACCGGTATGACTTCTGTTCTATCTTATCTCAGGCTTCTATATCAAATCTACAGCTAACCAAGAGCAATTAAGCTTCGGTCATTACAGTTATAGTAGTCATTATCGGTAGCGTTTCAGGATTCAAATGTATGAAATCTAAAGATTACATTATTTGTTGTACTGTCAAAACACCAAGGTAACTGTAATTGACCAATGTAAGCTCTCTCATGTTTCTTAGGTATGGGGTCTAAAGATTATCAAGATCAACTTTTAATATTGGCCATGTATAGTGCTAACCTGCTACCTCACGTGAATTCCACAAAGAAGCCCCATCTTTTCTGTACATTCTGTTTGTATCCTTCATTAATGAAGATTCAAAGAACAGACAGCTCAGGAAAGATATGGTTCCCTTAATCGTAATTTTCATACATAAGTAGAGTCTCCTGAAGTCCTTGACCTTGAGATCATTATAGACTGAACTACTTTGAACCTCAAGAAAACAACAAACATGTTTTGGGCTCTCGGTATAGACGTTTCCTAGAATGGATTTTAATGTTTTGTTGCATTGCAATTCAAGGAAACAACTGAACTAGATTTTATAGGTTGCCCCGGCCCTCTCCTGCATGATTACCATACAATATAGAAAAATAAAAGGTTGACCATGTAACGTTGGGTACAAGTTTCCTTTGAATTTAACAAGTTAAGCCATTGGCCTTAACTGTCTGGATAAATAATCAAGAATGACCAGATGCTTCAGGCGATTACTCAATATTAGGTTAAAGACTTGTGTGAGGCTTCAGTCCATATCCTGGACCTGAAGTCAACAAGGACCAAAACGTCACTTTCCAAGATGAAGAAAGAAACAGTACAGAACGTGGGATTTGTCCCATCTTTAAGGGGGTTAAAATTCAATACAAGGATACCAATTTTTTCTAGGCCTGTCTCAATTTCCATATGCTGTCCAACAAAGTAATGTTTCCTGAAGTTCTGACCTTGAGAGTGTAGACCGAAGCTGTTTTGAACCGCAATGACACAACAAACATGTTATTAGACTGTCAGTAAAGATTTTTTCTAGAATGAAACTTGAAATTGTCAGCTGCCCACAAAAAGACAGTTACTGCCATTGACAATATATAGCTCTTATAGGATATTCAGGAAAACAACTGAGCTGGATGTAATAGTAGCTCTTCCCAATTTGTAAATAACAATTTGACTGTGATGGGAACAAGTTTTCTTTGCATGTAACGATTTAAGCCATCAGCCTTTCTTGTCTGGAGAGATAAAAAATATGAAAGTCCAGATGTTTCAGACAACTTCTCAATATTAGGTCAAAGACATGTGTAATGCTCTGGTCCATATCCTGAAACCTAAAGTCAACAAGAACAACAACGTCACTTTGCCAGATGAAGAAACTTCCAAAGAAACAGAACAGCATATGGGACCTGTCATGTCCCTAAGGGGGTTAACATTCATCAAAAGAAGATCATATTTTGAGGGGCTGTTTTCATTAGACCTAGTTTTCAAGATAGCCTGCTAATTCTGATCAAGAAAATGAGCCCAATCAAATTATGTTTGCTATATATGGCAGTTAATTAAGATGTTAATAGTGGGCTTCTTCATATTCTATTATTCTACAGAAACTATGGCTAGTTTGTGAAATAGCCCACTATTTGATCACTTAGTGGTCTCATTCAACTGACATGCTCTGTTTCATAAACTACTCCTCAAGCAAGTTGGTATAGCTTGACTTGGGCTAATGGACACAGGGATCTCCAAACTGGAACTACGGTCTTGACAAGCGTCAAGTTAGCTAATGAAAATGGCCCATCTAGGATGATTTGGTCAGGGGGAAACAGGAGTCACTCCTTGAATTAAGACAGGATTCCGGCCCTCCTAATGACTGAGATTAAGTGATTTGATGGGATGCTTGTGTGGCCATCAAGAATACCTTGGAGGGAAGGAAGCGTACAAGATGCGGAGGAGACAGTTCTTGAGAGCTAGCTTAAGGTTTTAAACAGTCTTGCACTTATTTTTCAAGTACAACTTGGAAATAGACCTTCAAAGGATCACTGAAAGTGTTCATCCCCCTGATATTCTATTTAATTTTGCATGATTTGTGATTTTATTAATAATAAAGCGTTGAACAATAAAAGGGAGTTCTATTGGATAATGGGTGAACTGATGAGTATTTTTGTAAGCATTGAAATTGCCTAAACACAAACATGATTATTCCACGTATAAGCACAAAACTAGAAAATAATTTTGATTAACTTCAGAAGTTATGTGCTCTCCTAAATCACTGTTAGTTGATAGGAAGACACTAATGATAAACAGTTCACTACAGCTTAGCTTCCAAAGTACCTAGCTCAAAAAGTATTCATTCACACCTGGGCAGAGAGTGGCAAATGCAGATTAATTCTTTCAAAAGGACATTCATGCTGGGCTGGGATTGGAATCCCAGACTTAGTGATCAATACATTGGGTATAATATGATTGATCCATCAAATCAAATCAAATCAAATCGAATCAAAACCTTCAAGCTCTCAACACATGATAAACTGTGCATTTTTCTTTGACTGTATCCAGTTTTTTCTCAAAGTTTAGTCCTTCTATTCCTAGGTGTCTACTTGCAGGTTGTTAATTCTGGGCTAGTGATGTGAGTATCTCTCCAATCAGGTGAGCCTCATGTAACCTTCACCTTTCCGTCTAAATAAAGGGATTTCCCTTTTCTGCCAAAGTCACACGCCATCATCTCAGCCCATGGAATTCCCCTTCACACTTGTTGAATTGCTCTGAAATTGCTTTTTATTCTGTCAGTCACCAACACGGCAATCAGAAAGATAGGTCATCACTATATACGGGACATTTTAAATGACAGGTTTATTTATGCTCATTATCATATAAAATGCAATAAAGAGTTTTATATAAAAAGTTGAACAACAATTTCAAGAACTGAAAATGTATAATTCATACTTACATTGAAATTTCAAGTGTTATTTCCACAGAAAATTGTGACAACTGTCCAAATTTCCTTCAAATGTTACTTCTAAAATACTGACAGGGCTTAATCTACATAATGAAGTTGAGCTCTGTGCAAATAGAGACATTGCTTTAATGGAAGGATAAAGTCTAAGGTTTAAGTGTTCCATTGTGATTAAATGTTTAAAAGGTTAAATCCTTTTCACATTTGACTTTTTATGGATATCATTGTTTTACCTGACACCGACTTTTAATAGCTCAAGGATACAGCCCCACCCTAAGGGGTTGTTAGGGAGGGGGTGCTGACAGATGTTTTTGACTAGGGTGGGGATATTTGATTAAGGTCAAGTTCATTGCAGTATAAAGTATACTTCCTCTCTTCGGAGGTATTATTTAAGAATCGACTCATCTGGTTATTCTGCAGTGAAGGATAAAATACAATTCATTTAAATATTTCTCTTTTTGGTGTCTTCCTTACCCCACAAATATACATCTTTCATTAAAAGATGTTTTCTAAGATTGATTCAACAAACTTGAATTAAACTGAGATACAGTAATGGATATAAAGAATAAGAGACGGAGAGAGACAGACAGACGGACTCAGAGAGAAAGAGAAAGTGAGAGAATAAGTGGAATAAGAGTGATACAAACGTTTTAGAGGAAGAAAACCATGAAAAGGAAAGTAAAACAACTAAAGAGAGTAAGGGAGAGGGACAGAGAGAAAGAGAGAGAGAGAGAGAGAGAGAGAGAGAGAGAGAGAGGGGGGGGGGGGGATAAAGAGGGAAAGCAAGTGAGAGGGAAAGTGTGTGTATAGCAAGTCACATTTCCTGACACATACCTGATGAGCTGTGATAAGTGTAGGGAAGGGGGTAAGACAGGAACCAGGAAAAGGGAGACCGAGGGGGCATAAGAAGGGGAACACTACCATTGCCCTCATGACGTCAATGTCAGCGAATAGAATGACCTCTTTTTCTCTGTCTAAGAGACCAGGAAGGGACGGAAGTACACTGGAATTTTCAATTTACCATAGAAACAAAGAATACAATGAATCAACAATGACCCATGCAAAAGACTAACATGCCTAGGACTAATCTTCTCAAATTTTAGCCCCAATCAAGTTTGAGGAGCTTGGGCGATTAAGAGAGTACAATAAGTTGGTTTTTTATAGGAATGATCTTGTTTCATGTTAGTTAACAAATTGTATTACCAATTGGTTTGTTTATCAACATAATAAGTTTTAGATGTATATAGATAGGTAAAGTCTACTTTACTTCAAATTATTCTTAATGTCTAAAACCCAAAACCGAATAAAATCTGAAAAACAAGCACATCTCTTTTTATAAATATCTCTCTCTCAATTACAGCCATTAATGGTTTAAGATTAGACAACAATAAGTTTATAAATTTCTACTACGTTTGCTAAAAGAATTCATAAAACCAAGTTGTCAACATGTGTAATCAGTTCATTAAATACACATTGGGTACAGTATTAAGCATCATTCAATATCCTGAAAGTTTGGTAATAACTCCCTCCAAATATGAAAGGTTGTCAACAAAACGAATATGAATACACCAAAGAAGTAAATACTAATCACATAGATATCTAGCACACTGTTAAACACAAAGCAACATGTAACAACCCATGGCCATGTAAGAATTTACTGACTCAGCTGTGACCATAGATGGCGGTTGTTAGAAAATGGGAAATGAATCATTGAGAGTTCTAGTGCTGTCTTGCAAGAAGTTGTGTGCTACCCAGTAGAAACCAACAATCTCTTAACATCCCAATCTTTTTGAAGAAGAAGCAATATATAGTAGTCAAGAATATATACACTAATTGGGTGAAAAAGAAAACACATTTTCTTCTTAAATTATAGTATACAGATAACTTACATTAGAAACCTCGGTAATAGGACATAATGGTTACTGAATAAGTACAGTTCAGATCAACCCCCAAGTCTATGGATTACAAGTGGCACCAACAAAATCATCTTAATGAGGTTTCAAAAATATTAATTACGGATGCTGTGATTATTTGGCTCGTGCTTTGATAGTTTTGTTACTCTTTCTTCCCGAGCTGGCAAATGAAAAATGATATTTCAAGATAATGACTAATATTCATGTTACTTTGAACACACATTTCCTGATTTGTTCATACACATTATGTGTAATACCTTTGGGCACAACAGTTGGCAGCTGGACTAAAATCAGTCAACAAACCAAAAAACAAAAGAAGAAATCCATTTTCTTTTAAAGAACGAGTCTAAAATATTATACATGTATTGTCTATTTTGGTTACAGATTAATCAAGGCTAAATTTAGGATGGGCAGACGTCATAACTTTATTTTTTACCACTAGACTTTCAATAACAATTAGTTGGCTTGATTCATATTCTTATCTAAACAAATGGGGTCCATTTGGCATATGCCAAGGTTTCTTACAGATATGGAACAGATTTCACATATTAACAACAATTACCCATGGTTACCACACTCTTGCCAAGAAGTATGATTTATCAAGAAGACTCTGATCTGATTCAGAGAATGAGCATTCAATGTGATCATGAATGATTTATAAAGCCTATTTAAAAAAAAAAACTATAACCTAAATAATGTACATAGTTATTTTGATACTGATACAATCACTGGAGACAGACTTTTACATAAGGCCTTTCTGTCTTGTCTCCAAATGCTTTCAGTTTAATGATTTCCCCCTTGTTCTTCTTGTCTTCTCTGCTTGTTTTATTCTCATGTGATATATTGATATTATTTTTTAACTGTTATATGTTTGTTTACCTTAGTATATTTTTAATGTAAATATTGAACAAAGTGAACTTGAACTTCAACTTACAGCTGTAATTAATTGGAGTCCAGAAATATACCTTGATTTAACATGCTAAAAGAGATATCCTTATATGTCCTGAAACGAGTTATATTCTGAGATGAAAGCAGCAATTAAACTATGTGTTAAGCTTAAAGAGCAAACAACAAGCTTACTAAAACATACATCATTTGTAAATCATGAATTATTTAATAAAAAGACAGAAAAGGGTAAAGAATATCCAAAATTTTTCATTAAGAAAGCACTCTGAAGTGGTAGCGACAATGACATATGAAAACTTCAGAGAATTAAGATGAAGTGACCTGCAATACCCCAACAGTTGCCCCAGCCACATCTGCTCTATACTTTATTTCATCAAAGTTATAGGGCAAGAGTTGTTTGGTCCAACATTAAAGTTAAGAAATCGGTCGAGTGTAAGATGTTGACTGCACAGCAGTTGTCACCAAAACAACTGTTGTAAAACCACCCTGGCACTCAATGTGTGAGGCCTCCCTCTCTTGGTCACTCTTGGCAGTACGTTAGTAAGCTAACGTCAGTATACGAGGGAGCACTGGCAAGCCCCACTGCCCAAATTTCCCCCCTAATACATTTTAATGAATTTCCAGTGCACATACATGTAAAAGTTTAATACTATATTGGACTGTCACTCTAATACACACCTCGCTTGTCACAAGTCTTTTCTTTTTTAAGAGTTTTGTAACACATTTTAGAGTGAAAAAAAAGAAGTGGTTAAATTGTGCATTGACCTTTTAAGCATTGAATATACCATACTGATAAGCTATGGTAGTTTAAAGGGAAATTGTCATTTTTCATGTGTTAAACAATTTTTTAATAGTATTTACAATTTATATCCCTATTTTGTTTATGAACACATTGAACTTGGCAGATCCTTGCCATATTTACTTGAAAATTGCATTCCTATATGATAAAGAAATACCTGTATTCTCCCCCTGCCCCTTTTTCTTTGTTATTTTGCTGTCTCTAACAAATTTTGTTTGATTTTCAATGAAGCCACCAAAAATTAAACTGATATTTAAAAATAGCCTTCTTAAAAAATGTAAGACCTTTCAAAAGTTAAGTAATTTCTCCAAAATAATATTAGTTGAGAGGGCTTGGTTCTTGGCTTCACCTGTTGTTTACGTCCTACATCACCAGACCAAAAATCCTGTTTGGACCTGCACTCTGAGATAACACAGGTAACAGTGCTGACTTGGCATTTTTAATTGATTGCCGTTTGAAATGTTTGTTTACTGGCCATGCACAGCTCACCTGCCTTGAACCCACAGCTATGAGAGAAAAGTGTCACAATCAATTCTCTCTGATTTGCAGAACAAGACGAATATTAAAACAGTGAATATTGTGAGTGGATGTTTGCTGTAATGGAGCCTATAAATGAACTTGGATGAGAGTTTCGAGTCATCATTTTCAAAGTCACCTGTGTAGAGAGTATTGCCATTATCAAAAGTAACAGTTTATTAAATGAGAATAGTATATTAAAGCCAGATAATGAAGGAAATTATTCTTATTCTATGCAACAATAATGCAACTCACAACATCTTCAACGCATAGAGTAAAATACATTCAAAATATACAGAAATAAATAGAAAGAAAGAGAGAGGGAGAGAGAGAGAGAGAAAGAGAGAGAGAAAGATGGAGAGAAATATGGGAATCTATGTGATGGAATTATAGGGAAAGGTGAAATGATAGATGAAGAAAGAATGGATGATAGAAAAGAGAAACTGAAGCCATGACGGTTATTATCTTACATAACCTTCTACAACACATACTTCATTTTTGCACTTGTGCACTTGTGTATGTTGACGTTAATTAACCCCTGACCTACATTCATATCTAAAGAAGATAACTATCATTATACAACCCTTGGGAGTATATTTCCGGGGGGGGGGGGGGTAATTGTTCTGGGGGAGGGGTTGTCCTTGGGGGGTAATATTCCGGGGGTTATTGTCCTTGGGGGTAGTTTTAGTGGACACCAGCCCAATTTATCGTTGACTTTCTAATATAATATATAGGTTAAGAAGTGGAACAAAAATAAGTAGACACTGCAATGTTATCAGTACTTTCTTCCTTTAGCAGATTTAAAAGATCTTATGGTTGAAATATAAAACAAATATTTATAGAAGTCTCCCTGTAAGTGATATCTTGCCCTGTTTGCATGTATTTTTTGGATCAGCTCAACATCAATCATCTAGTTCTATCTAGGAATACATCACTTTCTTTCTTTCTTTCTTTCCCAATCCCTGGAATGATCCTGGAATGATCCTAGAGTGAATCAGAAGATAAATATAACCCAACTCCGTCACGGCATGACCCATTTGAAAACAGAAGTGCCTGGATTACAGGCCAATCAGATGGTAACAAAAGATCTTGTTTCCATATGTCCAAAATTACAAACCCACTTCGTTTAAAAAAATTTAAATCTTGACTGAGAGACAGTTCCCTTAATATGCAATGGAAACACACATTAACTCTTTTGTTGCTTAAGTTGATTTCCTGAACAGGCATTAGACTGCTGTAGTTAACTTTTTTTGCACATAATTTGTCTTTGAACCCTATTTGAGAAAGGGAGCACCAGGATAAGAGGCTAATTGTAACAAAATTACATTGCACCACAGAGGTATCCAAAGCTTGAAGTCCTTTAACTGAAACGTGTCCTACATTAACATGGGCAGGGAGCAATTTTCAAAGACGGGCAGCAGTTGGAAAGAGATTCTGTCTGGGGTACATGTTTTAACTCTTTGCTTACGGGAACCTGGTGGTCCCTGTGTTAAGCCTATGGGACTTATACAACTCAGTAGTCAACGGGTTAATAAATCCTTACTTTCCTGCCATTAAAAGAAGTTCAATATTTCTTTCCAATGCAGCTGCTATATAGACACTACTTTGTTTAGTATGAAATGGGTTAACAGATGCACATCTGCATGAAGATATCTGGCAAGTGTTGAATTGTGCGGGGATTCCAACTGCCTAATATGAAGAGGAAGTCTGCAATTCTAGAGGTTTTTAGAGACACGGTAGACCTGTATTTCCGGCTCAGACACGTTCAAATTACTTTCTCAAGAATTGTACATTTGCCCCATCTTTTCCCCTTACTTGTCTTTTCAAAATTCAAGACAATCACACTGTTTGAATCATCCAATAAAAGTCTGTTAAAATCTGAAGTGATTCAATTCAATGTATTTGGCATCATAAAAAAATGAATTAAAAATCATGAATACAGAGTACATGATAGGCCACCTCCAAGAAGCAAATTGTGCCTCTGATACAGTCTTTGAAACTATTTTTGGCAAAATATAAGCCATTATGATAGCAAGTAGGGTTGAAAAGAGGGTAGCTGTCTAGCTAAGCAGACCGAGGCTTGTACACCTAGGCAGCATTTCACAAAACTCCATGTGCACCGACATCTCATTGAAATACAGTTATGTCTTTTAAAAGCATTTTAATTGGATGTAGGTGAAATTATACTTTGGACGGTTTGGTGAAACGATGCCCAGATCTCTTATCTGTGTGTTTGTACAACATAGAAACGTGAAGCAGACTGCACTTTTGAGCATGTCAATTCATATTGCTGTTGTGGATTATCTTAAAGGCAATTTGATGTGCTATGAATCATGTGAATAAGGCTCCATTGTATGAAACATAATGCCTTTAGGCAGGCATCTCCAATTTGATACACACACTTATTCATATCTTAACCCAATTCCGTAACATGAATGTGAAAGAAATGTGAATCACAGTATTTTAATTTTAACTAATCAACCTAGCTTTTATAGGTTGTAGTGAAACAATTACTTAAGATATTAGGCTCCTTACACTTCTACCCAGATTTAGGAAAGAGAGACAGGAAGAGCATACTCATTTTGTTTATTGTCCAACTGATTCATATGTTGTAGATTCAAGTACAACAATTATGTTAATATTTGGATTACAGGTACTTCATATATATATATATATATATATATATATTTACTGAGAATATAAAAAAGAGACATATAGGATCAGAAATCGAAAAGGCTTGCAATTGATGAATATTCTTTAATTCTTTGTACATACTTTTACAAATGTAACACAGGAAATATAAACAACAGAAGAAAAACTTCTACCCTTTAAGGGCATGACTTTGTCATCTATTATGACTAACATGGAGGGAATCACCTTTGAAGAGGAAGTCATAGAGTTATCTTTTCACTAGAGTTTATAACTGGAGGCATAATTACACATTATATGAAATTTATTTGACTCATCATAGTCTAAAGGTCATTTTTTCCTGCCTACACAATACTCCCCCACTTGCTTACAATCGCAAAAGGTAGTAGTAGTTGGTTACTCTATCAGACAACCTGTTTCGCAGAATGCTAATTTGCCACAAGGTCCATAAGAAATACAATCAAGATAAAAGGTGTGTAGCTTTTGATAAAGAGTAACAATTCTGATGTCAATCTCTATCTCCAGCCAGTACTCAAATAAAAGTTGGTTACAAGAAATTTATTCCTCGAAGGAACTGGCATTTCCCTTGTAGCCCTTTTTGTATTCTACTTTGTCCCAGAAATGTATCATCTCAAAAGGGCCGTAACTAATAATCTGGCTCTAAACACATCATATACTACCCTGTAAGACAAATGTTCCTGTTGAAAATTGGGGGGAAAAGGCTTCCTAATGAAACAATATCATGAGGATTGCTTCCAGCAGATCAGGATCATGATGAGAGAGAAAGAGAGAGACATAAATAGAGAGAGACAAAGGCAAAAAGTGAAAGAGATAGAGAGGAGGGGGCAGATCGAGAGACAGACACAGATAGAATGGGGATAGAGATTGAATGACTCACCCTAGAAAGGCACCTCCTGTTCCTGGAGCAGAGGCGGACCAGTTTTTGTTCCGAGGTGGAGAGTTTGTTAGGATCCTGTTCCTCATCACCAGAGCTGATGGTGATCTGGCTCAGACGTTTGTACTCATGTTGGAGCTTGTTGATAGCATCCTGCAAGGCAGTGGCTGTTGCCTTCAGCTCCTGCAACAAAGAAAAGAAATTAGAGGCTTGGTACATTATCAATTGTTGAAGAAACTTTGGTATATGGATTCCTGGATTCGATCCTTGCCCAGTGCTTACAGTAAACCCTTGGACAAGGTGTTTTACCCACATGTGTCTCTTTTGACTCGGTGTATTAATGTTGTATATTGGTTTTTAGCTACCGACTGACTCTCATACGAGATTAAGTCCCAGGTTTGATCCTTGCTCGGTATCTACATCGACAGTGTGTAATTTTACCCTCATTTGTCCCAGGTATATCAAATTGTTACACCTGGGAATGATGGTTTAAATTATTATTTCAGGTCCCTCAGGAAGTACAGTATCAATGCTGATGAGGCTACCCTGGGTACACAAGACAAGATTATTAGATCAAAGGGTTGAAAAGACACAAACTAAAACAGCATGATGCAACACATCCAAGTAGAATACATGTGCAAGTAGAGTTTCATGCACAGTAACAGCAAAGTATATATTTCACTGTGAAACAATTACAAATATTTGTAACCCTTAATACATAGTACAAATTACAATTATCAGTAAGATCTTAGATACTTATGAGAATTTGTCATCAAATATAATTAAACAGATACTTAATGGAGAAATGTAATAAAAAAACAAAGCTGTGTATCTTAATCTCTTTTACTTAACAACATTTAAGACATTAAATACTTAAGCTGAACATAACTGCTAAAATGTCTAGATATTGATTTTTCCCCATGTGTACTTGTGGATATATATGCCTAAGAGTGCACTCTAATACTGTAAAGTGTGAGTGGCATTTGACATTCTCTGGAGGATGCCATGAGTTTCATGGCACCTTCATCCATTGACACCTATCTACCCCCATGGTCCTTGGGTATGCATCCCTCCCAAGAGTGTAGGGAAGGCTCCCAGGGGGTACCCATGCAAGGATTGGGTGAGGGGTAAGGAAGCCCACAAGGGGGTAATAGCTATAGATAGAACCATGGAGGAACATGGAAAGGAAGTGTGCAGGCTGACAACATGGAAAAGAGAAAACAGAATGCCATTGAAAATGTTAATTACCTGTTGAGTATTCTGTATGTACTCTGGGAAAGATTTTTTCACTTAAGCTCTACATCTACATTCAATGTGTTATTGTTAGGCGGCTGATTAGTGTATGTAACTATGGACCTACTACATCCATGATCATGATGTCACGCACTCACTCAAAAAATAAAGAGGCAACTTTAAAATAGAAAGAGAGAGAAACATTTTATCTTGGCCTGTTATGAATTGTTTTGTCATGTCCTGTCTTATCTTATTATGTAAGCTTCCTGTCCTTTGTGTCCCGTCTTGTCATTCTTTCATTTTTCGTGATTATTAAGATTTATGATTTATGAAAAAATATTTATATTATATTTATTCTCGGGAACCTACAAAAGCAAGCTATGCTTTCCAGTAGGTTCCTGTTTCAGTTCATAATTTTGAACTTACTTGTCAACTATGTTCTTTATTGTGCAAACAATTGATATGAAATGGAATAAACCGAATAAATTAATCAATCAATCAACAAAAAAAGGGTGCATTTTAATAATGAATGTGAAAGGGAGATTGAAAGCAACCAAAAAACACCTGACAGACAGAGAAAAGGTACAAAAAGGTGCAGAAGGAGATGGAAGAAAATAGGAGATAATCTAGTCAAGATGGTATGTTGAAGATGGAGAAAAAAAACACCTGGTGTCATTATTCTACAGAGATACACACAGAAGCCTACACTGGGAAAAAGAAACAAAGGACTAGAAGCAAAGAAGCTATCTTGTCCATCTTGTTCACTCTCTCCTATCAGTCAAATCAAATACAATACAGTGAACTCTTCCGTGCTCTTAGCAACTATCCAAATAGACAACTAAACAAGTTCAAAGGACTAGCCCATTTGAATGGTAATACTAAGTATGCTTATAGCTATAAATCATTCCCAAATAGGACTACTAAATGCATGTGTGGAAATGCTTTTAGATATTGGTGCTGCAATACCACTCATCACATGCCACTGATCAGAGAAAAAGTGACTGGCCCTTAACGTATAGACAATCTTTGGTCAAGTAACATTGGAAATATTTCCTATCACACACAACATACATATTGTGAGTGTCTTGCAACATCTCTCTACACTTTATTAACATTTTGTCTCAGGAAATTCAGGTTAAGATCCTATTTTAGGAAATCCAATTCTGGGAGAGAAAAGGAAGGCATCGATAAAAAAGTATTTGAATTCATTTAC
Organism: Strongylocentrotus purpuratus; assembly: GCF_000002235.5. Taxonomy (NCBI): domain Eukaryota; kingdom Metazoa; phylum Echinodermata; class Echinoidea; order Camarodonta; family Strongylocentrotidae; genus Strongylocentrotus; species Strongylocentrotus purpuratus. The sequence continues at coordinate 56,978,754 of NW_022145612.1, forward strand.
ATGTGTTTCATCACCATGACTACTCATGACTCCTGGAAAGTTGCCGAGTATGTCTTAAAATGGAAACAATGTTGCAGTCTCACTAAATCTGTGGATTAAAGTGGATTTATATATTCTTGTTATACATTGTCTTTCATGTCATGTTGAAATACTCCCTCATACTCTTTTCAAGTATGAAACTATTACTTCTTGATAATCTCATTAATATGTGAAACAAATTACAGGGCTTTTACTCCACACGCCCCTCTTTAAGGAAAATATTGATTAACTTGAAGATACTACACTGTGAGCATTGGCTTACACGGTCTTTGGAATATTACCATCACTTATCAATCCATTTAATAACATCTTGAGCTGTAGTGCAAACTGTCAAATATGTAAATGTTTTAAAATATAATAATATAGCCTTATATTACATAAACATAAGATGAAGGAAAATATTAATAAGTGTTTCAGTTTGTATATTTCTAGTTTATCCTATCTATTTATATATTTATATACATGTTTGACATTATTATATATTCAAAAAAATGCGATAAGAAATAAAACTAAACAAAACAAACAATCGCAACTGTGACCAGATAAAACAACAACAAAATCTGAGAAACAAATGATCTCATTTCAAAAGTACCCCAGAGTTTTAGGAAACACTGGAGGCAAAGGTTTGCAAAAAGGTACAGAGTACCATAAAAGTTAAAAATATCCCAAACTGAAAACAAAGTAGTTTGCGGGCATGGATGCCCAGCCCCTGTGAATCATACGTATTTGTGTGCCATAGAAAAGGAATGTTTTGATTCTACATAAAATCAGCAGCGATTTGGGTCGATCTGAATAGAGATGTATGACACTGATACGTTATATCCGTTCTTTACTCTGATTTTGGGAAGGATATGATTTGAAATGGATTAGGATAATTGGGTCAATAAGGTATCAGATTATAATTTAGATTGATACGAGCCAATGATGTGATGATAATCTATTATCTTTTAAAGATATCATTTGACTCTTTAAAAAAACATCACTATTTGGCACATGGTTTGATCGTGTGTGCATTTCTTTAAGAAAGTTAAACAATACATACATATTAGAATGTCTCTTGTTAAATTATATCACGTTTTAAAAGATGACATTCTAATTATGTCCTGAAACAATTCAAAGTAAACTCTCTGAAAGGACTTTAAAAGTTATTACAATCATCTGTACACATATTTTGATTGAAAAAATGTAAGGCATGAATTTGTAAAAGTTTTAAAGGAATTAAACTCTGGCTTATTAGGTATATTAATTCCTTTCAAGGTACCTCATAAACCTGTCATAAAATTTAAAATAAAGATGCACATATCAAGCAATGATAAGGTATCCTTTTAATGAGGTCTTTACAAGGTTATTTTACCTGTTTATTCATAATTCTATAATTAAATTTTGGTCTTCCTAATTTCATGTTGGACCTTGCTGATCATGTACCAATAAGGGGTAGTATTCTGTTAAATTATTATTAGTATGTTAGGGAGATATACGATAGTAGTCATGAAAAAATATCTCAATGAGGAAAAGATATTGGTTCATTTCTGTACATGGCTGGAACCACAAGAAGAAAAAACATCTTTCCATATCCAAGCAAGTGTGTGTTCCACACAATTTCAAATTCTAAATCCAACGTTAACTAGTTAAAAGTTATGTCAATTTCACTGATCAAACTATATTAAGTGAAATTGGCAAATATACAAATGTCACTTTCACTTGATTCATTTTATCAATATCTCAATATTTATTTTGATATATATTTCCTTCTTTGATTTAAGGAATTAAATCTTAAGTTGTCTGCATTCAATCTTGAAGACGATTGAACGTCTTTGATATACATCACCCATTTGACACAAAAATGGACCTGTCAGTTTCAATTTATGAAAACACGTTTTGAACCCTACACAACATATGATACAGAAATCAAAATGTAAAGCTGAGCAATCCATGGAAACACAAAGGAGAAATGGACCATGTTCAAACAAAAAGATCACCTATTTGGTGAAGTCACTCTTACTCATATATTCTTAAAATTGAATTTATTTGTTTTCTCTTGTCCTTTTCATAATTTTGTCCACGTCCATGCAGGATAGTCTAGGTGTGAGTAACTTGAACTCTTTATTATTCCCATGATGAATGTTAGACAGGTCTGGTTCAGTGTTATTGTTTGAGTAACAGGTATTTGTCATTTCTCTTTGACCTGTCTAAGACATAGCTCTGTTTAGTGTTACTCTTTATTGGAAGGTAATACTTTTGAAAATTTGTTTTGAAAATCCGTCCAAAAGTTGTTAGGAGCAAGATTATAATGCTCATACAATTCATATTGTCCATGCAAAGCATTCAAAATTTGTGTAATGTACTCAGTATAGTTACATACATGTACATACAGAAATAAATTCAGACAATGCAACTAAATTCGTATAGAGCTATTCCTTTGGGCATGAGTTAAGAGTAACATATACCACAGTCTGCATAGAATTCTTTCATTCTTGTCGTAAATGAATGTGAATTTCTGCTTTATTTTGTTATTGATCATTAAACATTCAAAGCCAATTATCAGATATTCAACTACTTTTGCAACAATGACAAAATGGTTGATAGTACTTTTAATTATTGTCAATTATCCATGATAAAGAAGATCCAAACACTTACATTACTTAAAATATATTCTTTATTTCGATGAGTAGTAAAAGGAAACTTGACTTTGTAATTGATTACATGCACTTTAAGATGTTACCAGATTAAGGCCCCCAGAAGGGACCTTTGAGTTTCTATATTCAAATCTCTATTCTCAGTTCACTATTTTAACATGATAACAGAAAGTTTAATAACCACTATTTGATTGATGACTTTGATAATGTTTGCATAGCCAAGCATGCTTTACCTTGCATATTCTGCCAGAGCCTAATTATGTCAGCCAAATTTAGCAAGATCTAAGCATCTTACACACTATTTTTACTCCAGCAGGAAACAGCAATCAAAATGTCAAAAAACAGAAATCCCCTTAAAGTAAAGTATACACTTTGAGAGCACAGTATAATTCATTACAAAGTATTAGAGTTGAATTAACCAAATCATCCAGTGTCATTAGTTTACGATTTTTCTAGACAGAATTGAGTTTTAGTAGAATGCTTTTTGAAGTTCATCATATTTTACTTTCTTTTTTCTATTACAAGTATACTATTATAATTAAAAAGGAACTGAAAGTATTTGGACTTTTCTCCCACATATTAGAAAAGGATTATGGACAAACAGGGAGAAGAGAGTGTGAGAAGAAATTAATACGTGAAAGTGATGGAGGAAAAACAGAGATAGAAAAGAGGAGAATCGTGACAGGGAGAGAGGAAGGGAGGTAGCTAGGTAGATACAGAGAGAGAGAGAGAGAGAGAGAGAGAGAGAGAGAGAGAGAGATAGAGAGAGAGAGAGAGAGAAAGAGAGAGAGAGAGAGAGAGAGAGAGAGAGAGAAAGAGAGAGAAAGAGAGAGAGAGAGAGAGAGGAGGGGCGGATGGAAAGAAAATAAAAGAAAGTATTATTAATCATTTAGGACAGAGAGGAGACAAAATTGAAAAGGATAAACAGGGGTAAAAGGGATATAAAGCTAAATAAATGAAAAGACAGTGTAAAAAAATTGAATGGCAGGTAGAACATAAAGGGGAGAAGAAAGAAATCCCAAATTTAAAAAGTGCATAGTCAACATCACCAGACACCAGGTACCCACTTATTCCTAAAATCTTATTCCTAAAATTAGTGTATGAGACATCAAACAATGTATGGCAAGAAATAAGAAAATGTCTGGATCAAAGATATCCTGTACTAATCCCTCTACCCAATTCTTAATCCATCACGATCCCAGCCACCAAAATAGTCTAAGTCCCCCTTTTTGAGCAATCACAATCCCACAATACCTTGCATCGCTGACTGGTCCTTTCGCCTCTCTCCCACGAATATCGCTTCCTCAATACCATAATAGGTCCGCTAAAACCACAGAAATATATCAACAAAAAGGGTAATATCTGAGGTGGCGGCGATCTTTGTACAGGTAAGGATTAATCCAATAGCAATCCTGAAGAAACTCCAGGAGTCATAAAACAAACGTTTTATACAAAGAACATTTTCATATTGATGGTTGCATAATCTATCCAAGAATATTGAATAGGGTATGAGTTGTATCCACTTTAATCCCTTTGGAATTAGTCACCACAAAGTTGAAAAGGAGGATAAGGTAGCTTAAGTCCAATTAGGTTAGTGATTGGGAAATGTATATTGTGAAAGTATATATATATATTCTCATAATATATATTCAACAATATATTCCAATTTCAGCATAGAAGCACAGAAAAAGCAAGTTTGATCAATCCACTTCTGAACTTCCCTTCTCTGCAAGGCATTCTCAATCGGGAAATGAGAGCACACAGTTATGTACATTCCTTGTCTGGTGACGAGAACACCAGATTCTAGAATTGCATTGTAATCATTCAATTCACAGCTCAAATCCCCACGAAGTACAAAAGAGAAAAAAAGCTTGAAATATCACTTCCCCTGCTTTGCTTACTCATGAGCCAAACAAAGCATTTTTGTCCGAGGGAGCGAAGGTTTAAACACCATGGACGGTTCTCTCCAAGAGACATGCGGAGGCTCTCTCTTCCTCTCGCTGATTCAGAAGACAACCAACTAGACGAGGAATGAATAGAGAGAGGGAGGGAGGTTGGGATTAGGGTGCAGAGATGTTCCATGTATGTACCATGGATCGATCCCAGACATAGGGAAGCTGGACTGTGATATGCTTCTCTCCAGTCGATCCTCAGACCTTAAAATGCAACAGATTAGGGTGAGCTGTACAGGGATTAATAAGGAGAAAAATTTGGCAATTTTCCTTCCCTCTCCCTTTGCACTTCTTCCTCCTTGCCAAGTCTCTTTCACAGGCATGGCTCATATTTTCCTGCATGCTATAGAATACTTTGTCACTATTTAGCATGTCATGGTATTAATAGCTCACAGATTCATTCTGTTTTTGTATGTAATAATTCTCAAAGGGGCAGTGGGAGGTTTATTGAATTCACTTCCCTGTCTTACTAATTGCAGAAACTCATTCTTGATCAAATCAATTAATACTTCAAACTACGTATTTTTGTTATTACTGTTTCGCATTAATTTTGAAAATGTGATTAGAACTGCCTTTTTTCTTCTTCTACCAATGCTTAAGCAAATTAATTTGGAATAAATAGGAAATCTATTTCACTTTAAATTTGCAACTCATGTGGGTGCTCCTTTTCAGGGCCCCAAACTTAAAACAATAGCTCTAAAAACTAATGATTAATAGATAATTATGTAGACACATTTTAAAAAACTGACTTTATTTTTTAGTAATACATTATTCCAGGCTTTCAGAATTAAACAAAGCCCGGCCCAGCTGGCAGAAAAGCATATCATCTGCTGAGAGACATAAGGTCAATAACTTTGTATACAGTGCTATTACTTACACCCTTCTAACTCTCAACAGAAGATATATATCTTTTATTTAAAGTAGAACATCTGCAAGAAAATTTAAAATTTAGACAACAATTAGTGGCTTTGCAGTTGCTCAAAAAGCAGAATCTGATATATATATATATATATATATATATATATATATGATACTCATTCAACTGTCATGAATTTATCAATATTTGTGATGAAACATGACTTGATCGGCCTAAACAACAGACTACACCTACTCACATTTATGTATAAATGTCTGCTAGCTGCCAAGTTAACCCGGTTTTTTTAAGGGGCTTTCCTTGGCATCAGATGACATGGTGCGGATGAAAATGGAAATAAGATCAAAAGCAAATTAGAGAAACTTTTATGAAATATATGGTTCTAGAATTCAATAATTTGTTGGTGTTTATTTAGGATATTTGATAAAACTTAGGAATAACTTTTAAAAGCGACATAACAGAAATTAGAAAGAAAAAAATATACCCATGTGTTGTTTGTTGGTTTTAAACCACACTTTCAATACAGACTTTTAATTGAATTTCAATGAAAAAATTGACATGGTTTCGAGTCATACAGTCAAATTAATCAAGATATGGACAATTGCCTTTCATTGTCTTTTCCTGGCAAGAAAATGAAGTGATCTCATATGTAAAGGTTCAAATTTATTTGGTCTAAAAGTAACCTCACCATTACAAAAAAAAAATTACCTGTGGATTCTTGACTTTGTATAAATTCTGAAGTACTTTTCTTAGACTCCAGTTATTAAGGTCAAATACAATAGCTGCAATAGGAAAGGGGCTACAGGAAATACCATAATATCAAAGATACTAATCACCAACAAATATTGTACTTTGATATTATGGGTTTCATAAGAGTACAAAAAATTCTCCCCAATATTCAGCTCTCAGTATTAAATATAATAAGGGAAATAACAACTTTATATACTTTCTTAATTTCTGAGTAGATTACTCACAAGCTCATTAAAAAAGATAATAATTTGAAGATACTATCCTTTTACATGCTTTGTTTTTTTCTTAAATGTACATCCAGAGAATACCAGGTAGTTGTTATTTTGTACATACTAGGAGTGCATATTTTGTTCAGGTACATTGCTTACCTTTATCACAAAATGGATAATTGTTTCCGTTTGATGTTCTGAAATAAATTCCAGGACAACATAATTTTCATACAATGTCATCCTCTTTGGAAGTATTATAAATAATGAGCCCCCAATTATTTGTAATATACTCTAATCAAAGCTATAGTTTCAATTAAAAGATGCATTTCCCCTTCTGCTACAATTAAACAGAAACAGTTGTTGTGGAATAGTACAGATGAGGTGAAGGGGTAAATACAACTGATTTGATCAAATACAGGATGTGTAATAAGAAAGAATGGATTGAGGTATCAGGTAAGCTTAACAGGCTAGCAGCTGTATATTATCATTTGCATAACTTGTATGATGCATCTCTCACTAGTCCAAGCTTTCAAAATAATGTGCTAATTCTGATCCAGGGAAATTAGCATGATCACAATTAGCAGTTGCCCTAATGCAATTACTCAGTGCAAGACACAAATAGCAATATCTTTAACCTTAATTGCACTAAGGATAGTAGATCGTTCTATTTTCACTCGCAAACTAGGGCTTTATTGAGAAATAATTTGCTATTTGGCCAATTACCTGCTAATTCTCTAATGGAGATACGCACTTGAACTATGCTGTGATAAGCTGATTTCTTGAGCCAGTAAGCAGGGTTGCTTGACTTGAGCTAATGAAGATGAGGAACTACAAACTGGACATTTTCTAGAGAATGACCTGCTGATCGATCTTGAGCTTGCTTTGGCTAATGGAAATGTTCTTTTGGAAGATACAGATTATTAATATTTGCAGTGAGCTGTCCTTGTCCAGGATGCAATATATAGGACTGAGGTCACACTCTATAATATGATATATCGTGTTCAGAATATGATGGAAAGATCTAGCAAGAATGGACAAAAATATTCAGGTAGGAGAAAAATAAATGACTATAACATAAGAATGTATAGGAGACTGCTATTAAAAGGAAACTTCTGTACAGTGGTCTGGAGCTGACTGACCGAGAGAAAGGTGGTCAAAGAGATGGAGATAGAGTAAAAGCTAAGATATGCATAAAGTCAGATTCAGAAAGTATTGTAACGTGTCAAAGTGTCAAAGTATAAAAGAGTGAGAGTGAGTGAGTGAGAGAGAGAGAGAGAGAGAGAGAGAGAGAGAGAGAGAGAGAGAGAGAGAGAGTGGGATAGGCAGACAGACAGAGAAAGATAGGTGACAGAGCATAAAGTCAAAATATTGTGAGGAGAGATATTTACTAGGAGAAAAAAGGGCAAATAATATATGCCTATTTGATTTAGGTAGAAATGTATACAATTATTAAGTAAAAAGGGTAAAATTGCACAATCCTATCCTAGTATCCTATTCTGACAAAACTTTTTGAAAAAGACGAGACAATAGATGAATCAGAAGAGAGAAGGAGAGAAAAAATGCAAGTAAACAGATAGAGGAAAGGAGTTTCCATATCAATGACATCACAGTGAGAAGATGGAAATGTCAGGGGTTCCTATGAAAACAATTACATCCTCCTTCACCTCAACCAACTGCTGATGCCATTTCCCCCCTTCTCCTCTCTATCATTCAATATCCTGACATTAACATCAAGGCCTCTATAAAAGAAATAAAAATCTGCTGCAGCAATATTGAATGACTTAAAATGTCACTGTAATGTGCTTCACTTTTCTGTATCGTATAACACAGTGACAAGTACACCTACATATATGTGCCTTTGATGTATGCAGCTTTTTTCTAACAAGTTTTTCATTTGTTTGCACGTAACATTGTCTTATTTTTCCAAGGTATTCTATTCTTAAGTGGATTAATATAATCTTAGGATGAGGCTTACATCATATAATAAAAAGCAATATCATATTCATATAAACCTTTTGTTCCCAGAGAGACTTTTAATGAATGTATTGTCATACATAGCAAGTAAAGAACAGTACTTTATTATATAAAACATGATTGCAACTACTCATGATATAGAATTTATCTTTAAGCTGGAACAGATTTTTACAAAGACCAAAAACACAATCATATGTACATATACTATATTAGCCTTTATCATCTATAATCATCTTATAAGTTGCATCTCGATTTGTTGATTCAAAAAATTACAGCAGCATTAAGAAATACCTACAAAATCTAATCATTGTGAGAGCCTTCATAACTATGTTGTCACTAGATATTACCACAAACGCAAGTGAGGTTTTACGTCTGTGCAACTGTGACTAATTCATTTGTGTAGGTGACTCAGAATGCCTGGGAAGAGATATGGCACTTTCCCACCTCTCTCACATAACCTATATTTTATAGATATAATATCCAGATCTCATACCAGATGTGACCTACTTAGTACCAGAAAGGCATTATTGCATGATTATGTAATCATACATACCTGCAAACCTTCCACAGGAATTCAGCAAAGCAAACAATTACACAAGTTTAATATACATTCATTAATACAAAAAATAGCCACATTTGCCTTACTACCCATTGTGTTCTTTTCTAAAAGCATTGAGGGAAGTCAATGTCTGCTTCGCCACAAAGATATATTCTCAGAGAGAATATAAGTGATCACGTAAAGGATATACCACATTATATTCCACGTACTAAGAATCTTGCTCTACGATTGGTCAAAAATAAATCATGTGATGAAAGATAGTTCCCCCATCATTGATGGAAGAAGAAAAGTTTGTAGCACTGTGTAGATAGTAGTACTATCTACACAGTGCAACATACTTTCACTTAAGATATAAGTACTATCTACACAGTGCAACGCACTTTCTTGTATACATTGCGTATACGTATGTACAGAAGTCCTGTATGCACTGTACGTATGTACAGAAGTACTGTATGCACTGTACGTATCGTACACCGTTTGCTAGCTATTAATTGATGATTTGTTGCTCTAAAACGGCAGAAGAAGTGAACTGTTTCCGACGTGGAATATAAAACAAATAATCACCTTTTGGTTTCAGGCAAAGGCAAACTATCACTTACTCGGCGATCTGAATGTATACGCTATCTTTACTCAGCTTCGCTTCGGAAAGATAGCAAATACACATTCAGATCTATCACCTTCACCAACAGTAATTATTTGCTTATTATATGTTATAAGATTCCTGTAGGTAGCACTTTACACATAGTTGTCCTACTATCCTCTGTCCAATAAATGATTTTTACAGATTACACATTTCTGGGCCTTTGTTAATGGGTGCGGTAAGGTGCGTTCAACGCACCCTTTCAAGAAAAGCCCCCCTGCTTATCCCAAAAGGGTGAATTAATGCGGTACTCTGTTCTCTTTTGAGACGGGGTTAACATAACTATTTTCCCTTTTAAGGCCCGGTCACACAGCCCTCCACGGGCGTATCGCGGCCGAATCACGGCCAAAAATTTCTGCCCGTGAAGCAGACGCTGTTGGACGCTTTGAGGTCGCGATAAAGACGCGATACAGCCGTACTTTACCCGTCGTTACACGCGGTAAGAAATTCACACGCGGTTGGCCGCGCGAAAAAGTTTTGGGCTGCCCAAAAATTTAGACCCCGGGTAATCGCGGGCGGTACACGTGGTACACACGCGGTAAAGACGCGGTACAGACGCGGAACGAACGTGCTAGGACGTGCTACGGCCGCGGTTAAGACGTGGTTACACGCGGAATTGGACGCGAAATTTTAGCGGGTAATCGCGGGTGGAGCACGGTCATAGCACGTTTGTTCCGCGTCTGTACCGCGTTGTTATCACGTGCATTAGCGTGTGTACCGCGTGTAAGCGTGGTAGGCCGCGGTACCGCCGCGCTTCACCCGCGATAAGCACGCAGAACAGTCGCCGGCGTCTGTTCCGCGGGCATACCACGGGTAAACCGCGGGTAAGCCAATTTTGCACATTTTCCACCACGGGCAACCGCGGGCAAAAAAAAAAAATCGCGAAATTTTACCCGCGATACAGACGCGAAAGGCTGTGTGACCGGGCCTTTACAACTGGACTGTCTGGAATAAAATGTTTACCGTATCCCTATCTTTAGCCCTAATCCAAACCCTTAACAGCATAGGCATATGAGTTTGAAGAAGGGGGGGGGGGGGGTGTTCAGCCTTAGTTCATTGCCTTTAAAACTGCATATCATTGTTGGGCCCTGACCCAACAGGTTGTTTTCCTGGTGAGTCTATGACTAGGTTTGTTCAGCAGCAGGTGGGAAGCAGAATCACCTGTAATGCTCACTTCATCCAGGTTTGGCGGTGGAAGTAGACAGTGAGCATCAAAGATAAATGCATTATCAACAGTGAGTATTAGTTACCACCATTTGGAGAGGAAAATGATTTTTAAACCTGTAATGATAGTTTCCATTATATCCATTCCATTAAGTCAAATGTTAATCTAGAAAATTAATAAATGAAAATTAATTTCGTATGGCAGCCAAGCAATGTAAATATGTTACCTGGACCGGTTGAATAATATCTTAGACATGAATAAATTGCATTGTACAGATACTGTTATTAAGTATAAAGTTTATCGCTGGATAACTATTGGATAAGAATCATAACAAAATACAGTGGGAGAGATAGACACACACTCAACCAAAAGAATCTAACAGTAACACCTTTTATCGGTAGGAGCTTTTACATCTCTTGAATAGAGAGCCAACATAGTCTATTAAAAAAAAGCATGTTACACCAAAATCAAATTGTTTCCAACAGGAAAGTATCTTAAGACACTCAGAGCCCTGTCTGGACCTCAAGAAATCTTTATATTTCATTTTGGGATCACCCCCTGAGTGGATGAATCATATACTTGGCAGGGTCTCATCTCATGCAAAATTAAATCAAGACATGTAATGTATCCAATCATTTCAACATTCAGTAAAGATTTTCCCATAATCATTCTCAGGTATCTCAATCGGTAAAAATCCCTAAAAGTACTTTTGCAGCCGATCTCTGGCAAATTAGCAATGAGGATGACGGAATGAGATGTGAAATAGTCAAATGTCGAGAACTAGGTCAGAGATTGCTGATGTGCCAAGCATTAAGGGGGGAAAGCGTGACTGAATCATTGCACATGGACAGGAAAGCATTGCAAATGTATCAAACTACCCTCTACAAGCATTGCAAATGTATCAATGTACCCTCTACAAGCATTGCGAATGTATCAATGTACCCTCTACAAGCTTTGGCGAATGTATCAATGTACCCTCTACAAGCATTGCGAATGTATCAATGTACCCGCTACAAGCATTGCGAATGTATCAATGTACCCGCTACAAGCATTGCGAATGTATCAATGTACCTTCTACAAGCATTGCGAATGTATCAATGCACCCCCTACAAGCATTGCCATTTATATTAAAAGCAACAGGTGAATCATGTTGTAGGACTATCAAGATGAATAGACAAGAGAACAGAATAAGTAGGGACAGTAAAACAGTAAAACATAAGTAATTTATCAAGTGTCTGGAAGGGTATTTGTCACATTATTTTGTTGTACAAGTTTCCAGGAAATACAACATATCACACTGAAGTCATGCACCACAGAGATCCTGCACAGACAAGATTAAAACACACTGTCAACGCTAGAGGATATGCATGGTGGCATGTCAGGATTGTTGCAGGGTGGCAATGGGCAATTAGTGCAATATCCTGGCTAATGTTTGACTGTGCTGGAGACACAGTTCACCGAAAGGGGTGAATGAGGAATAACAGCAAGAGAAAGAGAGGGAGATGAAAAGGGATACAAAATAACAGGTAGGGGAGATAAAGAGAGAGAGAGAGAGAAAGAAAGAGAGGGTGTATGTGTGTGAGTGTGGGTGAGAGATAGAGAAGGAGAAGGAAAATAGAGAGGGAGAAGGAGAGATAGAGAGGGAGAGAGAGAGAGAGGGAGGGAGGGAGCGAGAGTGGGAGAGGAAGACATGGAACTGATAAATGACATCAAAGAATAAAAGTAACAAGTGAGAGTAAAAGTAACCGTTACTTTGTTTCATTTCTCTCATACCTTCACATTAAGACATAAGTTGTGATTTAAGATATGGTTTAGGCTTCTAGAATCATGCTTAAGGTCCATAATTACAGTGGGACATTAGCATAATATCCTACTAATTTAAAAGATTTGAATCTAATTTGAAGAAAGCTGTTAAGATAACAAATCGATTCAAGCTGTCAAGAAAAAATGAAGAAATTGGCCATGAGAAGGAGACACTTTGGCAGACCAAGGAAGGATAACCGAATGCTGAAAAGACAGGAAGAAACTGTAGAAAGATAGAGGCACAGAATGAGGATACTCAATGACTCTTCTTCTGGTGAAGTTAAACCCTGCCATCTATAGTCTATAATGTGACATTTCAAAGAACTGCGGTATGTTGAAATAGATGTGTTGTTAAGGAGAAACATTCACTGTGCTTGCAACATTTCCTGCAGTAAAAAGATATGAGAGTGTGTGAAATTGATTTCATATGATTTGTTTTATGGTTCACCAAATTGTATATTGTCATATTTAAGAAATATATCATGACCACATTAGATGATTCATGTCCTATGTATAAATATAATAGAGTTCATCCAACAAGGCCAAGGAATAAGGAATAAGTTATGCAGTGAATCAACGCATAAATATAAATTGATTTGATTTGTCATTTAAGCAGCTAATTTAAGCTCGAGATCACTCTTGATGAGACTCATCGGATATGCATGCAAAATGAAAATAAAAACCACCCCAACAGATTAAAGCAAATTGCAAATAAGGAGTAAGAAGGAGCCATGATGAGAAACGGAAGAGGAATTCTCAAAGGAAAATTATTATTTTACTGCATTTATAAACAAGGTGCGAGAATTCCTATATCCATCATAACATAAAAAGATTTCTAACAGAGCTTCAGATATGTGAGGCCACGTGGACAAAGGAATATGAATAATTGTAGACATGCCAATAGAAGTTGAGAAAAAAGAGGAAGACAAGGTGAAAAAGGGAAGAAGACAAAAATGAAAGTATTCATACAAAAAAAAGAAAGAGAGACCTGCTAGCCTTCTAGGCATCCAAAGGAAAATAAGCCTAGCTAATCTAAATGTACTAGAGATTGAAGAGAAGAATGTATATGAATGCACAAATTTTAGCACTCATATGACAAGAGGTAGAAAAATAAACCAATTAGGATATGACTGATTAAATGTGATTAAAGATTGGATAGGAAGGAGAGTGAATAAGAGTTGCAAGGAGACTATGATATGAGGTCAGGTATCAAAAGCCTATCACTGCCAATCCCATGTGGGACCTGATACCTCTCATGTCATGACTGAGTCATTGATGACATCACAATCTTAGCATACACTTCCCAAACTTGATCAATGGGGGCAGTGCATTGTACTAAAAGGGCATGGCTGTATGGCAGGTCCTTAAAATGTGATTTTCTGACAATGTTTTATCAAGTAGGTAAAATGCATGTTTGTGTATATAGATCATTGAAAAATATTGAATCATGTAAATTATATTCAATTGAAAGGGAAGATTTATGAGTGAAGGTAACTTGTTATGTGCTCAGAAACATAACAAGTTATACCTTCACTCATAAATCTTCCCTTGATAAAAGGTTGTCATTTGTGTCTATATTGTGCAATAGATTTAAACACAATAGATTTTCCTGTTTTCAGACCCATATTAAACCTTTATTTTTTGTCTTCATGTTTGCCATTCTATCCTGGGTTTTATTTGTATGACAAGTACACACTCACAGGAAAAAAAACATTTAGAGTACAATAGAAGCCTACGTATATACAACTGTTCATGTACCAATCATGTTGAATTCACAAATTTCTTGAATTTTTTTCTCAATTTCTGTGAAACAGTAAATGGCTGATAATAGGGCTTGTGAATAAAATAAGCTGAAGTACTTGATTGATCATATTACATAGAATAGTATAAGGATGTACATGTACAAAGCCTTCAACCAAGTGAAATTTGTTCAACACTGCTTTCACTGCTTTTTGAATACAAATCCCAAAGACCCCATCCCTTTATAATACGTTCAGATCTTCATAAGATAAGAGGTACTGGGATTAAAGTATCTACATGCAAACGTGATTGTTATAAGCATTGTGGCTCTGTGATGACAGTGGTCAAGTGGGTGGACAAAAGTGTATCTTGGAACATGGCTGAAAAAAAGGCAGCTAACAGTCTGGTTATGGCCATCAAGTCTCATGGATAGGATGTAGATATGTATATCTCCTGCAATGTATTATCTAACCGTCTACAGGATAAACTTGCTTTCCCAAACAGTTAGATAGAACAACCACTGTAAAATGAAAGTTAGATAACCTGACTTAATGTAAGCAATTTTAATATACAAAGGACCAAGATTTCAGCTGTGGACATCACAGAGAGTGAATCCAACTGGATTGATTTCATTGTGAAAAAATCATAAGAAGTAATGAAATAATGGTGGGCATGTTTTCATAAGATTGTCAAACTAGCCCTATTCCTCATCCAGAAAATGAGCCCTGTAACAATTAACCCTAACAGCAAGCTAGTTCAATAGGGTGCATAATGTATTAGCTAGAACTGTTTTCACAAGTTGAACCCAGGCAAGTTCAAGGACTGGTTGGGAAAATGATGCAGCTACACAGTTTCCCTGGAGCATTTGTTGGCAAAGAGCAAGCATCGAACTTGATATTTCATGTTCATTATAGAGTAAACTCTTTTAATCAAATCTTTGCAACATGTTTCTTGATGTTTTGAAATGTTAATATCATTATGATCTGAAGACATGTATCCTCTCTCAATGTTAATTCAATGTCACCCTGTAATGAACTATCTTCTTCCTGCTCTGATTTCATATCATCTATCCTCCTCCTCTTCATCTTAATCTCCTCCATGAACAAATATCTGGAAGACAACAAAACAAACCTTGAGTCTGGGCACAGATCCAAGATTTGTTTGAAAATTACATAAATAATGGGGGAAGGCATTAGGTTTCAAGGCATTAAGCTTCAAGGAAGCTGATTGTACCCCTCCCAACTCTGCCACCTCTCGATACAAATATCATTCACATTGGTGTGATCTATATCATCTGGAAGAATTTAGAATAGTTTGCAAAATTATTACATTTTGTATTGGTACTTCAGTATTGATAACATTAGGGTGCTGCAATTTTATTTGGACAAAAGCCATCTCCTGAATGCAAGCATATCAAGTTCATGACTGTTTTTGCCCCTAGTCCAATATTGCACATTATGTATCATAAGCTTATTTTTTAAGTTTGGGCAATACATCCATGCTTGGAAACTCTTTCAATTGGCTACCAAGATTTCCTCTTAGAGTAATTAAATGTATGTGCTGATTATTTATCATAGTTGCTATCCGAGTAAATTATGGATTAAATTCATGATGTGTACACGGTACATTCTGGTCATAAAAGAAGAGCATGTGATCGCAAGGATTTTTCACAATTTCAAAATTCCTCTCCATCACCTCTTGAAATGTGAGAACATTACTTAATCCGAGCATGATTGTTATGGACTATACAGTACAATACGGTATTGACATTGCATGAGATCATTACTGGAAAGTCATTGCGATCGTGTTAGATGTGAACATGTATATATAGTCCATTGGGCTTTGTAAACAATGCCCTGTGTCAGATTAATAGACAGGTACAAATCCTTAAATCCTGAAGGTGGATCATTACAAGTTGATTATGAGTAAGGTTTGTTTGAAAGAGATTAGGTGGAGCTCTGGAGAGGCTCAGGACATGAGAAGAATTGGAACATTGTAAAACAAGTATACAGCAGGCTGTACTGCCGCTTTCTTCATCAATGAACAGCTGGCCCTTTGCTGTCATTCTTAATGTTGTGTGAGAAGTGGGGTCAATTAAATTTTAGCCTGCTACCATTATTTGAAATGTCAAATATATAAAAATGCATTAACCCATTGCTTACTGGAACCTGGTGGCCCCTGTGTGAAGCCTATGGGGATTAGATAATTCAGTAGCCAACGGGTTAAAACAGCTCTGAGTGAGCAGTGAAAATACACTTCTTACTTGTTTCCAACATACATTTAATTAAATACATCAATATGTCTATATTGAAAAGGGTTGGAAACAATGAGATGTGTCAATGTGGTGCCCAACAATTAATCATATACCAATATATAAGAAATACTGCACGAGTGATAAAACATTTGGAAGAAAGGGCATTATTAACAAGAATTAGGGATATAGGAGCACAGCATATCATCTGTGCAGAGCCAGAAGGGTGTCTACTCTGTGTTAAGACTAAATGAGTTAAGTTCTTTCTGGCACCAAATAGACAATATATCCTGATTAATGGAATCCTGTTTAAGCTGAAATTTTATATTGCTGCAACTAAAACTGTACTCTTTGATACAGAATATTATAAAATGTCCCTTTTTGACCCCCTTCCCTGCTGGCCACCTGCCAGAACTCCTATTTAGTGGTTGATGTCAGTAACTTTGCAAACAACGCTGATAGCAGACAGACATAGTCAAGATGGTAATTACACTTTGCAATGAAAGAAAGCAAATGTTATTGTACAGCAAAATTTATTGTTTGTGATTGCTGGAAAAGTACATTCAGGCCTTTTACCAAACTCTTACATCATTTCTCAGAATATTGGAGCATTCTTTAATTATATATTCCGTTCCATGTTATTGCACTTAAATAATGTGTGGATAGAATTGCAAGGATAGCCATAAATCTCAGCTTTTCAATAGTGCATTATTTGATCTCCACAGATGAAAAGCTAAGGTTAGCTTACAAAGTCTAGTCTTTTGGTTCTAATTGGCCCATTGGAAGACAAGACAAATCATCACCACGCCAAAATGGCTAGGTTTTGGTTACTGAGAAAACAGCAATTTAATCACTAATCACTAATCAAACTGACCACAAACCATTCAGTGGTTTGGTTTCTTTAGTATCATATGTAATGAAATACTCTTCTCTGCTTAAAAAAATGCTGTTTCATCTGTTAAAGTTGGAAACTTCATGTGTTATTGAAAAGTGCAAGCCTCTATTCACAAACTAAATTCAACTTTAAAGAAAACAGTTTTTTCATGATAAATGATGTTGTCAATACAATGTGCAACATATCTGTCCAAATCAGTGATTCTTTTGTTTAATATTATATAGTTCAGAGCATCTTCTTATCATTTCTATCCTTGACCTTGAGAAAGTCTCAGACAATTTGTCCCATATCTTACTTACAGCATTCAAGATGTTGTATACCTGATGATCATATTATATAAACAACTCTACTATAGCCCTCAGTCCCCTGGTGACTTACTTACAAGCACACACATGATTTCTTAGCAGTGAGGTAAAACAAGCAAATCAACCAATATACCTTGCAACAGTCTAATGTCAAAGAAAGTAGTACTTTTCATGTTAATCACATTTTTGTGTGACTTTTTTTTTGAGGGGGGGGGGGGGGAGGGGGACCAAAAGGCATGGACGTGCCCACTTCCTAAACTCCCGAAGCAAAATGTGATTGGTAGATTCAATTTTCTAAAAATCAAATCCACCAAGTTCACATTAATGTCAATGTTTAAACAGCAGAGAGTGGATATTAAAGTCCATGTGTTAAAATGCATTTGTGCTTTAGCTGCAAAGTGTTAAGATCAAACAGTGGAGGTGTTGGATCTAAGTTTAGAAAGCAATTAGATACTTAAGCTTACTTCCTATCAATCACTGCATGCTTTAATCTATTCTTAATCCAGTCATGTGATCAAAGACAAGGTAGAAAGAAGGATCAAGAGACTCACATCTGTGAGTGGGAAATAAAGAATATTATTTGATTAAGCCCTCTTGGCAAACCTCACTAATTCCTTGCCATTGACCTCACGAGAGGTCACACAAACTTGTGGAAGTGTCATTGGCAATGTGGAGATGGCAAAGAGTCTCTCATTCTATTTTTTAAAATCATTTGTTGGCATCTTTGTGATCCCTACAAAATCCTTGCCGTTGACCTCTTAAAAGGACATTCATCTCGCAACAGTTATATAGAGATTATATAGAGATTATAGTAGGATAGAAATAGGTCTAATACACTCAGGGAAATCCAGAGCTGCTCATTTGCATACAAGATTATAATTCAATTCATAATATGTGCCAAAGATCAGAAAAGCTTTATATTGTTGAGTGAACTTATTCCTGATGAGCACTATTACTGTAACAGTAAAGAAAGGAAGAGAGAAGCAAAGAAAGGATTATGAAGCTTTAAAGACAGAGAGAGAGAGAAAGAGAGAGAGAGAGAGAGAGAGAGAGAGAGAGTGAGAGTGAATTTCACCTTATGAAAAAAAAAAAAAAGCATTTTAGGTGATCTTGTATACAGAAGACAATCACTTCCTGTTAACTATGAGGTGAAAATATCAATGAGAACAGATTGACAGTGACATACATGTACAGTGCTAAAGTATTTTGAAGCAATATTCATCAAAATGTCAAACTGCTATAGATAATGAAATAATGTAATGATAGTTGCTAAATGTATAGGTATATCTGATATCATGCTATAAAGCAATAATACATTTGACTATGCTGGTAGCTTAGACATTAGCAGGAGGAACACGAAAAATGACCAACTTACCCCAATCATAAATCCCAGTCTTGGGATCATTATGGGCATGGAGATGTGCTCCTGCTGCCTTGGAAAATAATACATTCAGGTACAAGCTGATTAATCCAAAGTTAATCCCATCATGATATCAGTGTAAGTTTAATGATCCTCACACAAAGGTTCTCAATTCCTGGTGAATTAATAAAACAATTCTCCACAAATGGCAAAGCTTTACAAGTTGCTATGTATATGGGCCTTTGAGATGATGCTGCAGTACTGATTCCTCCACAAATGATGTGCATCCCTTGCATCCGCTTAAAATTATGCCAGCAAATATTTGTCAACATTCAAATAAAGTGCAAATGAAGTTTTGCTAATACATTTACAAGTACATTTAGCGTGATCACACCATGGCAATCTTTTTCTCACATTAATGAGTGAGCAACACGAGGAAAGGGTAAAGTTGGCACGGATACAAGTGTTGTGCACAAAATGGTTCCCATCTTTGCTTCAGTCCCACACGTAGACAAAGGTAAAAGTGACATTGACTTTTGCATGCACTTTTCTAAACAATGAACACTTGGTGAACTTATGTTGCTTCTTCTTCCTCAAAAATCCCCCATGCATGAGTAATCCAAAATAAGTTTAAAAAGGCACTGACAAAACAAAAATGTCTTCATGTAATTTCTTAAAGCAATGCTGCATATATACAAAATAGTGTCCAAGAGTTGATGCTACGAGAATAGATTGACAGAGGCTGCATCACGTTAAAGCAGAGGTAAGGTGATGAGGTAAATCCTGTGACTGCATGATTGTTATCTCTGACGGAACATAGTCACAGCACGATAACACTTGTCACAGCAGTAAAAACAACATTCACAAAAACCATATGCAACACAATCCTCATTGCTCCTATGCCACAGAAGAATATAAGGAGTACATGTTGATAAGCAGTCCATGAAAAAACTATCTACAGATGATTAGCAAGCTAGGTTTACACAATCTTAGAGCTAGGGTGGTTACAATGAGTCTGTTTGCTGTGTCATTCCTCGTAGTAGAGCACGATTGCGGTTTGTACTGTCCTCAGCTTAACAGGTGGGGGTGACAAGAAGGTCGCTTGATGTGAAGGGGTGGGGGGAGGGGAAAGCCAAATCATAATACCTCACATGCCAGCTCTACCCTAACTCCTTGCTCTACCTGTTAAATGCACCTCTATTGAACTGATCAATGTTAGTAGGAAGTATGTCAAAGCTTATTGATATTTTTGATCATGAATATCAAATAGTCTCAACTTGATTTTGCTAATGCCATGTTTTTCCTGTAGCTATTACATTGACACTGCATGACTGTTTGCTTAATTATGAACAATCTTTTTCCAAGGAAAACCAACAAAAGACGTCAGACATGTTCAATGAAACTGCCAAGTCAGGTTCCCGGCCCTGGCTGTTGTCTGGCTGCACATGGATGAAGGTTTCCTTTCAAAACATTAGAGAATAGTCCCACTGCAGGACACCTTCTAAAATAAGCTTGTAATCTCATCACGTTATAAACGTCCATCACTCCACCTTCAAGTTCAAAGAGAGAGCTTGATGTCTCACGAAAACCAACCTCTCCTAAGGCACGTACAAGTTAGGGTCTTGGCAATCACATGTTGTTCAAGTAATTAACCCAACTTCCAAACGGCTTCCCTGATTGCTTGTCATGGGTAGCAAGTCCTCTGAATATTAAACGTCGAATTGAGAGCAGAGTTATCCCCAATTATGATGAAGTCACGGAATGAGACGTTGAGCGCACGCAGCCTTGGAGCAGGATAAGGCATGCCCTGGACCTACCCAGGACCTACCCTCCCAAACAAGGGTCAATTTCCTGGGGAAGACACAGAACTGCCCCAGGATTCTCTTGCTCTCAATCTGCCTCTAGACATATCAAATTATGAAGATTTGACCTCTTTAAGACTATCTGTCAGTGACACACAATCCAAGTATTATTTCTTGAATTTCTAGTTCAACCCAAATATGTAATATCATACTGATGAAGATAGAGATTATGATGTTTACAGTCAACCTGTCATATATAGTTTCGCTTTATTGAATTTCTAAGTCACCCACATTATATAGTACATGTTTGAAATATGTTTAATATATAAGAGAAGGAAATATGATATGAAACTTTATCTCATTACTCAGAGGAGTATAATATGCATATATATTCATGTAATACCTATATGTGAGTATCCAGTTATACCTTGAGTATACCCTTATCTGTCACAAAATACCTGTTTTGACCCTAAATGAAAGCCTAAGAAAACTAAAATGGTGGAATAATCCTGATATCAAAAGTCCATCTGATTAAGAGTCTCTTGTGAATCATAGCTTTTTGGTAATTACAAGGTGCACCTGACTCTGATGGATTATCTTCTGGAGGACTAAACATTGGCAAGCACTCTGATTCTGGATACATTTACTTATACCAGTAATCTTATTATTATGTGAGTCATAAATGGGCCACCATACAATAGGAGGGTAATATATTTGTATCACTGAAATTTGAGCTGGGAGGAAAAATTCAAGTAATATTGACACAAATACAACAGGTCATTATCAGTTTTCTACTTAATTCTAAAGCAATTGCAAAATTAAACAATGTCCTTCTAGTCCTCAACAGGGGATGTAATGTCTGTTGAGAGCCAGAAGGGCATTAACTTCATGTAAAAGTATGTCTGATTATGCCTGTCTGGCTCTCAACAGATGATGGACTTCCTAATACAAGCCACTTTAATTGCCCCCTCTCCCCCCCTAAAAAAACGTGATAATAAAATGAAAAAATAGTAAATGATATGTGTAACGTCATATGCTTTTGTGTCTGGGTGAGGCGAGCAGCTCTATCTGCTTTAGATACATTTGTAGAAATGATATCAATTATCCTTTTATCCAGAGATCACTGACATAATCCCTCTTATCGGTCCAACACCTCTTCAATGGCTGATCGTATGACACACTACCGTAAACCATTTCTCATCAGCTTAGAGATTAGCCCAATTAGACCCAACCCAGCTATAGCTATAATCATAGCTATGTTCGCATGAACCATGTGCAATTTTAAGTTTTATGTTAGCGGGAGTGATCCACAGAGAGTGACGAGATTTCACATGCGACCAAAACTTCCAACATTTGACAATTGAAAACTAGAAATCTAGCAAACAGCCGTTGAAACTGCATCACTGTAAGCTAGCAAAAGCTCAAAGTACATTGAATCCACACGACACATAACTTCAAGTGAGGACCCCACTGCTGTAGACTTCCCATTAACCATACGACTGCTACTGGTTTGAAACTTTTAGTAAACTTAAAGTTTAGAAACAAGTGCTTTTACATGATCCTTACCTATAAGATAAAATCAAAGTTTAAAGGTAAAGACCAGTATTGGAAACGCCCCAATTTCAAAAAATAAAATGGAAGCTCTCATTACCAATCATGTGAAAGAATATGTTTTGACCAATACATGATGATTTGCCGGGAAACCGCCTACTCATTCATATATTTGGTAAATTTGTTTCTCTCATGGTCTGTGAGAGATATAGGGTAGTCCCATATACATCTTTCTGTGTATAGTGCTTGTAACTTTACGAAGAATGGGCCAAATTTCTTATCATTTTGATGATTCCAGAACCTTGCAGATGCTAAATGCTAGATGATCAACCTTTTCTGATCGATTCCACAACGTTTCTTTCACAATGCAATCGCATGACCATAACTGGTCTTTACCTTTAAACCATGAGCTAAAATTAAAGTTTTATGTCCTCTTGTGTGAACCTACCTCATGTTTACAGGACTAAAGTACATCATCCGATCTTAGCCCCCAATTTGGCTTTTTGGTACCAACCAAGCCCACTACCTGGGATTAAGAGACCGGACCTGAACCCATTTATATCCTCCTCCCTGAGGGGTAGGGATAACTCTAATCCAGGTGACAGGATGGTAATCCTAGCTAGAAGAGGCAATCTTTTTTAAAGATTGATTGATTTTGTTCGCATCTCTATGATTCTATACATTGCTTGTCTAAATTTAGGAGGTTATGTAAAACTTCTGAATATCTAACGATAACAATAATGATAATGATATCAATAATGATGATGATAATAATATTGATAACAACATCACAGATTCCTAACGAACAGTTTAGGATGTAAATGTCACTGTCCCTCAAGGTGCTATTTGGTTATGCATTGTTCAATCTTACGGTCACTTAACCTAATCCAATCCTGGAGTGGCGTTACAAACATGGTCACTCAATTAGTGGTCTATTACTGTCTTATTAGTATTAAGTGTTTTGAAGCTTAATTGAGTCACAAATCTCTAAACTACATTGAGATAATCAGTTTTGACAGAGGCGTTAGTGCACATAAACTTAAAATATATTAACATGTTTACCATCAAAATGTCAATAATCTTAGTTCAACATCACGTAACATCACTTTTTTGCCCATTTGAGGACAGCATGAAAGATGAAGGTCAATAATCTCATATAATTGAGGTCTGTATGTAAGAAATTAATTAAAATTAGTTGCATCTCTTAGAAGAATAAAAATATAAAAATGTAATTAAGTGATGACAAGTTTTCTTTGATTTTCTGGTATTCAAAGATCTAAATATGCCTGTCTTTACCCTTTTTTTAATTCAAACTAACAAGTTTTATCTATTCCTTTGCTATTTTCACACTTGTCTTGCCCCCTCTCTCTCTCTCTCTCTCTCTCTCTCTCTCTTTCTTTCTTGCATGCACACACTCCCTCTCTCCGGGCCCTCTTGGATAACGTAACGTATGTTATCAAAGCTGTTGGGTGCATTGTCAAAACTTATTTTCCAGTAAACCTCAGAGTTATTTAAGGAAAATTGCTTTCCAATTTAGATACTTAATTGCTTGTGACCAAAGTGAAGGTGACATTACCACGTTCTTGAAACACATGATGTGATTAACATAGAACATTGCTAATTGATAGATCAGTAGAAAAGACATGCAATGGGGCATGTTTTATATTTGTAATATTAATAGGCAAAAGAATCCTGTAAATGTTAATTTCTTTAACTAATCTATTGGCTAGTATATATCACTACTCTAACAAAAACTGCTTGTGGTAGCAAAGGGTGCTTAACATTATTCAAAGTTCTTATTGAATGTGGTTGAATGAAAGCTGAAACTAAAAATTAAATTAAAAAAAAAAATCATTGAAAACATCATTAGCCTCTACGTGACAAAATAATATAGCGAAATTTCCAAAAATTGTACCCCAACAAGCAGACCAATTCAGAATATTTTAAATGAAAGTGGCTGAAGACTGGGATAGTGTTCTTGAAAAGAATTATGTTCATAATAACATGAATAAATACATGAAGCTATGGAGGTCTGTGTTTTTAATTTCGTGACATTATTATTCATCCTACAGCTGTACCTCTTGATTGCATAGATACAAATGGCCTCTTTCTCCTCCAATAGCATACTGATCAAAATAAACTACAGTTATCAACACAAATGCTCCTTGAAGATGCTCCTCTCATGGATCTCATACCCAACAATGTTATGTTTTGAAATCTTTTATCTAAAAATAAGAAGATTGTCCTGATAACCTGACTTTAGAACATCTGTTGCTTAAAATAGCATGTAGACAATAGACAAACATCTTCTATAATCATGAATTGTGACTCACTTTGAGAAAAATGTATGTACTATGATTTGGGGGAAGTTTAAGATTGAATTAGCAAGAAATTACCCAATTGAATAATCCCCTCAGTAACAATTGAGTTATTAATATACTTCTGGTGTGTGTATGGCCTTGTTGCATGTATGCCAAGAAATCTGCGGAAAACAGATTTTTTAAATGGTGGAAAGAGATTGAAATAGGCCGATTACAATTTAAATGGACATCAAGGCAAGTTTTTAGAATAATTCACAATTCCTTCATTAAACGATAAACACACTATATCATAATGTCAAAGTTACCAGGTTATGTTTGATAAGGTATACATATTCTTGTCTTTTAACATTTAATTTAATGATTTCTAGCAATAAGCTAAATTAAAACCAAGTAACACAGATGCCAACAGCAATCAGCAGTTGCGGATTTCATATAAAAGAGAATGGCAGAATTGAGGGGAAAAAAAGAAAAAAAAGAAAAAAAAAAAATCAATTTTCAAATGAAAATGGCTTTGACAGATTTTAAACTAGGTATAATCCAACTCATAAAAGTACTAGGGCACATACGGTACTCTGACAACAATTGTTCTGGAGTGAATATCCTACACAAATCAAATTCCTGATGCCTATCTGGTCCAAACGCTATGCCAAACTTTAACCCCAACACTAAACCTAACTCTAATGCTGAAATAAAGCCTGGAGCAACTGTTACGAGAGCAAGTGTTGGGTCACCTTATATTTAATATTCTTTACATTTCATGTCTGTGATGACTTGAAATCCTAAGTTCTCATACAAACCACTGATGAACAAAATATACAGAACCTGAAATCGATCTATATTTCTATACAAAAAGTATATGGTTTGCACCCACAACGAAGCAAAAACATCCAAGACTTTGCATCACCACAAAGTGCTGCCATGGTAACAATATTAAGCATAATCTCCCAAATTACCTTTTTGTTGCATCCGTTTTCCCTCTTGTTAAATCCCTCCAGAAGAAGTCACCAATAGCCCCCCAAAAAGTAATAAAACAATACAGCCAAATGAATAATGACATTACATAAGGATATTTGATGAGGAATTATTTTGTTATCTAGGCTACTGCCATATAGCAGTGTACTGTGGTTGAAGAGGAAAATGTGGTCTTTAGCCTTTCGACAGATCTCTAATTTTGTGGTTTGAAAATAAAGCCGAGCGTTGGAATTGAGCTCCTTTTCCTCTTAATCCATGCCAATCTATAGAGCTAACTTGTTTTGAAATTTGTATGATTGATGGTTTTTCAAAGAAAACCACTGTACTACTAATTTGTTTGGTCATGGCTGCCACAGAGAGAGAGAGAGAGAGAGAGAAAGATAAAGAGAAAGAGAAGAGAGAGAGAGAGAGAGAGAGAGAGAGAGAGAGAGAGAAAGAAAGACAGACACAGACAAATCCTTTGGAGTTTAATCCCACAAAAGCCTGATTGATAGACTCAAAGTTGAATACTTTCTCAAAATATCTTCAATGAAATATTTCATGTCAGGTTATCTTTTCACTGGACTATTCATATTCTTTTTCTAAGAAAGGTTGTAAATTATTTTGTTGTAGAATTCTATGATTTTACAAGCATTAATCAATTTTATCAATCAAGCTTCTGAGGAGATAACCTTACTTAATCTCATTTAGATATGAACTCATTACGGAGTCTGTTTAATAACAGTTTCTATTTTCCCTATATTCTGTTTTCTCCAAATTGAGCTTATTTTGAAAGAAATATAGGCCTCACATCCCAATTTCACTTTAGCTGTACATATTCATTATACTTTTAAACTGAGTTTGCCCCTCTTGGCCCAAAGATCTAAATATTGCAACTGTAATTGAAACATAATAAAAAGACATGTGGCAGGGACCTGTGAACAGACAGCTTTTTGCGCCTTTCTCCTAAATCTTTAAAAACAATGTATTCGAACCATCCCTTTTCTTCACTTTCCAGAGTGTGTAGCAACCATGTCACTCAACGTTCAGGTTTTCCCATAAAACTAGTACATGAATAATGTAATGCATGAAAACAGATCATATCCTAGACTACTATAAATAGAACATATTCCGATGTTCTCTCACTATTTATTGTACACAGTATAACATTACATAATACACCGGTGACATGATTGATGAGGAAATCACAAAAAACCACAGATATCTACTCCCTTCTGATGTTGAAATCATGCCTAGTCGAGTCATCCCCTCTGTTGCTCTGTTTTGTGCATGAGACGGTCTCATCGATGATGTTTCCGTCGAGCTGCTGTCGCTGTCTGCTCTTCTCAACAAAATATGGGGTAAACGATTTTGAAATTATGTCTGGGATGAGTATGCTATAGTTATAGGTATGATTTTGATGACTGAAAGGCCCTCGGAGTGAAATTTCACTTGGAGTGACATGGGACATGGTGATAGATATGTGTTACAACTGCTGGATATGACAGGTAGGGGTGTCACAATGGGAGGAGGGCATATTCTTTGGAATGCCCCTCTCAAAATGGGTTGATGTCAAATAGCACAAATTGACATTGCTGATGTAACTGTTTGTAAAAGACATGGAAAATGAATAGTTGAGAGTACGAAGAATAATTAAAGGAAGAAAAATGAATCTTAAATGTGTCATTCAGGAAAACTTATATAAATTAGATAATATATTGCACTCATTAATCTTTCAAATGATCAGGTTCATAATGTATCAGTGAAACGTAAATAACAGAAAATACTTTCAGTTTTTGGTTTCTCATTTTGTATCTCATCTTAATGAAAATTAGGTGTTTTCAAATTGAGATGAAGTTCCAAAGACACCATTCTCTTCTAACTAAGTCTCTAATACTTTATCATTCTCTTTTTTAAAAATTATTAATATCCAGCCAAGCAAATGTTGGGTTTCTTGAATCATGCTGGCCACTGGCTATGAAGGATGCTATTTGTATCTTTGAGGTTACCAAATCTATGCCACTACCTATCTGTCATATTCTAAAATTGGTATCAGAATATAATAAGATACTGATGCATACCGGTACTACAATAATAAGTAGCATGCTTGAGGCTTAAGTGCCTTAAGGATGTGACTAAATTTCACAGTAGATGATGGATGGATGAGGAGGATGGGATTTAAATATAGCTACATTAAAACCTGCTTAAGAAACCACCTGTACAGAAAGACCACTCGTCTCTAAAGACCTTTTCGTTTCTCTAGAATGGAGTTTCTCACTGGAACTTGTACAAAAAGACCATTGTTTGTTTCTGTAGAACAATATATTCCTCATTGAAACCTGTAAGTACCAAAAAATGGATGTATAAGTATATATGTATGTGTTGTATGCATGTGCATAATTATGTAAACATACATGTATGTATATATAGGCCTATGTTGTATAAATGCATGAACTTGTAACGAAGTAAATACATGTATATATATATATATATATATATATATATATATATATATATATATATATATATATATATATATATATATATATATATATATGTATATATGCAGTCTACTATTTCAACACTACACTCTTCACCTATATCTTGCCATTATGTTGTTTATGCATGCCATACACTCCATTGATACTATGTTGCAGTCCTCTTCTTTTCCTCTCATCTTTTCTCTTTCTCCAAGCTCTCTATCCTCCTCTCCTCTTTGCCTATCCCTTTCTTCCTTTCTCCCATTTATAATGTATAATTGTATTTATGTATTCGGGCGTACCCACTACAAACTATGCTTTTCGAGTTTCACGCCTTCTTCCTTGTAATACAAGTTCTTTAATTATATTTATGTTCCTACTTATAAATTGTATTGTTTGGAAGAAAATAAATGTTCATTTGAATTGAATTGAATTGAATTTTAACACAAAGATTATGTTTCCAAATTGAATATAATAAAGGTTTTTCAATCCCATTATAGAATTATGTTTTAAATGTAGAAGATTGGAGCAAATGAAATTTATGACAGGTTTACCATGGTTTGATAATAAATCTATTACCTATAATCCACAAAACTTGATGAACATGTATCTTAAACATGCTTTGTCTTTCATGTTTCTCTTGAAAGGCCCAAGGTGCATTTCCTCAAGTCACCTAAAATAGAACCAAACCTGACAGTTTGCTCACCTTGAGCATTTCCTTCTCATCTTATTATGTACTCAAGAAAAGCCTTATTTATACATGACATGGTAAACCACCTTGAAAGACCATAGGACGTAGAAAAATTAATGTCTTAAGCATTGTTTAATTCACATTTCCTTTTTTTGTACTTTGGTGCTGGTGGTTATTTTACCTGACTGCTAAGGAAGCATAAATGCTTGTAAGTAAGCAACCAGACGGCCAACGGCTTTAGGTCCTCTCTGAGGGACCTGGTAATGAGGATTAATGCCCTACCAAAGGGCACTAGCGCATCGCCTTGGTTTCGAACCCGGGTCACCGGATTACGAGACCACTGCTCTACCGACTGAGCTATCGCGTATCGCATGATCGATCACAGAGATCTTTAAAATAAGGAAACTGAAGACATTTTTAATAGCCTTATCCGACACCTATTGAAACATGTCAACATACAATAATGCAATTCAAATGTAATTTATATGGGAAAAACCCTAGGGGTATTGATATTGCCTTGGATTGCTAATGTTGCACAGATATCATGCTTACAAACCTATTTACGACGAGCGGCTATGTTTGTACCCATTAATGGTTATTCAATTACACAACTTTTCTTTTAAGCACTTAACTGAATGAGGTCTTTGTATGCATGGTCATCCCTTCTTAAGAATAAAAATAGAGCATCTCTGTTATTCTAACCCTGATATTTACAAAAGGAATAAGCCCTTTTCTATCTATGTTTAGGGGACAGAGGTAACATTCATGTAAGTATCATGTACAGTCATTGGGGTAGTGCTCACTTATTTTAAACAATGTGATCTTGATAACTTTGTGAATTTAGACTACTGGTACACAGATAAATGCAAGAGCCTGTCAAACTGTAAGGATAATTCTCTTATTTCAATTGAATCTCTCTTTACATTAAACACACACTCTTCACATTTATCTTCCTCACTAAATTTAGTGTCTGAGTAAGACGGGGGAAATGATGCTGTTTGAAGCTTCCTCGTTCTTAATGAATCTTTCAAGCCCTGCTTGCACATTATATGTCACTTTTGATTGAGACCAAACCATGAGATTGCAGACATCAGTATCATATTTCATTGAGAAATCATTTTAATTCATCGTTCCTCTCTTTTCTTATCCTGGGATTAACGATCTTCCTGGTTGCGAATTACCAGAGTTAACTGAATAAATTAATTTCTGCAAAACTCTGG
Organism: Strongylocentrotus purpuratus; assembly: GCF_000002235.5. Lineage (NCBI taxonomy): Eukaryota > Metazoa > Echinodermata > Echinoidea > Camarodonta > Strongylocentrotidae > Strongylocentrotus > Strongylocentrotus purpuratus. The sequence continues at coordinate 57,008,922 of NW_022145612.1, forward strand.
CAAGTTAATGATGTTAGTCTGTCTGCACAATTCAGCTAGCATTGGAATACTTTGCACAATCTATAATTAGATGAACAACTTCTGTTCACCTCGTAGTTTGTATCATCAAATTTTGAGCTATTTACAGCAGTCAAATTTCCTCAACAGTTTCCTGGAGCATTAGACAGGCTGTGATGAGATAATAGAATTGAGCTTACTAAGAGCAGTGTATATGGGGGAACACTATATTGAAATATGCATAGTATTCTTATTCACAAAGATGATCAATTTTAATACCTAGAAATGATTTAAAATAAGATTTTATTATCAATTTCCACAAAGATATTTAATATTCTTTCAAATATGCGATTGAAATCATAAAAAAAGAGTGTATGAACATCAATTTATGATGAATACCATTCATACTGTATCTGGACAACACCTACTCCTGTATTAAAAAAGTATACCCTCTTTGAAAATTGCCTCCCCCCTCCCCCCTCCCCAAGGCAGGTGTATATTCAAGGTCCTCTAAGGCCAGGTGGGGTGGAGTAAAACATTCTTATAATGAGTCACATGCGAGTATGATCCAGAGTTCAATGCAGAATCAACCAATTTAAGTTAGTAAAAAAAAATCCAACTGAATCTTGAGGAAATGCATAAAATAAGTGACACATTGATAAAAAAATAACCATAATCTGCTGAGAGAAAGGCATTTACTCAAAAGAGTCAATTAAAGACAGATTAATGCTCTTTTAGCACTCAGCAGTTGATATAATTCAGATCTCTGTTATGAGCAAGAAGGGCTCTCAATATATGTAAAATACACTTATGTACGAGCAGGTGGCATAGTGAAAAGGAATTGATTTCAAATCTTTTGTTTTCTTTGCTACTGGGTATTGTTGTGATGAGACTTTGACATATTGATATTTAAATCAATCAAAGTAGAAAATCAATGAAAAACAAATTTCACTGATTTAGAATGCCATATGAACATTTAGCAGACAGCCCATGCATCCCCCAAACAGAAGATTACATCTAACATAAAGGCATATCTCTTTCAAATTGCTTACCTGCAATGTAGAACATAGCTTATATGACAAAGATTTATCATGCACTACATTTAGAACCCTTTTCTATCCCCCATCAAACTTATAAGCTGCCGTGGTGTCACTTGGCAGGCCGCATTCTACTCCAGTTTCTTCTTTTAATTGATTTCATCCTATCATCCAGAGAGGGAGACAGAGTGTAACCTTCCACAAAATTAAGTAGCAGCATTTGCTGAATAGGTTAAAACACTTTCAAGTGCACTTGTACTAACTGGGAAAAATTGGGACAACTTTTGTGGAAGTTACCACTGCAATATGATGCTGAGAATAAATCTGCTGTAATGATTCAAAGTGCAATCATCAAATTATGAGGAAACTAATAATTAAGCATTTATTTAACCAATCTTTGTATGTGATATCACTGCTATGGTTTTTTTTTCTTTGTTAACAAAAACAAAACATGCAAGCACTTGAACATAACCAAGATTTATTTCAAGTAGGCAGGAAAAGGATGCGATTAGTTTTTCCCTACAAAATATGGAATTGGATGAAGACAAAACTACTGATGTTATGTCTACTGAAGCATTTACTATGCATCTCTCATCCTAAGTCATGTTCAACTTTCCAGAAAATTTTCTAATCTCCTTATTTTTTAAATAAGAGACTCAAACGGCAAAGAATACATCTATGAGAACACAAACTGTATCCAGTGCCTCAATGAATATGGAAACTAAATTATATGACACTTTTGGGGTATGTTTTGTTGTACTACCTTCAGTTTACTATATGAATGCTCAACAGCAAATATAAACAAACATTTTTAAAAAAATGTGAAAATTAAATAAAAACAATAATAAATAAGCCTGTGGGAAAAAGGAAATTTAAATTTTTGTGAAACTTTCAATGTTATTGGGTACTACTTTCTTTGTTTTATATAAAGCCTTACAGGGCTACAATATAAACATAAAATCAAAAATGAAATATGAGAAATGAAAAAGACCTCTGAAAACACAAACTGTCCAGTTGTTGACTGGATATGGAAAGTGAATCAGTCGTGGGTTGATGATGGAAAAGACATGACTAGTTTCAGGATGGAAGGAAGACAACATTTCCAGGTGATACATGCTCCACAGACATTCTGATTGATCCAATAACAGACACTCATCAGATCTGCATCATACAGTCTTCCTCTCATGGAGCACATCTATGGAGTCATAGACCCCCTATTTTTGGTTTTCAAGAACAACCCCTTCTCCCTGCCCCCGGCACTCAGGTGAATTTTCTCCTATTTTGCAAGATTTTTTATTTTACTTTTTTTTTTTTTTTTTTTTTTTTGGGGGGGGGGGGGATCGACTCCTTTTTTATGCTTGATTCTCTTATGTTCTGTTTTTGGCTCGTCCTTCATTGAGGGTATTCACCCTGTCCCATTCCTTTTTTAAAACACAAAATATTCCTTCTTCATTCCTTCCTTTATATGAGGCAGCTAAGTTGTATCCTCTTTCCTTCATACCTTTCTTTCAAAGCATTTACTCATATCAGGGAATATAATGTTAGCTGCCTTTCGGAACTTCAATTATAAATAGGACAAATATTCTGATACTAAATTTCTCAGGTCAGGAACCATATCTCCCTGTGCTTCTTTGCTTGGCCAAAAAAGGGCTGTCAAACTAATGGATCTTCATTCCAAAATCTAGAACGCCATCTCTTTATTATTTTTCAACTTAACATTCAAGAATAATATTGTGAAACATACCTTTCCGCCAGGCAGCCTAGGCATTCTGATCCTCTGTCTCAACCATGTCAGCCTTCAGAAATGCTTCCCAAATATAATGGTCTATATCACTGGCATTTCATTCTAACATTTATATCTTCCTTTTGAAATAGAAGAATCTTCTTCAAGAAAATGATTCATTGTCCCTGTTTTTCTCTGATAAATATCAAAATCAACTAATTTCCAGCTAGGGAGCACAAAGCGCAATATCTTCATTGGAGTATTGATGTTCAGCTCGTACTCGTTCAGCTCTTTACTGCAATTGTTCGATCAGTTCATATCATATACGAAGGAATGACCCTGTAGTACAATTGTATGGGGGCCGATGGGGGAGGGTAATACATGGTGACTGCCATTGGGCAATATTTGATAATAATTCCTGAGAACAAATGCACCAGAAGGTACCACCTGTCATGTCTAACAAGGCTCCATGCAAGGACATCATGGATGACCACTGGTGTCATATGTTGATGATACATGGGGGTACTTCAGGAGGGTCAATATACCCAATTCAGACCAATAAAATTATAGCGTTATGACAGGTAATTTTTTCTTTTTTCATAAATTAGGTTCTAGAATGAAGTCAATCTAATTGGTTAAATGACATTACTTGACCATGCATCATTCTGAATGCCTACCACGCCTACTGTCCAAAAAAAATATTCCAATCAAAAAGTGATGACCCATGGCTGACAATGATAATGCACAGCTGAGATTCCCCTACGCGTTTCTATGGCGCATACCGGTAGGCAAAATGAAGTGCACGCAGTTTCAAATGGTAATTTTCCTGATGCCCAAACTGAGATGCACAATACACTTTTGAGCTGCGCTTACGTACTATAATGTCATTCAAAGAAAATGGCGGATCCCATGACTGTGCGTTTTTAAAAAATTGTATTATAAAAGTAATTTCTCAACCTTATATTCATATACTGTAGACTCGTTTGACAACTGCATTATGGTATTCAAATAGAAAGGGTTATCGTGAGCGTGTGTTGTATGATTGGCCAGCTGTACTGATTCTTTAGACTTAAATGCCCATGACTTAAGCTTACAAAGTGGGTGTCAAAGGCTGGCCTTCTCAAATTCATTTTTTAAAAATAAATTAGCCATTTCTTAATACAATATTCTAATCCAGTACATTCATTCATTTCACTTTAAAACGATTCTTCATATGGTATTTCTATCTAAAAATTTGTATAAAATATTTCTTCTGTGAATTCCTCAAGAGATTGACAGGCCACCCCAAGAACTGGGCTGCATTGCCATTTAGGATATGATTATGACGTCATCCCTAAAAGTTTAAGAACCTGAGAGCTTGAAAGCAGGATTAATGAGACAAACAATCCATGAGTAGCAATAAAGTTTAAAAATGGTTGAAAATAAAACTTGCATGTTGACCAGGCATATATTTTGCCACGATTTGTTTGAAATCCTATATCATTCAGAACATGGTTTTTATTTCATGATCTAGATTCTGACACATTACTTTTACCCTCTATAGATGCACCTATTTCAAACAGTTGAGGGCTTTTTGTAAGTCATCTACTCAAGCACATTGATTAGGTTCTGGTTTACGGTCTAAACTTTTGCTCCAAACAGCACAGCTTAAACTATTTGAACGGTAGAGGGCGTATGCTATACAATTACATTCACCAGTTCAAGTTCAAGTTCAAGTGTCCCAAGGTTCAGCTTTAAAAGTCTGGATATTAAACATTTTTAATAGCAATAATCGATTCCTTATAAACATATTATTGAATGAAAATATCAGCAAAAAGATGCAGGCACACAGGACCATACTCATCTTATGCATGAACCTTAGTAACTTTTACTTGGAACAAAATTCTAAATTCTTGGTATTTGCAATATGCGTAGACTTTACACTTTCTAAATGCGACAAATACAAAGATTTGGCTTCATTCTTGGTATTTGCAATATGCGTAGACTTTACACTTTCTAAATGCGACAAATACAAAGATTTGGCTTCATATTTAAAACACTACTATTAGGCCAAGTATCTACTTCAGTTCCCTGCTTCATAAACCAATGTAAGCTTTAGTTAGAAAAACCAGAAATTATATATATATTTTTTTAAAGACAGAAATCTTTTTTTAAATTCTTACATTCTGTTTCATGTATGTAATAAGAAAGAAATAAAGCCAGGATCTTAATTCCCCCATGTTTTCCTTGTTTCTGCATTCCAATTTAAATAAAAAGGTATTGGATATTGGTATTGCGATGTCAGTGATGAAGGTCTTAAAGGCATATTTGTAAGGAGAAAACTACAAAACTAATATCTAATGCCTTTTTAACAAAAAGAAAGCTTAAAGCTTTAGGAAAAATTTGAGGTTATATCTATTTCTTACTCTCAGTTCATTCATGTCTTTTTTGGAGGAAAGGGGGTGAGAAGTGACAGGAAGGGTCATTTAAATGAGAGACACTTATAAAGTACACTACAAGCATCCAGTCAGTAATTCATAGCAACCATGTACCATAGGCTATAAAACTATAACTTTCTGCTCTTGTAATGACTTATTACTTTTTCACTTTCACTATCATTAATTACCATCATCCAAAAGTACATAGAAACAATCATCAAAACAATCTTGATAGTACTTCAATGGATAGTAAATGTGTATACATTCCTCGAGAAATAGCTACATGACTATATGAGCAGCAATTTAAAGCAAATTTGTATTCATTTTTTTCTCTCTGAGGTGAGAGCAATAACAAGATTAAATATGTGTGCATTCAAGCTACATGCAGCCTTCATTCATTTGACATAAAATGGTAATTGAAACAATATTGTAATCCGGTACAGTCTGAACAGAGGCTGATAGTTCATGTGAATAAGACCAGTTATCAGCTGCACAGCTCACATAGTATGAATGCTACAATAACATTAGGTACAGATTAAGGGGGAAAGGGAGGGCCAACGAGCACATGCCCCCCTTTTAGACCCCTTAAAAAGTGTGATAACCTCTCTTTTCCAGGTTGTTTATGCTGGGGTGTCATTAAAAAAAAAATTAATATCGAAAGGTATCTGAAAAATGTGAGTAATTCCTTATTCAGGAGTCAAGCATGGTGCCCCTTTTTAGACAATCTTGTTCTCGCTCGCGGCTAAGATAAAAAGGAAAGATAGGAGGGTGCCGTGGTAACACATCAGGAGATGATGAGACAAGATACGGCCTTCCCAGGATGCACCCCAGACTGGCCTTTAGATCAAGGAGACAGGAGAGGAAAAGAACTTTCCTCATCATGGAAGGTTACAAGGAGTAGACCAAGCACACTTACCCCTCCCCCTTCTCAAAACTTCATCTCTACAAGTTCAGGGTGTTTCATGTATTTCATTGGAGAACAAAATAAAAATTGGGTTAATAATCTAAAATTTGACACACTTTGTAGATAACTTAATTATAGTAACACCATTACTTCTAAAAGTTTATCCAAACCTTAAATCCAAACCTAACATTGTTGATAGATGAACACTATCATTTGATAAAAATAGTCATCTTGGGCCTTGTGCATGATTTGTCTCCTTGTTACTTCATCCTTTATCAGATTATGCTGGTCTGTCTTTATATAACAATAAATAAATGAAAATCAATCAATCAATAAATCAACAAAGAAAAGAACAATATGTAACTTGATTTTCAACAAATCAAATATATTTAGGACTTGCATATACTTCTTGGTGTTGTGTGCAAACACAATTTTATGCATGAGACCCTTGGAACATGATAATTAAAAAAATTAACTGTTTGATTTTAATGAGAACTATATTTGTAAAAAATTGATATTTAAAATAGGAATTTAATCTAAAAGAAAATCATGAAGGGGATCTCTGCTGGAGCCAATTTAGGATTAAACTAACTGAACAAAGTACAAGTACTCACACCTCCCTACCCCTGATCTGTCTTCTTCTGTTACCCAGGGGAAGTGGTGAATGAGAATGAGGATATGGGTCAAGGCGGGGGAGGGTAAGGGCCCCAGGAGGGGGTGTCACGTTGAGTACTGTACATCATCCGCATAAATCATTTTCTGAAAAGCACCCTATACGAGGATCAAAGTCTAGATTAGTTTTGATACCTCATCTAAGAGTTTTCGACCCTTAAAGATGAAGTTGAGTTCTGGTCATGCGATTGCATTGTGAAAAAAACGGTGTGGAATCGATCAGAAAAGGTTGATCATCTAGCATATAAGAATTTGTGTGTATTGCAAGGTTCTGGAATCATCAAAATGATAAGAAATTTGGCCAAGTCTTGGTAAAGTTACAAACACTGTACACAGAAAGATGTATATGGGACTACACGAACACGTGGCGTAAAAAGCCGGCCCCCCGATTTTTACGATTTTACATGCATATATAGAATATGAAGGCATTTGAAGAGCCATGCTTTTCAGGGAACATGTCTTATATGATGTTCTTCCACACTTGCATAATAAGAATGAGTAACGCTCACAAATTATTTTTCACCTCTTCCCAGAACTCAACCTTCTCTTTAACAGGGATCTTAAATCTTGCAAAGTATTTTACATCCTACTTGAGGATTGTTTCTTCTCGTTTCTTATCCTTTCCGCGTATCTTCATATCACCAGTCAATTTGATAATATTTTCCCTGATTTTTTCTGTTTTTGATATCCTTAACGCAATACGCCTGTTGCGCGCCAGGTAGTGAACAAAATAAAAATTTTTGAATATGTTTTTGTGTATGGAGATGATGTACAAGTCTTGATGACACATACCCCCCCCCCCCCCTCACCCCAAGTTAGAAGGGCTGGTGATACCCCTCGTGACTTAAGAGATGTGTCTGATAGATATGGATGGCTAATTTTAGAAGAGATCCTTGATGGAGAGTGAGATTATGCCAATCTTCACCTTCTATTTCTAATCTATCAAGTAAAAAAAGTTGAGTGTAAAATATACCAGTATTTATCCTCCGAGTCTCAATCAAGTCTCTATATTTTACTACATGGGAAAAGAAACATATTAAACAAATTAGAAAAATCTATAGAGCATCAGTGAAAGAGAAGATCTTTCTACCAATGGATTACTATTTCACTTGTCTAAACACTATGTTATTAATACAATGAAAAACAAAAGAAAACTGTTTTCATTTTCCATTTTCCATATTTCCTGTCCTTTCACACAGCAAAATTAGAAGATATCAGCCTAATTGATGAGGAGTCAACCAATAATATGTTTGCTGCCCTCTATAAATGCAATGAATCATTGCTTGGTCCATGTGGGCTTGTATGTAATAGTCATATTTTTCCACAACAGCATAGTTTTTCTCAAAAAAGATGACATTCAAGGTGATGAAAAACTAGAACAGTGACACATATTTTTGGTCATAATATGGCCTCCCGTTTCATACCACATCTTTGACCCGCGAGACTCAGCATTGGTCACAAGTATACTGCTTTACTCACTGCCTGAAAGAATCTTCAGTGTGCCATTACCTTCCACATGCAGACACAATTAAGTTACAGTTTCAATACAAAGGGAAGAAAAGATGCTATTTTTTGCAACATATTAAGGTCAATTTCAATGGTGATAAATCGAACAGTTAAAATAAAATGAAATTTGCTTGGAAGAATCCTCTGACCCAGTTACTTCTTATTGCTTGTCAAGTCACATTTCCTTCTGTTTTGTACAACATTGCACAATCCCTGCTTCTATTTTGTTCACTGGTCTTTCAAGAAACAATTTCAAATTTACATGAACATTGATATTTTGTTGCTGGGGAAGGAGTGAAACCAATCTCTCTCCCTCCTTCTCTCTCTCTCTCTCTCTCTCTCTCTCTCTCTCTCTCTCACTAAGGCTACTTAAATAGTTAAATAAAAGAAATAAGTCAACGTTACCTCTATACACATGGATCTATTATAGTTTTAAACTTTACGTTATAAACAAGGATCCCCTAACAACGATGAGGGTTCACACAGGACCAAAACAATGAGTATTCAAAGTAAACTACATCTAAGGCAAAGCATTCATTTGAACTACAAGCTGGCGTAACCTTAAAGTTAATTGCATTCGCATGGGACATAACTTTAAGGTAAGGACCAGCTGCTGCTTGTAGTTATTGCTCTTACCTTAATATCTGTAGTGATTTGAAACTTTGAGTTAACTTAAAACCATGAGTGCATCTGCACGGCCCCTTTCTACAAGATAACTCTGAAGTTTACCACAACCTAAACTTAAAGTTAATGGATTGTCACGTGAACCTCACTATTACCTCGCAGCCATGGTGAGCAAGTCTGAAGTGATGGCAATATATTACACTGTGCATAGACATCAATCATCATATATAACACTTATATCTCTTTTAATTGAATCATCATTAAATTAAAAACACACATTTGAGCTGTATTCATTTTGAAACATAAGAGGAGCATATAGATTGAGTGCAGTAAATGATATTGATTTAGAGAGCTAGCAGAATCCCAGGAGTTAATCCAGGATGAGCATGTGATTTCACACCAAGATTATCTGTCTGCCACGTAACGACTCCCAGGCCTGCCTGGCTCCACAAACCACACAACATAGAGCCTTTACTAATACAGGTCTGAGATAATGATTTCTAATAATATGAAACATATTTTGTCCTAAAGTCCACAATAATGATTTACACATATTAAAGGGTGATTATGTCTTATTCAGCAGACCAACCATGATCTCCACTAAGCTTTGTCATTTAATGTCTCAATTTGCAAATAATGATTTCCACACTTGTTTCAGTGATTATACATCGACCTTTACAAAGTAATGATAATTTCCATGTTTTAATGATTAAGTCTCCATTTTGCCAACTATTACCAGACAACATTGGTTTGTGAGTATCAAATTGGCCCCTTCTCTTGTGACTTCTTCTGTTAATTGCAGATATGTTGGTTCTCTCAAGATTGGTAATGCATAGTGATTGCAGCTTGTTGATACTCAGTCATTTAGGTTTAAGATATATTACATTCACTTGAAATAAAGTTTATTATACTGTGTTCCAGATTTACCATTCTTACATAAATCAAAGAGAGAGAGAGAGAGAGATAGAAAGGGGGTATAATCTGTTAACAATGTCTTCAACTCCATCCCCAATACCACCTCACTCTGTGTGAGAACTCATTCAATAATAAATAGCAAAATAAATCCTGAAAAGCCAAAGTCATATTGGTAGAAGATTACTTCAGACATTTGGTCTCTTGCCACTATGAGTATCCCTGTGACAATGGAGTGACTTGTAAGATCCTGCTTTCAGATCTAGAGCTTGAGGCTTCTACACATGTAGATCTGATTCTGTTGTGCCCAGGTGGTACATGGATGTTGTGTGTAATAGTGCTTAATAACTACATATATGAAATATACAGGTTATGTTTTTCTTATCATACATTTTCAGAACTGGCATTTAGTGTTAATATAAATGTACCAAATTCAGATTAGGCTTTAAATGTGTATAGTTCACACACTGTTAAAAATTGATCAGGAAAATATAACCAGTTCAATGTATATACATGTTGTGTGATATATTCAAGATAAGGACAATCAGAATCAAAATGTCAGCAAAATTCATACAATGATACTGCAAATAACCAATACTGAGAGGAATTCTATGGTGAAACTCTAATCCTCTCCGAATTCCGTTTTCAGAGGACACAAACTTTGCCTTTGAAGGTACAGATCAGCAGACACTTTCATGCAACACAAGACTATAGTTTCTTTCTATCTCCATATCTCATTCCTTAATGCTATTATGCTATATGCCATTACATTCCAAAGCATAATATACTTAATCAGGCTGGCGATATCAAATACTGACAGCAAACTATCAATTTGATACGTAGGCTTAACTCGCTAGGCAGCAACGGAAATGGCAGAATTACAAAATTGGCAAAAATCGCAGACTTTTTTCAGCTCAGGCCAGGGTGATTCCAACATGCAGAGGAGCAGTTCGAAGGGTTATTTATAGCAGTTCTATATCTCTGTTAGCCATCGTTATTCATCATAGCTGATTAAGTATTGTGATGCATGTTGATGAGTGGCATATGAGTAATGTGTATTAGGGAGGCTTTATGAAGTGAATATGAAAATTAGCTTCTACCCATATTTTGATGATATGTGAAATGACATGAAAATACTACATGAAATGTTTTCAATTTTCCAAAATAAGATTGCTATAGCAATCTATATTAAAGTATTTATACCCATGTATTTTCTAATGTATTTTTTTTTTACATATACTCCTAAACAATAGCCTTTTTATATGGGTGTAACTAATGGTACACCCACATAAAGTTCTAAAACATATGCAACCAACATATGCAACCATGTGTACAAATCTGACAATATACTTATATATTTGTTCTGATATTTTCCAGCTCAAAATATCACCTAGCAAATTTTCACTAAATCAAGAAATAATATTAAAAATATTATTATTAGAATGAAAATGAAAAATAATATGTATCTATAGAGTTTTGAAAACTAGTAGGTGATCAGATGTTTGTTTTTTATTCAAGACTAAAGCTATGGTCACAAATCAGAGCAGCAACCGACTGATCAGTAGCCTGCTCGGTCGCTGCTGGAATTTAGGCATTGCCCAGCGATTAGGTCGGTGCCCAGGCGGCGACCGCCCAGGCACTGAGCGTAAATTTTAACTCCGCGCTAAAACTTCAGCGGCGACCGAGCGGTGCCTGGGCGGCCGCTGCTCGACCGCCAAGCAGGCTACTTTTGGGTAATGTGACCATAGCATAAAGTAGAGAGTCAATTGATAACAAACAAACAACAAGATTTCACAGGCACATAACAATGAAGGACAAGACAGAAACAAAATGTTCTTCTTCTAACCGATGTGACTAAGTAAATTAACTTGTTGATCTTTAAAGACAAAACCTGGACAAAGGTGTCATATTCACTAATCTTCTAAACAGGGATAGAATATTTTTTTGCAATTTTCATCCATATGTTCGTTCATTCTTGTTTACATCAATAGTGTGTACATCACATATTTCATATTTCTTTAGAGTTATATTTTAGAATATTAACAATTAGTGGTACATCTAAGCCCATCAAGTACAACTTGCAATCACATTATGCCATGTTATAACATTAGCAGGTTTACAATGATTTTACAAAACATTATTCCCAACTTTGTCCTGGTTTTATTATGTCATGTGAGAAATGTTCATCTCAGTTTGATGTGAAAGTAGCAATGTTTTTATCAATGAATGAATGAATCAAGAAAGCATGTGGAAGCCGGGCAGGCAGAATGGATGCAAGCCAAGGTTCTATACCTGTGGACCTAGACATTGTATGGTAGTGTTAAATTCCTCTTCTGATGCAACCAAAGGGTCAAACTGTGGCAGAACCTCATACAGAATCTGATCCCCATATGTCAAAGGAAATAATGTAAACAGTCATGATTCAGCTATACAATATGTCTTATTTGACATTTAAAACATACATGGATATGAAATAACATAAACAACAAAGGTTGGCTACAAATCATCATCAATGTTTACATTTAAAACATGAAATCTATATCTTGGCTACAGATAGTCTGCTGAGAGCTGGAATGACTGGATTGAAAACTTCTATTACTGTAAGGGTCCATTTTGAAAACCTGTTACCAAAAGTCCATTTATGACTACATGCTTATTAGAAATGCACAGAAAATTTCCAGGTTTTGATGATTTTTTTTGTTTTTTGTCTGCAACCCTTTTGTCTCATCAAATAGGATATAGCAGATAAGTAATTCAGTGCAGACAACTGTGACGGTGCATGTATACCCTTCTTAATTTGTTTTTGTGAAAATCAAGGTCACATTCAAGTCAAGAACTTAAATGCAAACTCACCTAAACTGATACTAAAAACAAGGTTGCCAGGATGTACCTAATATATGACAACCAAAATGTCATTTAGTCTCAAATCAGTGAATCAACTTTAAAATTGTATGAAATTCAACCTTATGAAAGTAATTTCCACCGAGATGGATTTCACAGTTATGACATTTTCACCCCCATATTTTTATATAGTTATGATAAGGATCACTTTGCTTTTCCTGCTAAAAAAGGCTGTTATCTGATAGAGACAGACTGAGCAATAAGATACCGATCAGATGAAAATATTCAATGTAGAGTTTGATACTGGGGATTGGGCTTCAACAGTATGATAAAATTTGATTACATCATATTCTATGTGACATAATAAACAGTACACCTAGTTAAATATTTACACAGGCTAGATGCACAAGTTAATTCACAAGTTATTGCAAAGATAGCCTATGTTCATAAGCTTTTATTGTTGTCACTCACAACAAATATGGATGCACTTCAATAAGAGAGTAGGAGCTAAATTACAGCAAATGATAATAAAACTCACATTATATAGTGCTTAATTCTAACAATTCTAAGGAAATGTCTAGGTGTAGAGAGGCAAATGTAGATTAATGTCTTGCCAAAAGACACTAACGCAATGACAGAAATTTGAATCCCATTCCTTGCAACCAATAATCTTGAGACATAGGCCTGTGTTCTCAAAAGCTACTTAACTTTAGACCCATGGTTTAACCTAGCCTCAATACCTAGATGTAATCTACTGTTTTGGAGAGTCCCAAATATCAACATCTGTATCCGTTACACAATACCATAATTCTGTAACTAAATGAAGATATAATAACTTTCTATGAAACAAATTTCTCACCATTTTGCATGCCCAAAATATATTCTTTTTATATTGTAGTTTTGCTACATAATTACAGGAATGTATAGAATTGATTGGGGTTGACACTTTGTCTTTCATATGTTAGTGGATTAAATTAAGCCAGATTTAACAAAAGTTGCCTTTGAGAGCATGTGGCATATCAGTCAGACCATGTTACCTCTACAATGGTGTTTCTCGATTGCAGGTACATAATAACAATACTCGAAACAGATTGTGGAGGGTTGACACTTGGCTTAGGAAGTTCAGTGGACTATCAAAGGCAAGCCATGATTATCATTGGCCTCATTTGAGAATATGGGCCATAATCCTTTGGATTCAGGCTTGTGGTAGCAAGGGAGCTAATTGAACTGAAGACTCACCTCTGGAGCATAACCATGGAGAGCATGATTGAACTCATCATCACACATGGTCAGGTCAAAGGATGGAGGCGGGATGAAATCATCCTGGAAGAGATCCAGTACCACAGAGTCATCAAATTGGGACGACATCTTCAAGAAGAACAGAAAAAAGGAAAAAATGAAATAAAAAGAAAAAAAAGTTAACTATAAATTCAACTCATTTTATGTTAAATAGTCATTAAATTGGGATGTCCGTCACTGTTGGAGGAGGAGGATCAAGCTGAAAGCAAGAAAAGTTAATGGGGAAGAAAGTCATTCAACTTCTGACAGGTTGATATAAGGTGACAAACAGGGGGGGTGACAAACAGGGGGGTGAAAGAGAGATATATAGTATAGAATTAATTGAAAGTAAACATTGAGTTTGCCTTTTTTATACTACTGACACAAACAATAATGAAAGGGAAATATAGATGCATAACCTTACAGTAGATGATGTCCCACAAAATCGTAGCAATTTAACACCTACAATGTAACACTTTAAGTTAACCTCATTTTGATTACAGGTTAAAAAACAATGAGTTGCCCTTATCAATGCACTTTGCGAAGACACAACACACCAAAGCTGTTGTTCTTGTCTAAGCCTTTGGACATTGAACTGAATACTCACTTATTTACAAAGCAAAACATGAGTTATTGAAACAATGTTCTACTGTCATCTGTACGAAGTTGTTGCAAACCCATGCAAGATTAGAACAATACTGTATACTGATCCAGGTACACTGCACTTTTTCTCAAACCATGTGATAAACCAATTTTTCGTGTTGACTTAAAACCTTTCACACAAATAAGAATATAATACATAAGCTACATACCTCTTGTGGCAACTAAGTATACAGGCTAAACTACAGGTCCAATATAATGTCCTAAACCACTGCTGTATGTACAGATTCTTCTACAAGAATGAAACAAAATCGGTTCAGACACCCCCTTCCCCTAGAACAGCACTTCTTGTGGTTTGTATCACATTTCTAATTAGCAGTTGTTGATTGGGCAGCATGGAGAACATGATAGGGGCTGTCCCATGTCAGTTTGTTGCTGGGTTGATGCCACTGGTTATGACTAATACAATACAGCTTAGTAAAGTGATATGAAGGAAAGTAGCTGTGATGGAGATTGTAAAGTGATAGTTATATTATTGTCTAATTGAACCCTGGAAAATAATACAAGGAAAAGAAGGATTTGAGAGAAAAAGAAAGAGAAAGAGAGAGAAATAGAAAGATATGGGGGAACCATACAGAATGTGAAACAACTCCTTGCCCAGAAACAAAGTTCTAGGCCTTAGGCTTTCTAGAAATATCTCTAATCAAATATTTCACATTGGATTGCTTTAATCAGAGAGAGGGTTAGAAAAGGAGACTTTGTTGCCATAGATGAAATTTCCAGCATGAAATATGACTTTCGTTGTTAAATAGGGCATTTATGAATACTTATTTAATATCAACTCCCGAATGAAGTTACTTGTTCCTAATTCAGGATGAAAATACATTCTAAGTAAAAAAGCATAATACTAGAAGTCAACAATCTACTTCTCTGACAGGATTTCCCAACCGAGACATGGAATTGGAAAAATCCCAATGACGTTTGTCAACACCATTATTCACCTTTAAAATACAACATGCAGAAGATATCAGTTAGGAGATTCATCAACACCTAGTATTCTGAATTCCCCCAAGAGAGGGGGGTGTTAAAGACTAACACTTGTTGTTGAAACCACCTTTCTTTCCAATGCAGGACGAGTAGTGTAAAGGCTGAACAACTTATACACTATGATAAATGCCATTAGAAACAAAACAATGATATTGTTCTGTACCCGATGTAGTAGGAATGGGAAAACTTTGAATCCATTGTTTTTTTCTGAATTAATCACTCAGTGACATTATTACATTATCAAGACAGACATGACAATAAACCTGTATTCAGGTCAATATTCTAATGCAATGGTTTAGAAAATTGCCTTAAAAATAAACAATGCAGCAAGCAAAATTACACCATTTTAAATGCACAACACAGAAAAATTTCTCATCTTCTTCTTCTTCTTCCTATCCCTTGTTGAGGGAGCTTCTGGAAACATTAAAAGTTGTTGAGTAGAGTGAAATGTGCCTTCAAAAGGCTTCTGTATGCTTAAACTGATGAAACATAGCTTCAAAAGGTTCATGTGGTGCAACCTTCCCTTGTTTTCTTCTACAGGACTGCCTCAAGAGACCATGCCAAACATATCATCAATTGTTTTATGGACTGACTCACCAAACAGTTACTGACAGCTTGATTGATATCTCACACAAAGCATTACCTCAACATGGTAACTACCTCTCGATGTGTCCCTAAAGTGACTATTTTGTTTGCCAGCAAATGAAAGGAATGTTTATTAACAAACTACAACAGGAAATAAGTAGGAAAGGATGATTCCAACTATATTGAGAAATACTTCATTCAGATATAATGCTTTAATATGTTGCTAAAGAGACTTATTTGTTTGTTAATATACCTGAGGGCTGAGGGATGTTTATTAACTAACTATAACAGGAAATAATCCAAAAAAGAATATTTGAATTGTATTTAGAACGAGTTAATGAAGATCTACGCATTTTAATATGTTGCGAAGTGGCTTGATTATTTGCCAGCATATATCGTCCCTATTTTCACGAAGTGACGGTAGTGAGGAAAATCGTAACGCAAAGTGAATGCAATTTTTTTTAATACCGTCACTTCGTGAAAACAGCGACGATATTAGGGATGTTTATTAACAAGATACAACAGGAAAAAAGCAAGATTGACCGATTTAAACTACGACAACAAAAAGTTCTTTCAGATCTACTTTGGATAATAGCCATTAGGATTGGAACAGTTATATAACAAAATAAAGGTTTCCCATCACAAATCAATGGTACTTCAGAAATTTCATATCAAATTAACACCATCATCAACTTCCAGGGGCAGATAAAATAATTACTCTTAGAAATTTGTGTTGAAAGACCTTTTTGAGTCCCAGAAGAAAATAAATGTATATTCACCTTCCTATATCTTCCTTTATTAGAATATTTGGTCTATCATCCCTATCTTTACTCAAACATTTTAATGATATTTATAAAAGCAACTGTTTAACCTCATTTATCAAAGCAAGTTGGAATTCTAAAGACAGACATACAAATGATACAGAATAACATATACCATAAATTTGGTACATATAAAGACCTACCTGTACAATTATAATAACCCAAGTATATATGCTACAGAACATATACTTCAATATAGTTGCCATATATAGACAAATACATTTCAATATTTTGTAAGCAACAAAACACATCATTCATATATTTAATGAGGCCTAAATAGCTCAGTACCAGTTTTCATGCAGTAAAGATGATTTAAACAGAGAATTGACCAGCAGTGAAAATCCCTTTAAAACAAGTTCAAAGGGTTGAATGACGATACACCAAGGGATGTGGGCCAACTTGTTTTTTGGAAAGCTAGAGCAGGGGGAAAGCTGCGGCTGGACACCTCATGAGTTGAACTGTGAGGTCACTGTCTCGACTAATAAGTAACATCAGGGGAGGCCAAACTTTGTCATGAGGGGGGAAAGACAGGAAGGAAGGGGATGATCGGATCAAAAGCCTCAAGATTTTTTGTCAAATTGCCACATACCTTTAAGCCAGATTTTGGTTTTAAGGGCACTTCATTAAAAAAGTAACCTCAATCATGGATCAAGAAGATGCTACGAGCCAATTGCCACGACATAATGGGGATAGAAAGCCTTGATCACATGAGATGGTATAAACACCTCAAATATACCAGTACGATGAAATAAAAAGGATTTTTTCAGTGTGGTATGATCCATACATCTGTATCTTACAGCACATACAAATGTACAATGAATACACTTTGTCGGGTGCAGCTCCTTTTCTCATCTTCACTTGCTGTTCATTTTAATACATGTCATATTAAGTTATACCACACTAGTGGAATTATGAGGTACTTCAACATGTCATATGTGAACATGCTTACATGTTTTAAAACTTTTAACAGCATTTGGGTTATAGCACATTGACGGACTACACAGTCTTCCATGTTTCCATGCACACTAGTAACTATTCATAGAATTTTGATACAATTCCAATATATGGAATGTGCCTTGCTAAGCTCCTGTGTTTATTTGACCTTGATGATTACTATTGCACAAATTATTTATTAATAGCTTCCTTCCACTGCAGCATGAATGACGCACTTTGTGGATGTCCTTAATCTTCATGAATATGACATTAATGTGTGTTATAAAAACTAGAATTTAAAAAATGGGGAATTACAAAGCTGCACATTTATATGGATACTTCATATGTTTGAGATTTACAATCATAGTCTAAGTATAATTTCATTTCAATTTTCTGACCCGAAACACTATATTATCATCTACGGTCTGTTTTCTTTGTATGCCTCAAACAACACAGATGTACCAAGACCACCACTTTCCAAACTTCATGATCATGACTATCAGTATGGTCACATTCGCGGGTATGCCATGAGTGCCAATCAGTTTAAGGAATAGGCATCAATTACATGTACCTGGGCTGTCCTGTGAATTACAAAAGCTAAATGTAATATATGCCATTTCAAAACTTTATCAGTTACATGATCATTCTTTAATTAGTATATAATAGGTTTACATGTATACTGTAGTCTGTAAATGTCTAAATAATCTAGGAGACTTTAGTTAAACAACCCAGTAAGATATACAACATGTGGCACAGCAAATTAATCTCAGTGACACGTAAAATACAAGACGATCACAACTACAGTCAAAAATCAACTCAGGGGCAATTTCAATTGTATGTCCATAGAAATCATGTTCTTATATTATGTGATACATCTTAGAAATCATGTTCATTATGTGATACATCTTTGTAATGTTCACATATTTAAAAACATGATCAACAAGACTATTGACGGTGCCTTGAGTTGATATTTTGACAGTTTTTATGATCGCATTATAACCTTTATGACTCTTGTATGGACATACAATGTACCTCCTGGGGTCCTCACTTAAACCTGCATGATATTCTGTACGGCTATCATATATTAGTCATGTTAACATAAACGACAAAATGGAAAATCTTTTCTGTCAAATCTCAAGATTTACCCTTCTTTGGCCCAATATGGGGATGATTGAGAGTCGAACAGTGACAACCTATGAATCATTTTGAAAAAAGGGGGCATATTTTCCTCAGAAAATTGTTTCCTTTGGATAGAATATTTCATCATAAGTCATGTTCGTGTCTATAAGATCCTCAATAATCAAGGGTAAATGCAAACAGCTTTATGTCTGATAATTAATATTCCAATGTAATACATATAATTGGTGATCCACATTTGTCCTGGGCTTAATTGATCAAAAGTATAGAAATGAATGCAGGGTTGTGATTACAATTTTTTTTAGGTTGGGGTTTAGGTTAGGTTTTAGGTTTGGTTAAGGGTAAGGGTCAGGTATAAAGTGTTGGGTCTAGGGGGAATTTGATGAGTGTATATGTAGGATATTACTGTGGAGTAATTGTCACAGGAGCATGTGACATACTATCAATATGTATACACAACTTGAAAAATACAAGAATCATCTTATAACAACAAAAACCTATTTGAGCCCCATGACAGTTGTCCTCACTATTTCTAAAGTTTGAACATCAGCTGCGAGTTTTGGAGGAACTGATTTCATTGTTCTTGTGAATGGATTGGTTTTTAGAACAAATGTTGGCATGGAGCTTCACATGCAACACTTAATTGCATATAATACAAACATGCCCCATAATGTTATTCATATAACAACGGTTTGACTAACATGAAATAGACTAGTGGTCTCCTGAAGTTGAAGGACGCTGAACATTGAGAGGAATAAAGGGTATATGAATCATCAAACATCATAAAGCTGTTTTCTCCGTTTTCAAGGAGGAAAAATGTTCCTTCACGATATCATATTGCAATTACAAATATTGAAGTCTTACACAATGAGCCTTTGTGGGTTCAAAAATTGTTGTGGTAATGTATACAATAAGAAACAAAAAGATGATGAACAAAACATACAAGGATACCAGTTGCCGAGCCTGTACTTACAGTAAAGAAGAAGAAGGAGAAGAAGAAAACATACGAACATAATTATTAAAAACAACCCAGTGCAGAAATATAAACCTAACAAATCATTACTTATGAATGCTTCCTCTAGCTGTGCATGTGACCTAGGGCAGCACACAAACTCTACAACCGTTAAATATGAGTTTACACAACCTCTTGAAAATTCTTTAATTACAGTCAATTTGCTCCCTTGGATGACCTCATTTGTACAGGTTTTGAGAATGAAATGTAATCGCATACGGGTGTGTCAGAGCAAATGAATTTGGCTCACGCAATCACCTATCGAGTCACAGAAGGGGGAAGGAAACCTTGCATGATGCAACCCGAGGTCAACGTAAAAGTGAATCAATGCTGCAGATTGCGTCAGAGCAATCGTAGGCCTATACCGTGGAAATGAAGTCATAGACCAATAAATACTTTGATTTATGGAATATGATGTGGGTGAAAATATATATTGGATAGCACTTGATGTACAGGACTACACTTGTTTTATTCACATCAATTATGTATTTCAAAGACATGTGAATTACATACAAATGTACATAATTATGTGCAAAAGGTTTTTAAATATGTTATTTTCAAGCTACATGTGTATGCTCATATCAATAATAAAACAATGGCGCACAGTACATACTAATATTTGTTCTTCCTCACAGTTGCACATTAATGTACAGACATCCACATCGGTTTATATGTTCAATATCAATTACTGTATTGACGGCTACCATTGAAGTATATATACAGTAGTTCAACTCTGAGTTATGTTTCATTTGCATATTTAGAAGTACTAAATTGATACTAAAAACAAAAACATGTATTACTTAAGAAACTATCTAACAAATATAATCACTTTACTGAATTTACATATAAACAGTTGAATAGATATAAACAATCTCAACCTAACATTTATCAGGAAACAGATAGAGTGATGGATGTGAAAAATCTTACCTCCAAGGCATTCAACTATTCCTTAAATGACTCAACTGGACAAAAACAATGTTACTTTTTCCAAAGTGGTCACGTTTGCAAACATTAAAAAAAAAAAAAAAATGTCATATACCACTCATGTCAACAGAGTAACAGCAAACAAATAAGTCCTGAAAGGATAAACACTGACAGTTTATGAAGTCCTCAAGAATTTTTGTGACACAGATACCATGACCAAGATTATAATGCAATAAAAACCGAGAAAATTCCTGAACCTTTACAAACAAGGAAATTATTACCGACAAGACAATAGCAACATAACTAGACCACATGACTGCTGAAGTTGCAGTCAAGTGGGATGCATTTCCCCATGTGATAACCATTAACAACTTCAAATGTAAATATCTGAGTTTTCAAACATAATATACTACCATACTGTCATACAACTCTTGCCTAACTACCCCCCCCCCTTTTTTTTCTCCTTTCTTCAAGATGAACCAAACAATTGTACATGCCTGGCTAAAAATAAAGAGTGTAACTATATCTAAAAGTTGAATAAGAATATGCATAGACGTTTTCTCTGCTAAGCCTGCATTCCTGAAAAGGAACACAATATTCCTTTGAGGCAGTGGTATATTTTTTGTTCTGTTTATACACCTATAGTTGAAAATATCTGAGGACTCCATCACAAATGAAGTAAGGAGGACAATACTGATGATCGTCTGCCAAGAGCCAGAAAGGCATTAACTCGTATCAGTTTACAAACGCCCTTTTGGCTCTCATGAGATAAAATACGTAAGGACAACATTTTGAATATTTCATGCTTTTTCAAACCTGCATGGTTCTGGGTTCGTTCTCAAAAAGGAATGTAATAGATTAAATTCCTTTTACAATGATGATTAAAATTGATAAATTTGTCTGCTTACAGCCAGCAGGGCATGAACTAACAACATTTAACACAGAGTTAATATTCTTCTGGCTCTCAACAGTTAATTTATTATGATTAAGCATTACGATAAGCACTCCAGTTGAGTTTCAATTGATTTCAATCAATCAAAACTCTTTATAATTTGTTTTGTATAACCATAAAACTGTTCAAAAAGACATCCATGCAAGTACCACAATAGAACCCTTATCAACACAGTACAAACTATAAGCACTAGAGTGATTTCACGTTTAACCCTAATTTACAAGGCTACTTATAAAGTGAAAATAACTATTAATCAAACCTTGATGATAACTTTGGCATACCGGTATGTGTAATGTTCCAAGAAAGCTATGACCTTATTTTAGGTTTCTGTTCATGAAAGAGTTGGATAATTTGACCATGATCATATGCTGTAAGATCATAAAATGTTGCTATTTTTAAAGAAGTAGACCAGGACCCTTTTTGATAACCTTTTTCTAATAAAAAACAAATTTAAATTAAAGCTGCTTAAAATAGTGTACTTGATTCGCTGAGAACAGATTCTTCAAAGAAATATGACCCTTATAATTGATAATTTTTTTTATGATTACTAAATGTCTCATAAACAAAGAGCATTCTCCCAACTGTCTCTTCTACTCCACCATTCCTGTTCTCTACCTAAACAAAGGGATGGAGTCACAAATAGTAGTCTGTCCATTTCTTGAAGCCATCCATTTTTATTATTCTTGCCTGAATCTCAAGTCTTTCATCTTGCTGCAGTGCAGTACTAATACAATCTTTTTATGATTAAAGGCATTGCCTGCCACTAGCCCTGTACAAAAATGAACCAGGAAATATCTGACCAGCAAACATGCACAGTCCCAGGTAAGGTATCTCAATTAAAGATCAACTTGGAAGAAAACATAAAACCCCGGCATTCCAGCAGCTGAGAGGCCTAAATCACACATTGAATGAAAAATAATGTTCTAAAAACACAATATTCAGGAAACAAATGCATGCACATTAAAACATTAAGGAAAAGTTTCACTTTCAACTACTGTTTTGAGTTTCTGTCTCATTAAAGATCCAATAAAAATCCAATATCTTTGTAATCCCACCGGTCCCAAGACAATTACAGAAGAGAGTATTATTCTGATAAAGTCATGATGACAATAATCATCTGTATAACGTTCACTAATGAAGAGAAAATATAATTCCCAGACTAGGGGGGTACAGTATGATTTCCAGCTATTCATGGAGCACTGGCATTAGGGATGAAGGGGTGTGGCACTTAAAAAATATTTTTCAATTCAATATTGCACATCCTAGTACAAGACAGGAATAGTTTAATAACACTTCATAATATTCTTGCCTGATATATCCCTCTGCACTAAATTGGCAACTTAATATCTCTATAGGCTGACCTTTTTAATCTCTTAAATTAGGTCATAACACCTATTTATGTATGCCATACAGTTTTCCCTAGTATCCAATTTATAATGTAAGTTTCAGAGCTCCTCTCCAATTTGCTCTGTACAGAAAATTTAAAAAACTTTAATTTTCTTAGTTATTGATGATGGAATAGATTTGTTTCATAAAGGGTTGATCATATTTAAAGCGGACGTATGAATGAACATTTTCTGAAGGGAAAATACAATTTTGTTTTGTTTGTGAAGATTTTTAGTACAGGGGAAATGGGAGGGGACTTTACAAGATACGTCACAGTATAAGACAGGGTCAGTCTTGAAACAGTTAATCTTGAGACCAAAATAACCCTTTGATATATCTCCTGTCCTAAATTGGCAACTTAATATCTCAAACAGGCTGACTTTTTAATCTCTTATATTAGGCCATGACACATATTTATTGATGCGGTACAACTATGCCTACCCATTTTAAAATGACTTCCACTACACGGTACACCAGTGTTTGATGTCTGTGATATGAATATATAGTTTTCCATGTGGGAATGATACTTTCAACATTATCATTAACACTGAGTGTTTTGAAAGAATTAATGTTTTTCATCCATGGATATTATGTTCATTCACAAGTATATTTCATGGGCAAATACAAACAAAACCAAGCTCATGACTACAGCATTACCATACACGCATGACATGGACAAATAAAGGGAAAACCTGCATGACGTGCCAAGTTAGATAAAATTACAAGTATTTCTCCTAGTTTGACAATATAAATTATGAACTACATCCAAAAAAGAAAGAAAAAAATTGTTCCAAGAACTTCAATCCTCCATTTGTTATCACTATTCTTATATCGTGCATACCCCCCCCCCCCCATGGCCCCTAATTCTCAAGATGACTTGGGGCTTTTCTTGACCAGCCATCTTGTGCCTTTAATCAACCTATGCCTTCTCAAAAGTATGGTATGATCCAGCTGGTGAAGAAGGATGAAATTCATCATAACATCAAGCCACGGTGGTCGCCGGGCAAGCGTCTGGCCCCCATCAAGGGGAACTTCTGATTTCCGAAGGGCATTTCCTGCTCTTCACCAAAATAAATCTCAGGAGCATAGAAACCCCTCCTCAAAATCATAAATTGGACTAAAAGTATAGTCATGACAGAGTGACTGTCCAAAAACTTAAAGTTTTAGGACATCTTGTTTCTTGGTGATACATTGTTTAGTATTTGTTTGTATTCCATACATACAGATATATGTATGCATAATTCAGTTTTGTGTGTCCTTACATGTAATACTGCAATCAAACACCTCATTAGGTTTACTTTGTAAGCTTCTCTTTCCAACTCCATACTACCCATTAATTATGATTGAAACTCATGTCAGATATTCCACTTTAAAAAGTATTGACTTAATGAAACAACTGTGAAACGAAACTTCCCATTGAAACTTGTTTGTTTATAATTTATCATACCAAGTATGCACATGTATAATTCTATGCATTTTTCTGAACCAATCATAGAAGGCATCTTCCATGAAATTGAGTAATAAAACATTTTCATATTCTTTACTTTATGCATTAAAGAGTTTGTTTGTGGTGTAATAACAACAAAATTAGGGGGAATACACTGTGCCCATCTTGGAAACAAGTAATTAAATTAAACAAATTTGTTAAAAGTGCTTAATGTGATACGTGTCATGCAGTCTGTTAATTTCCAAACTGTTCTTTAAATAAAGCACGCCTTGGAAGAAGGAAATAATTCATTAAATGCAACAGATAATCATCAAATTGAGTTCGAATTAAATAGGCTATTTCCCTTGTAATTGGGCATAGGTATTGGTAGGACATGTATTCCCCAGAAGTAACTAACTCTTATTCACCAACTAATAATGCTTTAACTAATTATTTACAGGTATAAGGACAGTATTACAATATGAATTAATTCTGTACTGATGTTGATTGAAATTCGTGTGCTAGTATTGGCATCTTAGTAGAGCTAGAGATGCATGACCCTGATATCATTACATTTGGGAAGGTTTCTATTGCAAATGTAAATAATCAAAAATAGTGTCAAGATTATTCTTTGAATTATGAGATGACCAGTATACACACAGACAACAATTGCCAAATATATCACTTTACTGTGTTTCAAACCACATTCTAAATTATTACTTGTGTTTGACCATCTATTTTGCTAATTTTCTGATATTTTTAAGTTTTTACAAAATGGTTGGATTGTGCATGAATCCAAACTCAAAGTGCTTAACAAATTCCAAGCAAAATTTTTAAGTATAGCTGTGTCACAGTGCAACATATAGTTAAAATATTCATTCATTCAAATAAAGTGGGTTTTTTAAAATACAAAATCCAACTGATAATTTAGCATACTGTTAACCCAAAACTTCATGAACATTACACCTTTGTCAATTTTGAAGTGGTTTAACCTTATTTCAGTGATGACCCGTATTCAATTTGATAGATTTCAAAATCTCAATATATGTCGGGATTTATTTTTATACAAAAATATATTCAGGTTGATGCATGGTTTCTTTGAAAATACCTATTTTCAGATGTACTAGTGCTCAAAGTAAGGTTTGTCAATGTAGTTTGAATTAAATTAGAACACCTGTGCAAGTACATCAAAGGTAATATCTGTCTGGTAGACAATTCTTCAAATTTTTGCTACAGTTGCGAGATGTTACTGATCAAAAGTGACATGAATGAACTATTAATAAACCCAAGATGTAATAGTGAATACACTTTATATCACAAAACTGTCTGATATAGTCTGTCCCTTAAATAGTCTCTTTTTTTTTCTTTCCCTCTTATATTATGGAATATATTAACTTGATCTTTGTTTTAATGCCTATCATGAGTAAAATTAACTTACAGTCAAACCTGTCTATTAAGGCAAATAAAGGCAGAAAGATAAAAGCAGCTGGTGTTGATGAGTAGCGTTTCCAGACAATTTACACAACACCTTTATTATATTTTACTTTATAGAGAGGTGGCCTCTAAGACTAGACTGTCTTATCCTTCAATAAAACTGACCATTACAATACATGATGAGTGAGCAGCAGTGTAACAAAAAAAAAGAAAAATAGATGGTATGAAAAAGGGAAGATGAAAGTTGAGAAGAAGAGTAGAGGTCGAATGATGACAGTGCAGAATTAAATCTGTCATGTTAGGATGTCATCTGCAGCCTCCTGTTATAAGAGAGCTGAAGGTTAATAAACCCTAAACGGAAGGCTACAGATAGCCTGACTTAAATGTATAGCCAAGAAGTATAGCCAAGAAGAACCACTGCATATAAAAGTGCTACAGATTATTGTAATAAACTATAGTATATTGTTTAAAAACATTTAAGTCAGTCCACTAGCTGCCTGTACTGTGTATCATTCAATATAAAGACTAATGATATAATATAATATAAGTACATGTGCACAAAATAATTAAGCAAGCCTGTACACCATCTTTTGAGGATGATGCCTTTGTTTTTTTTTGTTTTTTTTTGTTTTGTTTTTTTTTTTTTTTTTTTTTTTTTTTTTTTTTGTTTGTTTTTTTTTTTTTTTTGGGGGGGGGGGGGGGGTAAATTTGTAGAACAAAACGATTCCAGGAGATAGTTTCTTTGTAGATCCATGTACACACAAAGCTAAATATATCAAGCTGAAAATATCTGTTCCCCTTCTAGTTCGCAGATCACTATACATCTTTCCCACTAAAAAACATAGAGAAACAGCCACAAATTATCCACACACTTTGAACAACATATTTTCCACTTTAGCATTTAATACGTAGTAGCAATCTAACTTTTGGCATTTTATAAAAACCCTAAATTTGTCTAGAAAGGTCTCTGAGTATGCATCTGTGAGAGTGATACTGTGTTTTTATATAATTACAAAATGGGAAGTTACCAAATCAACCATACTGTCCATCAGGTCTTACATTTATATTTAAAAAACTTTCCCTTTTCCTCCCTAAACACTACTCATACAATAAAGTGCATAGCATTGACATTGAATATCATCTTGAAACTAAATTATAGAACAATTTATATTAAAAGTCAGGTATGGGCTTGTTAGCTACAAAATACTTTATGGCATATTTCCTTTCATTTTACTTAAATAGCAAGACATTGATTATAAGCAACTGTGAACTCTATTTCTCCATATTTTACTGAAATACAAAACAATGGAGAGATAAACATATTAATATAACTTACACTGCTATACATGAATTTGGGTAGTCTAAATGCAGGCAAGAAAACCAACTGACTGTTACTGGGATGTGAGGTGGGGGGAAACAATAAAAATCCCCAGTTGGGTTACAAGGAAGTTATGAGGTAAGCATGGGACAGATTCAGAATGCAACTTCCTTGTCTGCTCTTGCTTTTAGTATTATCAACTATCTTGGCTTTAGAGTGAGGAATTTACAACCCTCCTTACAAACAAAAATTATGCAGCAGATCCAACAAGAATGAGACAAAGATATCTCTATTTTGTCTGCTATGTTCCACAAGAGTGTTACCTCTATGTCTATGTGTCAGCACATCTTTCTGGCTTTGAGCAGAGGTAATCGATGCCTGTACCAAAGTTAACCATGATTCAGAGATAAAATAAAGCATCAACATAAATAACATTTTGTATAAAACCACATATTTTGTATATGATCAATGGAATCCACCCCCTCCTTCAAGAAAAAATAATATTAATGAAGTCACTGACCCAGCATACTACATTCATGTCTGGTTTAATATTTGATTATAACAATTGCTGAAATATATAAGCTATAGTACTGGTAGTGGTCTACAGCAATGAAATATAATTTTCTTATTAATCACCATACATGGAAAATGGATTTAAGTGAAAAAGAACTGCCTTAGATTTGAGAAAAGGATTTTGAGGGAGAGAGAGAAAGAGAGAAAGAGAGAAAGAGAGAGAGAGAGGGATAGAGAGAGAGAGAGAGAGAGAGAGAGAGAGAGAGAGGGGAAGAAAGGGTAAGATAATAACAGAGAAAAACCTCTACACGTGTAAAATATCTTTCAAACAAAGTTATTAATTCCCTGGAGAAAAAAAATATCAAAACACTTGTGTGAAATCTTTGATAGAATCTGTTGTTTCTACATGGAGACAACCTGTCACTGACTTCCTACTCAAACATTGTTAGCTGAGAGCCAGAAGGGTGTTAAACCGGCATTAAGAAAAGATATGAGTGAAAGCCCTCCTGGCTGTCAGCATATAGCCAGAAAACCATCATGATGAGTTACATGTAGATGAAAAGATATCCCATATAAGTGTCCAAATCAAGTGATTCCTAAAGATCAGGGGAGCATAAAGGGGAACAGCTATTTCAGGTCAGCAATATTACATGGGACTCTGGTTTGTTTTTCTTAACTTCTATTTTCATTGTCTCTATGCACTCTATCCCTTCTATGACCCATTCTGATTCTTTATTTGCTCAGAGCCAGAAGGTAATTAAGTCATATAATTTTAAACTCAGGGTTTATATCTTTCCTGCTCTCAACAGATGATATTTCTCCAGCTTCAGACCAGCATTTACTTTACTGATGCAAAATCTACCAAACAGTTTTTGCATTAATACATTACACTTTTGTTTTGCCTTAAACATTGTTCATGCAGTTGCATTCATTAAAAAAAAATTCTTCAGGTAGGCATGCTCATCAAAAGAACCAGAGTATACTCATTTTATTTATGATTTGGGTACAGTGAAAATTTTAGAAAATCAGATTTCATAATTCAGCTATTTATCTCTATACATGAACCCTTGGTATCTCATACAATGAGCATTGTTGGATGCTGCCTGACAGTGATACAATACTTATTGTGCTTTAATTTATATCATTCGAACCAGCTTTCATCATTTTGTGCTCAGGCTCCAATTCAGAAAGCCCATCTTTTAAAAAGGCTACCGTACTTGTGTGAAACAGTGTAAACAATAATAAAGTTATAATACTGTAGAAATTAAGTGAAGCTACCTACTTGAACCTGTTACACAAACATTGCTTCATGTGACATAGAAAACAATAACAAAATGGTCTATGAAAACTGCAATTAAACAAAAATGCTTCTTTGTGATTGGTGTGATTTTTAAAAGCTTTCAAATGTCAAAGATAATATATAATTGAAAACATCCTTCTTATCCTTCAACATGTTTAGAATTCATAGAAACAGTCATATTGTATATTTTTATTCAAGTACATATATTACATCATAGACATCAATCTTTTTGGGGGCCAGTGCTATACATGCCTAGCTTTTTAGTCCCTCTGCATATCATTATTATTTTGTTTACATTAAAGCTGAAGTATACCGTGCAGATATGTTTGTTATTCATTTTCAGTAACTAAGTACGTCTAATGTTCACATTGGAATATAAAGCTTTGAGTTTTTAATCTTGAACAGTTATAAAAGAATCTAGGCAAATCATTGAAATACCTAAAGGAAAATAAAATGGCAACTAATTTTATGATGTGATCGTTAAGTAGAAGTTAACTGTAAAATCAATGAACCCACAAATTTGAATAAAAGCATTTTGTTAGATTGCAATTCTACTAAACATGGAGATATCTCCTTTTGCATTCTCTACACTTTTTTTCCTAAGAAAGGTTCCTGGAAAGTCATAGAAACAAATATACTTCTAATTTCCATGCATATATTGGATAATAACAACTAAACATATTATGCTTACCGTATCTTTTAAGCATGTCAATTTATTTAGTTTCAATTAGTAACAGAAACAAGCAAATCTCACCATGTGTCACTGTTTGTGATTTCTCCGGAAAGTCAAGTACGATGATTGATGTTATTCCTAGAATATAAAACCTCTGGATAAGATGTAGTCCAGCCCATTCAAGTAACTGAACCTTACATATTCCAGCATACAATTCACTTCAACTTTCTAAACAAAAGCAGCTCACGCACTCTCCTCAAACTAATAAAGTTATGCAGTTTTCACGGTTCGTTGCGGAAAGTAACTAGTGACTCCAATATTCCAGTCAAGTGTTCATCATATGGTGAGCCGTAGCTAGTGTACGCAATTTTTTTTTGCAGAGTTTCGGGAAGGGTTCGGCAGTACATTGAGGAAGCAAACAATACAACGTTGCCCCCTTCCTTATAGAGCACACACAGAGTATCACAGCTAATACCCAACAGTGTACAATCGCTCGTGTGTGTGTGTGTGTGTGTGTGGGTGGTGTGAGAGGGGCAAATTGCAAGTAGGACCGCTGCATTGAGACATACTTCCTGATGCGCGGAGTACTGTGAGTCACCTGTACACCCCAACGCTGTCGACGCATTTGCACTTCCTCGATGAGTGCAACCAGAGACATGCATACAAACTCAGATCTACAGTGGAAACATGAGGAGGCAGGGCTCAAATCTTATGATAGCAAGAAAAGACCTTATCTGAGCTCTGAAACATCAGTTCTACGTGTTTTCCTATCAAAGAAGAGTTATGCATTTCTCTGTATCTTGGGTGAAACGGGAGAGGATTATACACTGCTCATTAGATGATTAACTGTCTTTTAAATCATTTCCTTCCTCTCAATTTGTAGAGATAGAGAGATGTGCTAATACAGGGCTATGAAGGTGCTAAGTTTTTAAGAGGTAATTTGAAAGAGGCTAGGTACTTAAATTACGTACAGAAAAACTGGTACTAGTTTGGTTTTACTTTACTGTTGTTTGATTATTCCATTTTAATGTAGCCTGTATGGAAATATTGCACAAAGTCACAAGGATTGCACAATGATAAACAATGATTTTATGATACAATGATTCAATGAAAGCAGAAAAATCAGACAAACTAATCAAAAAACTTTGAGTAAAATCAGATAACTAATAAGGAAGTTATAAATTTTTGAAAAAGTATGAAAAAGTATGGAACAATGGAAATCACTATACAAGTTGCCAATTTGGTTATCAGTTTGTGACGTCATGTCCTCAATTGCTTTATATATTTGTGTCTATTAATTTCCCTTTTTATCCACCAAAATTTGATTTTCCTATGCCTTTGCCCAGGTTATATGATTTGTATCATATTGCGTGCATGACATTTCACAAAATCTGTTCAGAACTTTGAAGAATCAATACTATTTTCTGAATATTACATATTCATAATTATTGATTCTTATATAAATAGTCTACCAAAATTCAAATTTTTCATGATTTAATTGAAGAAAAACAAATCTATATTAGTGCATCCACACAAAAGCATGCATATTACTATCAATATAACTGCAGTGGATGCTGGTGTGAGGAAATAAGATTCTTAGGGGGGAAATTGGACATTCAAATTATCAATATAAAGAAAACAATTAGTGGATAGTGTGGCAATGACGTCACAGACTCAAGAGCGAGTTGCCAATTTGTCTTGTGATTTTCAAAAATGTTCATGTCATTAAACATTCATAACTTTCTTATTAGTTATCCGATTTTGCTCAAACTTTTTTTGATCGGTTTGTCCGATTTTTCTGCTTCTATTACAAGAAAGTTATTTTTGGAGTGGACTTGCCCTATTGATGTTACTGCTTTTCATTTTTGGTATATTATGGTAATAAATGTATAGTTCTAGCAGTAGGTTGGCACATGGCTTGCTATAATGCAATAATCAAACCAAAGTATTCAGTGTGTTGTAAGATTACTGGTATGTTTTTTTCATGAATTTTCTTCAAAACAGTATATATAGGGATATTACAGGCTGACAGAAGAACAATGGAAATAGTGGGGGGGGGGGGGGTTAAGTAATTAAGAATAATTGGATCGTATTTCTTACATCGTAAATGGCATTTATTGAGCGAGACGTTTTATACCAAATTATGTAGTTCATTCACATCTATGTATAAAAGAATCAGATTCATACATTTCTATTCATTGAGTCATTAAAATGTTCTTTTATTTTAAAAATATTTATAAAAGTTCAAAATAACTTCATTAATATTAATGCAACCTTCACAAAGTATAATGATCTGTAATATGTTGATGACTATTACCAATAAATTTGGCACTGGCAACAAAAAGACACAAAAGTTTGTTTCTTCTGTGATTATATACCATAGCAACTCCAACATTTTACCTTGATCGGAGAGGTGCCATAGCTGTACAGGTAATCTAGGAGGTATTCAAATCCCTCTTTTAATCTCAGATTAAAGGTACAATTCGATGTTCCTCAACAAAAATTTCCATCCAATTTGTAGGGACATCTACTCCTTTCATGAATTGTGTTATTACATAGGGAAGTGGAAATGCAAAAAAAAGAAAGAAACAAGAAAGAAAAAATACAAAAATACACACAAACACTAATATTAAAGTAAAGAGTCAAAGACTTTTTTTCTTTATTCATAACACTATTTCATTGCTTGAGCTTAATTTCCAAGACGCCTTTTGAACCATTTGAAGACAGATTTATCTTTGAAGACATAGGATCATCCCAAAAGATTGATATATTCAATAGATAAATTAAGAATCAAAGAGCATAATTTATCAAAGAGAATAAAGGGAAAAGAGAATAAAGGGAAAAGTTAATCAAGGCAAGTCAAAGATTAATATTTGAAGCTGATATCATAAATCCTACTGACAAGAAAACCAGATCTTACAGCAAAATCATTTTTGGTGACTGGTCCCCTTTAAATTGTACCTTTAAAAACAAGTGGCCAAAGTACTCAGTTTAAACTTGAAACATGGCATCTACATTCTCTTTTTAACTTGTGTTAGTAACTGACCTAAAATTTCTTCTTTCATCCTTCTTACTTTCAATCAAGCTCCTACGTTGCAGTGACTAATGGCTCTATGAAAAACACCTGTTGTGCATAACATGAGGCTAAGGGTTGCCATGGTTGCATAAGATCCATAATTATTAGTTAACAGTGTATCCTAAAGAATGTAAAGTACATTGTGCAGAATGTAGCTACCTTCTGCTTGTTATTAATATAAAAACTTATATAAATCATAGAAGGATGTTCAGCTCAGAAAGATGACAAATATTGAAACAAACAGTATGAATAAATGATGCTCTGATGTAAAAAATGGTGAATTTTACACAATATTTAAATATTATGTAATCCATACATGATACATACACATCTCCTCTGAATCACAGACCAACTTGGGGGGGGGGAGGGGCAGATGAAGAAAAAAAAGGGAAAATAGTGTAATTTCAGCAACATCTGTAAATCACATGGTATCGAATCAGAAATAAACCATGTTTGAATCTTATTTGGAGGGGGAGGGGGGCATTGCCCCCCCCCCCCATGGGCGTAGATCTGTAATTGATACCTATTGTTCGGGGGGGGTGATCTATTCATTCATCCCCCCCTGAACAATAGGTATTACGTAAGGATTGACACCCATGGTCCCCCCCCCCCCCCATCAGTACGCCAGTGACTTTATATAGATGGGGCTAAAAGGGGGTCTTAGTCCAATTAATAGTCCTGGGCTATATAAAGCTTAGCCCAATTTCTTTTCGGACTCAAATTTAACAAGGTAGGCTAGCTAGCCCACAAAGATCGGGGTTATGATTAGGAAGAGTCCGCTAGGTTCGTCGGGTGCGGGAAAGAATGGTATACTTAGCCTACATCACTCTTCACGCATGGGTATGGATGCCCATTAAAGTTAGGTGATATCTATATTACATTTCACATTATCACGTAGCTAGTATGGGTTTCCGGAGGTAAAAATAGACTTACTGTACTTCTTCATACATGAAAGACCTTGGTCGTTTCGTGCCGAGTCCTGTGTTGTGCCCGTGTTCGCAAGGGTTCCCCTCCATTTTTCTGTTCCTATGTGGGTTTACCAATCACAGAGCAAAGTCTTACTTACCAGAAACATGTCAACCAATCAGATGGGACAACACACCTGTTGCAGCTCGCTCAGGCCATGTGGAGCTCTTGCGTAGCTCACGCTGGATTCGATCCATGGTTGGCCTATACTTTACCAGGGTCGAGTTAAAAGGGGGTAAATGCACGAACTTGTGTTTGTGTACATGCCCTGCATACCACAGTGGGTTGTGCTCTGTACATATTATCTTGGGACTAGTGTCCCCTCCACTTGTTCAAGTACCCCATCAAAATTGCCCCCTTTTCTATCTATTAGGTGCCCGTTCCAAATTCTTATAAGTGCCCAGTACCACCTCTGATAAGTGCCCCCTTTACCTCTAATAATTGCTCCTATTCAAATCTGAGAGGTGCCATATTTACTTTAAACAAGTTCCCTTTTTTTCTTTGTAAGAAGTGCCACGTATACCCTCCTTTTCCTTTTTCATAAGTATCCATTTTCCTTGAGATTAGAATTTAGGAACCCCCATTTAAAAAAAAATAAGAGCCATTACCACTTTTCGTTAATGCCCCTTTATTTTAGCTCTAAGATTATGCCCTTAATAATAGGCCTATCTGAAAGGTGCCCCTGATCTTTCTTCTAGTACCTCGTTTCCTTTGCAATTAGTGTCCCTTTTCCATTTTCACCTCTGTTGTGTACCCCTTTTTAGGTGGCCCGTTTTACTTTGATACACGCGCCTCTTTTCCTTTCTAACAAGTGCCTCTTTTCCTTACTAGATAAGTGTAAGAGCCCCTTCCCCTTTCGTCAATACCTTCTTTCACCTCTGATAAATGCCCCTATGAAAATCTGATAGGTGCCCATTTTTCTTTGATAAATGCCCCTTTTCCACCACTGATAATTGCCCTCTTTAAAACAAAATTGACACGTGTTCCTTTTCTCTTTTTTCCTTTCTGATAAGTGACCCCTTTTTCCTTTATCGATACGATGTGCCGCAAATTAAAAGCGACTAAGAACAACTTTTTTTAATTCCCCAAAAAACTTTAGGCCAATTGTTACTTACTAAATGTTCGCTCAGCCTTTCATCTTTCCCCCCTCTTTGTTAAGTTTTTGTTCGCTCCCT
Source organism: Strongylocentrotus purpuratus (assembly GCF_000002235.5). Lineage (NCBI taxonomy): Eukaryota > Metazoa > Echinodermata > Echinoidea > Camarodonta > Strongylocentrotidae > Strongylocentrotus > Strongylocentrotus purpuratus. Next base: position 57,044,111 of record NW_022145612.1, read on the forward strand.
CGCAATTAAATATAAATTTTAGACTATTACACTCAGACGCATATCCAGGATTTCTTAGGGGAGGGGGCCCAACTTTCTTTTTTTTTTTTTTGCTCCCGAAAATTTGAAAATCGCGCCGGCCGAAAAGTTGCTCAGTGGGGGGGGGGGGGGGGGGGGTAGTAAGCACATTTTTTTTTTTGGTACTCCAAAATTTTAAAATTTGCATCCCCCCCCTTGAGCGCCAGGGGGGGGGGGGGGCCAACCCCCCAAAAGGTAAAAATCACATGATTTTTTTTTCTCAAGGGGGGGGGGGGGCCGGGCCTCCTGGCCCTTCTGGATCCGCCAATGATTACACTAACTTCAAAGTATCTTGAACCAAGAAAAGAAACAAATGAAATATTCCCTGATAGTGTAATCGCGGTGTAGGGGTATATGACATTAAAAACGTCTTAAAAAGGTGAATTTTCGATTTTTGGTTTTCCTTTAGGAATTTGGATATAGCCTATATATATATATATATATATATACATGGGTGTCGATACTTACGTAATACCTATTCATCGGGGGGGATGAATGAATAGATCATCCCCCCCTGATGAATAGGTATCAGTTACGGATCGACACCCATGTATATATATATATATATATATATATATATATGTACGAGGCAGGTGCCCCTTATCTCCAGAAAGTGCCCCGTTTTTGTTGATGCCCCCCCCCCCCCCCGTGGGGCGTTGAACCCAGTATAGCACAAAATACTGGTTGCAGCTAATTAAGATCAAATTTGCTTTCACATTTATTTTCTCAAAACAATCAGTCGAGATTCAACGCTGTTAAAGAAATTGTACCTTTTCATATCTCATAAATCAGATGAATCAGATGTGGTAGACCGAATTTTCCGTCTCTTTCGTTCGTTAGCCTCTTATTGGGGTAGGGTCGGCTCTAGAGAGAGCCGACCCTATCCCAATAAGAGGCTAACGAACGTAAGAGACGGAAAATTCGGTCTAATGATGAGGATGATAATAATAAATAGATCCCTAGTGATAATAATAGATATATAAGAAGGGTAATCCATACAGAAAAAACAGGGAAATTAAAACAACATATGTAAGGGAAATTTCCAGCGGGTTTTGTTTATCTTTGTGGCAAGAAAAATGTAAATCAAGCTTGGAATTCCGAATTCTTGTATTTGTATCAATATTTTGGCAAAAAAATTGCCACAATGAATGACTTTGCGAAGAAAATTAAAGTCAAAGATACCATAGATTTCCTTCACTTAAGATGTCTAACTGGAACAAACTGGGGAAGTTCCTCGAAATCACTTATCATGGTGTACAGAGCAATTCTCGCTACCCTAAATAGGTACGAAAATCTCGAAATTCGCGAGACGAGGTAATTTTCACTCTCTCGGGTCGTCACTACAACTTCCGTTATAGAGTCCCATCCCGCTGGCGCTAGCGCCTGTGTTCGCTGTGCAGAGTTTTCACGCACGCTAAAATCGATGCCAATCAGTGTAATTTGTACAGATTATAATATGCAATGGAAAGCTTCGGGCAGAATTAGTGACTTTAGCACAAAAGGCCGTTAAACTCTACCGTGAAAGAGAGGGTTGTGATCACGAACGCCTGCACAGGAAGCTGTAATGTCGAAAAGCTATCCCATAATGCAATGCGCGTTTTCAGGATTTTCCCCGGATCTCGGCAGAATCGCTATTTGGGGTAGCGAGAATTATAAGGTCTCTTTTTGATTACGGATGTGAGGCGTATGACAGTGCAGCTGCTACCACCAAAAAAGCCATTGACTCTGTCCAATACCAAGCACTGAGGATATGCGCAGGTGGGCTGCCATTAACCTCCTTAGAATCACTACAGGTGGAAATGGGGGAAATGCCTTTGGATATAAGAAGACAAATGCTTTCAAGTAAATATAGACAAAACATCGAAAGATGGGCGAATCATCCGTTGTTAAAAAACATTGAACCATGTTGGCATTTTGAATACTTGAAGGGGAAAAACGTAAACAAACCTTTTGGATATAGAATACAAAGCAAGCTGGGAAAACGTATAGAAACGATAACCTACTCCCCATTTCCACCATGGTTATTCTACCCTCCGGCAGTGTCAACGGAATTAAGTACTCGAATAAAGAAAACAGATCATCCTACACAACAAAAACAAAGCAGCCTGGAAATCATACATACTAAATGGGCGACTCAATTACATATATACACCGATGGATCAAAAGTACCTGAAAGAGGGACCTCTGCAGCTGCTTTTTACGTCCCTTACTATTCTGTACATCGGAGCAAAAGGTTAGCAAATTTCACCTCTTCGTACAGGGCTGAATTGGCTGCCATCATTCTTGCTCTCAGATGGGTAGATGAATTAGACATTTATGTGGGGGTTGTTATTTTTAGTGATTCACTGAGTGCACTTATTGCATTACAACAACAGAAGGACGAATCTTTTATTCTGGAAATTCTCACCATGACTACTCACTTAAAGAATAAAGGAGTTGATATATATGTAGAGTGGATACCTGGACATTGTGGAATAAAAGGGAACGAGATGGCGGATTTCCACGCAAAGGCCGCATTAGTAAAGAAAATAGAAGTCAATAATAACCTAAATATGTCAGAAATGAAAAGCTTAATTACTACAAGTTCCAAACTCCTTTGGCAAGAAAGGTGGAACAAAACCAACTCGTATTTGAAAACATATCAAAAAGATGTTAATAAACCATATATATGCTCATTAGAGAGACAACATTCAACAATAATACATCGACTCCGCTTTGGAGTCCTTGGACTTAACCAGGATCTCCTCAGATTGGGAATTCATGCTACTGGTTTCTGTAATAGATGCCCCAGTGAAATAGAGACTGTAAAACATTTTTTAGTACATTGCCCTAACTATATTATAGAAAGGGCTATGTTTCTAACAGAAATTAACGAATTCCAACCTGAAAAAATTATGGAATACTTAAAAAAGAGTGAGTCCAGTATACAAAAAGCTATTGTACGGTTCTTTCTCAGAACGAAACGGTTCCCTATCAGGAAGTAATACCTCCCTTGATGAACAGTAAAATATAATACAATATTATAAATATGCTAAATTACATTCAGTACATTAAAAATATAATAACATAATGTAATAAGAAAATAAAATAAGAACAGTAAAACATAATACAATATTATAAATATGTTAAATTACACCCAGTACATTAAAAATATAATAACATAATGTAATAAGAAAATAAAATAAGAATAGTAAAACATTATACAATATTATAATATGCTAAATTACACTCAGTACATTAAAAATATAATAACAATCATAATGTAATAAGAAAATAAAATAAGAACAGTAAAACATAATACGATATTATAAATATGTTAAATTACACTCAGTACATTAAAAATATAATAACATAATGTATTAAGAAAATTAAATAAGAAAAAGTAACAACAATGATAAAAGGTATGATAAGATTACTGAATATAGAAGCTTGTGTAGGTGCTATCTTATATACATATTTATGTATGGTGTGTAGACCCCTCTATGTGATATAATCTGCACGTACTGTTAAGAAACACTAACAAAGCCCATGAATGTTTTGCTTACGATATTATTTTACGATACTATCTTAAAAGATAGATAAATATAAAACGAAATAAATGTATTTTTAAAAAAATCCAAAATTGAGAGAAATAACACGTGCCGTAAAGTAATTTGGCGACAATAGTCAAATCACTGACTAATCGCCAATAACTCAAAAAAAAACGCAACAACAACATTCACTAGCTGCGCTCGAACTTTGAGTCACAAATCAGGTATTTTCGCACGATAAATATGAAATTGCGGATAAGATGTGGTCAGAGAACTGAAAGGATTGACGTTGGCGATGAAGAAGCACAGGAAAAGACGCTTAGGCAACTTTCTTCTACCGTTGCTAATGCTCTTAGGTATGTTTAACTTTGATTCTTACTGCATGGTGCAAGACAAAAAATAGACCAAGTTCACACACATTGCAATGGGACTCCACAGCGACCGAAAATCAGTCGTTGCATTCGCCGCGTCTGTAGGCCTAGCCTATAAAGCGGATATGGGGAATTCCATCGGGTAGGGTCAAAAATTGTGACATAAAGGTGCAAAATTCAGAATTGGTAAATAATTCTTTTATTGTTATATCCTGTTTCTTTCACCAATCCTACAATATATTTCATTGCAATTGTATGTATTCCTTTGCACACTTTTATTTAAAATGAAAAAATAGACAACAAAATATGGTGCTAGATCTAGACCTAACTTTAGATCTAGATCTAGATCTAATTCAGAATTGTATCCATACTTTAACTCGTAACTCCGGCGTGGAGGTACCCTGCTAAAGCGTACCAAACATCAACTAAATCTTCATCAATTGCTCAAATAATGGTCATGATTTAAAGGTTGTTATGTTTCTTAGTCTTACCTGTTTCGTGTCAATTTTCTTATCTTTTTTGGAGTATTTTTCCTAAAAACGCACCCCAAGTACGGTATGCAATTGTACCTTGCAGCAGTTTGCTGTGAATCCTGTGAGGAAGTGTATATTATAAGGAGAAAAGGACTTAATTTGTAATGTTGTCATTGTGTTTTTTCAATATGGGCTATAAACTTGCCAATTTTTTCGCACATTTCACTTTAGACCGCATTTTCTGTCTCTTTCGTTTGTTAGCCTCTGATTTGGGTAGAGTCGGCTCCTCTCTTTAGAGACAGAAAAGATCCATACGCACTAAGATGTAGGTTAGGTGGATAAATCAATGCACCAAACTTGGCAATACTACCTGCCAAATACCATGTTTCACAGGATGCATATCCGGCCCGGTGCATCTTATTTTGAAAATTAGGTAGAATCTAAAGGCTTAACTTCTTCAGTTCCACTTACTAACTTGACTGAAATAATCACGAGCTATGAGTTGGTAATAACATACACAGTTTTTCCTTTATAATCATTTTGCCTTCGGCGTAGACTAGAAAGGATGAGATTTAGATGACGTCATGCGCAGCAAGAGTTTAAAATATAGCTGCAAGATTTTCAACATGGATGTCGATTTTGACCCTTAATTTCCTAAAAATGAACCATTAAACAGATTATTTCAGTCAAGTTGGTAAGTGGAACCGAAGTAGTTAAGCCTTTACCTAATTTTCAAAATAAGATGCACCGAATATGGATCCTGTGAAATATGGAATTTGGCCGGTAGTTTTGCCAAGTTTGGTGCATTGATTTACCCACCTAACCTACACATTAGCGCATATAGACCTTTTCTTTCTCTAAAAAGAGGAGCCGACCCTACCCAAATCACAGGCTAACGAACGAAAGAGACAGAAAATTTGGTCTAATTTCACTTGAGCTTCTCAGGCATAGGGTCTAGTAGGGGTATTAAAGGTGACATGTTTTAAATAAGAAACATTGCAGTATGATGATTTTTTTCTTCAGAAAAAATTTCATGAAAACGACATGTTTTTATGTCACAACTGTCACCCTCAAAATCGCTGAAACATTGGTAGTAAAATTCTCACCAAAAAAAATTTGACGAACAAGTTTTAATGTTTAATAATTCTGTTGTACATTACTCTTAAATATAACGTACTTTTAATTTTCTAAAAATACATTTAAATTTTAGTAGATCGCTTCTAAACATTCAAACGCGTGAAAATGCTGTTTTGACCCAACTCGATGGAATGACCCATAATGCTTTGCATGGCATTATTTATTATTATACACATTACGCATGTATCCCCCATGGCCCTAGCTACTGTCCCTATATTTAGATGATGTTATTATTATACCAGGTAAATTCCCTCGCTCATGGCCGGGTGCATTTGATCAATTATTATGCAGGGTTGTTTAATTTAAGGATTCAAAGAAAATGTTGAAAACTGTGAACCTGAAAAGCACCCTTTTTTGTGGTTTTTGTGCGATTTGAGTCATGTTGCGAGTGACCCCCCCCCCCCCCCCCCCCCCCCGGGGGTGCTTCCTGTATTTTAACAAGAAGTTTTTCTGGTGTGATGCCTGCCCTTGTGAAATATCCACTGGCAGCCATTTTCTTGTGGGATCAAACACATTGGCCCGAATTCACAAAGCAAGGTTTGAGCTCAGACCAGGAAGCTGTAATGAATGGAGATCCCGTCCAAGAGGTCCCTTTGAAGCCATCCGTGGCACCGCGCGTCTTTTGTTTCCCCTACCGTAATCCCCTTAATCCCTCTCCGAGACCATACAGCTCCCTAGTGGCTCTAAGTCCTCCCGTTCCACCAACAGTCCAGGCCAGCGAGCACGGCGGCTTATGCGTTGCCGGCCCGTACTTGGGGTGAAAAGTGGTGATGAATTGACAACTTCTAACCATCGTCAAACAAATGCGCAAACATATAACACAATTTCATTTAGTTCTTTAGTGAGATAAACCTTTGGACTACCTTCCTAGCTATATACAAATTTCGGAAATTTTCGGAAAATGTCAATAATTAGATGAGAAAATCCTGATGATGAAAACCTTACATTCGCTCCAACTCACGATTTCCTTGGTCGATTTTGCTGGTTGAAATGGTTTCGTCTTCAGTAGAGTTATCCCAGCACGAAAAAAACATTTGATAACCAAAATGAAGTTTCATTGGTCATATGTCGGGAATTTTGTATTTTATATGTTATAGCTAAATACATCTTCACTGAACATGACCTAATTTGTCGGTGCCACGCATGTCTTCAAAGCTCGATGCCTGCATATTTTTTACGACCGAGTGAATAGAGAACTTCGGGAAGCAGACGGCGTTGCGTAACATTTCGTTATATTTGGAATACTAGAGGGAAACTGTACATTGATAAGGACAGCTGTAGATGGATTTGATGGCTGGAGAGGGTTACATTTCTTTTTGTTAAGCCAAGTTAATCTTGAATATATTTTCCTCGGGAAATTCTTTCGAGACGGAGTCTCCATTCATTACAGCTTCCTGCTCAGACCAAGGTTTGAGCTCAAACCTCCTTTTGTTCCGCCAAACCTCCTTTTGTTATTTACAAACCAGGTTTGTAAATAACAAAAGGAGGTTTGGCGGAACAAAAGGAGGTTTGAGCTCAAACCTTGGTCTGAGCTCAAACCTTGCTTTGTGAATTAAGGCCATTTTGTTTTCACTCAAACGTATGTGTATTATATGTGTATACTGTTGTTAGTGAAAACATATTCAAAACCGAGAGATCCAGTTAAAAAATAACACAAAATAAGAATCAAAAAATAAATAAATACACAAGACAGAATACAAAGACAAGATATAGCAAAGTACAGATTACAAATTTACATTCAAACCATAATTTGTATCTTTTGTTTCTTCCTATAGACAGTAGCTGCCTTTGTCAATATTCTCTTGTTAATGCCTTTTCATTTCACCAACCTAGCAACATGCAATGTGTGCAATTTGCACTATGACCTTGTAACAGGTGATTACAATGTTTGACATTGAATGAATTATAAAAAGGGAGTATTCTCAGAATTCCAGTCAATATCAATGGTCTATTACGCAGGAGCCTTGTTAGCATACCATGGGTGATTTATGCAAATTCAGCTATCACATGGCATGAACAGGTGAATGGAATAGGCCAGTTAATCATTCTCTCATTTAAGTACATGAATGAGACAGACCAGTGCTTCTAAGTCATTTTGCCTGTTTAATGCTGTTGATTGGCACAATGGAACACTTTTTAAGAGGATGTGCTCCAAAGCTTGACAAGCCTGGGTGAATATCCTCACATTCAAATGTGTAATTGAAATGTTCGGATGCTTGCATATATCTATGCGCTCTTCCATGATTTGAACAGAACATTTTTTAGTTGGGCGTATACTTAGACCATCTCTCTAAGCATACTGGTAAAGGGCTGTGGCTTGTTGCATTGATGATGCATACTCATTCAGTCAAGTTTCGGCTACATCTTATACAACCTGTGCTTTAAGCATTGTGGAGGAGTGCAAACACAGATGTATTTAGAATTAGGAAGTGGATTTAAATGGCAAGTCCATCCTAGTGTAGTTTATAACCTACAACAGATAACAAGGATGTGATTTAGGCTACTATTTAGAGCAGGTAATTTCGTTTTCTGTTAGCAGATTATCATAATTTTTGAAACGCAACATTCTAGCATTGTACATTGATGATTACTTTTATTTTATTACAGCTATATGATAAGTTGACATCTCTCTGTGATTTATTTTTGGCGTCTTTCCTGTATCAGATTAGAGCCTGGAAGCTTTGAGCTGAGCCTGAATGGGAGGGACCCAATCAACGGATCCCCAGATGATCTTCTAGAGACCTTTGGCATCGTGTCAGGTGACCTGATCAAAGTACTTGTCCCAAGCGAACTAGACCCAACATCCAACCAGAATGGGGCGATGTCTAGCAACGGTACAGGAGCCAATCCAAGAGGGACACCACGCCCATATGCCTGCATCAATGGGAGCCTTGTCACTACCGGTGAATGCACCCCATCAGAGAGGAGACCGGAGCCTAGGGGTGCGGTATCTGAAGAGGAGAATGGTAACCATGCCAATCCAGAGGATGAGATGAGTACAGAGGAAAAAGAAGCCAGGGAACAACTAGCTAAACTTGAAAGTGAAGCAGAAATGGGAGAAAAGATCTCGGAACCCATGCTCTGTAGGTAAGGGAAGAAAGGAAAAATTAAACACTGATATTGAATGTGCTGTAAATGGGCACAAATTTTACTCTAGACACCATGCTTGATGCACAAATAAATACCAATTCATTGTTTAATTCTGCAAAACTCAAATTTGTATTATGAACTAGGTTAAGAATGTTCATAACCTTATGTTTGAATGTGCATGTATATGTTATTCAAAGAGGTTGCATTTATTTTGGGATTTTTTTAATTTTTATTTATTTTTGCCTTTGAATATTTCCTCTTTGATTTCCATGTAAGTCCCTACATTATGTGGACCCTTCATAATCACTTTCTCTTTGAAATTCTCTTTGGTACTATCCATGTCTTTGCCTCCAGAGATGCAGAAGGTGACAAGATTCCCTTGCGTTTGAAGGAGCTATGTGAGGAGATCCAACCAGAGAACTCTGGTGATGCCTTGTGCCTAGTGCTTCATGTGCTCATGGTTGAAACTGGCTTTGCTGCCCAGGTAATAAAAAAAGTTGCCTTGAGATTTTGTCTGTGCTATAGATGACCAATGAAGTACTTCATTGTGTCACTAGAGCAATATGCTACGAATATGTTTTTTTTTATCAGAATAGAAGGAGTAAAAGGGATTTGCAAAAAGATAATAATTTAAAAGTGGGGGTTATGTCAGTCCTTTTTTGTACAGTTGCTTGTAGAGTTTCCTGCATTAAGATACTTTTAAACAAGGCAATTCTATTTTTATATGTCATCCTTCAATATTTTTAACCAGACCTGCCTGGATTTTGATTTACACCTCAAAGCATGTAATAGAAGCCTGTACAACAAGAATGTAAAATGAAAATTATCTCGTAGTCTGTTGAATGTCTCCAATTCATTGATTTTTAGAACATTAGAGCAAATCGTATCAAATGCCTTTCTGACTGTTATGTATATAGAATAACATAATAGACATGCCAGGTGTTATGCACATACCAATGTAATGCACATACCAGCCAGTGACAATAGATGGATACCTGAATAGCATACCATTGCCACTATAGGAACAATGTCACTGCTATGAGCTTCCAAGTCACTTCACTACTAGCAGCCAAGTAGAAAGGACACTCCCTTAACTCTCAGGTAAAGCATTTATGTTATAGTGTATCAGAGATACAGCTCTGACATACTTCTGTGTCTCTTCTGCTCCGTTAATAGCAAGCCACAGGTTCTTCCAGCACAGATAAACCATCATCTACACTCATGGAAGGCACAGAGACAAGTGTGGAAGAGAACAAAGTCCTTGACCCAGACCCATTATCCACCTTGCCCCATGGTTGGAAGACAGGGACATCATATAAGCTGCCATATCAACATGCAGAGTGTAGAGGGGCGGAGTGTACATTAGCTGGTGTTTCAATGGGAAAAGCGCTTCTAATTCATGGTAATAAAGGAGAGGTGGGGAGGGGGACAGTGAGGGGGATGGGACTTATGCAGTGACTTTCTTTGAGAGACTAGTTTGCAGTGGGTGACCTAACATGTGCTCTGGCAACAATCACTATGGTTTTATTTAGTCAAAGATAAGGTTTAGCGTTATGGCTGTAATTGGGTTTTAAGGTAGGGTTAGTTTTAGTTTTCAGAGTATGGTTAGGGTTGGGTCCAGGGTTGAAATTAGATTGGTTATTGTAGGACAGACCATGGAGCATTAGTCACAGGAGCATCCGTTGCTCACGCATGTGTGTGTGTGTGTGTAATTGGGTTTTTATAGACGTGTATCAATCAGATATGATTATTCACGTCCGAGGACCGACTTTTAACGTCACCATCCAAAAGACGTGACTCAGTTTCAAACCTGCATCCTTGGCTGAATCAGTTTATAACTTCCATTGTTAGCTGGATTACAGGCGTACGCCACAATGCCCCGTCCTAATCTTATGGAATAGCCTTCCTTGAAGACATCACAAAGTGTATAGCTCCAATTCCTTTAAAATCATGTGCAAACGCTTCCGTTTGATTCTTAATTACTTTTACATGCGCCTTGAGCACTCCACAGAGTGGATTTGGCGCTATATAAGTTACATTTATTATCATTATTGTACATTCTCTCCATACGGCAGGTCTAATTGGGAAAAACATTCATGCTACTATGCAGCTAAAACCAGCCATGTATGCTTCGCTTTTGGATGGTATGTCTCAAGTTTCCTTTACCAGTCTTGCCTATTTGTCCAGGAACTTCAAAGACACCATAGCTTACCCTATGCTGGCTGCTATGAGAGCAGGTAAGATAACATTTTACAATAATTCGCAGTGATTTGTAACAATTCTTTTGTGATCTATGATTTTTAGGGAAACTTCAGGAGAATTGTATTATATAATGGCAGCCCTAATGTGATATGAGCCAAGAACTGCCAATTGCCCCCCAAAAAGGACTACACTTGTTTAGCTTACTATTGGCAGTCCATCGTTAACGATGACTTGATAAAACCCTTTAGTGCTTCCTTGCATTTGCTATGGAAAGTATAGCAAATAAACACAAATGAGCCATATTTTTTTTCCATACATGAAATTATGTATTCAGACATATATTTGTTGCTTTGAGCTCTGCATTTTTCAAGCATTTTAGAGATAGTTGAACTTTATTTTTTTACAATTTATTTTTCTTACTTTTGTCTATGAAATACAGATAATTTGTGATATATACAGAGAAGTGTATTCAGCATAAAAAATGTAACATGCTTCTACCAACTAAGTACATGTTGGCAAGCTTTCATCCACTTTTGTGGCCTTTCTCAAGTAAAATGATTCTTCACTCAGCCTGAATTACATTTTTAATGTTCATGTGCAGATTTCTATTAAAAAAGTAACCTTATGATTAAATTGATTTGAAACTGAACCACCTCTTCTGTTCTTTCAGAACTTGGTCTTCCTCCTTTGCATGGCCTTCCAGCTCTCTTTCCAGAAATACAAGTATGTAGTAAACTCTTATTCATCCCTTCTCTGTAGATTTGTTCAACCGGACCATAAATGCGTAAAAACACCTAGTTGACTCTATAATACTATGCCCCCTTTTTGTAAAATCGATTTCTAGTCCTATCTTAACCAATGGTTGCCAGACTTCTAGGCAAATCAGGTGTTTTTCCCCACAATAATAGTACATTAAACTGACATTATAAACATCTTTTATTCAGAAATCAATCTTGTTTTATTTGTGGGACAAATAGATTTAATTTAATGTGTTTTGGGTTTACAGCTGAAGATCTTAAGTTTTCTGGATCTCCCTGAGCTGGTCACAATGTCAACCTCGTGTCAACATTTCCATAGTCTAATCAGTGACCCTTCCCTCTGGAGGCAGCTCCTGCTAAGAGACTTTGGAGGCAAAGGCACAGACAGGCACTGCAATTGGAAAAATGTATGTGAAGGTTAGATCATGATGGTAGTACGGGTGAAACACTCTGGAATCACATGCTTTACAGTCAATATTATATCCTATTAGATTTGAGTAAAATTATGAAAGGGTCTTTGCTCATGGTGTAACATACCATGCTAGTGAGTTTTGTAATTCTAAAGATCTCAGACAGTGGTCTTTGAATTTTTTTTGAAGGAAAATTGACATAGACTTCATAGACTACCTTGTTTTCTTCAATGAATATGAGAAAAATTATATGAATGGTTTAGATTATTATTCTGCTTGGGTCTAATTTCATCCTATGTATTAACTTTACTTCTCATCTAGCCTTTCTCTCCTTCAATTTTCCTTCCTCTTCCTCTCTGTCTCTCTTTCTCTCTATCTCCGTCTCTCGTTTATATCTGACCCAGATGTTTCTTGTTGTACATGCAACAGTATACAATGCAATTTATACATCGCAATGGGTTCAAATTCACAAGATCTTTAAATAGATCTTTAATCTGATCCCCACTCAATTTATGTTACTTGTGCTGTCAACTACTGATTTCACTATGAAATATCTCTCCCATAAAGCTTCCAAACACTTGATACAATTTATCATTGAATTGCAGGTGTACAAAGAGAGATATCGCTTGAAGAAGGTGAGGGAACAGCTCAGAAATCGCATCCAGAATTCTTTCTACCCCCCTGGTCGACGCCCCTTTGCCTTTGTACCTCCAGTACCACTCCCTCTACCAGGCATCTATCCCCCTGGCTACAGGTAAGCATGTGCTTCTTGACTGTCCTCTTTGGTATGTTTTTTCTTTGGTGAAGGCCTCTTTGCCGCTACCTATACCCCACTCCCTAATGATATAGAAATGTTTGCTATATTGCTATCCATTAGTTAATGCTCATTTGCCTTTTTACCTCGTATCTCAACCTCTACATATATGTCTTCAAGAGCTAAGGGAAATACATGCATAGCATCAAAGTTACACTCAATTAAATTTCTTGTTCATGGCCCACTTAGTAAAATTTGATGTAGAATCAACTTCATAGAGATACTATGATATGTAAAAGAAATTATTTTTTTCATTTGTGATAAATCTGTTCCAAGGCTGTGTCAATCACTCTTTATGAAACGTTGGAGTAAATATTGCTGGACGGGGAACTTAAAAAGCTAATATTTCTGGTTTTTGTTATTTTAATTTTTACAACCATAGTTCGCTTCCAGTATATTGTATCAGTATTGGATATTGCTCTTTCTTATATCTTTTACAGAGGAGGTGACTATGACATCGACCCATTTCGTTCAGGTGGTGCTCTTCCAGGTTATCCACCCTCAGGTAAGCTTAACATCTAACAGTGAGTTCAAACTTGAGAATAACATTTCCAAGGTTTGGTAATGGTAAAATTGAGTTCTGGTTATGCAATTGTGGAAGAAACTGTCAAGAAAAGTTTTACTCATATATCGATATATACCGAGAGGTTTTCAAATGATCAAAGAGAAAATAAGTGACTCAATGTTGATAAAAACCACATGCACTGCATACAGAAATGCACATATGGGACTACACATACATGTGATGTGGCATGAAGTTTGGTCCAAACTCTTATGAGGGCATTAAGCGCTTAATAGATATAGTGAGTGATTTCAAGTTGGGTGTTTAAGGCTGGTGTTAGTGTTTAATAAACACTAACACCAGCCTAAACACCAAAATGAAAATCAGCTGGTGTTAAGGCTTTGACCTCTGAATATCGTCAACTTCCGGTAGCTAGTGTTATCGATTTTGCAAAATTGTCGTCTGCTGAACTGACCTTTGTGGCTGGTGTTAATATTTTACGTACAAATGTTGATTTCCAGTTCGGTGTTAGTGTTGTACCGCACAACAGTCAACGCACGAACGACGCCAATTTATTGTCTGACGATCAAATAAAAATATGTGAAACGGGTAATTTATATTATTCTTTTGTGTAAAATGAGTTCATTTATAAGACCAGAGAAATAGGTGTAAATTATTCTGTACTTTTCATGATATTTTCAGTTTTTATGTACTATATTTAAATCATCGTCGTGAAATCTAGTATGTGGTGACGTCACAGTTGGTGTTAAGCTATCGATTTTGATATCGGTATCGGGCTCTTAATTTCATCAGCAAATCTTTCGCTCAATTTAAGAGCTCTTGACTGCTCTAAACACTAACACTAACACCCAACTTGAAATCACTCAGTGTATTGTTATTATTATTTAAAATGCAATCCTTGCTAGGTGACATTTCTGCTATGATATTCTTCAAAAGTGACTTGTAAAGAATGAGAAAACTAATAATTTATTTTTCATCTTTACTAAAATTTGACTCTTTCTTCAATTGCTGGAATGATTTGACTGGATAACAAGTTCAAGGAAAAAAAAAGTATCTTAGAAAGAGAAATACTAATGATACTAATTTTGTCTCCCTAATGAAATTGATTTTGACCATATAATGTCAAACTGCAAACAAATGTTTTGTTCCTCCCAATCGCTACAATCTTGTTTTCTATGATTTAGACTGAAACGAGACTTTTAAAATGTTTTGAGTATATAGAACAATTTTGTTCGGTTGAAAAAAGTTTATTGTGGTAGGCCACGTTTTTTTTTATAGTGGGTAGAGAGTTAATTTGTGAAATTATTTCTTGGAAGAATATATATATATATATATTATATAAGGATTATTATGAACAAAATATGAAGAAATAAAAGGGCAGTGGATGTATAGGAACATTCCCAATTGTGATGTTTTCAAGGGAATGATAAGATGTAATAGCATTTGATTTCTTGGTTACTACTTGTATCGTCCATCATTTTGTCTTCATTTCATCCCACTCCAGTCTTCCAGCCTATCCCAGGCCCTCGTCACGACCCCATCTTCCCCAACCCAGATGCAAACCTCAGACCTGGTCACGGTGGAGGACTCGTAGACCTTGAGACGGGGAGACCACACCCTTACGCCCCTCAGCCACCTCGGGGATTCCCCGGGATGCCCGGGAGGAGGACTGATGGTCGATTCCCCGGTGGTGCAGGTGGGATGAGAACCTTCTTCAGGTGATGAGGAGCAGGCATCTCCATGGCAACGTTGAGATGGAAGCATCATTACAAGGTGGTGGAAGGCATGAGCTATCGTGACACGCCTTCAAGAAGCATCGATCATGGGTAAATTGATGTAAAGATCAATAGAAGCGTGTTATCAACTCAATGTAGTTTCTGGAGGTGATGATAACTATAAATTGATTATCGTCTATGTTCTGAAGTGAATTATGAAGGCGGGAGAGTATTACAGTAATCATTTCATGCTTTATCTGACATGTTGCTTCTGTTTTGAACATGATATTGAGATAGAATATATGTGGATTTATATGCTTGACATACCATTCGTCCAGTGAATGAGTGTCAGAATTCAAACCATAAACTACAGGGTTTTGATTGGAGCAATTGTTGCAGGAGTGAATGTTGGATTACCTGAATATCAATGGATAAATTAATTCTTTATAAAAGAATAGGTCTTGGGTAGAAGTGCACTGTGTCAAAAGATTGTGCATAAATGAGACCTCATTTCTTACTAAATAATTTTCAAGGCTAAAATTCTTTTCAACAGCCTCCATGAATTTATGATGCACATGTTCTTGTCATTTATACAAAAAAATACTCTAAAAACACTTTACTGTACCTTCGCTCCACAGTATCCCGCCTTTCCGAAAAGGTCGAGGTTCCTTCTTTTTACAAATTCAACAATTTGGAGCTGCTCCTTCCTGTAATTCAGCTGCCTTTTTCTTGGTTGTTTCTTGACAAAAGAATATGAACAAAAAGATGTGTAGATCTATATCAACTAAGTTTTAAAAATCAAACAAAACACAAAAGTTTACATTATTTAATACAAACTGATTATTTTTTTATCATAGAGGATTTATAAATTCTTTTCTTGTTCTAACATCATATTAATTCCAACATGATATACCATTTACTCAAAAAGGCTCGGTTGTTTATTCATCTTTATTCAAGAAAGTACATATAACATAGTAATAAAGTTGTTACATAAAACCCTGTTACGAGATTTGAATTACATTGGATGCATCTCATGCAGGGTTAAACAACTACAATACACAATAACAAAACAGAAAAGAGAACATCATAAAGTCAATAATTCAATAACAAAAAAACAAAAAAAAACATATTATTTTCTTAGTTAGGAATACCTCACTATACATTTATATACCGTGGTCATATAACTAAAAATGCAGCAATGTGTAAAGAAAAATACATGGATTAAGTGAGAGCACTTTAATAAGTCAAGGTTTTATACTAAAATCAAAATGGAGAATACATGGCGAGCAACCACCATCTTGAATTGCATGTCATTAGGTCTAAGTTATAATCGACTTACATTGCATGATGTAGTATATCTAAGATGATATTACTCTTATTGGATTCATATTTATAGTAAATATTACCTTATCTGCATTTTGGGCAATATATTAATTTCAACTAGATCTAGACTATACTTTTAAAGTCTTGAATCGATTAAAAAAGAGATATATTAATCAACTATAAAATATAGATTATATTTAGTATATCTCATTTTCCTTTGTTCACCATTCAAGAATGTATCTTAACTAGATCTAGACTATACTTTTAAAGTCTTGAATCGATTAAAAAAGAGATATATTAATCAACTATAAAATATAGATTATATTTAGTATATCTCATTTTCCTTTGTTCACCATTCAAGAATGTATCTTAGCATGATTGGGTGTCTTTTCACTGGGTATTGTCCTATTTGTGTTAACATGCGGATTAAGAGAATAGCATTTCTCTGCTCTACAGTTTACACATCCTTGCGTCCTCCAAGAATTTCACTCTCTGACCAGAGATGCCAACTAGTACGGATTTCCCGTAATTTCTACGGGAAATCGGCCGATTACGGGCGGTACGATTTTCATACCATGAATTCCGGATTTTGCCGATTTTGCCGATTTTCAAAATTAGCACTTTAAGGTTTAGCACGTTTAAGGTTTAGTACTTTTGACTATTGCAGCGCAGCCATCCTTGAATCCATGCATAGAAATCCCACAGGGCTTCCGATTGGACAATTTGTTATCTAGCACACCCCTTTCAGTGCATACATGTGCATACAACATGTGCTTCGCGAGCGGGGGCCGGGTGAAATACCTCTCTTGGCCGCGCCGCTACCGCCCGCCCATGCCCAGCGCCAGGCCTCGCTACGCTAGCGCCGTGTACACTGTCGGATTTCTCACAGGCTGTCACAGCGTTCGTCGATTTTCGTCGACAATCTGAACTCATGTTGGTTGGATTTAGATATCAATCATCATGTCTTCCACAACTAAGAAGCGTGGCAAGAAGTTACAGACTTTTAAAGAAGAATACAGTAAGAAATGGAAATGCATCGTGTAACACCAACTAATGAACAGGTAGACTATGTTACTTTTATTTAACTTGTTGTGCTATCGCGCTTGGCTGCGGGAGCTGCGCTTGCCAGCGTGCAGAAAAATTTGCGTCGCGCAGAAAATTACGGATTTTGTCTCCAAATTACGGATTTTTAGCCTTATGATTACGGATTTGTGCTCTGAAAGGTTGGCATCCCTGTCTGACTGGACATAAAATGGCTAAATAAGACCTACTGTAAGATTGTTGGTAAATGACGGGCCTTTGGATTGATGCTGCCTCTTGGACAATTCCTTGCCCTTGAGCCTGTTGACGGATTGACACCGGCAAAACACCTGCAGATACGGTCATGAATAATAAGTATAATTATTAGCTTAATTTCTTGCGAACATATAATAGAATATAGAGATGGAGTAAAAGGGTAAAGCCTAAGAAGGCCACGATACCAGTAAGACTAAGAGGCCAAGCTCCCACCAGTTTATTAAGAAATATACATAATTAAACAAACCAAACAAATTTTTCATCAAAATTAGACCATAGATTAAAGAAATTTAAATCTTTGCATTTGTGGAAAAAATGGTTACCTGTACCAATCACAATTCAAAGTGCATATGA
Organism: Strongylocentrotus purpuratus; assembly: GCF_000002235.5. Taxonomy (NCBI): domain Eukaryota; kingdom Metazoa; phylum Echinodermata; class Echinoidea; order Camarodonta; family Strongylocentrotidae; genus Strongylocentrotus; species Strongylocentrotus purpuratus. The sequence continues at coordinate 57,062,164 of NW_022145612.1, forward strand.
GCCAAATTTTAAAGACAAAACCAATGATGCTCTATCCATACACACCAAGTCCAGCTTTGGTACCAGGTAAAAATGTCAGAGGTAATCCCGTGTTGGCGAAATGAATCAAATATATGCACCTTGTACGTTGAAATCCCCCTTGTGACCTAACATTAGATCTAGTCGTAGTCTATGCATCAAACTTACAGTTAAAATCCAGGATATGAAGATAAGAAACCGCCTTTAGCCTACACCACTTCATCAACGTTCAAACTTCAATTAAGTGAGATCTTGCAGCACTTCAGTTCTGCTTTGTCAACACTCCTGCAGGCTGCACTGGAATATGCCAGTTCATAGTTGCAGTCTGAGAATATATGAGCGGATAAAGGTCATTAAAGACCAAATTTTGAAATACACAGAGACAAAATACTGACAGGTGCCTGCCTCTTTGGCGTCTTTGGTTGACGGATCACTGGTCGCTGCCTTCGGACTATAAAAGTTTCATTTTTGTTTTAGAGAGAGAGAAAAAAAAAAGCAAGAGATACTTACTCAGCGATTGAATCTTGGATTTATGATGGCAGCGCTTGCAAGAGAACAGCACCTCCATTCCAACAGCAAGATTTCCGAGGCGTTTCTCTCTACTCCGGTCAACGGTCTCCTTCACCCCCCTCCACTTGTTCACGATCCACTCGATAGATACTCGATAGAATAGAAAGTATTGGAAGAAATACCATACTCTAGGATGCATAATTTCAGCATTCCGGCCATGACAAAAAATCACCGCCCTTACCGAGGGCGTATTCACTCAAGCATTCACTATAGCATGGCCTATAGCATATAACCATTATATTCACCTGTACTTCATTTCATACAAAACGCAAAGGCCTTTCCCATAAAAAAATCTAAGACAACAAATCAAGCACTGAAAGCAAATTTAAATACAAATTAATGGTTAAAATAATAGTACCATGGATAATGATATGTATCATCGTAATGAAAGGAGCATCGGCATATTAGTTTCCAGATCACTTATGCTTGAAAAAAACCTTTGTAGCTCGCGAAATCAATATTGTTCAATAAAAATACCAATGCAACCAGTTCTTTTTTAAAACAAAAACAAAATGTTTACTGCTTGTCGTGTCGCCATCGTCTGTTCTATTCTGTGAGTTAATTGCTGTCACGCATTCCTTCCATATTGCTGCATTGTTTCCCCCTTCTGATGGGCAGATATCAAAGACGGCCTCCTTGATGGCCTTGATGAGTAGCAGGGCCATTGCAGATCCTTTCCTCCCCGTGACATTGCTGCCCACTCGCTCGCGCTCGAGGAATAGCATACCCGTTAGGCGCCTTGAGACTTCTCGATGACAGGGGGCGAATCTTAGCACCTGGGACTTCGCCTCGTCGATTAGCTCAACACGTCCTTCTTCGGTCACGAGCGTGCCTATGTTATCTGTTTCTGTGTGCGCCACGGTTGGTGCTGTCTGTGTAAAGTTCTCCTTCCACCTACGCAGGCCACGTAGTTCTGCTTCCATCCTGTCTAGATGGGCCTCCTGCGCAAGAAACCTTGTTTGTGATATGGTGATGATGTCAGGCTCTCCGTCGTCGGGTTCGCTTCTTGAACTAACGTCCATTGCTTTGTCACCTAGTGATGGTTCTTCTCCTGGTTCCTTGGGTGCTGTTGGGATCTCCTGCCATTTCGCTCAGCTCTCTGATGAGCGGTGCTATGTCGAAGCCTTGATTTATCATGCTGGTTGATGAGCTGGTACACATCACAAAGTCATGGAACATATTCATAACTCCTGCAAAGTTCTACAGAAGTTGGTGTTAGCTGCAAAACGGACATAGTAATAATGATAATACATCATGGTTTTATTATGTCAAAGGCCTTGGAAAAGTCCAGGAAAATACCAACCATATGAGAGGATTTGTCAATAGCATGAGCTATTTTCTCCCCAAAAGATAATAAAGCAGGAACGGTACTATGCTTTTCCCTAAAACCAAATTGAAAATTAGAGAACACATTATATTTTAGGAAGGCAACTGTTCTAATATATATGATTTTCTCCAAGATCTTTGAGAAAGAAGATAACAAGGCGATCGGTCGATAGTTGTTTACATTTAGTTTTCCCCCTTTTTTAAATAAAGGAATAACTTTGGCGATTTTCATATAGAGTTGGGAATTTGCCTGTGTAACAAAGACAAATTAAATATATGAACCAGGGGATCTATGACTACTAACAATGGAATAATGGCTTTAAGGATAACATTATTGATATCATCGTAGCCAGAACTTTTCTTGTCTGGGTTTGAAACAAAGTCACCTTAGATCTGCTATTACTACGTTCATAGTGAAACTCGTCGGAGGGTGTCCTTGCTCTCGATATGCCTTCAGGTTGTGGGTATTCACTTGGGCATTCAAGGCAAAGCCGGACTCATCTCCAATGAGGAAGTCATCCAGGAAGCGGGCAGGTCTTTGAAGCAGCCACTGACAAAACCTTAAGCGACGCACAGTATTGTGCAGCGGTTTGTAGTTAAACCTGTGAGAAAGTGTATATTATAATGTCATCATTGTTACGACTTTGAAATCATGAGCATTATACAAACAATTGTTGAAGATTCAGTTGATTGCCACTGGCCCAATGCTGAGCGATGTGCTTCCGACGGTGAACGGATAACCCGTGGCGGCCCATGAAAGCAGTAAGCCCATGAAGCACTTGCTTTAAAGTCAGCAATGCCGGCTTCTCTCGCCTTCAACCTCGAGATGACAAGACGCCATGTGGGTCGCCTCCAGTTCGGGTCACTTCGCTGTCTTCCCTGTCGGAAACTCTTCTGTGCGAGACATCTCTCCTATCTTTGCCTTGATACCTTTGTTCCCTGCACAGATAAACTTGAATAAAACACTGTCAAAGCTTTGGTCTTGGGCATCTCCTCCAGTCTTGGCTGCGCAGAGCGCCATCGTCGAATGTTGGACTCCGAGACATCAAACCTCCTTCCAGCCTCTCGGTTCCCATGATCCTCTGCATAATTGAAGACGAAAATCTTGAATGATGAAATAATCTTGATCCTTGACACATGTTACTGGGATTGAGGGTAGGGGAGACTTCTGTTTAATTGTGTGACCCAAGCCAGACTGCTGGCAGAGCTGGCATGTGGTGACATATTAGTTGATGTCTGCTGTCATGCCCTTCCAGTAGTAGTTTTTGGTGGTTTTGGACCATGTCCGGTTGCTTCCAAAGTACCCTTTATGAATATGAATAATATATATATATTGATCACAAAAATTGGTAGCTTTAATCAAATAATACAACAAAAATTTTCCTGGTTAATCACTCGGGTCTTATATCCCCTTTAGCCGTTTGATTAGAGATGGGGTGACTCGTTTTGCTTTCAGCACAACGCCAAAATCACTCTGTTTAAAAGAAAATCTAAATTCAGGTTCTGGTTGAAAAAGGCTGGCGAAAGAATCCGTTCTTCTACTTAATGTAAAAATAGGTTAACTGGATGTTTAACGTGATTAACAAAGCCTCTTAACAATCCCACTTCCACTACCCCCTGGAGTGGGTGGGCTCCTAAATAGAGCGCCAATTCCCTTTCCCCTGCCCTCCATAGTGAGAACACCTCTCATTGGAACCCCTCTGGCTCCGGCTGGGGCAAGGGAGACTCCTCCAGCAGCTGAGATGAATCCCTCGTCCCAGCTCGGAGCTTGCTTTTCAATCTTCTTTAGCTTGCGTAGCCAAGTACGCTTACGGTGCCCTGGGGGTCGGGGTGGCCCCATTCTCATCCTTAAAGGATCTGGGGTCTTGGCTACTTCTCCTTCGCCTTCGCCTTCAAAGGCCCCGCCAGGCGTGGACCTCCAAACTCTCTTCCAAACTCTCTTCCATGGCATCAGGGTCCATAAATGCAAAGAAGAACGAAAATGGGTTACCTACACTTACAAAAAGGACAGAAATACTTATCAATGCTCATTCCCTCTACAGGGGAAACACCAACACACTCACCATGGAACCATTCGTCGCACCCATCACACTGAATCATAAGGGAACCATCGTCAGGCATCCAGCAATAGCAGTATTTTTCCTTTTTCCAGTTGGATTAGGAAGTTCACTTAGATAAGAGCATTTCTTCTACTGATCATGGTTTAGGGTCAGGGCCTTGTTTCGGTATACGTAGATGTACCACAAAACATTGTGGAGGAAACATGTTTACTTTGTTTGCGCTGTGCCTGATATTCATCAGGATGCTTCCTCTTCATGTGATCAGTGATTTTCGTCAACTTCCTTGCGGAGCACAGGTTGCAATCTGCTCCCTTCCTGGTGGATGTTGTTGTCCTTCTTTGGACTGGAACTCTTCACACAAAAGAAAATAAATCAAATATTTTTTTGTTTATACATGTATATCTTCTTGTACAATTCCCTTTCCATACCTGCCTTCTTTATATTAAATTATTAAATTGCAATAACAGAAAAGGAAATCGTTATTTTTAAAAGGGCAAATTAATTCTCTCTTTAAACAAGGAGTGCCAGAAATTTTATTTCATTTAAATTCAATCAAATAATAAGACCTCCATACTAAACATGCTCTTGCGCTTTGCAAAACATAAAGTGACCCGGTTTCCAGGATATACTCCTTTTAGATTGAAAATCATACATTAAGCCACAAAATATTCTGTATTGTCATTCTTTTCAAGTGGATACAGTTACAGATATTTTATTCCATAACATATTTGTAGAACCTAACCTGCTCAAGAGACCACCACATACATGTACAAAGCTGATCACATGAAACATAATAGCAGTATAACTTACTTTCCTCTTGTCTTGCATATTAACTAACTTCCACCGCTCTTCCCCATGGAGATTGTGTTGCCTCTCCAAGTGCTTGGACATGTCCCTCGTTTGTGCTTGATTCTGTTTGACCTGCCTGAAATAATAATGAACAATTGAAGGCACTGAGTAACAATGTTTTGTGATCAAAATATAATATATTTACTTCCAACAGTTTACTCTACAAGAATGTGTGCTCTTTGTTAATGCCAATGGTATCCAGTCTTTCCCACCATTAATTACATTTTCAAATCAATCAATTCATATCATCCGATTATCAAACAAAACAAAAACAATACAATAATATGTGATTAGAAAAGTTTTAAAAAATGGTAATGATTGGAAGAAAACACAACTTAATAAGAATCTCAAGTGCGGACTGACATTTAAGATTGTAAAATCTTGGCTGTGCTGGTCCTTTCAAGAAGGAAAGCAATAAGAAAGAAAAAGAAAGAATAAAACAAAAACATTGGAAATGTCCTCAGATAAAGATGTCATCATGAATTTTATTTTTATTTTATGGAAAGAGGTACAATGTACCACATTGAAAACAAAGATTTTTGTTAGTTATTTTGACTAACATAACATGGTACATCTGTTTTCAGAAATTTTTTGAACAAGATGAGATTTTTATTTTTCATGAACATTGGTCAGGGGTTGTCTCCTTCTCTTCAAGCTCTGGCCATCTTGCTTAGCCACTCATCGCCCTCTGTTTGCTTGGTATAGCCTTGCTCTGTTGCTATTTATAAACGTTCTTCTCATCTAGGTCCTGGTTCCTCCATGCAGCCCTGTTGCCAAACTCCTCTGCATACAAGCAGACAGAGAGTTTGAATGACGCGATGTGTAAGAGTTACACATGATGCTCTTGAACCACAGCAACGGACAGTACCAATGATCTTCTTGGTCGGACCGGCGCATGGCATACGGCTTTCATTAATTACCCACAAGGAGTCGACACAATCATTGTCCCTAAGGCTATGAAAGAAATCTTTTTAACTGTGTATACCCCCTTATAGAACCAACATCAGGTCAAGTCAACAAATCTCTCTACATGCCATTAACAAACAATAATTCAAGATCATACAAAAGGTATTGTACTGCATAAAAAAACATTAGGAACATGTGGATATGAGAAGAAATTAATGAATACCAGGCAAAAGTAAAGCACAGAAAGGGAAGGAAGAAGTAAAGGAGAATTGGGGAGCAGGAAACTAAAGAGAAAAGCGAGCTGGTTATACTGTTGGTAGAGATGTTAGAGCCGCTGATGAAGATGGTGCAGCATGCCCATGACATCTCCAAAGATCGGCTGCTGATGGGTGCAACATCGGATCGCCAAGGTGGTAAAGTAAAGTGCTTCTCACCGATAGCCGTCACTGTATGGAGAATCCAGAGTCCTTGGTGGTTGTCCGTTGATGCTCCTTGCTGTGATGATTCTTCGATGCTGTAGCTCTATACTTGGTGTCTGTTCTCTGGTTTTCTGCAATGGCGGCGGGATGAAACCTGCTTATATAGGGGCGCACGCATGTACGTGCGATCGAGTATGGAAAGCCATCCAACACACGCACATGCGTGCGGTCCATATTGATAATTCCCCATATTTCTCCCAACTAAATAGACTAAATTATACTATATATTTATCATGTTCCAGATTAAAGGGTCCCATTAACAAAACGCAATCATAAACCTCTACAGCACTAAAAGATCACATAACTTTCACAAACAGATCGCCTGTCTGCATTTAACTATCCAGACATTTATGATTGGAAATCAAAATTCCACTTTTCATTTTCCTAACTGATTTTGTAACATTACAGTCTGTTGGGAAAAAGGAATATAGATCATAGATCTTGATAGCACGTAGGGCCATGCATCTCAGATCCATGAATTAAACAATACTATACTTGTATTATACCTTTTACATTATCTATATGTCTAATGTATCAATATTACTCAATACTACTTGTATTATGTATTCATGTATAATGTATTGATATATTAATCAATAATTAAGCAATAATAGCTAGTTCTTATATAGCTCTCTTCAGGACTTACTGACTTGCTTATTTTAACATAACTAACTTAATATATAAATCAATAATAAAGCAATAATAGCTAGTTCTTATATAGCTCTTTTCAGGATTTACTGACTTGCTTATTTAACTTAACTAACTTATATTATTCATTTATATCCCAAATCATTTATCCGCAGATATCCCAATCCCAATCCCAAATCTAGAGAGGGATCCGAGATACTCGAACCTAATCCCCCCTAGTGGGAAAGGAAAAGCTGCGGAAAAAAGGGAAATAAATGAGCTTACCTAGCCAAACATGCCATACAGCGCTTGCCCATTTATTACAGTCTGTCTCATCAGGTCGGCTAGGAGCAGCCCCCGCAGATCTGCGACTATCGCCCCCACATCACCCAGGAAGTCTGGTGAATTATCACCCATTCCTGGATGAGGGGGGAGATAGGGAGAATCGGTCTCCAAGACCACACGATCTGCTGCAACCGCCCGTAACCCCCTGACCTGTGATGCAGTGAAATGCTGGGTCAACCCCGTAAAGCCAAAATAGCAATGGGGGAAGGCTATGGCCCAGGCTTTCACCTGAACTTCATCTGAGTTAAAACAGTGTAGATTGATCCGCTGAAGGGGGGAGCATTGTCTTGTGAGTAGCCTCCGGCTCAACCTGTGCACCGCATAGTTTGTGTCTGCGTGTGCCCCCCCTCGTAAGTGCAAGATGAGGACCCTCCCCTGGGTGCCCTAACGTAGGAGGCGAAGGAACATCATCACCTGGTCAGGCCACTGTTGGGAAGGGACAGAGAAGTCGAAAGAAAACTGTCTTTAAACCACTACTCCACGGAAAAAAAACACCTAAAAATACGACCTACAATAATTAAAAGCAGAAATAACAAGCAATAATACTAACCTGTTACTAGCCCGGCGGGTCCACGAACTTGTCCGTGATAACACTGTACAAATAAAAATACAGCCTGCACCACCTGTCAACTACAAACTTAGTTAGACAAATTCAATAATAAAGTCACCCAATAATACCAATATCAACGATAATTCGTAGATTAAATAGCACAGGAAAGAGTAACGCAGCGCCAATAAAGTAAAGTGCTACTCACCGATAGCCGTCACTGTATGGAGAATCCAGAGTCCTTGGTGGTTGTCCGTTGATGCTCCTTGCTGTGATGATTCTTCGATGCTGTAGCTCTATACTTGGTGTCTGTTCTCTGGTTTTCTGCAATGGCGGCGGGATGAAACCTGCTTATATAGGGGCGCATGCATGTACATGCGATCGAGTATGGAAAGCCATCCAACGCACGCACATGCGTGCGGTCCATATTGATAATTCCCCATAGTGGCATTCAAAATAGCAGGCCGACTTGGGCAACAATTGCCTGGAATGCTGGCTTCTGTCGCATGCTCCTTGCAATCTACTCCTTGCAAGCTCCTCCCTCGTGAACACCTTGGTGAGGAGCTTGATGGCAAGGGATTTTGGACTTGAACATCCCTGATGCACATCATCATAGTCCAGCTGGTCCATGGTGAAGGTGTTCCCCTCAGCTCCGATCAGGACCCTCCCATCACCGAGCTGGTGGTAACTGTGGCATGAACCTGGCTGGGAATTTCGCCAGAGCTGCTGATTTTGCTCATGAAGATGGTGCTGCATGCCCATGACATCTCTAAAGTTTGGCTTGTGATGGAGTGGAACGTCAAATCGCCAAGGTGGCATTGGAGGTGCTGGTGGGTAGTACGCAGAGTGGTTAATGTTTTAGTTGGCCTGCTAGGTGGTAGGGAAAACAACACAATGATAGTAGAAATGCCAAAATCCCCTTGTCGGGTATGCGAACATTTTACATATCAATTCACAGAAATATTTTCTCAACATTTTTCCAGTTTGATAAGCGTAAATAGCAAACTTATTAACTAACAGTATCTTTGCTATGTGTTGACTTCGCTTGTGGCCTCCATTCCCACTGACGGCTCCCTGGCTTTCTTTACACTACTCCTTGCTACCATCTCTTGCACTCCTCTCCATTTGGAGACTAGCCATTCAATCTTGACTGAAGATATGGTAGTATGGAGGTCGTGGCTTTTTGGTGGTCGTTCATGAAATCTAAGAGATAATTGGTACCTTTTGCTTTAACGTTCTGAATTATATAGGCCAAATATGAATGATATTAATACATATATAGATATAGAGGTTGGAAAGGTTCAACTTTATTAGTTAGTGTTGTACAGTCTGTTTCACCCGAAGGCTCATCAACAACTAAATACATTTTATACAAGGCAATGTTAAATACACTCATGTGCAGTCAGGCAAGGATACAAAAGAGACATAATACTTTAGTAAGGATAAATGCAAGAATACAACAGTGAAACTAGGGGCTTAAAGGTATGGGGAAAAGTTTACAAGTGTTGCTGTTTGTGAGAAGGGGAATGACATACACATTTGCATTTCTTTTTTTTTACTGTGCTCTCTCCGCACTCCACAGAAAGATGAGAAAAAAGTACAACAAATCAGCGCATGATATTTCTGCGAGCTATCAAAAGATTAGCAGCACCCCGCAGCTCCCCGCAGCTCCTGGGTTATGACACAGAGTTCATACAGTATAAGGTCTGCGAATGCCAATACATTTTCTGTATATATATACACAATTTAAGAAACAAAGGAAAAAAAGTTCACTTTCTGCTTTCAACTTCAGTCGATCATATGCCAACATTACATTTTCACTGAAGATATCCCCATTTTAGTACATCACAAAATCACTATCAAAATATAGACAAGTTTAAGAAGGTACTAACCTACGCCAAGTTTACAGCAAACGGGTTAGCAAACTACATGGAATGCGGGCTGACAACAAATTGCATCGCCGGCCACGTGATTTGGCTCAATCGGTGTTGCACAATAAATACACTTGATCGCAAGTTGATTTTGATCTTTATAGGACAGAGATTTGCGACTGATTGCAAGACGATATCAGTCGCAGCAGGTTTCAAGATTTGTGAAGGATAGTTGGTATTGAATTTAATTGGAAGTTTTATAAGAGAGTGCCCTGGTTCCATTCAGACCAATCCAACTTTAATCCAATACACTGGATTAAAAATGTTAGTTTGAAGCAAATACAATTTCCTTAAATTCAAGTGAAGCTGTCTGGTAAAATCTATCAATACCTTAACTTACATTTAAGAGAACCCTGAGTTTTAGTATAGACAATCGGACGTTCATGTTTAATCAATTATGTCCTCACTGTGATGTCACTTCTTGGTAACCTTTGAATTGATTATGATGGTGATGAGTCACACAATTTTATATCATATTCTAAGTATTTCTACTGCACACTTTGTTACATTTGAAATGAACTTAGATAATTGATGTTTCTAATGTTTCTGAGCAGTCTGTTCAACATATCCAAATGATGATGTAAACTGCCTTTTAAAAAGATATTGCCTATGCAAAATATAAACCATGTTATGTATAAACGAATGGTGAGTGTGGGTTTATAACAAATGTGTGAGTATGACATTGTTTTATATATTTTAGAAGGTTAAGTATGTTTATGTCCCAGTACGGCGTTATACTGTATGGAAGCCTATGTTTCGCAAAACAGTTATTTACAGGCATCTCATGTTTATGTTTATGTTTATTATAATATTCTATTCAAATTGGACCACCTGGAAATGTTCAAGATGCAAAATGGTTTTGTATGCATACTTATGTATCTTTATTTTTTATCCATAAAGTAGAAATTTAAACTGATATTTTGTTGTGTTCTTCATTAATAAAGATGACAATTTCAGTAATACACACCAAAGAAGGGAAAAAGAAAAGAAAAAGAATAATAAAGAGGAAATGATGAGCATGGCTTTGAACTTTATGCTTTGCTTTTTGTTTCTCCTTGTGAGCGCTATGTTAATCCAGACTTGATATTTATCTAAGCGACATGAAATGGTTAATTGATGTATTATGTGCAATATGATTTAGTTGTGTATATTTATTTGTACTACATTCAAAGAAGCTACTATATGATTGATTGCTATATATTTTTTACTTGAATGTTGTAGATTTAATGCTGGTAAAGAGGACTATGGGAAATGTCAAGTATGATAAAATGTACTTAAACTATTAAAATGCTTTACATGAATTTGATTTGTTTAGTTGTAACTGTGCACACTTTTATAAAGAACTTTTATTGATGGGAGGTCAAAAAATGGAGGGTAGCTTCATGTCCAGATTATAAATAGAGAGCATGAGAGAGTAGGAGAGAGAGAGAGAGAGAGAGAGAGAGAGAGAGAGAGAGAGAGAGAGATATATAAAGCAAGAGAGATGGAGAGAGATATATAAAGCAAGAGAGATGGAGAGAGATAGAGAAAGCAAGAGAGATGGAGAGAGATATATAAAGCAAGAGAGATGGAGAGAGATAGAGAAAGCAAGAGAGATGGAGAGAGATAGAGAAAGCAAGAGAGATGGAGAGAGATAGAGAAAGCAAGAGAGATGGAGAGAGATAGAGAAAGCAAGAGAGATGGAGAGAGATAGAGAAAGCAAGAGAGATGGAGAGAGATAGAGAAAGCAAGAGAGATGGAGAGAGATAGAGAAAGCAAGAGAGATGGAGAGAGATATATAAAGCAAGAGAGATGGAGAGAGATAGAGAAAGCAAGAGAGATGGAGAGAGATAGAGAAAGCAAGAGAGATGGAGAGAGATAGAGAAAGCAAGAGAGATGGAGAGAGATAGAGAAAGCAAGAGAGATGGAGAGAGATATATAAAGCAAGAGAGATGGAGAGAGATAGAGAAAGCAAGAGAGATGGAGAGAGATAGAGAAAGCAAGAGAGATGGAGAGAGATAGAGAAAGCAAGAGAGATGGAGAGAGATAGAGAAAGCAAGAGAGATGGAGAGAGATAGAGAAAGCAAGAGAGATGGAGAGAGATAGAGAAAGCAAGAGAGATGGAGAGAGATAGAGAAAGCAAGAGAGATGGAGAGAGATATATAAAGCAAGAGAGATGGAGAGAGATAGAGAAAGCAAGAGAGATGGAGAGAGATAGAGAAAGCAAGAGAGATGGAGAGAGATAGAGAAAGCAAGAGAGATGGAGAGAGATAGAGAAAGCAAGAGAGATGGAGAGAGATAGAGAAAGCAAGAGAGATGGAGAGAGATAGAGAAAGCAAGAGAGATGGAGAGAGATAGAGAAAGCAAGAGAGATGGAGAGAGATATATAAAGCAAGAGAGATGGAGAGAGATAGAGAAAGCAAGAGAGATGGAGAGAGATAGAGAAAGCAAGAGAGATGGAGAGAGATAGAGAAAGCAAGAGAGATGGAGAGAGATAGAGAAAGCAAGAGAGATGGAGAGAGATAGAGAAAGCAAGAGAGATGGAGAGAGATAGAGAAAGCAAGAGAGATGGAGAGAGATAGAGAAAGCAAGAGAGATGGAGAGAGATATATAAAGCAAAAGAGATGGAGAGAGATAGAGAAAGCAAGAGAGATGGAGAGAGATAGAGAAAGCAAGAGAGATGGAGAGAGATAGAGAAAGCAAGAGAGATGGAGAGAGATAGATATATGTAGAGAGCAGGAGAGAAACTGAGAAAGCAAGAGAGACGGAGAGAGCAAGAGACAAGAGAGCAATAGAGAGAGAGAGAGAGAGAGAGAGCAAAAAAACATGGGACTTCTCATGACTGCTTGGATCTCCTAAAGCAATATTTTGTAATGCCTACAGGTCAGTGGAAGTTATGATGGAATTCATGGAAGTCTCGTTTTTGTTAAACCCCTTCAAGTTTTACCAACATGTTTGATATTGGAGTTCTTCATCACACTGCCCCCACTATATGCCATGTTGTATTTTCAATAAAACAAGCAGTGGAATAGGGTTGGGGTATCTACTTTTTTAATGTGCCCCCACCCTGCTGACAATTTAAGCCCACAAAAGTTACTTGATAAACTGACAGCTCCCCCCCCCCCCCATCCTGTTTTGGCTTGTCAGAGACTCTTGATTGAAAATATGTACCAACAAAATCTGAAGGTCATTTTTTTTTCTTGTCACAGTTTATTCGTGGTAAAGCCCCTGGCTCGAGAATCCTGGAATCAGCACCGAAACATAGATCAACAAGAAGAGCTATCTGCAGTAAAATCATTTAAAAATATCAAAATCAAACATATCCTAAACTGTTATCTTTTGTGTTGTGCTATGAAGGCCATCTAACATATGGCTATGGCCTGATTTGAAAAAAGTGGGTATTGTGTAAATTGTATTCATGGTTAAAAGTTATGATTTGAAAATGGCCAATATTTTTCACTGAGGTGATGGATAATCATATATGAACAATTAAAAAACCTTTGGATTTTCATTCCTTCCAGTTGGCAGGCATTAACTGCTTGGAATTGGGCTTATGTCAGATCAATTGCATGACGGCAATCACACAACTGCCCCAATACATTTAGTTGGTATCAGATTAAAGCCCTTTTAAAGCCCTACAATAAGAAACAAAAATCTAATTTTGGTATTTGTATTGTTATTTGAAAGTGTGTACGTAACCATAATATTTTTTTAAAGAAGAAGTCAAACCTGGTATTAAGTTGATTTTAATAGAAGCAGAAGTTGTAATTGACCAAACACAAATTGACCACTCCATTATGTACCTTTGGAGAACATCTCTTATTGGTTCATTACTAAAACAGAATATGTTTTCAATTTCTCTAATTTTTAAATAAATTTATACATATTATATGCAAATAGAATAATTGCACTTTTATGTTTGTAAACAAACACTTCCCCCAAAAATATCTAACCCTTCATGAACAATCAAGAAAATGGAAATTTATCAAATTTCAGTGCAAAGCAAAATCAAAGATGCTCAAAAGATACATCATGGAGTTATGGATTTACATTTGATGGATTACAACTTTTAATTTCAATACTTTTCTCATATTTATTTGCTTTTCCTCAAACTTTCTTTGACATGTCTAATTCAATTTTGTTTTTATTCAAAAACAATTTTATATCAGGGTGGTTTCCCCTTTAAGCTTTAAGTAGGATCTGTTTAAACAAAAAATTCAACTTACAAAGCTCTAACAGTACCCCCATATTTCATTTCTTTTCTTTTTCATCCTCCTTTTCTCTGATACATCACTCTCCATTTCTCCCTTCCTTTACCATCCTTTCTCTCTTCACCCTCTATTTCTCCTTTCCTTTACCCTCCCTTCTCTTTCTTTTCTCCTCCTCCCCTTTCTTCTCCCTCCTCACTCTCTCTTTCCTTGAGGTAGCCCCTTCTCCCCTCTGTTTTTCTCTTTCAATTCTTTTTCACTATCTGTCTTTCCACCTGCTTTTCTCAGATCATATAATTATACATGCTCTCATTCCTTTCTATAATTTCAATACATCAACATTTAAAGCAGATTATTTACATAATCTTCTTGAAATCAGTATGTTAATATTATAAGAACATTGCCTGGATTATTATTTTAATTTAACATTGAAAAATGCCATGTATTCCTTTTTTTAAGTGGATAAAAATATCAAAAAATAAATAAATTAGTCTGTAACATAAAATTACCATTAAAAACTAAAAACTATAGGCACTAGGCCAATGACTAGTAAATATGCATTTACTTTGGATTACATCCTCATCAGAGCCATCGATACACAGAGTTTGGCCAACCCGGTTCAAATTGGACATAATATGGCGACTACTGCTTTGTTGGCAAGCACAAAACAAAAGAATATACACCATGTTGTGACCCAGTGAAACTAAGTTGGCCAAACTCTGTGTATAGATGGCTCTGATTCTCATTAAGGAATGCTGCCCTCTCTCTATACATTTAGTGTAGGATATCGTAATGATGAACATGTCACCATTATTAATGTGGGGTTTTTGAGTTAAGAAACCAAAGGATCATAAGTACAATTTGCATGTATCTCTCACAGTTATTTGTAGACTTGTAATAACTGACTGTCTAATTTGACCCTCATTAATACCTTAAATGAATTAAAAATAATATAATTGTCTAAATATCAAAATAACTACAAGAACATTTCACTCTTCTGAACAACATCACATATCAAAATATCCAAAAACTTTTGGTTGGTTACACATGCATGGAACTGAAAAGAATTTAAAAGCCTATAACTCAGCAAATTAAGTAAGATTACACTTTTCTCTCTTGTTTTCTTGTATTATTAGTTATTGTTATACTCCTTTGTGTTTATGGGAAATGAAATGAAATGAAATAAATAGTTGCACTTGTACACCAGAAAGGTGTTATGTAAAATAATCAAAACGCTGATCTTCATGATCGATGCACCAGTTTGGTAACATGGAAGAAGGTAAAGGAAAAATATTACTTCTTTCAATACTGAATGAAATATATTTGAACAAGACACAGACATCATAAAAATGAAAATACACTTTTTGATACAATACCAATTCTAAACATTTTATTAATCACTTATACATGTATTAGTACATTATAATAGATAATTAATTTATACGAAGAATATATAATCACATATTATTACCATTAGAGAGAGAGAGAGAGATACAACATGGTCAATTTAACATATTAAAAAGGACACATGTCAGATTTTATTTTTACATTAGAGTAGGGTTGTCTGTTAGTTTGTAGGGAGTAACATAAGTAAACATCTTATACACTATTCTATACCTGATATTAGAAATAGAAAAGTGTGTCCGCATGAAGTGGTATTAAAGCTTTAAAGTAGACCATTACTTTACTATGATACAATATTAACAAACATATATCATTTCTCATTTTAATGTCTAAAAAAATAACATGTAGTCATTTACAGAGATATTAACAACATTCTCTAAGCACAAACTTTGCCGGATTTGATTTATCATAATGAGAAAAGAAGTGTGAATCGTAGAATATTTCATAATGAATGGACATTATTCAAATGGGATTATTGCATTTGAATGTGTGAACAATTGGTGAAACAGCAATATTGTTAATACTTGTATTCTTGTGAAAAGATGGCAGCATTACAGATCAATATGAAACGTGTCCATAGTACACTTATTTATAGTATGTATAACATTTTGCAAGTGGATCTTGTGAACAGTTAAGAAATTCTTGTAAGAAAAAAAGCTTAGTTTGCAGCAGGACGCCTCCCCCCCCCCCCCAAAAAAAAAAAATAATAATAATAATAATAATAAAAAAAAAAAATGATAAAAATAAAGAAAAAAAATAACAGATATGTCCCATATTTGATCAAAGTGAATCTTTTATGATAAAAAACAAAAGTCCAATTGAGGATTCTATTGAAGGGTCATTCTAATAACTCACTTTTGGTGTACTGAGGGTCATAACATACCCTCCTCAAATTGGCTACATTGCGATAAGCATCTTTACCTTGCATATTTGCATTGTCTCTACATCTGAACTCTAGCTAGAAATGTATACAAAGGAAGTATTCAACAAAAATGGTAACTTTACACTTTATGATGCAATAAGTATATCTATGTTCACCTTAATGCACTGAAGCTATATATACCAGCTATAGCACTGGGTTTTTGATATACATTGAGCAAATGTTCGTAAATTATTATATTTTTGTAAGGAAGAGAAAGGTGCAGAGGGGCCTATTTACAATATTGACTTGTGACAAAATGAAAGATGGAAGATTTGACTCAGGAATGTATTATTATATAAAGGTATACCGTGTACAAATTTTACAAAGACATGAGAAATATCTTACATAAATGCACATTCTTGTTTCTAAGAATGCCCTTACATTGACTTTGAATCATGAAATAGATCCAAAGATTATTGGCTGTCAAAAAAATTAGCAGTTAAAAACGTAATTTTTAAAGACAACAATTTCTAATTTTCACTATATAATCACCTGTTAATTCACATCTAAACATTTAATTTATAAGATTTTGTCTGTGGAGAGCAATACAGAGAGCCCATATTCAAATTTAGAAAAACCTGCCTTAACTGACAGCCATATTAAAACCCTGCACAAGTGTGTAGATTTAGTCAATTGATTTAGGAAACACCACATGTCAACCTCTTAACCTGTATAAATTACCACCACTCTGCAATGACAGTACAACAAAATCTCCAAATTCCCTTTTTGGGGGGTACCAAAATTGAAATGATTCCTTATTCTGTAACATTTTTACAATAGTTTATATGGCATTTAGAGGTTACAGTAAGCCTTCCACAAAAAAGAGGAGAAAGTTGAGCCAAGTTTAAGTTTGGTCACTTTCAAGAAAATAGGCCATTGCTGACTATTTATTACAATATATGATGTCATGCTTCTGGTTATCAGAAGACGATTTGTTTGTAATTTTCAAGATCCCATCAAATACAACTACATTAATCAAATGGTACTGGTTCAGTGGTAAACTACCATTCAAAACGTTTCTTAGAGGAAATGGTTATTGAAAGAAAAAAGATCATCTCAGTGGTCCGTCGAATTAAAAGAAAGACATGATATTTTCATATTATACTTTAATCAATAATATTTTCTCAATCCCTTCTCCTCTAAACAACAGAGAACCTGCATCTTAAACCTACATTGTGTGTTCTTTCCTTTATACAAATAAAAAGAAGCAAAAAAATCTTTGAACAAGTCACAAGGAAATGTATCAATTCACGTATGGCCAAACATCCAACACCCATTACAACTTGTATCATTTGGCACAGTCAGTCAGTCAGACAGAAGATATCAATACTTACAGACATATATGAAAGTACTCTAAATATTTCATGTTGAAACGAGAATAAATTACTTCATTTACTATAGAGAAACAGATGTAATGGATTATTATTATTATTGCACAATGCAGTAATTAACTAAAAGTACCAGTAGGTTATGTATTTCTTATATACAGTTTATTTCAGACAAGACACAACAAATAAACAAACATTCTATTTGAATTGAAAAGATTAAACCAATGATATCAGGAGTACCTTTGAGATCATAATTACAAACAAACATATATTTGAACCTGAAGAAACAAATTGCAAGCGTCTTTGATATGAACTGTCTTCTAGAAAGTGGAAGAAAATGTATGCATTTCATAATTTTCTTCCAGAATTGTCAATACTTCCATTCTCTGCTCCTGCAACTAAAATCTGACTAAATCAAAATCCTGTTTTATAAGTAGTACTATGTATATAGTGAATTACAGTGCTACCCAAACTGGAGCTTTTTAACCAACAAAATTTCATCTGGAGAATCTACATTTCATTTGTTGAGAGCCAGAAGGGCATTAAGTCATGTATACGGAGAGAGATAGCACCCTTTCAGCTCTGAACAGATGATCTCTCTATAATTGCTGTTTCTGGTGCTTCATTACCATAGCTAGCTATCCAATGCAAAAGAAATACGATCATCAATTAGCCAGATGTGGTCGTTTTGTTACAACGTAACTGTTAATGTGCCACTCTTTTCCTCTGAACTACTGGAACATTGTCTGTCAAGAGCCAGAAGGAAATTAAAAGTCTTTGAGTGAACGCCCTTTATGCTCTCAAGCGATGAAATCATGTAAAAAGAAATGAACAGAGAATGTGTATACAATGAAAAGAGACAATTCAAACTTAGCCTAATGATTCCTTGGAGTTCAAATGAAATAGTATTAAAGTAATCACAAATCACCAAAGATGCTTGCAAAGGTTTTCTTGAGGTTCTTAAAGGTATCTTCGTCTTCTGTGGGCGTCGCCCTGGCCGACGATGACGCCTGAGACCCTCCAGCTGTTGCGTTGGATGTGGATGTTGTGCTGGCGGCGCCCAAGGACCTGACGCTGTTTGGGGTGTGGTTGTTGGAGGGCCTGAAGGGAGTGGTCTGGGGGGAGGTAGCAGATGGGGAGTGGGGTGCAGAACGAGAGATGCTTGGAGCTGGGCTGGTGCTCAGCAATGAGGAGGAACTTACTTTTGTACTGTGGTGGTGGAAAGAAAGAAAGAGAGAGAGAGAGAGAGAGAGAGAGAAAAAGTGGTGGTAAAGAGATAATAATTGTAAGTTTGATTTCTGTTGAATATTGTATGAAGAGTATTCAGCAAAATCATACCTAGAAATGTTTACCATAGCTAACATCTCATGTGAAAGTTCTGAGCTTTTACTGTTCTTCTTCTCCATCAGAAAAAACTCTCCTTTAGATCTACCAAGGCTTTAGAATTAGGGTTACTATTATACAAATTCACAATATGATTGCAATTATTGGCAGAGATTTGAAACCCAACACCTCTCAGACAGATAACAAGATATCATAATTGTCCATGTTTAGTATGGAAGCCTTGTAATCTGCCTGGAACCACTCTCAGTGTTCTTAATAGGTTAAATAGTGTCAACATGAGCATAATAATTTGTACAGGATTCATTTCCTGCCATGGCACTAACATCTTTTTGCAAGACATTAATCTGCCTTTACCACAATCGTCACAGGTGTAGTACGTGGATGCCTGTATTTCATTTATTTATATATTTTACCACTTGTAATTTGGAGCACCCTTATCAGCATGAGTGCTGTTTTTCATTGATGTTTTTAATTTGCATGTTACAAGAAATGAATATTATTACATATTATTACATGCATTGTTCAATGTACATGTACGCTGACACTACATATCTTGAATGATACTGACCTGATGGTGTTTTTGATGATAACAGCATGCATCTTCTGAATAACAAGCTCTGCTATTGCTTTCCTATCATCTTCTTGTTTCTCACCCATTAGACACATGGAAGAATCATTCACCTGAAACAAAAGAAATACATCAATAAAAACCAGTCAGTTATGTCCTGCTATATTTACATAATCATTTATACAACATGATCAGCATCATAATCAGCGTCTTTATTAATCATTATCATCACCTCATCATCATTATCAATCTTACATTCTCTTACTCCCCCTTTTCATAATCATCTTCCTTACAATTTTTTAACAGCACCTTCATGACTACCATAATACCATCCTTACTATTATCATCATAATCATCATCACCACCACCATCATTTTCATCATCATCACTATCCTCCTCCTGACCTTCTTCTCCTTATCCTCACGCCCTCACCTCAATGATAAAATCCTTGCCATCCTTAGTATGTATAGCTTCCACTGTGACAATATCCATTCCTCCAAACAACTCTGCAGCCTCGTCTATCCACAACTTGAACCTGAAAATAAAAAATAAAATGGCAAATATTAATTCATTTATCTTTGCTCTATTTTACTCTCCTTATAGAGAGGTAAGATCAAATCTCTCTCAATATCAAAGCTTTAAAACTTGAGCGACATGGCCCTTGTTGCTTTGGTGTTTGCTTGGCCAACAAACATCTTTTGTCTTACTATGACCTCACTGAAATGTACTACATGGCTGTAGAGCACGCGTTGGATTGCATAATAACTGGGGCAGATTCATTTAATAACAAAATGCTGAAGTTATGAAAGCCATGGTGCATTATCAAAAACATACAAAAGAAAGCAAATGTCAATTTAAGCTGAAGAAATTGGTTGGATAAAATTGATATTTCTTCACAAAAATGATCCCATTAAGTTAAGTTGAGATCCAAAAGGGCATTAACTATATGCATATTGTAAGTATATGAGTTAATGGTCTTTGGGGTCTCAGCAACCATATATATATATATATATATATATATATATATATATATATGAATAACTGAGATTAAACATGATATTAATCTCAGTTATTCAGAAAAAGGAAATATAAATGTGTGTGTAGAGAGAGAGAGAGAGGGAGAAAGAGATCTTTTGTTTGTTTAGAGGCTATACCCTAGACATAGTATACTGCTGTGAAGTAAGAAATGAGATAACATTTCAGAGTTCAAAAAATGTTTCAAAAGTATTTTGATGAGAGGCTGTTCTTGACATATCACGTCTGCATTCACGTCATCGTCTTTGGCTGTTAACAAGATTTTTAAGCGGAACCTTTTCTTGGAAATGAATAAAACCTCAACTAAATGGATACTTATCATGAGTCATAAGCACTCATCAGAGACAATGTTCCCACCCTCCCAACTTCCTGAGCAGATCAATATTATACATGGCATGTACTGGTTGCATTCATGTTTGATTGCTATGCTGCCCTCTGTGGCAAGACCTATACAGTCGGACCTAGGGCTTCTTCATAGTCTACAAGTCCAATAGGCCCTTTTGTCCTACTTTGATAGTAGGTCAATGGTCATACAGAACAATTCAAACAAATTATATTGGACTACTGTAAGAACATGGTGTAAACAAAAATAATTGTTCAAATAAACCAGAAACAATGTGTACTTCTTGTTTGTGTATGATTACAAAGTTGCAACTTTTTTCCTGTCCCCCTAGTACATGAAATGCATGATTGCACAATGGTTATGACCTGCGTGTGCATTGAGTAACCACCCTAAATATGCATAAGGAAATAATGCATACATTAATTAATTTGAACAAACTTATTCCTTGAGTTATGTTAAAAGATGTCAGGGGGAACGTACAGTTAGATAGATAGATAGATTGCATCATTTTTACGGAGTGGTAGCAGATGGATGGGACTATAGAGGGGAAAAGCGAGAAAGAGAGAGAGAGAGACAATTTATAAGGAAAATTTCTGATTATGAGACCACTTTATAATTGATCCCACAATATGCAAGAAAGTGTATAGTAGTTGTAGTAGTGGCTATTGGTGTTTTGCCAAAAAATGCCCAGGCACGTCCAATGTTGCCCTCTCCACTGCCTGTATACATTGCTTTCACTAGATCATTCTTTTCTGTTCAGGAAATCTGAAAGGAACCTGGATGATTCCCCCTTGGCACTGTGCCAAAGAGGTGATGACAAGTACCTGGGAATGAAGGAAGGAGGGATTGAAGGAAAAACAGATAGAATGAGAGAAGGAAGGGGAGAAAGATAATTGGGCTCATTAGCCCTATTTCCATTAGTAGGCAGCAGAAAGCTGGAAAGTAGTCTTTTGCAGGACGTTTTCTCCCTTTCTTTCCTTCGATCTCTTTCTCCCTCTCTCTCTCTTTCTTTCTCTCTCTGTAGATTTGTAGCTAGTCTTGATCTTATGGTAAATGCACAATACATAATCTATGATTCAAACAACTTAATGAACATTATTCATTAAAAAAAAACATAAGGCCTAAATGGAGCGAGTAATGTTTGTCTATTCAATGATGTATTGGTGGCTATGCTTTATTTTCATGAATGTTACATTTGCTTTGATCTTGAGAAGGCCTCATGGACCACAAGCTAACCATATTTGTTATAGCACCTTGGATAAGGGATTGGAAAGGGAGATGATGAGAGACACTATGACATTGATCTAAATTACCTTTGAGGGAATAAATTTCATTTAGTAAAGTATACACAGAAGGAAATGGTAAGGAAGAGAAAAAAAAAAGGTGTGAATATAGACATTTTATTTCAGAAAGAGAGATAGAAGGGGAGATAGAAGGGGAGAGAGAGGGGAGAGAGAGGGGAGAAAGAGAGAGGGAGGGAGAAAGAGAGAGGGAAAGAGAGAGGGGAGGCGAGAGAGAGGGAGAGGGGAAAGAGATAGGGGAGAGGGGGGGGGGGGGGAGGGTATCTGAAGCATTTCATAAAGCACATTAAATTGCCCATTTTCCCCCATCTTGTCCCTCAAGACAATCATGACAAAAGAGTTGATGACAAATTAAAAGCCCCCAAAAACTATGGGTAAAAAAGCAGTGCATTGCAGCAACCCTATCTATGACTAAACAGGGTGCAAATTAGGACGTCTAGTGCCATGGTCTATATTTAGGAGGGCAACTCGCTTTGATTGGTGAAAAAACAAACCCTCAAAGACACACTGATCATGTGAAATATGATCATGATACAACACAATGAAATCATCTAGTATGTCAGACGTAGACAATTATAAACAACAATTGTGATCACTGTTCGAAGGAAGACAGTCTAGATTTTAAATGAAAACAGTTATGCTTGTGAAAGTAAGCTAAATTGGCTAATCCCCTCTCAAATTAGAGCTCACATGATATTTATTCAATAACAAAAATAACCTGTATTTTCACCCTCCCCTTTTACTGGTAAGTTACAGGCATATAACCTGAACAATTCTTTTTTCTTTCTCCACAAAAATAGAGAAACTTAAACATTTCAGCAATACAAATTAGATAAATTAGACTGGCAGACCTATGATTTTTGGAAAGGATGGGGTGGGCAGATAAGCCATAGCTATTCTAGGAACAATTTATACATATAATGCCAACGTCAAAATTGTTAATAAAATGTATATTAGATCAAATCAAATACACCTAGTTCTGGTTGAGGTTGAATGATAATCCAAATATACTGCAGCTTATGAGAACAATGGAGGGGGTAGTTGAACGAGTCAACAGTATCTAAATGAGACATGTTTATAAAAAAAAATTCATATTTTTCTTATTGAGTTAGCAACCATCATCTTTGAGCATGGGTGGCTGCAAATGGCTAAAGCCTATGAGATGAAGGGCCAAGGAACATCGACCAAGAAACTGAAAATGTTGATCTTGCAGGTCTTATGGGCTATCTTTTGACAAGATAGTCACTCTCAGACTGAATTAAGCCCATGCCACCAATGTCGGTCTTACTTGAAAGTTCAGGAGACCGACATTTCATTGGACTGATTTTGTGAGTCTCATGGGCTATCTGTCTACTATGATGGTTGGATATCCTGGCTGTAGATTGTCTTGATGGAGGAAACTGGTTACATCTTGGCTGGTGTTATATAATTAGAATTCTAAATTCTAAATTCTTATGGTTGGCCCAAAAAAATCAGTGGGATTGAACGTGAGTATCATCAGGATTAGTAACCAGTGACATAGGACCTACATGTAACTTTAGATTAGCGAGTGAAAAGAAACCTGGACACAAATGAAACAAAAAGTAGGGCCTCGCTGTGAAGGTCAATCCTACACCCACCCCTCCCCTTCATTAACCCCCCTCCTCTTTGTAACCCCCCTGTCCACCACCTGCCTCTGAGTCACACTTGACCTCTACCGGTACTCTATATTCTACCTGTCCTACTTTTTTGCTGAACAACATTTCCCTCAGGGCCCAGACTATCCAATTGTTTCAACCCCTGGATATATATCTTATGTCATATCTGAAGGAAAGGGGAAGATCTACCACACATACATACTACAATACAGTAAATTTAAATGCACACCCTTTCAATGAAAGTCCTCTTGACAACTAAAAAGCTTTCCAGAGGGTTGTCTGACATAACACCTACAGTATGCAAAGTGGATTCCATCTTTAGAGATGTCATTGTGCAGAGTTGGTGAAAGAAATGGTTTGTAAGCAGGGGTTCATTAGAGAAACATACATAAATTGAAATATGTTAATAAACCGGTCCATCGCATATTGAGCTAACTAAATTCTAAACTTTAACCTTAAAGGCCATCTGTACTAGTGTAAAGGAGGGATTAGACCTCCCTGCAAGGTCACTGGACAAGTGGTTATCTCATCAACTCAGCTCTCAAATAACATAAGAAAAAGAGGATCATGGGGACCAATGGTCACCAATTAGGCATTCTTTGTTATAAAGAGGGTGCAAGAAGCTACGAGTAGTGCAGGGGGGCTTTAAACCAACCTACTGTAAAGTCCAATAATAACCCTGACTCTATATCTTTGATGAAATAAGCGCAGAGCAAATGCGATCAAAGAAAGAAAAGAAACTCGCTAGAGCAAATATGGGACCCCCGGTCAGTCTTACCTGCCGTTCATGGGCATCTCCTCCACTACAGCAGACCCTGTGTTGGCTTTCCAGTTCCCAGAAATTGAAGTCCTCCTGAAAAAAAAGATGTAAAAAAGCAAAATAATTCATTATCATCCTGTTACTAAAAACTCCATCATTCAAAATTGAGAAGGGATGTATGTAATTGTGTGAAATGTTACAATATGAAAGTAATATATTAAGTTTACATAATCATATGTATTGAAGAGATGAAAGCAGTAAAGAACAATAGAAGTCATATTGATGTTTTCATTATGAACATCAGAAATGGCCTCAGAAATGTGATCTATTTCAATGGCATAACTGTAAATATAGAAGAACAAATTAATATTTTTACAAGACTGAAAAATCTCTTCAAAAAAGATTCTTGATAAATATGAGATGTAATTTTAAAGGTATTTGAAAAAGGGTGGTAACTCTGATATCAAAATATCAATATCACCTTTGAATATTTATAATACTTTCCACAACATAAACAAATAAAAGTTTGTATGACTCGCACCCTATCAAGTGCTTGGTTCAGTATATATTCTAAGACTGCATCTAGGTTAAGTAATTGAGACACTTAAAGTGACTCGGTAACATTGTTGAATGTTGATCACAAAAATGTGTAATTTTTGTATAAAATGCTATTTATTATATTCCTTCTACTGTAATCACCCTATAACAGGCAAAAATCCTGAGAAAATTCTCAAACAACAAAGATATTTATGGTTTTCTTTGAAGGCGTCACTGTGCAACACCCTTTAACAGTGATTTACATTAAATTCTCCAAACCATTTTTGAATTTTCCCAACCATTTTTCCTTGAAAAGAAGACATAAGACAGGCTTTAAAAAAATCTTTCAACACTTAAATGGCTGGAATGGTATAAAGAGCCAATTCATAGCTTTGTGATGATTTACATTCATCTAAAATGTAATTAGATTGTATTAATATAGTTGGGAGAGATAAGGAATTGATCAGATCAGTTAATACCCAATTTTTAGCATTAATAATGGTCTGTTTTCACTCAAACTTTCAGATTATCATTAATTGTACATCTAGCATTGATGTAACTACTTTGGAACCATTTCTCTCATCTGAACAATGTTACCAAGTCCCTTAAAAAAAAATTAAAAAAAACTATATTCTTGAATATCTTTATTATCATCATGAAAAAAGGAGGTACGTAATCAATTTCTCCCCTATATTTTATTTAACCCTTATCCATCCCCATTCCCATTAAAGATTATTTAAAATGACAGTGAGGTTGTCAGTTTCACTACCCACAAATTGGTCTTTTATAATCTGATCTCTGTTCTTCATGGCCCAAGGGTGATTATTAGCCAGAGGCAAACCAAGCCTAGCTCAGACAGCTGGTCACATCAATGTTAGAACCTCATAATACATCAGGGCAAGCTAGTAAGCTTACAGTCAATTTCAAATGGCCAATATACAAATAGCAGATACTTTTCCAGACATCCATGACTGTTAGTCAATATTTGATACAAATTTGTTAGCATTTATTACCTGGATATAACTTTTTTGCATTGAATAATACTCTATTCTCAAAAAGCAATAAATTTTTTACCCTTTTTAACAAACTTTAATATGTAACAGAACTGGTATTCGATAGTCGAAATTCACTCTCATCAAAGGTTTTAGTTAACTTATTTTAAGTCTAAATCCAATTAGACGTAAGCTGTTTGAAAGTCTTCTTGAAATGGTAAACTTTTGAGAAGAAAAAAATCCATGTGTATTAAAATGCATTGATGGATGGAAATGAATAGAAAAGAAATCTCAAGGTAGTAAAATTTGTTCTTTACGTCCAATCATTTCATGCAACAACAACAAAAGAAGAAGAAGAAATCAATCAAGAAATTAAGCTCTTAATTTCAAAAACTGCCCTTTGCGACCGACCCCAAAATCTTACATCTATGGTCTGCTTTTTATCAATATTTTCTTTTTACTGATTTTTAGAGAAAAAAATGTTTGATAAATTAAAAATATGTATGAGAGCATTCAAAACTGAAAATATCAGCCCAAAGAGGGGAAAAAAAAAAAAAAAAAAAAAAAAAATATATATATATATATATATATATATATATACACATACATGCCAACATTTGAAAATCAGAAATCTGTACAAATTATGCTATTTAAAAAAAAAAAAGAGGAACAATCCTAACTCTCCTATTCAATACTACAGACAAATTTGTACAGGAAGAGGAACACCTGCATTAAAATGATAATTATCTTCTCCCAAAAAGAGGAATGTTCCTCTTTAATCTGAACAGTTGGCATGTATGTATATATATATATATATATATATATATATATATATATATATATATATATATATAAATATACAAAAAATTGACTGACAGACCCAGATGCTGACACCTCAAGGGCAAAACAACACCTTTTTTTAAAGGCCTAATTTAAAGCCACATGATAAGTATTGGGTAAAACGAAAGAAAAGGGAAGAAAAAAAAGTCCAGTGAACTTCTCTAAATTGATGTTTTTATTGTTGCCACAGCAACATAACTACATTTCAAGTTTGCCACGTTTGAGGTAGATTACAGGTTGCTTTTACCCCAGATCGGTGCCAAGTTGATGAGAAAAAGAAGAAGATAATTTGGAAAGCCCTGGGAATTCCAGAATATTCTAGATGCTGATCATTGACATCATCATTTCTATCAAAGTCACCTCAGTAAGAGATCCAGGGGTGGGCATGAGATGCATGTGACCCTTCCCCCCTCCCCACCCCTCAAAAATGCTAACCTGTCATATAGATCAGTAAAAATGGCTCCTTGAATGTGCCCCTCCCCCATAGCAATTAAGACACCAATGGTGTCTTAAACAAGTGCTACCCTTTCCTTGTCAGAGAATCTTGAAGTAAAAGGCACCCCCAAATCTTATCTCTGGCCACAAAAGCCTGTCTTTCTTTGAAAAATCAAAAACAGAGTAGATATTATGTAACCCATTGCCCACAGGAACAATAGGAAAATTCAGTACACATCAGTGTAACAATGTCTCTGTCAGAATGTACTATGAAGAAGAAAAAAAAGATTGCCATAACCAAAACTTGTCTGGTGTCTTGCAATACCATATGAGTTCATATATCTTTAACTTGACCGTGTCATGTCAAAGTACAATAAGATGGTCATTACAAATAATGGTCAGGTGTTACAAAATCTCTTTGTACTATTTTTTCATTCAATTTATTGATAAAGGATACTATATATTGCAAAGTGCAAAAGTTGTGTGTTGAGATTCCAATAGTTCACTGCATACATAAAATGTTTGCAAATCTGGACCAAAAATCTATGAAAATTTCTTGCACACAAATAATCTTATTTATAGTAGTCTATTACTGCAGAGAGAACAAATATGCATATAGAGAAAGGGACTGAAAGGGCAGATTTTTTTTTGAATAGATCAGAAAATGTCTTGAAAATAAGTTTGTTTACATTGCAGTTATCATTCAACTCTAGCAAGAAAAAAAAAACCTCAACCAGAATATAAACTGAGCAAAGTGCAGAGAGATAAGAACTTTTTCAAGATAACGGTAGAGAGAGAGAAAAGCTTGAGAAAGTGATGAGAGAACTTTCCTAATTGAATTATAACGGGTGTACCTGTGTACCCCTAGACACCTGTAGATGGGTCTCAGTCAGCACCCATTAGTGCCCACATTGTCCCACATGTCCCTCAGGTAAATGGGAAACTCCCCACAAACTTTTCTTCAGTAGCTCAAACTATACTCAGGTAAAACCAGAATTGTGATTTTTCTTTTGCTCTGTTTAAATCATAAGAGCATATTGTTTTGTAGGTTTTGTGTGTCTATGAGTTTGGTTCTCATCTTCGCTGTCTGATGTAGATATTAACATGTTGGTAGTGAGGAGCTATATGCACATGGTTCCTTATAAATACAAAGTAATCTACATTCCCACATTGGTTTTAAAAGACAGGTTTGCCCGTGGTGCAAGAGTCGGAAAAAAAAAATTACTGTACTAAGTTTAAACTGTGCATGAGTCAAAGACAAAATAATAAAAACAATATCAGATTGACGGAGAGGAGAAAACGGATGTATAAAAAACATAAAGGTGGTGAAATAGACAGCAAAAGAGAAAGGAGGGACTAACAGGGAAAGAGAGAGAAAGAGAGAGAGAGAGAGAGAGAGAGAGAGAGAGAGAGAGGGGGGGAGATAGAGAAAGAGAAAGTTAGAGGGAGAAGAGAGAGAGAGAGAGAGAGAGAGAGAGAGAGAGAGAGAGAGAGAGAGAGAGAGAGAGAGAGAGAGAGAAGCAAGCACTACAGGAGCAACAATAAAAGACATGCACATGATATTTTTAAAAGATGGGCCCAGATATTATCATTGCATCAACATTAAAAAATCCGGTTTGACCTGAAGATGCTGAATTGTACCTGCCCTGGTTTTAACCCTTCTAAATCTTCAGCTCCTTTAGATATGTTGAAGGTTTTAAGGAGGGACGGACCTGGAGATTGGACCCACAATGAACCCCTCCTCACACCCCCTGATACTAAACTACAGCTGACTACAAAACAGGATCTAGTCTTTATGTTTAGGCATTATCGACTTGTTAATCTAATCTCATGGAAGAGACAGACTCTTTCTCACTTTGAAAACTAAACATATTGAGTTTATTTCACACAATTTTGCTAAAGTTTTTTTTTAATTATCCATGGATAATAACCTGAACTATGCCAACAAGTTTTGAACAACAATCATAAAATGAGCTAAATGAGCCTTCAATAGTTTACTTGGGGGAGGGGGGGGGGGGGGTTCCAGCATATGGCATGGAATGAGTTCGTAGGTGCAGACTACTTTAAACATACTTTTTAACATTTTCACAAGATCATGAGAGAAGCCAGAAAAATTAATAAAGTTTACAAAGTAAGGAAAACAAAAATGTTTATGAAAAATTATAACCTTTCCGTAAGGTTTTAGCCTCTTAAATCATTGGTCAAAAGGGAATTCTAAATTGAATTCTCCATAGTAACATATATGACCAAATCTACTGGTATCACCGCAAGTTCCAGTTTTGATCTTGTGCACAAAGCTGCAAAAGGTCTGATTATAGAGGTTAGATATCACTGCCATATCATGTGACAATGAGACCTAATTCAAACCTGACAGAACAAAAACTTCAAATAATAATTTTCAGGAAAAAATATATGACAAGGGCTACTTCCAGGGCAGTACCAAAACCACCCCTTTTCCAATGACACACAATGCATAAAATTTCCCTTTTAAGCTTTTAAATCTTCTTTTTCTTCAAAACATTACAAGGAATCAAACTTTCCAGAGAGAAACAACTCTTTTGGCCCCTGGGAAAAGAAGAGCTATCAGATCTTTGACTGCTAGTCTCCTTCAAGAGCATAATTGATTTCTGGTTTCTAAAAAAAGTCATAAAATTTCATCAGATGGAGGAAACTACAAAATAATGATAGTCCTGAAAATAAGAAATTGGAATAAACACCGACTACTTTAAATTTAGGTTACATTTCTTGATAATTTAGGAAAATGTGTTACCACAAATATATGTCACTTATCTAATCATTAAATTATTAGAAGAAGATGATACAAAAACGTCCTGATTCTAGACTAGAGCACAATGTCACTATGTCATTAGCTCATCCTTGTGTTTTTGGGGGAACAGGCCTGGGACAAACCCCAGGGATGAGAGGAGGGGTGGAAGAAGGAGGGGGGGGGGGTGGGTACATAATTAATCACAGCTGCTATTCTCAGAGAAAGTTTGACTCATAAAACCTTAACAGTAGATGTCATAGATGTCGTCAGTTTTTGTTCCATCAATTTTCCCCCCCAGTGTTTATTAGCAACATTCTCATTGGGCTATGCTCATTGAAGAAAACATAACTTTTTTTGCGGAATTTGCGGATTTGAAAATTCATCAAATGATGAATCCTGCAGAAGATTAATAACAAGTTAACTCAATCTTTGTAACTGACAGCTACCTTGGTTCAGAGATACTATAAGACAAGCTACTTTGAAGACACTTGCAAAAACTTTCAAAAAATAAACCTGAGGTAACTTCAGTAGCCTCATGAGTCATGCATTACCTTTTGAAATGTGTAAACACAACATTTAACAACATTATCTCACAGCCTACTCTCATTTGACAAGAATTCATAAGTTACTTAAACATGGGATTTAAACAAAATTATAAGAAGAACTTCAGATTATGATTTAATGTACATTTTATTTTATATTATCCTGCAAGATAGGCTCATAAACATAATTACGGTCAAACAATTCTTCAGAAAAAAAAATTAAAACAACCATAACAAGAAATGCAGCACAGAGAACAGTTAATTTTGCTATGATTAAAAACTGTTTGCTCATATACTGTTATCATCTGCTACGAGAGCACAGAGTCACACCGTTGTTCATTTTGTGCCCTGATAGGCAACCACCTGACTTTTCATAAGACGCAACCTACGTTCTTATTTTGGTCTTCTGATCATGACCGCGAACCTCCAAGAGTTCCTGTAATTTACTACTAAACCGCATCAATGGCCGCCCAGGGTTGCCAAAAATTCCCCCCTCCTGCCCCCCTCACTCTCTTTCTTGGGGAGAAAACTCAAAGAGGAAATTAGTCTATCAAATAAGACCCATGACTTGTCTTGAATGACATTCACATATATTTTAGAGAAGGGGCCTCTTGCATGAAAGCAATTAAAAAAATTGCACTTCTTTAAATTCTGAATTGAGACTTTGAAGTCGTGTTAAAATGCAAAAATTTAAGCATATTAGCACCTATTGTTAATTTTGTTAGCTGTCTTGGTTAAATTACCTTAACAAAAAGTCTCTGATGGCTAAAAGAAGAACACAAATTGTCATAATATTCTCTTCTTTTCCGAAAAATGTGCTATATTTTCATAATTACAATGTGTTCAATTCTATAACTGGCAGCAGACTAACCAAAGCACATGTCATATTTGTTCCATTTCAATTGTAGAATGAATTAAACACTTTTACTTTCCAATTTATAAAAAACATAATTTATTCCTTATCTTGCTTTAATATATTATATACTGCTAATCATTAAACTAAATAATGCTGTTTGTTACAGAGGTAATCTGAATAAACAATGATTTGCTGTCTGTGACTTGGACCAAAGTGGACCTTTACATATATCAAATTATAACCCCAAAATGTACCAGTCTTTGAATAATCAATTTCTAGACATTGACATCCAAAAGGTTTTCACACTGTCCTTAATTATTACAACATTGCATAATCTTATATCCTTATTCCTTCTACTTCACATCACCAATCAAAACAACTTGATAAGAATATGATCGCAAAAACTTTCACAAAATAAACCTAATGCAATTCTGATCGCCTTGTGCATCACTATTGAAATGTGTGAAAATGACAATGAAATGTTACATATCCAATTATAATAGCTATAGGCAATAAGTTAAGGTACTAAAGTTGTCCTTAGCATGATTTCATAGCATTTTTTGTGATTGTATTGATATGGCATTCTTTTACAAAATGAGATATAGGTGAGATCACCTATAGGTTAAATGAGGTTCAAATGTCCACATATGTATGGTGTTAAGAGCCATCATAACCAATGAGAAGTAAAGGAACATAACAACTCTTTTTGCAGACCAGTCCCGTGAGGTTATCATCACCCTTTTCCTCGGACATTCAGATGACACATAGCTCAAGAGCAAATCAAATTTAGTGAGTAGATACAAACAGTGTCATCCTTCATTTGGTCAATCTCTTAACTCTCTTTCCTGTTTGCTTATCGTCGATTTGTTCCCAGCACGCAATCCAGGCTGTACTCTTATCCCCGCATGGGTGGGAGGAGGGGGTGGGGGAGGGGTTGGGGGTTGGCAGAGGGGTGGAGAGATTTCAGGAAGATAATCGTGTAGTTTGTGCTATATGTGATATACGTACATATAGTATCATGCAGGTGAAGTATGGGCACTAAATCACTAATTCACTAGTCATTTTCCATCATATATATATATATATATCAACGTAGCACTATTAAAGATAAACTTTAGTACTGGTAATGCGATTGCATTGTGAAAGAAAAGGTGTGGAAAGGATCAGAAACAGTTGATCATGTAGCATGTAAGTATTGGTGTGCACTGCAAGGTTCTGGAGTCATCAAAATCATAATAAATTTGACCAAGTCTTGGTAAAGTAACAAGTACTCACATAGAAAGCTATATATGGGACAACACACATGGTGTCGGGGCGAGTACTACCTTGATTTCCTTGCCTTTCTATGCTCATTACTCAGCCAGTATACATTTTCTTCCAAAATTGTTTGGCACATGTCATTTATTTGTAATCTTGAACATTCAGTGTAAGTTTCGTTTGATTATGTGAGAATTATTTTTTATTTTTTTACCAGTACTGGAGTTTATCTTTAAACATGTCACCTTCCATAAATCAATTAAACTTTGACCTGAAGGATGTGTAATGTGTTATTATATCCCAAAAGAACAGTGGAAGTAGAAAGTAAAGATTTGATATGATTTCCTTCAAATGAGAGCATTGTAAAATCAACAGATTTATCACAGAGATGGTAAATTGAATCGGAAAACTTCCTTTAATGCTTAACATAAACATCTTGCACTTTCTTCTCCAACTCTGGCTAACCATTATAAAGCCATAACTGGATAATATCAATCAGACAGTCAATTTGTTACAAATTAGCTTTGGATAAATGCATCCCGACACTTACCACCTACTCAAAATGTAAACCTTCTTTTCTAAGATTAAGTGATAACCCCTAACAAATTGTTATCAAGATCAGATTGCAATAGATACAAATTGTGGCAAGATGTCATACCAAAATAAAATATGCATTTCTAAAGAGGAAAGTGTTGTTGGCAAGATGGACAATCCTTAATTTGGATTAGCAGAAACCTTGGAAGTATTTGTATGAAGAACAGGAAAGTGGTTTATCCCAAAATTACAAGATCGGACATTCTTAACCTAAGGATGACCTTGTTTATTCTGAACATCTTGTTAACCATCCCTAGCTTTTCCAGAAATCATGTCCATTAGAAGAGTTTTTAAACGATGCACAGGAAAGTCTAATTGCCTCAAATTTGTTTTCATCAACGATCTAAATACCTTGTCACATCTTGTTTAAGCATTCTGGGGGTGTCACGTATTGTGTGCTTAATTACAAATGAGGCCTTGGGCAAAGTTTTCTTTTAACTATTGGAGCCAGGGGGTTACAGATCTAAAGTTTTTAACAAATGTGTTTGAAATACTAACATCTCTTTAACAAGACAAGAATGCTGATTACACACAAGATAAAGGCAACACTATGCCTTTCTTGGTTATTGAATTTTAGTTTCTACTTTAAAAAATGAGTGTAATTTGCATCTTCAATATTCTGTTGTTAATTTGATTTTCATTTGTTGAAAATGTCAAATTATATAGAAAATTTGCATTAAAAAAACCACTAGCGCTAGTGTCAATGATTTATATAGGTTTCTTGAATTAAAATGAAGTTATTGATATACAAATAAAACACAAATGTGAGTGCGTCATGGTCGATGCAGCGCATGAGGGTATTCACTATGGTGCAATGATACTCATGAGGCATAGCCGAGTGTATTTTGTGCCATTATGAATACCCGAATAGCACTGCATCGCCATAACCTCACGAGCGATAACCCGTGTATTATTTGTTCTATAAAATGGGTCAACAATCTTACGTAGCAAGGCCATATAATAAGATGTCTCCAGCTACCTTCATCTATGGTTGTTATCGCCAAAATGCACCCCATGCAGATGGTACCGTGCATATAGTAAAAATAATGCACGCTTACCCGATTTATTTGACGCTTCTCATTGGCTACATTCTTGAACCCATTTTATAATATCAAATACCACATAATGTATAATATGGATGGTGGGATGAAACACTACCTCATCTATTTGTCACATTCTCCTGTTTCGAATTTGGCTTCTCGCATCAAAATGATCCACTATATTATTAAAACCCTTTCATAATATTTTGTATAATTTTATTCTGTTCAGATTGCCAGTTAGGGTAACTTCCCAACATGGCTGAAGGGATGATCTGAAATAAGTGTAGTTTCTATAATTTCTCCCCCCCCCCCTCAAAAAAACAAAAAAATATATAAGAATAATCCTTTTCTGCCTAGAACCAGAGATAGTTTTATTGAAAGCAATATAATTGTTGATATAATATCATATACCAAATAGAGATAGTTAAGAAGGAATTCATAGCAGCATTGGCAAAGTGTGGGTTGATCAAATCATAGAGGAGGTGCTGGCATTGTGAAGGGGAGGGTGGCATCTTTTTTATTCTATGGATGAAATAAAAATGTACAAGGTTACATATTAGGGGGGATGTGGGAAGGGCATCCTTCCATGGCCCCCACCCTCTTTAATGATGGGGTACATGCCCGTGTGACTATACGTTCACCTCTTATGAATACATGACAAACACAATAGTCAGAAGAGAAGATAATCAATCTAATTAGCAGACCAGACTTACTTGAAAGCCTTGTAGGTGTTGCCAATTTTCTGCACTCTGATGTCATATTGGGCGTCCAGGAATGATTCTGTAGTGGCGTAACAGTTGGTGATGGCGATGACACTGCCAATGTCTTGGAAGTCTTGATGATTATCTACCTTAACCTGAAGCCAAGAAGGAAATCATAAGACACAATTCATAAACATTAATGTCATCAAAGTTAAATATCTGTTTTTCACACATTGCTATATTTCAAACAATAATGACAATAATAATAATAACCACAAGGTGCAGACACTTAGAGAATTATATAACAGTGTAAGGATCTATCTATCAAGAGGTTAAAAGAAAACCTTAGCCCAATAACTCCCAACTCCACCTCTTACTTATGAGAAAGTTTTAGTGGCGTTCTCTGAAACCCATTGAATTTTTCTCTACAAGGCCAATGACATATCACTTATAATGATAACTATGTTCCTTATGTCTACTTGTTTCTTCTACTCATCATTGTGATTGAGAAGGCCAAAGAGATATAAAGTTAGACGTGTTTCAAGTAGCTTTCTTTATATCAAAGATTTTGTAAAGAAAGAGAGAGAGGGGGGCACAACTCTGAACATATAAATCCCAACAACACCCCCCTATACACTTTAAATAATAACAGATTCAAAATAATGGGTTCAAAATGGGAGGAGGTGGTACTGGCTGGCTGTACCGCAACTTATATCTTCCAGAGTCTCTGCGATGTTTTAAAGTATGATGTCTGAGGAAAGCCCCTCAAAGAAAGTGGGCCATAATCATGGGACAATGATCATTCTGCAGATATTTTGTTCAAACTGATCATCCTGAGTTGAAGATGCTGCTGTTACTATGTCACTTTCAATAGCTGCTTCAAACCCATCCAGGAAATTGGATCTGACCAGAATTTATCATGGATTTGGTACTGTGGGGAGTTTCCATGGTAACAGTTTGACATTCGAGTTTCACAACTCAGTATCATGAAGTTATTCTTAGTCAGTAAGATGAGGCACAGAGTGTGGCTGCAACATTTATGGTTTCATGTGTAGTCATGAGTAGTCTTTAGAGCTGAAAATGATTGGGAAATTAGGGCAGAGTACAGCTAAAACATGTCAAAAATTTCCTCACATAATAGAAATAGAAATAGACGTATGAAATTTGAATTCAGAGTATCATTTTTACTAATTACAGGAATCTAATTTACAAATAGGAAGACTGTGCTAAAAATGTATGTCATCCTATTAAAGTACTGCTTCTTCCTTCATACACGTTATAAGAACACCCATATAGGTGAAAAGTCTGTTTTATTGTACTAAGAACAAACATATATATCTATATATTTGTTATCTTCAAAACCCCACTTAATCCTTTATGGGAATGAGATGTGACAATATCAATCCTTCAGAGTCACCCAAAGGAAGCCTCTACTGATCTCAAAACCACCCTCTGCGGAAGACTGAGCCCATCTCTCTCTCTCTCTCTCTCTCTCTCTCCCTCTCTCAAAATCATTTTCTTTTGCCTTCTCCCTCCCTAGAAGTGTCGTGGTCAAGTGGATATGTCACCTGACTGTGGATCACAACGTCCGCAGTTCAAGTCCTGACGCAGCACTAATGTCCTTTGGTAAGATATTAATCTACATGTGCCACACTCAACCTAGGTGAGTTAAATGGGTACCTGGCAGGAATTAATTCCTTGAAATGCTAGAATGCAGCAATAGCAGCTAGGCTAAAGCCGGAGTATTTTACCAAATTAGGAAGCACATAGAAACGTTTAAATGTGATATGCGCTATACAAGAACCAATATCATTATTATTATCATCTCTCTTCTCTTTATTTCTTTATCTTCATTCCTGTTCTTGTTCTTATTGTTCTGCTTTCTCCCCTCAGCCTCCATTGCACCCTCTCTCTCTCTCTCTCTCTCTCTCTCTCTCTCTTTCTCTCTCTCTCTCCCTCTCTTTCTTTCTTTATCTCTCTCTCTCTTTCTTTCTCTCTCTCTCTCTCTCTCTGTCTGTCTCTCCCCTCTCTCTTTCCATCTATTGATAATAATCCTGGGAGCCCAACATGTTGAAGTTATCTAATAACAAGCCCCAAAGTAGATCCAATCTATTTGAAAACATCTCTAAAAACACTATCTCTCTTTCTGTCTTTTACCTGCTCTCCATTCAATCTTCAATTATTTTCTCTTTCACTTTCTAGTCCCTATACCACCCCTCCCCCTCTCCCCTCTCTCTCTAACTTACTTAACTGGGAATGCACATCTACTGAAGATGGTCAGGACATAGACCCACCTTCAATGGTCACTATACTCAACAATCATACATTTTCTTTCAAAATAATTTGACAAGATCTAAATGTTATACATTTAATCAGTAGGTGATAATTGTGTTAGAATTTACTTTTGATTATTATCAGAACTCCAATTGTAATACAAAGCAAGTAAAATACCTTTCCCATTCCTGCGTGTGCATGGCCTATCTTGATGACGACAGGAAACCGAGGGGTAGTAAGCTGAAAATAAATACAGAAAAAAGACAATGGTTACACTTAAATGAAAACAAGGGTTATAGAATCCAACAAGTTTCATCTGAATAGAATAAATAAAAAACCCTCACATCCCTTGAAAGATAATGGTGACATTCGAAATAATCATAAGTCATCAAAAGATTTGTAAAAGAAAATTGATGGTACATTCCTCACTGTAATACTAATGAGTTCAAATCACAGTTACTGTAGCTATTAATTCCTTAATGAATGTTTCAATTTCAATATGTATATTTTTTGTTAAGAAAGAATGCTTTTGTTTCGTAATTCACATTACAAACAAAAACATAATAATTACATTTTTTTTTACATAGGGTAACAACATCTAATCCATGTTCATTGTGTATGAATTGCATACAGATAGGTAGAGAGGAGAGAGAGAGAGAGAGAGAGAGAGAGAGAGAGAGAGAGAGAGAGAGAGAAAGGGAGAGGAAGAGTGGGGGGGGGGGGGGGGCAGAGAGGGGAGAGAAAACAATTAGTGTGAGACTGAGAGAGGTTAATGAGGGGAAGGAGGGAGAGAAATAGATGCATGTAAAATGGATAAAGAATAAGACTGGCACAGGGGAAGAGAAAGAAGGTAGGAAGAAGGGAGAAAAGCCATGAAATCACAATGATTATCTCAAAATATATTGAGCAATTAATGAATAGAAAAGGATGTTTAGATTAGAAATAGTGGTTAGGGTGAAACATACAATTCTCAAGATGCTTCAATTGCATGTCTATATACAGGTGAATACATTGTGTATACCACACACTCTAAGACAGATTTTAAAGGCAAAATAATCTGTTGTAAGCCAGAAGGGGAATTGGTTCAATACAAAAGCATATTACTTAATGAACTTAGGGCTCTCAGTAGACAAATTTATCTTCTCGTAAAAAATGAAAAAGAGAAGGAAAACACAGGGGTGTTACTTCAGTCTACCAAATTGAAGATTGGGACGTTTTCACAATCACCACACACACAATTGCCAAACTATTATGTCTGAAACCATGTATGTCGTTAACTTGTGTGAAAGTATGTGAATTAACACCTCTCATCTTTTCCATTCCAACAACAACTTCATTTAAAACCACTTACCATTAAGGACTGTCACATATCACCAATGAAAAATGATAACCATAAAATTGGTCTTTGTAGAAAAAAAAGCATTGTATATCTATGTTGCTAACCAGTTTTACAGAGGCTGTCCTGATATTCTAAGATATGATACCTCGTCTACATAGACCAGTTTTATTGATATCTTAATAGGTGATATGTGACTTGCTCCTCAGCACATATGATAAGTGAATAGTTTTTTTGTAATTTTACATGATGGTGTTCACACTTCTAGTTAATGCTAACCTGGCTTCCAAGTTATTCAAATTTTTACCACCCAAAATAAGTCCTAGAAAATTAGACTGTTGTTGATCTTCATCATTATTATTGATGGAAAGTTTTATAAAACAGTGCCCTGGTATACCCCCTGCTTCATAGGAAGTTCATTGGTGGCTAGGGTAAAGTTTATAAAGTTTATAAGCATTGAAGCAAGACAAACTGTAAGAAACTGAGAGCCATCTTAGAGTGCCAGCTTGTATCATTCAACACATGCCTTTCTGACTCTGAACAGATCACTCTACAGAGATTCCACTTTTACAAACACAAACTACAAACTACATCAATAATGCAAACATTTAAAATGTTTTACCACTGTTCTTTCATCTACAACGCAATCATCTTGCTTTAGTTAACATTAATTAATTTTAATTGTTTGAAAAGTAGAGGTATTGATTTAAATAGGAACTCAAATTGTCTTTATATTCATAATTTGTTCAATGCTTAGTCTGTGTACAAAACGTTAGTAATGATAATCTGTACAAAATACATGAAATAAATATAATATTTACCTTTCCTATTTTAACTCTTTTTATTAGCCTCAAATCAATAACATTACCTTAAACAAACATCATGAGGAACACTACAAACACAGCTCAATGTTGAACAACATTTTTCACAGAATGATAACCAGGAGAGGGATTGGGGAGACAACAAACTACAGTGGTGAAATTCTATGGGTTAGATAAACTACTTCCATCTCTCTAAATACACAGATAGAAATACAATGATGCAGTTCTGATATCTAAAATTGGTAATCATTTCTATCAGGAAATATAAAATACAGGGGTTGAGAAGAACATAAAGATGGAAATCTTTGGGATGGATCGAAAACTTCATTCATGTTCAATACAGAGATAGGAACATGTTGATGCAGTTTTTATCTTTCAATATGTTTTACCATTTCCATAACAGCTTGCAAGAGAATGGGTGAGACAAGGCGAAGGGGGAGGGGGGGGGGGGAGTATGCATTTGGTTACCTATTTTAATTTCATCTCATAACGATGAGAATGAATTTATGCAGCTTTTAAAAGTTTTGGAGGAAAGAACAGGCAAAAATACAATGGATGGAGAAATCTATAGGTTGAAAGATCTATCATCAATCTTGTAACACTATAATGCTATGATCATTTGTAATATGGGATGAACATATTATCATCTTCTGAGACCCAAAAGGTCATTAACTCATATATTTTATACACTATCAACACCCTTCTGGCTCTCAATAGAAACTTTCATCTGTTCAGAGCAAAAAGGGTATCCTTATAGCTTTCAGGAGATGATATATCAAAAGAGGAAAAGGTATGGATTGAAGAAAATACTTCCAATCTTTGTAATATATTCTATGGAGTAAAAGGAGAAGAGAAAGAAGTAAAAGGATAAGGAAAGAGAGAATGAAACAAGCAGAAACATTTCATGAGTACTGTTCAGGATTGTGAGAAGTCTAAAAAATGTACCTATTCTACAAACTTCACCTTAACTTTTCACAGGACTTAATACCAATTTTGTTACAT
Organism: Strongylocentrotus purpuratus; assembly: GCF_000002235.5. Lineage (NCBI taxonomy): Eukaryota > Metazoa > Echinodermata > Echinoidea > Camarodonta > Strongylocentrotidae > Strongylocentrotus > Strongylocentrotus purpuratus. The sequence goes on from NW_022145612.1 coordinate 57,102,645, forward strand.
GTTTTATAGGGTATCATTTCACAAAACCACGACAATTACAAGTTCACCAAAATAACCATGAGATGTGTGTTGATTTGAATCCACACATTCCAAAGGGATGTCTGCAAAGTTTGGCAGTTTCATGAAACAATGCAGAGAACTCCACTAATCCCAACAACTAATCAACATCAACTATTTTAACTGCTTCAAGAACAAATACATCGAATCACTCTAATCCATTTGGGGAAACATCAAGCAAGACTTATTCAACAATATCACTCTCATGTTAACATCATACATCAAACATTGGACCAGCTAAGACTATCTAAAACATTGCACAATTCAACAAAATGAATGATTGCGGATAGCGATATTGCTATTATTGGCAATATTGAGTTGAACAACTGCAGAACTGATGAAAGGTGATGATGAAGAATATGAACTGATAATGATAATTAGAAGGGGTGGGGTAATTAGCTGATGATAGGATGTGGGGGGGGGGGGGGGGGTAACTAGCTGATGAAAAGAAGGGAAGGGTAAGGATGATGGTAACAAAAAAACACCGTGCCAGTGAAATGTCAAATTATTTACCATGCCCGTGTAAAATCCAATCGCCTAGATGCAAAATGCAAGTGATGGACAATAAAGAAACATGGAAAAAAATAAACATTCACAAGTGAATACAACATAAGCCATGAAAAAAATGAAATAAAGCGATAAAGAAATAATACAAAAATAACGTCTTATCACCTGCATAACGTGTGCTCTGAATTGACCCGATTTTAATGTCTATCAGAACAAAGAGATGTAGATGAAAGGAAGGAAAAGAACAAAGTATTCAATTTGAAATCAATGACAGATATCGTACAAATCATACAGTGTTTGTAGAACTAACATGGTATTTGATTGATCAGAGTCACATGAACAGACATCAGACCATCACTCATACACAACAAAAATTAAGATCAGCTTATTTTGCATATTATTTTCTTTATATTAATTTATTAAGTTTGCAAAAAAAAAGGGTATGCTTTCAGTTTGACAGGGTGAATTTTTAGATATATCAACTCAGTTTATCAATATCAATATGAATTGCCTTGCCTGTAAAATATGATTCAAATCATATTCACTCACACAAAATACAACTCATGAAGGCCTAGGGAGAAACAGTATCACACTAATAAATCCCATTTTATAAATAAACATCTAGGTATAAACTAGATAACTGTATAAGGAATCAATCACCAAAGAAATAAAAAGTGAACTGTACAAGATAAGAACTCATCCCCAAAACTAGCAAAGTTGATAATATCCAGTCCATCTTCTTGACTGTATCTCTATGCAAGAGTCACTCTTCTCATGTTTAACATACATGCATGTATGTCACATAGTGAAACCTGAATATAAAGACTATGCAAAGGTAACTACAGGTGTGATCTTTACTAGCAGGTGGTGTTACCCACAGGTTGTTTTTGTACAGGTTTTAATGAAAAATTCTTTCCAAGGGAGCAACAACAAAAACAAAAACAAACTAGAGAGGTGGCCACTAAAGCAGATGCAATTTTACCATGTTTTGTTCACAACAAAATCTCAGCTCATTCTACAGAGATTCAAATTGGTAAAAATAATCTTGAGACAGAAATATCGAAGAAACAAAAATAAGGAGCCAAAGAGAAAGAAAGAAATGGAACACTTTGCCACGCAGGCACGCACAGACCCCTGCCGGGTTACACGTGTATAAATGAGCATCAGTAGTCGTTATCTCGTCAGGGACCTCGTATCTACCCACCTGGAATTTCCTGGGAAGGGGGAAGGGGTTCGTTAGGAGGGGCAGATCGGACTCACTCACAACAACAAGACCCCTCCTACCATTATCCTTTACAGTGTAACATAATCTTCTTTTGTCCTTTAGAATTGTACAACTCTATTATTTTGTCAAACTTGATGATACAATGTGAGTAAGTTGATATTCAACTGGTATCAAAGGAAAAAATGAATGGAATTAGATGCAGTACATGTGTCCTAGTGGAGTTTAAATACTTGACTGAAGATGTGAAGGTTGTGGGTTCAATACCTGGCAAGGCACCTTTGGCCTTTAACAAGACATTAGTCATAATTTTCCACTCTCAACACAGGTGTAGTAATTGGGCACTTGGTATTTATTCCTTAAAATACACTGTTCACTGGTAGTGGATGCCGGAGCTAAAGCAGTGGTAATAACATACACAGGCAAAGAGTGCATTATTACTATTAGGATTAACAGCTAGATTAGGCTCAGCAATATCAAAACTGCACATCGGGTTACACTTTAGATGTAATAGCATCTTCAGCAACCATACACTTTCTGGTCCATGCACATCTTTATGCATCAATAACATTATACTTAAGCTACATTATTGATATGTGCACAATTATAAATTGAGAGCTCCCTCTTTAACATTCTATGATTCACATTCAATGAGTAGAGATTGAGAAGAAAAAAAGAGAACAAGAGTGAAAAAGATTTTTATCCCACCCTTTCATCCAAGATTTATCTTCACGTAAGAGCTGAAGGGACACAATCTCATATTCTTCAAAATACAGTTAATTCCCTTCTAACTCTCAGTGAATTTCTAAAATCTAATATACAGATGATAATTCCAATTTGACACATGAAGATGATCCCTTCTTCTCATAAAAAAGGACCTTGGATATGACAGAACAATTTCAGCCGAACATGTCTCGCACATTTGAGAAACAAGCGCTCCGCAAGGCATTCCATTACAATTCATTGTCTCTTTTTATTAGGAGGCATACGATCCAACAATAAATATATCTGGTCTACCCTTGACAGATCTCCCTCAGGTCCACCAAACTCAAGTTTGCAGGAATTAGCCAATTTCCCTCCCTGTCCAATGCTTTACTACGAGTCCTCTTGGCTCAAGACCAAAACCTTGTAAAATCATTCTCTTCACACCAGAGATTTAAATTCATTTTATTTTGTCAAATGTGAAGGAGTTAACTCACTGGTGATGAGATGAGTAACCAGCGTATGCATGCTGTTAGGGATTTAAAACCAAAGAAGCGTGTAGAATGCATATAGGAATGAGAGCATTCACTAGGTTAATGGGTGAACAGGGCTAGGAGTGAGAAACTGTATTCGATAGTTCTTGACGAACTTTGAATACAAGAACATAACAGAAATCTTTGAAGTCTCAACCTTTCTCCATGTTTTTCAAAAAATTCCTTAGAAATTGTTAAAGTTTTACTTGTAACATGGCATAATTAGGGTTGCTAAAGAATTCCTTAGAAATTGTGTACTTTGTTGTACAATGATTTGAATATCTTAATCAATGTATTTTCTTTTATACACTGTTTTAAAGCATCAGTCTTCATATGACTTCTATATTTCCTCTGATGATTATGTTGGGAAGATCAAAGGGAAAAAGCTGGAAAATACAGCTTTCAACAGTGAAACCAGCACTCTGAAGCAGGATTTAGTCTTTTAAGAATATGGTATGTAATCTCATTCTGATAATAATCATCTTTTTCATGTAAACAGGTGGTTGGTTTAATTCTCCAAACAACACTGGCTAGAGGAGATCGATTCGCGTTCATCCCTCCTCACGTAGTACCTGTCAGAAATGAACTACGTGAGCTAATTAAGTCTAATAAAGCGCATAAAGAGGGCTGGCAAGCGCTGGTCATGTATTCTGATTTTTGCTCATGATCAAGGTGATGATAAACGGCATCAAAACAAGGAGGGGGTGGTAGGCACCCCTCAGCGCCCTTTTGTTTGTAATCTAGGCCCCACGGGTGCTGGCATCAAATAAATTGATAAAGAAAACCGAGCCAAATGCCTCGATTGAAACAAAATCGAGACTTAGTAGTCATCATGAGGAAACCTGATCATTAGTCTCTTCTTTGCTTTAGTTAATTTCATCAAAAGCCAAAATGCTGAATTTCTAAGAATCGATCTGCTAATAACATTCCACTGGAACTTGAGTCAAAGCTTTTGACGTTGTGTCATTGTGGTAAGTAATTTGTGAGTTAGAAAATTTGAAAACACACACAAAAATAAAGTTCAGTAAAAGTCTGAAAGTTTACTTAGGATGTGAAGCATTTAATAATTTAACTCTTTCTGTGAAAGAATGACAAAAAATGTATTATTTTCAAGAGAAATGTCATCATTGTTTTTAAATTATACTCATGGCAGACAGGTTCGTCACATATGCTGTTTCTTTGTCACATCCAATTATAATGGGGCAATGAGAGATGGATAAAACCAATGCCTTTGTCTGGGTATTCTGTAAAGTTTCCTTTCTACAGAGAAAACATCATTGGACAAAAGTTTGTTTCCAACAATTGGTTGATGAGGGGTATTTTGGTGTTTAGTTGCTGGTTTGTTATCATCTTGGCCTAATGCCAATTTACACTACTGGAGAAAAAAAACATTAAAAAACATTTTTGTTTGCTCATTGTGATTTGGGGGTGGCTAGTGCGCATGCACGATTTGTCGCTGCTCTGCATGCGATCAGCTTGCATGTGATCGCACGAAAGTGAGGGGAATCACAAGACCAAAACCCATAAACATTCACCATTGTTTTGAGAGTGAGCATTTACACTGCAAAAACCATTGAAATTTCTGCCAGCGTTTAAAAAAGCAATACTCCAAAGGTATCTTCTTGTTATTACCTTTAGTTGCTTAGCAACTTCTGACTTTCTGGGGGGGGGGGGGGGGGCTATGGTGCAAGGTTGGATGGGGAAGGGGATGGGTACGAGAGGAGAGTAGGATAGGGGATGGGTGGGAGAGGGGAGAGGTGGGGGAGGAGAGGAGAGGAGAGGGGATGGGCGGGATAGAGGATCGTGGGGAGAGAAAAGAGAGAGGAGGAGTGGGAAAGGGGAGTGTGGGATATAGAAGGGGTAGGAGAGGGGAGGGGGGGGGGGGGTAGAGGGGATGAATGTGAGAGGGGGAGAGGGAAGGGGAGGGACAGGGGAGGATGGGATTTGGAAGGGTAGGAGAGGGGAGGGATGTGAGAGGGAAGGGGATGGAGAGGAGAGGGTGGGATATGGAAGGGGTGAGAGAAGAGAGGATGAATAGTAGAGGGAAAGGTGGGAGAGTAGATGGGTGGGAGAGGGGAGGGACGTGATAGGGGGGAGGTGGTAGAAGGGAAGGTTGTGAGATGGGACTTGTTGGCCTATGATTGCAAATCAACACCTGGTAGTACTAAATTGCACATGACAAAATACTGCAAATTATCGCACAGAGGCCATTTCACACTAATGAGCCTATGGGACAGCTGCTTCAAACGTAAATATGAACATGAGTCATTGAAAATCACTTTGACTTCTAGCCCTCTTCCTTACACTTTAGGCCATGAATCATCAGCTACCTAAAGGATTCAAACAGAGAGCAAATGTTGAACTACACCTAGATCTTACTGGTCATACTTAACCTCAATGAAAAGAGTAAACAAACTTCCCAGTTTTTATTGAAAAAAGCAATGGTTGGATAAATAAACCCTTCCAATGTAACTAAACATATTGGATTACTGTTGTGATTGGCTGATGTTCATGTTAAGAGAAACAAAATCTTGTGACTAACTTTGCTTGGGTCACTTTCCTTCCAAATCAATATCAATTGTTTCTAAACTGCACATTGCTACAAACTATGTGTTCAATCACTTTCACAATATCTAAACCCTTTATATGATTATAAAAGAATATTTTCTTACACTTTTGTATGTTAGCTACTGAACCATTTGCAGGCTGCAGAAAACAATATGCATTAATGAAAGTTCCCTCCTAGTTCCTGGAGCTTCAGAACCCCTTGTTTACCATAATGGAGCAGTCTAAAACATAGTTGTTCACAGCTCACAGTGTCATTGCAGGTATCTGGAGAACTTTAGAATGATTGACTCTCCAGTAGGGATGTTTTATTAAGGGTATGAATTGGCAAGTTGGATACAATAGAAGTCTATTCCATGTGCATATAAAAAAATCTCCAGTCTCAGAGATTAGCAGCAGGTTAGTTTTGGCCATAAAAGTGGCTCCCGAACTACTTGATTGTCTTTTTTTACTTCAAACAAAAGTCTCATTTTGCTATAGAAGGTAAAGAAAAATCCTTTTTTGTTAATAGAAAGGCACATGTCACAGAAAACTACATTTCTCATGCTTTTCAACAAAATAAAACTGCACAATATCCTTTCAAAATTGGATACCAAATGTGAACCCCTACCCCTGCAAAAAACATTACCCGTACTACGATAGTAATACAACTTGAAACAGTTTGGTAGCAGATAAGCTAATGAATATATCCAGGGTGGTCGTTAATACTTGCGAGTATTGGCGGGAATGTTTTGCTGGGTAGAGCGTGGCTGAAGATGCGTATTGTATCGTAGATGAGTCACTTTCTTGTTATCAAGGCTCTTCCATTTACCTTACATACACCTGGCGCTTGGCATGGCAGCCAAGAAAGTGACACCTTTTTGATAAAGTATCTTTTTTTTAGAGTAGCTGTTATTAAATTTTTTTTTTAAATCGGGATGATAGTATCATATGATTGATATAAATTCCAAACTTTGGGGAATACAATTGTTGTACCTATCCTCTTTAATTGTGCGTCTTTTATTTTAGTCTTGCTACTCTGTTTATCGCTAACCAAAATATATTCGTTTTTGTTTTAAAGGCATAACAATCATCTTGATTCCTGGTTACTTTCAGCGCTGCAGGGCAGCTTGGCTAAAGCCAGTGTAAAAGCAATACTTTGCAGGTGCCTTGATCATCCCTAGGATGGATATAAGCACTAGTATATACAGTATAACTGTGGCTACTACATGTATCATAATTAACATTAATTAATAAAAATCTAAAGTCTAACTGTTAACAAAGTGAGAGAGAGACACACACAGAGACAGAGAGAGGCAGAGAGAGAGAGAGAGAGAGAGAGAGAGAGAGAAGAAAGGAGATAATGCAATGAGATTGGAATATACTTTTTTTTGGTGGACAGTTGCTAAAATCGATTTTGATTGATCATTATTGATTTACCAATAAAAGCCATTGGATTCTCAGAGTGTGTGGTCATGTTTTACATGATTTCTTGCAAGATGAACAAGATTTAAAGAAAAACAGGATATGAAAAATAATGTTTGTATGTATACTTGTTCTGCCTGCTTGGTGCCTGTTTCTCAACATACAGAATGAATGTGGTACTTCCTTCCAGCTCTCCCATTGTGTTTGGCTTTGAGAGACAGCATGGGGGAGGTGATCTCAATACTGCATAAGTGTGATATTTTAACCAAGAACACATGTCTTCTATTCTAAGTAGCCTTCAATCACTTATAAAGAGCAACCATTGGTAAAAAACAGGTGTTTAGCTTTCAGTAAATATCTATTTTTGGGCCATTGTTGTAAACACAGGTAAATGTTAAAGAAAATATCTATAGAGTCTAATATATGTCATGAAATCCTTACAAGTCAAATCAGCCTAGCAATACTGCTAATATAACACAAACAGCTATGATGACAGAGGATGGTGGTGAAGGAGAAAAGGAGAGAAAAGGAGAGAAGAAAAACGCACAGATTGGTGGTATAGAGAAAGAGGGAGAATGGAAAAGAGATAAATATAGACAGGTCAGGAAGGGAAAGACAGATACCAGTAATGATACAAAGAAAGAGTGAGAGTGAGAGTGAGAGATAGAAAGACAGAGAGAGAGAGAGAGAGAGAGGGGAAGAAAGAAAGAAAGAGGTAAAGAAAATTATATAGGGGAGGGGGAAGGGAGAGATATATGAACAAGAACACACTTGGAAGGTATACAAATAAAGAGAGGCAAAGGGAAGGAGGCTGAAGGGAGGGAGGAGCTAGGGGAGGGGAGGGAGGAGGTAGAGAAATAGAAGGAGGAAGAAAGAGAGAGAGAGAGAGAGAGAGGGAGAGAGAGAGGCAGAGAAAGAGACAAGCATTAACATAGAAGGGCAAGGGTTCATAAAGTAATGACCACTTTGATATCAAATGATTTTGACCCCAAAATCTGGGATCCGTTGATAGTAATCTCTGAATGGCACCTTAATAACTTCCTGTTAGGGAGTCTCTACCAGTCCACCAGGGGTGCATCTAAATTTTATGTGACGTAGTCAAGGGGGCACATGGAGTGATCTAAATATAGCTCAAAATACTTTTTAATACAAACAAATGCAGAGGAAATGAGGCAGGAAGTGAAAAGGAAACATTTCATAAAATGTCAAATATTGAATTACATTACTTCCTTTATTTGAATTCAAAGTTTTGGAGAGATAAAAGATGTTTGCAAAGTTTTGCACAAAATGTATAAAAAGAGCAAGTGATAAAGAGTTAGAAAGAAACAAATTTTAAACTGCAGTTGTAAAGAAATATATTTACAAATAAAATAAATCAGTTAAAACGTTACCTTAAAAGCTATTTAGATATCGTTGATCATCACCAAATGCCAGACATGTATTTTCAACAGTCTGATTAATTCTGATAATTATTGGCAGCATGAGACTATCTTGGTTTTGAAGCATTTCAAATGCAAATGCAATATCTTAAAATCAAATGTTCAAGCACCACTTTATTATTATTATTATTAATATTATTATAATTTTGTCATTTTGGTATAATGATTCATATAAAGAAATATCATAAGCATTGAAAATTAAGAGAGAAAAATGAATAGAGAAAGACTTAGAAGGAGAGAAAGAGGGAAGAAAGATGGGATGGGAGAAAGATTGGGATAGATCTCAAATTATTAAAAACAGAACATACAGAAATGAGAGAGAAAGAGGAAGGTGGGGAGATATGTGTGTATGTGACAAAGAGAGAGAGAGAGAGAGAGAGAGAGAGAGAGAGAGAGAGAGAGAGAGAGAGAGAGAGAGAGAGAGAGAGAGAGAGACAGAGAGAGAGGGGGAAAGGGGGGGGGGGGGGGAGGGGGTACAGGACATAATTGGTATCAGCGTACAAAGAGTTTTGAAGTAGACATATCCTGTATTTCCAGGGGGAGCACACACCACTGGAGTATTTCCTGTAGGGGAAGTCCATATAAATACAAAGGGGGCTTTACCGATGTTCTTCACTCATTGGCAATAAGTCTTGCCAACTTGACGTAGTCGATCGTAGTAAACACAAGCCTGCCTCGCAGCAAGCACAACTCCAAGTTTCTCTCTTCCTACTTCTCCTTCTGCATCATCATTGATCCAGACTCCATTCGGATCTAAACTACGCATCTACCGAAAATATTCCAAAGCGGATTATCTAAACAGCTGACCATCATAAGAGATCTTATTGGACATAGGATTAGGGAATTAATCCCAGTTAATTCACTGTGAAGCAACTACTTGAATAGTTTTGGTGTCAGGGGCAGAAAGGGGATATAACTTTTGAGGAGCGTTGTGGAGTCTCGGGATGGAATTGATGAGGGATTTAAGTAGACTGATGGCACGGTCACTTATGTTTTTGTGGTTTCTGGTGTTTGCGCTCTGTGATGATGTCAAAGGAACGGCACAATGTATGTGCATGCCAGAACATCCACAGCAACAGTTCTGCAGATCCAGTTTTGGTAAGTAAGTCAGCTTTAAATTTAAGTCACAAAACTATTTGTTCCATATTCTACTAAGATCTCAACCTGCTGCTCGGTTTAAGCTCAATCTGAAGTCAAGATTGATAATAGAAGCTGGATCAAGAATTACAAATTTACCTTTGTTAAATATGATTTAGGCCTCACATCAGTTTAAACTAAATTATAGAAGTATTCATGGTCTTGTTCCATATCTCTTTGAGACCATTCTAAAGCAAATACAAATAAACTTTGCAGAAGTAGCATATGTTTAAATACCAAGTGACAAACTATTTTGAATACCGGTGCTCAGAATAAATTCTTTGTTTCTATCACAGAATGATATTCATCTATAAAACAGTAATCTATTTAGATTTATAACTAAATCCAAGTATATACACTTGTATAAGGCATCCACCAAAACAACAAAAATGTCCATGTTAGTAAATAGGAGGAATTATTTTCATCTTTGTACTATGCAAAGTTCATCCCTATGTCAATTAGATGTTAGTTTAACGTTCTGGTTTATATTTTATTACATATACTAATGGAGCCAGAAGGGTGTTAACTAATATAGTTTTACAAAGAGTTCATTCCCTTCTTACTCCAAACAGACGATATAAATAATGATGATATGACTTAGATGAACATACAAATAGTGTTTCACACAAGATAGGTGCATCAGTTCGAATAGACATAAATGTAGCTTCTTTTTTAGATTTAATGGGTGGTTCTGTTTATATGATTCATCATATCATACCCCATTTTGAACATAATTATAGGTGTGTCAACAATATACTTTACTGTTTCCTACTTAATACTTTGTACAGGCTGGGGTCAGAAGAAGGGTATATGGATATACGCTTCTCATATGTGTTTAGCAGGCCATATAAAGGTTAACATCACTTCAAATATGATTAGTCATATCATAAATAAGGACCTGCATAAAATAAAGTGCACAAATAATCCCCTCTTCTGAACTTTATAAGAGTTTTGAAGAATGTGTCCTTGTTGGTTAATCATGACAATTGTGATTTAGTTCTGTGAAGGAAAATTCAAGTAAAAATATAATGTGAGGAAGCTTCCATGGGCATGTGCTTGAAAGCTGTCTATGTTCTTTAACAATGGGGAAAATATGATAATCATTCAATATTAAAAGTACATGTGTTGGACTTACTTACAGAATTGTTATCATAGCTCCACAGTATAAGTTTGAAAAAGGCTGCTTATTTCAGTAAATCTAATTATGGTTTTCTCTTTCACATCCACAAGCCTTGTAGATGATGTCGCAGAGATAATCCCAACAAGCAATGATCGATTTCCTGTGAGAAAAAGTACCAAGCTGAGCAAAAATTATTAACCAATTTTGGACAAGGGCCCACTAACACCAGGGTAAATACATGGGAGGGGCAGTGCTCAGGAGGTAATTGATTAAGAAGGGGGTAACATGACTGGTATCAGCACCTCAGTATTACCCCTCTTGTTTTCTGGCGGATCAGGGCAAAGCAATTAGCACATCATATAGAGGGCTACATACATACATACATACATACATACAAGAGACACATATATGTACTCTTGCATAAGCAGCTATTCTAAATATCTACAAAAAAGTCATGGTCAAGAGCTTCCATCATAATTTGAAAAGGAAGTAAACCACACGAATGTACAAAATATTCATGTAGTTTTCAATGTTCATCATATTTCCTCGCTTGTGATAATACACCAAATTTAATAACATGCCCTTTAAGCTGTGTATAATACATGATATGTACGGTTGAATAAATCTTCAGAAAATCTCCTCAGTATTTGCAAACTAGAACACATCCTTTAGAAATCATATAAAGTTCATAAAGCTTTGATTATTTCAGCATTTGCAATTTTTTTTGCTGGTCCACAGTCCAAATATGAATATTAATGTGTTGGTCTTAATATGACCTACAAAAAGGGACAAGCTCTAAGTCTAGCTCTCTGGGGGTCTTGGTAATAAGGATAAATGCCTTACCAAAGGTTACTAATGCCTTTACTTGGTTTTGAACCTAGGATTTCCTGGTTATGAGACCATTGCTCTACCATCAAGCCTCCTCCCTTTGAGGGTGAAACCTCCATTATATATATTTTTTAAAGAAATGTTTATATTCTATGTGTTCTATGAATGTCAGCAGGTGTCTCTGCGAACTCCAAGATTGATATGTGAGGTTTATTGTTTGAATGTTAAAGTAATGTTGTTTCACAAATACTTTGACCCAGGTACTTGCTCGAATTTCATAAGTGGCCCAGATTTGCAAAAGTTCATGCTGTGAGATTATTGAATTACAACACTGAATGTTTGCTATTCTTGTCATGAAAAATGAGCTTCTTTCACATTTGTGATTTTTTTTTCTTTCTATTTTTATAGTAGCACATGATAGAATTAGTTGCAGTTGATGTAGTTTGTTTACCACTAGAGTGACAAGGTCATGACTACACGCTGGGTATGAAGAGAGCTGCTTGTCTCTTGTTGAACTTGATTGAACTTTTGAGGAAGGAATTCAATGTTTACTACCGCAGCAGTAAATAAATCAATGAGAATTATCGGTGAACATCTAGAACGGGCAAACAGCAATCTAACATGAAATGGAAGTAAATATCATAAACCCGTAATAGCGGCCACAATCAAATCCATATTTTCATATATGCTGACAAGGGTAAAATAAGTGATGTCAAGAAGTAGAATGTCAATTGGAGCACATCGACAACATTGCAGTATTTGCATATATGAAGAGATTATCACATAATCTATCATTTCATAAACCCTAAGGTAGATCTTGTTCATTAGGTATTTATTGTAAGAGGCAGGATTGCAGCCCTCCCTGAGAATTTTGAAATGATTGAATATTCAGGCATCCAGAACCTAATACTTGAGTACTGAGATGGTCTACAATTACTTTTAGTTTTGATATCGCATATCTAGTATACTGTCATGAAAAAATACACATTTACGGTGAAAAATCGTTATTAGGTCTTGAAAATATGAAGTTGGTATTCAGGCAAGCCACAAAGCCTCATGGCAAAAACTATGGCCTGCATGCCTTTGGTAAGGGGTAAGAGAAAATATGATTTTGATATTTCCAAGGGGAGAACATGGAAGGAAGAGTAATTAAAAGAATGAATAAATAATTACACATTGGGGTTAGTTAAGAAGATTATAGCATAACCTTCAATCACAGACACCCTTCCTCGCAAAAGGTCAAATCTTCTGAAGCTAGTAGACTTATGTACGTCACATGGGCGGGGGATGCTGGTACAATCTTGGCGTAATTGGTACAAAACATTTAAAAAAGTTATTAATAGTACTCTCCTAGAATACAAGAGATACTCTAGTTGTTATTCTCCTCGTATGATTTATTATGATACATACGCCTTACATTCACTCCAAACTGACAATTCCCACAAATCATATACAGAAAATTAATAAATCATGACTTCTTTGAAAGATATGTTTCAAATCCATTCACTACTACTATTACGCTAGTGGGGATTATCCTACAAGTTAATAAATAGATTTCACTTAAAGCTCATTCGACTATTTCAATATAAAACAAAATTTTGATTAAATATGTAAGATTTTATTTTGGTAAACTTCCAACACCTGCCAGGAAGTTGTTAATGTGACTCCAATCCATAGACAAGGATTGATGGTTAGTAATCATGCTGAAAATGCACATTCTACAACCTTACGTAGGTGCCATGAGGAGGATACAAGTTTCACAACATATGTTACAGCAACAATCGCTCAGCAGACAATATCCTACACTATAGCCATTATACTCCCAACCCTGGATCCAATACTTCTAATCCTAACCCTAAACTCAAACACATATGACTGGAGTTGAGTGGGTTTTTAAGTGAGAGAAGGAGATATTTATTAGAAAGTCAGAGGAAGGTTTATAGAAAGAACAGTGAGAACTTAAAATACAATGAGATACTTGGATATTGAATCTGAAGATAAAAATAATCTCATGAGTCATCACAACAACACAAATTTCCCTTAAGTTCCTATCTTTTCTGAATATAACGTTTAAACATGAACAATACGTCATAAAGTCACAACCGAAACTCCAAATTTCCCAAAGTCACTGGAACTGTCTGTATGCTGATGGGAGTATGATATGAGAGGTATCCTAAGAAATCGTGCACAATCATTTCCACTATATCTCCTGTCTTCCCCCTCCCCATCTCTAAGGCCTTGCCCTATAAAGCAGCAAGTTCCTTTCTAGTATCACCCGACCTACAATTAGTGCTATGGATGAGATGAGACAAACACACCTGAACTAGAAGGGAAAAGGATTTACTACAGTCAAATGCTTCAATGGCATTTCAACCAGAGTTATTGATAGAGTAAATGCAAATGAGGGGGAAAAAAAAAATTTCCATCCGAAAAATGATCAAATCATGTATACGTTTATATGAGTTAATGCCATTTTGACTCTCAAAAGACAAATATGTAGGTCATGTTTACAGGATATAATACAACACTTTCACTCGTATTGCATATGTTTCTTCATACACTGTTTATTTATGTGATACTAACTCTATTGTATGAAAAGGATGTTATTGTTTCATGTTTGAAGGGTATTCTTGGATCTATCAGCAGTTTAGACGCCCAAACTTACTAATTAGTAGTAAAATCGTGATTATGGAAATAGCATTTTCTTTCCCAGCTCTCCCTCTCAAAGGCCTTGCCCTATTCTGATCTGTGAATTCTCCCCTCCCCCTGCTTTAGCCTACATCACTTGAAAAACTTGAGTGACAGGAATGGAAATAAAATATTTGAAGTCTTAAATTTCTTGGAACTCTCAACCGTTTTAGTTTCCAAAACAGAGTAATTTGAAGTATGATCATGATTACAGGAAAACTGTTGTCACTGCTATTAGTAAGCAGCTAGTCATGAATGATTCAAACAGCCGTACCTTCTTTCCTTTTGCTACTTGAGACATGAATAATACAAATAATTTCTAAGATACATGAATGTTTAGGAAGAGTGAAATCATTGTAAGCTCCTTGACAAATAGTGTAGATGAAACAATTTAAAAAGGATCAACGATTTAACCCTAGAGGGTTTATTATCTATGTTTATTTAAAGGCATTTATGTTGATATTCATGAGATCTAAAACATATTAAAGCAGAGTTTAATTAAAACTTAAATATGCTTCATGAATGTTCTGTTAAGAGCCAGAAAGGAAATAGTTGTACATAAAAAAAATTGTGTTAATATCCTACTGGCTCTTAAAATTATGATCAATGAATGACAAATGTTTCTATTGCTTTCACTCAAATTGTATTTTATCTACCATCTGCTAAAATGTATACACAGGTTAATTTCATACAATGGGTTGCATTATTTGCTTAACTTACAATACCATCTCTTGCCATATAACACAATATCTAGAAGTAGTACAATAAATGATTAAATGAGTTAATTTATTTATTCATATATCTTTTTTTGGGGGGGGGGGGGCTGGAACTTTTCCAAAACTTCAAAAAATCAAGGGCAAGAAGAATATTATTTCTTTATGCCAAAGAAAAAGAAAGAAAAAAAAAGCATATATATATTATTATATTTATGTAAAACAAGACTTGAATGACAGGTTGTTGTTGTGACATGTGTTCGTCTGGCCCATCATCTATTTACAATAGGAGTACAGGGCTACGATGCATTCTATTGGCCCCTACCCAAGTATTCTGAAGTTGTGTGCAAAACATCCGTATGTAGTCTGCATTTCCCCCTATTAGCTTTGACAACGTTGGATTAAATCTCCCTCTGCAAGCCAATGCACTTTTTAGATAAATAATATGCTGGCTAAAGTGTTGGGCTAATGATAATATATCCTTCTGTTTTAAATTTATGTTTCTTTTGAACCATACTATAATATCATTATATAAACAAAATCCCTCTAGGGAATTTCTTTTGGTGCAATGCCGCTATTGAAAATCTTCTAGTCATGCCTTTTGATCTATGCCTAATTATTTTCCATTCTTAATAGACCTCTAGATATAATTTAAATGAAATCATATGGTATAAATAATTTGTGTCATAATATCGGGGGAAAATATATTACCAAAGCAAAAAGTGCATGATGTTACTTTGCTGGTTGGGATATTTGCTTTCATGTTATGTTTGCATATGTTACACAGGCCAATGCAACATCATACTCAACCCAAACAAACTTAATCATCCACTTGAAATAAACCGCTCTCCGCCGACGCAAAAAACCTCTGAGATATAGACAAGATTAAACAGTCTAGGAGCAAGCGAGGCAGTCAGGAGAGGGGTGCATGTACTACCGGAAGTGAACCCCTGGAGGTACCCCTCCATGACTCATCCCATTACCCCAGCCCCCTTTTTATTTTTCTCTCGTTACTGATACGATTTGATTCCTAATGTCAGTTGCCCAAAGAATGGATTAGTCATTCCATGCACTGTTGTTTTTGAAGAGGTTATTTTTCGACAGGTACTTGGCTGCAAAAAAGGTGCACAAAATGAGACAACTTGCCCTTGCATTTGTGCCTGAGCAAACCTGGGCCAAAAGAAAAAGCAAGGAAAACAAAATATTTTAAAAATGATTTTTTGGCAAGATGCTCCATAGCATTGCCAAGTGAGAATGAATACAATACATGATTAAATGAAAGATTCACATTTATGTATTGGGGAATGTGATGAGCCTAAACAAATCCCAGAGAATTCTACTAACAAGATTGATTTAAATAAGTAGAAATTAAGAAAATTAATCATTGGGATAGTAAATGCAGTAGGTTCCGGTCTAACTAAATTTAACCAAAAATCATTCATGTGGATAGACTTTTCTCTACTATTACAAATTCGGTTTACTTCCAATGATGAAAGTCCTTTTTAAATACCATTTCAAAGTTGTTTGTGACTACAGAGTAGAGACAACAGAATCTGTGCAGAATTTGCACAAATACAAATTAATTTGCCTAAATTCATCTTTAAAAGTATATGCTTGCCAAAATGGCTAGTAAAACTAAAAATCTTTGCAATCTGGTATATTTTACTTGCTCTGGGCAAGATGATCCCAAGAACTAGAGATGACATTGAGCTATCTATATCATCTATATTTCATAATAACAGATGCAAAGCTATAATAATTCTATTTGTATTCTGTTTTATCTGTGAGGGGTGGGTTGGCGTGCTCTTAAGCATGGACAGGAACTCTAAAATTAGACCTAATTGTGAGCCCAGGACAGATGGTACGTCCACCATGGGTACAACAGGATGTCTCTCTAATGGAGGAGGAACATGTTTTGGGTACTGATAGAGTGGTGGATGGGTGCAGGGAGCTAGGGAGGGTGCCTGGTATATGAAGTTGGGTAGAAGTTTCTGATGGATCATATTCACTCAATTATCCTATTGATGAACAAATGGAATGCAAGAGATTAAAGAGATTTTTTATTTTCCATTGTTTTTGTTTGTAGAAGGTCAGGAGCCTTTTAATATATTATGATGAATACCGGGCATTATCACAGGATTTAAAGTCTATATATTGGATCATTGAAATCATAAAATACAGCCGACTATTACTCATGTGGAAGAACACACCCATTAAATATGCATTTTACAATGGTATCTGTTCAATCAGACATAAATGGAATTTGCTATCATCATTTAGAGAATATTTTTGCAGATACTTAATAATAAACATATCAAGTTGCAGTGATAAGCAACTAGATTAGATGAACATTTAAAATGTTTGCATCTCCATGTTTAATCAGGGAGAAAGATGGTTAAAATATGAAGCCATATCACTTATAACATATTAGCAAGTGTCAATCACTACACATTCAACACAATCTTGAGATTGAAAAGTGTATGTCATGATGAAGATGAGGTAGAAACAATAGGAGAAGATGAACAAAGAATGAAAAGAAAAGATGAAATGAGAGAGACCAACTGGCATGGGAGGGAGGGAGGGAGGGAGGAAGGAGAGGGAGAGAGAAAGAGAAAGAGAGAAAAAGAAAAAGAGAGAGAGAAAGAGAGAGGGGGACAGAGAGAGAGAAACAGAGACAGACAGACAGAGGAATTGAATGCAATGACTGCAGAAATAAAATTAACATCAATCTCAATTTGAAAAACAAATTAAAGCTATTGGAAACATGATATTTCGCGCTGTACAAATGTGACTATCATTATCATTAAAGTTTTGTTTTGTACCAGCAATAATCATCTAAATTCCTTTCAGATCAATAAACATACTTTTGAAACATAATATGTACAACTATTAAAGTCACATTTGAGAACAAATTGTATACTACGCATACAAACAATAAATGTTACATCTCCATCTGTGTAAAGGATAAGAAAACCACATAAGGACCTGCAAGATTTAGCATTTATATAAACTTCCATCAATCCATGGCACAAGGGAAACGCACCTACAGAGATTAATTAGGCAAATTATGTAAATTGACAAAAACTAAATTAGTTCTGTCTCTAGTATTTCCTGCCATGCAATCTCTCCCTCTCTATCCCCATTGTTCTGATCTTGATCACAAATGTTTCTACAAATCTTATCTCCCAGTTGAATTTGTTTGTATCTCTTAAGCAGTGTCTCTTGTTACCGTCTGTTATATGGTTGAGAGAGATAATGAAATATGATGATTTTAACGCACATCATTGAGGAAGGGGGAGATTGGATTATCTATCCCCCACAAAAAGGGGCAGGAAAGAATTTAAAGATTTTCAATGTATCAGGATCAAGAAGCAAAGTGTTTTAACATTTTCTTTATCTCCTCACTTAATCTTGAGGGATAAAGTGCAAGTATTTTTGGCTCTAGAGGCATCCAGCATTACTAAGCCCTTGAATGGGGTACATGATCGCCCCCATTATAATCCCCTTCACATTCAAGATCAAATCCTGTCTCTTAGGGATTTAACCAGTCATGGTTTCAGGCAGGAAAATGAACATGTGCACTCTATTTTATGATCACTTCATGTTAGCTGTTTAGCACCATGAACTATTTATAATACCTTGATACAAATACTGGTTGGCATTTTATGTTACTGAAAGGTGGAAGTCTGACCGAGAAAAATTGAATACTTAAAAAATAGCTATCAAAGTGAATAATTTCAGTAGGTCTTATATTTAATCAATTAGATCTGCCAAGAAGTTTCACATGCTGGTTAATATAAATACAAATGTTTTGCAAGCATAACAAACATGGTTAGTAGAATTTTATTAGGGCGGTATGAATACAAAACACTTGTTGCAAACAACTATTTTCAAGGATTAAAATTCTTGTGCGAGTAGGTCGACTGAAGAAGGTATATAATATCTCCTATCTAGTCACTTTACAACCCTGAGGAAGTCATTCACAGATCCAAGTGATGAAAATTTAAAAATCCATTGCACATCATTTCTAATCTTAATAAAAAATTTTGCAACCTCTTACCCCATCTCTCTCTCTCTCTCTCTTTCCCTCCCCCTCCCCCCCCCCTCCCTCTCTCTCTCTCTCTCTCTCTCTCTCCCCCTCTCCTTTCTGCCTTGAACATGGGACCCCTTTCCTGATGTCTCTCATCCTTCAACTTGTGACCTTTAAGGTCTGGAATAGGGCAAATTAGCCCCCCAAACCCTCTTTGAACCCACATATCAGAATTTTGTATGAGGAAGTTATGACGTAGTTGAGGCAACACATCATCTGTTTGTCTATTTATATACTCATTAATATATTAAATAAAAGCCAGAGGTTTTTTCTTAATAGTAATCTTTCTGAATTGTCTGAATTGTTCCCTTTTATGCTAGAGGTTCAGACTGTTCCACACTAAATGAGGATTAGAGGGGGGGGGGGGGTGGAACACCACCCTCCACTTTTCACAATGGAGAGCCTTCTCATTTGTTTGATTGTCATGTTTACAAAATCATTCCTGTGGAAAACTCATTACATCACAATCTTTTAAATTCTGTCACTTCACTATTTCATGTTACCAGTACTTATTGTTTTGAAATATAGGATAGAAGAAATAAATGTATGAAGACATTTGTAAAAGCCTCTAAAATCTTTAACAAATCTTTAAAACAATGTAAAAGTGGGTTATAATTACAAATACTGACAAATATGACATTATAATCACATGGCATGTAAAATATATATTATAATAACAATTTAAACCAATCAAAGATCATGAAAGTCAAAATTGGGCTTCAAGTTTGATGACTTTCTGTTTTAAAAATCATTACCATTATTGTCAATAAATTCCCTGAAAATCTGTCATTTTTTCCTTTGTTTTCTTCATCCTATTCTATTCAGTGGTCCGCGGTAGAATCATTGGCAAGGTTGCACACTCCGACCGAGATAACGGAAGGACGACGATGGACGTCGCGCCAGTGGACATCGACGAGGGCACGACAGCTTACGTGGTGAAGGTGGAGAGAATCTACAAGGGGGAGGGCGTGATGGGTCTTCAGCGACACGTTGAGGTGATGATGATGAGGAGAGACAAGGAATGTGCCTTGAAAAGGCTAAGGAAAGGCCACGTCTACATTTTTACAGGTAGGTTTCATCATGATGTCATCAACACCTTTCTCAGAGTCGCCCTGTTCAAAACACAAAGCCCTGACCTTTGAAACAGTGCCTCAGTGCTCCAAATAAAAATTGAGAGTCTCAACAATTTTTGAAAACCTATGTTTTTCTAGAGAACTGAATTTCATTGAAGAAAATAAATTTACTTGGAGTCCACCACAAGAGTTTTTTGTATTCACTTCAAAGCTAGTTTTCTCCCTAGCAACTGAAAATATTTAATTAATTTTACACTCAAGTTTTATTACATTCAAAACTAGTCTTCTAACTTGCAGCGGAGAATATGTCAATATTCTGTGTTGCCAATTTAATGCTTTATAATGTAGTTGGAAAAAAATGCGACAGCACAAAAGGTTATGGCTATTTATCTCACCATATAATTGGACACTGCATGGTGCCTTCTACAAAAGACAGAAATAACTTGATGAGACTGTCACACATTTTCTGCTCAATTATCACCTCAGAGCCTCTGTGATCTCATATCTTACACATCATGTTAGAATGTGTAACAAATCATGCCAATTCAGTTTGGAAGGGTGATGATAAGTTCCCACTGACAAAAATGAATCCCTACAGAGCTTTCCAGCTATATTACTGTGCATGATTAGAGGTAACTTAATCCAAAGACTTTAAATGATTAATAATTACCTTTCAACATAGAGTCTTATTTACACACATAATAAAAATACTACTGCAAATTAAAATGAAGCAATCATTGTGGGCTTCACATTTCCACATCTTAAAACAAAGACTTTTGGCCTCCCCTCCTCTGTTATGCACACACAAAATCATTCTTTTGCTGCAGTATCTTTTCTTTATTTGGTTTACGATGTTAGGAGTGAGGTCTAAGGGAAATTGAATAAAGAGACAAATATAGGGATCATACACACTGCAAAGCAAAGACCACTTTTTTTCACATTTTTTTTACTAAAAACAAAAACATTTGCCCCCTAATATGATATGGTCATGAAAACACACCTCCTCAAAATTTGGGGTAGGATGAATTTTAAGCAGGAAATGAATGCATTATGTGTCAGCTGTTCACTACAGTTGACACTCAAATCCTGTTGTATTGT
Organism: Strongylocentrotus purpuratus; assembly: GCF_000002235.5. Lineage (NCBI taxonomy): Eukaryota > Metazoa > Echinodermata > Echinoidea > Camarodonta > Strongylocentrotidae > Strongylocentrotus > Strongylocentrotus purpuratus. The sequence continues at coordinate 57,123,821 of NW_022145612.1, forward strand.
TTTATTTTTAGATGGATTGATTCTGAATCGTCCTGACAATTCCAACGCAAGGACTGATCAAAGTATTAACAAATGAGAGAATAAAAAATTAGGGGTAACATCCATGCACATACATGGCTCGATTCTATCATCCATTGTTCCATGGCTTATGTTTGCAACTGAACCTGAAAAGCGCATCCTAATGTCATGTAGGATGTAGCTACAGTTATATAACTACAAGGAGATGCTCAAGGAACATAAAAAGAACCACTACCATGGCTTAGGCTGCCCATGGGTGAAGAGTGATAAATGTATATTAATGACTTGTCAAAGCACACTACAGCTGCCGCACTACTACTACTACTACTACTACTAATAATAATAATGATAATCTGGATATACATAGCGATAAATAAAAAAAAACATCTCTAAGTGCTTCACAGATATTAATTCCCCAGTCATCAGATTCATTCATGCACAATGTGCACCATCTCCACTCCCTGGGGAGTATGCCTACCATCACCGTAAAGGCACATTGCAATTGCTTACACAAAGGTGTTCGTCATCCTATCAAGTCCCCATTCCTCTCCTGGGTATGGAGTGGCAAATGTAGATTAATGCCTTGCTAAAGGAAAACAATGCAATGTCGGGATCAAACCCACAACCTTTGCATTTCAAGTCAAGTGCTTGAACCACTCGAAAACAACACCTGTATAACCTCTACTAACCATCTAGTAATATATCCACTGGACCACAACACCATTTTGATTTCTCATTTTGAAAAAAATATGACAGGATAAAAGCATAAGCATAAGTCATACATGTATTTCTGAACACCCACAGTGAAATGAACACCAATAATTGGTTAAAATGTTTCTTGTTTATCTCAATTCCACTCAGGTAACCATGACGAAACAGGATTGTATAACATTGGAACATGTGATTGGGTGATCGAGTACTCAGATCTCACCAAAATGCAGAAACAGGGAGTAAGGTACCTCTACAGGCAATACTGCAACACATGTGAGGTAAGAACATAGAAATGGGTGTAGCTAGATGGGCTGGGTAGGAGGGCGAGGTAAGATATAAATGAGCTAAAGAAGGAATGGTATATCTCAACTTCCTTTAAGGATAATGGGTGTGGTAAGGTGGATTTGGGAGAAGGGTGTCGCATTGGCTAAAAGGGGATTGGGGTATACCTACAGACCATTGTTGGGCATGGTCAAGTAAAAAGGGAGTAAAGGGATGAATAGAATAAACAAAAAGATAGATTGATGTATTAGAGTACAGGAAAGATACAGAGATAACAACAACTACTTGGATGAGGTAAGGGTAGAAAAGATGACAAATTACATTAATTAAGTATTATCAAGTATTATCATTTCTGTTCTTGAACTCTCTAGTACTATCACTGATAACAGGCCTATAGTGATCAATCAAATTGATCTTTCATCCTTTGATTTAGAGCTAACTTTTCAAACAATATTTAATCCCGTCTCATCTCCTTCTCTTTCCAACTCAGATCAACCTGTGTTTCAGTGGGAGCTGCAAGCAGCGTAGTCCCACATCATGCATGTGGGATGTTGCAAGGATTGGCTACGGAGATAACCATTGTGAGGCCAAACATTCAAGATGTATCAGGCTGGGGAATGGAAATTGTGGCTGGTTCAATTCTTTTGGCTTCAAGGGGTGCTACAGGAATCGCGCATTATCACAACATAACAGAGTGAAATAACATTATACAGGACTACAAAACACAGAAGAACACTGTCTACTATGAGTGAAAAGTTGATCTATGTTGTGATATTGTACTCGCTGTAAGAGATCAAAGCAGTTATGAAAATGCGAAGGAGAATAATAAATTTGAAGGAGGAAAAAAAAAGGCAAGATGAGCGGCCGGGTTATGCAATTAGATTTTATTTTCCCCGTGTTTGATGCCCTGGCCTGTATAAGATTGATGTTAATGAAAAATCTAATTGTGCTGTTAAGTGTGTGATCAATGTTTAGATTTGAAAATGTAAAATTAAATACTGTTACCCACATACTGATATAATTAATACAAGAATTAACAATAATTAATATTCACATCTCCTTCTCATGTTTGATTCAGATAAAATTGTACGATTTGAATAAAAACAAAAAATAAAAGACTATAACTTCTATTTTTAAAAGATTTGTTTAATGTCAGTTTTTACATTTGCACTATAGTCAACAAATAAGTAAATGAAATCCTGTATTGAATTGAAACCAAATCATATATTCCTAGTTAACCACAAAATGTTTGACCATTCCAGTATTGAAACTGAAATAAAGTATATCCTTAGCATTTATATCCATGTAGCTTGAGCTTTTAGCAAATGTTTATTCCACAATGTAGCCCTTTCAAGAGCAAGCAAGGCATTATGTATGCTTAGATTCATATCATAATTTAATAAGAGGTGTACCGGTATTTAAACAAAATCCATGTGTATCATGCATTTTAGTTTTTTTTTTTTCTTGCAGTAAAACCTTTCTTTCAAAAAGTAAATATTGTAAGCTCAGCTACTAGAGTTGTTTCAACCTTTTCCATCAAATTATTAAAAGAGGAAAAAAAGAAAATCGAAATTTATACAATTCTGCAGATCAGCTTCAGTCATTCTTCTGCTATTCTTCCATTTGATCTAGACAATGGATCAATAGCACCTTATTGAAGTCATTAATAACTTTTCATTTATGACAAATTCAAAGTTGTGTAGTTCACTCCTGTCATCTTTTAAAGAAAATTAAACGTTGAAAAAAATCTACCTTTTAGTGTACTGAAAATTTAATTGAATGTTTTATGGGCAATAGCAGAAAATGCAAAACACATTAAACAACACTACAATATTGATAATCATGTTTCTTCTAAGATTATATTTGTTTTGGTCTGTTGGTGTGTTTGTTTCACCTGATAGCTAAGAAAGCATGTGTATGCTTGTAACTAAGCAACCAGGGGACCGACAGCTTGAAGTCATCTCCAAGGGACGTGTTAATGTTAACTTATCCAAGTGTATTAATCGATGCATCAGACTTCAAAATGTATTGTTCATGAATGGAAACGAAAAAGCAAACAACTTCATATTGATTTTTTGTTCCTCTTAAAAAGGTAACCATAATTATGTAGTGTAAATGATATGTGTTTAATCAAATAAGATTCAAATAAGTAAAAACAATGTGTTTGCCCTTTTTCATAAAGAATGTATTCAGATATACTAAAGGCAGGACTAGAAGAGAAAAGTTCTATATTTCTAAGAACAAAAATGACCATCATTAACATTTCCTGGCTATTTCTTCTGCACTATTTTTGCTTGTTTTGCAAATGGAAATGTGTAAATATGTACTAAATATTATTTTCTTTATCTGACTGCTGTACAGATGTATACAATGTAAATAGGAAAGTGCACATTTTTGCACAGTGTTTATATATTTTGTAAATAAATGGTTGAATAAACATCTACTTGGTTCTTTAATTTTTTTCATTTCATAGACTGATAATTAAAAATGGTGTATTTAATGCACAATGCTAAGCAGTATTATAAATTCTGAACAACAAAGTAAATTTAAGAATCATAAAGAAAGATGTAAAGAGAGAGAGAGAGAGAGAGAGAGAGAGAGAGAGAGAGAGAGAGAGAAAGGGGGAAGAGAATAGTGAGAAAGAAAGAGAAAGCAAAAGAGAAAGAGTTGGAGAGAAAGAGAGAGAGACAGAGAGACAGAGAGAGGGGAGATGGATATGTACAAGGGAATGAAGCGAGAGAAAGAGGGAGATAGTGGGGGAAATAGAGAGAGAGATTAGTGGGGAGAGAGTGGAAAAAAAGTGAAGGGTATAGAGAAGGAGTTTGGAGAGAGAGAGAGAGAGAGAGAGAGAGAGAGAGAGAGAGGGGGAGGGAGAGGGGGGGGGGGGGGGGAGGGGGAGAGGAGAAACAGAGAGAGAGGGGAGGGATATACAGTAAGTACATAAACAGAAATACAAATGTATAACAAATATAAACAGAGAGAATACAAAATATGTGGAATGGAAACAGAGAATGTTGTGATACAAGCAACAATAATACTGTTTTAAACATAAGAGACAACAAATAGGACATGACGAGAATAACAAAACAAAAGAAGATTAGCAAAAGAAACATTAAGAATGTAGTATTAAAGAAAAACATAGTACTATAGTAAGAAAGTTAATTCACATATAAGGACAGGGAATATAAGAACAGAGCATAAAGGAGAGCAATGTATAACATGGAACAGGATGGAAGAAAGAAGAGGAAAAAGAAAAGTGTAAAGCTCTCAAAAGACATTATTCAATAAACAGCCCAATGCTGCTTAATTTAATTAAACAAAATGACTCGCACTCAGGTACATTAGTTATTTTAAAAAAATATTTTTTATAACCAATGGGTCTGGTGCGAAGCAAAGCTCACCATCATCCCTGTAGGGATGTTATCAATAGAGGGCACATTTGAGTATTCACATGACCACAAGATTAACTGAATCAGTGTGAAACTTTAGTGTCACCATTAGAACAAAATATCTACTTATCCAAAAACAACAAATAAAATTCGTCTCTGAGATTCTATTGTCTAAAGATTCAGAATTCCTCACTAATTTAACTGGCTAAGACATTAACAAATAAATGTACCCCTTATTAATAGTCTAACAAAACTTTATCTTGTTAAGAATGTGGAATCAAAATGCAATAACGAGGGAGAGAGTGAGAAATAGGGTCAGTGCCTAATATTATAATTTGTTAGTCGATATCTAGTCCTGCTCTGGCTCATAATTCAACAACACCTTTCCAATTCATGGTCTGCTGCCCTCTTTTGTTTGAAAAGAAAAATCAAAGCACTGATCAGATTCATTACATGATATCATATCACACACAAATGGAATATAACACTGAATTCAAACATAAGTTCATTTCATGTTACAGATAAGGTTGATAATGAACAACTACAAATGAAACTGGAAAGGTTCATTATATCAACGACAAAGTGAAAAAAATGGCTTTTAGAAATGTTTTAAAAAATAATAAAATGTTGACATGTTTGATTTTTGCCCAAACAAGTAATTTGCAATTTAAAGATTTAGTATGGTTCACAAAAATAAAATATTATATGAGGTTTGTCATGAATATTTCAAAAAGAAAAGAAAATTGCTAGAATTTATTCAATCTACAACATAGTTCTATATTTTGATACACATTTCTTAGTGCTCCTGCATGATTGGCTCAAAGTTAAGACCTGGTAAGTAAACAGCGCCATCTAGTGTCCACTGAATCAATAGCCTTGTAAATTGGGTGTTTCACTGGCAGGCATTCAAGCTACTGCATGGCTCATAAAACCCTGAGTGTCCAGTCATTCAACAAAATATAAATATTTTTTATGAGCAACAGATGCTGGAATGTTAACTGATTGATACGCAACCACGTTTTGGTACAAGTGCATGAACAAAAATGTTTTAATGGAAGATGTCATAAAAGTTTTTCAAGTTCTACATATTGTTAGATTTACACTTTTGTAGGAATCTGACTGTGACATGGTCTGAAGTTATAAAAGCATTTTTAATGGGCCATAGAAACCAGAGTGAGTCTGAAAATTACGATCTACTAAATGGATGTTGAAAGGTCCACATATAAAAGCAATTTTCAAGTTATACACATAAAATATGTTGATTTTTCTATTTCTCCCACAAACCTTGAGAAGCTGGGAAAATATTGAAACTTCAGAATAAGAGAGATGAGAGACAAGAAAATATCCCCCACATTGGAGGAAAAAAAGTTGAAACAGAGAGAGAGAGCGATAGAGATTGAGAGAGAGAGAGAGAGAGAGAGAGAGAGAGAGAGAGAGAGAGAGATGGAGAGAGAGAGAGAGAGAGAGAGAGAGAGAGAGAGAGAGAGAGAGAGAGAAAGAGAAAGGGAAGCCATGACAAGAGAGTATCGTTGGTCTGTGCGTGCTTGATGTTCAAATTGTATACGTCATTAAAGTCCTAAAAATGAAAAGCAGCTGAAAACCAATTACCATGACCCAGACAAATGAATTAGGAGAAGTTATTGTTCAAGGTACCAAAAGTTACATCAAATAGCAAGGAAGATTTTTTAATGAATAAACAAGCAAAAACGTAACAAAACAAAAACTAAGAATTTCAAAGCTATATAGTACAGCCAGTAGTGTGATAAACTATATATTAACAACAGTAGCTCTTTAAAATAAAGTACTTTGGGGAAATTGTATATCTTGCCTATTGTTTTACCGGTTGTTTAACTTTAAGTTACGAGGTATTTTATGAATAGACCGAGTCTTGTAAGATTGAAAAGATAGACATGATATACATGTAAATATAATGGGGAAAAGTATGCATGTAAAAAGAAAAGAATGTACAATCGAACAGGATGAATAGAATCATATGGATAAATTAATAGCAAAATGTTTTTCACAAAATTTTGTTCTTCTATGAATGATGCAGACCTGATTAATTTTTTTAAGTTCGTGCATAACATAGAAATGAGAAAAATGTCAAGATAGCTTTTTGGTGCTTGTAACTAAAACTGTAGCTCTTTCTGATACCCTTCAGGCGTCCACTCCGCACCAACTATTGGCAAGAACCACAGGGTTACCCAACCTTCTCTGCCTCCTTCCCCTGGCCTTCCCCTGGCAGCCGGGCTGATATACAGGAAAGGACCAGAGGACACCTACGTAAGTCAAGGGTTCATTAGAGGTCATTCAAAGAAGAACCCCTCTCAACATTTCATTAATCTCTTCAATCAATTTAAAATAATTTCAAGACCTTTAATTGACAAAAAGATCCAGGAGTGGATGTGGATATGGACTCGCCATCTTATGGTTGGCATACAGTTTGGATTGGATGGGATGGGTGGGTGAAGGCATCTAACTGACATCTCACAAACCCCTCTACCAGCAAGGACTCATTGAGTAACCCCAGCTTCCCTGCCTCCTTCCCTGCCAGGCAGGCATACAGGAAAGGACAGAAGGACACCTTCCTACGTCAGGGGTTTACCACAGATCAATCAGAGAAGAACCACTTGAGGATATTTCCTTAATCTCTACTGTCCAGACTAAATGAGCGGTCACTCCATGCCATTTGAGGTAATTTTGGGTAATTTCCTCACCTTCAATGGATAAAAACAGATCAAGAAATGAAGGTGGGAGGGGAATGAACATTACACATTTAGCATCAAGTTTGGAGGGGTTATGTAATGTTGGAAATTGCCAATTGGTTCAATGGCCTCACCCGACCAAGGAAAATACGTAAGAGATGTGATAAACCTCAGATTTCTTCGCAAAACCTCTCATATGTCTGTTAAAGAAGAAACAGCTGATAAATTTACAATAAGTAATTTGTTTGTTATGCCTCATTTTTTAATATTGAATAATTACTGAAACTATAAGTATTTTATGCACTCTTGATATTGAATAATCTCTAATGACCTGGCTGTCACAATAATTTCAATTTTGACTCGTTCTTTCTTTTCTACTTCCTCTGTTACAAACTGATACAAGCCTGCCCTCTCAAGTATTGTCTTAAATCTCCCAGGTTTACAAATTGGTGCACATGGTGACAAAACTTCAGAGTAAAGATATTTCTGGAAAACAATAAAGAGAAATCAAGGATGTGTCATAAGAGTCTAGACTTTTGATTTTAAATCTTGCAGACCCATAAAATCAATCTGACCAATAAAACCAATCTGACCAATAAAACATAGGGAAGCAACTATCAGGAAACAAAAATCTGCCTTAAAGGGATCCGGTAACTTTGTCTTTGATCCTTTAAAAAAAATCCTTGATTTAGCTCACGCTGCAATGATAATTATAAACCTTCAGGTCAGTCAGGAACCCCATGACTTTTACAAGCCGATCGCCTGTCTGATTATCATGATATTTATGACTGAAAATCGAAATCAAATTTTGCATTTGCCAAACGGTTTTCATAACACTACAGTTTATTGGGGAAAACAAGTATGGCAAAAACTGATCACTCAAAGGTTTTTACTTTTTTGAGGCACTTCTTGATCATTTTGAAGCACAATTTTTTTAGGGCTTCAGTATAACACCATACCACAGACACTGATAACAGGTAGGGCCGTGCATCTCAGATTTAACATTGTTAAATGATGCCCTTAAGAGGTTACAATCATACAGCAACACTTTGATCATTTTATGTAACTGAATACTGATCTGATGTATGTTCAATGTTCACCCCAACTGTCCAATCTGGGAGGTTTACATCTTGTGTGATTGTGCAGTCACTGACCAGCCTGCAGACTGTCTGATAAAGAATTTTCCAGGAAGATATCTTAGATACTCCTTTCTTTTTTTTCCACATTACTGATGACAAGTTTACTTGGATGATAGCCATATACTGATCAAGACACTATTGAAAAGTCTGTTTAACCTGTCATCACGATATAAACATATACTGTGTATGACACCAGTTACATTTTGGGCGTATAGTAGTGAGAAGTGTAAGGTGGACATTTGTCTTAAAATGCATTTAATTTAACATAGATTTGATTATGGATTTATAGATAGAGAAAAGAGACCAACCTTTTGCTATTTAGGTAATCTATGGCAACTTGTTCAAAATGAAACAGTATTAGTATTGCAATACACTGTACATTTACACAGTATATCTTACATAATCAAAATAATATATCATAATAATAATTATCTTTAGCAGTTTGCTGTTCACATTAAATTTCTTTAAAAAAGAAAATGAAAAACAAACAACTGAAAACTTCTAGAAGCAGATCAGACCCAAAATTTACTCAAGTCAGACTTTGAAGCAAGAAAAAGTAAACTTGGATTAAATAAGTCATAGCACAAGTACACCATCTTCTATATATATAGAAAACTCCTAGAGCTGACTCTTTGACACACTTGTGACTGATTTCAGTCAGAAAATTGGACAGTTTGAGTTAATTTGTCTTGATCTCCCTAGCCGATTGTTCCTCTGCTCAAACTTTAAGAAACTCATCCTCTGTAATGATTGCCCTATGTCTGGGAGCCACTTCCTATGTTCCCTCCCTTACAACAAAACCTTGTTCTCACTTTTTCATATTTCCCTCCCCATTATTAGATTTAATCCAGATTAAATTTAATTCTGATGTCATATTCTTTGTAATATCTACAACAATTATGCACAGACTACATTCAGAAAACACTATCCTAACATGGATATTGCAGTCTTAATAAATCTGCATGATCATATATCTATGCTAACAATACAGTACAAACAAATCACTATTCTGGATGCCTATAAGCCTATTTGAATTGTTTTGCTTGAAAGTACCCTAAATAAAGTTCTATCAATGAACATGAGGAGGAGCAATTAAATTCTATAATTGCAATGTTCAGATGTTACTAAGAAACAATTTTTTAAAAACTTTATAAATAAGAATGTTGACTGCAGTTAAGTCACTTGTGTGAACATGACCAGAAGCATGTCATAGTATGAGTGAGTTCACCTACCTAAATACCAAGGGCAAAGATTCTTAAAATTTAACAGCTTTTAATAATCCTCCAAATTGACTTCACACCTTTGGGTAACTGTTTTCAAAAAAATTATGTTGGTGGTTAGAAACATTGGCTGACACAAAAATTTGGAACTTTTGCCGATGATGTATTGGAGAGGTTATAAGGAGCTGAAAGCCCCTCCATAAATTCTTGGAATAATACCCCACCCCTCCATCATGGCAGGGGCACTGAGATGGAACAAAGTTATATATTTTTAAAGATAATTCTAAATAAGAATAAATTACAATTAAAGAAAAATCAATAAAGATGTGAATTAAAAGAAGGGGTTGACCAGATTAAAGATGAAAATTGAGGGTTTGAACGAGGAGAGAAAAAAAGAAAGAAGAAGTTTCAATACTGTAAGGAATGGAACCAGTAAATACCATGTAATTGAAAGATTGTTTTTTAATGATAAAAAAGATGAATTTCATGATATACACATGTGCCAAGATAAAAAATCCTGAGACTTTCTTGGACCATGGCATTTCTTTCAAACTTTCCTTAGTTCATTCATCCCCATCATCAAAGGGTAAATATCCTTTCATATCAAAGTCTTTTGTGAGCGTTTCCTTCCTCATCCCAAGACAAATCAACTCCTCCTGTGATGGTTAATGACCAAGTCCTTTGTCATCATCTCTAAATCGAAAGCAGTCTTCAGCCATCAGCGTCTGGTCCCCTCTGGTCTTTTGCTCAAAAATAAATGGACTCTAAAATAATATAACAATGACTATAATGATAATGTGTTTTTATAGCCTTACCAGTTGAAAGTATCTGACCAAAATGTTTACAGTAATATTATCCAGAATATAATGTGTGGCAGCTATTTTACTGTTTCCTAAAGAACACTTTAAATAACAAAACTGAATGATTCTTGATTTCCTTAGATTCTATCATTCAGAGGCAGCAAATAAAATCTTTGCTTTCCATACATTTCCAAAGAACAAAAATCAACTCAAATATTTTCAATAGTCTTCTCTGGCATTTTTAAAAAATGTTTGAACATTGCAATGACACATCAAACGATCCAAAGAAACATGATTTCTGTGGGATATACTATAGGTATTGAAATTGACATTGAGTTCATCAAAAAACAAATCTTTGTGATCATGTTAGAGGCAAACTAGGGTAGAAAAATGAGCAGGTTGACAAAAAATTTCTGCCTCCTAAATCTTTATAAAATTATACAGAGGCCCTGTCCGTGTCGGTCTTATAGGCTGTGGCCAGATAAACATTTCACCTAAAAATGATAGCCGATAATGCATTACCATAAAAATTCTCATCATTTGTGGTACATCATTTATTTTGACTTTCTGTAACTGGAAACTAATTTAACCATTGTTTTAACCTATGAATGTGACTGTGTGCAAGAAAACTGATAATCAATCCAAGAAGGTTTGGTTACTCCTTCATCGAATTAACCCACCAGAAATAAAAATGGAACATGCAGCTCCCAACATGTCAAATGAACATGTCAAATGAACAGTTCAATTTCTTTTACAGTAGTGATGGAGTTGGACAAGTTAATTGAAAAGCTGCTGCCCAGGCCTTAAAACTTTGCATGCAACTTTGTGGTTTTTTAATCTGCCTCCTATAATTATTTTCCATAAAATACACATTTGCTGTGATTTTTAGAGTTAGATATTGAACTCACTAGAATTGAAAATGGAACCAGCTCCTAATTCGTCACATGAGCAATTCAGTATTATGTTCAGAATAAAAGGTTTGAACAAGTTAAAGGTATTACAAAGTTTTGGGAAATTTTGAAAAATGGATGGATAGTGATTCTTTCCAATTTTAATATATTTGGATTAAAATGTATGTATGTATGTATTAAAAACACCAGAAATTTTAGCCCCTAAAACACTTCTGCTTTCGAGAAAAATTGAATATAAAGATTTACCGGTGCTCCCGGTAAATTTTGATAAATTTCAAATAGCTCCTACGGCCGTACAATAGTAGCTGCGACCATGAAAATCTCAGAGTATGTAGTTGTGGTATATAATTTCCAAACAAGAATAGCTAATCTGTCAATTTTAGTCAATAAACATTGTTTAATAGCTTAATTATTATCTTGACCTTGAGAGGGAGCTATTCAACATAAAGTGTTTATTATTTACAATTTCATAACTTTAGAGTCGATTTCGACCGCGACAACGATCACTGAATATTGTAGGATCGTATATGTTTCCAATATGTTCATTTGAACCAGATTCATGACCCCATACCAAAACTTTGTATTACCTTTAATTTGAAAGCTGCTGCCCAGGCCTTCAAATTTTGCATGCAACTTTGTAGTCTCTTAGGGTGCGTTTAAGCTTAAATTTTGAAGGCAGAATGAGCAATTTTGTAACGCTCATCGTAAACGCTCATCGTAATCGCAGTTCCACGGTGTACTGTTTATGCTCACTTCTCTGGCTCCTCCAGGCAATTCTCCCTGGGTAGCCCTAATTGGCATTGCAGCTGGATTCGCAAACCTGCACTGTGCATGCTACGTAGACCCACTAGAGGTCAGTGCGTTGACCCCATTTAAACGCGTTTACAAATTGTAAACGCATCTTTTTGTGAGTTTACGATCGGTGATCGTGATTGCCGTTTTTCGGTGATTCTACAAAAGTGAGAAAGTACGCAACCGTGTTTTAAACTAAACGCCTAGCAGAAGCCTGATTCTGGCCAGAAAAAGTTAAGCATAAACACGCCCTTAGTATGCCTCCTTTAATTATTTTCAATAACAAGCACATTTGCCGTATTTTTAAAGTAAGATATCAACAATTAGCAATGAAGGACTAAGGACATGACCACAGACTTGAAGACAATTTGGAAGTTATTTTAAGCAATACAAGGCCATTTTTATGGACTTCTTGATGAATTCCTTCCTCGATCTATTCTTTATTATTTGCATTTCTTCCACCCCTTTGTGACCAATACTCATGCCTTCCTACCCCCTTCTCTCATCGCTTAGTCCCACCTGCTTCCTCCTCTGTTTCCTCTACTTGTCTCTTCATCCCTGATTGGAGAAGTTGAGTCAAGACAGACAAGTATATTCTTGTCTTAACACTCCTTAGCACAAGGGTTTAATCATACAAGACAATGGCATTGATTAAAAAGGATTCACACTTCCAGAATTCCTGTTCGGACTTGGCTTATTCATTGTTATTTGACATGATTTGAAATTTGGGAAGAAAAAAAAGGCAAGATGAACATGGCCATATCACACAAGAAAAGATTTTACATCCAACATCATATCCTACATCATATCCTATCCTAAGCGCATAGAGACATACCTTGTATAATGCGCTATAGAAATATAATTTATTATTATTATTATTATTACCAGTATAACAATGACGGGGAAAAAAAGAAGAATTGTATTTGAATGTATGAGCAACAAATTGCAACTTTCATAAGATGTAAAATGCCAACAAAAATGCAATGTCACTATTTAGACAAGGACTTTGTCAATTTTATGAAAGTTCTTCATCAAGCTGATCGAGTACCCACTACAGCATAATCAATGTTGATCAAAAAGTAATTTATTTTGATAATCATTATTGTGCAAATCATTTTGACAAATCATTTAAACTCCACAACAATGTTTTTATTGTTTTATGTACAAAAAAACACACAACACCAACAAATAAATGAATAAAATAATTGAGAGAAAAAGAAAAATCAAAATTCAAAAGTATTACCCAAATGCTAGTAATATTATAATATAGAAAGCATCCAAATGAAAGTGGCATTGTCATAATCTATATTTGTTTGACAATTGTATAATTCCACTGAACTTTCTGGTTAATCTGATTCAAGGAAAGATCTAGTCCCAAATCCACAGTTTCTGGCACAAAGTGAAACTTTGCCCACCTCACTCCAAAGTGCCTCCTTCCGTCTTATCCCCAAGAGGACCCCCTCTGTTGTAAGACCAACCCACATGGGCAATTGTTTTATTTCCATAAACCAGATATGGTTTACAAAGCTTCTTCCACTAACACGCACCTGTGTTTCCCCCTCCTCCATTTCTATTAGAGGAACAAAGGTCAACTCATGCATTGTCAAAATATTAAAGAAGCCATTACAAAATGTCTTTAAATTTAGGGGTTTTAAGTCTAAGGGCGTGTTTATGCTTCACTTTTGAAGGCAGAATGAGCGATTTGTAATGCTCATCGTAAACGCTCATCGTAATCGCAGTTCCACGGTGTACTGTTTATGCTCACTTCTCAGGCTCCTCCAGGCAATTCTCCCTGTATGGCCTTAATTGGTCTTCCAGCTGGATTCGCAAACCTTCACTGTGCATGCTACGTAGACCCACTAGAGGTCAGTGCGTTGACCCCATTTAAACGCGTTTACAAATTGGCGATCGGCGATCGTGATCGCCATTTTTCGGTGATTCTACAAAAGTGAGCATGGACGCAACCATGTTTTAAACTAAACGCGTAACAGATGCCTGATTCTGGAGAGAAAAAGTGAAGCATAAACACGCCCTTACACTGCAAAATATACCAATTTGCTTATAGTCTCTTATGTTTATACAGGAAGGCACTCTGTAGCAGTTTTAAGATCAAACATCCTCATTCTGCCACATTCATGTAAACAAATCTCTATCTAATCTGAAATTCTAAGATGGTTAACAGCCTATAAGAGGACAGGAAACATTGGTGATAATTATCATGGCGTGCAAATATTCACATTATACACTCTGTTATATTCTTACAAACTATTCTATAAACTATTCTATAAACTGAATATTTAATATTTTTAAAAGACAACGATAGTTTCAGCAAGTGCATTCACATTAACTGATAATTATCTGCTATCAGTTAATAGCAACAATCTTCTTTATTCTTTATCTTACCCAACTCATCATCCTCTCCACATCCCGTGAGGTATCCATCTCTCACTTTCGGAGAAAGACTTGTAATTGGCTGTCTCCCCTGTACCCCCAGCTCCCTTTGATGAAAAGTTGTCTGCTCATGAACTTCTAGTGCTCTTTGGTGGGACCCAAATAGTCTATTCTTTAAAGTTTGTATTTGTTCTAGATTTGAACAGAGCCTTTGTTTATGTGTGGTTTTATTAGATTGGATAACAGGATGAATTGGAAAATGCAGGTGTCGTTTTTTCATCATTATTATCAAAAATAAATCCATTTCAAGCACTTTAATGTGAGAAGCACAAATGTTTACATATACGTTTAATAGAAGAAAAATAAATGAGAATTTGTCTAACAAAATATATATATTATTCAAAATGCTCAAATATTGAGACAAACAACATCGAACTTAATGGGGCAAAAAGTGACATTGTCATTGATATCTCATAATGCTATTAGACAATGTATAAATTTGTTGGAGTTTATTTTCAAATGACCATGTCAGTTTGATTTTTAAGAAAATGTGGAATAACTGACTTAAAGACTACATTTTCAGCTTTCAATCTTTTACCAAATAACCTGCAATATTGACATGTAAAATAAACACAACTGCAACTACCTTAAAATAATCTACCTACGGGAATTCTAAAAGTATCGTGGGCCACCTTTTGAATCATTGATTATTTAATTAATTATTATTTAATATGCAAACATGACAATGAGGTATTATATTATATGGGACCCCGGCCCCCCCACTCAGTGTTATTTAGGGTACGCATATGCGTGTTCCAATCGACCCCCCCCCCTTTTCAGCAAAAGTCCGGTGTGTAAAGTCAATACGGCTCGACCTTTTTCTTTTGTTTTCGAGCCTTTTTCAGCACCCCCCCCCTTTTCAGCAAAAGTCCGGTGTGTAAAGTCAATACAGGTCGACCTTTTTCTTTTGTTACGAAAAGGACATTTTGGCAACACGCATGGGGTCCGTCCGTTCTAGGAGTGGGGGGGGGGGCGGGTATGGGACATACAACATGGTATTGAAATTGCCCTCGAGTTGATTGTCGAAAATAGTTGCGATCATGTTAATAACTAAGACTAGAACTTTTTATGATGTATGTCACAGACTTACAGGGAGACACCCATTAACACTTTTTCTTCATTTCCAATCCAGAATTCAGAGAAGTTTATAAAAGGTAAACTGATTTTCTAGAATAATGCCCCATGTGGGGGAAGGTTCAATGCCTATGAGGTAGCGATTGTGTCATCTCTGCTAATAGACTGTCTCCCCTATAGTCCCAAGGCTCACCTCTAGCTGCGCCCCCCCCCCCCTTCCAACACGTCTGACAGTAGAGAAGTGACCTACATTTCACTTCTGAAAGACTAGAATTATAATAGATAATGAGGATTCAAATCTATCATTTAATTCCCATTTTTAATTTTGGACAGGTAATGGATACAAGGCAAAACAAGCTTTCTACATGTGCTCATTTTTTATTTTTTATTTAAGTATTATTAACTATTGAAGTGCCGATGATCAATGATTGTTACTGATCTTGACCTGTGTCCATCATTATTTGTGAGAACAACTAAAATCTCTGTAAAGTACTAGTCCTTGAAAACCATGGTAAATTGTCAAAAAGGGTATTTCATGGCCTATGTATTATATATATTTTTAATACTGATATTGGTTATCAGTAAAACGATTTTCTGGTTTAGACCAATAATATCTAAGACACACAAACTAATAATTATTAAAAAAAAAATAAAAATAAATATGAGCATATTCTATTCTCTTATACCAATAATAAAGAGGGAGAATGAAAGAAATTCAGACAATTTTAAAAATACACAAAAGAGAAAATTTGAAAGAGAGAGAGAGAGAGAGAGAGAATGGGTGAGACTGAGAAATAGTTAATGGAGAAATTAGGAAATGAGAAAACAAATAAATACAAAATCAGCAAATAAATAAAATGCTTCTAAACATATTTTCAGAAAAAAGAAAAAAAGAAAAAAAGAAAAGAGATGCAAAAACCTTGACAAGTATACCACATATTGGTTGAGTAATCTGACTGGCTCCTTCCTATACTATACATTCCTTATCTGCTGAGTGTTAAAAAAGGCATTATCCCTATTTAAATGATAGGAAGTAATGCCCTTCTGGCTCTCAACAGACATGTTCTCCTTGCACGTTCTCCTTCCTGTTTATTTCATGACAGTTCTAAACAACACATATTGGTATCTTTTTTGGGACCAAAAATCTGATTTTTACATTAAAATTTGGGGTGGACGAGAGAGGTGAGAAGCGGTTTCCTGAATGCATTTCCTTCATATCTGGTAGGATACACCTTCCTGTTTGTCTCGCGTTGATGTCGAGTACGTGATTTCGCTCTTCCTACGATTCTAAACAAAACGTGTAGTCGCCTCAAAAGGCCCACTTGACGAGCCCTTATACCCCACACCATATATGTTCATTCTTAACTCTGTCAAGTAAAGCAAAATTTGTCTTTGGTATTTTATTTCAAAAGGAAGTAACCTTTGTATCACTTCAAAATGGATACCATTTGTTTCCGTTATAACATGAATTTTCAATGAACTCTAGTTTGAGTTATATCAGGCTTAGTTTCACATGTTCAATTTCTTCTTGAACAAAGCTTAATAAACATGAATATCTTCACCTCATCTAGAATTTAAATTATATTATCACTGACTTGATTATTAGCCGAAGCGTAACTGAAAGAGATGAAATCCAGTGATTCACAATATTTGCCCGAAGCACAAATAATTTCCTTTAGGAAACAATTAGGATTTTACGAGCAAGCTGACCTTAGTTTAATTAATAAATTCCTTTTTTATGCGACCCATTTCCTAATAGATTTCATTATTGTGTTTCCACTGGGAAACCTCTTTATTCCGCTTGGTTGCCTAGATAGGAACTAACACCTTGACACCCTAATCTATATGGAGCAATGCTTTTTGTCTCAGATTCGCTTGACTTCAACTGTACCGTCTTTCATTCTCCTGAAAATGAGGCCACATCAAGAGCAAATTGAAAACAGTTGAAGGTACATCTTAAGGGGAAGAGAGAGAGAGAAGAAACGTCAAAGCCTTCAATTTTAGAGTCACTGTTGTAGTTTGCTTGTTTCTTAATCAAAATGGAAAACAAATCAGATAAATTGATTTGAAATTGACTAAAATTTAGCCTGTCCAGACTATCATCGTCTAAAGCCAACAATAGCCAATGGCATCTATTATGGAAATATAATGACCTATATAAATACTTGTGAAAATATGCAATTCCCAGGTAAAGAGGAAAAAAATCCATGAAAAGATGATTTCAAACATGGCAAATTACACAAACAATTGATTGGAAGATAACAAAAGCAATACAATTGTCAATCTTATATGTATTTGTGGCTTCGATTGAAAAGGTTAATGAAAGCCTTTTTTCTTTCATTTAATAACACAATAATAATTCAACAAAGAATCTTGATTCTTCTGTCCAAACCCCACATTCCTACCATTTCTCTCATTTTCAAAAACAACTTAACAACAATGCAAAGCATGATTTCACTTTCTGACATTGAGCAAACACACTCACTCTGCAGGCTAACACCACACTAGTTTACCTCAAAACCATTAAAACCTCAAGTTCATCCCTTAATTATTATTTTACGTCAGAAAACCCACCAGTCCAGAGACCTTAGGGGGTGACTTTCACTTAGACCTGTCCTGCTGGTTGAATGGTCTCTAGCAAACCACCACGGAGCGCACGTGGGCCTTAACCGCTGTATAATTGTTTGAGCAGGTTATCAATAAATGACACATATGACTTTGAGAGAAATGGGTGGGACGTAAATTGTTGATGAGCTATCAAAATTGAATTCATGATTCATTCTTTTTTTTACTGTCTAGAATACAATAAAATAAAGTCTCATGTGATCCATCTCACTGTTGAAATAATCTGTTATTGTTCAGAGACAAAATATTAAAATGAATAACATTGAAATAAAACATGTAAAACAATAATTGTGACCCAGTTCTTTTACAGGAATAATTTTGAAAAGTAAGCATATCTCTTCATTTAAGAGGATGTTTTTAAATATGAAGAAGTATTGTACCAAGTTGATAAAACGATTGTTAAACCAGCCGTAATTCTATTTCCCTATTACAGTAGTAATTGTATTATTTCATGGGTCATACCGGGTCAGGGATGGGGAACATGTTAATTTTCTACTTTTACCTATCTACTAGTGCTATTGTGGCTACAGTACGTTCGAGAGTGAGGTTTTCTACAAGAAATGCTACTTTGATAAAACGATTGATAAAACGATTGTTAAACCAGCCGTAATTCTATTTCCCTATTACAGTAGTAATTGTATTATTTCATGGGTCATACCGGGTCAGGGATGGGGAACATGTTAATTTTCTACTTTTACCTATCTACTAGTGCTATTGTGGCTACAGTACGTTCGAGAGTGAGGTTTTCTACAAGAAATGCTACTTTGGACATGTCAATGAGAGTTTTGTCTGCTTAAAAGGAACATTCATTTAGGTAACTTGTATCACATGCTCTACACCTTTTTGTCATCATTGTCCCATATACTTGTTTTTGCGTTGTCAATTTCACAACATGGCCACCAGTGGAAGTACCAGTAATAAGTATGCAGCACTGAGTACGGATGTATCGGAGGAAGTCGGAGCATTCAATTTGTCAGTTGATGATATTGTGGATGGAGCACTTCATCTTCTTCCTCCTCGGCAGGGGAAAAAGGACAGAGAGCTGGTGGGAGATATTGTAAAGGCGGTGGTTGCGGCTTTTCTGCCGCTGTTGCAGGGAATTAACTCTCAACTTAAGCACAATCCTGGGCAAATCTCCCCCAAGGTGAAGGAGGCAATGCAACGTCATGATGACAAACTTGTTGATATGGAACAGGAGCAGAGGCGGGACAACATCATTGTTCGGGGGGTCCCTGAGAGCCCAGATGAATCGACTGGGAAGCTGGTGGTGGAGGTTGCTGCAGAGGCTGGAGTCGGGTTCCACGAGGGTGACCTGAGCACCAGCTTCCGAATTGGTCGGCAGCAGCAAGGCAAACCCCGCCCTATCTTGGCAAGGTTTGTCAGGCACGACGACAGGGTCCGGCTTCTTCGCAGTAAGAAGAAGCTCAAGAACACAAAATTTGATAAAGTAATGGTGGGGGAGCACCTGGCGCCAGGCCGTGCGAGGCTTCTCCGAGTTGTAAAAGAGGACAGCGGTACTAACAATGCCTGGATCATTGAAGGCAGAGTGATGTGCACTCTCAAGAAGGACGGGCCCCAAGGAAGGAAACATGCCTTATCCTCCCCGGATGACCTCTTCCGGGTGCTAGGATGGGATGAGGACAAACTGGTGAATTCTGGCCTTTTCCTTGAGTTGGAGGCATAGGACAGTGTCGACCCTCTTCGGAAAGAATGCTTGTCAACGCTATCTATCTGTAGCCTGAACGTCAATGGACTTCAGAGTAAACTTAATGCTGGCATTTTGGACTTCTTTTTGAGAAATAACGGCATCATTTACTGTCCTATGGCGGGCTAATGAATATTAATGAGTCAGAATTAATCAGGAGAGCTTAGGTATTTGTTTCTAGTTCATCGTGACTGTGCCATGGACCAGTGATGGCCTGGTGGTAGAGTCGCTGCCCGGCAAGCAGTAGATGGCAGGTTCAAATCCCGCTGGTTCCAAGATTTTTTCTGACTTGTGTTTTTTCAATACAGGTCGATCAATCGACCTTATTGATACAGATCGATCAATCGATCTTATTTACTGGGTGGAATGCCACAAATATATTTAATAATTGAAACTTCTCCCAGGAAGCATTACATTTATAAAAGTTACTGTCCTATGGCGGGCTAATGAATATTAATGAGTCAGAATTAATCAGGAGAGCTTAGGTATTTGTTTCTAGTTCATCGTGACTGTGCCATGGACCAGTGATGGCCTGGTGGTAGAGTCGCTGCCCGGCAAGCAGTAGATGGCAGGTTCAAATCCCGCTGGTTCCAAGATTTTTTCTGACTTGTGTTTTTTCAATACAGGTCGATCAATCGACCTTATTGATACAGATCGATCAATCGATCTTATTTACTGGGTGGAATGCCACAAATATATTTAATAATTGAAACTTCTCCCAGGAAGCATTACATTTATAAAAGTTACTGTCCTATGGCGGGCTAATGAATATTAATGAGTCAGAATTAATCAGGAGAGCTTAGGTATTTGTTTCTAGTTCATCGTGACTGTGCCATGGACCAGTGATGGCCTGGTGGTAGAGTCGCTGCCCGGCAAGCAGTAGATGGCAGGTTCAAATCCCGCTGGTTCCAAGATTTTTTTTCTGACTTGTGTTTTTTCAATACAGGTCGATCAATCGACCTTATTGATACAGATCGATCAATCGATCTTATTTACTGGGTGGAATGCCACAAATATATTTAATAATTGAAACTTCTCCCAGGAAGCATTACATTTATAAAAGTTACTGTCCTATGGCGGGCTAATGAATATTAATGAGTCAGAATTAATCAGGAGAGCTTAGGTATTTGTTTCTAGTTCATCGTGACTGTGCCATGGACCAGTGATGGCCTGGTGGTAGAGTCGCTGCCCGGCAAGCAGTAGATGGCAGGTTCAAATCCCGCTGGTTCCAAGATTTTTTCTGACTTGTGTTTTTTCAATACAGGTCGATCAATCGACCTTATTGATACAGATCGATCAATCGATCTTATTTACTGGGTGGAATGCCACAAATATATTTAATAATTGAAACTTCTCCCAGGAAGCATTACATTTATAAAAGTTACTGTCCTATGGCGGGCTAATGAATATTAATGAGTCAGAATTAATCAGGAGAGCTTAGGTATTTGTTTCTAGTTCATCGTGACTGTGCCATGGACCAGTGATGGCCTGGTGGTAGAGTCGCTGCCCGGCAAGCAGTAGATGGCAGGTTCAAATCCCGCTGGTTCCAAGATTTTTTCTGACTTGTGTTTTTTCAATACAGGTCGATCAATCGACCTTATTGATACAGATCGATCAATCGATCTTATTTACTGGGTGGAATGCCACAAATATATTTAATAATTGAAACTTCTCCCAGGAAGCATTACATTTATAAAAGTTACTGTCCTATGGCGGGCTAATGAATATTAATGAGTCAGAATTAATCAGGAGAGCTTAGGTATTTGTTTCTAGTTCATCGTGACTGTGCCATGGACCAGTGATGGCCTGGTGGTAGAGTCGCTGCCCGGCAAGCAGTAGATGGCAGGTTCAAATCCCGCTGGTTCCAAGATTTTTTCTGACTTGTGTTTTTTCAATACAGGTCGATCAATCGACCTTATTGATACAGATCGATCAATCGATCTTATTTACTGGGTGGAATGCCACAAATATATTTAATAATTGAAACTTCTCCCAGGAAGCATTACATTTATAAAAGTTACTGTCCTATGGCGGGCTAATGAATATTAATGAGTCAGAATTAATCAGGAGAGCTTAGGTATTTGTTTCTAGTTCATCGTGACTGTGCCATGGACCAGTGATGGCCTGGTGGTAGAGTCGCTGCCCGGCAAGCAGTAGATGGCAGGTTCAAATCCCGCTGGTTCCAAGATTTTTTCTGACTTGTGTTTTTTCAATACAGGTCGATCAATCGACCTTATTGATACAGATCGATCAATCGATCTTATTTACTGGGTGGAATGCCACAAATATATTTAATAATTGAAACTTCTCCCAGGAAGCATTACATTTATAAAAGTTACTGTCCTATGGCGGGCTAATGAATATTAATGAGTCAGAATTAATCAGGAGAGCTTAGGTATTTGTTTCTAGTTCATCGTGACTGTGCCATGGACCAGTGATGGCCTGGTGGTAGAGTCGCTGCCCGGCAAGCAGTAGATGGCAGGTTCAAATCCCGCTGGTTCCAAGATTTTTTCTGACTTGTGTTTTTTCAATACAGGTCGATCAATCGACCTTATTGATACAGATCGATCAATCGATCTTATTTACTGGGTGGAATGCCACAAATATATTTAATAATTGGAACGGCATCATTTGTTTAACAGAAACTAAAACAAACTCTCCTGATTTATACTGTACTCATCTTTCTAATTTCCATAGTTATGTAAAGGAAAGTGATAATGGTAGGTTAGGTGGTTTTCACGGTCTTTGCGTTTTGGTGCGTGATGACTTATTCCCATACACAACAAAAATTATTGGTACTACTTCCGAGTCTGTCTTGTGGATTCATATTGATAAGAAATATTTAGGATTTGATTTTATATTAGGTGCTGTTTACCTGCCATGTGAAGGTTCTATCCATCACACTAATGAGGTTTTTGACCTCTTGGCTCAGGACCTGGTACATTTGAAAGGCAAATATGATGTCCCGTTTTGTTTAACTGGGGACTTTAATGCAAGAACAGGTCTACTTGATGATTTTATGGTGATTGAGGATGTTATATCAGATTTGACTGGATTTGTTGCCTCTAATGACAATAACGATTTTCAGAGTTACCTTAAAGATAATGGTATAGATACTAAACGATATAATAAAGATGAATGTGTGAATAATAATGGAAGACAAATTCTAGAAATTTGTCAGAGCTTTGATTTGAAGATTGTAAATGGAAGGATTGGTGGTGACAAAGGAGTGGGCAATTATACTTGTTACAATAAAAATGGGGGAAAGAGTGTAGTTGACTATGTGATTGCTTCAGCTAGTTTTTTTCAGCATATTTTAAATTTTGAGATCGATGTATTTGATAAATGCATGTCAGATGTCCACTGTCCAATCGTTTTAACATTATGTAATGATACTTCTATAGATGAACCCAGTAATATCTCAAGGTCAGATAAAGATTTATTTATATCCTCTGAGCGAGAAACGTATATGGCCTTTAAATGGTCTGCTGAAAAAGTAGCTAGCTTTAAATCAAATCTGGATAACTACGCAGATAAAATGAAAAGTGAACTAAGTACAATTGAAAGATCAACATCCCAGTTAAATGTGGATGGTTTTTGTACACTTCTTTGTGATTCTTTTGTAAATGCTGCCCTAGAAGTTGGGATCTGTGAGAAGAAAGTTCGGAGAAAATCTCAGGCGAAAATTGGTGTGCAAATAAATAAACCATGGTTCGATAATGAATGTAAACAGGCAAGGGATTCGTATTTTAATTTCAAGAATAAATTGAAGCGTAAAAAGAAGGGTGAGCCATCTGATATAATAGAAGAAATGAATGGTGACATTTGTAAAGCAGCGAAGGAATACAAACGGTTGCTTCGTAGAAAGATGTTTCTATACAGCAAATCTCTAAATGATAATCTCAGATCAACAAAGAAGACAAATCCACAGGAGTATTGGAAAATTTTGAGTGGTAACTCTGGAAAGCGAAACAAAAATATGGTCTCGCTGAATGATTTTCTACATCACTTTCGTAATCTGAATGTTGCTCAAGATGAAACTGGTGCACTACACCAAACTGAAATGGTGGCAGACTTGGTCATAAATGATGAATTGAATGCTCCTATCACTGTTGAGGAGGTTATTTTGATGATTAAGAAATTGAAAAACAATAAGGCATGCGGTATTGATCAAATTAGAAATGAATTTTTGAAACATGCAACCGGTAAGGTTCTGGAAGTGATAACAATTGTTTTTAATATAGTTCTAGAAAGTGGAATAGTGCCTCATGATTGGTGTGTTGGTTTGATTGTTCCAATATTTAAAAACAAAGGGTTGGAAAAAGATCCAGACAACTATCGTGGTATTACCCTTTTAAGCTGTATAGGAAAGTTGTTCACTTCAATATTAAATCATAGAATTACTTTATATTTTGAAAGTGAATCTGTACTTGGAGAAGAACAGGCAGGTTTTCGTGAAGGTTATTCCACAATGGATCATGCATTTGTGTTGAAATCTTTACTGGATATTTATTTGTCAAAGGGAAGGAGGATTTATTGCGCCTTTGTGGATTTTAGAAAAGCCTTTGATATGATAGATCGAGCATCCCTTTGGTATAAATTATTATTGTCAGGAGTAAACGGCAAGGTATTTAGAGCCATTAAGAATATGTATGCCTCTGCTAAGTCGTGTGTTACGACATGTGGTCAAACCTCTGAAACATTTGCTTGTAATATTGGGGTAAGGCAGGGTGATAATTTATCCCCCTTACTTTTCGCAATTTATCTTAATGATTTTGTTGGATATATCCGAACCAAATTTAAAGGTTTACAGTATTTATATGATGAAGTGTGTTCTGATGTTCTTGATAAAATTACTGATGAAGACTTATTTATTAATTTACATTCATTGCTATATGCAGATGATACAATTATCTTGGCAGAAAACCCAGAGGAACTCCAAACGGCTTTGGATGCTCTGTCTAACTACTGTGAGAAATGGAAATTGCGTGTGAATACTGAAAAAACAAAGATAATGATATTCTCTAGAGGAAAGGTACGCAAGTACCCAGTTTTTAAGTATGGGAACGGTATTATCAATGTGGTACATGATTTTGTGTATCTTGGGGTTAAATTTAATTACAATGGTAATTTTAAAAAGGCAATATCAAAACAGGTGATTCAGGCAAGAAAAGCCTCATTTGCAATGACCTTAAAGATGCAAAGGTTAAGATTATCATTGGATATACAGTGTGAGTTATTTGATCAGTTAATCCTGCCAATACTGTTATATGGCTGTGAGGTGTGGGGTTTTGAGGATTTAAGCCAGATTGAAATTTTTCATCGCAAATTCTTAAGGGCCATACTGAATGTCAATAAATATACACCTGACTGTATGATTTATGGTGAGACAGGCCGTTCTAAAATTGATGTTCAGGTTAAATGTAGAATGGTAGGTTTTTGGCTAAAAGTAGTCAAAGGAAGTCATTGTAAATATACATTTAGATTCTATAATCTTTTAAAGTTACTTATGGAAAGAGGTTCCCAGTCTCAATTATCTAAATGGTTTTCATGTGTAGAGAATACATTAAATAATGCTGGGCTAGGAAATGTGTGGCAAATGCAAGGAGATGGATTCAGTAATACATGGATTCTTCATGCTCTTAAGCTCAGGTTGACTGACATGTCAAAGCAAGAAATTATGTCAAATGTTTGGTCAAATCGCATTTGTGTTAACTACCGAATTATCAAGAACGAAATTTTATTTGAAAAGTATCTGGTAAAGTTGAATAGAAGAGGTGCAATCACTTTGTGTCGATTCCGATGCAGGTCACACCGCTTACCAATTAATAATGGAAGGTTTGAAAATAATCCTGAAGAAAGTAAAATTGAATGTCCTTGTTGTAATTTAAAGGTTTTTGGAGATGAATTTCACTATATTTTTGTCTGCCCTTTTTTCAAGAAAGAAAGGCAGTTATACCTAGATAGACAGTTTGTTGTGAGTAACCCTAGCACATTTCACATGGACAAATTATTTAATAGATCTAGCATTAAACAATTAAGAAAACTCGTAAAATTCATAAGAGTAATAATACAATTCTTTTCATTGGTTCCTAAGGCTGAAAGGCATGGTCCTATTTTTGTTAATAAAAGTGTAGTAACTCGTTGTGGTAGACAAACCAAACCACGTGATATTTTAGACTTATAACTTTAAACTGTATAGTGTATACTTAGTCTTTAGCTCATGTTTATTGTGTTTTAGAAATATAAAAATGTATGTATCATGTCTATGTATTTTATTATCATATTTTACTTTGTTTTTTATATATCTTTCTATATTGTGTTGTAAATATGTTGTGCTCTCATACCCCGGAAGTGGGTCGATAGAGTCAATAAAATCTTATCTTATCTTATCTTATCTTATCTTATCTTATCTTATCTTATCTTATCTTATCTTATCAAAGATTTAATCTTTTGTTAAGTAGACATCCTAGTATCTTTGTTTGTTAAAGTTATAGAACAAATAAAGACAGAAAATGTCTGTATGTACGTCACCAGTATAAACTTAACAAAAGAAGTAAAACATCTCACAATCATCTAGTTTAGAAAATTATAACCTTTGTATATAGTCATTGTAAGCCTCAGCATGAAATGTATCACCTGCAAATTTCAATCTTGTTTTTCCTGAAATAAACACCTGAGAATCTTAACTAATTGAAACTAAATCATGAGAAATACTAGACAGGATGCTTTGGTATCTAACATCCCATCAGGTCCCATCAGAACGCCAGGGTAATGTTCGGATGCTCCTGCTGGTTTGCCGGTGAATGGAATACCTTTGGGTTATGGATACAAGAAAGCTAACAAGGTCATTAACACCTCTCTATGCAAGGGCCAGTAGGAGGGATGGGCTCACTTTGAGCTGCCCCACCCTTTAAAATTGATCCATAGGAATAAAGCACCCCAGTTTAAAAACATAATTCTGCAGCACTTGTATTTACATCAAATATAATAGGTATGACAGGTAAAGACTCAGTTCGTCTGGTATATAAACATGTTGCTAATGGTTTTTATTTTTTTGCTGAGGAAGAAACATAACAGTCAATATTGGATGCATACATTGTCATGAAACTGTTGATAAATGAATTTTATCAATCCTGTAGGCTTATTACTTGATCAATCCAGATCTTGTAGGAAAGGGTTAAGCTACTTAAAATTATCATAAAAAAGGCAACAGGAAAATATATCCATCCCTTTCCTTATCTTTATCCTTTCATTAGTCTCTCTTTCGTAAGAAAAGATACCGGGAGGCTATTCCTTTCACCTCTAACGTCACAACGCCCTGGTCGCAGCGGGTGGAAGGGGGAAGATGCTTCTTTCATTCAGGGTACATGCTGTGCCCCTTCCGGCACCCACCCCTAGAAGTGTGGGTAGAAAACTGAGTGACAGCACACCTAATGAGTTATACCTTTGAGAAGCAAAGGGTTTAATAATATTTTACACCATTATGATGATTTTTTTTGTAAATCATTAGCATAACAAATCAAAACCAACAATTCAACATGCAGATGTATTTGGCAATTTATATATATTTTTTGTTTTAATTGTTTTCTAAATATGTTTTTCTAATTTATATATTAAATTTCTTTGAATTCATATTTCCAGCTGCTTTTTTGAAAATGAAAGGAAAAGAATATAGACAACCATACTGGTGTAACTGGAAACAAAAGGATCTTCTGTCACCAACTAAATCATAATTGCTCAAATAGTTAAAAAGCCACAAAGACCCCTGCAGTTCTGTTTATTACAATTAAGTGTGACAGCTAGAAGTCTGCCCAAAGATTACTTGCATTTTCAACTTACAAACAATGCAATAATTTTTTTACGAAATCATACTGGACTGAAGGGTGGATATGGAAGTATATTCTGATGCATCATTCATAAAAATTAGTTTGTAAACAATTTGAAATAATCAGTGGCATCCTCTTACTATAAAGGTCAGACAATGACCATCCTGCATGGTTCCCATGATAAAACATAGACAGAGAGAAGATAAGTAGTAAGGAGAAGAGAGAAACATCAACTGCAACAACAACAATAACAACATTAGAAGAAAGCAGAAGTAATTGCATGTAGTTAGGTAGTAGAAGTTGCAGTATTAAGAAGAAGAAGACAAACAACATAAACAATCTTAGATGACCTCTATTGTTTTATAAATATTATTATCCTGGTCAGATTCAGGCTTACTGCACACATTTCGTGCACATTTTCCAGAGAGAGAGAGAGAGAGAGAGAGAGAGAGAGACGTACAGAGAGATGTGGGATAGAAGTAGAGAGAAAATGGATGCAAGTTGCAAGGAAAGAGAAAGAGGTGATGGAAATGACAATGAAGGAAGTACACAATAAAGAATAAAATTGAGCAATTCATTTTGATGTTGATCTGTGTATTAATATTCATCCACTTGTTTCCTGTTCAGTTACAACCAAGCACTCCAAATAGTTTCACAATAACTCACCATTATTTTAATATATTTTAATATAATCTTGAGTAGCTACAATGACAAGGTTACCTTCAACTGAAATGGTATATAGAAGGTCACTTAAAGTTCATGATTATTGAGAAAGAAGAAAGAAAGTATCATATTTCTTCATGCCCTGTTTTTATCCTTCAGCAATTTTCAAATGACACAAGACCTGATTGCTTATCCCTGCTGTTTCTCAAACTATCCCAAACAACTGAAAAATGGCCCCTGTGCACAAATCTGACAGTTTGTGTTCATTATCAAATTTCTAAAGTTCCAGGTGGTCTCTTTAAAGATTCATTAAAAAATTCTTCTGCTTGACCCCCTTCCCACTATATAGTAAGGTTCACTTGACAGTTTTTAAGTTTAAGTTTAGGTCATGGTTTTAAACTTCAAGTTATCTTGTAGTTACCGGTACTGATCGTGTGGATGCATTCCTGGTCATGAAAGTTTTAGTTTACTAAAAGTTATAAACCGAGAGTGATATTACGGTTTGCATGATAACTACAATGATAAAATGATAACAAATGACTGCGTGCCCGGCTTGCAGTTTTAAACTCTGAATACTCATTATGTCATTCTGGTATGATCCCTTGTCGTTCTTAGTGAATTATTGTTTATAACTTCAAAGTTTCGCAAACTAAAAGTTTGAAACGTTGGTGGTCCTGTGTAAACATGGTGTAAGAACTCCAAGGCACTTGGGAGAAAAAAAATCTTGACTTGACCTGCGTTCTGATGGCCTGTGGATATCAACAAATTTAGTTGTTAACAGAAGTTGATCGTAATGAAAATTATTTCACACTTCATACGATACTCTCATTCCAGGTCTGGTGCCAATTGTAATTACAGGAGACATTGTGCTCCTCCATTAGAGTGGAATAGGAGGGAATATTTTGTATTTACCGGTAAGCATTCAAATGCTCAAGCCGCTCATGAAAATGGCTCACCTTTTTGACACCATACCCATTTCAGTAGTTAATGAAGTTTTATGTTTTGTGTCAGACTTTTCTTAAGGTCAAGTAGCTAGATTACAACAAAACACCTTTTTAATTAAATCTCTCAATCTCTCATTATTTTTCGGAATCGCTCATACTGAGAGAAGAAAAAAAAGAAAAGAAAATTATTTTGACCACTTCATTTGAGTTCAATTGAAAGTTAATATCAGATATACACTTCAATACTAGTTCACTTTTCTTTCTTTTTTGGACATGAAGTGGAAAAATGAGGCCAAGAATATCAGACAATCTGGAGAATTTTTCAACTTCACAACTAATATAAAATAAGTTAATTTCAGTGCAGACAGAAATCTTAGATATTTCCTTTTCATATAACTCTCACAATCTGACACTCATTTTAGCATGCTGACAATAATTGTAAGAACTGTTGTAGTCACCCCCCCCCCCCATGTGCATTTGGAGTTAGACTTTGCTTAAGGGATAATCAAATAGATAGATGGCTCAGAGATTGCACAGAAAAATGCTTTAATTTAATTTGTCTGGATTACATTCAGACAAATTTCAATCCTTTATTTTTGCAACATTAAACTCCACCTAGTCCAGAAAGAAGGAACAAGAATTTCAAAATAGACTTTCTAGGTTATTCCTAATCCTTGTCCCGAATCCTCAGACATACACATGAACCTGCTTTGAACTTGACACCTGCTTGACAAATCTAGGAAAATCTCTTGCGGAAATAGCAGGATTTTCACCCAAAATTCTTACTCTGGGCCATATGAGTTACTGACGTCCTAATCCAAATTGGCTAGCGTGGGTGTGACGTAGGTGTGACGTCACAGAGCCAAAACCACGGACAGCGACTTCTTAAACTGGCTGCATATCCATAATTCAGTCTCAACTCTTGTCCCTGTTCACTGCCCATAAAATTTCGGGGTAAGAATGTCCAAAGGACCTAATAAAGAAAAGGAATTTTTGCTGTTGTGAAAATTTATTTGGACCTGGGCATTTTTTCCAGGTTATTCTCAAGGACAGCATGACTAGTCAGCTACACATTTGTGACGTCAGCTGACTTTAGTACCAGTGATGATACAGGAAAGATTATTTCCCCTTTTTGGACAGAATTTGTTTATTTAAAAGGAACAAATTAAACAACATTGTGTTTCTAACACACTGGTAAAACAAAAATGTTATTGCTACTCTGCTCAGCAGCTTCTGTATTTGTAGTTAATTGAAAGAAACTAAGCAACACTTTTTACCCATTTCTTTGTAAAATGACATGTTTTTTGTTATGCATTGTGTTATCATGTCACCATGCAGGCACTTTATAAAACCAATGTTATCAGTAACTATGTTTACACCCATATTTTTTTAAATCAAAATGACCTTTAATGAACAGATATCATATAGCTGACTGACATAACCAATTTTACACTGTTAATGATGAATTAGATTGGTCTTTCTTAAATCTCCCTGCTTATAATAGCAATCGATAGAAATCATATGAAATGAATTATGGAATTCAAATTAATAGCTGCAGATTATACTAATGTGCTCTGAAGCAACAGGGCAGTGTAAGACAAGGGATTGTGCTTTTTCCGTGAGTAAAACATGATCATAACACCCGACCACAATGTTTATAAATCTCTCTCATTCATGGATAGTTTTTGTGTTTTCAGGACTAAATCCATGTAACCCACTTCCTGGATGAAAGATTTATGTTATCTTTACTACCACTAAGAGTAGCATTGATAAGGAACATTGTCATCAACATCCTCTATTAGTACCTGTCAATGACTTATTAAGGAAATTGGGGGAGACTTTTGTCGCTTTTTGTTTTGTCGTTTTTTAACCTTGAGGTAGCAGAAATGAAACTACTGATAAATCAAGAGGTCCAGACATAAGAAACATCGTAAATGTCCTTTTTTTTTAAACAGAGGCTGGCATAAATCTACAGAGACTGCATACATTATTGTGTCTCAACTGTGTCACAAAGAATAACAAACAAAAATCATAAAAGCATAAATTTGCAGCTTTATGAAGTTACATTCCCTAAACAGTATATACTTTGCCTGTGTTTATTTGTATGGATAATAAATCACTGTAAAAAACCCACTAAAACAAAGAACAAAAATATCATATCATCATTGTACTTTTTCAGAAACACTAAAAAATAAAAGTGATCATTTGGGGATTTTGGGCTCTTCTCATTTAGGTGGGCAGGAATGGGAAGCCATATGTTTGTTGTTTTAGTCATGCGATTGATTCATGATTGATAGTAAAGGAAAACCTTGCATGCCGCTATGTCAGAAGTCACATACCTTCAGGATACCTCATGATTAAAGCAACTTTCATCACAGAGGATGCGCTATACAAGATTAAAAGGAAAACCCTCTATGAGCAACCCAGACATAGCCCACGTATTACCTACTAACCGATCCGACTGAATTAACCAATGTAGGGATCACTTTCTTACCGTCGCACGCACAACTTATCTCTTTACTCCATCTCAACGGGGGAAATTCAGCATGCTGTGAGTTATTTGTAGTCTCCCGAACAAGACAATCAGCATGCAAAACAAGGGAAGCAGATAAAAAGCAAATAATTTGATTTCTGTCCACCAATTCTATCTTATCATGTCTGTGGTATTTTTAACGTGTTTCATATCTAAAAGTAGCCCGAGCTGTTGTCCAGTTTCCCAGACTGGTCTGGAAGCATGGAGAGAGAGAGAGAGAGAGAGAGAGAGAGGTCAGTATTTGGCTTTGTCTTTGGCTTTCATGGACTGACTTCCTGTCGTGTCGCCGATCAGAGAGTTAGGTGACCGGTGAAAAGGCTTGTTTGCCGCCTTCCCTAGGTGACTAATAATCAGGCAGGGGTATAATCAGACACCCCCTCTCCCACTCTTCCAAAGTTTCATGGAAAAAAAATCAACATTTTCAAGGTTGAAAAACTTACTTCCTTGGTTGCTTCATTGATCGGCCATTCAACTTCTATTTGAATATTCATCTAGAATCAATACATAATTTGGATTTTGATATGTATATTTTCTTGTATTTGATTGTGTGTCTTAAAACAAATAGCTAATCCTCAATACATTTTTGCTATCCACTAAAGAAAAAACCTTCTTGGTAATTGACAAAATGTGCTTATTAACTAAGTCATTTCAAATAAATTTTCTGTCATTTGTTTTAACATTTAATGTTAATTGCTAAATGACTTCTAAATAAATCACTGAGGTCAATGAAAAACTGATGGATATGAAAACAAATCTTACAACAAAAGAAATAAATCAAATATACAATAGGTAACATGATAATTATTTATTTGAAATAAAATTAAGCATAGTTTATGTTTTTGCAGCTTTTCTAGACACATAATAAAAAAAATTATAAATTGACATTGCCCTACATAATGTAAAACATATAAGACTATTGCCTTTTAAAAAAAAAATTCATCATAAATCATTGTATTAATGATGTGACATTTATAGGATTATTTGTATTTCACACTTTTTCCCCCCTTTCATCTGAATTGATAGTGTTGTAATTAATTTCATGAAATAACATGGAATATTTCAACGTCCATGTGGTTACACAATGTTTTACCAATCTCTAAACACCTGCTATGAAAATATGATTTTAAACATCAGTTGGAATTCAGGGAATGCAAAATATGTTAATGCATTCTCTTTCACTTCACAAGGTATGTATATTACCGTCTCCATCCTTACAGAAATTTAGGAAATAAACTGTATCCTCCAGACAATTATTCAAAAGAATATTTTTCAGAGTTGGTATTTGGCAATTTCTCTGTTTCTTTTATAATCCCCAAGCAACTCTAAAAGTCAAGGGGAAGTGGAGGGTTTCTTTTACGACCATGCACTTTTTAAAGACAATGCTTGGACGTTTTAATACAGCAACAATGCCAAGAATGTCTGACCTGACCTGGCTGGCAAGTAACAAGTTCGTCTTCAGAAAGTTTATTTTTCCTTCTCTCTTACAAAAAAAGAGCCAAATTATGAATGGCTTGCTGGAGAATTTAGCAACTGTTTCTCTAAATAACAATTTTGACTGTTTGACCCCTGAAACACGAATGACTTCTTGATACCAAATCTTTTCTTTACACAAGCCTACACCCTTTTCTTGGCAATGTCCGCAAAACATAATCAATCATGAAAGTTTGTGAACACGATAATTCATTATTCACAAGTTTTGACAATTCAATCTTTTTAGATGAATACAAAAATATAATTTTACTTGGGGAAGAATTATAAATGATTCTGCAATAGATGTGATATCTCTTTAGGGTCAATAACCATTCACTTTAGTCACAAATTAATGACCAAAGCACACATATAGAATCATGATTCACTTCATCACAATGGCACTTTAAACCTTAATATTATCATAACCTCTTTTCACTCCAACTAATCAATCAATGTCTCCTTGACTCACAACAAGTGATAAATAAATAGTGCTTTACTTTGAAAAAAAGCATTAGGATGGATAAACCATTTTAGTTGAGAAAAAAATGTCTCTACCTGCCACATGACTTTTTGATTTCATTCTAGTACTACTTTATGGAAGGAATGTGGCTTTTCAAGATGTTAGCAAATATCTCTCTTATCCCGATGTCAAAGGCGTGTCAATATAGCGATAGATTGCGCACATCCGCACATTAATCATGTCTCAGTCTAACTGTCAGCAAGCTTTCCATAAAAGATCTGTAGCTATATTTCTCAAATATGCTTATCTATCAATTTTGAAATGATTTGGCTATTTTTCATCATAAAACCTGCTGAATTAACTAATCAAATGAGGGAATATCTCGCATTCACAAAAATATATGATAGTAAATTAACATAAATGGGACAAAATCCCCATGTCTCTATGAGAGAATAATGAATTAGAGTAAAACATAATTCTGTGTTTTGTAATCCTAAATTGTTGAAAATCATTATACAATTTTCAGAACCCTTCTTATAATATGAGCCATCAATAGAAAGTAAATCTGATTTCATTATTGTCAGATTTTAAAAAAAATTGTACGTAAAATGAAGTACCTTATTTTTCCCTAAATTAAAGTTATTGTATATACATTTATTTCCAAACCCTGCTTTCAGCTCAGAGATATGTGTTTAGAGAAATGAGAAAGGATAATATTTGGGGTAAAAAATTTGAAGGGGGGCATCAAGACCATAAATAAGGGGCATGTTTTTCTTTGGTGAACACCCAAGCTATGTTTCATGGGGTTTTAAGGGGGGGGGGGGTAGGGTACGTGGTCATAACCCTAAATCTTCCACTGAGCCATGCTGTCTTGCATAATAATTACATACTATCTTCAAGAAGAGGGGATGATCGAGATGTTGGAACATTCTCTGATGACGTGATTCGGCAATGAATGTGACTATTATAACCTTCCTGCATTATGGTCAGGGCTCCTTAACCTTTAAAAGAGCATCTGTGTCACATCATAGTGTTTGGAATGGAGCCATCTTTATCATTGAGTCAGGAGGGACCGGAACAAAACAATACATAAAACAAAGAACTTTTATGATCAGAAAGACAAGGGGAATTATGTGCTTCTGATTTTCAAAACTGAAAGTACTGTGAAAAAGGCACAATGAAGAGTTGAACTAGGGATATTTTGTATAACATGAACTTTTGTGGCTTAAAATAGATGAGATGCCCCATCAACAATCCATCGATGTGACAAATGGGAGTGGATGAGAGAGAGGATGACAAAATGTGCAGTTATCAAAGGGATGTTGGAAGAGAGAGAGAGAGAGAGAGAGAGTGTCAATATAATATTGGAAACTTGCAATTTTTCAATAGATAAATAACACTAACTTTGCTCGAAGGAAATATCTATTTTTACTATGAAAAGAAAGTGATTGAGTCATTGTTTAAAAGTCACAGAAGAAAGTTTAAAGGAATCTGATTATCACAAAGTATATATTAAGATATTAACTTTCTACTTTTTTCATTTGTTTTCTTCATCTATTTGACAGATACAAAATGACTACAATACTCCAAAGGCCAAAGAATTAGTATTTGGAGAAATCTGAAGTAATTTCACCTAGGTGTTTGTTTTTCTTGGTGATTTTGTAATTTTGCAAAATCACATCCGAAATATATTTTGCCAACAGTATCCAAAAGATGACATTGGTCGCCCTAGCAACCGTGATTTTACTTCTGCACGTATGAGTAGACCATCCTCCCCTCCGAGAACGCGGGGAGATGCCATAAATCCCAATTAGCCTCTGTCCATGACAAAGGCTAAGGGCAGACCTCAGATACACTAGAGCTGTCTCAACAAGGCTCTAGCAAAGTTATAAAACCACAGCCAGGGTTACAAAAATGTTTCTTCAAGTCCACATTCCTTCCTTGCAGTTATTAATTTAAGCCACAAATGACAACTCTTTAAGGTGATCTGAGGTTATTCTGGCCATGGAGACTATTTGTAGAGATCTTTGCTAATGGAGAATGTTGTTTCTTCTGGTTAAGGTTAGTTTTGGCTTCCTGTCATCAGCAAAAATGAAACCCAAAAGGGCATGTCCTGCAACCACATTTTGTTTGTTTATGCACGGACCTTATACTTCCACATTCCATGGATTATGAAAACTTATTCCTATATTAGGTTATTTTTTATTGGAGGATTAAAAGGGCTAAGGATAAAAGATCAAAGGTAAAACTAAAATTGCTTAGTAATGCTCGTTTGTCTTGATGTCTTTGAATATTTGATCAATCGTCTTTACTTTCATAAAAGAAAAAAAAAGAAAAAAAAAAAGAAGAAAATCAAAATGATCCAAATTACGTCTTCATCTCTCTCTCTCTCAAACTCTTCAGAAATTAGTATTCTTAGTAAATTTTCAGAAAGTATTAGTCATCAAAACAATATTACTGAAATGATTTAAAGCTGAAATTAGTTGTTTTTGGGGTATTTCTTTGAATTTGGATTTCATGTTCTGAATATGAAACTTGAGGAATGATGCCATATAATCACCTAAAATGTAATGTTTTCAAGTTAAAAATTTCAGCTGATTAAAAAAGAAAACTTTGAATGAATATTTCATCATACCCCAACGTTTTAGAGCAGCTTTTTACTGCTTCCTTGGGTTACAAACTGGAAGGAACTGCGCAAGAAAGTAACCGCAGAATCAAAATTAAATTTTCCTGGCCGATTTCCACATGGTTGGAATGCATCCAAAAGCATTTTTAGCAGGCAGGTAGAGCATGTTTTGGAGAATTGTAAACATTAGATAGTAAACTTTTAAAGTGTCTAGACAACTGCAAGTACAAATTGCTTGTCAATTCTTTGAAGTTTGAAAATAAAATCATCCATGTCTATTTATCTCCCAGACCTATTCTAATCATATCATAAATAGTTATTCAATACCAATTTGCAAAACTGGCATATTTATTTTCCGTCTCCTTTTTTTTGCTTGAGACAATTGATAACACCTGCAAGACCCCTAAACCAGGACTAGACATTGGAGCTCCATCTCCTCCTAATATAGTTCTACCAAGATCCATTGTGACCTCCGTATTAAATTGAGAGGGTCAGCATCCAGTCACGAATATCCTCCAAGACACTAAAAATACACAGATTAGGACCAGACAATCGTAAGCAACCAGACCCGACATTCCGACTACCTTGTTCATGTTATTGGTTCACGTTTTGGTTAGAATTATTTGTCTTGCTAAAAGCATGTGTGAATCGCTGTCACAGGAAAGGTACACATACTACACCAGCATTTCCGCTTGTTGTCGGTGGACCCTCTCTTGACTTTCAGAACATTATGCTACTAGTCTTGGCATGCAGACTTTAAGATCCATCCAAAAAGCAAAGCCTATGTTTTTTCCTCAACATAAAGACTATTTCTGAAAATTTAAGTAATAATACTGATCATAACCTTTAATTACAATTTGTACACCCTCTTCCTCCACTGCTTGCCATAGGATCGTAGGCGGTGCATTTTACAGGAATTCTCTTGATGCCTGAGAGGGATTTTTGGCAATCCGTAAGGAACATTCGTTAGCAATGCGGAGAGAAAGAGACAGATTTGGTGGAGAGATAGGGATATAGCTTTACTCCTTGACCATGGACTCTGTCTATACACAGCACAGCCCACACATTACAAGGTCGTTCAACGGTCTTCCCTCCCTCTGCAGGAAGTACATACATACGCACCGCTTCGAGCATACTCCAAAGGGTAAAACTGTCTGTGGTGAGGACACAGACGGGGAGGGTGTGTCAGTGGTTGAACGGCAAACTCAGTGACTGGAAAATGAGGATAAATAGAGAAGCATGTCTGCAGTTGGTCAACAGTTTGCTAGGAGCAGCCAACCAGCTTTCAGCACAAGAGTGAAAACTCATTCAGAAGTAACATTACTCACGCAACTTTTACAAGAGGCTATAAAGGACTTTTGTCATCAGGGTAGCAGATCAATTCAGCTCTAAGCATCTCACAGCATTGTACTTCAACAAGGTCACTTCTTATAAACTTGGATCTAGCATATTTTTCTCAACGATTTAATAATTATGGCTTCTTTAGCTTCATCAAGCGTTTTTGTGAGCTCTGTCGTTTTGCTCTTGGGGCTTGTAAATATCGCCATGGTTTCTGCCAGTTGTGCCACTTGCCCCATCACTCATCCACAACAAAAGTTCTGTCAGTCAGCATTTGGTAAGTTCATTTCCTTTTAAAGTAAACAAAATAATATGAGGTTTTAAGAATTTTATTCGACAAAATTTGCTATATTTAAGATTTCTCTCTTTTGTTTGAATGGTGTTTCTTTTCTTTTTCTTTTTGTGCATTCATTAGAGTTAATCTCATATTGTTTTTTGTTTTTTGTCTATTTGTTAAAAAATAATAGCTCTGTTTAGTTACAAAAAATAACGGGAGTGAATTCACAATAGATTCAGATTTTGAGAAAGACATTACTATTTCATGATTTCAAAATAACTGTTTACAGAAATGTTTTTTCTGCAGTGCACTAATGATTTATTTAAATAAAAAACACCAAGATGATACTAATTTGGGTAAATTACACCAAATTTCACTCAGTCAAATGCTAACATTTCTTTTTCTTTTTTGTCTTTATCTACAGTATACAAGGTGAGGACGATATCGATGCAGTATGTTGACATCAATAACCAGCCTGTACTCTACTCATCCCAAGCCTATGATGTCCAATACAGGGTCAAAGTGGAGAATGTCTTTAAAGGAGAGGGGAGCCTAGGGAAAGAAGGGAAAACAGTCTTCATCTACTCACCCAAGAATGTTTGTAACATTGATAAGTTGGAGATGGGCATCAGATACCTCATCAGTGGTAAGTTCAGAGAAGAGATTTTATTGGAAAAAAACATTAACTAATTTTTATCAGAATTCTCTGAAAATGTTTTGATTTAAAGAGGAGATGCACAACATACAAGTTTTACTTTAAAAAATATTCAACCAACTTTTCGTTTGTGTAAAGGATTATCGGACAAGTAATTTCAATGATGAATCTTATAGGACTAAAACCACAATACAAAGTATGGAATCTGAACTTATACTTTATATTTTTTTTTTTACTTGAAATGGACATACAAATATCTTTATTCAACCTAATTTTAGATTTATGCTCTTGACTACTTGGTACAAAAAAGGGGTGAAAAAGAAAAATGCATAAGACAAGCTTTTTGTTTCCATATTACATCCTTAATTCTACTGATTTATTTTGTATTAGGCTGAGTTGGATGGGTTTCATATCATAAATTATAATCATTGCCATCTCTTTTCCATCATTTTTAGGGAATATGAAAGGAGACAAGAAGCAGGTGACAACTTGTGGCATCGTTGAGAAGTGGTCTGAGATTTCCGCATCTCAGAGGAGAGGAGTGAGAGGTTTCTACCAGTCACAGTGCAAAAGCTGCACGGTAAGATTTAGAATCTTTACTTTGGATAATATAACATCTAAGAGGGGAGCTTATTAAATGGATTTTCTTGTTGGAAGTAATCATTTTCAAATAAAAATAAAAATGGGATGATTTTTTTAATCTATTCACCTTAGATTTTTTTTCATGCAATTAATTTACTCGAAATGGTATATTAATACCAATAAATATTCCAGAAGGAATTTGATTGACTAAATTATCATTTTGTATCATAATCACAGTTTTCTAAATTTGAGCAAAGATATATATGAACAAATATTTTACGTGAATTTAAACCAATGTTTTCTCTATAAATGCATTCATTCTTCAGGTATTTGGGACATCAATCCAGCTTTTCTATGGAGGCAAAGAGATGGTTGATTCCATGAGCTCTGGTCTGTGGAGTCGTCAGCAGTGCTTCTTCAACCCCCTTGCTTCCATGACCTACGGTAGCGAAGACTGCGAGACAGAGCACGCCTACTGCATGCGTCAGGAGAATGGAGTCTGCACTTGGGAGGGAGGAAAGGCCTACGATAACTGCTTCCGCCAGAGAGAGTACAACTGGCAGCTGATGCAGTTTGGCGAGAATGGACTCGCTGCCTGGACCTGCCCTGAGCAATGCAAGACCCTCACAACCAGGAAACTCAAGTACAAGTGCAAGAAAGCCACCAGGAAGATGCCACCCTGCAACTCAGGGGATACAGTCAGAGAGTTTATTCCTGATGCTGTACGCACTGTGGTTCCAGAAATGTCTGAAGTGCGCACTGTCCAACCCAACTCACTGCAGGAGATCCCCAGGACTGTTCATCCCAACATGATCCAGGAGGTTCCTGCAACAGGTTCTCCAACGGTTGCCAATGTCCTATCAGCTCTGCTCCATGAAGATTAAATAGGAAGAGCTTCTCTGAAATAAACAGATCAAATGGTACCAGACCTGGGAACTCTTGGTAGCATCTTTTATCAAGTGGTTGCTATCGATTGGATTTGTCTAAAAATTTGACATTTCAAGGATTCTGCTCTGAGCATGATCTTAGAATGAGCAATCTGGATCAGGTAGACCGCTATTTTAGAAGAAAATTATCAATTACCAACTTTAAATGATTTTCCCCCAATATGAGTAATTCTAAAGTGTAAAATATGATAAGGGAATTAGATTACATTGATACGACTTTCAAAGAGAGACATTTCTAAAATGTTGATGCTAGGTTTACATTTAGTTCCCGGCGGCCACGTTTGTCCGAAACGTAGTGCGCCGTGGGATTTGGGCCATTTTTTCTCTGTATTCAAGGTTTGTTAGGTCTTGCCAAGTTTTTTATATTACCTACAGTCACGTTTTGTTGCGTTAACTTTGGGCTACTAGGTTTCTCATCCGGACTGACTGCCGTGGCAAATTTTTTAACAGTTTAAAAATCCTGTGATTGTCATGGCTGCCGGGGAACATTATGTAAACCTAGTATAAGAAGCTGAAATAGCAGGACAACTGCAACAAGGCATTTTTTAATGATTACTCTCTGTAAATATGATCTATCCATTTTGTGCACCATTGATACTTTATAATGCACATTATATATATTTAATGGATTTATAACAATAATATTATACAAATTGAAAAATTATGCATACAAAATAATATAATTGTTATAATTGTTTACATTATTTGTTAAATTTTTTTATATTACATTAACATCTAAATGACTTTTGAAAGTGTTATGGCAGAAAAAAGGAAGAATGAATCTTTTGAGAATGGAGACTAGATAAACAGGATTTTTCACTGATACCTGTATATTTTTAGAATGCTTCATATGTTGTTATAACCACTATTCAAATACCACATGACTTTGTCATATGTATCAGTTTGAGAATGGTATGTTGTAAGATATGTTGTAACTCTAGCTATGATATTCAGGGTCGATACTTTGTGTCTTTCTTTGTTTATTTACACAATGTGTTCTTTCAAACTTGAGTGAAACTGTAAATATTGGTTATTCTTAACCAAATGAAACATTGGACATGAACTTTTCATATATTTCTTTATCTGTGTTCTATTTAT
Organism: Strongylocentrotus purpuratus; assembly: GCF_000002235.5. Classification (NCBI taxonomy): domain Eukaryota; kingdom Metazoa; phylum Echinodermata; class Echinoidea; order Camarodonta; family Strongylocentrotidae; genus Strongylocentrotus; species Strongylocentrotus purpuratus. The sequence continues at coordinate 57,165,065 of NW_022145612.1, forward strand.
GATCATTATGACTTCACCAACTGGCAGCTGTATGTAATATGTTGGTTTAATTCACAAAACCATCATACAATTAGGTGATTAAATGTACATTTTTTTTGTTTTGAAATGCAAATCATTTATGTGCAGGGCTTTCCTTTATTTGCAAAAGTTAGGGACAATATATTCTGTGAACTAATTGCAGAGAAAACACCTCTTGAATTTGCCGAGAAATAGAAAGGCTAAATTATGAGCAATGTCAAAGTGAAAGAGAGAAAGAAAGAGAGAGAGAAAAAAAAGAGAGAAAAGAGAGAGAGAGAGAGAGAGAGAGAGAGAAAGAGAGAAAGAAGGAAAAAAAAGAGGAAGACAGAGGGGTCACGAAGAATTATGATACAATAGAAGATAAGAACTTGAAGAACAAAACAGAGAGAGAGAGAGAGAGAGAGAGAGAGAGAAAAGAGGATGAGGGAAAGAGAGATGAGAGATAAATATAAAAGGAAATGAAAGAAAGACAGGTAAAAGAAGAGTATATCAGGAGAGAGTGATAGAAAGAAATAGAGAGAGATATATATTTATAGAGAGAGGAGATATACAGATGAAAACCATTAAAGGCCAAGTCCACTCCAAAAACAATCTGCTTTTACAAAAAAGCAAGAGAAACAGAAAGAAAACAAATAGAGTAAAATTGGATAACTACTACTACTAATAATAATATTGGATATTTACATAGCGCACATATCCACCCTGCAAGATGCTCAAAGTGCTCCAATATTAGAATTTTTGAAAAAGTATGAAAAAGTATGGAACAATGGAAATCACTACACAAATCGTCCCTATTTTCACGAAGTGACGGTAGTGAGGAAAATCGTCACGCAAAGTGAATGCAATTTTTTTTCACTACCGTCACTTCGTGAAAACAGCGACGAAATTGCCAATTAGGTTTTCAGTTAGTGACGTTATGGCCTCACTCTTAATTTCCATTTTTATCCCCAAAAACTTGATTTCCTCAGGCTTTTGCCCAGGTTATATGATTTGTATCATATTCTGTGCATGACATTTAAAAAAATATTTTATGAATATCAAAGGATTGATACTATTTTCTATATATTGTATATTCATAATTATTGATTTTTATATAAATAGTTTATCAAAATTCAAATCTGTCATGATTTAAATGAAAAAATGCTCTATAAATAGTGCATCCACACAAAAACATATTACTATAAATATAACTTGGATGCTGTTGTGAAGAAATAAGATTCTTAGGGGGAACATGGGAAATTTATATTATCAATATAAAGAAAACGATTGGTGGATAGTGAGGCAATGACGTTACAGACTCATGGGTGTGTTGCCATTTTGTCTTGTGATTTCCAAAGTTTTTTGTGTCATTGAAGATTCACTAGTCATCTGATTTTGCTCAAACTTGTTTTGATTGGTTTGTCTGATTTTTCTGCTTCTATTGAAAGTAACTTTTTTTTGGAATGGACTTGCCCTTTAATGAAACAAAGAGTGAGATATAAAAGATGGAGAGAAATATAAGAAGGGAACATGAAGAACATACAAGGTACAATTGGAGCCTGGAAAAAAGAAGGAATGAAAACAAAGATGATGAATAGAAAATGTACTGAGGGAGAGAAAGAGAGAGAGAGAGAAGGGGAGAGAGAAAGAGAGAGAGAGAGAGAGAGAGAGAGGGAGGAGGGTGGAGGTAGAAATCAACCAACAATCGTTCGCATGTCAGCAGATTTTTTAATCTATAGAAAAAGAAAAAAGGATGAAAGCAAGAAGCAGAATTTTTTAAAGGTTGAATAAAGATTTTAATTGAAAAAGAAATTTTATTAAAGTAAAAAAAGAGGCGGGGAGTGAAAATAACAGCAGAAAACATAGAGAGAGAGAGAGTGAGATAGAGAGAGAGAGAGAGAGAGAGAGAGAGAGAGAGAGAGAGAGAGAAAGGGGGGACAGGAAAGGAAGAGAGTACAAGAGATAGATAGATAGTTGAAGAAGATACAGTTAGATAAAGAAGGAAAAGCAAGAGAGGAAGTCAGGGAAATATGGAGAAAGAAAAAGAATCAGATGGGGGGGGGGGGGGGGGGGACACACACAGAAATAGGAAAGTGGACAGCAGCATGTAAAGAGGATGAGTCAAATCTAAAGTTAGTAGGTAACATACAAAAAAACAGACACGGCGGAAAAACAGACAGAGAGAAACGACTACAGACAAAAGGATATAAGAATAGCCACAGATGTAGGAAAGTAAAAAAAAGTATCATAAACAGAAATAGGGAGTGGGATGTGATTCCTCTGATAGTGGGAGGGTCCTTCTCATGCTGAGAGAGGCGGAGTCTAAGCTATGATATCATTGGCCAATCACAGCATCTTGCCCGAGAACATCGCTTGATATGTGCCTCCACAGTCAGAAAATGGATGGTAAACTCATTATCAACATGACTGAATATCTGTTAAAACAATTTTCCAACCCATGAAATGATTACAAAATCTTGGAAATATAGTTTTCGTTGCATTCTTAAAAATAGTATTTTGAGTGGGCATCATTCCCTGATGGTAGAAGCAGGGAGGTAGCTGATCGATAAGTCAACGCCTTGCCTTAGTAGACGTTTGGCTAGCCTGGTCTGAATGTGAATAGGACAGGAAAGCCAAGGGATCCTGTGGTTACAAGTGCTGGAAACATAGGAAAAGCATGACATCCTGAACATGTTTATATGTAAACATTCAGCACAAATATTACCTCCTCTGCCCCCCCCCTCTCTCTCTCTCTCTCTCTCTCTCTCTCTCTCTCTCTCTATTTATCTCTATTTGTGTGTCTGTCTATCTCCATGAACTATTCTAGCTAGTGCTGTAGTAACCATAGCAAGATGGTGCATCAATTGAGAAAAAGTGCAAGTTTGTAGTTAAACTCTATGCAATATACACACAAAATATATATGTCAAAAGTACCATGACGGTGGTTATCTAAGATATTTATTATTTCATGTGATAAACTACCAGTTTCTTTGATTTTATAAGAACATAATAGCAGCTTGCGCAACTTTATAAATGCCTTTTAGAATCAATTATTTCAATGGTTAAGTTTTGTTTTAAATGGTTTAGAAGTGTAAGCTAATGTAGTTGTCAACTTGTCAATGGCCTAGGCTTGCAGATTAAACTTGACATTACCTCTTATTTTCTCAATGAAAATACAGCTTAAGTCATGTGACTTTTTGATAATCGTCTCCTCAAAACAAACCAAAAGACCCTACAAATTCTCTCATGATTTTGTATTTGTCACTGTGGTATCTTTGGTTTAGCACCGTTGGTGAAATTATGGAAACAATTGATTACTTTCTGTTGTAGTTTCTATGGAACTTTCAGCATAAACAGATGAGTAAGAAGAGCACTGATCAGCTGATTCATAGATGAGATTAATCTTGTCTACCTGTACTGTAGGGGTGCTTTGAATGTAATAAGCCTAGAGCTTTCATGCTTTGAATGAACATTAATGTGGTATGGATTATATATGATAATTATTTAAAGTTGTAATATAATCAATTGTAATTGTAAATGGATGACAATAATTATAAACCACTAAAAAGCTTGTCCAGCAAGGGAGAATTCCTTATAATGATGAAAGAGCTCAAAGAAACAAATAATAAAATAAAATAGTGAGCAAGAGAGAAAGGGGGGGGGGGGGGAGAGGGGAGAAAAAAAGGGGAAAAAAAAACAGAAAGAGAGAGGGGGCAGCAATCACAACGACAAAATGAATTGAATTTTTGTTAAACAAATTATTGCTCAAATGTCTCAAAAATGAATGTATGTGTAGACCCTACATAATCTTTTATTCACCATAAAAGTTTTGTGGCTTTAGTTATAGAGCTGGAGCCTGGAATCATGTTTACCTCATTACATTTCCAATTCTTGGACATATTAATTTTTTTTTGCTTTGAGAATAAGAAAACTTTATAGAAAACAGCATGAGTCAATGTGTAGAGGTTTTTCATCAGCTAATCTATTTGAGCTACAATAAATTTTCACATTAAAAAAAGGTGCTGAAAAGGTGACTCAAATTGGAATGCTGTTGATGATGAAAGTGACTGGCAGCTTGTGATAATTCATAACAAAATTTGAGCTGTAGGGGAAGAAGGGTAGAGGTAGGTTAGTTTACGACAATAACTCTGACCTATAAACTCTTTGGCTAGGTCAAGTTTCAGACATGGCTAGCCTGTACAAAATGAAAGAATTAATGAATATACGACCCAGACGTAAGTGAACTAAAACAAGCATTGCATTCCATAAAAGTTGATCACAGAGCCTACTCCTAGCTTGATCCGGTCAAATTATTTTTCTTGCTAAAAGCGAGTTGACTTGGTGACAGGAAGAATGCAAATACAACTAGAGACTTTCCGAAAGTAGACAGAAACCCCCTTGGACCAATAGTATGCTGGTGTATCTTAGTCTAAAAAAGTAAACCTTAAAATACTTTAATCGGAAGTTACAACTTTTTGTTCTCATCACAGGTTATTGAGAATAAATGTGATTGTGTTATATAATGAGAAATTAGTTACATCACAAAACAATTTCAGGAAGACTTTCCAATTGTGTTGTAAACATGAAGGAATAAAAGGCATGACTTTCTGTGAAGTTTCATTCAGTATAGCCTGGTAGACTATGATAGTGCTGAGAGCAGTGTGTATCACTGGTTTCAGTCTAAACAGAGAGCAACCCACACACTGCTTTGTCTGTCAATTACTGCACTCCTCCCTCTGGAGGAAGTGTGGGAGCCAAAATTTGGGCAACAGGTGACGTATTGCCAAGCCTTAGGTGTCGGCCCTGACAAGGGAGTAAACACACTGAGCAGAAGAGCCAGAGAGGTGTGAGTGTGTGACTAGAAATGTGTGCATAAATAGGAGAGCTGAGCTATCGTTGGTCAACAGTTAGCTCTTAGCAGCCAACCAGATAACACCTGAGCACCACAGAGAGAGAGAGAGAGAGAGAGAGCGAGAAAGAAGAGAACTTGACTCCAGCCAGCCAAACTCAAGTGACCATTTCTAAACTTGTCATCAACAGAGCTTCTGCTATACTTATGTGGACAATATCCATTCTTATTTCAACCAGCCTTCATTTCCCTGCAATATTTTCACTTTTCATAGCTTGGATCAGGTGTATTTTCAGCAATTTTTAAAGCCATGGCTTATTTATCCTCATCAGTGTTTCTTGTGAGTGCTTTGATCGTCTTCTTAGAGGTAGCGAACATCGCCAATATGTCTGAAGCAAGTTGTGCCTCTTGCCCCATCACGCATCCTCAACAGAAGTTCTGTAATGCTGAGTTTGGTGAGTTGATCTATTCCTATATCTTCCTTAATCTAAACATTCATAGCAAACAAAACTTATTAATTTCAATGTCCCTTGTTGTGTCTAGCTGATAGTATATTACTTTTTTTTATTAAGCTATTATTCTCGCTGATTCTGATTTCTATACTACCAATTTATAACTTTTCCACTGCAGTAAGAAGCAAATTCTTAAACAGATAATAATCTATTGCAATCATGATTCCTGTTTGTAAAACTTAGAGCAGCACAATATTTTTTGAAAGAAATACTTTCTGAATGTTTCTTTGAATAAGTAAATTACCTGAATTGGAAACGAAGTCCAATTATATCACCTTATAACAGTAATCCAAAGCTGTTATCTTGTTCTGGCAATATATTTCTGATCATTTTCTTTTCATATAAAGATTTATATCATGTGTATTAAATACTATAATGATTTTTTCCTCTCATTTTACAGTTTACAAGGTGAGACCTATCTCATGGCAATATGTTGACATTGAGGGCAATCCTGTACTCTATGCATCACAAGCCTACGATGTCCAGTATAAAGTCAAAGTGGAGAACGTCTTTAAAGGGCAAGAAAGTTTGGCAAAGGATGGGGCAATCATCTTTCTCCACTCGCCCAAGAACCTGTGCCTCATTGACAAGCTAGAGATGGGCATCAAATATCTCATCAGTGGTAAGTTCACAGATATCACTTTTTTATTAATTTAAATTGTTGTAAGGTCAACTGGATAAAATTTTTGTTGACATTGCCTTCAAAATTGCAGTATAATAAGTTCTGATACAGTAAATAGAAAGAACAAAAGATAATAGAAAATTCTGAAAAGGAACAAAAATGGGATAATGTTTACCTAGGAAATAAAAGAGTGTGACTTTTTCCTTGTAAAAGTAGACGTTGAAAGTATAGTATTAAGCATGATATAGACCGACATAACAGCTACATTCAAGTAATGCACTTCTTTAAATTCTGAAAAACAAAATTAAACATTGCCGGATTAAGTGATGACTTTAAAGAATTTAAATTTTCAAAATACTTAATTCTGCTATATAAGATGAGGAACAAATGAAATTCCACATTTCACAACATTGCCCATTGGCCTGACTTTTAAAACTGATGCAACAAAGAAATAGTATTTCATAAACATTCAAAATATTGTTTTCTTCTTTTCCTTTACAGCTGATATGCGAGGAGAGATTATACAAGTAACAGCTTGTGGAATTGTTCAAAAGTGGTCTGACCTCACCCCATCACAGAGGAGAGGAGTGAGAGGTTTCTACCAGTCACAGTGCTCCAGCTGTAAGGTAAGAGCACAACTTGATTTCCTTCTTATTCTTAACAATTTACAGAGAGAGAGGGAGAGGGAGAGAGAGAGAGAGAGAGAGAGAGAGAGAGAGAGAGAGAGAGAGAGAGAGAGAGAGAGAGAGAGAGAGAGAGAGAGAGAGAGGGGGGGGGGGGGAGGGAGAGAGCAAAAAGCAACCATAAAGAATACCTGTCAAAATTGCATGAATATAAAACATTTATTCTGCATACAGATATTGTTATTTAGGGAAATCTTATACAAAAATGAGAAATTATGCAACTTATTGGATGGGGAAGTTGATGCATTGGTGGAAACAGAGTAAGACACAGTTTTTTAAAAGTGTTCAAATTCCTAATCAATCATTTCAAAATTGTAGATTCCGATATTGCATAAAAGTTGTTTTTAGATTTTAGAATAAGCAATATAGTATAAATATGTAATTCACTTTTAGCCTTCGCTTCAACTATAATCATATACCTTTGTGAATAGCAATTGTAAAGTACATACATATCTAATCAAATTGTTATGTTCTCTTTCTTGATTAGGTCTTTGGGTCAGCAGTCCAACGTTACTATGGAGGTGACGAGATCATTGACGAAATGAGCTCTGGACTGTGGAGCAAACGACAGTGCTTCTATAACCCTCTTGCTTCCGTAACTTATGGCAGCGAAGAGTGCGAGACCAAACATGCCTACTGCGTCCATCAAAAAGATGGCGTTTGTGGATGGGAGGGTGGAGAGGCCTACGAGCAATGCTTCCGCCAGAGAGAGTACAACTGGCAACTGATGCAGTTCGCAGAGATCGGTCTCGCTGCCTGGACCTGCCCTGAGCAATGTAAGGACCTCACGCCTAGGAGACTCAAGTACAAGTGCAAGAAAGCCACCAGGAAGATGCCACCCTGCAACTCAAGAGACACTGTCAGAGAGTTTGAGCCTGAAGCTGCCTTGGAGGCTGTACGAACCGTTGATCCTAACACCATAGATGAGGTTCCTCCTACTGAATCACCGGAGATCTTAGCAGCGCTATCAGCCCTATTTGATTAGATATTGTCAAGGTTTTATTGGATGTATTCACTTTTTTATCAAGTGTGTGGCAACCATGGTCCTCTTTTCATTCTTAGAGTAGACTCATTCACTGCAACATTCTTGTCTATAAAATGTAAGAATTTGTTTACAATGGTTAATATTATATGAGAATTAAGTAGTCATTGGATTAAAAGGAAATGGTTCCAGTGATTGAGATATACCTGCAGGCAGAGATAAATATATCTTTATCACTGTAATATTTTTTGGTCAAATTTAATGATACATTTTAGTAAAAATTACCACCTTCAAAATTATGTATTTATAGTTCTATGATCTTATTTCACTTCATTCTATTTAATTTTTTTGTTTATTGTTTATGATATGAATTTATGTCAAATTATTGTTTGTTATACTGGACAATATAAAAACTTCTACCTCTGAACATTCACAAAGTATTCAGAAAATAAGTATTTATTACTAATCAAGGGCAATGTCATTGATTGCCCCAATCCTAGCAAAATATTTTTGAAGAAAAAAAAGAATATTATTTTAGACAGTTATCAGTATTCAATAATGTGAAAAACCAAGATTATGTTCACTATTTTGAAGGAAATTGCTGCGAAACAGGGTCTTTGATTTTATGATTTGTAAATATTGGTTTTTACCTCAGTTCAAAACATGCTGCAATAAGTGCTAGAACTGAAAAATAAACTTATATTATTTCAAAATAACCCAGGATAACTAGGTTGATTGTTATATTGTGTACATGATCATTACATAATTAAATTACTTGATATAGTTGTCATATATAGCATGTACAACGCATCCCTTCAAAATTTAAAAAAGATTGTGACATTAAAGTCTATTTTGATGCAATTGCAAATACTAATGTTTTCTTCAAGAGTGCTACACAAATAATATAAAATTCATAATGACTAACCAAGAGGAAAAAACACAACTTTATATTGTACACAATTTCTTTTTGCTCCCAAGTCAGTGCTTCTACCCATTTAAAGTTTCATATACTTTTTTGTGTGCAGATTTTACATTCAAATTTCTCTTTCAACCTTCACTCACGGACAGGAAAATAGTCTTTCTCTCTATGCAAGAGTGTCTTATTTATTATTTCATTATCTCTTTCTGAATGTTGAATAATTTATTGAGCATGTATATGAATGTTTTCTTGATTGTATCTTTACAATCATGATGTCTTTACTTCACCATTTGGCAGCTGTGCAATCTTTTGTATGTAAAACTTTTGTTATTAAATATTCTATATACTCTTCATGTGAAGGAAATGAAATATATGGCAGGCAATGTTTCTTGTAATTACAGTGATGATGTGACAGTGGAAAGAGTTGACACAGAGACAGCGTGTGAGAGAGGGGAAGGAGGGGACGGAAGAAAGGAGAGAGTGAGAGAATGTGAAAGAGGTTGATATGGAGAGAGGGGAAGAGAGAGAGAAAGAGAGAGAGAGAGAGAGAGAAAGAAAGAAAGAAAGAGACAGAGAGAGATAGAGAGAGAGAGAAAAAAAAGAGAGAGAGATAGGGAGAAAGAGAGAGAGAGAGAGTCCTCCTCAACAATGTGGAGAGTAAGCTTGTTTCAAATGACAGCACTGATAGAAGGAATGATAAGAATGATAAGAAAACAGAACAATTATGACAGAGCATGTACAGGAAAGCATGGGAAGAATAGATGAATTGAGAGAGGACATTTGTTTGAATCTGATAGTAAATAAATATGAACATTTGATCACTCTGTTGATCACAAAGCATAAAGAATTGTAATATCTACATAATTGATTAAAGGTGAAAGATCTCAATAATTATATAACATTTCAATAAGATAGAAATACCCAGATACCTGAACCTCCTCCAATAGGATTTATCAGCTTGCACTAACCAATGAGCTTGTGACCATTGGTCATCCCTTATAACTATTGACCAATCATGGCTCATAAGTAGTATTAGTATCAAGTGACCGTGGTCACCTGTGATAACTATTGACCAATAATGGGTCACAAGTAGTATTAGTATCAAATGACCACAGTCACCTGTGATAACTATTGACCAATCATGGCTCAAAAGTAGTATTAGTATCAAGTGACCACGGTCACCTGTGATAACTATTGACCAATCATGGCTCACAAGTAGTATTAGTATCAAGTGACCACGGTCACCTGTGATAACTATTGACCAATCATGGCTCACAAGTAGTATTAATATCAAATGACCACAGTCACCTGTGATAACTATTGACCAATCATGGCTCACAAGTAGTATTAGTATCAAGTGACCGCGGTCACCTGTGATAACTATTGACCAATCATGGCTCACAAGTAGTATTAGTATCAAGTGACCGCGGTCACCTGTGATAACTATTGACCAATCATGGCTCACAAGTAGTATTAGTATCAAGTGACCATGGTCATCTATGATAGCAGTCACCCGTGATAACTATAGACCAATCATGGCTCACAAGTAGTATTAGTATCAAGTGACCATGGGCACTCCATCTGTGTTAGAATGTATCATGTAACACACTATAGATCTCAGCAGACTATATCACTCAAAGATCACAATTTGCTGTCATGAATCTTTGTGTTGTTGTTTCCCCAAAATCATTATTGTAATTATCAAACCTTTCAAACAATTCATCACTTTCCATGATGATGAACAAAATAAGAAATATTTATCGGGTTACCTTGGATATTTCCATGAAAAACTGTTACTGGATTGGTTACCATGCCAACTTTGTTACTACATTGGCGTAATCAATGGCATAAAGCATTGTTTGTCAGGAAATCAGCTAATTGATTACTTGCAGAAAATACAAGAAAATCTAAATCCCTGTGAAATATGACTCAGTATACTGTACAGCAACTGTTATATGCCATCACAGTATCACTCATCGGCTAAGAGAGAGAGAGAGAGAGAGAGAGAGAGAGAGAGGGAGAGAGAGAGAGAAGGGGGGGGGGTGCATGGATGGAGGGAGGACAGTGAGGGAGAGACATAACATTGGAGAGATAGGGAGAAAAACAGACAGTAATTTTGTTTTAAATAGAGATAGGATAGGAGATGGCGATAGAGATAAAGGTGGATGGATGGATGGATACAGAGGTAGATGTCAGGGATATAAAAAGAATAGAGAAAGATAAAGTGGCGAGAGAGAGAGGAAGGGAGAGAGAAGAAGGGAACGAGGGAGTGAGGGAGCAAGGGGAAGGGGAGAAGGGAGTGAGATAGGGAGGGGGAGAGTGCAATTTATAAATAATTAAATAGAGAAGAGCAGTGGATGTACGAGACAAAAGGGAAAGGGGGGGGGGGGGGGAAGAGAATCTAGGGAAATACATTGAAAGGGACCCAGAGAATAGGAGAAGAGTACAGGAACAATGAAGAAAGTGGACAAAGGTGGGGAGTCAAACTATTTCAGCAATAAAAGAGGAGTCTCAAGATCTCTCACCTAATTTAAGTTGTCATAATTTCTTTGTGGGGAGAAAAGCCAGCCTTCGTCCCCCCCCCCCCCCCCCCCCCCCAGGGTCTAATTCGACCTATATACCACTTTCATTCCCTTTTAAATCTGAATAAAGATGGGAGAATTTTCAATTTGCATCAAGAAATGGCAGTCAAGACACAATTTGTACCTCACGATAACTTTCAAATTCAGCCAATAAGAAACATCCCTGTATGATAAATGAAAATATTATGCCATGTATTGATAGGGCATGTGATAATGAGGGCAAAAGTAGGAGAGAAGCATGGAAGAATATAGAAGTAAGCATTATGAAAGGGTATTATTAATATTAACATCATTTTTTATTTGAATGGGGAGCAGATTAAGTACAGGTTGACTGTGATAATATCATCAGTATGAAATGGGTCTTTATCAATCATATTTAAACCCAGTGGTTGTCAACATCTTGTTAAAATGACCTGTAAATCTGGTATTAAAAAAAATGAAATCCTACAACAGTTATGCCCAAGCCAATAAACTACCCCTCAAATATTGGTGTACCTTGAAAAGTGGTACACAAACAAGTACTTAAAGCATCTTTTGTCCACTATTCTTAAACACTGTTACACAAGGATCCAAAGCTTGCCCTATAATAGCACCTAACAATAAGAGAACATTAAGCCCCACAATGCTCATTCAACACTATAGCAGTTACCCCAACACAATACTCACTTTACAATGCAGTAAAAGGGTACAGTAAGATTGTGAAGTGTTTACCATCTTGCTTGGTTAATGCCTCCAATCCAGAGAGAAAGGGAAAAGAAAAATATTTCTCCTATACTTCCGGTAGAGTTGAGAAGCTTTTCATTTCTTCTGGTACCTCTCTAGTGGTTGGAAATATTGCCAAGGTGAGTGTCAGCATTACTCTTTTACATTTTCTAAGATTCTTTTATACATTTTGCTCAAAAGAAATAGTAGGACGTCGATCTTGACAATTGCAGGTAACAAATATGACTTTTTAGGTGATGTTTTGACTGTTTGGAGCCTGCAGAAGGGTGTTCACTCAGTCAATATGCCCTATGACTCTGAACAGATAATTTCTCCAGTATGGCACAGATCACAATTTCCAGAGAAATCTGAGTCTGGCACATAAGTTTTTATGGCATCCCTAATCATGTATATTAAGGGAGTGACACGTCTTCATGATGGAATTTTACATTCTGTAGGCCACAAGAAGACCTAACGTTTCAAATGTTTACAAGTTTACATTAAAACAAAAAAATGAAATGCTTCGTAATTTCTTCAAAATTTTAGGTCATACGTAAGGAGGCCACAAGGCCTATAAAAATATTCATCAGTGAATTTAAAAATTGTAAAATAATTTGTGTACCCTTGTCTGCAAACCTGTGTATCTCTGTAAGGCACCCATTTCCTTTTTGGAAAGCTGAACTTTTGTCACTCATAATAAAGCAAATCTAGTAGATGATCCTTCTCACTTCCTATCCAAAATAGTATAGTAATGCTTTGTGCTATCAATATCATTTTGATATCATAGTCTTGTCTTTATATCACAGCAATTGATGATTTTATTTTGTTAACGATACAAAGAGTTGGAAAAATATTGACATAAAGATAAAGTGCAATTAGGTTCCTATTATCCGAGACAGATCTAGAAGGTTAAGACTCGGGAGGCTAAAGTCCAATGTTGATCAATTCTGGTTTTATGCTCCAGACTAGGATTACTTGAAGAGGAAATTATTCAAACATTAAAAACATAACTCAAGTATATTTGTACTTCTTCAGCAACCATGCGAAGAATACAGACTTTTCAGCTACATGTGGATCAACATACACCGGCAGCAAATATTGTTCATTTTTAGAGAGACAGAGCTCAGAGTAGGGGATGGAAAATTACCTGAAAGGATTTATGCTATTCATTTGTAAGTAGCACATGCATGAAGGATTGCTTTGTGTCATTAGCCTGGAACCAAAGGATCAATCTTCAACAAGCTTTCTGGAGTCCCAGACAATATTTCAATTTGTTTGTAGCAGGTATTAAATACTATCATATTAGTATCAATACATCTATTTTGAGCTGTCTTTTGTTACGATGTACATGATAGATTGCAACTGTTACTAACAGCTTCAAAGGATGGAGGTTTTATAGCCCCGATTTTCTGTTATTAACGGGCTTCAAAGGATGAAAGATTTATAGCCGCGATCTTCTGTTGTTACACGGATGATGTAGTACTCTTATACCGGTGGGAGCTTTTCATTCAGGTAGCACCAGGTCTCGATAATTAGCTGAAAACGTGCTGGGGCTCAATAAGCACTCACATCATTGATATATCTCTCTCCAGATCAAATTGCTCATTTGTTGCTTTAAATAGAAACGCCTTACCTGGTTTTTGCCATATTCTCTCATCTTGATACACATTGTCACATCTACTCAGCACCATGGCGATAAGAGTTGTAGGTCCACTACTTGTGACCCTCGTGATCCTGGGCTACTTCCAGACATCGATGGCCTCCTCAGGTATCAAGTGCAGCCATACCTGTTTATCACTGCATCCTCAGCAACGCTTCTGTGATGACGATGTAGGTGAGTTTCAAAAAATGTTTAGTTCTTGTAAAGTTGAAAAGTGACTTGTGATCTCTCTCATTTTATGTACATCAGATTGGAAGGATATCATACCAGTCTGACTTGTTCTTACTTCACTCATCTTACTTCACTGATCTCTCTCATTTTATGTACATCAGATTGGAAGGATATCATACCAGTCTGACTTGTTCTTACTTCACCAGGAGTATTGAGATGTATCAGTTCAGATTCAGATTCAGCTTCAGCTCATCGTAGAAGTGACCCCTGGAAAGGGGTGTTCTTCAAATAGTCATATATTCCAAATCTAAGAACTTGCTGAAAAGATTTGACCAAACTTCATTCCACATGTGTGTAGTCCTATTCTGTGTACAGTTTCTTTCAAAGTAATCGCATGCCCAGTAATTAACTTCATCTTAAAAAAAAGACATAATCTTGCAACAGTTTCAGCTAAAACATAGGATTGATTAGAATTGACAAATGTCGCCCCAATTAAAAAATTTTAAATCCCAAATTAGATGAGATTTTGAAATTCTTTAGTATATGCATACCAGGTAAAGGTATCACTAAATATTTGTATTGTGCTATATTCAACAATTTCTGAGAGAATATACTAATTCAATTATTGGTAATGATGGCTTCTTTTACATACAACTTATAAACATATATTTTTAGATTTGATAGGAGACAAAATACCTAGATATAGTGAATACACACACACACATATAAACAAAATCCAAAGATAATTGCAGCTATAGTATTTTTCAAAATAAAAATGAAATGTCACACCCCAAACTCCACCCACCTCTGGAAATAAGATAACAGGCAGGAGGGGTGTTGGGAGGGAGCATTGGGAGGGGGCATCCCTCTTGTATCCACCTTCTAGACTGTACATTAATTGTATTTAACTTGACATAAACATGAAATTTAAAATTTGCATAACCATTGTGAAACCTAGTGTTAGAATAAGCAACTTTTAAAAAATTGGGTTCTAAAACGCTAAGGATTTCAAGAAATTAAAATATCAAATTTATCGGTACTCCCGATACATTTCAAATAGTGCCTACGGCCATACAATGGTAGCTGCGACCATGAAAATCTCGGAATATGCAGTTCTGATTTATAATTTCCAAACGGGAATAGAAAATCAGTCGATTTTAGACAAGAAACATTGCTTTGAAGCTAAAGTAATATCAAACTTGAGAGGGAGCTATACAACATAAAGAGTTTATTATTCACAATTTCATCACTTTAGCCTTGATTTCAACCGCGACAGCGATCATTGAATATTGTAGGATCGCAAATGCTTCCAATATGTTCATTTGATCCAAAGTCACGACCCATACCAAAACTTTGTATTTACCTTTCAGAGGCTGCCCCAGGCAAATTAATGGAGCAATAATTGCTAACCCAATTTGCACTCACATGTTTATTCACCAAGCAAAATGATGTGAGTGAAAATCAGGGAATCATTGGAAGAACATTCCATTGATTTGCATGGTTTCGGACAAGACAATGACACTCCCTATAATGTTTGCTGACTTTTCACACAGAGTCTGACAACATAAATCTGCTGTAACTGCCATATATCCACTGTATTCAAATTACACATTTAAAGGAAAAAAAATGCATAACTGGGTATAAGCAATCTCCAATAGATTGTAACAAAATATTTTTTTTCCTTAGTAGGTCCATGCTAGAAATATTAAAGATGGTGTACCATCTGAGAATTTTTTTTTTGTTCAAAGCATTTTCTGTGCTTTTATTCCTTACAAAATAGTTCTGAAGATGATAATCACATCTCATGTCTTTTTCAATGTTGATAACCAGGTGATACAGTATTTAAAGAGTAATTTTTTATGTATGGAGCTAGAGGGGCTATAACTCTGTTTTAAAGTATGAGTTAACACCCTTCTGGCACTCAATACACAATTCAGTCTGATTAATTTTGTTTTGATTTTCTCTCAACCAGTTCTGAAGGTGAAAATCATGTCCCGGTATTTTGTGAACGCTAAGAACGAGGTAGTGCAGCATCCCTACAGTAGTTTTGTTCGCTACGGGGCACGGGTCCTCATGTCCTTGAAGGAGTCACCATTTGCCAAGGAGGATGAAGACATCTTCTTCTACTCTCCAAGCTATGATTGTTCTATAGCGGTACCAGAACTCAAGGACGTCTATGTCATAGGAGGTAAAGTACTTCTCACAACAAATCCCTTTAATACCACTTTTTTTTGTTTTTGTGTTTTATAACTCTTTCTGTGCAAGTTTTGCTTCTTTTTTTTCCTCTAGTTTTTTTTAACCAGAATCATGACTGGTGTTTACTTTTGAAACACTTTAGTTTCTTTCCTAAGGCTTTGTAAAAAAAAATTGCACTGTACAAGGAGTAGAATACTAATCCTGTTTTATAATACAACAAATATTTCTATGCATAAAAACCTTTGTAAAATTAAAATGAGTTAACTTTGAATTACTTTTCTGCATTTTGTTCCTATTTTTTTCACACTGTTAAAGATCACATTCAATTTTAGTAAGCACCCAACAATCATCCAATTTCTACCTGGCAATGAAATACTGAAATATGTAAACATGCAGTACTCTGTGTAAAGCCTTTCAGATTTTTACTGTTGATGGATGAAATCATGGATGGAAGATTAAAATATCTCTTTCGTTTAGATCTTTTTATTCAAATAGAACACTTTGAGACTATCATGAATAGACATTATATTCAAACCTCCTTCGAAAGGTATAGACAAGTTTTGGATATGCCCCCCTCTCAAAAAATGAAATGGAAGCTCTTATTACCAATCATGTGAAAGAAGATGTTTTGACTAATACGTGATGATACAAATTTTGCCGGAAACCGCCTACTAATTGATATATTTGGTAAATTATCATATCGATCCGGCCTGGATAGATATCGTAAATGCACTTCAACATTGAACATTTGGGCATATATTTCTCCTTTTTTGCGAATTTAGGTTGAGTTATTGCCATCTAAACCTCTAAAGGCAATATTGAATGGATATTTTGCACCCAAAACCCTTGAACCACAATTTGACTACTACCAGTATATATCTTTAACTACGATTGCTCTTCATAATCCTGAAAGCTCATGTATAGATCTCTAAACTCACAAATTTAGTCATTGGGTGAGGAGTTGGGTATGGATGAAGTTTCAAAAAAATATCACAGGAGTGTAATAAAATGGTGAACAAGATCTATACAACAATTACCCTTGTGGTGCAAACATTATGGAAAAGAAAACCTGGAATTTTATTACTGATAAACTTCATGCACTAGTGGTTCTAGTCTAAATAACATGTACTCGAAAGGGACTCACGTATAAATCATCTTGAATTTGAAACCATTGTTAAGGTGCCAGCAGGCTGATGACAGCACTGCTTTCTTTTCATGAGATACCCATCAATCACCAAAAAAAAAGATTGGATTTGAATGCGTCTGATGTTGTGAACATTTTTTGTTTTCCTATTCGTCTGACGGCAATGGGAATCTTCAGTTATTACACACACTTATACTTTTTGCGTGAATCTAAAAGTTATAGGTGATTTCGCCCTCCACCTGAACACCTTCAAATTGAGAAAGAAAAATATATATACATATATATATATATATATATATATATTTTTTGAGGAATCAACGTGTACATCAGTACTATAATGAAAAAAAAGTAGTAAAAGTTAGTGGCAACCTTTGCAAATAAGCACAAGCGAACTGAGGAGCAGACAGAAAGTGAAATAAAATGATTTTTTTTTCTTTTTTTTCTGAAATCTTTTTTTTTTTTTTTCTAATGATTTTTTTGGACTTAGTATTGTGTTAGCCTTAGACAGGCATTTTGTTTCTCCACTCTGAATTCAGATGTATATATAAGTATATGTGCCTTTATAATCTGTGCATATATTGTCTGCCAGGAGGTCATTGACACATTGCATGTGGGGACTAGCAACAGGTTAACACATTGCTATAGTATATGCGTCAGTGAGCTACCTCTTACGACTCCAAACAGACAAGATGTTCTGTCACTGGTCTTAATTTTTCTTTGATAAAAGACCACTTTCAATTTCTTTTTGTTTATCATTGATCTGTAGGAAAGGTTATAGATGAACTGCTGGTCGTCACTTCATGTGATGGGATAGCCATGAGGTTTGATAACCTAACATCAGACCAACGAAGAGGATTCAAGGACAGATACGAGGAGCAATGTGGCTTCTGTACGGTAAGAACAGCTAGCTAGCTAGCTAACCAGCTTTTGCTCTGAATACAACTGCTCCAAGCTTTCTCTTGTAAAAGGTCTAAGGATGGGGGTGTACTACATGGTTATGTGGCTAGAGAAATCGTTGAATGCCCCCTTATAAACCAGGGTAGAAATACCTCAGTAGGTATGGATTACTAAGTGGGATGTGTTTGATAACATTGGAATATTCTTCTTATCGTCTTATTCAGATCCAGGGGGCTGGTACCACCAAATACATAGGGGGTGACCTGGCAGAAGATGGGCAGGAGTCAGGGTACTGGAGTCCAAAAGAATGTTTCTATAACCCCTACCCATCCGTCAGATACGGCGGGCAGGACTGCGAGACCCTGTATACCTTCTGCAGGCCCCACCCAGATACCGGTGAATGTGCGTGGGAGGAAACGATGGACTATGATGACTGCTTCGATGCCAGAGAATCTATCTGGTTCTTCACTGAGAAGAGCCAGCCTGCCTATACCTGCCGGTCTCAGTGCATGGTTCAGCCCACCAAGCTCCTCAGGTGGAGGTGTCTCAAAGTCATCAAGAAACTAGAGATGAAAGGCTTAATTCAACGCTGCTAAGTATATATTAGCACACACGACCAACGGCCTATAAGACCAGCAACCCATGAGACCGACAACCCATGAGACCGGCAGCCCATGGGACTAGAAATCTTTCAGGCCATCTGATTTTTGAAAATCACTCATTAATTATGAAAATACTGGCTTATACAGTAATGTGTTTACATGGGCAAAGGAACTTCTTTCTTCATCAAGATCTCATTACATCTTTAGTTTCATTATACATTTCATTACATACCATTCCTTTATCTCAATACTATACATCCCATCATCTTTGAAATTCCTCTTCATTTTTGTTAAAGTGGTGAAACCACTCTAGACATTTGCGGAAGTTTTTCAGATCAACTAGGAAGATCCTGATTTTTAGATTTGGAAATCATTACCTTCCTTCCAATTATAGAGAAGTTTTACAGCGTATTGGTATTTTTAAAGGGAATAGTCTGACATTGAAATGGATTTATAGTACCCAGGTCAGAATGAATCAAAGTCTTGACTATTTCATTTTGTTAAATTGCAATATATATAAATATTCATGAGATGATGGTAAATTTATGCCTCTTAGTAGACATTTTAATGTAATAAATATAAAAGTATTTCTGTAGGAAAATATGATATCATCTCATCTGCAGGCTCTATTTAAAGAGTAAATGACATCATTTACAATTAGCATGAAGTGATCTAAGGCACTGCCAATTAATAGTTGTTGCCTATCCAGCCCTATTTGGTGAGGGTAATGAAATAAACCTAAATGTAAAGATACATTTTTTTGTTATTGAATATTTAAACTGCAAAAGATTTTCATATTCATGTATCAATAACTTGAAGTTGATACATATATTTTAATTTATGCCAACATCAATTCAGATTTTCTAGGTTTTAGAATGCATAGGTAAGTTCACATGCCACTTCAATCCAAGAAACTTTCACAAGCACAGAAAGGTACGGCATGCCTGTAAGTTCATACTCTATGCATTGGTAAAAAGGGTCTTCCAATGACGTGCACAAATTTGCTTCCAAACATGATGTTATTTACTCAGTCCGAACCCTGAATAGGACAGGTTAAACTCCTAGGAACCCAAACGCTTGTCCTTCACCTTAGTGCCTATTGTCAGCTCCTATACTTGGGGGTATATGGTGTGAATTGTTCCTCTCTCTATTGCAGATTGTTTGGGTACCAAATAAGTCCGCCCATAGAAGCCATGTTCACTTTGGCACTAATTGTTATTGCTCCTGGACCGGGCAAAACATGGTCGACAATGGTAGGCGAAAAAGTCAAGATCTAAGTTGTCGATTTTGCTTCAAACTCTCTCACGGATTGCAGAAGCAATGGCAATAGATTTGTGTCCACGCAGTTTTCCCATCTCATTGTATATTGCACTCTCATTCTGGAGTAGTCAGGGTGTGATTATTCCTTGGAACTATTTGGAGTCCTTTGTATGTGGTGCTAATAAAACCTTGACTTTTTCTTTGGAAATATTTGCAGAGAAATGTCATTTTTGGTTCAGAAGTGATAATGTTTTGTGAATGAGCATGAGAATGTGGGTGTGGGAAAATGATGATTCAGTGGTCATGTGTTGCATGTAGTAAAAACAAATATACTGAGTGTATTTGAATATTAATGTAAGAACATAAAGGGAATAATAAATAGAAAATGGTTAAACAGTGAGAGATAGAAAGATAGAGAGAAAGAGATTGAAAGAAAAATAGAGATGAAAAAATGGAGATATAGAAAGAGAGAGAAAATAAGAGAGAGAGAGAGGGAAGAGAAGAGAGAAAGAGAGGGAAGAGAAGGGAGAGAGAGGGAGAGAAAGAGAGAGAGAGAGAGAGGGAGAGAAAGAGAGAGAAAGAGAAAAAGAGAGTTTGACGTTGGTACTGGAAAATGAGGGGATGAAACATCATATAAAGTGAAAAGAGTTTCACTCAATACAAATACAAAAATAAATATTTAAAAAAAAACAAAGGGAGAGGGAAAATGCAGCCTGATGCAGATAAATACAAAAGAAAAGGGCGACAAGGCGATAATCATCTCCTTTCATCCAGTAATGAAATGAAATAATTATCCATTGTCCAATATATGCTGACAGAAACCAGTATCATATTCACCTGATTAATGGGTCCTTTCCATCGACCCATGACAGTATAGACACAAACAATAATTAACTAACACCTGCAGTGCTATCAAGTCGTATCAGATACATGAATAATGAGCCAATTTTTCAACGATTGTGGCTATTTTGTTTCTTTTAATAATTAAAGCTTCTACCAACTTAGTAGGCAAGCTTTCATCCACACCTGTGGGCTTTCTCAGACCAAGTAGTTCTTCATACTTGCTGTAAGTGAAGAAGTGAAGAATTGTTTGGCTTGAGGAGGTCCACAGGAGAAGATGAAATATTGCCAACTACATTTTCAAGTTGGTAGAAACTGATACTACATGTTATGGTTACCACAACAGATGTTAGTTTCTTGTTTCACACAAATTTTGTTTTATGATTTCTAATTCTCCAATCAATGAAGCAGGTCGTATTTCAAGAAGAAGAAGAAGAGGAGATGGGCAATCTATTCTTTGTCATGCTTTCCTTTCTAATGAAAAAGTAGGATAATTTCATATTCCTAAACTTGATTGGAAATCATTATGACCAAAAAATACATACTTCACCTGGAAAACAGATTAGATTTTCCAACATGAAATAATTACCCATTGTCACATTGTAAGACAAGTCGAACAATCAAGTGCTGACAGAAAAGAGTATCATATTCACTTTCTAAATGGATCTTTCTTCTGGAATCATGTAAGCATTATCACAAACGATAATTGAATCATTAATTAAATTATATTAGAAGCACCACCCTTTTTCTTTTTCTTTGACAGCAGATTTCCTTTAAAGATAAAGTTGGGTACTGGTTATGTAATTACATTGTAAAAGAAACTGCCTAGAAGCAATTGGGAAAGGTTGATTTGTAGTACATAATTATACTGTGAGATTTTGGAATGATCAACAATAAAAAATTGACTAAATCTTGCTAAAGGTCACATGCACTGCTTGCAGAAATTGTTATATGGGACTTTAAACACATATGGAATAAATGGTTGATCCTAACTTTTCAGATATTTCTTGTCATGTTTTCACTAAGGGGGCATATAAAGAGCAATCCTTTTTTCAGGAGAGATTTGTTTAGAGGTATTGTATCCAACTTCAAGAATGAAACTTACATTAAAAGGAAGCTTAAGAGAAAGCTTACAAATTATATTTTTCTACAACTTTCACAAGAACTCAACCTTCGCTTTAAACTTGTGATCAGGCAGGATTGAAGAAAAGAAACAATCTAAAGACAGTCGTGCCATGCACCTGAACTTCTTATTATACAGACTTAATTGGTAGAGCAATGTTTATCCTGCCAGCTACATTAGATGTTAAGATGATGAAAACATGACATAAATCAGAGAGAACATTAAGGGAGTTCCACATCATTCAAAATTGACATGCAATGCAGGAAATCTAATCAAGATTCACCTTGTTTGTGCAGAATTGCTGAAGAAAATTACCCAACCCTTGGCCATGCTCGTTTGTATCTGTAGTGAATTTTCAAAAGATAATCAAAAGAAACCCCACAAGACGAGGCCATCAAGCCCTATATCTGTATGAGATGCATGCAGGTTATCAAATAGTTTGGAATTTGTAAAGAGATTATGACATTTGAAGGAGGATATTCAAATGGGATTCTATTTCTTTGTGCTGGTTGGCTTATGTAGCCACTCCTTCTTGCCTCACCTACAGTATTATTAATGTTCGAAACCAATCTAGTGAAGCCTCATAAATCAAGATTAGTCATAAAACACAATATCTGTGAGGGCTGTATGCAGGATATGCAGGATTTCATCAGTAATATACAAATTTCAAAAGCGCAACAAATTAACATATCATAAATGCACCGACGAAACAACAAATCTAAGCAAATTTTAAAAAGAAGTCTGTAATGGTAGTCACTATAAAAGTTACAGATATCTATAATTTGATGTTTCTGCACAATTTTCATCTAAAAAGGTGACAAATAATTCATATCAATATGGATTTGGTGGAAATTACATTTTGTGTGTCTTTAAATTCTTATCTAAATTCAAAAGATGAACATAATAATAATATTATTATTCTATAATGTTGTGATGCTTACAATATACGACACAATCACAAACACTTTAGAGAAAGCAACTCAATGCCCAATTTCTATACCCAACTGTCAAGCACGTAGCCAGGATTTCATTTTAGGGGGGGCGGGAGTGAGCACGCGAAGCCTAGGGGGGTGGGTGCAGGGAGGGGGGAGTTTCCCCCCTCCCGCGCTTCGCGCGGAAGCTTTGAAAGAAGACGATTTGTTGTACCTTTCTCGACTCATAATCCTTGTCTGAATTCAGTCCCTCCCCTCTCTCACGCGAAGCTTTGACGTTTCAATAAATTATTAGAGAAAGAAGACGATTCGTTGTACCTCTCTCGACTCTTCATCCTTATCTGTATTCAGTCCCTCCCCTCTCTCACGCGAAGCTTTGATGTTTCATTAAATTATTAGAAAAAGAAGACGATTCGTTGTACCTTTCCCGACTCATATTTCTTAATTTGAACTCAGTTTCCCTCTTCCCGCGCGAAGCGCGGAAGCTTTGACGATTCATTGTACCGTTCTCGACTCCTTTTCCCTTTTTCTTCCTACGTCCTCTTTCTTTTTTTTCTTCTCTTTCTCTCTCTTTTTTTTTTGGCCGGCGTTTTGGGGGGGGGGGGCGACCGCCCCCACCGCCCCCCCCTGGCTACGCGCCTGCCAACTGTGTATCCCATAGCATGTTTGGGTTATGTGATATGTCATTTTAATGATCGTTCATTTCAAATGGTGATAGACAAGACTAGTGAAATAGCGTTTGGTTGATTTTAGGAAAGTTTTTTGCGATTGTGTTAAACATCACCTCCACTTTTTTGACCAGCGTGTCGGCTATTGGACATGAATTTTGAGAGGGCGCTCTTTGTTTCCGACGGAGCTTGTGCAATATTAGTGTACTTCTTCTTTCCAGGTGAGTGGTTCCTTGACATCATTTGTGGTCAGGAGGCGAGGGTAGTGTGGGGTGGTGAGCTGAAACTGACACGGTGGTCGACCATCCCTAATCACTACTAGGTTTACGTGAAATATGCATGAATTTCAGGAAGTTTTTGTCTTTAAAATTAAACTATGAATAGTAATGAATTTAGGAAGTATAATACCCGTAGTCTTTCCAAACAAACTAAATTTTCAATTTTCAATTTAATCAAAATTTCAACGTGAAATTTTAAAATGTGCTGATAGAGAATTCTTTGCATTTTGGGGGTTTATTTTGAAAATTTTAAGCTAAATTGACACTGCCCCCCCCCCCTTCCAGGCAAATGGTCTCGCGATGCCCATGTCTGTTGGCACAACTCCAGTGCACAAAAAAAACAATGCATAAGCAATTCATTAATTGATAATTCATTACAGTATGTCATATTACAACAGTTTTATTGCTCATTAGATATTCATTATATTGACTGCCTCTAATCTTACTCATTTGAAGGTGTCAGAGAAAAGTCCTGTCACTTTCGATGAGATGTTCCTCATTACACAGGGAACAGTCAAATGGTGTGAGAAGCAGTCTAAAAGAGACATATCAAAGGAATCTCTGTAATCTATATCATTTTCAATACTAATGATTTTAGGAAATGAATACTAGTAGTCTTGAAACTCAAACACTTGTATTAATACTTAATATGTTTTAGTGAGATTTGGCTATTGCGATTCCACTACAGAATCCACTAGTTACAAAATATTAAATTATCTTTGATATGCATTGAGTATTTTTCCTTTTCTACATCATACAAACATTAACTATAACTAATTATATAAAACAAATGATTTCTTTACAAATCTTTCTCAATAAAGGAAATGGTGTTTATGCAGTCTGCATCCACATCCGGTAAGAAGATAAAAACATTTGAAACAGTATGAATAACTGCCACTCCTTTCATAATAACATTTGACGAAGATTTATCTGCGCCTTATTTTCCTTGTTTGTTTTATTCCCTTGATTGAGACCAGTCTCCTATTTCCTTCCAGGTTAATTTGATGATCATCTCAAGAGCCAGAAAGGCAGTAACAACTCATAGCAGTTTATCAATATCCATGTAGTCTGCAAGCACAGACTCCAATTTGACCCTTTCCCATGATGCCTAAGGCCTTGAGCAGAGCCTAGATCTTGCAGTTTCTGGCTATGTGAAAAAATTTGTTAGGAGCGGCAGAGTACAGAGCATATTGTAGTCTCATATTGCAGACAATTTTATGCACAACGACTGACAAGGGTTTGTGCCTGCAAACTTATTAAAAAAAACAATACCAATATCCTTTTGCAAGTAATTACTTAATGAAATGATATATAAGATTAAAAGAGCAGCAGGATTCAAAGAAACACAAAAATATAACTTTGACAGAACTACTGGAAGGATGTAATCACATCACTACGGAAACACAATATTCATTACCTCTTTACCAAGCAGCCAATCAGATTAATCGACCATAGTTCCTGTAAGTACATCTTAATTGGATAATAATCATCACTAAATGAGGTGAGACGATTATTGCAAAACTAATTGAAAACAGCAGACAAAGTGGCTACTATGCATGAAACTTAGAGGCAAAAGGGCATATATCTACACGGACACAGCAAGCTTTTTCCTCTCAATTCATTGACACTATTAGTTACTGCTACCCGGTTTTAAACAGAAGCATTGGTGGATTTTAGGGGGAGCTCGGGGCAGGGGGATACTTGTCTGTGCCCCAGTAAATCACATTAACGAACAAAAAGGGTGCCCTCAAATTTGATTCTTGCACACCCTTTACAATATTATACCCTAAAGACATCTTATGTATTTTAAATTTAAAAATGGGGGGGGGGGGGGGGGAGACTTTTCAGAGAATTTACATAAGTTTGCCCCCCCCCCCCCTCTCCATTTGTAAAGGATTCTGGTTACGCCCCTGGATGGGAGATAATAGAGACAGAGAACTATGATTGACGCTCTGCACCAGTGAATATGGTGATGGGAGACGGAAAGGTTCTGCTAGAGTAGACCAATGTAATCTGACCCAGTAATTATCATCCCGCCTTCTTAGAATGTCATCACCGACTGATTAGGATGTCATCACTGACCCATGGTTAGGGGGAAGAAAGACAAATTTGTCCCTTATATGATGAAATTAAATCATAATCACGTAAGCTCAAGAAATCCAACGTCATACATGCCACAACTGAGAGGGTTAAAGATTATGATAAGATTATGAAAAGATTAGTGTTATTGTGTCAGACATCAAGTTACATATTTTGCCAAATGCATTATATTTCTGATCACTGATGATTTTCTCTGTTTTTTAAATACATTATTAGAATGTCTAATCACAGACCTACTATCCATGGTCTAATAGATGCATCAACATGTTCTTCATGTGTCCTGGACTCTCCCACCCCCCCCCCTCTCTCTCTCTCTCTCTCTCTCTCTGTCTTGCTCTATTTTCATGTTTCTTCTACTAACAAAGTATGACTCCTTTCACAAACTTCTTGGTTGGTTTGAAAGTGGCACCCAAAAAGAAACAAAAACCTTTATTTCCACTGCTGATGGGAAGAATATGATCATTATATATGACAAGGAAATAATGCTGCCTCTAAAGCAGTACAACAATCCAAATTATACCCTGGACCTTCCCTTTAAGACTATACTGTTTGTAACAATTGTGACTTTATGAAATGAAAATATTAGTTCATTCTAAAATAAATCATTGCAGTGTTCAATATGGTGGTTGGCAGATGTTATATTCTAATTTCTTTCTTTTCATTTTTTTCTCAAAGAACAAAAAATGATGCTTTAAACACGAACACATTCTTTGTGGATTTTATGGGAAATATTTATGCTATCTAGCTATGAAGGCTATGCCTTTTGAAATGAAAGGTTTACAATTTTGAAAAAAAATGGAGGAAAAGTTATTCTTTAATATCCGTAGCACAAAGGCAGGTTTTCTTATTCTTTATTTATACTACCAACACCAGGAATGTAAAACATGAAACATATCACTTCAGGGTAAAATAGGCTTGACAGCTTCAGAATGTAAAGAATCTGAAAATGAAAGTGGTTCCACATTGAAAAGGATCTGAGACATTTCAGTATGAAATGAAGATATGGACAGCTCCTGTATTTATAACTGAAATTATGCATAATATCCTGACAAATTGTGGAATCATAATTTCACACTCAATAGGCAGCTGTTAAAGAATATTCTTGTTTAATCTATCTTTGTTTTTTATAGATAATTTAATAAAAATTGAGATTTTTTTCTAAATAATTCTCACAGGATGAGAAAACATCAAAATAGGAGGGGGGAAAAAAAGATAAAAACTAAGGAAAATAATAATATTTTTACACCTATTCTTTCAGGAATGCCATTGTGATAATGAAAATTGTAAACATTATCTGACCCTTTTGATACTCTCCCATTCCTCGGCTGATTGCGGTTGGAATAGAACGCAGGGAGAGGAAACCGCATCATTCTTTGGTGTAAGAGGAGACTCTCACTTGGGCTCCAAAACATAGCTGAAATTTTCGGCTCGTGGCTTGACTAAAATGATGTTTTCACCTATGAACGGCGCAACCTCTAACTTTGTTGTCATGCAGGTTTCAAACCAAAGGAATGTTGGAATGTCACGTAGTAAATTCACAAAGTACAGTTGTTATGTGATAACATTAATATTTTGACACATTTGTGTAAACAATTTTCACTTTAAGTGAATCTTGGCTGAGTGTACAACAAACTCCATGAATGACAATCTGTCAAATCATTATTCTTTTTCTTATTTGGCTTACATGTCGATTGATGTTGAGGTTATCTTGGCAAACAATAATCATAACCTGAAATAAAATATATAAAATGGAAAATCTTAACAGCTCAACAATATTGTGATAATACTGCTGAATAAAAAATGCATATCTTTTGTTTCTTCTGCTTTCCACAGTATTGGTGCTGATGATAAGTTTTGTATTCAATAGAGGGAGATATCTTTGTATATATGAAATAATTTCAATTTTCAAGCCATTGGAAAGACATGTTCATATTGTTTATTCAATTCCTTTGCAAAAATAATCACGATCTTAAACACACCTGTACAAGCTTCACATGAATCTATACAGTCTGGACTAAGAGACTAGTATGAATCGCTGTTGTGGTAGGAAGAAAAGAGGCGGAAGGAGGAGGAAGGGCTGGTAGATGCTCTCCAGTGGTAGTAAGATGACCTCATCATCCAATCATAGAGCTGGAGGACCTCAAGCAGGGAACCAATAATCTTTCTTGACTCCTAGGCCAAACGTCAAACCTCAGGAACGTGTGTTTTGGTTACCGTCTCGTGCCATAAGTGATAAATTTGACTCTTTTTATATCTCACATTGTTTGTTTGTTTGTTTGGAATTCATATCGCCCGCCGGAAGGCAGGCGGGACTGGGGAGCTATTTTTAAGACAAAGGACATACTTGGCTGATCACTCATTAAGTGGGATTTCATTAGTAAGATTTGGATCATCAACTTCGCATTGTGATGTAATCATACGTAGGCAGTGAGTAGAGAGACGTCGTCGTGGAGTATAAATCGTCACTCGTTCTCAAGATTGATGACATTCGATAGCTTGCTACATGATCAACAGCAACACTTAACATCTACAGATTTAGATTTATTGCTCTCACATCTGGATCCACGCTCAACTACAGAAAATTAAGCTTCAGTTTCAAGCAAAGCATCCACTGGACAATCTATTAGTCTTTTACAGCAAAGACAATTTGCTGGCACATTTGATAAATTCAAGTGATAAGGCATCTCCTTTCATTCAAAGGGACGTAACATCACACTGAAGATATTTATTTTCAAAGGAAAGTTCAAGACAACACTAAAAACAGAAAATGTCTCCACTCGTGGCTTTCATCAATATTGTACTAACGGCGGTGGTGATGATGACGGTGATGATGACTGCATCATCTTTATCATCACCGTGCTCATCGTGTCCAGCTAAGCATCTTCAACAGCAATACTGTGATGCAGAGATTGGTAAGTTTTTAAAAAATCTAAGAACAAAATGTGTGACAGATTAATTAATTAAAGTGTGCAGGAAACAACGGGAAATATGTCTTTGAAAAAATAAAAGTAAAATAGCTGCTCCTGAAGGAACTTCAGCCATTATACAGTCAACTTAATGCCATCATCATAATGAAACCAATTTTTGTTTAAAAGATAAATAACAAAATCGAAAAATGTCTTTAAAAAAATGTTTTAATGAAGCAATGAGAGTTTAGAAGGATTTATATGAGTAAACAAATTGTACAGGTGCTTAATGACAACCATTGTCATTTATTCTGACTAAATCAGTGATTGTAAATTGTATCTTGTTTCAAACTATATCACATAAACTATTTTGACCTACAAAAGGGCAGCATAACAAATATTGATGTGCATCTTTCAATAAATCATATTGTGTTTAAAAGTCAATATTTTTATCCAAAAGAGTACAGTGTGTTTTTAATATAATATAAAAACAGAGAATATGGTTTAAACAATTGATATAACCCCTTTTTTAATGATATTTTCATGTTTACAGTATTACGAGGACGAGTCAAAGATGATATGACTGTGAAAGTGGTTAGTCTCTTCAAGTCACCAAGTTCTTTCATCGCTACTAAGCGAGGGGGTCTGACAGTAGCCTTCGACAGACCGAGCTGTAGAGAGTCTCATCTTAAACCAGGGGTCATTTACCTCATCATGGGTAAGTTAAACAATCATAACTACAGAGAGAGAGAGAGAGAGAGAGAGAGAGAGAGAGAGAGGGGGGGGGTACAAGCAGATATGTATATAGTGGATAACTAGCAAAAAGCAGATGGATATAAAAGAAAAGAAAAAAAAAAAGAGAGAAAGAGAGACAGAAAGAAAGAATGATAAAGAGAAAGTTTTAGAGAATAGAAGCAAATGAACTATACGGAGAGAGAAGGGAGACAATAACATATATACTGAGTAGAAGGAGAGGTTAGAAGGAGAGGTAAGAGGGAGATAGCACGAGAGGTAACAGAGAGAGAGAGAGAGAGAGAGAGAGAGAGAGAGAGAGAGAGAGAGAGAGAGAGGGAGAGATGCTTGAGGCTCATTATGAAAGTGAATGGATGCCAAAAAAAGCACATAATCCTAAAGTGTCAATTATGTATTAAGCATAATATTTTCCATTCTGAACAAACTTCAATATTACATATGCTTTTCTTCATTACAGGGAGTTCCCATGGCAACGTTCTCCATATTGGATCTTGTGATGCTGTTATGCCATGGTCTAGCCTTACATCTGTCCAGAGACAAGGTGTAGAAAATGTTTATGGACTTTTCTGTGATAAATGCAGGGTAAGCAAATCATCACTTCTATTTCCAAGTGCCATTAATTGAATAAAGATGCAATACTAGCTTTAACCCATTGGCTATAGATTTGAATGGTCTATGTGCCAAGCTTGAGAGATCGGGAAAAAAGCAGTAGTCCATGAATGTTGAGAAGCCATGGGTTAAATGTCATTAAAGAAAACAAAACTAATTGAGAGATGGACTAATGAGCCCCCCCCCCCCCCCCCGATTAAAAGGCCCCCTCACAATTCTGCTCAGCTTATCTGGCAAGGCTAAATAGGCTGAACTACTTTAATGTTCTTACAACTTAGAGCCAGAAAGAATGAATCTAACATGACCAAGAAATGTGCTTATCTATGAATTACAAATGTCATCTTTGACATCATTCACATGTTTAAGTAATTAGAAAAGTATTATTACAAACATGTCCTATGTTAGTTCAGTTGCTGAGGTCACAATGTCAATTCCTGTCATTGTTGTGTGACTCCAAATAGGGAAAGCTCTAAACAGGAATGCTGCCCTCTAGCAGCAGTGCCTGTACATGGTAGACACTCAAAAGTCAAGGGATTCAAGGACAAAATGATAGACACTTTACAAAAATGTAGGACAATAATATTTCATAAATCACAAATCAATTTTGTATTTCAATATGACAATTTCATCTTATTGTTAAGTTAGCAAACACATTTACCTTTTTTATGTATTTTTATTACTTTCTAAATGGATCATAAGTTTACACTGAATATTTTAATGTGATTTTCATCATCTTCAACAAAATATAGGTTATAACAGTGTGGAATGAAACAAATCTTGAAACAAAAAAATGATTTAAGAAACCCCTTCCTCCCCACCCCCCCCCCAAGAAAAAAACACAAATTAAAAGTAAAAAATAAAATGAAACAAAAAGAAAAGAAAAAAAAAAAAAAGAACAAGGATCATATTACACTGTGAAGTACAATGCTAACACTTCAATAATGATAATCACAAATATGATTTTTTTCCACAGGTCAATGAGACGCACTCCCTAATCCGCCCTGATATGAACCCCTTCCTGGGAGGCAATGAGGTTCATAGCGACGCTGAAAACCTATGGAGGACAGAAGACTGTTTCTACAACCCTCTAGCATCTCGTCAGTACATGGTAGATGACTGTGAGACCTCGTACAGTGTCTGTGTGCCCAACATGGACGGCACAGGCCGCTGCTCATGGCTGCAGTCAGAGAAGTACGTCTTCTGCTCCAAGAAGCGCAAGAACAGCGCCTGCTTGCAGACGGGCGGAGCTTATGCTTTTCTGGCAGGATGGACCTGTCCAGAGAATTGTAAAGGCATCCAGGAGGACTGCCTACGTGAGATGTGTTTGCAGGCTACCACCGGTGTTGTCTGCCCAAAGAGGATACGAGAAAGGCCTATCCCATCTTTTCTTGGCAATAATTTTTAACCTTGGCTCATTGTTTAGTATTCATTTTTTAAATAAAAAACTTCTTCACTGCTGCATTTATACGTGAGAAACGGTGCAATATCATTTTCGTATTCTTTCAGAACGAGGGAGTTTATTTATTGGTAATTTGCAATAATAACAAGTGAAAGACGAAAGAATACGATGAGAATTAATGACATCAGACAAAAGCAACAGAGTATAGAAAGGGTCCACTAGCAAAATGTTATGATTACGTTGTTTATTATTGTAATGTTGTTGTAAAGTACATTTTTCTGAAGTGATGTGTATTTGGGTATTAATTGTAGTATAAGTGTCAAGACTGATATTGGAAAACAAACAAGGGACCAAAATAAAGAAAATATGAAACTGAAGTGACGAAGAAATATCTAATATAAAACTTTGTTCACTCAGTTGGTTTTAAATATCTTATTTATCTATGAATTATATTATCTGCCTCTTTGAAATCAAATGTTTGCCTTGTTTTGTACTTATACTATGTGTAATAAACTGGACTCATGTCATAATGAAAAAGTATGGTCTAAAGAATTCAGCATCTGATTCATGGTGTTGCAGCCAGTTGTGATGCAAGGGGGAGAGGGGGAGAGGGGAGAGGGGAGAGGGGGAGAGAGGAGAGAGAGAGAGAGAGAGAGAGAGAGAGAGAGAGAGAGGGGGGAGATGTCAGTATTAAAGTTAAAAGAGAAGGAGAAAGAGGGAGGGAGGAGGGAGGAGGGAGGAGGGAGGAGGGAGAAGAGAGAAGGGGATGGTAAAGAGATAGGGGGAATAGGGGAGGGATAGCAAGAGATAGAGAGAGAGAGAGAGAGAGAGAGAGAGAGAGAGAGAGATGGGAGGAACACAGACTAAGTTTGGTAGGAGAACAGAGGACAAAAAGACATACATGTAGTTGGAGTAGAAATGAACTGAAATGGGAAAAAAAGGGAACAAAAAGATCAAAAGCCATAGCATGGGGAGAGAAAGAGAAAGAGAGAGAGAGAGAGAGAGAGAGAGAGAGAGAGAGAGAGAGAGAGAGAATGAAAGAGAGAGAGAGAGAGAGAGAGAGAGAGAGAGAGAGAGAATGAAAGAAAAAGAGAAAGTTTGGTAGGAGAGACAGAGAGGGATGAATTTAGACAAAATTTTGTTTCACTAAAAATAAATTATATAAGGACATGTACCAAATAAAAGGGGGAAAGGAATACAAATATAGACATGAATTCAATCAATTTAATATAATTTATGTACAAACACAAGACAGTGACCCAATGATACATTGATTTTTGACCTCAATCCACACCACTACATTCCATCAAACTGAAATTTTCCAGTGGCAAAACTAACAACCAATGACACACCTCTAATTCATCTCATGCATAATGCATTATACTTTATCCAATCAGAAACATTTGCATGTTTTAGAACCCGCCCAACTTTTAAAGAAATATACACACACAACAGTCTGTATGTATGCACACCATACACATCTCTAGAGTGTATGTGTGTAGGCAGTGCTTGCTGAGGCTCAGTGATATGCAGTTGAGTGAAATAATTGGCTGAAGCACTGTTACCATATTTGGGCATCTGGAGGAAAGTAAATCTCCTTGCAACCAGTTGGAAGAAGTGCTTTTGGACTGATCCAAGTCAAGACAGAGGGGTGAATAATGCCAATGAAAGAAGGGATAAAACTGTCAGAAATGTAATGAGACCAGTGTCCATATGCATCCATATGGATTTAAAATGGTATTGAAATATACATAGAAAAACAAAGCACATTTAATCTGTTAATAAACTAGGGAAAATTTAAAAAGACATGAAATAATGCTGATAATGAGAGGAATATATTGCGATTTAGCAGGGGGGAATATTAAAACAAAGTTTGATGGTTTACTCAAGTTCCAAACTGCTAAGAAGAGAGGCAAAAATTTGGTTTGGTTATTATTTAATCCTAGAGTGTTCTCCAGTGGTTATCTATTTGATCAATGTCTCCAGTATGATGTCAAACTTGAATAATTTAATCATAGTCAATGGATTAAATGATGATCCATTCACGCAAATAAAAAACTAGCTATTAATCCCTAGCTGTATTTGTTAGCTTCCTTGATACATACGTCATGACGAAGGATATCTATTTCTGTGTAATAGTCTTTTCTGGGAAGTATCACAGCTGCTTGGAAGGCAAGTTTATATTTGATTCTTGTATCTAGCTTAACATCTGCGCAGCTATCTCTCTGTGTAATAATTAGACACACGCCCTCTCTTGTTTAGTGTTAACAGAAGAGGAATGAAGGATCAACAACAGACTTTCAAACACATTCATGACATTATTAGCACCTATATATAAACATGTATATATGGAAGCTATGTGAATTTAAAATATTGAAGGAGAAGAGTTACTTTGCATGTTGGATGGTTTCACACATGCTGAGAATCAAGAAATGATCAAAATAGAGTTGAGTTGAAGGAACCCCCCCCCCCCCCTTCAACCCCTGCTTTTCAAAAAGGCATCTGGAGAATCTGACTGGTTGTCAAAAAGATTGTTAGTGAATTAGCAAAAGAAAATGTGATGATCATTTCCAAGTTTTTGCTTGTCAGAATTGTATTCCCTTCAAATTTGTGCCCCCTCCACCATTACAGAATCCTGAGTCTGCCCCTGCCCACACTTACATTAAATCTTTAGCACCACAGGTTGAGGGTGTTTCCTTCACACCTCCTATTAAGTAATAATCAGAAAAAGGCGTCAAAACAAGCCAAATATCTACCACATAATTTCTCATTAATTGATAATTTCCCCCATCTTGGCCTCAAACCACTCCACAACAAGTGCGTGTATCACGCAATGATCCAGACCGCCCAGACAGTGTTAACCGCTTTACTGCCATGGGCAGTGCAGCTAGAACTAATCTGGCACTTTGCCCTCAGTGTGGAAATACGGGATGATCATCATGTACTTCATAATTCAGCAGGTTAATTGGGCCAATGAACTACTTTGGCAAAAATAGTCAGGGATGAATATTTTCTAAAATTTGAATGTAAGACTTAAGACAAGTGTGAGTTTTGAATTTTGGCATCGGTG
The DNA here is from genome assembly GCF_000002235.5 of Strongylocentrotus purpuratus. Taxonomy (NCBI): domain Eukaryota; kingdom Metazoa; phylum Echinodermata; class Echinoidea; order Camarodonta; family Strongylocentrotidae; genus Strongylocentrotus; species Strongylocentrotus purpuratus. The sequence continues at coordinate 57,199,521 of NW_022145612.1, forward strand.
TAACAGGTCGTGGTTCTTGTAACATGACTTTTATTTTGTCCTCTTGAATGAAAATGCTGTTACTGGCAAGGTTTGGCAACTCAAAAATTAAAGTTTGTCTGAAATTACATTTCACATACTGGCCATGCATATATATATATATATATGGTAAGTCACGTAAAACTGAAGATGTTCATCTGTTTGAAACATAGAGGGGGGGGGGGGGGGATATAGACATACAGAGAGATAAAGAGATGAAGAGATGAAGAGATGAAGTGAGATATTCCCCAAAAATTCTGCTCCCAGGTGGAGGGTGTGGCAGTGTCTGCCAAAGCAGGGCAGGGCCAAAATGGATGGCGTTATCGTCTAGTAGATTTTGGGGTAGTGTGAATATTGTTCTGAGAAAAATATATCTACGTCACACTATCAGTCTTAAAAGACATATTCACATGAATTCAGGAATTTAGTAATGTGATCAGAAATTGAATAACCAAACTGGTTTATATAACCACATTGTCTTTAAAAGAAAAAAACCTTATTTACCTTTTCAGTAGCAGTTAATTTACAAAGGGATACTATGAATCAACTCATTTATATATATTTAAAAGAGATCACATTCTTTTCATTTATTGGTTATCTGAGGTACAACATCTAATTCATTCTATTTCCACCTTACTCAGCAAGACCAGCCTTCTTTAGAAAAAAATGTGGAGTATGAATTTAAGATTAACGATTTGAACATGTACAGCACCTACTGACCAACCTAAAAGTGATTGACCTTCTAAGCTTTTTACTAGTACCCCAACGCACCCTATAATTGACCATTTCAATGATGTTCTTGTGGGTGAAGCTGTGATGTCATCATTTCCTCGCCACAATGAGCCTTCCTTTTTAACAATGTCCTTGGAATTGACAAATATCAAAGTACAGTATCAGATAGCGTGAAATAAAAAAAAGTTTCAAATGTTTCAGTAGCTGCATTTACCAGACAAAAAACCCATCTCTGGAGTGTGGTTTTTTTAAACTAATGCTGGCAGATATTCCACCACTTTTTGCACTTTAAATGCTCATGCTCAAAACACAGATGAACTATTCAAATTTTGGTCACATGACTCTTCTAGCTTCCATATGCAGAGCAGCGACAAGTCACCAAAAGAACAGAATGAGCAAACATATGAAAAACTGAAGTAATAATTAAAAAAAAAGATTCAGAAAAATCCCTCCTAAAATTACTTTTATTGGCCGTAAAATAATTTTTGGTCGTCATCTAATAATTTGTTTGTGCGGTATGAATTTTGTTTCTACACAGAACTATCACAAGTTGAGAGCCAAAAGGGCATGAACTCTTACAATTCTGTTGAGTTAATGGCCTTCTGGCTCTGAGCAAATGGGACCCTCTGTATTGTTTTCATCCTGGAAGCCGGTGGCTGAAACAATTCCTTCCTATATGGCCTTGAGCTTGACTAGCAATAAATTGGTACCAAATCTGAGCTGAATGTTTTGCGAGAACGTGACTATTGGCTGGGTCAACAGCCTTTTCTGCCAGAACAGATGGAAGATCATCACATGAAAATGTGCTAGGGAGAATAACATGCTACGAAAGAGAGTAAGTGAGGTGAGAGAAAGAGAGAGGGAGAGTTGAGAGAAAGAGAGGGAGAGAAAGAGAAAGAGAGAGAGAGAGAGAGGCAGCTAAGAGATGGTAGGAGAGAATGAAAGAAATATGGAGGTACTGTGCCAAGAACAATTGGCATGAATACAATTAAGCCATCATTTAATCCCTAATACACTTAATGTCTATAAAGCTTAAGTCTGTAATACATCAATGTAGACCAAAGTAACAAACAAAGTTTACAGAAGCTTGAACGTGCAAGGAAGTGCACATGCCTAACCAACCAATGAGAAGTCAAAGAACAACATGTTGGATACCGGTATTCTTGTGGTGGTAACTAGTCTCTAAACAAAAGACCAAGTATAACTTTAAATTACAAAAATGTTGATACTTGTGAGTAAAAAGCCTAGAACTAATCCATAATTGAGTCGTTTGTGCTTTTATATAAAGTAGAATCATTATGACCACACAGTAGTTTCTTGTTTAATAACACAAACTTCAGCATCTTGGTGCCTGTATTTGACGTCACTACTTCTGTGTCTTTATAGACTACATCTTTTCACTAGACACTGTGATTGGTAGTTTGAGAATACAATCTTACTAAATATACAATTTCCTCTTTCCACTCTTCTTCTATCTCTATGTTCCTGTGAATCTAGAGTAGACATCTCTCTGCCCCCCGTGCCAGCCAGCGCCCCCACCCCCACATCAAGAGAAGGTAGAAAAGGAATTCTGGAGTCATGTAGGGCGCTAATTAGGGGATGGTGGGGGAGGCTGGTTAGACGAACGAGAGAGTCTGCAGTGGCTAAGGGGATATAAAAAGAGCTGTCGGTGTTGCAGATTTGTCAGTATCAGGACAGTATCATCAGCATTATCCAAGGAATCTGAAATAACAATGTTTTTTTGATGAACATAACCGAATCAGCATACTTAACCGCAGGATACATCGCATCTGTGCTTCCAAAATTGGATCTCATTTCTTTTTGCTAATTTATGTGTTTATATCTTTTGATTCCTGAAGAAAAAAATATCTTGATTTTGAGATGGAATTGAGAAATTTCGTTTGGAGTGGTGGTGTAATCTTTGTGTGCTTCCTTCAGTTTTTGTCACAGAGTGAGGCTTGTAACTGCCTTGTAGACCATCCTCAAAGTAAATTTTGCCGCTCCGACTTTGGTAAGTCTTAATCTTTTCTCATCAATTTGATGTTCAATTGTAATAATAAAAAAGGTGGCTTTTGTTTAAGTATTTACTATTTGATTCATGCCTCCAAAAAAATATATATTTAGAAGCAAAAATAAAAGATAATCAGAAAAAAATAATACTTCAACTATGACAATCATGGATTTGATTTGACAGTCAGACATGATTCTATTTCAGACAAACCCACACAATTAGATTATAGTTCGCTGATGCAATATTCAACCATGCAGACACTGTAATAAGAGTTGATTGCATGCTGACTTACTCAGTTGCATCTTCTTTGGTCTAGAGAGAGTTTTGCTGAGATTGACATTTCTTACTCCATCCAAGTAGTTTCCAACCATCCTCATCGCCATAACAACTCAATGAAATTCATTGAATGTGAAACAAAATTCACATGCACAGATATAAATTTGGGTTTAGGATTCAAGTCATTCTAAAAATACATGTGGGATGAGGCATTTGTCATATCAGACATTTTGATACATGTCATTAATATGGGAATTAGTTCTTTCTGTGACCAAAATATACCTCCCTCCCAATTTAATTTTTTTTTTTAATGTACTAAAATACATTCCAGAAAACTTTTCAGTTAAGATTTAGCTCTTCAAGTAAAATTTAAGTGAAGAACTTAAAAGATTCTATGAATTCATGTACTTCAAGAGAACATATCAATTTGTTGTACATCAAAGTCAGGTAAACTTTCAAATGAAGAAACTCTTGAAAACGTACACACCAGTAACATTTGTGGCATAACAATCTCTCCCTCACTCAACTTGTTGATACTATTATGCAAAAAAACTTATTCATAAAGCCCAAATTATCTTCAGATTGTGGAATCAATCGAGTAAAATATGTTTCTTCTTTTATCTTCATCTTTCAAAATTTTAAATGATTTGAACAGCCATCCAGGCTAAAGTGGTGGAGAAGAAGAGAACTGAGCAATTTGACAACTGAGATTTGAAATTCTTGAAAACATAAACATACCAAATCTTCCTCAAACAATTGTTAGTACTACTATGCAAGAAAGTTGTTCATGCAGCCAAATGCATATTTAGAATGTCGTAACTTAGTAAACTCATTTCTTATTCTCTTCCCCTCTCTGAACTTTTCCAATGGCTTGAAACAGTTGGTACTATTACATAGAACAGTTGCTCTTCCATTCAAAAGCATAACAGGATTGTGGTAATTAGAACCAAGTAAAAAATCATTTCCTTCTCTCTTCTCTCCCTCATAATTTTCAATGAATGGAACAGTTATCCAGGCTAAAATCCTAGAGAGGAAGAGGATTGAGCATCCGGACAAGAGTCGTCCGTTGAATTATCGTTTCTTGATCGGCTACCGTGTGGAGCTCCTGACCGTGTTCAAGGGAGGAGATTTCCTAGGAGAAGCTGATGAGATATGGGTCCAGTCTCCCGATGCTGGTGGACTCTGCGGTGTTACTGGATTAATCATTGATGATGTATATCTACTATCAGGTAAATCGAACAAGTATTTAAACTGATTTAGTTCTTTGCAGCCCTATATTTGATGTTTCATCACCAATCAAATTGTAAATCACTGGCTGCTAAGTGCAATTTGTATGTTCATTTTTTCATTGTTTACCGTAATATACTAAGTAAGATTACTACACTTGATAAGGAGGTTGGATATAGTTTAGTGCTTTACCTTTACTCATTAAATTTGTTTATGGGATGAACACTTTGCTATTAAAATTCAGAATTTTTTCCAGTTTCCTCAGAGCTTTGAAATTACAGTCCCAAACGTACGAAAAATATTCTCACCCTTGCCCCCCACCCAAAAAACCCTTCCCTAAATGAGTCTGCTCTGGCTCTCTAATTATTTACCACAAACATAGCCTAATCTCTCTCATTTAGGGGTATACTCTTGAATACTTTAGCAAAAATATGCCTAATCCATTACAAACTATCATTAATCACTCTCGTCAAAAAACATACTTTAATTAGGATTTATTTTTTAATGCTAAATGAGTTTCTATTTTAGCTTGTAATTGCAAAGAATCCAATAACCCAATTTCAGAGAGAATGTCATTTGCTGTACTCAGATTAATCGTACTTACATAAATCACTCCATTATTAAACTACCAAAACATTCAGATAAACATTCAGACAAACAATGAATGTTGTTCAGATCTAGATTTGCACCAGACTTTATATATATGTCATATAACCTGTTTTCCTCTTGAAATCTACTGAGCTGATCTGGAAGAATCCTAAATTTAGTCTCCTGGAATCAACAAGACATACAATACAATACATGAATCATATCATTTATGCAAGAATAATTAAAAAAGATATCACCAGAACCAAAATCATTACTAATTTTCCTTTATCAGAGTTTTCAGAAAAAAATAAGAGATTTAAATTGCAATATAATTATAAATAAGCAATTTCAAGATTTATATATAAATTTGATGTTTTATAATTCTCTCAAATGTGTAGATATTTCTCTAACAAAGTTGTCAATTTTATATTGTATAACGGGTTCCTAACGGTATCCTAACAGTAGGGGAGAAAAACGTCTTGTTTTGTAGAAATCTACTTTAAATATGGTCTATTGGAACAAACTTCTCCAATGATTGCAATCATTTCTACAGAATTTTTTTCATTCCTATTCTTATTCTGTCAATATTTTGGATGGCAAGAATTGAAGATTTCAAGTGAAATTTACATTACAAAAAGAGATTTCACTACATGTACACCTTCGAGCTAACAGCATTCTTACTGAATTTCTTGATACCTTATTTGATCTTCCCTCATTTTAAAAACCTAAATTACAATCTTTTTCCACCCGATAGGTCGTATCAAACTGGACCTTAACTACGTGACATACTGTGATATGTGGTTCGAATGGGATAAGTTAACTGAGGAGCAACTAGTCGGCCTGACATCTAAATACAGCAATAACTGCGCCGATTGTAGGGTGAGTTGATTGGTTGGATTATCATATACCCATTAATGATCATCTTCATTTGGTTGAAAATTGCTAGGTTAGCAAAGAGCAGGACAATTTTCCAAGCCTGTAAGATGTATCATGGAATGACTTTCCGGGCATGATTACCAAAAGTGAAGATCAAGTACTAGTAGTCTAGATCCATCAAAGTGTATTAACAACATCGTGAGGGCTGATTGCACAATCAAAGAATTGCTATGAGTGTCAGGACATGAGTGCTATGGCAGGTACCAAGTAAGAGATGGGTTGCACTGAGCATTGCAATCTCTTAGCATATTGATCCTTTTCTGGTCTTAGTTGATTCCATGGCACCTATTTTATCACATGTGATTTGTGAATTTATACACCTGAAAATCAAAAATACACTGGAATCAATTAACAAAAATACCCCTTTAGATATGTGGCACAGGTACATAAGTTGAGTGGTATGTTAAGATTTAAGCAGCATCACATGAAAAGTTCATTCAAGAATTTTAATTGACTTTATAATATCTTTGAATTCTCTTTCAGATAAGAGGCGTAATTGGAATCATCAATATAGACACTCATTCCGAAGACAAATATACGGCTTCATATGTGGATAAGTCCCCTCTTTGGGATGACGGAAGTTGTCGTTACAACCCTGTTGCATCTCTCTTCTACAAGTCGCACGATTGTGAGACGCAGTACAGCCACTGCATATGGGCCAACGACACTTGCCTATGGGAACCTTCAAGAAACTACAACCTTTGCTACAATGCTCGGGAAGCGGTGTGGAGACATCGCAACAAAATGAAACGCCTAGCCGCCGATGTACCTAAAACTAGACCACGATGCAAGAGTTCCGCGACGAGATACATAAGGCGCTGTGCCGCGGCCAAAGAGAGGAGAAGACAGAAGAAACAGGAGAGAAGAGAAGGACAAAGGCCACCTGTCAAATACCTTCAAATTTTACTTAATGGAACTAGAACAGCACTGGAAACATCAACTGCTTTGATGGAATGATGATTAAAAAATAAAACCCCAGAGATGGACTGTTTCTTTCCCTGTTCTATTCTGAATAAAAGATACAGTATCCTTGCATCTGGGAAAAAACAACCTCTAATGACTGTTGAGCCTTTTGAACGAGGAAGCTACTTCACAATAAATTATTTGGTGTGGCTAGTTCTCTGCAGTCATTGTCCTCCACTCACAAAAGTCCTGACTTCAAAGTTCAACCAAACATTGTATCTAACACATTCAAAAGCCCCATAGCATACCTAACCCTTACCTTAAAGTTCAGAGCAAATGTCGATTGAGTAACATTTGTCAGATCACCTAGGAAGAATCAGCATCAAGTTTGTGTTTAAAGAACAAGCCCTTGGATTCCTTGTCTTTGAAGTAAAAACAAAAATCAAAGTCTTTATTCGCTTTCAAACTTGAACTTTGCCCTGTTTCATAAAACTTCTTGTCAATAACAAATTTTAAATTTCTATGACAAATTTGCTCTCAGCCAATCAAATAACACGATTTCAGTAGCTTATTTGTGAGCTACAAGTTACAAGCTAGTAACAAGTTAATATAACTTGTTATTAATAACAAGTTTTTTCAAACTGGGCCCAGTTCAAGACAATATCATTTGATATGCAGTTGCCAAGATACAGGATAATTAAATCATTCAATAATACTTGTGATTCTTCCAATAAGTGCATTTGATATAAGATCTTAGTAAAAGATGGTCAGATTCATGGAAGCTCTTTGCTGCCACGTTGCACATGTTGTAGGGTTGTATTTGTGAAAACTATATTATTTATTAGGAATGCTCTCACTGCTGAATCTTCACTGAGTCATCATTGTATTGAGTTTTAGCAATGTTTGGGCAGTACTATATACATTCAAACATCCTTTGCATCCACCTGTATAGAAAGACCACCTGTCAAATAGGACATCATTTTGTTTCCCTGTGAGGTAAGTTTCTCAATGAAAACTGGATCAAAGGAACCTGTAACCCACCTACATATAAAAACTACTTTTCTTATCAATCTTTTTGTACCGGTGGTCTTTATATAAAAGGTTTAATGGTGTTGCAGTTAGTTGCTACCCTTTTTATAGGCACTTATCCCTGTATTCCTTTACATAAAACAGTGACAGTATTAGACTGAAATAGTGACATCTAGACAGACACAAACTTCATGAATGTTTGACTTTTCCAAATCACAGAAAACTTTACAGGTGCATGTCTTAGTAGAAAATTAGGCAACACTCTAAGCAAATCTTAATGCTTACTTTTCTAGAGAATTATTGTATATTCTGTTAAAGGAATTTCTTATTATTATCAAACTTGAATAGTCATAGCATGCAAGAAGGATCATCATTATATTTGTTGACAATTAAAAGGGAGCTGCTTAGTTTTGAGGTAATACAAAGTTTTGGTATGGGGTCATGAATTTGCTTCAAATGAACATGTTGGAAGCATATGAGAGCCTACAATATTAATGATCGCTGTCAGGGTTGAAATCGATTCTAAAGTGATGAAATTGTGAATAATAAACTTTTTATGTTGCATAGCTCCCTCTCAAGATTGATATTGCTTTATAGCTTCAAAACAATGTTTTTTGACTAAAATCAACCAATTTTCTACTCCCGTTTGGAAATTATATATCAGAACTGCATATTCCGAGATTTTCATGGTTGCAGCTACCATTGTATGGCCGTAGGCGCTATTTGTAAGTTATCGGGAGCACCAATAAATTTGATAAATTAAAATTCTCAAAATCCTTAGCGTTTGAGATCCAAATTTGTTCAAAGTTGCTTATTTTAACACTAGGTTTCACAATGGTAATGCAAATTTTAAATTTCATAATCCAATCCAGTAGAAATATTACTAAAACTTTGTATTATCTTTAACATGACATTAGTTCCTCTCTGGCTTTCAATAGACTGTAATGAAACCATAGTGGTAAGAAGTTGCAACATGTACTTATTTAAGCTTATTGATTTAATGATGTCACTATAAACCTGTACACTTTACATGTAAAGTTTAAAATTCTCAAACAAAAAGCAAACTGTCACATTTATATACACAAATGTTTGGGTTTACCATATTGAGTAAACAGTACATTTCATCTTTACAATCTAGTGCTAAAAGAAATGTGATTATCATTTGTTTATTGTGAGGCAGTAATATAGAATCAAGTTTTTAAAAGTGAGTCTTTGTAATGATGCCTAAATCATTGTCAAAGAAGTAACTACAAAGGCCCATACAACCATTTTCTTTTTCTTTTTGTATAAAAGAATAAAGACCTAATCATTACAATTCTATTATTGAGTCATGGGTGTGGAAGTTTTAGGGGGGAGGTGACATTTTTAAGGTTAAATCTGTTCAAACATTAGGGTTGGTGGTTCACTTTCAACCAGTTCCTTCCCTTTACCAAGGACTAGAATAGATGAAGCAAATGAACCAATCCAGATTGATCATCACATGATCTAACCAAACATCTTAACCTACTGAATACTGAAATATCTTTTTCCGATACAAAACATTGCTCATTTCCTGTAGGCAATGGGTTGGTTAACCTGGCATTTAAAAAAAAAAAAAAGGAAAATGAAAACCAACATTAAATTGAAAAAGAAGAGAAAACCAACATCAAATTGCCAGTATGATCTTCAAGTTTTCTATCACTTCTATCACCAAACTATTGAGGTTAATGAATTAACATTTAAAAATGTAATAAACTCTGCAGCAGAAGATTTTTGTATATGATGTAGGTATGTCAGCATAGCAAACTTCCAGTAATATATACTATACTGAATTCAATAATATATACTATACTGAATTCAATAATATTACTAATGGAATCTTTGCAAGAAATATGTTTCATCTTCAAAATGCCTTTTCAAAATCTTTCTGAATTTAGCAGAATGGCAAATGAACAATCTTGAAGAAGACAATTACCTTCATGAGATTTATTTCTTGTCTAAGTTATTTCATCCAATTTCCACATTACTAGCTGAGCATTATGTTCTTCTATGCTGTGTAGTAACAATGAAAATATCTTTATTTCTGCAGCTTAGAGAATTGGGAGTTTTGAAATATACACTTGTAAATAAAGACAGAGGTTGAAAAAGTGCAATCCAGTATTACTAGCACATAGTGCAAGGATTAGATAGAGAAATGGTCATGTTATGTTTAGTGCTCTTCAACTGTTACTTATTTCATTTTGCTATTTAAAATCATGAAGGGCAAGGGAAATGGAAAAAAAGACAAAAGTAGGGATGCAAATCTAGTAACATTTTTGTTGGTGTGTTTTGAGACTACTGTACAGATTTTCATTGTAGTTTTTGTTTAAACCACTGTCTATTGTAGTTAAAGTTGTGTATTGTGTGTACAGAAATATTTCTGATGTTATATATGAAATGTGCTGAATAAATTATTTGTAAAAAGGAACAATTTTATGGCTGCTTTTCTTTTTTCCAAGACTGAATTTGATTGACAGGGTTTCAAATAATAGTATGTTTTAAGATAAATGATATCATGCAAGGCAATTTTAGACAAGCCAATCTTAGCAGTTATAAGAAATGACCTAAGCAAGAAAAAGGAAATGATGATGATGATGATGATGGTGATGGGGATAATGATGAGGATGGTGCTGATGATGATGATGATAATGATGATGATGATGATGATGATGATGATAATGAGGATGATGATGATAATGAGGAGGATGAGGAGGATGAGGAGGAAGGTAATGATGATGATGATGATGATGATGATGATAATGACGATGATGATAATTAGAAGGAGGAGGAGGATATGCTGCTGATGGTAGTGACTTATTAAATTACATTGACATGTGAGCTTTGGATATGATGATGATGATGAGAGAATTTGATACAAGTCTATAACATTGACAGTTACTTGGATAACATTTTATTAGAATTATAAAGTGTCAGTGGTGCCCATTTAAGGATAAATGTACTTAATTTATATTTATATATTTTTTTTTTAGGGGGGGGGGGTATTCTTTCACCCCAATTTTTTTCTTCTTTTGCTTTCTTTTCCTTTTTTTTTATTTAATTTTTTCCATTCACCTCCAAGCCCCCACCAGTACACCGCTGTTGTCATGTATGCCTATTAAGCATGATTCTTATTCTGTTGGCTCAGTCTAGTCCTTGAGAATGTAGGGATGTGTGGCTGACATACTTCGCAGGAGGAAATTACCTGTGCAAGCAGACAGAACTGGTGTTACAACTACACCAGGAAACAAAAGGTGTGTCCAAGTCCATCAAACAATGCTTCTAACCTGTCAATAATGTCTAAGAAGTTGGGAAAGCCTTGAAATTTTGACCCAAAGTCTAGTCATTTGATGACTCAGGAATTGATTTTTAAAGAAATAGCAGCAAATGTGACCTAGGCATTAATTACACCAGTCAATTTAAAAAGGTCTTTTTGTGTGCCAGCAGACAAGAGTAAAATGTAAACTTATGTGCACTTACAAAAACTTGAACATAATACATTGTTAAAGAAATGCAATCATAACTCCATTTGATTCAATCACAAGATTGAAACATATTGTACCAGAATTACCATGAAAATATTAAGATCTTATCATCTTTCTCAGAATATCATCATGAACGAGTGAATTTGACTTCAAATTTGGTATCAACAAGATAGTAATTTGATTACAGCTTTGTTAGGCAGTCAACGAATGAGCATCAAATATTCTTATGTTGTATGATGTTTTAAGAAGAATTGGGATGAATTATTTGATTCACAACTTATCAAACTCTAAAGTGGTACAATCTAACACCTGTGATGGTATAATGTTAGGGTCATATTTGGTATCTATACTAGACACAGATGAACAGGTGTCCCGCTGTGTCTGGGCTTACATTCATGTTCCCATCTTATTAATGTTAGGGTGTCACACTAACACCTGCGCTGTTTCAGTTTCACTTTCTCATTGTTTGGGGTTCAATGTACGCCAGTGACATACAATCCTTGTCTACATTCTTTAAATCCCCCTTCAAATATGTAATGACATGAAGTGCAATGAAACAAAACTGGACACAAGTGCTGAAAAGTTCTGGAACTAGATAACTTGATTTCATCGCAGTAAGCGTGAGAATGAGAGAACTTTAGATTTATAAGGTATTCTTGGACAGCGTTCCTGTTTAAATTGAATAAAGTGTACAGGTGCACATACATGGCAGAAATAAGAAAAGAATTTGTTTACACATTATTATAAGACAAACAACAAGTTGAGTTTGATTGAACTATAACAGGGAGATTTGCAGACAGAAATGCCAAATTCTAGGTTCTCATTCTTTAATAATACGCCACACTTGATACTTATATTTTGATTTATGAAATCATCTCTTGTCACAAACTAGGTTTACAAAATGAAAGTCTGGACAGAAAAAGTACTGAAATTAATAGTTTTTGTTCTTTTTACTTCTTTTTCTACAAGGAAAAGATGATAGTTATGAAATGTCAAGTGATGCGATAACTCACCTTGAACATGCAGTGTAAGCATGATGCATGACTTCATTATATTCAGGTATTTCTTGTAGGTATTATCTTTTCTCTTCACCCACCTGTACATGTGCCTTCTACTCAATCAGCTATGATGGATCAACTCTTGACATTGATTAAAACTTTACCAGCGTGATACTGACATTTGGTTTAAAAGGACATCTTTCACTGCATGATGAACTGGTTTTTCTTGATTGCAAAACAAGAGAAAAAATACTTTACACTGTAAGTTAAGTTAACTTAATTTTCATGTCTTTTATGCTTGAGAAGAAGCCTTCACTTTTCATTAATCAGAACAGAACTTCAGCTTTCTAGCACATCAAGTTAGTAGTTTCTTTCAAGTTCTTTGTCACCATCATTTGCGGTCTCTTATCAAATACATTTAGAGAAATAATGAATTGAGTTTATTGATCAACGAAATTGTGTTAGATTTATTACTAGAAGAGGAATTATGAAGAAGAAAAAAAGGCTTTCTAAAATAAAAACTTGAAAACTACAGGTACCTACAAAAAGAAGTATATATACAATATTATTTACAACTAAACATTTTATGAGTACATTCATTGCCATCACAAGGACTGTGATTGATCACTATGGATTGTCTCCATCATCAATGTTGGGAATACTTTAATTTTATAATAAAGGGGATGGGGCCGGAGGATGAAGAAAGAGAGGAAGACTCCATGGAGGGGGCAAGATGCTATCAAAGAGCCTTGACATTATCCTTCAGTCTATGTCCTTATTGAGACATCATGGTAGGTACATCCTCATTAGGCCTGTCTTCATCAGCTCAAAATTGCCAAATCACCCGCTATTTTAACTATTCCGATCGCAAATTATCCAGCTAATTTACATCCTCATCAGCCCGCAGTTGCAATAAGCGGGATATTTGGTCGAGCTAATCATCCTAAGATATCTTGGGCTAAATATCTTCACCAGCCCGAAGACTCGCGCTTTGCGTGAACGGTGAGCAAAATATCTTGAGTTTCAAGGTTTTGAGGTTGAGTCCCAAGCTGATGAAGACGTGATTTGTAACCTCGGGCTTATTTCCCAAATCAGAAATAGCGGGCTATTTGGCAATCTCGAGCTGATGAAGACATACCTATTGGCACTGAACGTCAATTCTGACTGGAGTCTTGATGCAGCGACCCTCAAAAGCTGCAGGATCATCCAACCGGTGGAGATATGAGATCTGGAGATAACCAGTTTGTGATAGGGGCTGGTGAGGAGTAAGGAAAGTCTATGTTGATTGCCCTTCCTGGCTTCTCTTATTTAGGAAGACGGATAGAGTATTTTTGTTGTTAGAAAGTATGCCAAGTTGTTGTGAAGATGCGTCTCTATTAAACCCTACATCAGCATTTTAGATGACTAGACAAGTAACTCCTATTTTCACCCCATCCCCCCCCCCCCTCTCTCTATCTCTCTCTCTCCTACTTTTCTTTATCTGTGGATGAGGAGTGGTATACTACCTCTGACCTTGGAATTATGATGCTATTTGTGTCCGTCGGTCTTGTTAAAATGGGTTGTAAGTAGGCCCTTAGATAGGATTAAGAATCAACAATTTCATGCAAATCATTATCCTGATTGATGAATGGCCTGACTGGTAGTGACATGTTAGACAGTTGGATGCTTTGGGCAATTCAAGTCTGGCCTTTACAGACAGGTACATGCTTAGAGATATGGACAATACTGTAAGGTAAACTGTCACAGTAACACCCCCCCCCCCCCCCCCCTCAGAAATATCAAAGTCGATATGCTGTAAAAGGGCCAATGTACACTACAAACGAAAACCTGGCAGAGTTTTAAAAAGATAGACTCAGGTGGGCATTTTCAATTGGGTTTTTCATCATGTTTATGGGTGGTTGCCTAGCAACATCCAATAAAACCTAGTTTTTTTGTTATCACATTGTAAATGCCCCTAAGTTCTATAAATCTTTCTTAGGATAAACACAAAAAATATGACTGGCAAACCTTGAACTGGGAATCAAATCAAATGGAATTATAGTTATCTTTTGATATTGAGAAAGTACACAAATAAAAAAAAGAAAATCTAAAAGCATGGTGAAAACTTCTATTGGCAGAATTAACATATCTCGATATCATTATATCTTCCTACAATCAAAATAATTTCTAAATTGTATTCAAACCAAGGAAATTTGAGAAATGATTTTATGTAAAAGTTATAAAAACTTCTCTCTGGAAGAGTTCCCAATAAATGATGATGATTAAAGGTTAGATAAGGAACTCTTCCCAAGATTTTGGATGTTGAAAACAATCTTTTAGAAAAGAAAAAGGTTGCAGATGTTGCCAGTGCACTTCACAAAAGTTGAATTCTTGGTTTTACTAAGAGACGACAGACACAATGATTGAAGCATCACACGTGTTCGCACACATGGGAATCTATGTCTCGTGATGTCATTTAAACATTTGATGGATAAAACAAAGTATTTGCCTGAGTTCACTCCATAGCACCGACTGTTACTGATTCATCTGCTGATTCTAGTATCCGGTGACTCACTATCTATGTGGGATGATGCTAACTATGTTGACTTTGAGGTTATCGAGGAAAACCAAGATGTCAGCAAATGTGACAATTGGTTTAATCCATTTCCATTCTGTACCATTCAGACTATTTATACACTAAGAGAGAAAGTACTTAACTCAAAACTAATAAGAAAGCCCCACCTCCCTTTAAATAGAACATGATATGAAACTTTACAATCACTGTATTCTAGACAACTCAAGACAATATCAATATCTCCATTTAGATGCATTTTACATTGAAAGAAAAGAAAATCTGCGATACCCTGTTAACTACTGAATTGTATTATCCTTTGTAAAAGGCACCACCCAGTTCCTGTTTATAAAAAATCAGTAAGATTATATTGACTTATTTCAACAACAATAAACACATAAAGAAAGAAACTAGGCAAGAACAATCTGATAAAAAAAGACTAGAGATGTGCCATATATAATACTATATAGCTGCAAAACATCGGGTAATCACTGTTTTGGAGGAGAGAAAAAACTCACTAGAGGTAGACATTTGAAGCTCTACAACTGAAATGATCAAGGTTTTATTTCATTCCCGTTGTGTTCCGCTGTGCCACTGGTGGGCTTTACGCAACCTCTGCTTGGTAAAGTAATTGAATTCAGCAGGATGAAATATTAGAGGCGATAGATGGAATTATATGATACATCTTTGACTAAATGTTTGGAGGTGTGTAGGTCTGAAACTATTGCAAGAGGATCTTCTTGCTCCCAGCAAGTTCCCAGCTTGATACTACTGAGGCAGATGCCCTACAGGTGGGGGAGGGGTGCAGCTAGCAGGGGCACTTACACCTCCCTCTCTTTGGATTCAGTGGTATTTTCATTGTTAGATGAAATGGAACAATCAATTGTCGACAGCAAGAAGGGCATTAATACCATGTAACGCCTTTTGGCTCTTAACAGACAATATATCAATGTAAAGCCTCATGACTATTAGCATGTTCTCCTTGATATATATACTGACTCACTCTCTATCCTTCTCTCTCTCTCTTTCTCTCTCTTTCTCCATCTCTCTCTCCCTTTTCATTTTCACTTAAGGTTCATAATCTTTTGAAAGGGGTGAGATTGGGTGAGGGGGGGGGGGGGGGAGAAAACCATCTTAGACTACCAATTTTGTTTCTTATGAAAGTTCACATCCAATGACCCGCAAACGACTGAACTCGAATCGCAGACACTGCAGTTATGTCATCGTGCCAGTTGCACTTATGCATTAGTGGGATGTGCTCGAGAAAAACAAGTGCCAGTGTTAAAGATACATTCGTGTTGACAAATATGTACTTCTCAGAAACACATTTAATCTTAATGGGATTATCGTAGAAAAGTATACAAGGTTAAGTGATTTAGAGCTTCATGTAAGACAAGAGGAACATGCACTCCTAGATGTTCTTCCCCCATCTATTTTAGTTTTTGTTTTAATGTTGGGTTTCTTTATTTGAATGACACAATGACAGTTCAAACTCATGTTGTCTCTAAAATAAATATGTGGAAAATCTATTGAAGGGGATCCGTCAACAAATTAGAATAATTTGCATATCATTAGAAAGGCATAAAAATCACCCAACAAACCAATATGAGATATTAACTACATTTAGTTTAAAAGATTAAAGAGCATAAGTGACAAAAAAAGTTATATCAAATGCCAGGAGAAAACATTACCTTGGACTTTTAATGAAAGCTATGCTACTCTGTGTTCCAAAGAAGTCTGTTATATTCTTGTGTGAACTAAATTTAGGGATTCTATTAGTGTCTGGACTAAACAGAGAATCTCTGAGATTTGTCTTAACAGTGAAACCTTTTAAACTAATGAGAATAACTCTCGCAATAATTCTTTCACTGAAAATATCTATATTTACCTAAAATCATACATTAAAATCATACATGTATTAAATGGTTCTGCTTTTTTAAACACTTACAACCAACATTAAATTTAGTTTTGTTCTTCCTTTTTTATCAATATAATCGCATAAAGTGTCCGTGTTTGAAGGTGAGACTGAGCGATCATAACTAACTGTTCTTTGATTTCCTTGAGAACAACTGAAGTTCAAGGTTGACTGGAAGTAAAGTATTTTCAATGTGTTTCTCTCTTTCTGTCTACATGGTATTGATGACGCACAACTCTATGTTTTTGTTACAGATGATAGAATAATTTCAACTAGACATTGAAGCCAGCCAAACATACCTGGAAAGCATCATAATGACTTCAGAAGAAAGACAAAAGTAAAAAGAAACAGGGGGATATGATAGAACGAGAGATAGAGATACAAAAAGTGAATAAATGGGCTAGGAGAGATAAAGAGAGAAAGATGTGAATTAAGAGAGAGAGAGAGAGGGAAAGAGAGGGAAAGAGAGGAAAGAGAGAGAGAGAGAGAGAGAGAGAGAGTGAGGAGTGGGTGGAAAGAGATATAAAGAGGGATAGAGAGAGGGAGAGAGGGAGAGAGAGAGAGGGAGAGAGAGAGAGAAGGAGAGAGAGAAGGAGAGAGGGAGAGAGAGGGGGGGGGAGGGGGGGAGACAGACAGAGAAAGCAAGAGAAAATTAAAGAGAATCAGAGAGATGGTGAGAGAATTCAAGAAAGAAAAGGGAGATCAAGAGAAAGAGACATTGAGACAAAAGTGTTGGGTGATAGTGAGTGATGACAGAGACCTGCTCTTACCAGCCCACTTTCATCCCATATTGAACACCTGGAGAAGACATCATGTACTGAATGTTCATTTCATGAAACTACCACCCGTCTCCTCTCCATCTGTACTCCCAACTGTTGGAGGATATTAGGAACTCATCATCAGTCCTCAGAATAGAACATTATCGCAGAGACTTCTGAGAAATCAACTAACAGCAATTTCAATAGTCTCATCCATCACCTTTACAAGTGAGTTTAATAATGTGTGAACATTATAACAACGTATTAAAGGTACTATGTCCCTTTTGCAGCCAACCTCAAATGCTGTAGAACTTTGCAGGAACTATGATTATGTCATGTATGTCCTATTTGTGAAATTTAAACGTTAGATGTGTCCTCATATTCAAATTATGCAAGGAAAACCGTTTACTTGCTAGACTTCACTGTCAGACACTATTGAGTGACTGACCGGCTTTTTTCTTCTTTGGTAATAACATACATGAAAAAAGTTGTAAAGGGTACAGGAGTATTTGTCTACATCAATAACCCACTTCTTGTGATGGCCAAGATTAAATTGATTGAATCTTTGCGCAGCATAAAACGTATGACCATTCGGTACAATTGTCTGAAAATCAAGACTATTACTTTTGGGCTCTATAGCCCTAAAGTCGATTTGACAACTAATAGTCATTATTTTCCCACTTGAAGACATTTCAAGCCCTACCTTTTTTAGGGAAGTTCTAAATTAGTATTATCTTTCAAATGCAGTTGGAATTTAACTTTTTCATTTTTTTGGCCTGCAAATGGGACATAGTCCCTTTAAGTAATCTAAATATGATTTCTATGGGGTATACAATAGGGTATAGAAATTACCCCTTGACCCTTTTTTTTTGGGGGGGGGGGAGTAGTTGAAAAAATATTTTGTTTTTAAATCACTCCAAATAAGGGTGTTTTTATCATCGACATTTACTTGATAATATGATGATGCACGTTGAAAGTATTGCTCTTACATGTTCCTGCCACAGGATTTGAGTGCAGGACAATGTGTGTTTGATCTAGGAAGGTCTATATTTTTCTTTCTGAAACAGAAACAGACATTGACGTTACCTCTAGTCAAAATATTTACCGCAAAGTACATGGAAGTAGTCTTATCCCCAATTCATTAATGAAACAAAGAATTTATATTTCAAGTTCATTCATTAATACAGCAGGAATTTAGGCAATTGCTGAATACTGAAGTGGCCAGTTAGAGAAAGTAACAGAGTCGCTCTTACCCATGAACAATGTGAAGATCTTTTTACATAATGCTATTTGTTTAGCAATAACTTATTACATAAAAACAGACTTGGCAGAACTTCAGCAATGTATGGGGACATTATGCACTGCGGTGTACAATTTGCATAGACACTCCCCCTACTTCCATAAAGAGGTGCACTTGTTATAAAATCCTCAGTCTAAAACACGCCAATCAAAATCACATCACCTTATAAGGAATTGATTTCCCACAATGCAATTGATCTGACGTAGGGAGTGATCTACGAAGTGGTTGGTGGAATGAGACATAGGCTTCCTGCCATACTTTGATTTACGTAGCTCTACAGGTGGAGTGAGCAAGGGTTGTCATCATGGTAACCCCAAAGAAAGGTTGACTCCCTGGAATTTCAATTACCTGGTTGATCCAAGTTCATGATTACTTTTGGAAGGTAGTTAAGGATAAGGCTTTGAGGACATACAGGAGAGAGAGAGAGAGAGAGAGAGAGAGAGAGAGAGAGAGAGAGAGAGAGAGAGAGAGAGAGAGAGAGAGATGATACGAGAAAGTAGATTGTATATAAATGCATATATCTAATACAGATACATAATAGCATAAATTTTGTATATCTGTTATTTTTCTATTCCAACAGTACTACTTCCAATCTAAACCTATATTCCTATTGTATTACTTTGGACAATTAAAACCTCACATCTCCCTATGTGTATAATGACAGAAATATATATGCAGCCCACCAGTAGATGGCAGCATAGCAAAGAAGGGAGACAAACATAACATCGGCTGGAAACAAATTGTAATTCCACAGACTGGAGGAACACCATCACCAACAGAGGAAATAAACTTACCATAATGAATCAGACTTGAGATGGCGCTAGTCATTAACTAGGCATGTTTTCTTCAATATATTGAGAATTTGTTGATCCAGTCACAGTGTGATGAGCAGTGTAAGGCCACCCCAGCCCAATCAACATGTTCATGAGTGAATGTGTATACAAAGGAACAGTAACAAAGGGTGTTGACCTCAAAGTATTGGTCAGCCAAAGGTAGCAAGTAATAACAACAATTCTGTTATATTAGAAGAATTATCACGTCAGGCTCAGGTATTCATAGACTAATTGAATCTCATTTGCAGCCAGAATGTGAAGGAGAAAAAAAATCATACGAATATCAATATTGCAAACAATTTTGCATGCCACCCCCCTTTGGTTTCATTGCTTTTAAAAGTTTGAAAGGCTGATTTTTTACCTGATAGACGTTGACGTGTTTTAAAACAAATATTCCTTAAAAAGTCTAATCTGATTATAATAAGGACTATGAATACAAAGCTTCAACAGAAATTATATTACAAGGCTTTTTTTAATCAATTCCAAACATCATATTAGTAAAAAAAAAAAAAAAAAGAAGGTTATTTTAAAGCACACTGAAGCACAATTACCTTCAGTTAAGTACAACCCAAAATACATTTGATACAAGAAGAAACTGTTGCATTGAGAAATCTACATGCAGTTGACCAAAGTCTGAAGTCACAATTATATTCATCAAAGTTATGGTCTAATCCATACCAATCACAGCATAAGCATACAATCACCTCATAACAATAAATTTCTTTCAACCTCTTTAATTAATTCTCTATTTATTGTGGAAATATAACTAATTTCAATGTTACAACTAATTAGATAGACCACTTCAGCGATACTATTTAACATAATGATAAGCCTAGAGTCTAGACTAAGTGAGTATCATTTTCAGAGATTATACACTTACCTTTAATAGCATTAAATGAATAGTAGAGCCACGGCACATCAGAGGAACCATCATGAAAGATAGAGAAAAAGAGAAAAAGAGTAAGAGAGAGAGAGAGAGAGAGAGAGAGAGAGAGAGAGAGAGAGAACATTATTAATCATTAAAAAACAACTTCAATCATATTCATAATTGTGGAGATGAAAATAGAAAACAAAGGCCTCTTTGCATGAAAATTATTCTTGTAGCAGATGATATCTGATTGGAATAATGCTTCTTATCAAATGCATTGAGATATATAAGTATCAATCTTCGGCAAAACAAAGCTCTACTATCAAATTTTCTCTCTTCTAAGAAATGATTTCAAAGAGATACTTGCAATCACGCTCTTGTAAAAACAAGATTCATTATTTCCTTTTTTTTCATTAATTGGTCAAATCAATGACACCATCTTTGAAGCAAAAGGTTCTAAAAAATCACGTATACTATGAATAACTGTGCCAAAGGTCTGTAGGTGAAGCTCACAAGATCCAGTGTGTTCCAGGTTCTAGGGCTTGGTCCTTGTAAAAAGTAACCACAAAACTGATGTGCAAATAGCCCATCCCTGATGGACCAGCAATGTTTTCTTGTAGTCATGACAACAGTGTCTAAAAGCTGCTAAGTAACTGCGGTATGCTACCAACCACAGCCCAAAATGAAATTAAAAGACTATTTTTAGGAGCCAATACCAACAAGTTTGAAAGGATTTGCAAAGTAGTCAGGAGAGATAAAGATATATATAAATTTAAATGGCTTGAACAGAAATGTTTCAGGAACATTCTGCAGTGAACTTGAAAAGCTTGATAAAGGCTGATTAAAAATTACAGAAATAACTTTGTCAACACAGAACCACTGTTTTGTCCCATGACTGATCATATGACCAAAATGACATATGAAAAAGAAGCATTAATCCTTTTAGTTTGATGTGGTTGGTTTATCTACATTTTAATATAAGCACATTCATGTTTATCATACATACAATTCAATATTGAATATGATAATAAATTCATATATTAGACCAAAATAAATATATTTAAACGAAAAAGAATCATTGCACAGGACCTATTTGCAAAAACTGAATAAACAGTTTGCTGATTTTTTTTAACTGCCAGTGGTAAATTTGAAGGGTTAATCATTATTGAATAAAAAATGCATGAAGGCAAATTCCACAGGAGCATTTAGTATAACAAAGAATTATGAAACCAATTCCAACATGAAATAGCAATATATTAATTGTCACTCAAAACTACATAACAGTTTTTAAATAAGAGACCATTTTCATGGTTACAGTCTGTAGCCTAGCCATTCTAAGAAGCAGACAATAGCTAGTTTAACATGTTTGAGTTGTTCAGCCATCAAATATAGATAAGTTTAACATTGTCTAAGAGATATTGCAAGTTATCCAGGTTTCTTTAACATTGAAGACCCTGCAAATACAGGTATAAAACTCCATTGCAGGGTATCCTTATCAAAGTAATTGTATTGTAATGAAGAGATATCTCCTTTATCCTTTGTTAGACTTGTGATTGTCGGCCTTGTTTGACGAGACTTAATACTTCCATGCAAACTGGGAGGTCTATATGTTTGTATTACATAAACAGAGACACTCTCAAAGTCATTTGAAAGACTCCACTACAATCAAATTGTTCTCACTAAAATAAGTTTTCATTTACTTGGTAAAATAGTCAATCAGTCTTAATTAATTTGGGATCTGGTATCATCAGGATTCGGCTAGATGTCAATCTGGTAGGAACTTTAGCTTACAGCTGGCTGAGAATCCTATCCACTTGTGATGCTCTTCATTAAACAAAACCGACTCCAGATAAAACAATTACAGTACAAGAAGTACATTTTATCAATATCTTATGATGTGGATCCCATAATCTAAAGACAGAAAGGCCATTTCCAGGAATGGGGCTGATATAGTGTATAAATGTGAGCATGTGAGTATATAAGCAAACAAAAATAATGATGGTCATCAAATTGCACATGATGATACATAGAAATGATATATTCAGCTACTTTGCTGCCCTTACTGTCTAAATAAGAGATAATGGTTGCCCAAATATAAACACTTTAGTTAAAGGTAATACAAAGTTTTGGGAAATTTTGAAAATTGGGTGATTTGTGATTCTTTACAATTTTGATATATTTGGATGCCCCTGTGGATGTATTATAAGCACTAGAAAAATTAGCCAATAAAACACTTCTGCTTTCGAGAAAAATTGAATATAAAAATTTACTGGTGCTCCCGGTAAATTTTGATAAATTTAAAATAGCGCCTACGGCCGTTCAACAGTAGCTGCGACCATGAAAATCTCAGAATATGTAGTTGTGATATATAATTTCAAAACGGGAAAAGCTAATTGATTGATTTCAGTCAAGAACCATTGTTTTATAGTTTAATTAATATCTTGACCTTAAGAGGGAACTATACAACATAAAGAGTTTATTATTTACAATTCAATAACTTTCGACTCGATTTCAACCGCGACAAAGATCACTGAATATTGTAGGATCGCCTATGCTTCCATTTGAACCAAATTCATGACCCCATACCAAAACTTTGTATTACCTTTAACTTCAGGGGGTGCTCGTATTTGAAAAAGAAAGAAGCATAAACTATCACATTTTCTGGTCAAAGAACAAAATCCAAGTGAATTTTTAGTGATGAAAGTGACCTTCATTATTTAAAAAGAAAAGGTCTTTGGCCAAGGATGAGTTGCACAATAAGCCACGCCTGACATGAAGGAGACAAGTACAATTGCGCAATGTATAATGGATCTATAAAGAGATTCAATCAGCTTAATTAGGTGTGATAAGCTGACCAGCAAACATATCCATTCACAAAGGACAGAGGACACATGGAATTCAGCATGGATCTCTCAGTGGTCAAAGGACCTTCAAGTTATTTCAACATTTCTTTTGCCAACTCTGTTTGTTGCTACGGCAGGCAGCCAGTGAAAACGAATTTGTTTAATCAAATTATGGAAATGCAAGCATTACTTTAAACAAACAGAATTTTGTTATTCCTTGCTCATTTTTCCTGATTGAGGTGACATATGAAAGGGCAGAAACTGAACTTTCTAGAAATGTGATTTTCCCTTTGAAATTCAGATACCGTCCGCCAAATGACTTTTTGGTTCCCTCTCTTCAAATTAATTTTAATCACTCATGCATGAAATATACATCATATGAGTTGCAGCAAATGAAAGAGGAGGATCTAAGCTTTACAAATATGTGTCATTTACTAATTATAATTGTGATTAATTTATGATAAAACATCGATAATTCTCTGTTTCGTTTTTCTGGGGCGCACTGTAGTTTCAAATGTTTGAATGTTCTTTTCCCATGATTATGCTCACATGATCGATAATGCCAAACCAAGTCCTTGTATTTATCAAACTCAACATCCTAACCAAGATAATTCTCCATTGTTCAAAGTATATTCTGAAATTAGACATCTGCTACTCGGATGCTTTACATGCTTTTTACATACATGATGTATTTACTGAAAAGGGAACTGCATGAATTGTAGAATTGTTAAAACTGGATGAAGCTGGTTATGTCAATGTTACCATTTAAGGAAGCTGATAATATTAATAGTTCTATTTACCTATAGACTAGGAACTATACTGCTCTTGATTTTGTATTTCTACTGGGATAGAAAGAGGATGCATACAGTGTTTTAGATGATGTTTCAGTTCATTGTTTCATATTTTACACATTATGAGATAATATTAAAAAAGAAATATATAAGTACTTCTAATTTAAAGCTAAGTGGTATAAAACAGTTATGATTTGCCCTATTGTGAGGATTCATCATATGTGTTGATACAGTTGATATCAATTTACTATGAAGTTTGCAAATCAGTGAGCAAAGCATGGGTTAAATCTTTTATTAAAATTTAAAAAAATTGCAATATTGAAAAACAGTTCAAAATGTAATGAGAGACATGATAAGAGGATTGATTGAAAACAAAGGAATACAATTCCTTACAAATGACTATTATCTATGGTTATAAGGGTATTTAAACCATGGTATAAACTTGATATTTTAAAAAACTTATTCCAGGGTGGTTTATCTTACATTACCAGATTGGTGTGCAATTTAACTGCTTTCATAAACACATCAAAATGTTACATAGAGTACCTTTTATGTTGGACAAAAATTCTATAGAATCAACAATTGTGAGTAGAATAATAGTAAACAAATCCTCATTGTAATGAACAAAGGCTGGAATACTTCATTGCCAAGTCACGCTACTTTCCATGAAATCTTACTGGCCATGGACAGGAAGAATATGAACCAGGAATGAGTTACTTGAGAAACAAACATAGAATTAGATCATTGATAATCCTGCCATGGTGACAATACATCTTAACACAATAAGAATTTCTCATAAAAGAGGATGCCGACTTGTTTGTTTATTTGTTTGTTGACTTGATCAGTGGTGGAAGTAAAAAATTATCTATGTGAGAGGGCAATAACTTGTAATAAAGTTAGACTTGGGTTGACTTTTCTTTCATTCTTTGTATCCTTTCCATTTAGAGATCATATCATTTGTCGTTTCATTAGAAAAGAAAGAATGCTAGAAACATTATTAAAACTGCAAAGGACTAAGCCTGTTTCTGGCAAATCATCTATATATTTACCAAAATAATGAAGTTGAGATCTTCACTATTTTGACAACACATCTACCACTTGAATCCTTACCACAAAAAGAAGTTGACAGTTACATTTTGCATTTGTATTAACAAAATGGTTATACAAGACTGTAGTCTATACGAAGCCTGTCTTTAAAAAGTGTCTATTGCTTTTAAAATTAAAGTTAATACAGATTTCTTTAAACGAACTGGGAGAGAACATTTTTCTTATTCTTGTATCATTTTTTGCAAGGTTTTGGTTAGTGGTGTAATGGACAATTTAGGAGAAAACAATGCTCACTGATTAAATTGTGAATGGAACTAAAAGAAATAGTTCTAAAGATAATTCACATGTCCTTAACACTTCCTTTTCCCTATCGGTCTATCATGAAATAAGCAAAAATCCCACTCTTCTCAAATTGGATAGCATTTCTGGAGGCTTCTAATTACACGAGTTGCCTAATCTTTGTGCGTTACAGCTGATGCAAGGGAGAGGAAAAGTTTCGGAAGCAGTTCGGATCCGGTGCGATCAGGATGAGGTCATCTCTAATCAGATTGGTCAATAGTTACGGACAAAGACACCATTTGGTTGGTATCGGCAGCCAGTACATGGAATGTTGGCTCTTCCATCTACCGTGTGTACATGCATGCTATGACATTGAGAAGTACGTCCAGGTACGCACTGTCATCTGCTTGGAGCTAAAAGGAAGGTTAATACTGTCTAAAATGAGATAATTCTCTGCTGGCTCCGAACAGATGTTATGTGGGTAATGCATAAGATCGTCTGCTAGAAGGGTGTAATTAAACTCAACTTTAACATAAAGTGAACGGCTTTCTGGTTGTGAACAGACAAAATACGGACAATGGATACAATAGCCTTCAGGAGACACAGAGCTAACACCCTTCTGGCTCTGAACAAATGGGCAGTGTATAAGATGGTCTGCAAGAAGGAGGTTAACTCAAACTTTTACAGATGAAACATTATTTTCGAGTTCTGTGGAAGAGATCACTTTAAAACAAGTTGTATGTTTGTCTTGGACAAATGAGAAATTAAACTATGTCTATGACATATGAGACATAATAGAAATGGAAGAAAAAAAATGGATTCGTTGCAAAGAAAAGTATGTTAACCCATTGTCTTGAGAAACTGGGTGGTCTGTCCTGGAATGAAACCTATGGGAGAATTCAGCAATCATGTGCGTTGATTCAATGTCTCTTGACACATGAAATCAAATCACAGAATTTAAAAGTCAGAAAGTGCGAACTTCCCTTCATTTCTTGGAAATGGTTTGCTAACACGTCTCTCAGACGGAAAGTTTGACGTCATCTCTTTCCTGTCCCTACTTCCCCTGCCTGAACATAAAATGATCTGAAGCAACGCCTAGGTTGACATAACGTCCTTATTCAAACTTCACAGCTTACTCAGGCAGAAGTGCATTGACTCAGAATGAAACAATCCTATCGCAATTGGTCAACAGAGAGAGATTACATAATCACTGAAGGAGGGGATATCGCATCATGAATGGAAGAGCCCTTTGATACTACATCCGTAGGTTAAAGATTAACCAGGCTGATTGGTCAAGAACTGCTTAAATATCTATCCAGTCACCAAAATCAGTCAGTTTCTTACAAAGTCACCAAGCGACCAGCAACCTGGAATAATTAGCAGACTTGACTCCGAGTGAAATAGAATTTTAAGGCTGAAAATTTGGAAGTGTACTGAAATCATATTTAAAGATGGCATCCTATCTGAAATCATCCTCATCTGGTATAATGAGATGCTGTATCTTGGTTACCATGGTGACCTCTGCTCTTGCCTGTATGTGTCAACCTTCTCATCCTCAGCAGCAATACTGCAAGGCAAATTTTGGTAAGTTTTTATTCTCTTGACTTTATATAGAATATGGTGTTGACTTTTCTTACATTTCTTGTTAACCCGTTCCTTCCGAAATTATTCAGCCTGATAGCCACCCCACAAACGAGATTAAAAATCGAAAACTCTACTCCTTCGCTGCCGTACAATACCGTGCGACTGTTTAGCGCGCGGAACAATGCGTGTGCGTTGAAGCGACCTAAAGCCTGGCCAGTCGCTTCGACGAGCAGGAACTTAGCGCATGCGCAGATCATTTTGCAATCTGCCGTGCTCTAAGTTCTTTCAGCTCTTCCGTACTGTAGGTTTTTTTTTCTTCGTTATCTTTTTTTCCTCTTCTACCTACTTATTTTGTTCTTCTTTTTTCTCCTCCGTATCTTTTTTTCCTTGTCACTCTTATTCCTCTTCCTTCTTCTTCTTCTTCTTCTTCTTTTTTTTCTTCTTCCTATTCTTCTTATTTATCTCTTTTTATTTTGATACTCGATTTTATGAGAAAATACACAGTTTATAAAAAGTAAACTAATTTAATGTAAGTTTCTATTGCATCAAATTTAATTGAAATAGTTTATCAGCCAAAATTGACTGTTATAATATACGTCGGACAATATACTGTAGCGAAAATATATAAACATGATCAAATGAAACTCAAGAAGAATCCAGAACGGGGGGAGGGGGGGGGGGGGGAGGTGAAAGGAGAGCCAAAATAGCTTACTAATAAATACAGTACAGACTATATAACGATGCGCCCAACTTTCTCTCTCTCTCTCTCTCTCTCACTCTATAAAAACCGTTCATTATACTTCATCTCTCTCATACTGTTTTCTGTTCCGCGATTTCCGAAAGCACGTTTCGAAATATAAATAAGAATTGTTAAAAGTAAGAGTTTGGATATAAAAACATATCTTTTGCAAAAAAATAATATGAAACAATCTTTTTTGACAGAACTAATAAACGTCGGACGAAGGAAATAACTCCTTGGTCGGACATTATACTTTAGCGAATTTGTTTTAATTTAAACTTTTTCTTTTTTTAAAACTATACAAAAGAAACATTCTGAACGGGGGGGGGGGGTTGATCAGATAGACAACTAGCATAATAATAAATACAGTAAAAACTACGTACAACTTTCTATCTCCCTCTCTCTCCCCCCACTCTCTCTCTCTCTCTCTGTATCTGTCAATGTTGTTCCGCCATTTGCTTGTATGCCGGCATCATTCCTTCTTTGAGATAAATTATGATAACATATCCATGATGATGAAAACATACATCTTAAATACTAGGGAACAAAAATAGAGAACGAGCAGCTGATAATGTCAAAATGAATATTACTGTACACAAATTATAGAAAGTAAAAGTTTTGATTTTGAATGTAAATCTCTGTTGCATCAAAATAAAATGAAACGTTCATTATATCGACGGAAATAATATACATCGGACTTATACGTTACCACAAAAGGGTCATCTAGAAATAGGTGGATAACATTATAAGAGAAAGAAGAGAAAGAATGAAACTTTCTCTTTCAAAAACAGAAGAACAATGGAGAGGGAGACAAGGACAAATACACAATAAATAAATATAAACAAGATAGGATTCTAGAGCGGAAGATGATATAGGGGAAACGAAATAGTTCGGAAGTATTGCCTAGAAAGCAAAATAATTATTCTGTTTTATTTACTAATGTAAAGCGCTTTGATCATGTTTTATGTAAAGGCGCTATATAATATCAATTTGTATGAATATATTGGCAAATTTTGACAATTATAGTTTGTATGTATTGACAAAGTACATACAAATACAAATGACACAGAAATGTCTGCAAGTATTTGGGACCTATAATAGAATATGTGAAAAGAGCTATATCTTTGTCTATGGCCCATGATCCCACAGCTTAGTTACGTAAGAGGAACAAAGAACGTTGACGGATGTAAAGGTTGTTGTCATGGTTATAAACCCCAACAATAGAAGAGCGAAGTAAGGTAAGGGTATAATTGAATGACAATGACCTGGCTTACAGCATTGATGATACTACATGTATAACCCTGTTTTTTTTTGTGTGTGTTTTGGGGGAGTGGGGTCTTGTTGTTTTTGCAATCATTCAAAGATAATATCAATCATACAAGATAAAGGAATGAACAAGAATATGCTAAAATGTAACAGACAAAAAGATGATGATGAGAAATGATTGTTTCTCTCTCTTTTTTCTCTCTTTTTCACTCTCTTTATGTGCCTCTCTCCCTCTCTCTTTCCTCTCTCTCTCTCTCTCTCTTTCTCTCTCCACTTTCTCCCTCTCTCTCTCCGTCTGTCTCTCTGTCTATCTGCCAATGTTGTTCCGCCATTTGCTTGTATGCCGGCACCATTCCTTCTTTGAGATTAATTATTATAACATAAAATTATCACTGATGATGTACATTATTATACCTTATATTTATTATAGGGAGCGAAAAAGAAAACGAGCGGCTGATAAGATTAGAAAAATATTACTGTACAATATTTATACAAAATAAAAACTTTGAATGTAAATCTCTGTTGCATCAAACTGATATAAACAATTTTTATTATGCTATATTGACGGTACTATTATCCGTTGGACATTATGCTCTAGCCAAAAGATATAAACAAACAAAAAAGAGAAAAACTAAAGAAAAAATCTGAGGTGAGTGTGGGGGGGGGGGGGGGGGTAGTCGGTGAGAAAAATATCATAATAATAAATACAAAACAGACTACGTCAAACTTTCTATCTATCCTACCCCCGCCCACCCTTCTCTCTCTCTCTCTCTCCCTCTCGCTGTCTCTCTCTCTCTCTCTCTCTCTTTCTACGTCGTTTTCCATCTTCATCTTTCATAATGTTGTCTACTATTCCGCCATTTACTTGCATGCCGGCATCATCCCTTCCTTGAGATTAATTATTATAACATATCCCTGATGTTATACGTCAGACATTATACTTTAGCGAAAAGATATAATCAAACAAAAAAAGAAACGTACACAAAAGAAAAACAATCAGAGCTGGGGGGGGGGGGGATCGGAGATAACTTTCTATCTCCCCCTCTTTCTCAAATAATTTATATCTCCTCTCACATATACATCCCCCCTCTCACATATGCCTTAGTATAGGGAACGCTATAGAGAGTGAGCGGCTGATAAAGTCGAAATGAGAAGAATATTACTGTCCAATACTTATGAAAGTAAAACTTTTGAATGTAAATCTCTGTTGCATCAAACTGCTATACAAAAATGTTTATTATGCTATACTGACGTTACTATACGTCAGAAATCATACTTTAGCCAGAAAATATAAACAAACAAAAAGAGAGACAAACTAAATAATAAATCTGAGCTTTGAGGGGGGGGGGGGGGTCGGTGATACAAAATGTCATAATAATAAATCCAACATACACCTGATCAAAACACGTTTTCGGAGATTAAATCGAGTACAACCTCGCGATCTTGCTTTAGACTTATAATACTGCTTGTTGTTGTTGACAATAGAGAGCTGACCTTTGGATTTTCCTTTCATGTGCAGTGAAGTGCATTGTTCCGCGCGTGCCGCGTGCCGTTATAGGCTTTGACTTTGCGCTGCTCCCAATTGAAATACCAGCAGTATCGGTATTCTGTGCATGGAAGGTCTCAGCGAAAGTCAATATTTGTGGGACAGACATCGCGGAGCTCCATACGCTGCTGTACGAATTTCATGTGAGAGAAAACTTGACATGCTTATGAAAAAGTACAAATATAATGAATAATATTAAAGTAAACAAAACAGGAGTAATGGATAATGATAGCATATACTTTGGATAAACCCTCAAATCCACTAGTTTAGTGAATTAATGGCAGGGAAAGGCAATTTTAGGCTTGTAAAGACGTCGTCTACCTGCGTATTATGGGAACCTGGTATACCAGGTTCCCGTCTGTGAGTGGGCTCCACGGGAGCCTGGTATACCAGGTTCCCGGAAGGAACGGGTTAAATGAACAGCCATTGCAAACAAGCTGGATTAATACTTTTGGGTCATATGGAGTCTCATAAAAGTTTAATCTGCATTTAAAAGCTAAAATGAACATAGATACATGACAGTCTTTCTGTTCAATCTGCAGTGAAAAGGTTACCTTTTTTAATGGCAGACAGTATCAAGAAGTTTAAGTCTTTCCTCTATCTTTCACTCCATTTTATTTTCAAACAGGACCATACACTTTATTATAATCAGCACCATTCTAGCATTTGAAGGAATAAAAATGAAAAAACATTTCAAAAGACCAAGAGTAATGAGTGATTAAACAATAGATAGTTAGATATATAGATAGAGAGATAGAGAGAAAGGAAGAGTGGAGAGGGATAGAAAGAAGGATTGCAATGCAATTTACAGTCACATTCCAATCTACTTGTGAAATCAAAAGTATAACATCATATAGCTTTCAAATACAAGAGGTTATTCATAGTCAATTTGATTAAATTTTATGTATGTTTTAATCTCCTAACAGTGCTAACAGGACACGTCTTGGAAAAGAATCCAATAGACGACATACAACTGAGAGGGCGCTTTGGTCAATTTGAGTATGTGATCAACGTGGACAAGATCTTCAAGGAGAATGAGAATCTGAAGAAGGGTGCGTCAGGGTTCCCACTGTCTATCTTGACCTCACCAGGGGATAGTCTCTGTGGACCAAAGTCACTCAAGATTGGAACAAAGTATCTCATAGCAGGTAAGCACATAATGCCTTCAAATCACTATTAGTATTGATTGTGGACAGCCAGAATGTTGTTAATTACGTCAATGTATATGATTTAAAAACCTTCTGGCTTATAATTGGCACTTGATCCTATAGAGGATAACATGTGCCAACTTAAATCATGAAAATTTATATCTTACTCGACTCTTGACAATATTATGCCTTTCATGAGAACATAATAATGTACTTAATAATGTAAGTTTGCCAAAACTTAACTCCCATGCTATGAACAATAAAACTACCGGTATCTGAAATAAGAAACTTCATACATTTTGCATGCTTCTGAAAAAATGTTGTGACTATATAACCTAAGGACAAATCTGATATCACACCTAAAATAAAAATCATCACTTGTAAAGATGTAGCTTTCCTTTTTCTCTCTGGAGCAAAAAAATATTAATGAAATGTATTGTTTTGTTTGTCAGGTAGCGTTGTTGATGGTGAGCTTCACATCAGTGCATGCGATTGGATACAGGAATGGAGAGATGTAACACAGCAACAGAAAAAAGGAATCAAGAACTTCTACAGCGCATACTGCTCTCAGTGCACGGTAAGTCCACTATACCTATTCTTAAAATTTGAAGATTTAAAAAAAAAGTTTGGGATGGTGTAATTTCTATTCCAAGAAAACTGTATCTTATACATTTCTAAATTTCAATAACTTCAGGCTACTCTTACTTCCTATTTAGAAACTTAGTTATTAGTCTACACGTTTTCCCTACCTTTTTTGTTATGAAGGGGGGGGGGGGGTAGTGACAAAAAAGAAACAAAGAAAGATACAAGAGAGGCAGACAGATAAAAGAGAGGCGACTTTTTGTAATACCAATCATGGAGGATAAACAGTAGTAAACTAGTTTTTAATGTGCGAGATGAAAAATATCTCAGCACTTTTTAGTTCATCACTAAAAATGCTATTGTCTATTTTTCATGACTTGGTATGGCAACATAATTATATTGATACAAGGGATGATACAAAGTGATGATTCTATAAGCTCTAAAAATTGTGCTTAATCATTGCACACAAAAAAAATTAACCCAAGACAACTAGGGATTGAGTCTATGGAATCACATGCTATACTAAATGCAAATGGTAACCAGCAGGTTTAGTGAGCTAGGACCACACCCTTGACTTTCATCTCCTTTATGTCGCTCAGATCCAGTCTACCATGGGAGGGTTCAGGCAGACCGGTGGAGGGGCGGCCGGTGGGTGTATCTATGACCCCGCCCCTAGCATGGTGAATGGTGTGGAGGACTGCCAGGCTCTCTATGCTACCTGCATCATTCAACAGGGACAGGCGTGTCAGTGGTATCACCGTGGTAACGACTACCAGGACTGCATCAACAGGAACAAGCCTTACTACCATGGGGTCGAGACCACGCAGAGTGTCAATTTTCCAATCATGGATGATGTTATGACGTAATACCAACATGATGTAGAGGATTTCCAAAGACCTCTATGCTATCTATCACCATGGTAATGACTACCAGGACTGTATCCAGAGGAACAGACTCTGTACCAGGGGTTGAAGACAACATGAAGTGTCAATTTTCCTGTCATGGATGATATTATGATGTTATACCCATATCAGCATGATAATCTACTTAACTGTTTGAAATAAGTGCTCACGATGTTTTAAGAAAATAAGTGCATATAGCACTCTAAATATGAACACAGGTTTTCATATCTGATTGGACCAGTCTTGTGTCCGTTCATGTGTATATAAGAGTTGCACAGAGTACTTATCTGTTCTGAAAAAGAGATCTTCCTTGAAATATGATCTAAAGTCAGAGTTTGTCAGCTCAGAAAATTTGACATATCTTGCCTATTATTTATTGCAAGTATAAAATATATTGTATATAGTTAATATATTTGTAGAATATTGTAAGTTCAAATAAATGTGCAAAGCAGACAGGAGGAATCCCTGTGTCAAAAAAGAAAATGACAGAAGCCCAGCAAAAAGTATGAAATAACATACAATAAAAATGATGTTCCTGCACTTTGCTACACAATATTTAAATTGAAACTTAGTTTGTTACTAATGGATGGTAAATTAGGGGGAATTCCATCTTTTTTATTACACCATATTTCATATTACTTCAGACTTAGGTGAATACAAACTCACTGAAAGACAGACCAAGGATGTTGAACAAAATCATGGTTCATCTTTCGAGTAAAAGTACCAAAATGTTAGTAACTCCAAATTGAGAAATATAGATAGCGCCATCTACTGTCTACTGTTGTACAGCTGCTTTCTCCTTCAATCAGTTTAGGAGTATACTCTACCTGCAAACTGGGATTGCCATACGGATAAATAAAAAAGAAGATGAATAATCCAATGTGATAATTAAAAAAAATGAATAAAAATTACAATTTCTATGATAAAAAAAGTAACTTCTATGATTTCCATTGCTTTGACATTTCGCATTCTGATATAACTCTTTTGAATACCGGTAAGTTTATTTTAAGCAGTTCTACAAGGGCAAAATAGGAAAAGAGTGAGAGAGAAAGATATTAAGAAGGAATGAAAGAAAGATTGATGGGATGGGAAAGGGAAGAGATGTAAGGGCACAAAATAAGATACAGAGAGAGAGAGAGAGAGAGAGAGAGAGAGAGAAAAGGAGAACATAATATAAGGAAATAAAAGAAAGAGTACAGGAGTGACGCAAATAGAATTACAATCAAATATGACCTATGAATAAGAAGAAAAAGAAAAAACAAATGGGAAAGAGATAATTGGATAGAGGAATTGAATATAAATATATATATAGACAGAGAGACAGAGAGACAGAGAGAGAGAGGGAGACCGAGAGAGAGGGAGGGAGGGAGGGAGGGAGGGAGGGAGGGAGAGAATAAATGATTAAGTTAAATAATTGTATCCGAGCACTAAAACTTTGCAATTTTCAAAGTTTCTCAAGAAAACAGCCATCATTATATTTAATTTGTGAAAGTTTCTGGCTTACACAAGTAAAATTAAATATAGGTCATAGAAGAGAGAGAGAGAGAGAGAGAGAGAGAGAGAGAGAGAGAGAGAGAGAGAGAGAGAGAGAGAGAGAGAGAGAGAGAAGAAAAGAGACTGACAAAAAGTTATGAAAAGAATTATTTTTTCTTGAGTTTAGCTTGAGTCTCAACTCTGTCCTGGATCCTATTATTGCTATTGATAATCCGTGACTGTGATGGGAGGAGCCATAATTCAATTTTATCTGAGTAAATAAAACATCATAAATTGATTCATTATCAACTGCCTGATTTCACGTTCCCCTAATTTCCTTATTAACAAAATCTTTGAATGAAACAGCGATTCATCTCCTTGCTCCTTCCTTTCAAAAATAACCTAGAGCAAATAAGATTCCAGAGGATATTTTCAATTACACCTAATAAAATTCATTTTAATGATGGAAAGTACTGATGTGATATGAAGTGACAATCAGTGTGCAAATAGGAAGGAAGGGATGAAAAATATGGATGTATCAGGGTTATTTTTCAGTAAAAGGGAAAAATAGGGAAATGTTTTACTTTTTTATTTGACCAATTGACAAGGAAGTGCCCCTGAAGTGGCCCACATAGCTATATACTATGAATAAATAAAGTTTATGTGAATAAATATTCCCTTTGACCTATTTTCCTGTCTTCATTCAAAGTCATCCCAAATTCATTATCCGAAATAATAATTACATTGAGCAATTAAATGTAAAGTATGCTTACAACATGTTAAGACCACATGGTGGACTCATACAGCTCAACTATCTATGCTGCCCTCTCAAGTCTAAATCTATGCAATGTTTCTTGATTTTTGCTATCATGGTACAGCGAGCTGAATATAAAACATGAATCTTATG
Organism: Strongylocentrotus purpuratus; assembly: GCF_000002235.5. Lineage (NCBI taxonomy): Eukaryota > Metazoa > Echinodermata > Echinoidea > Camarodonta > Strongylocentrotidae > Strongylocentrotus > Strongylocentrotus purpuratus. The sequence continues at coordinate 57,235,071 of NW_022145612.1, forward strand.
TCACAGAATAAATGTTGAATTTAATAATTAGATTTTTACAATCTAAACAGAGATTTTTTCAAACAAATAGTATTGAAGGAGCAATCACACCTTAAATATTATTTTAATTCCTATGATTCAGTGTTGAAATATACTATCATTTTTTCACTTATTGCCTTAACACGATAGAAAATACTTTCAAAAAATCAACTCAAAGGTAATTCCAATACACTCATGTTTGGATTACATATTACATCTCTTTCATGTTCACATATATTAATGGGTGACGCACAAGGCTACCGGAACTGCCTCAACTTGACTCTTTTTAAAGTAGTTGCGATCGTGTCCTCTGTTTATACCCCTCCCCTCCCTCAGTTCTTGTAAGAACTGTTTCTGAAATCCTCATAGGAACTAGTATACATATTTTGTATACACTCGTTCATGGAAAGCATACACTATGTGACAAGAGGTTTATATGTACCATTTTAAGCTTGGGAAAGTTTGTATTGCACCTTTTGCCAAAATATTATTGGATTACCATTTAATCATGAATTTTAAATGATAACAACATCAACATTACAACTAATGCTGTCAGCTCCAGTTAGCATTTGGCGCTAGATATGTATATAGTTAACTATGCAAGTAGTCTAGCATTGCAGACCTGGCTAGGTTTTAGTCTGTTGCTTACAAAACACACACAAATGTACTCAAGGTACACAAACTTAGACAAACAGATCATTATCCAGTCTGCCATGTAATATTGAAGAGATAACCAGTATTATAATGTATATTTTTTTAGATAAAGACATTATCTAGCTTGTATTCCTTTCATTTCCAGCAAACTGTGGTCTTTTCTCCAAAGCTAGAGTTCCATACAGGTGCATGGATGACACGCAATGCAAATTAACACTTGACATTGAGGTTATGAGCTCCTTGATTGGACGTCATAAACTAATTAAAACAGGGAAATCAAAGAAATGCAATATTTCCTCCTCTGCCTCCAAATGTCGAAAAAACAATAACGTCCTCTGACGCCCCAATAATAAACAAAACTTGTTTTTGTCCCTAGCAGGTGAGTGGACTTATGACATGTTTGCTTCTTCTTCTTTCAAAACTGACCTGTCATCAAAATATGATTTTGTCTATGATGAAAGAGTGGACAGAGCTGCTTGCATTACAGAAGATATGTTTAAACACAATTCAAATATTTCAAGCAACTTGTTGTTAGCCACTCAGGGTTGTGTACTAAGGATTTGCATTAAAACATATCTCTTTCATGCAAGTGCCACCTATTCTCTGACATTCTAATACTGACTTCCTCCTACTGATCAGCAGCAAAGTCACTTTTATCTGATTAAAATGAAACAAAAATCAACTTATATATGTATTTATTGTGAATCAATTTTTACTCAATGTTGAGTGGTTGAAAAAGAATATATAAGCCCAGACTAATTACTGGGTACATTACTATCTTCGTAAGGAACTAGATTCATGAACTGCAAAGTTGAAAAGTTGAATTAAAAATCTGTTAGATGGTCTAAAATGAACTAAACGTTGGAAAGAGCTATAAACAATATATTGTTAGAGGACTTTGTAGATGTAGATTCCATAACTCTTGTTCCTTATTTTCTAGTCATAACACCAAACCAATATTAAATGCAGAAAAAGATATCAAACCTTTTAAGATTACCAATTTGATATAGGCTGCATGTGCACTAGTAAAATCACATTTAATTTGCACATACCAGTCAAAATCCATGGGAAGCATTTGCAAGCTCATTCACATGTGTAAATCTAGGGAAGAAATGTTTTCATGAACCAATATTAATATAGGGGAAATGGATATTTCCTGATAATGTTTTTTAATTTTTTTCTCAAAGAGAATTTGTCAACCTATTGCTATTCAGAAATAATCATTTCCATGAGCAATATTTGAAGCAACTTGTACTTTTGTGGTGATAGGTATAGAGAAGTGATATTCTGAGAAGTAGATGCCATATGTTATTGACTTCATGGTCATGAGGCGTTACTTCCTATGTGATATCCAATGAGGGTGTGATTATATGAAGCTAGGTTAAAAAGATTGCAATCTTTTATGGGTCATCCACCTTTTTGTGCAATCCCCGATACATTTCCAACGATGTAGTAATAATTGTTTGATCTAAACCACAGGAATATGTAAAAGAAACAGTGAAAGTAAACGATTAAACTTAAAATATTTCAGATCTAAAAAACTCTGTGGAAGAGTGGTTTCTCCTTTAAAGCTACCCTCACAAGGTTACATTTCCTCTCATGATAGGAGACATTTCATCTGCAGTTGCCTTTCTCCACCCAGGTGTAAGATATATGATATATGTACCTGGTAGCTTTATGGGTGCTCAGTGGTAGGCAGGTGTTGAAAAATGCTTTGAGTGATATATTCAAATGATGTTTGTATATACTATTTGGCTGATTTCTATGGAATAGTGTAAATCATTTGTGTGCCAGGCAGATATAACAAACTCTTGTCTCGACTCATTACCAAATCCTCCATAGACTGTTTATTATATACTCACCCCCCTAAAGAATAGAATACTATAACAAGTCTGAGTCTACTTTTACAAAACTACATTTAAAACAATAACAATGTAGGCCATTTTAAAGAACAGAATACTTCAGAATGTCCGAGTTCATAAAACTGCAATTGCAACAATGAGACATTAACCAGCAACTTAACCAGGCAGGGTGTAGAAGATATTCCATAGTCAGCCTGGCCTATGATTGATTCCTAAAATGGGTTGGTGAAAGGAGAGAACATTGAACCAATTAAACTCCCTTGACCCCAAGACATGACCCACATTCCCTCTACATTCATGTTGACATAGTCAAACAAACATGAGTTTTGAAGCATACTTCCTTCCCATTCTCACCATATGAGAACATGGCATGCTTTTCTTTCTTTTCTATCAAACTTGAGGTTATTAACTTTCAGTTATATTTTCTTTAAATGACTGTTTTAAAAAGAGGATAAGCATTGCAAAAATAGGTATTTGTCCAATTTTGCATAAAAGAGAACTCAAATATACTTTAAGAAAACCATTTATAAAATTTAAGTTAAAATATTGGGAAATCCCCTTTATTTCAATAAATTCATGATATTTACATGCAAAAGTTTATATATTAATATGTTTGCAAGTCTCTATGCAAGTCTCTACCTGTAATCTCGTAGTATGTGGCCACATCGTCCATTATTCATGTATGTTCCAGCGTTAAAGTATGGTTCAATGTCTGATACATGTTCTGGGAACAATTGTGGAACAATTCTGTGGACTATTTCCTATATTAACCTAATAACTTACCTAATACTATACCTTATTCATGAGCATAAACTTAAAAACTTTAACATAATTGAAACCCTAACCCTAACCCCATATCCTAAATGAAGCCAGGATCAAAATGTCACCAGAGCAAATGTTGGATAACCTACATGTACATGAACTTTTCAATCACATTTTTTGTGTATTACTGATCTGCTGTATTGCACCCAACTAAAGTATTTAACTCTCAATTATGATTGAATTTGACTTTTCCAGGTAGTCTGGTTGTTTATGAAGTGTTCCTAACATGCTATCAATTTCAAATGAGACGTAACAGGAAGCATCCTTTCTCTCACTGCACGTAACTCACGATTCAGAAAACATTGCGAAGGGCTCATGATAATATAACCATCAGAATAGATTTTATCTTTCAGATGAGAAATGTAAGACTCACGGAAGTGAAATAGATATTGGTCAAGACATGAAGGGAATTAGTCAACTTTCCGATAATCCAAATGTCTTCCCGGGTAATTTTTAAATGAACATGAATATTTTCAAAAGGAAACAAGTGTCTACCACGATGATGCGATGAATGTTACCATCAATGAACAAAATGTCAAGCAGCCTTTCTTTTTAAAGGGAAATAAAGTTCTATTAAAACTTTGGCATGAATGGTAGCCCTACCCCCCCCCCACACACACACACAGAAACAAAATAGAAATCAAAAGATACAAAGTACTAAAAGTTTAAAAACAAATTAGTTGATCACCTCCTTTTAATCAAACAATCGATAGCAAAGCTATGGATAGTTGGAAGTTGAGATTACTAACCATGATGTGGAGACCTTCCTATTGGGTATGTTTTCATGATGCACAATGACATGCATGCACCTAGGTCTCCACTTTCTGTCTATTATGAAATTACTTACAATACAATTTACCTGATTTCATCAATGGAAGAGGTATAAAATTCCTGAAATGTCTCAAGAAACATATCTTTGCATGTTATACCTTATGTTTCATAATTCAGTGAGGATATCCTTACAAAAGAAAAATGTGTATTCTGACCATGAACAAACAATTTACTCATTAGACTTTGCTTTTGGTTTTAATAATTTCATTGTGATGATACTTTCACTTTTGTTTCAAGTTTTAGGGATTCAAGTCCAGTTTAACCTAGAAATAACCAGTTTCCCTGTCACATTTAATTTTCATTTCCACATCTGGTCTGTTGCACAATCAAAACCGAAAGCAAAGCTCAATGACTAAATTGTTTGTCCGTGGTCAGAAAACACATTTTTCTTTTGTAAGGATACCCTTACTCAATCAATCTCTGACATGTTAAGCAAATGTGACATGCTTGAAAACATAACAAGGTCAACAACTACATGATCTCAAAAACGTTTGATAGAACAAACATGAAGTCAATGGAATAAGTCATAGTAATTCATAGTCATGGAAAGCTGTCAACTGATTCATTTAAAAAAAAAAATTAATATTGCAAAGCTATATTTTCCTTTTTTAAATGGTAGAAATTGAATCTGCCTATTGAACCCAGCTATTTTGTAAGGATTCCTCAAGAAATAATGCTAAAACTAGTCCCATATCATTATCAGCAGCATTGTGCTAATTAAGGCCCTGTTCAAGCAACCAAAATTCATCATATCACACTAAACAAGAATGTAGTGAAATGCATGTTTGAGCATAATTCCAATTGAAAAAGTGATAATGAATCAGGATCCGGTTCCAGTCCGAACAGTGTATCATATGAAAACTGTGAACTGTGTGGCACTTGTCATGAGCACAATGATGATTGGCTAGCTATCATGTCAGCTGACCTCTTCAATATACTTGTTATACATGTTATTTCTTTAAACAACATTTTTATTAAAGAGTGTATGCCCCTTTCTCCATACAATGATTCTTTATACAACGTTTCTTTTACACATTTTGTACGCATTTTGGTTAATAGTGTGAACAGGTTAAAAGATGACTTCCGCTAGTCCGGTATCTGGTGTGATGTTGAATGATGGGAGACAGAGACCAACGGGAACAGCTGAGCAACACTCATTCACATCGCTGTGTTTGTCAAGATGAGATTTATTTGGTATTTGGATTGCCTGAGCTATTCTGGGATCAGTCCTTCCAAGAATAGTTTCACAGTGGCTAGGTTCATACGACTCAGAGTTTAGCTCATGGTTTTAAACTTAAATCTTATCCTGAATTTTGGATAACCAAAGTTCACTTCAAGTTTCACATCATAAGTGATCTTATTGTTAGTGCAATCACTAATGGCCTCAGGGGTTTCACTTAAAGTTATATACTATGCGGACGCAAGCAACTTCGAGGCATTACCAGCTTGTAGTTACCACTGCTTGTTCAGTTTGTTGTTTAAAAACCTCGAGCAGTCATTCTGCTGAAATGTGAACGCACATTATGGTCAGTGGATCATTGTTTAAAACTAGAGCATTCACTAACTTTTAGAGTTTAAAAAAGTGTTAAAACTCTGACAACACTGTATGAACATGGTGAAGGAGATATGTCCTAGAACGAGGTTGTAAGGTCAATTACATGTACGTGTTTATAATTCATGACCCTGTTCCGCTACAGAAATTCTATTGGCTGAAAGCAAATTTGCTATGGATCTGTGGTAGTTGCCATGATTATTAAGTTTTATCAAGTTAAAGAGCCCAGGGACTGGCCTGCAACATAAAGATAAGTTAGCGATTGGTTGCTATTTTGCTATGGATCACTATCATCTATTGATTGTGTGATCAATCAATTGACGGAACATTCAATTTGGTTAGAAAGCTTTGTTATAAAGGCCCCAGGACGCCATGAGTCAAACGCAACAGGCTGTTAAATTAGCGTTTAAACTTACTTGTTTTTCATGTTATATTTCATTCTTTAGTAGAATTTTAAGTGGTCTTTACATTATGACATACACAAACAAAGAAATCATAAATATAAAACTGAATAACATACAGGTTACTACATCCATTAGTTACCTTGGAGCAAAAAGGGAAAAAAAAAGTTCTGTTTCTTATTGTTCAATATTCTTAACTTATTTTATATTTTTTTATATTTGAGCATAAAGGGACACATTCTTTCTGTTCCCTTTTACCCTATTCTGCTTATCATTGTACTTCCTTGATTTCACAGTCATTTATAATTTATCGCCAGTAAATGCACAATATTTTTAAAGTATGCTGCAGTGGTCATATCGCATACTCCAACACAAATTCACTGATTTATTGACAATAATATTGTTGAGCTGGTGATACCATAGCATAACAGTTTTAAGAGGGGATAAATATATCTTCCATTCAGTAGTTTTATATATAGCCCAGACCAGTAGCTAATGCACATCTCAGCTGGATAGCTCAGAGTATGTCCATCCCATCTCCTTTCCTGATTCAGTTATTTGATCATATCTTTCAACAGAATAGATTTCCTCCACTTTCTCAAACAGGAAGTCCACCCTAATAGCTGGATTTAATAAAAAATAGAAAAAATAAATGAGTGAAAGTTTGAGCAATATCCAATTAAAAGTATGAAAATTATGAATTTTTATAGTTGTCATCGGTGAAACACAATTTGGCAACACTGTGAGGTATCTGGTGAGGTTCCCTCCAATTTGCTCTGTACGGAAATTTCATGAACTTTCATTTTCTTAGATATTGATGACTGAAAAGATTTGTTTCATACAGGTGTTGTACAAAAAAATATTTGCAATAATTATATTTAAGGTGTATGTGTGATTGAGGTTTTTTTAAATAGGGAAAATGTATATATAAATTATTATTTTAGGACAGAGGATACAGGAGGCACCCTTGATACATCATAGAGTTGCCAATTTGTGTTTGATTGATTGCAACTTCAAAAATTCACTTTTTTATTAATAATCTGATTTAGCTCAAATTTTCTGTGACCCATGCCTCTCATTTGTCTGCTTCTATTAAAACCAACTCAATATCAGGGTGGACTTCTCCTTTAATAACAAAACACAATACACTCTATAGTATTGTACTGTTTCTGATCTTAAAAAGCAGTTTAAATAAAGGACATAAATTTGTATGGATGCCCTCTTAGAGTATTTGCTATCAACTCAAGCTGTTGATAGTATGATGATCATGACGTCAGACACACGCTTCACTGCGCTCCATTTCATTTGCGCTTTCCAACGCTTCATAATTGGCCTGTGCGGGTAGTAAATTTCTGGCAGCATTTGACGTGGGCAGGATTTATTGGTACACTTCATCAAACTAAAAGCAGTATAATATCATGCATGATGCGGCTATTTTAGTTCCTGCGTAGCTCTCGATGTGTTTCAAGTAATTGCAGTCAAAGCAAATCATACTTGGCATTATTCAAGGGAGGAAATAGGGAAGATTTATGGGAGAGCCCTCATATGTTCGTAGGTGAATGAGCACTGACAGGTTAATAACTATCACTGAGATTTAATCAAATGATATATAAGGTATTGCAATTTTGAGGGTATCTATTGCTAAATATAACTGGTTTTATGCTGAAATGAATTGAGGCAGTGGTATATCATACCTGACATCAACAATGAAAGATACAATTCATGCTCAACTAAATAGAACTTGATGAGTCGAACCTATTTTTAATGAAACCCAATTTCAAAATCATTCAACCTGATTTGAGAATGACTATGACCATTAAATATTGAATTGTGTGAACATTACAAACTAATATCTGATCATAATTCCCATTTGAAATACAGTGTAGCACTGAGATTGTGTCAAATGCAATGTTTGGAAAGACTATTCAAACAAGGAGAGGAGAAGAGTCCATTCATATTCATACAAAGACAGCAAACAAATTTATGTTTCATTATTCAAGCAAGCCACAGCTTTAAAATTGTATTTCTTCCTTTATTGTCAATAAGTTAGCAATAATTCTTCTGTTCTTTCTAGTTTCTCCCTTAAATATATTCAAATTATAATGTATATTTTGTTTGTAACTAACACTGAATACAAATTAATGCTAATCTTTAAAAACAATCCCTGGTATGCCATCAGCCAAACTTGAATAATAGTCAAGTGTAATGATAGTTTTTCATCATAATTGTGCAGGGCAAACTTTAAATTAAAGAAGCTGAAGCAAATATCATAACATGAGAGCCAAAAAGACAACAACTCTGCTATATTATAAACAAGTTAAAGCCTCTCTGGCTCTTAAAAGTTGATATACAGATTTTAAAACCATTAGGAAAGGGTCAAAGATTTTTCTTAAACTTTTATTACAGAACAAGCAATGACAAAAGAACAAAGATTACAATGTGAAAGATAGTTAAACAATCATGAATGAAATGAATAGAAGATAGAGAGGCAAGAAGAGCAATAACTCTTGAAACAGTATATCAGTTAATACCCTTCTGGCTCACAACAGAAAGTACATGTGAAGCAAAGATCTTTTTGACATTCAGACAAGAGAAAAGTTATTTTTGGAAACATAATAACGCATCTCAGTAACTTATAAAGTAGCTGCTGTTCATAATTTGAAGAAGAAAAAAAAAGACTTTTCAAAATATTTATCTATATGAGATTTTAAAAGCTTTAAAGTACTAAACAAATGATAAGTTACAGCTTCAATTTGATAACCACAATGATGAGCTTTGTTGTGCTGCCAACTCAAAGAATCATTTTGTAATGATTGACATTTTAAAATAAAAACAATGATTTCGTGCAGATGCTCTAACAAAGTGACAAAAGGGCCAAATAAGGGGACTTACCTGATCTGTATCATTTTTCAGAACAGGTAAAGAACTTCGTAAGGTGCTAGGTCTCTACAGGAATTGACAGAGAAATGAAAATATGACAGAGGTTCACTTTAAAAGTCAACAAAAGTCAACTTTGAACTACCTAAGCTACTTAGTGCCAGCTTACCTAGGATTATTCCTCACCCGTAATACTTGATGGACTGCTTACACATGCTTCAATTTTAGATTTAGATTAAGATCAAGTTTCTGCTAAAAAGTACAATTATGAAGTGAACTAGTACCACGGCATGACGCCTGATCATACCTACATTTCTTCACTTTCACTTATATAGCCTCCATTTATAATTGAATGCAAAAGTTTGTGCACAATTGTGAAATTTTTTGTTTAATTAAAGCTATTTGCTATCCAGCTTGGTGAGTTCCACAGATGTCTTTGCTCTTACATGCCCACTCAATAATGCAAGATAACAAATCTTGCTTGACAAAATAGTAGGCCTATATATAAAATATCTGCATTCTTGTTTGATTATAAAAACATGTAACATACCTTGACCATGGCCATTACAAATAGACCATTTGTTAAGAATGGTCAAAGGTATATAAGACTGACTATGGGTCCAAGGTTAATTGGGTATACATGTACCTACTTCCTTGAAGTTAGCTCTGAAGGTCATGTGACTTCTTAAAGTGTATTCCTTCAATCACAAATATTTTTGACAATATTTCAGACTTTATACTAATAGTTTGTAAAGTCTTGACTCTTCAGAGAGTTGAAATATAGTCTGCTAAGAGCCAGAAGGGCATTATGTTAAACATTTTCTTAAGAGTTAATACCTTTCTAACTCTCAGTAGACAAACTGCCATTTCAAATGCTAAAGGTATTCCACTGGAAGAAATTAAAGTTAGGAATAAGTTCAAAGGCCGGGACTCATTAATTCCTTACATAAACATAACTTTTTCAAAGTTTGTGGAACAGAAATAAGAAATTCCTTTGTATTATGGTTTACATGGCCCTGACTATATTGTATCTGTAAATACTTATTTAGATATATTGTGAGAATTTTGACGAAGGATAAATATTTCTGCAAATTGACAGAAATGTTGTTTGTCAGGCAGTCCATACTGCCTTGCAATAATCAATTTGATAAATTGCATTACAATACTCAATTTCTTCACGACATGTAATCTGGCCAAAATTGAGTTTGAGCGAATTCCACATGCCATATGGACCTCATTACAATTGCAAATAATCCTTATTTTTATCGACAAACCAATGGAAAGGGTTTGTCAGTTTGAAATTTAAGAATAGGGCCTACTGGACAAAATTCAACATTTTTTTTATTGATATTTGTTTTGTAGATTTGTGGCAGCTCGATTTGGGTTTGTAGTTCAAGGTTGAAGTTTTGTTTAACAACTATGCAAAGAAATGTAATCCAAAACACTGTACTTTAGTTTTAGACAAGTAAAATGTGATGTACTATGTTTAGTTAGAAACTAAATTAACATTTTCAGTAAGCTGGAATAACTAAAAGAGAATTGGGCCAAAGAATGAAAGCTATGCTGTAATACATAAAGTCGTTGAGAAAATGGTAACACAATTGAATGTTTACAACAAAATAAATAGAGAGTAGAAACAGAAAGTGTAATACCAGACAAGGAAAAGATACAGAGAGAAAGAGAGATAGAGAGAGAGAGAGAGAGAGAGGGGGGGGGGCAGAGAAAGGGAGAGAGGAAAAAGGGAGAAACTAGATGGAATTCGACTGCGCGCAGTCGAAAATGATGCCTCCGTCATAGAGCAATTTTACAAACCAAAACAGAAGAAATTTTTCAAATTCAAGTTCAATTGTAATCCATTAACAGGTTCTCAGAATATCGTGATTACAAACAATTTCTCATATACATATATGACCCATTGAACTTTGACCTCATGATCCTAATATCTACTCAGCTCATTGGCTCTGCAAGATATCCAGAGTTAAATAGTAATCCATCTGTCAGTTCTAATGAGAATGCGTTCACAAGCTATTTTTGCATACATAATGAGCCCATGACCTTGGACCTTATGAACCAAGAATCTACACAGTTCATTGGCTCTGCAAGATACATAAATGATCTAAGTTTGGCAGGAATCCATCAATCTGTTCTAATGATAACGCGATCACAAGCTGTTTTTGCATACATAATGGGCGCTGTGACCTTTGACCTTTGACCTCGTTACCCAAAATCTAATAAGTTCATCGGCTCTGCAAGTAACATACATGACCTAAGTTTGGCAGGAATCCATCAATCGGTTCTTGAGATAACGCGATCACAAGCTGTTTTTGCATACATAATGAGCCCTGTGACCTTTGACCTTTGACCTCGTGACCCCAAAATCTAATCAGTTCATTGGCTCTGCAAGATACATACATGACCAAAGTTTGGCAGGAATCCATCTATCGGTTCTTCAGATAACGCGATCACGAGCCGTTTTGCATACATAATGAGCCCTGTGACCTTTGACCTTTGACCTCGTGACCCCAAAATCTAATCAGTTCATCGACTCTACAAGATACATACATGACCAAAGTTTGGCAGGAATCCATCCATCGGTTCTTCAGATAACGCGATCACGAGCTGTTTTTGCATACATAATGAGCCCTGTGACCTTTGACCTTTGACCTCGTGACCCCAAAATCTAATCAGTTCATCGACTTTGCTAGATACATATATGACCAAAGTTTGGTAGGAATCCATAGATCCGTTCTTCAGATAACGTGATCACGAGAACGGGACGTACGTACAGACGTACGTACAGACGTACGGACGGACGGACGGACGGACGGACGGACGGACAACCCGAAAACATAATGCCTCCGGCTACTTCGTAACGGAGGCATAAAAAGGAGAGGGAGTGTGTATGTGTGTGTGTGTGTGAGAGAGAGAGAGAGAGAGACAGACAGACCAAGACAGAGGGAGGGAGGAGAGAGAGAATGCATTAAATAATTAACAGAAAGAAAAGAGCACAGAGCAAGAAAACAAGTATGGAGTGACTTCTGACCATGATCAGCGCAATCTTCACTGTTCGCTGTTTTATGAATGAAATTAAACTCCCAATTCATTCTGTCAGCATATTCTCATTATCCCTAAATTACTGGTAAAATGTTCAAAGCAGAGATCAGTCTAGAATAGAACTCCTGTTCAGCTTGGTCTATGAAGAAGAACTAATTAAACTTTAATCATTTCCTTCAGGTCTTCTAAGAGTACAGCTAACATCCATCATTGATTAAAAATATGATTTGGCTTAAAAGTAATCTCAGGTGTCATACAAAAAGTCTGAAATTGTAATTAAAATGATGTGATCATTTTGCCGTTAAATAAATTCTTTGAAATGCATCACTTATTAAATACTTCTGATATGATTATTTTACCACAAATACATCCAATGATATTTACTACTCCAGGTAATACTACATCGATACACTATGATACATTAATTCTATGATTCTAGATGAATGCTAAACAAGCAATATATCAAGGCTGGAAAATAAAAGTGATAATGCAGCTTTAAGTTCCAGAAAAACAAGACAAATAATTGAGAAAAATATCAAAGAAACAGATCACATAATCAGGTGATCTGTTTTTCATCCTATCTGTCATTTTATTTTTATCTGGGTCATTTTATCGGTCATCCAAAATAAACATAAGATCAAATGGTGCATACTTACACCCCTAGGTGGGCGAGTTGACAGTGCCCATTTTAAGGAATTATGTCTGAAGGGTTGTGACAGAGATAGAAGGCGTTGGTTGGTGTTTGGGACAGTCAAAACGCATTCTATATGTTATCTTCAGAGTATCTTGCCTTTGTTGGATTAAAAAATAATTATTAAAAAAGGAGGGGAAAAGGAATACAAATTGAATAGGGAGGGGGCTACTAAACAAAATTTCATCCAAGAAGCTTGAGTTTTATTTTCCATTCGATGCTAAAACTTGACCATTACACACAACCAAAGAAATCATGTGTTTATAAGATTATGACTTTAAAAGTGAACAGTGTTATTGGGGAGAAGCAAGAGCGTAAAGGTGCAATAAATGCATCAAAACGTCTTTAAAATATCCTTGAGATTATCTTTATTATTAAACATTTCGGAAATATTATATATATATATATATGGTCAATAACACTTGAATCTTGAAATTTGAATACAAATTTGGAGGAAAAAAAAAATTGAATTGTGTTTTAGTAAGTCACTTACAGATAAAGGGATGCGTTGTTCTTTCCATAATCATCCCTGCATGTTGCAATCCTCTGGACAAAGTCGTATTATAAATTACAATTTTCTGCGGGGGAGTGTGAATGCTTCAGTATAACAGCCAATAAAATAACTAAACACCCACTGATACATACAAATCATTTTCATTGCCTAAATGGATAAATAAATATGCAATTCTGGACCAAGATCAAAACACATTTCTTTAAACTGTCACATGACAAGATGCAAGTAGTCTGCATTTTCTCACACTTCACTTTTATATAAATATAAGATTTCTCTTAAATCTTTCACAGATCATCATCCTTTTGAAGCATTCTTCTTGGATAAATTTTGAAGAAAATGGAATTAGCGTTATTTGGATTAGCCTTTAAGAATATGAAAAAGTATGACTCATTATCAAAGAAATAAGAGATTTAAAAAAAAAAAAATGTTTATGAATGACAAATGATAAAAGACAGACACAGAGACATTACAAAACAGTTCTCAGTCGTCTACCAAAATAGTTTGATGATTGTACAAACAATTAAGGGAATAAAAGCCCAATCCATTCATGTTTGAATGATACAAATTTGTGTTTTCTTTTAGTGTGAACCTTTGGGAATCATATGAATGGATCCGTCATGTTTAGAAATACCCATTTTTTAAATTTTTGAAAATATTCATGGCCTATGAAATTTAATTAATAATAATAAATTACATTTATATAGCGCTTAATACAAAGTTTCTAAGCGCTTAACAAAAATAAAACTAAAGTAATGTTAACCTACAAATTACAAAAATATAATACATGATACATAATTATAATAACAAATTCCTAACAACAATCATACAATAATAATAGTAAATATTTACATAACGCTTTATAGTTTAATGAACAAAATATGATTACATTACATTACATGTTGAACAGATAAGTCTTAAGTTTACTCTTAAATGTTTCTAACGTTGGGGACTCGCGTATTTCATGGGGAAGATTGTTCCAAAGTTGGGGGGCACAGACAGAAAAGGCACGATTTCCATAGCGGGTGTGGGTGCGAGGGCCTGGGGCCAGATGAAGATGTGCTATGGATGATGATCGGAGACGCATAGATGAAGTACAGGTTTTAGGAGTGATGAGTGCCGAGAGATATGAGGGAGCAAGTTTGTGAAAGGCCTTGTATGTAAGCATGAGAATCTTGAATTTGAATTTGATATTTGAGATCTACTTCTTTTTTGTAATATCTTTTAATTTTGTTTTAAGTATCACACATGTTCCCCTTAGTTGCACATGGCATGAATCTCTCCATATCATGATTTTAATAACCAAAAAGATTTTTAAAATTGTTTAGTTGGTGCGCAGCTTTGAGCACATAAAATGTTAATTTAGAGCAAACATAAGCTGAAATTGTTTAATAAAGGTGGGGGAGGAGAGGTTAAAACAAGCAGAGAAACCAGATAAAATGGATATCTTTGGGGAAATAAAGACACATAAATTTGGATTGTCACATATGCTTGGCTCCCCAGATAGAAGTTCAAGGCCATTGCTTGTAAGGAATTTATAGGTTTATTTAGTGACTCGTCAATGTCTTGGATTCTGTTTTGATTTGGCGTTTTGTCACTCCACCCAAATGTTTATACCACTAACAGAGACTCTGCTCCAGTAAATCAATGAATTATGAAGCTGGAACTATACGTCACCATGCCAACATGTTATCTTCATATCAGAAAGAATATTCACTGGACTAATATCCCAACAACTACCCTCTGGACACCAATTCTTGTCCATAAGGGAAAATTGTTAATAACACTAATAATAGGTAGGGCCTCATATTTTTTTCTTTTTTTTGGGGGGGGGGGGATTTTGTCCATATCAGTATAGTCTACCGTTATTGGGAGAATGCCTCATAACATTTGGGGCAGGCTGCATATATTCATGTAATTAAAATGTGCTCTGTATGGCACATTTGAATTGCATGAATCTATTATAGAAAGAACAAAAAAAGAATGGTTGTCATAAAAACATACAATACTTTTCTTTTTTACACAATCCTTTTAATCTACAATATGATGATGGGAGGTGTAAACAAAAACCCATTAAAGGTAAAGACCAGTATTGGAAACGCCCCAATTTCAAAAAATGAAATGGAACCTCTTATTACCAATCATGTGAAAGAATATGTTTTGACTAATACATGATAATAAAAAATTTGCCGGGGAAACTGCCTACTAATTGATATATTTGGTAAATTAGTTTATCTATTGGGATGTGAGAGATAAACGAATGTGTCGTGCACGTGTGTGTAGTCCCATATACATCTTTCTGTGTACAGTGCTTGTAACTTTACAAAGACTGGGCCAAATTTCTTATCATTTTGATGATTCCAGAACCTTGCAATACACACAAATACTTATATGCTAGATGATCAACCTTTTTTGATCGATTCCACAACGTTTCTTTCACAATGCAATCGCATGACTTTAAGTATGTTGACACCCAGACAAAGACATAGTGCAAAAATCAAACCCTTCTCCTGTACCCCTTTATGCAAGTTCTATCCTAGAAAAATAAGGTCAAAGGAGCACTGCTGGGGGTCTACTTGACCTTCATAGCACAGACTTAATGGATTTAGCTTTGTAGCTCTTTCTGCTTAGCCCTTAAAAGCCTGAGATTAACCTAGATTTCATATATTCAAGAGAGGTGAAAAGTATCTTCTTCCTTCAAAAAAACACTCTCAGATGATATATAATGATTGTCAGACAGGGGCCCTTATATCTTTATATGTGGAGCAGTGCAATCGTCAGAACTGGGATATATCCCCCAAACCCCTATACTCGTCTGAGGGGTAAATTACAAAGAGTGATTTGTTTACAGGATTTTATTCAGGTAAAGAAACAGGTCATGGGTGAAATGAGCCTGCATTGAGTAGGGGCTCCTTTGGGTGAAAGAAGAGTACTAGCAATGTTTTTCTGTATGATGTCTCCATCAGTATTTGAGATGAGGCAGGAACCTAAAATGGCTGACATCATGATATCATTTATTGAGAGCCAGAAGGGCATTAGCTCAACTTCAGTGTCCGTTTTTACTTCAAACAGGGGCACAACAAGATTGAGGGAACTGGGGGGGGGGGGGGGGAATTTAATACTCTGCTTTGGGTTTTCTTAGAAAAGGTGTGGCTAACTTGTAGGCAAATCTTGTCTCATCCCCCCTCCACCCTCTTTTCAAATAGTCTAGCCATATCCCAAACAAAGAACAATGTCTTGTGTCTCTTATATAAATCAGTGCAAAGTTTACACTTCACCCTGACAGTGAAAAATATACAAATTTAATAGAAAAATGAATAACACAAAATTACATAATGAAACAGGCATATTGGGGCACTGTTCTTGAATATAATAAAGAATCAATACTTGCCATGTGAATATATTTTAGTATGAGAATGTACATCCCTCACAATGAATATATTAGAAATACATGTTCCCACCCATGATATTGACCTCTTCATTTGTCTTTATTGGGCCCCATATCTTCAAGGAATGATGGTGGGAGGGGGGGGGGGGGGTCATAATCTGCCTGTAATTCATTCAACCTGTCTCACCCACAGAAACATTCCTACACATCACAACAATTAGGAGATTAATACTCTTAAGGATTATTAATATACGTGGGACTACCTGCTCCCCCGATTGATTCCGTAGGCGTTCCCTGACCCTTCACATAAACAATCCTCACTCAGGTATGCACTTCAGAAGAGAAAGGGGAAGACATTCCTAAGATTTCTGGGATTCTTCAGGCTTGACAAGACAGCATTTAGAGTCTGGGTGGAGTCCATCCAAAACTGACAAACAAGAACCCAGGGAGTACATCCAACCAGACACCTGACATCTATTTATTTGTACATATGTTTGTAATATATATCTCACAAACTCAACTACCACTGCAAAGACAAATCCTTCTCTTTTGTCGTTGTCGCTGAATTATATCCGGACTCTATAACAAGTTTGTATTTTTCTTGGACAAGCTTTACACGCAAGGCCTGTCAAAACACATTCCTCAGATCACTCCCAATCCAAAATAGCCATATTTCTTGGAGCTAGGAGATAAACTATATATTTCAATATTTTGATTTGTGGTTTCACAACCCAGCAGGAAGCTGATTTGAACTGTCTCTTTGCTGATTTCATTTTCAATTTCATACTATATTCCTTTGGGGAATTTTTATGGCTATTCCTTTCTTTGTTATGGTTGTCTTTTTTGACTTTGCTTGACCCTGTAGGTTCCGGGTCCTTTTGCTCCATTGTCACAGAACTTTCTGGAGTCTTTGTCAAATCTTGTAATCTCAATTTCTAATTCTGGTCAAGCATTGTCAAATACAAGAGTAAGGGTTTACAGTTTTCACAAGTACCTTTGAAATATAAGCAAAAGATGTAGTACCCTTTCATTTTAGAAATAAAAAATATATAAAAACCCCAAAATATATCCAATCTAGGAACAGAATGTGACAAAGGTCCTGTATGTACAGACATTCCAGCAATGAAGACCAACAGGTAGTTTCTATTGATATATCATTCTATACTATCAACCTCATATGATGAACATATGACAACAAAAGACACACTCACACAAAATAGATAAACATATACTAAGATACAGAGTGAAAGAAAGCAAAGCGCATCAGTTATAGCAATGTATCAAAGAGTGATTATTGGAGGAAAGCATGTAATAAACAATATGTTTTTTCAAGCTGATTAAGTTGACAAAATACTGTCAGTAAAATTGTCTCTTTTTCTGATTTGATGAACGGAAGGTAATGAAAAGTAACAGTACACACATATGTATCCTTTAAGTAGAATAAAAATAAGGAAATACATGGTTCACCATCCAAGGTTGTTATCTGAATTATGTTTTCATTCCAAATAAAAACATTTCCCTTTCAAAACTTTGACATTTTGCCAAGTCCTTGATGATTAATGAATGAAAGAAAAAAAGCCATTCTAAACTGTTCAAACAAGTGTGATATAGGACTAACAGTATTGTACCATTTGCAGGGTGGTACCCAAATACTTTGTTAGGAGAGGGGCAAAGGGGCTCTCCCTGATGCCACACCCACTTATTTGGCTTCATGTGAGGATAGCTTGTGAGACCACAGCCTACTGGTACAAGTAAAGTTCATAAGACTGACAATGTTAGTCTCAGGAATCCTCAGATTAGTTTTCATAAGGCCTGCTAGACCCACTTGTAATTGGTCTTGTGGCCGGTTCATGAGACCAACATTGGCAGATTCAGGGGCTGTTGTATTACAGAAGATCTAGGCCTATCCCTTTATGTTGTGTTATTTGTAAGGTTTTCAACACAAAGATTTTGTAACCTCAGAATTCCTGTTCTCAAAAACAAACAAAAATGTAGACATAAACAAATTATGAAATGAATAATAAATGACATTATACTAAAAGGTGTACACGTTTGTGCATATACCCATTATTATCATCAAATGGTGAAACATACATGAGAGGTGTGGAGAGCTTTTAAAAGAAAAGTGCATAAACTTTTGGTCCCAACTCAGCACAAATCCTCTCATGTATCCAGATCAAAATCTTTTCCAGAGGGGCTAAAATAGATCTACTTTCTCTTATCCTCCCTGAGGAGGAAATATCAAGGAACTTTCATCCTTCCTTATGACAATTTCCCCTTCAAATTTTATTCTTCAAATGTTCCCAAAACAAACGATTTATGAATCCGATCCGAGATACGTGATGCTCAGGAATAATGCAAGGGTGACTGAAAGTGATGTTTCTGAACATGAGTTTATCCTGGGTTGGCTCCGCTCTTCCTGATCATGTCAAAACTGATCAGAAATAAAATAGGGGGGGGGGGGGCTTTATTGATCTAAGATAGGGCACGTGCGTAGTTTCATGATGAAATGGATAAAAGAATGCTTTTACATCATCATATTTGTCTTTCTTCATCTTTCATTCCTTAGAGATCCTTTGAGATGAATGATAAGATATTTTATGACATCTTAAAACTTTGTGTCAAAGTAGATACCCTTATCATCACTCTTCAGATGTTTAGGCAAAGATTGCATCACATTCTATTGTATCTTTTTCTCTTCTTAGAATGTCTGCCTATATTCAAATGTATTCACACAACTTCATAATACAGGTATGTGACTTGTGTGCCTGCATGTTTTAATACCAAAATAAGGCATTTACTAATAAAGTTGTCAGCTTATAATGACCTGAATCTTCAGTCCATATTTCTTTCTGAACAATTATAAGAAGTGTTTTAGATCATCAATGGTCAACTGTTTTACGCCATTGCCCTCTAAACGTCCACTTGTTACAACAGAGATGGCTAAGGTTAGACATCTCAAATCAGTTCATACTTGCAATTACAACTTTTTGGTGATGTCATTGATTTGAAATTGATCACTGATGGATTATAACTAATGCTTCTAGTACATCCTCTATGTTATTTTTACAATGTAGATGATAGATGTAAGAGAAACAGTGTACAAATTTGCCAATTACGGAAGAACATTCCTGAGCGTACAACCACGGAGGAAAGGAAGTGATGCTGGAATGTAAACTCTGGAGCAAACAAGCCAAAGGGGGTTTGGATGTCGAACATAACGACAAGTGACAGGCAGGGCGAGAGCATTGCCTTGCCAATGTCACGGCCAGGGTATTAAAGGCACTTCACCCTAACACCCAGCAACTCATTCCTGCACGAAGATATTCTCCCTTCTGTCATCCCCTTGACTAATGCAATCATAATCATATTCTTGGGCCTGCTCTCTATCCCTCTGTGGCGCTGACAAGTGGCACGATTTCCGCCTCCCGCCAAACCGGTTTGCACTTTCCTGGAGCCCCCTTATCATTTTCAATCGTGTTTAAGAACATGAATTTCAATGTATTTTGACTAAATTGTTCAAACTTTAATGTTTGAATAAGATGTTGTCCCATCAGGGGGCTAATGTGTTCTTTTAAGATAAAGTACTTCCCCAATGGGAGTGGGGTATTTTTTTCAGGTGGAATTATATACCCTTCAGGCTGAACTTGACTGATTATATTTAGATTGAGAAATCTGTTTATAAGGGATACATAAATAATAATAATAATGACATTTAGGTACCCATTTACCTTGCCTGGATTAAGTGTGCCAAATGTATATTAATGTCTTGCCAAAGGACATTAGTGCAGCGGCGGGACTCGAACCACGGACCTTGTGATCCACAGTCTGGTGACATATCCACTCGACCACGACACAACCTCTACAATGTTGATTTGTAGTTACACAAGAGATATGATTTGAGCACCATTCCTGATCATGAATAAGCCTATTTGTAAATTTCACACCAACCATTTTCTGAATTTCCATCTAATAACTTGAATAATTGAAAAAATATTTAATATATCAGTGTGATTGGGGATTGGCAATAGTACTCTTTAATTCTTCCCATTGATGCCTACACCCAAATCAGTCATATGTTGCATCATTTCCACTTCCCATTAACATATTAGTATTAAGAACAGGCTGTGGACTCATTTTAGGGTTAGCCTTATGGGTAAACGACTTAGTAAAATACAGGGATTTATCATGGTCACAAGAAAATTTGAACATTGCAAATTATCCAATGTGATTGAAGGGATACTTGCTCATTGAACCCAAAACAATTACAAACACCACATCATGTGACACTGTGAATATTCTATTTCTGTGGGTCTTCAAATATACTTCTTCAGATTCTAATTAAAATAAATTGAAATTAGGACTCTGACCATTTTGACCCCAATCCTCCCACATTGAAAAGAGGCCTTTGATTATATCCATGAAAATGGGACAATAGCATCATTAAAAAAAAACAATATGTTCTGATTTCTTGCACAATAATTTAGTGTGGTAGCACTGCAAAGTCATGATGACATAGTCAAAGAAACCAAAGCTATGAAAATTGAAATAATGAACAACCATACCAGTATTTATGAGATCAGCAGCTGCAGCTAAACTTGCAAAAGAGCTAAAAAGTGAGACTTATACATTTAGTTAAAAGACACACAAGTTTATTTATATTTCATCACATTGGTAGAATGAAAGGAAGGAAGGAAGGAAAAACATACGGAAGGTATTTTGTCACATCACTGCATTCTAAAAAAAATCACAGATGGGAATTTATTGGATTGGCCTCATTTAAAAGTGTATTCAATGGATACATTGTATTAGGGGCACTTCTGGAAGATATACTCGCTATTTGGAGAAGCATCTCTTGGGTTATAGGTTTTTTTATATTCATTAAGAGAAATGTTCCGAAAACAGTGAAATTTCAGACGGATACACATATATCCACCACAAAAACCACAACAAAATAACTGTGGTGCTATCGTGTTCATGACAATTTGGAAAACATGTCTTCCTCAATGCTACATGGATTTACCTTGCATTTAAGCAAATCTTGAGTCAGGTAATGGATTACCGGTACATGGCAAAAGAAAAAAATTTGTAGTAATTATAAATTGTATATCTTGCAGCAGATGAGTTGTTTGGACCTACAAAATATGAAGAGAAAAAATTACCCCAAAATACTGAAAATGAACATGACTTCCATATCAACTTTGCTCCGTTCTAAGCTAAAAAACAGTAGTCTCTTTAATGTTCAATGCTACTTGCATTCGCTTACATATATATTTTCCATCATTACACAAACTCAATATAACTTTTCTTTGTGCCCATATTTCAAACAAATTTCAAAGGAAAATTTTGAATTTAAAAAGTAAAACAAGTACTTAACATATTTTCTCAAATACAGGTAACACTTCTTTTTCTTCAGCTGCTTCAAAAAGTGACCCCCTTTCAAGAAAAGAAGTAGATTCATGAATTTGTATGAAGCTTTTTATGAAGGTCTTATAGTAGATGAGGAATTTATATCAAATCTGTGAGAAACAAAATGTGACTTGTTTATTATTTGTGAAGGTATCATAGAAACTCAAAAAAAAAAACCCACACAGGTCATGAAACAATACAAGCTCCACTTCCCAGAAGTGTAAGGGAGAGTGGGAATTAAAAGCCTAATATGGAATCCCACATTGGTATCACATACAGTAATAACAACAATACACCAATGACAGAACAGAGTTGTACAGGAAAGAGGTGTGGCCTACTGATAAGAAGTGAGCACTGAGCCATTACTGCTTCTGATTGGTCAAAGCAACAAGGCACTGCTCACAGATACTCCTCCTACATTACCCTATATGGCATTGAGGTAGTGATGTCATAGCTTTGTTGAGCATGCATGAGTAAGTACTCCACACATTGCATGCTGCGAATACACACAGGATACACATTCAAGCTTGTGTGCAAGCCAGTAGGAGGCTACTATTGTGTGTGTGTTCAAGTGGAGTAGTGTAAAGAAAAAAAATTGAGATATAAACAAGAATGTTGCAAGGCATTTGTCACAAGTTTCTCCACGTGTGTACTGTCAGCTGAATAACGAAAATACCAGAAGGAACTTTTAATGTTATACAGGCCTGCCATATTATCTAGCTCACAGGGAAACAAGTAATTTCCAAACTTTGCCAGCAAGCCTACAGCATCGCGATAAAAGCATGTCATGACATCTGTGGATTTCAGCCAGAAACGGATTTGAATTGTTGCAAAACTTGGCAAGAAGGGAATTATTTCAATGATTGTAGAACCCTTGAAATCTGATGAGTGGATGGCATCTAAAGGTTCTCTCATTCTTTAGAATTCAGAATGTTCTAGTACAGCCTTATTAGCTTGAACATTTTCTAAACGTTCCCTTCAACTAAATCATTGAATCGAGCCAAAGCTACTTGTGACACAAGAATTGACACCAGGACATTTTTATTTGGTCTTTATCTATCACTATTGGATTATTTATTTGTCTTCCAAGATGGATCTTCATCTAGTTGTATCGTTTCTTGTCCTTGTATTCATTGTGGATTTTCATTCATGGAAGGTGTCGGGCTGTCAGTGCTCTCATACGCCTCACCCACAGCAGTACATGTGCGATGCAGACTATGGTAAGTGGTTTACATGATTTACATTGAACTCCTGACAACTTGATGAAAGCTAGGGTTCCTCCTAATGTTTGACTCCTAGTATAAGGCTATATGGATGAGATGTGGGTGAGAGAGAGAGAGAGAGAGAGAGTGAGAGAGAGAGAGAGAGAGAGAGAGAGAGAGAGAGAGAGAGAGAGAGAGTGAGAGAGAGAGAGAGAGAGAGAGAGAGAAAATATGGGGAGAATGATAGAAAGGGAGAGATGGAGGAGAGAGAGAGAAACATAATTTAGAGGCGGGTTCAAAAGACAGATAGACACAGAGAGTGAGTAAGAGACAGTGAAAGAGAGGGATATATAGACAGAAATAAGAAAGAGATCTAGAGAGAGAGAGAGAGAGAGAGATCTAGAGAGAGAGAGAGAGAGAGAGAGAGATCTAGAGAGAGATGTGGGTGTATGGACGTTGTATGACAGTGGTGGATAGTCACAGGGTGAAGAAAATTGGTATGATTATGTCTGTCTTATAGAAAGATAGGCAACAACAAATATATCATATCATCCAATATATAATGGCAATAGAAGAGAAATAAATTGAATGATAAAAAATGGGTACAGAAAGAGACAGAATAAAGGGGAAAGGGATGGTAGCTGACATTGCCAGAGTATATGACATGTAGAGGTCTTAATTATACCACATGCTTCATGTTTATTAACAATGTTAATACAACAGAAATGTAAATTGTGACTTCACTAACTTCAATGATAAAAACCCATTTGATTGTAGTTACTGAGGTAACTGATCAAAATAAACGTTCTGCTTTGAGTATCATTTGTTTATTTGGTATTGAGCACTTCCGATTAGTACAAACATGCGTGCAAGAGAAAGGAAACAAAGTCCCTAGTTTTGAACAGCCAGGTCAAAATTCCTTAAGCTGTACGACAATTGGAAGGCCGAATGCATTCACAAGTGTGCATTGCCCCAGTGAGCCGCAGTCATGGAATTGGCATTGCACAGCCCAGATTGACCTGAAGGAAAGCCATCATTGACGTACTGTTTCCTCGGCAGTCTTCAAATATACATCGTTTCCTAGAGTGTCATTACAAAGTGCTCTGTATCATCCTGTCTCATCAACACACAGCTGTTTGGTCTGTCATACCAAACCATTCTTGAACCCTCCACGCCTACTCCCAGATCATTAAATCATTCTTTTCCCTGCCACATTGAAGAGCATCATTCATGCAGGCAGACAATAGGATCTAGTTGGTGAACTTCTAGTTCAAACAGAGAAGGGAATTTGTCTTGAGTGCAAGAGTTCATTCCCCACACTCGGAGGTCACTAGGCTGTAGTGTCCTTACAAAAACAGGGGGAAGCTTAGACTGGTTCTATGAGACATGCACCGACGACAATTGTTCGGCAGCCAATTTCAAACAAGAAACAAATTAAGAATGTCAAACATAGACTTAACAGAACTATGATGAACTAACTCTATCCCATACCCTAACCCTAGAGGTCTATCTCTTTGAAATAAGAAAGCCTGGAGTTGATGTTGCCAGGCCTTCTATTCCATCACTTTATACTACTACTTGAATAAAAAGGTCATACTGCTTAACCCATTGGTTACTGAGTTATGTCACTATCCTACCAATATTATACAAGAACCACTCCATCCCCACAGACAATGGGTTAGACATCTCTTTATTTCTGATTGAAGTATTATGTTCAGAAATGGAAGAGGTACAGAAGGTACAAGTTCATCACGTTTTTCTTTTTATTCAGTTCATTCAGTTCAGTCATAATTGAGTTGGTGAGTATAGGAATACTCACAAAATTTGACCAATTAAAAAATATATCTAAAGTGTGTAGGAGTGAATGAGAATGCCTACCGGTACACCTGACATCATACATTATATATTCTAATTATAAAGAATAATGACTCTACTTAAGATCACATTATTAAAAATAATGTGCAGCAATAGTAAAGCTTGTACATGCTACATATCATCTGTTTGAAGAAGATTGGGGGTATTCAAAGGAAACCAACAAAAAAATCTGTGTCCTTATCCAACCCACACATTTAGGGATATTCGACACAGCTGTGGGGATACAGACAACCGTTTCTAGATTATTTCTGAGCCTTACATTAGTTTTGAAGCATATTTTCTGAGCTTAGAGTCAGAAGCAGATAATCTTCTCATCGAGCTTAAAGAGACTTTAGTGATCTCTGTCGATCTTATTGCAATTTCCGCTGCACGATCTAACAAGTGTAAGGCAAGCATCGTTGGATCTCACAAGCACGCAGCTATCTGAGATACGTATCGCTTTGAAATGTCACATTTAATCAGCTTTATATCACTGAAAAGATCTTTTTCTAGTTCTTATTTCCTTACAAAGTTGCAGCTCAGTAAGTGTAATACACGTCATAAAATTAATGTTACTTTTTGAGTTTAGATTACATTTCAAGGACTGTTATGTTTGCCTTAGATCTGATGTACAGTAATCATCTGAAGTAAATTATTTTTTTTTAAATTATGAAAATGTAGTGAACATTGATTCTCAGTCTGATGTGAAGCATTTTAAAATAATGAAATAATAAAAGCCAAACAGCTGTAGATAAACACAAGTTCATCAGTAGCAAGGAAAGATATAGCCTCAATGAGTCATCATGCTTAAACACATTTCTTTTGTTATTCTTTATCAATATAATATTGATCATAATTACAGAGATAGCTCCACTTAATTTACCCCAGCACCCCACATCTTTTTACCTTACTTGAGTTACAGTTTACACTCACAGAAGCAGCCAAATTAATTGTCATTAAGACACAATGCCAAATGCCAAGGACATCAGCTAGTAATGTGGGTATATTTGATATGCCATTAATATTTCCTCTCTTTCCTTCACTTTGTATACAGAGAGCAAAATTTCACATTCATTGGATTTCCAACAGGATATGCAAATTTGGTGATTCATGCCAATAGTGGATATATGGATATAGGGAAGTACTTCCATCTGTGACCTTGTCAAAAGTTTGTCTTTTTTCTCAATTAACTACCGTTTTTTTTTTTTTTTTGCTCTTAGTTATTGGTTAAATGTGTCGTTTCTTCTCTCTGCAATTCATATTTAAAAAGGAAATACTCTAATAAAAAGTTGAACAGCTAGGAATAAGATAAATCTCTTTGACTTTATGTGTGTATCTATACTTTAATGATGTTTTAATGAGTAAGGCATCCCTCAATCGCACTAGTTAAGTAAAACCAGACAATCAAATACATATCGACTATACTGTAAAGATTGCAAGATCACTTTGTATTTTATCTGAACCCCTTTTTGAACTCTGCCTCTTGAATCAGCACGACAACAGCATTAAATCAAATATTCAGATATCAAAGCATAATCATGAATGATTAAAAAATTACAAATCACATTGACTATAATCCCTGAGCCCCTTTTGAACCCTTCTCCACTGACAGCAGAACAGGATTGAATGTTTACCGACATTGAAGTCTAATTATGAGTGATGGGTTTGTTGTAACATGGTGTAATCCAACCTGAAACATAACCTCAAGTATCATCTAGGGTTCAATTGTCCTTTTGATGGCACTGGTTAGAGTACACATCTATCATGCCATCAGCTAAGACCTGTAAGACGGTGCTTAAAGATACAATCCTCATGATATCATATGGAATACCATCCCTGGCAACATGAATGTTAGGGAGCTTAGCTTTAAATCACTTGAATATGACATCTTGATAACTATCTATGCATTTTGCTAGGACACATCAGTCTACTATTAGACTTTCTGTAAATCTAGATAGAATACATCAGATATTGAAAAAATGCCAACAATTAAATCAAATTTGAACTTGCTTTACTTAAAGGTAAAGACCAGTATTGGAAACGCCCCAATTTCAAAAAATGAAATGGAAGCTCTCATTACCAATCATGTGAAAGAATATGTTTTGACTAATACATGATGATAAAAAATTTGCCGGGAAACCGCCTACTAATTCATATATTTGGTAAATTTGTTTCTCTCATGGTCTGTGAGAGATATAGGGCAGTCCCATATACATCTTTCTGTGTATAGTGCTTGTAACTTTACGAAGAATGGGCCAAATTTCTTATCATTTTGATGATTCCAGAACCTTGCAGATGCTAGATGCTAGATGATCAACCTTTTCTGATCGATTCCACAACGTTTCTTTCACAATGCAATCGCATGACCATAACTGGTCTTTACCTTTAAGTTATGGACATCTATCCAGGTATAATATTCCTAGGTGTTCCATCTGCAGAAAGCGAGTGCATGTGTTGTCTAGGTGCTACCTAAAAAACACAGCTGGGCACCGACAAAATAACAACCCCTCCCTAATGACACATCATATTCACTCTCCAAAACAAACGCTACCCAGAGCCAACTGCTAAGGTGATGTAAGGACACGTAACAATCTGATTGCGTTTCAGCCTTGTTCGTATGTGAGGTGTGAGGTGGTAAACCATCTACATAACAAACAACATGGTCAAATTAAATGATGTGTAGTATGTGTACATCACAAATCTGTATTACTTTTAAATATTTACACTAAAAATGGTCTTTAATTTGCTAAGTTTGAAGTGTGAATGAGGGCTCCAGCATCAACGTGATCTCTCAAACAACAGTATGGCAAGGGCCCACTGACATTGAACTCTATGGTCAATCACAACAGCTGACAAGAAATCCAAGGGAAATGGTAGATGCCTGGAATTAAGTTTGGACAATTGAAATATAAATACATAATGATGTTTACAGTAATGAATTACTCAATGGGTTGTTGTCTGCAAGATAAATATAAATTCATGGAGCTAGTTATTTTAATTTCTATGCCTAAATGTTATTACCACTGTTCATTGTTCCATTCCCTTATTTTATTTTTTTAATCTCCATATATGTCACCAAAATAATCTTGCTTTTAAATTTATGTTCAAGAATTTATTAATTAAATTCTAGAACAGTTTCAACTTTCTCAAGGTGTTTGTGAATTTCATACCATACATTTCCATTTTTCGTCAATCTGCTTTGCTCCCAAATGTTTCCTTTGTCTTGTACTGTAACAGTACAACCCCCTTACCCCTTCTTGGCTCTGACCCAAACAGAAGCCACAGTATCTAATACAGGTGTTGTTTACCACGGGCTCCCACATCCCACAACACCCTGGTTATTCCTAGTACCTCCCAGGCATCCTCTAATTGTGGTTTCTCTAGAGCATGTGATGAAATGTCAGGTCACAGCCAAGTTAGATTTGACCGCTCGCTCCAGACGGAGTGTGGATGCTTCATTCACTTGTGTCTTTGACCTGACCAAACCACACTGACCAATCTGGTCATTACAGACTGGATAGTCACAGTCAGCCCGTGCTCGATGTGGTCAGTTCAGTGAAAGAGCCAGAGACGTCAGTGATGCTAAAAGACCTTCTTGCCCATCAATGAAAGGACAAATACTTAAGAAAAACAAAAAAAGCAATTTAGGATGCTGAACACCTTAACTTTTCACAAGCTTTTGTTGCAGCTTGTAACATCCAAATCAGAATGATGCATGTAGGTTTTCTGGTCTGCTACTGAAAGGCCTCAAAAAGGCCCCAATCTTCAAGGAAGATGTTGATTATGATTTTGGAGAATCCTTAATGTTCAATCATTCATTCATTCATGTACTGTATGCAGCGGGTTCCTGGTACCCCTTTTCAATTCCTATGTGATTGGGAAATGCTTCACAAGTGCAATCTGGTACCCCAAAATGAAGGGAAAATTTCTATGGCTGAATGCAAACTACAGAACTATTGCAAAGGGAATAAAATTAGCTTTTTAAAAGTGATTTGCATGAATAGTACAACACAGTTTTAACACTCTGGCCAATGGTTCTTGGCCTACATACACCTGTCTATCTTGAACTGTGGAGATCGGACGCGATAAAAGAACATGAAATAAATCAAACTGCACATGCTTCTCTATCAAAGGATGGCACTGAAGTTCTGACATGTCTCTAATCAAAGGACATTATAATTTGATAATCCATCTAAATCTAATTATTCACTTTGCAATGGATTTTTCATATTGGCGGTGATTTGAAAAAGGTAATTGGTCTTACCACTGACGTCAACCGTGTAATCTTCTTCACACCATGTTAATTACAGGATATATCTTCCATTAACTTAATTTCTGAAGTGAAAGTGATTTCCTTCACTCTCTAACAATTCAGGCACTATTTTGTAATACATCATGGGTTAAAGCAACAAATGAAACAAGAATAGATCACATTCACATTCACATAGACATATGTTTTTTTTCTTCTTTTTAGTGATATTTTATATATCATATGGCCTAAACAAATCAAGATATTATTTTGCAATACTTAATGCATTTGGTCACAACAAAATATGCATGAAAATATGTCACTTTGGTAAATTACTGTGACAACTTGATCTTTATATAGTTACTTCTTTATTACAGGGGCTAATAAAATTACAAACGTATGACTAGAGAACATATCACTTTGATAATGTAATGTTATTTTGTCTTTTTAAGTGATGCTTACTTCTTGTATGGGTTAAAAAAGTAAGGAATACCATTACAAAAATACTTTGTGTACTTGATTATGACAAGTTGAGAATAAATCACTTTGATTATCACTCTGACAAATTGTACCTCTTTAGTTTCCTTTTAGTAGCATTAACCTTTCCAATATCATGGTTGATCGGCTTGATGAGGGGGTAATAAGTCAAATTCGAACAAACAGTATGTAAGAGGCAGCATATATTATCATTATGGTTTTTTTTTTTTGGGGGGGGGGGGAACATGGGGTCTTTCTTGTAAATCCATATCAACAACATTCAATTCTGTCTCTTTAAAAAAAATCCCATGTAAGCTTGTTGTGATCCAATAACTTTTGACATGAAAGCCTTGAGGATACTGTCAAAGAGTAATGACAATCGTCTGCAAACAATATCTTCCTTTTCAACAATCTAACAAATTAAACCTCCGATTCAATTTTCTAATCCATTTCATCTCTCATTGTTCCTCTCACCATGTCAATCTCCATTACACCCAATTTCTGACAAATTGGTGATACCATGTGGATATAGTTTGCACAGTAGCAACGGCAATGGCTTCTAGTCATATTGAATTTGGACTTGAATATTTGTTCCTTATGTTAGTGCCGCAAGGTGTATGAGAAGACACAGAATAAATTCCAACTTTCTAAAAAATTTGCTATTGTTGCAAAAAACTTGAGCAAAAAGATATGTTTTAACTTAAAGAACAGTATCTAAACCATGTAAACATCCATAACAAATCAAATGTAAACTGTATTTTAAAAAAAGCATGATGCAGGTGACAACTATGATAAATAAATTTGAAGTTATCAGACTTGTTTCTGTTCAAGTTTTGATGATAAATAGTGGGTGACAATGATTGAAATATTTTGCTTCTACTAGTACCGTTTACTTTTCCGTTTTTGTCATCTCTGTTTGACTTTTTGATTGATGATTCCACACAAATGACACTGCAGTTGTAAATATACACAGGATGAACAGGACTAATAACATGTTCTCATTACTTTTGGCACTTAAATAAGTAACTACTAAACTTGTCGTTAATGACTTTTGATCGTGCCCTTGAACTAAACATGAAAGTTGAAGATATTACCTGTAGGCGAAGTGTGACAGGAATTCCTACACACCGCCTAATCATCATTAAAATGAGAAAATACCGATTACAAGTGGCATAGATCATTCCTAAGTAGCTCTTCTCACCTTAACCTAGTGAGTTAATGGGAAATTAAGGGAAATGATTAATGTTCAGGTGAGAAAAGAACCAGAAACTGTTCTGATTGTAATCAACATTCTTTTGAATTGTATTCAATAAAGGCAGCTAAGAATAACAAATTTAGTTTTATTGCTTGTGGATTTCGTTAAGGCAAATATCTTGCAAAAGCACAAAAATGGGACAAATAGTACAAGTGGTGTAAAAAGTATTTTAAAAAATACAAAAAAGGAAAAGAAAAAAAAGTGCACCCCAAAACAGCTCTTATTTGAGGCTGAAAAGCCATCAATCAAAATCATGAAAGCAATTTGTTGACTTTGACATTCCCTGCAACAATACCTAAACAAGCAGCAAATTACGATCCCACTAAAACATGACAGGTTGTAGAACCCAAGCTGGAAATTGATCACTTTGTTATTCACTTTGCTTTACCCCCGAAGTGACTGAACTGTAAGGAAGTTTTGTAACTATATATATCTTTTGAAGATGTACATACCAGTCTCTTTTGAAGATGTACATACCAGTCTGCTAATACTGAATGGGATATTTACGATCAGTTGTGGACTGAAATATGAAGGGCAGTTTTTCTGTTGTTATGCCATTGTGACCTCCGCTTGTCACTGACCCATTGTTAGGGGAATGCTCATAAAAATATGACTGACTGTCATACTGAATTATTGACTGCTGTGCAAAGTAGTCTCCTAGTAAGGTTTCACCCTGTCTTTGCTTTTCTTTCTCTTCTCTCCTCTTCTCCCTCCCTCTCTCTTATTTTTCATAAATTTTCATGATCTAAATTGGCGTAGGTATTGGCCCAAATATGACCAATAGTCTGTAAAGATAGGAAGAGAGTGAGAGGATGAAAAACAGAAAGAGAGAAGGAAACAAATGTTGGCTTTAGATATTGAAGGGAAGATAAAAATTCCATAGTATCACAATAAGTTGCCAAAGAAACATAAAAGGTGTGATTTACATGAATGATGATGCTCACAATGAACCAGTTTCTCAGTTGGGTCCCATGTTTATTATATTTCGCTGCCTGCCTGGCCTGCTGCCTGTCATGTTTTCAAAGAGATCGTGAAGGAATGCACCCTGGCTACTCGACCTCTACAGGCCCTCTGTCCTAGCTTCTTAACCTAATATTTGCCAAGACTTGAATGTGATCAGAGCTATATACTCTGTCCTATACTTAGCTGCATTCACATAAAGTGCAATACACTCCAGCTTGCGTTGGAAGGACAGTTGAACTCTGTCATGTGTCTATTCCACAAGATGCGACATACAGATGGCTCATTGAGACGTGTCCCTGATTTTTGTCAATTTAATTTCATAAAATTTAGAGGAAACTCTATAAATGTAAAGATTGCAGTAATGTTCCTCAAATGAACATTCCATTCTGTTTACTATTTTCATCCGAAATTGTACAGGTAGTTCATGCATACAATTGATTTATGTGACAAAAATGTCTACATTGAATAGATGCTTTTTTTTTTATAATGAACACTGTTCGTCTGTATTTTGAATGAACAGTTACCGGTACATGTATTCTAAAGAATAAAAAGTATTTCTCACACAAAAATTGGGTCATCTTTGATGTACTTGGTTTTTACAAACTACAATCAAAGCTTTTTTCCAGTTTAAGCTGGCTGTTGCAGGCACAAGTTAGGATCAACTATGTAGTGACTGTTCAACATAAGTTTGAAAAGGGTACATTCAAGTCAGCTTTATATGAAACTTTAGTTGCTTTTGTTGAAGAAAAAACACATGGTCTCTGGAGAAACAATGGATGCTTGGAGTGCCATTCTTCAATAAAACTGTCAAGAATAATTTCAACAGCCTTCCTTTTAACAAGAAGTAACATTGTCTTGAACTTCACATAAGTGACTCACACATTCACAGCTATGAACATTAATGGTTCAAAATGGCAGATATTTCACTCGATTTCAGATTTCATGTACTGGTAATATTTAATGCCTTCCTGACATGAAGATGCATGCCATTCCATCATGTAATGAAATTTGTCCCTGTGGAAAAATTTAATGTGATCATTTTCTATTGAAGTTTCCAACCTTAACTCTAGAAGTGCTGTATCCTTCCCAAGCCATGATTATTATTATACCCTCCATCACCCTTGCTTGAAATTAAAATGTCAAACTAAAGTAGGTTGATAGGGGCTCAGTTTCCATGAACCAGACATGCCCTCTGCCTAAGTTCTAACCACTTTGTATGAGGAGGAGTCTGTTGAGAGCCAGAAGGGCATTATGAGTTAACACCCTTGACGCTCTCAACAGATGATATATGTACCAAAGTTATGAATGCAATATTTCAATACTAAATAGAGATGTAGAATTGTTATCAGGGACAGGGAGGGATAGCAGAGGGTAGCAATGGAAAGGTAGTGCGATGTGAGGTTACACAGCATTTCAACCTTCGTGGTGTCAAAAAGGTCTCAATATTGTATGGAAAAACTTACATTTCATAAGACAAGATTTCAATCAGAGTGCTTATTTACTGGTCATCTTGATATGTTCCACTATATATATATATTCCAGATCCCATTTCAATTATGAGTAGAGAGTAAGATTTTTCTTGAACAAAATATTAGATGTAATATATGGCAGTGAAAGGGGAATCAGTTCTAGAACCTCTATACCCCCCCCCCCCCCACAAAAACCTACAATGTTTCACGCAATCTGGAAATAAATGAATGCATGGTAAAAAGAAGTGAGAAAAAAAAATAGAAATAAATAAGAGAAGTGTTTTACAATAGCTATAGAGGGTGAGCGTAGAGAGGACAGGGTTCTTGAAGGATCTATGGTCTAGAGGCATGCAGGCGCAGGAAAAGGCACATGTCTCCAAGGCCTGAGGACCTGTCACGTTGCCTTTGATAGTTTCCTGTCGTTAAAACAAATTAAATTGTTCAGGAAGACTCAAGTCCCTAGCTCTTTCCATCCGCAACTAGCGCTCACCTTCGCCAAGTCCTTTCTAACAGCATGAACTACCTACATGAAATCAAACATGTATATATGCCTATGTACGCGCTATGGAGATAACTTGATGTGGTAGTGAGGTGGTTGTTGCATTGCAGTATGATTATGATTCTATCTTGGAGAATTTCTGTTGATTCCTAAATTTCAAAAGGAATCCTACATGAATAACTGCTGCATTTCTCAAGAAAAACAAGTGTAATTAACATCTTGGGTGCTACAATTTCCATATTGTTAATTGTAATATTACTTCAGCAATCAAATTAAAAAGTAATTGAAAAATACAATTCTTCTTATGCCCTTGTGCCAGGCACAGAAATCAAATCTATGATGTACATTGTGAATGAATCAAAGCATTGCAGGACACTCTTGGTAAAGTTGAAGAAACAATCAGGAAATCACAAGTATTTCTGATGATTAAAAATCTCCATTGAGACCTGGGAATGAGTCACAAAAATTGCTACAAATCATATTTCATTACTTAACATTCTAAGATCCACTCAAACATGTGAATGAATAAATGAATGAGTGAGTGAGAGAGTGAAATTTCCTTCTAGCAATGTACTTTGCTCAGTCTTATCAACTTTCAGTCCCTTCCCTAGACACAATTACCAGTACCCCAAGATTGAGAGTGAGGCCAGAATGGCCACAGACAGTGTCTGCAGAATTGATTATCCTCTTAAATGAGTTGAATGTCATTCTCAGTTCAAGGGTAAGAAGGGAGAAAGTAGTCAGTGTCCTTTTTTTTTATTGTACTATTAAGGCAAGAAGTCATTCTTTGTGCGACATTCGCAGTATTCAAACAAAGTTGATGGGAATGAAAATGCTGGAGGGGGGGGGGGGGGGGTTGTAGGGTAACACCAACAAATGTCAAAGACATTGAGGCATTGATGGTGTGCTTTGTCTTTCCTTTTTATTGATACTTCTTTTTTTTGTATACTTGATACAATTATTCTATGTTTCTTATGTGTTGTATTTTCAGTTATCAGAGGGAAAGTAATAGCAGAGGCATTTGTACCGAACGGTGGCGTCAAATCCTCCAAGGCACCTGTCCCTACGCTACCCCCACCAACCACCACAAAGAGGCCACCATTCAAGTTCCCTGACTTCAGAGAGCGCCAGTGGTGGGAGCCAGTCCTCCGTCGGCCACACCCAAGGAATCCTCCCCCAAGGCAACCTGAGTGGAGGAATCCCTTCTTGGGCTTCCAGAACCCCCCTCCAATGGTCCTTGCTGATGAAGCCCCGCCTCCAGAACCCCAGCACCTTGAGGAACCTGAGCTACCTCTCATGGTAGCTGACCAGCCAAGCCAAGCCTATCATCATGGGGCATACAAGGAGACATTCCCATGGCAATACAGGAGGAGATACACGTTGAAGGTGGACAAGGTTTACAAGGGAGAGGAGATGATTTCAGTCAAGTCAACAGTCAATGTCTTTACGGAACCAGAAGAAAGCATGTGTGGAAAACAACTCAAAATGGATACAAGATACCTTATTGCTGGTAAGTTACAAGAAATATCTATTTTTTCACACAAAAGAAATGGATTAATATCTCACTGGCTATGCCAGGCTGACATGACCCCAAAAATAAATGATGGTCATTTGGGGGGTAATGAAATTCTTTGTTTTGTCTGTTGTCAGTCTGGTGTTGGTCTCTTTGTGGCATCCAATTTGCTTATAGAGAAAGTGGTATGAAGTGTAAGATGGGACAGAAATATATCATTACTGATATGTTTAGCATCCAGGGGTGAAGAGATTTTGCTTGGACAGAGAAAATTGCTTTTCTCGAAATAAAAGTAAACTCCTTCAGTGTCTTCAAGAAATAACATGTCTCCTATGACTGCTTTTTTAAGAAGTTACAGGTTAACTATACATATCTGAGTGTGTGTACATACAAATTCATATATACAATCAAGAATGCATTTTGGTTGTACAGGTATTTGTATCTTTTTGTTGGCCGCTATCCAAGAAATAACTCCCATTCCTTGAAAGGTGTGAGAGTCCGTTCAGGAGGACTTACAAACAAACTATCATGTAAACACATGATGATATGAATACTCCTTATACAGTGTGTAAACATTCAACGAGCTAGGACCCTTGGGCCTATATACCATTTCCCCATTTAGAAAATGATTCAACTCTATCTTTATTTCTTGATTTTTTTGTCTTCCCTTTTTTTACTAAGCAACAACAAAAAGTAATTACTTCTTGCTGTCTTTAACCACATCTTGTTGGTTCATATTTTTTGCTTTGTCACATACAACCTTTAACTGGAAATCTGCAATTTCGCTTCAGTCGACTAAGTCAAGGATGTGAATGTACCCATGTTGAATCAAATTGGATATGAACTCTTGAACCACCTAAGATCTGAAAATGCAGAATTAGGTCTTACTCCCATCTTCCCTCACCTAGCTTCTTTGCGTTAGGGTGTGGGCGTAGGTGTCAAGTAGAGAATTGAACCCTGTGAAAATTTGCCAGAAAGTCTCCACCCAGTAGCACATTTGATTATTTTCCCTGTAAACAACCTGTACTTGAGGATGACTCTGCATGAAGTTGGAGGCATGTGAACCTCGCAAATAAGAGAGGAAAACATTTAAAATATGCCTAGAAATAAATATCTGTGGTATATAATGAATATACATGTATATGCCAATGAGTGTTGATCATTTCAGTACATTCTAAATATTACCTTTTTGATCACCACATTCTGAATATTCAGGGATGAACAGATTAAAATTTAAGTTGAAAAAAAGAAAAGAATTTATGATGGATTAAAATTGTGGCACAGCCTAAACCAAAAGGGTTTTTAGTATATTTTAAAATAATTTGTATTCTAAACAGTTCTTGCATTGATATACATTTATTTTTAATGGCAGATTTGTAACTTATATACATGTCTAATTTATGATATCATTATTTTGTGTACAAGATTTTTTTCAAAGGTATTTTTTCTAATGAAGGGTTCTATTTTACACTTTTAAAATTCTCAAATATTTTAATTAAGGGATTCTACTCCATGGAGAAAAAATAAGAAAATACACACATGTTCTGTTTTTCAGGTTCGCTCCTACATGTACAACAGATACTATGAGAAAGCTTTGAAATATTCAAGATTTTCAATCAATTTGTGATGGATTCTAACAAATTGTTACCTGACTGTATCTGAAAAAGGCCACAGATGATCTAATGAAACCTTTAAAAGCAATCCAATTCCTAAGACTTCACTAATTAGTTGTGGTAGGATAAGCCCCCCTATTTATAGACTTCATTCACTTGTTCAGCTTCCGTTCACTTATGTGATCTGAGCGTGGAATGTTGATCGCAGTGCAGGTGAAACTGGACTAGTTGATGGAGTCCAACCCTTCAAATTAAGAGTCTAATCTAAGCCTTTCATTCAAGAATATATGAATTTAAGAAGATAGACCAGAATGAAATGGATATTACGGAAGACCTAATTGTGCTATGAAAAGGTTTCAAATAAGTTCCAACAAGTTAATCCAGAGGCAACTTCATGCAATTCAAGAAGACCATGAAAGCACATTGCCTTATACTTATAGAACAGGGGGGAGCTAGGGTAGTAATTCCCCTTCCCTCTCTTAATCATAGTTGTACAAGTCATTAAAACTTTTGAAAAGAAATAATTCTGAAGTCTCCTTTTACAAATCTTTTCTAACAAGATTAGAATCCTGGCCATTTCAAGATTTAATTAATATGTACATTCCTTGAAGATTAACACCCACACAAAGTTCATATGATCCTTGTCAATCACCAAGTTTACTTTCTTGTTACACATCTTCATGTTATTTAAGAAATTATTATTATCATACAGTGAGCAAAACAAAGAAGCAACATTTTAACAGATCAGCAACAAAAGAATGATCACATATCTCGAAATCATTATATGGACACACTAGACCTAACACTTATCCTAAACAATACCTAGCTGCGACTTTAATCATAGCCCTATACCCAACTTAGAATAAACCCTAGAGTGAATGTCGTCAGAGCAAATGTTGGATCCCTTCATATAATATATCATAAACAAGGTAGAAAGGATATCAAGACAACACATCGGCCAAGGCAACCATTAGGAGGAAGGATAAGGATCCAAGAAAATGAACTTGACTTGACATTTAATGGCATCTAAAGAATGCGAAGGTATAAAGAGTCAGCTGTTGCCAGTCATTAAGGAGCTGCCATTGTTCTTAATACAGTTCGAACCCAAACTTCCTGTACTGTCATGTATATCTTGCCTTAGATGCCTTATAGATGATGTGTATGCATCTCATAATAGAATGTATCCCAAAATCATTGTCAAACATAATTTTTTCAGCTCTCATTCCCACGTCATAAAACACTATTAACTTGCAAAAATGAATGGAAAGAACTAAAAGAATACATATATTTTTCTCAGTGCAAATGGCTCGGCAATAGAAAAGGGTTTACATAATCGATACAAGGGTGCACATCCTCACATTCACCAAGCACATTCAAACAAATAATGCAATATTTGATTCATGATTCGCATTTTAAATCTTTCTGTGCTTGCTACATGCATGACTGTAGTATAATTAATTAAATGTTCCTAATATTTCTTCTACCTATAGCCAGTCATAAAATAGTGTGAAAATGGGATAAGGGGTATTTCATACGGTCAGGAATTGTCAAGATCTATGTATCTCAGGAGTACCCTCCAACAAGGAACTCTATGATTGATTCAAAATATACCTTTCAGCCAATAGTGACATTCCTTACTACCTCCACCAAATGTCCAAACTTGTCACTCAAGCTTGCAAACATTGGCTAGTCTTGGGTTAGTGTGAAAGGAACGAAAAATGGTAGGCGTTGCTGGTGCAGAAAAGAATTATCAATATTGTGATAACTCTGCAGCTTTGCACTGTACAAGGTGATGTGTTGACAAAAGGGTAGTGGCAGGCCGCTCTTGGGCAGGGTCACTCAAATACCAATTATGCCACAAAATACAAACAAAAAGGCACCAAAATGGCTTTGACTTTGAAGCAATACAATGTTCACTACATCTTTCTTTTTTCACAACCAGCCCTTTACTCATTTTTTAAAACACATTCTTCTCGGCATTCCCATGGACGTAGTTTATGTAAAAAGTCACTTGTACTGAGGGATAATTGTTAGCGAAAGTGCAGGGAGAATACTTGCACAATTGATTACACTCCTTGCACTTCTTTTATATCAAGAACATCTGGGACCATGTCAGCAGATTGATGGCCCAATTCATTAAAAGCAAAGTTAGATGCTGGACTTGAAGCCTTATAGATACATCCTTGATTTTACATTTATTTTTGTTTTGTTTATTTGAGACTAGTTTGTACATTTTGTATTGTATCCCAAAGACTATTTACATTGGATGGTAGTGAAACACTTGATTGACAACCACATCTCTCAGTTAGTGCTCCACTTCAACTTCCAGAATCCAGTGCTGTTTCAGTACATTGAACGAATTTGTGAACATTCAGTGTAACTATCATATTTTGCAACATTAAAAAAACTGAACTATTTTTCAGTGCACTGAGAACTGTTGTATTGAATGGTCATTACCTCTGCACTGTCATCAAATTGGCTAGGAGTATAGTCAAGACATCACGATCCTGACATGTCTTGCATTTGATGGAGAAAGAGACCCAGGGGTACTTGGGCTACAAACCACAGACACTATAGGGGCCATTGCTTAGCAGATGGGGGTTAAGAGGGGTACGTCACCACACCCTAGGAGGGGGCTCCTTTAGTCTGTGGCAACGTATATATATACGGGCTCAAGCAGAAAGGGTGCATATTTGGGCTACGGAGGGGGTCAAGATTATTGACTGGTCGCTTCTTGTTTATACTGAAGCAATAACAATTAAGTTGTTTACTATGAAAGGAAGTTATTTCCAAGTCACCTGGGCATCTCATCTGCCAAAGTGTCATCCTTAACTAAGATATCAAGTCAAACCCTGAAACAGTCAGAAGAGGGTGAAATAGGAGTCACTGTGTGTCATGACCTCTTATAAATCATCAATTTATTAAAATGAATTTGATTACAATGACTCTTCATCTCTCCCCCATCTCTCTCTCTCTCTCTCTTTTCTCTCTCTCTCTCTCTCTCTACCTCCCTCACTTTCTCTTCCATCTTTACCTATGCAGGTTATATTGTAGATGGGGAAATCTTCATAGGCCTGTGTGACTGGGTAGTTGAGAAGTCTAAGCTCACCAAGGATCAGAGGAGAGGACTCAGGCATACCTACAAGAAATATTGCGATGTCTGCAGAGTAAGTTCTCACTTCATGCATTATACAGACATTCGGGTTTATGGAAAGATTTTAAAAAGTGAGCTTTCTCATTCTTTTAATGTCACACCGCCAAACCGTCCCGTTTTTGGCCAATCTCGATAATATCATTTTTTGTTTGGTCCTTTATCGGTTCTGCGTTGATCTTGTTTGTGTGACTGAGGTATCAGAGCTGTACCTTATATTCAAACCAATGCAGTCAAACAGAGATCTTCTAATTGAATCCTCAAAATGTCTTTGAAAAACCACCATCACATGCACACTCTAAATGTCTCATTAACATTGAATTGTACAAGACTATATTTTGAAAAAGGGGGACATATCTGGGTGGTTTTCATGGTGCATGGATTGTTTCAAACAGATAATTAACTGTATTTTCTATATTTACATTTCTAATTTCTACAGCATCATCAAACCACAAATGACACAGATAGCATTGAGTGCACATACATGTATCTCTATGATGTTTAGACATACTGATCTGAATTAATGAATATAGTCTTGACCTAATCTCTGAATATAAGGAAGCATGAGGACCCAAATGGTGTCATGATATAGTTCCCAGTTCCTGAGGAGACCTCAAGGCTTAATTGACTTGGACATGGGGAAGGTTAGATGGGGAATGGAGTGACTTGAGATTTTCATTTCAGACAGAAAACTCAAATTTTTAGGTCCCTTATAGCTTTTTCATATCCCTTACATAGAATTATGAACTGTCAGTAAAAATGAGAAACTACATGTGGCCGATGTCGATAGCACTACTGAAACATCCATTGCTATATATGCACATCCCACCAAGAATTGTGTCAAAAACATCTTTCAAAACTGTGTACTGTCCTGCATCCTTACACTGCCAAAATAAATGAACAATAGACAAATATTACCATTTGACATATGCTGCATAACTTCAGCAGCTTATGTACGTCACAATATATCCCCCCCAAAAAACCAATCCTTCACATCTATTTGTAAAAGATTATATTTTCCAGGCGTGACAAATCAGCTAAACTTAGCTGAATAAAAGAAACAATTTGTCACTTTTTGTTCCCATTGAAAAGAAGCATTAGAGAAATACCCGGCATCAATACACAGACACCCACGAAATGGTGCAATACAACCAACACAATATGGCAGAAAGTACCTTGCCTCTTCTTGCATTCCACCGTTTGTGTGCTGACAGTATACAACCTGTCAAGCAAACAATTTTAATTCTTTAACATATTTTGTCCTTTAGAGTTAACAAAGTTTGAAAATAAACTGTCATAATACAGCAAA
Organism: Strongylocentrotus purpuratus; assembly: GCF_000002235.5. Lineage (NCBI taxonomy): Eukaryota > Metazoa > Echinodermata > Echinoidea > Camarodonta > Strongylocentrotidae > Strongylocentrotus > Strongylocentrotus purpuratus. Next base: position 57,276,695 of record NW_022145612.1, read on the forward strand.
ATAGGTTTGGGAATCTGATGCAAGGAGTATCCCTATTTGTTTTATTAATATACTAGCAGGACCCGTGGAAAATCCATGGGATTCTAGGGGAGGGGGCCAAATAGATAGATAGAGGCCTATGTGCTATCAATTTTTTTTTTTAGATTATCTTTATATAGAGAATTTTTATAATATATGCTGTTTGACCATGAATGGCGCATCGTAAAACAAACTATGTCAGATAGGATATCGATAATTACTATTTATTTGCATTATTATTGTTGTGATTTCAATGTAGTTTCATGAAAAGACTACATATGCAGAGGCTTGGATTATGATTATGTTGGCATTGTTCACAAAATGTGTATAATTATTTTCAAAGTAAAGATTTTACGCGAAAAATCGGACGGTTTGTGCACAAATTGACTCGACTGTGTGTGGGACTGTGAGCGTAGAATCCAGTGAAAGATTTTTTTTTCGGGGACTCGATCTATTTCAAATTTTGGGAAAATTTTTGGGGGCTACTTTTTTTAATCTTTCGGGGGCTCATTTTTCTTGGGCTAATTTTTCATTAATTCATTTAAAGATGCAGTTTGTTTAGTTTAGTAGCGTAGTGTTACGTAAAAAAAGGCGTACTTTCTGCGTCAAGTTTCTACGCCGAAAGTACGCGAATTTTGTTAAATATATTAAATTGTTTGCGTCCATCTTGCGTACTTTTTTGCGTCCCTCAGGGTATAGTAACGTAGGCCAGCAAACTCTCAGCTCAGCGTAGTTGATACGCAACTCTACTATGGACCCCACGCCAATTAGTGATCGACCTGCCAGTGTCACAAATAAGGCATTAAAAATATGCTCATCTGACCGTAATTAAATGCCTAAAACCCCCGAGCTTTCGGGGGTTCAGCCCTTTGTACCCGTGGACACCACGCCTGCACTCAAATCGCTTTGAGTTACCTGACCCCCCCCCCCATATTTTAAAAATTGATTTGATGCAAGAACTGTATCATACTAAAAGTATTATCATGTTTTTCAACGACCATGACGACCGTCTGATTTTCTTGTGAAAACTTTACTTTGAAAAATGATTATCGAAATTCAGTATACAACTATACATGGCCAGAATAATCACAATCCAAGCCCAGGTTTCATACATCTATTCACGAAACTATATTGAAATCGGGGCAATAATAGCAATTTCAAAGTGTTGTTTAGACTCTCCTCACACCACGGACAGACCTGGCTACTCCGGTCACCGCTACTCCACGCTCACACACTCAGCTCCGACAGCACCCCCGACAGCAGCGCTCAGCTGCCGTGGCAATACACTGTGGACTCAAGGCAGTTTGCAACTGAACTGTCACGTGAAGGCGTACTATCACAGATCTATTTGCGCTATTCTTGTTGTGATTTCGATGTAGTTTTCATGAAAAGACCAATAAAACAGAAGCTTGGGCTATGATTATGTTGGCATAGATCACAGAATTTGTATAATTATTTTCAGAGTAAAGATTTTACGTGAAAATAGGTCCATGGTTTGCGCCAGTTGTCGCAATCGCCTCGACTCGAATCGACTGTGGTGTGTGCATGTGTGTGACCTGAGAGCGTGTAATACACGTACACTGTGGGCGCCTGGCCTACAAAGCATATCCTATAGAAAGACGCATAGCACGGGTAAGCTCAACCCGTTGAGGATACATATTGGCTACATCCCCTCACCCGGGTGAGTCGTCTGTTGATGTGTATTTCTCTTACATGCTACAAAGCGAACCCTATAGCAAGAGGTCTTACTCGGGATACGCCGCAGCTTTTTCAATGAGACTTGCTACACCCGTTGACGCGAGTGGATTCTCGTCCATCGTGTGTCTCTTCGTCTCTCTTTGATAATTAGACAGAGGGCGGGTGCACGCCTTGCCGACTCGCTCTCGCGGGTTCGTCGCCTCCTCGCAATCCACGACGCCCGCCGTGCTCTCGTCCGCCCGTCCTCCCCGGCGCCCCGAAACCGCGTTTAACGGCGTGGACGTCGATCGCGGTTTCGGGGCGTGGCACGCGGGTTACGGGAGACAGGCCTCGTGGAATTGTGCCGCCCTCCCCGCGCCACGGCGGAGGCGGGCGGGGTCGGGGAAAGACGTTTTTGAGGAACCGTTTTGTACCCGTTTGGACCCCCCGCGGCGATTAGTGGTATTAGTAATATAGATGTAGGACATATGAAAAGAAACATTTATTCCATATATAATGCAAACACAAACAGTTTGTTCAACCACTGTTGAAAATAGATTTATAACATACATGTGCCTTTCTAAGGAGTTATTTACCTTAGTTCAAAACAAAAAAAGCAAAGTGTGGGACATTTGATATTTTTCAAAATGTTATGGCATTAAACTTGTAGAAAAACAAGTTCAGGAATCAATACATCAACCTTGAAGTTTTAAGTGAACTGATAAAAAAATAAAGAAGAAAAATTGTTTTAACGGTTTGTTACAATCAGTGGGTCACTTCCTGTCACACATCCTATCCTAATTACACCAGACTGGTTGTCAAGAAAACATGTTTACTGTCCTCAAATAACACAAGACATTTTGCCGCTTCAAAATCTCATTAACGATTACTAAACGATTACAATCCTCCGGTCATCAGCTTTCCATATCACTTCTGTAAAGGATGTATTCTTTGCTGAAAGCTACTTGACCCTCAGTCATCACACTTAACAATTAAAAAGGCATTGAAAAGCATAAACAGGAAGGTCCACTTCATCCAGTCAGGTCAGACTGATCTAGCTAGACTGTCTGTATACAAAGGAAGGGGGTTAAGATCACTTGAGGACTCACTTTAAGTAGATAACAAGGATATGATGACACCAACTTTGGAACAATTTTGTTTGTCCTCCCATAATCAAATACTTCCCACTCTCACCATGAGACGATAGATAGAAAATCAGTCATCCTAAGAGATTACACACACACACACACACAAGAGAACAATGTATGAAGAATTTGATATCGTAAGATATGTTCTTTCAACTAATACTTTTATCGATAATATGCATGTCCTGTATTGTTTGAAAAGCGTGGTATATTGTACAGTAGTTGGTATGCCAATTGTCTTGGTGTGTTATTCAAATCTTTGTACACAACTTATAGTTGGATGATTTGTCTCCTACGTGGCCAATAATTGTGTCATCTTCACCCCTCAGGGGTACATACCTGCACCTATCAAAGCATTGTCTTATACAGCAGGGGGTTGTTTTGCACACCATGTTTACTCCCCGAGATGGAATGTCAATTAACCTTTATACAAGGCAAGTTGCCTACTTTGTATATTGTGGGATAGTGTCTACAGAAGTGTCATCTAAATTCCCTTTACACAAATAATAACGACAGCTAAAACAGAGGACATGAGAAGGTGGTTTTGCCTCCTGAGCTATATACCAAAATACATTAGTAAAAAGCAGATTTCAAACCCATGCTCTTTGAATACTAACTCTCCCCAAAATGTGGGCCTAGGAGTCTGTAGAAAATGTGTGCTACTTGAAAGCAAATTGTATCCATGGAGTTCATTAAAATGGAAGGACAGGTCTAGTCATGCAGTAGACAGAGATTTGACATTGTCCCAGACAACTTGAGTATCAACAGACAGCAACATGTGTTCAAAAAAGATTAACACTAAAACTAAAGAGTAGATTAGAGACGGTTGGGGAGCTGAGAACCTGACCCAGACAAAAGTTTACCCCAAGGATTATGGCAAATAGAACAGGGTTTTTTAAACTTCAAAACAAAAACACTGCTTCACTGACAAAAATACAAACACAATCATTCCTAGCCCTTACAGAAATTTGAAAATGACTGTAGAAAGTGATAAATGAAGTCTGAAGACCTGTTTTAGATATACATTTAAAGTTCCTTCCAATAAAAATACTTGGTATCAAAAAAATTACACACAGCCCATTTCTAAATATATCATAATATTTTGTTTGGGCTATTTTAAACCTGTGCTGCATAACAGTCTTGTTTTGAGATATGTGCTACATAAATCTGAAGTATCATTTTATAATTATCATTACAATTGTTATTCTCCTCTCTTTGTAGATAAAATCTGGAACTCTGTACTGGCCTCCTGAAGCCAAGGAGAAGGATGTCTGCCCTTATAACCCATACCTTTCAGGAAACACAGATTGCGAAGGAAAATATTCCAGTTGTATCAGGTCTTCAGACGGTACCTGCAACTGGATGGAGACGAGACAGCTCAAACACTGTAAGAGGAAAATAGAGAGTTCAGTATTCTTATAACTCTACAAAGAGCAGTACCTGACTCTAAAGAGGCTTCCAGAACTGACCTTAAAGATTGCTTTAGCAATGTGGAAGGAGTATGGGGTGCACTGCTAGAGACATGGGCAAGTGGAGAGCAGATGAACTGTCCAAACTGTGCAGTTTCCCATTGTTCTCTCTTGGAGCAGTCGCCACAATGAAAGAATTGCTTGGAGAAACTTCCTAGAGCTCTGCAATGGAACATTTTGTGCAGAAGCTCTGGATTCCTTCCATCTGAAGAGTCTAAGTTCACTCACTCTCTCTATGATGCAGCCTTTGACTACAACGAGAGCTGCATATGGAGGATTTGTCTTGTGGCAGTTGTCTTGATGTTAGTCCATGGCTTACAGGATGTCGGACGTACATCCCTTGATAGAACCTTCTACAACCTATAGATGTGAGCTGTTTGGTGGAACACTTTGGAGGACTGTCCCTCATGTGTTCACTCTATTAATATCAAAGGATACTGGTGTGGTCAGCTTAAGAAACACAGGTTTTAATGTGGACATGGGTCAAGTATTGGTATTCACATAAACTTCACAACTGTGTTTACAGTCTGGTCCAGTAATCAAGGAAATTTGAAGTTCTTCACAAAAAAAAAGTTCTGTGCCTGAAACAGACATTGAGATATATTCATTCAAAAGCTTGTAGTTACTGCTTTGAAACTATGAGCGAGATATTCCGTGATTTGAAGCTGGACTTAGACGGGTGATTTGGGATCATGTGCCCAAGAAAAAATATAAGATGTACTATTTAAGCTATAAATCATGTATGTTTTAAGCTACTAATGGTGGTGATGGCCAAGATAGAAAGTTGAAAAAATAGAGATCTCAGAAGTCTCAGGAAAACCTGACTTGCATATTGAAGTTGATGACATCTAAAACTTTGATAATTTTTGTTATACCGCAGTATTATAATGCAAGTACATCTTGAGATTTAAAAAAAAAAGAGGTTTATCATACAAATAGAAATGAAATTTGATAAATACTTCCAACTGTGTATGCAATTTTGAAATATGAATTATTCAAAGTATTATATCAAATTATGTATGATCAATAGATTATTTATTATTGAACAAGGTTTAAATGATGGGTTGTGTTACTCTCCCCTCCTACCTATATATATGTATATTTATATATATATATACATATACTATTCTTAAATGTTATGTAGTTTGTTGATGTGTTAAATGTTCATTTAGGATTCATTATTATGGAACTGTTATGAAGACACCCATGCTTCAAAGGCTTGTCCATGCAGACATGCTGTAGTAAACTTTGGCCTTTTTTATAAGGTGCAAAATGTCCAACGTGCATATCCTGAGTTCTGTTATATAGGATACAGAGATGTACAACATATTAACAATTATTTAAAAGTCGCCGCATTTGTTTCCACAGCATATCTCAATAAGGCTTACAGGTTGTTTTTTAAAGTCATTTTGTTTGTGGGATCATGGAAGGAGAAAAAAGCAGTACATTTTTGGTATACATTCAGATGTTGAGTTCAATATAGAAGTAAACTCTTCATATTTAATGGCTAAAAAGCATCACAACGGATACCAAAGGATAAAAATGAAGAGATATGAAGACATTGGTCGGGTGAGGTGTACTATTCTATGCATAAGATTCCATTGTCTTTAAGTCTTGTACTTAGAATTTTTGCACTATATCTTTGCCATGATTGAAGTGATTTCAGCTCCTGAGCTGCTGATGTCCATGCCAATTTATGCCTGCATGAAAGATGTGATTAGCTGGAAGAGATAAGGTCATCATTGTCTCACAGGTGTCATCTCTTAAGGTTCAAGATGCAAGCCCAGCTAGGTCAGCTGCGGTCGCGATGTATCATCGTGTCTGTCCACGGACTCGTTGTTCTTCTGATGGTCCCTATGTCCATGTGAGCCTTCCTACTCAATCATTAAGTAGGAGTGTGAATCAAACCACTGAGGCTGAAATAGTGCATGCTCATCATTTGGCTGGTCCAGCAAAAAAAGATATTTAACTTGTCAATACTTATTCCAAGTCCGAGGTCAAGATGACTATCTGTCATGTTTTCATCTAAACATAAAACCTACAAAGCATTATAATCATGTCATATATTTCATGATGTCTATCTGTACGGATGTACTTCTTAAACTGTAATCAAATTCATAAAACGATATGGGTGCTGAATCAACCAAATCTAAATTGACATACGTTTCTGTAATCTTCATTTTAAGGGGAACAAACCGATTGCCTGTATTAATCCTCAGTTCTCTGATTGTTTTGTTGGTTTAGCGCCAAGGCAACAATTTGTTCTCTTAAAAACAGTCAAGTCACTGTGATTTCTACATCCATTTCAATATCCTTTATACATCCTTGTTGACTGCAGACCCTTAAAGTAAAGGCTATATACTTTTGTCAATGACCATGCATTATATGCATTAAGCAAGGACCTAATGATCTAATACATGCAGACAATTGGCTGGGATTGCAAAATTGTTATTCACATCTATTGCAACTTTCCGTTAATGGTTGCAATACATTGCTAGTGTTTTGAATGCTATAACACTTTGGAGTTTGAATCCAAACTGCATTTACATTACAAACTCAATGAAAATCATCGGGTAATCAAATGTCGAAGTGAAAACCTACTTTCCAATATGCTCCAGAAAACACTGCATTCTGGTATGAATGAGAAGCACTAATAGCCCCAAAACATGGATGGATTTTGAAAAATATACATAAAATATGTGCATGACTGAAATGTGTTAAGTGTACTTTTCATGAACTTTCATTTAATCTGCTAGTTATAATACTTGTAACTAAACTTTTCTTGGCTTACCAGGCAAAATCCTTTTCACTTGGTTTCATCCTTTCTGCAGCGTGACACCAAATGCTTGTTCGCTTCTCAAAATAGCAACAGGATTTGGTTAGAGTTAAACAAATTGGACCCTTTTGGCAAATATTTCTTAAAATAGAACTATCAATTAAGCTAGACCTCTTCCCTTCCCTCTTCCATTTGACTTTACAGGCTCTCTCAGCTATTTTCTAAATTTGTGATGTCATCACTTTCCTGGCAGTTCCTCCTATACCGATCATCAAAGACCAACATTCAAATAAGAACACTCCTTTAGGCCTTGTTCCCTCTAACATGGCGAACCATGCAATGTCCCTGTGGTAGACATTTTATCTGGTGAGAGACAGAAGGGCATTCACTCTGAATTAAAGTATTGGAGCTTACACCCTTCTGGCTCTCAGCATTCAGACTTCTAAATAGGAATGAGAATAGCCCTCTTAACTTAAGAAGATGCAGTGTTGTTTTATTTTCTGTAGATCGATTTTCTAACTTGATTTACCATGTTATGTCGGGACAAGCTCTAACCTAGCCTACTCCCTTTCTCAACCATCCATGGACCTTTCTCCACTCCATGCGAGTTTCGAGTTGGAAGATCTGTCAACTTGATACTTCCTGCTAAGTTCTGTTAGCTTGCAGCATCATTCCTGACATAGATCCAAACTTAGATTCCTTCCCCTTCCCTTGAGATCGGGCCGAATCTCGACTCCTTATTCTCCTGTGACCCTGACTCATCCACTGTAAATACTGATCCAATTATTTATTGAAATATATACTTTAGAAAAAAGAAGAAATACCCCTGTGCCCTAATTTTGGCAACACTGTTTTATGATTATGTTCCCTCTTTCTTAAAACTCGTTTGGTCTCTCCTTTTTCTTTCTTTAACTTAAATCCTGAACCGAACCCTTTTCCTCCTTTGGCATCCTTGTAACCCTGAACTCTTTTCCTTCTGTAACATCCTCAGTGCAGGAGAATGGGAAAGATATTTTCTAGATGTGATCCTCAGATTTCTGTAACTTTCTACATCACGGTACTGTTAGGGTATGAATAGACAACTCTTAAAAGAATTGCATAAATGAAGTATCCATTTCTATGACTAATCATCATAGCTGGTTCTTGGGGAAAATCCTGAACAATTTGATGTATTCTTTTGGTTGACATGAGTCATATCATCTATTCCTATCACCCTCTCTGAACACAATGTACCATATCACCATTCTCTATGTCATTAGCATAAAGTTGTTTAAGTAACTACTGTAAGCTAGATACAACTAGGAGTAAACCCACTGGAAATGCCTGTAAAATTGAACATGAAATTATCTCCAAGGCTCCAGCTACAATATTTCACCATCTTAAAAGTTTTAACCATAAATCAGCTGATTCAGTTTGGGAAGCTGATATTATTAAGACATGAAAGCCACAAGTATGTAATAAATGAAGAAAAAAAATCATGAATGACTTCCTTGACATTTCACCATGTCAGTGCTGCAGATTGTGTACTATGTAAATCAGCAGTGATATTTAAGCCCTGTGGTAACCTAAGTCATAATGTACAGTAAAGCTCTAGAAACAAAAAACAGCATGTTTTGGACTAGTTCTAAAAATGACAAAGGTGTGGTATAGGATCCCAAAAGCGGACAGAAGAACCGCCCTTAATATGGAAACAACGGCTTTACCCAAAATCCTTTCATCCCAAACATCAGGCTGTTAATTATTTGCCTTTTCACAACTCCCTCTATCTTGCGATTCAGTAATGAGGGCTGTCTCGCCGGGAGGGGGGAAATTAGAGAGTAATTCTTCTAATCAATTGCATCCTGTGATGAACTTTTATAACGAAGAATGTCAGATTAGGCACATCTCCTGGACGAAATGGAACCCAACACTTCCTCGACACCTCAATACTCAGGCTCATGAGAATAAAAGCCAGGGGAAATGAATATCTTTGTTCTGTTGTTGCTTCATATTCAGTAAAAATGGTGTATACTATATTTGCATTTAGTATGGTTAACATGTAAGCATTACGCTTTAACTGCCAATCTCTTATGGTAATTGACATTTATACAAATCCATTTTGTAAAACTATAATTTTCTTCAAATTAAAGCATATACAGGGCTTCTAATTATATTATCATGACCATTATACCATTCTTAAACCCTAGGACGATTTGTTTTCCTAACTGATTACTCAAGTCATTACTTCAATGTTTTTTCCAGTCACAAAGTGTTCCTGTGCAGTGAAAAACTGCAGAGTAAAATATGTAAACTGGGAAATTCACCTCAATCCAGCCAGCCATCCATCAACTAAAATATATATTTATGACTTCATTACAATTCACCTATTCCAAAATAATACATACAAGATAAAGTGCTTCAAGGATAATTAACACTGCACAGGTGTAGACTATGTCGGGATAAAGGGTTATACACAAAGCATCATTCAAAGATTCACCTCTACTTTAGAATCGGAATGACTTTGTATTTTGTGGATAGACTTGACTGCTTGTCTCTCACCACCTGTTGTGTGGAGAAGAATAGGTGAAGACTCCAAGGTGAAGGGGAGGGGGAGAGGAGAGGAGAGAGGGGGAGGGGGATGAGGGAGCTCTTTGTGAAGTTTAAGGGCAATGAGTTGAATAATGATTTGCCAAAAGTTCTTACCAGACATTGTACCTGGCTTTGGTTGCCTTGTAGCGAGCGAGACAGAGAGAGAGAGAGAGAGACAGAGAGAGTGAGAGAAAGGGGGAAAGACAATTCTAGAGGATTTATAACATTTACAATCCAAGAGGGACCAGTTGAGACTTTGGTTAGAAGTGCAGTGTCATGTGCTAACAGACAGACGACGGACCCCTTCACATCTGAGAATACAATCTTGTTGATAAACTAGTGAGATGATGCTATACTCTCACTCTCACTGTATAAATATGTTCAGATATTCCAACCAGCGTTATGGAATTCAAGTTTATCAAATCAATATTAATAAATAATAAATGTGCTTAAAAGCTAAGAGATATTGGCCTTGGGAATTTTTTTTGGTAAATTGAATAATTATGTTAGGTTCATTATGTGCAAGGAACTTTTAATGGTATTTTTCTAGACAAGAAAACCATAATTACATATTTGTGTATTTTATCAAGTAATTTTTCATGCTTGGAAGAATAATATACATGCTCAGTTCTGTGATGCTCTATGCACAGTGAAATACTTTCTGCAAGAGAAATTGCCAGTGACATACTTATTGAAATGCATTATTCAAATTTTACTATGATTCATTTACGAAATATTAAAATGTTCTTAATTTATTTATATTCATTATGAAATCATTTGTAAATCCTTCACTAACTATTAATTTGATGACATGTGTTAAGTTCTAATCCTGGTTTGTATGACTTTTTATTTGAAGCTTGGTGAAAACAATTGAGTGTTAATAACAATATCACATTTGCAACCATTGCATATTTCAAAGCCACTGTATTTATTTCAAGGCTTGATTTTGACTAGACCGTGATAGATATTCTACATGTGTGCATATATTTTTGTAATATATGTTTCTCTTTTTCTTGTGTCAGATTCTATGCTTTTGTAAATAAAAGAACTATTATATTATATAAAATACTATATTTCACAAGAATTTTTGTGTAAAAGTACGAATTTGGCTGAAACTGTTTTGGGAAAGAGCTGTTTTGGGAAAGAGTGCAAAGGGATAGTTCAACATATAGTTTTTACAAGATATGCGCTATTCATGGACTGGAAGTAAAGAAAAATAGAAATATTTCTTACCTGTATGGACATCCGGCAGAATGAAGCATTCAAAGAAAGCAAGAATAAAAGAGATAGAGACAGAAAGAAAAGGGAGAGATAGAGTGTGAGAGAGAGAGAGATTTAGAGATAGAGAGAAAGATTTAGAGATTGAGAGAGAGAGAAAGAGAGAGAGAGAGAGAGATATATAAAATGGAGAGAAAAAAATATTACAACATAACAAATAAACAGTATTTTTAAGGTATAGGTGCATCATAATTCTCTTACAGAATATTCATTTATTCAGTGAAAGAATTTGTTTCTTTTTTATAAGTGGTTAAGAGGATATGATGACAACAGGGAAAATTTGCTCAGGTTATTCAGACTCCAAAGCTGTATTTCTGTTACACAAATTCAACACAAGTTTCAACTTATACTCATCACTAAAATGATCACTTTTCTCAAACATCAAACAAACCAATAACACGCCTTATCCAAACTAACAAATCTACTTTTGGATTAGTCCATTTAATCCCTGCAGAGAAGAGATACACTCAAGTGGATATGGCAATTAAAACATTGAAAAGCCATGGATACTGAATAATCGCTTTCATTGTGTGTTCCTTTGGCTAGGGTCTATCAGCTCGATCAAGGGGTGCCAATGAGCGACTTGTATATAATCCTTGAAGCAGATCGTTTCTGGATGATGATGGTGGTTGGTGACAGGTGGGATAGGGATAGAGGATGAGGAGGATGAGAAGGGTCTTTATGAAGATCCAGCACAAGACACAGGAGATGGGAGATGATGATAGCTGTCTATGATCCTGGCACTGTGCCAAGATTAAATGGCGGGAGCAAAGTTGGCTTTGTAATTTGCGATTCTAAAAAGGCATCGCTTTCAATTTTGCTATTCCTCGCCCTTTCATCATAGAAACTTTTGTTACATTTTGAATTTACAGACTTACAATATATGAGAAACAGGGGTGGTATTCTGAAGAAGAAAAAAAATATATTTCATCAATACTTTGGAGAAATGATTCTACTTTTCATAACAAATTTTAAATTTCAACCTTTCATTTAGTGTTTTGGCAGATATATTTTGCATATATGCAGACACCTATGTGTTGTTATCAACCAATGACACACTGTAAGTTTAGATTTGCTATTACAATTAAAATGTCTGTTCCTAAAAAACACAGAATAAATAGATTTTCTGAATACTGCACCCTGGTTATCAATAAAACACAAGTTACATCCTCCTACACCAATATATTGAAATAATTTGAATATACTATTCTACATCACATTTTTGGATAGCTTGGTTAAATCAACTTGTAAGTAAAGAAGTGAAATTAACTAGGGCATCAACTATAAAATGACAATTTCTTTTACTTAGAGATGTCTGGTCCTCATTACTTCTTTGGCTATCCTATTTCAAGCGATGCATCCTTTTGAGATTCGGGTGTCTTTTAAAATTGGACGGGAAACTGTAAAATTAAGACAAATTTATACCAATCATTCAATTTCTTGTCTGCTATGTCAGGTATAATTTGAAACATTTGTTCCAGAGTCTGCTATAAATTTCAGCGGATGTTTTGCCAGGTGAAGTAAAACAAGAATGAGACAATTGTATCAGGTGAATGTAGGTTGCCTTGTAGAAAGCAGGATGAAACAGAAAATCGAACTTATGTGTCTCTGTTTCTCTGTTTTGATCTCACTCCATATTGTTTATCCGCTCTCTCCATAGTTCCAATCTTTCTCCTTGGCTATCTACATGTTGTTTTGCACTTAAATAAATTTTCTAATAGTTTAATCTTATATTCACTGGAAATATACCTTCAAGTTTTTTTTTTTTTAGTATAAAGGCATAATAGAAAAACAATTTTTGTTCTTCCTCAAAATCAATTAACTTTACCTTCAAGTCCTTCAAATATGACAATAGAGCAAAACAGGAGGAAACAAATATTAAGAATTACTGTTTTTTCTTAAAATCAGTGTAACTTTATTTTCAAGGTGAAACAAATATGGCACAAGAAGAAGGAGGTGCAGCTGTAGCAGACACACATGACCAGAGTGAAAGTCATAAAGTCTAGGACTTGAGGGACGTATTCCCTCGCTAGGCCACAGGAGTAGCATTGAGGTAGTTATCAAAGTCTCGTTTCCTTCCATCTAGAATTAACAAATTTCCTCTGTCTTCATTGGTAAACAAAAAAAGGTCTATCCTCCTCACGCAAGCTGTATTATCAGCTTGGCATCGTTAGCTGGCTGAGGTGACAAGTGCATGTAATGCCTAAATTTAAACTTTGTTCAGATTTTAAAGTCTCTGTAGGAAGTATCTAAAGCCTTTACAGTTTAATAACCCAACTGCAATTGAGATTTCAGACATGACCGTTTCTTCATTAAAAATCCTGGAAAAATTTAATCAATTAAAATATTCCAGACCCAGATTGTGATTCATTATAACCTCTACTCTGCTACTAAGGTTGTGAGCAATTATCAACCATTTTCAAGAGATTTTGAGTTCTAATCTTTTTATTGTTTATAAAGAATGAAAAGCATTATATCTTTGTGGCACATGAATGGATTAAACTTCATATGAATTCACCAGAATCTGTTTAAAACGTACAGTAAAAAAAGCTCGTCCCTAATGGCTGATAACCGCAGCTATGAAATGTGCCTATACCTATAACAATATTTAAGGGGTCCCATCTCACTGATTTGGCAACCATAAAATTGGAGCTGAGGGCTCATGAACATAAATCAGTTATATTGAACTGGCAACGCAGTAATCCGATACCTGTTCCACCTACATTTCAGGAGATTCATTTGGGAATTGGTTTATAATTTTATTATATATTATCAGTCACAAGATTGGACTTTGAATTTTATGTTCAATCTAAAATGTAACTGTCACTACCAATTTTAGCCTTCTCAAATTGTGTTTGAGAATCTTGCACAGACTAAGCACCATTCGCCTAGAATGGCAAACTACTGCTCTCGGTTTAGAAGTCAGCCATTTTAAGAATGACCACACCTAAACAGACATACTGTCAAACACAATTCCCCTCTTGCCCATCCCATCCAATTTCCTCTCCCCTCATCACTTCTTCATTGATGGTGTCAAGAAGTCTACTGCCAACTCTTTATAGCAACTGATCTCTCTCTCTCTCTTTCTTTCTCTCTCTCTCTCTCTCTCTCTCTCTCTCTCTCCTTTACTCTGTCTTTCTAAGACTGTATGTTTCTCTTTTTCATTCTTTCTTATTCATCTTTCACTGTCTCTCTTTCTCTCTCTTTTTATCTCTGACTTGTACACACTGTCTCACTATTTGTATCTGTCTTACTCTCTCTCTCCCTCCCTCTCTCCCTCCCTCTCTCTGTGCATGACCTGCCGCAGACAAGCAATTAGCACAACACAACTCAAATTCATACCCCTCTAACATACATTAAATAAATTTGACAGGACTTAAATGAATTTACATACCTGCTAAAAATGCTAAACGATTGTTGAAATGTAACTATCAGTGTATAGAGTATATTGTAAAGCAATATGTATTATAGGCTGAAAGAGAAAGGGAAGGATACAAAGAGGAGGAGGAAATAAAGAGTATACAAATATGGAAAAAAAGAAGTGATAGAACAAGAGAGAGAGAGAGAGAACATCAAATAGAGAAAGAAACAAAGATAGTATTTGAATCTACAAGAGCTTTCCTACAGAGCGTAACAGTTGGGGTGTACAGGGAGCAATGACCAGAACACTTGAGTAAACTTGAACTTGATCATGCCCCCCTCTACCATCTCCCTTTACACAAAAACTTTAATAATGCAGCCAAAACATTTTAGTCATACATTTGTAGCAATTCTCAACAGAACTGGAACAAATTTTCAAAGAGCGGATATCATCCCACTTCAAGATAATTGAATGGCAAAGGGCCAGAACACATCGTCTGGCTGGGAGGGACAAGCAATGCTTGTTCCGTACTGAGAGGAAATATTTCACATGGCATTTCACTAACATTTATAAGAGGCAGTATGGTTCGAGGGTTAATGGGTAATTCTGTAAAAATCAACTCCTAAATTGTTTTATGAGATCGGATTACTCCAGCTTTGTTGTCAGGGGCCCAATATCTCAACTTTACAAATTAAAATTATTAGAAACAATGATACCTTATCATGTCCTGAGAGCAAGAAAGGCATTAGAAAACAGGATAATGACAATCTAAAGCACACAATAGCTCTAAAGTAGTACCACAAATGTATTTAATTTCCTCCCTATATACTGGAAGCACCTATCCAGTAAGAAAAGTGTTTAAAAGTCATGATTATAACAATATCAAAATTGACCAACATGAATGGTTTTAGTCGAGCTTCTTTTGATCACATTGTACTGCTGTCAGGTACCCCAGTTCCTCTGGAACTGCTATCACATTATTGTGAATGGGATCAATCATCATACCAATAGTTGAGCCTTTGATATTCCAATTAAAAACAAATATACACATTTGGTATCAAGTGCACTAGAAATATTTGAATATCAATTAAAAAATATCATCTATACAGCGCCAGAAGGGCATTTAACTCGTTGTTAAACTACACAAGATAACACATTTAACATCAAAGGCACTAATACTCTTGAACATCAATACAAACATAGCTGTTGAGAGCTAGAAGGGCGTTAATTCTATATTTTAGTATACACATTAACACCATTCTGGCTCCAAACAGACAACTATAAACCTAACTGCCATTTTCTATCTCAAGTAAGAGGATCTACGTCCGTCAGGGTGGTATTCATCACAGGAAGATGGAGGATGTAGTAAAGTGGTAAAGTGACATTAATGGTCATGTTATGAAATATATCAAATCTGAATAACATCCTAACAGGAAGGATAGGAAAAGGTGTTTAACTTCCAGGTGGAAATGATATATGGGGCTAAATCACTGATTTAGATTTTTCTCCTTTTCCTTTGCAGCACTGGAGTGATAAGTTGTGCCACACATGCTCCAGTGAATTTCTTACATCAACCAAATTCCTATTTTCAACCTTGAATCCAACATTATGCTCATCCTTATTCTGCCCCTGTATGGAACATATAATATTGTGATGTGATATATGGATATGCACTTCCAAAGGAATTTGGGCATAATTACCCAGGTTTAAGCTCCAGCATGCAACCGTCATATTAAGAGCATTCAATATTAAAGATTTTATCATCAATTTGTTTGCCGAAAGCCAGAAGGGCATTAGAGCAAAAAGGACATTAAGTCATTGTGTTCGTCTATGGAAACTGACAAACTATTCCACAACATTACCTTATACTCTATTTGTAGACTGCTCAATTTAGCCTGTTGACACTTTACATAGAGAAGAGTAAGGGCTGTGTTTATGTCTGGCTATATACACCTATGTTGCTGATGAGTCTCCCAAAGGGGGCGATCATATGATGCCGTCAACTTGACGGACGGAGGAACGCAGGGCGTATCATGTAATGATCTGTTTGTCAAGGGATGTAAGCGCATCGTGTCGAGACTCAGGTGAAAGGATGGCTTTGAAAGGTATTAAAGTACTTTGGTGTGGCTAGCCATAGAAGATAAGCGGGTCATTGTGGTCGGTATGGTAATTGTTGCCCATTTGAAGGGTGTCTTGTGTTGTAGGTGTCATGTGAGAGGAAGAGAATTCTTTTTAAATGTCATCAGCCGTTTGTGTAAAGAGCAACAAGATTTTCATTGACAGGGTTACTTTAGTCCATGAATGGTCCAGAAACGGTCACACAGGTCAAACAGGTCAAAGTTTTCTGTGTTAATATATGACATTTTTTACCTGTAAATAAAATAGAGCAGATCATGTAAGATACATTGCAGATTAGGAAATATTTGCTACTACGTTTATTATAATTATAATGATTTTGTTAAATGTCTATAATTGAACCAAGACAAGAAAAAGATTGTACAAAATACTGCGAAAGAACCTTTTTGTATAAATGACAAAAAACTGAAAGAATGCAGCCAGGTATAAGTAATCACTGTTTGTCTTTTCTTCACTTCGTTATAAAGTTTAATCGAGAGAAGAAAACAAAATTGTGTCAAAAATTAAGTTTGACACAAAAAAATTATCTAGTGACATATTTTAGGTGAGTCTAAGATGATCTTGGGCTTTAACTCACTATGTTTTAAAACTCATAATCTAGACAAGTGCAACATTCAAGTCTCTTGAGATTTACCCCTCTCCTTGATACGTCTTGCGATGGCATGAAGAGGAAGAGGAGGATTGGGGCGAAAAACATGTCTCACCTGCCAAAATGTCACCAAAACCTTAGTGAATTCAACTATCCGATCCATCTTAATAACAAGCATACTTCGGCAGCATAATCTATTGTTCTGTTCTGTATGTTATTGCATGAGCACTGTATCTAGATTTCATCATCACAGTGACCAAGCAAATGAAGTCTCAGATGGCATGAACTTAAATGTTGTTATCTTCTTTTGAAAGGTTAATGTTCATGTTTTTCCCCTAGTTGCACATGTCTTGGTGAATTTTGTATTCTACTTCTAGATGATGCCTTGACATATTATATAATGTTGAATATATGAGAAAAGTAAAGGTGCAAGAGACCTGGTAATTTTAAGGGGGTGGGAGTACAGACAGATAAGATACAATAATAGTAATATTAATCCCCTTCACAGACAAACTCCTGTGCATTTATTAAAAGAACCATCACTAAATGTGAGATAAAAGAATCAATACCCAATAATTCTAGCACAAAGATCATTTCATATGTTACAGAAATCTCTCTATATATCTAAGTAAGAATGTTCCACACCTCTATCAACATGATTATCTTATAAATATCTTTGCATATTCTATAAAGGTATTTACACATAATTAGAATCTCTTCACATACATATTTCCACATGTTATAAAGATCTCCCCACATCTTTTGAAGATCTCCTACATGTTATGAAGATCTTCCTACGTCTTATGCATAGCTACCCACATCTTATGTAGATCTCCCACGTCTTAATGAGCTCTTCCTACATCTTATGTAGATCTCACACATCTTATGAAGATCCCCCACATCTTATGAAGATCCCCCACATCTTATGAAGATCCCCCAAATCTTATGAAGATCCCCCACATCTTATAAAGATCCCCCACATCTTATGAAGATCCCCCACATCTTATGAAGATCCCCCAAATCTTATGAAGATCTTCTCAAATTTTGCAGAGCTCTTCCTACATCTTATGAAGATCCCCCACATCTTATGAAGATCCTCTCAAATCTTACGAAGATCTTCAAAAATCTCATTTAGATCTCCCACATCTTATGAGCTCTTTATACATCTTAAAAAGGTCTTTACACATATTCACTATATTCCTTCCATATCTCATGATGATCTTCCATACATTACAAAGAAAGGTCCATGTATTATAAAAGTAATTCTAGATCTTATGCATGTTTAAATTCCCACATCTGATGAGAATCTTTCCTTATCTTACAAAGAGCCTTCAACATCCCATGATACATCAACGTCTCTAATAATCGCAATATAATTTCAATATGTCAACATCAAAGTTGAACAGTCTGGTAGCTAGGCCCTCCCAATGTTGTCACCTGTTTACATTGTTAGGACAATAATAACCAATGAAGAAACATCCCGACACCATCTAAAGAATCTCTCTCTCTTTCTAGATTACCAATGGCAAGCATTCCAAGGACCAGCCAAAGGCGAGAGTGTTGCATATGAGGAAGGGGCTCGTAAGACTGGCAGCCACATTACCTACAATTACTTTTTAGCTTGGATAAATAGGCTCAAAACATTTTACCTCCATCTCCAACCGAAAGTTACAGAATATTAGGTTAATATAAGTGTCCTGGCAAGAGGGTAGTTATGTGTCTGACAAACTGCGGTCACTTTTCTGCCCAGCTCATGTCATATATTTCTGGATATAGGCAGTATTATTGCATGGTTTTTATGCTTCTAAAGATAAGAGAATGGCAAAATGGAGGGGAGCTAGTATGGAAAGTGACCTTTTTATCTATCTAATATTTTAACTTGCAGGTACTCTCTGCAAGACGAGCAGCTCGGGCACATCTTTTCTACATCCCTCAAATTTCTAGTACTTTCCAATGTTTTGTCAATAGCTAGCTTTCAGGAGATTCAGGAGGGGACAGAAGGTACGGGAAGAAGGTAAGGGAAGGGGGCAAGTATCATTAATAGCTGAGGTCAAGAGTTACCAATATGCCAAACATTTCAGCTGAATGTACTCCCTATCTAAACTAGCCCAGATACATGAGATCTGCATTTATGGCATCTCTTTACATCCCGCTGGGTTGCCAATGGCAAACATCCAGAGGAGTGGGCGGGAAAGGATGAAACTGTGGCTTGGCACGCGACTCTCTCGACCTAGGGTCCTATGAACCCTGCGGCTACTGGTAGGTGGTGTAGCCAGTAGAATTCATTCAAGGGTTAGGAGATGGTGACAGCTTTTCACTGGGGAGGTAATGTTGGAGTACTTTTCTATCAAGAACCACTGAAATTCCTGTGTCTGTTTCAATCAAATACTTCTGCATATAATTACAAGATTGTTATCGAAGGGAGAAAATTACTTTTTTTTTTCCTTCATTGAAACATACATGCATGATTTTCGCAAAGAATAGACCAACTTTCAAATTTACTTTGTTCACTGATGGCTCATTATTCAGTAATAAATTGACTTAAGAGAAATAAATCAATGTATCAACTTAGTACTAATGATTTTAGATAATTAATTCATCAATGTTGAGGGGGACCTTGACAATGGACTCTATCTCCTCTCCGAAGATCAGTTAACATTATACACCCATCAATCTTCAGCTCCAAACCTCATCGCGCTGGGGGCAACGAGTCCTTCCTTTCTTCCTTCACATTAAGGTGGGGACATTGCCTTATCTCCTCCATCTAGACTAATTCAAACACGTCTGACTTACCGGAAACTGTTAGCATATTGTAATAGGATTCTGAACTTGGCTCAGAGTGGTAAAAGACTAGAACATTGTCTTGTTCATAAAACCAACGGCCTTGGCATATCTTGTCATCGTTATTGGATATGACACTTGATACAAAATTTGTTTTATGAAAAATTTGAGCCTAATGTAAATGGTATGGTGTGTGTTCTCAGGATAGTAGGTTAACCTTAAGAGAACAAATACAATTTTGAAATATTCTACTTGGAATATGTCTAATGTGACTTCAATACCACGATTGGAGTAAACATTACGATAGTGTATAGCATAATCTGGTCATGCATCTTTAGACATGCATCTTTAGACATGCAAAGGGTATTGACATCTTGAAAGTCCTTGCGATCATTTTATGTACACTTTTTAATATTTGTTGTGGCTTTCACTCCACCCAGTAAAGGCCAATACTAGTAGAGACAGAGGCAATGACAGGAGACCGTTATAAAGCTCACTTTGTCCAATTTGCTTCAGGTTTTATAAGGGTTAGGACTAGTGTTATAACTGCATTGTATGTATGATCTCCGCTTAGGGTAAGGGTTGGGTATATTGTTTGGTACATGGAGGTAATTATCTGTCTTAGAATAGTTCAAGTTAAAGGTAGTTTAGCTAAATGTATTGACATGAAAAGAATTACAATTCCTCTATTAACATATCTGAATGAAAGCTTAGGTATTAATAAGCCCAATCAAGATCGAACATGTATCTAGTAGCTCCCGAACCTATTAATGTGGTTCTAACTTATAGTAATAAAATTAAGATTTTCAATAATTATGGATTTAAAAAAAAAATATCCTTTAGTACCACTACATTACACTAAGCTAACTAAATACTGATGGTTCTTTTGAAACAATCTACTCAACGTTTAAAATCTTGCGAGTGGGAGGGTGGGGTTTTCACAACCGAATGATAACTTGGCAGGCAGGTCTACTGTGATTTATGACGCAACTTGACACCTCTTGCTCTACTTTTCATGACCTAAATAAAACCGTTTATTGGGATCTGGTCCAGACCATACAACTGTTCCTTATCCTCATGAAATGTATGAATGGGATGGTTCTCAATGAAACGAGACTTATCTAGGTGAGCGAATCAGGTCAACCATGAAAAACTAGATCTCAATCAAAAGAAGATGAGTTGAGTTTCTATAGCAATGACTTCAAACTCAGACCATGGCCTCAATAGAAGGTGTGAATACATCATAACTCTTTCCGTCCCTACTCTTACCCTACTCCCAGCCTACTTACATCCCCTCCCTAAATAATGGTGGAGTACATGAGGCACCTGATTTTTGTATTTTTGTCCCCTTCTTGTATAGATCCTTTTCTTTTTCAGATTTGTGCTCTGGCCTCTACAAGACAATAGAATTTTAGTGTCATTTTAAACGTATGTGAGCAGACAAGTCGGGATTAATTAACAACATTACATTATTTTTTAGTAGGTGTAACTCATGGGTCTAAATTGGTTCCATTTTGCCGAGTTCTACATAGTGTAGAATAAAGAAGCCAAATTAATAATTTGATCTAGTTAGTTTGTTAATCTCTTTCTGTCTTCAAATTATCCAAGTGGTAACTGTGAATTTTTTATCTCAGATTCATAAAGTCAGTATGTTTTTTGGAAGTCTTTGTCAAAATGAAAAAACAATAAAAATGCCAAAAAATGCATCTAGAAATAGAAACCCAATCATCTTAACATCAATACATCTTGTAATAAAAGAAATCTTTTTAGTTATTCCTTTGAGTACTCAGGTTTCTTTCCCCATGTTAACCTTCACCAACACCTTGCTTTACCACTAAGCCATACCACATCAAAGAGAAGAATAGACCATACAGAGAGAGAGAGAGTAATACCTAGAAACCTTCTAAAAGGTACTCAACAACAAACAACAGAAAGGTACTGAGAGGTAAAAGAAAAGGCAATTGACCCCTGTGGCACGTGGGTGGAGTTTGCCCCTATGTGTCAAAAGTTAACAAACCTCCAGTGAAATGGAACAATTCAATTATATTTGCGGTCACAATAATTGCTCCAAAAGATCAACTTTCTGAGTAAATATGTATTATTTCTCAGAAGCTTAGTTGATCCAAAAAGCAGGGCTGGAAATATAATTGGAATATTGAGAACTGGTGTTGTGGATTGTAAACCAGCTTAGTGGTGTTTCAGTTGGATTAGAAAGGAGTTATTCTCGGGAGGAAATTTGTAAAATTGTTCTTCACGGGTGAACGGATATTCCTAGAAGCTCTGTGATCCCCAGAGAGACATCTATTTTGTCTCAGGTAGCGATGTCAATATGAATAGAACCACCGTGTAATGGTATGATTTACTAATTTACAAATGCTCTGTACCTTTCAATTGACAAAATTTATGTTGAGATAATTTGTGCTGGCAGTTCATAATCTCAGAGTCCTGTTTCTTTCCTTTCTCATTACCAGGATGATTCTGTCAATAATGGACGACCGTAATTGTATTTTCCTGCAACATGAAGGAATATTTTAAAAGGGAAAACTTAACATAACTTAAAACGCAACCCAATCTTTGTCATCATTTTGATTGTATGAAATCGTAAAAAATAAGAGAAACAGAATGGCGAGGGTTTGAAATTACCGGCCCAATAATAAGAAAGTAATGAGCATTTGAAATATGAGACTACTAAATCTATGTGAATTGCAAATCAATAATTTGGTCATTGTGATGTATTCATGGACAAGTATTTCAAATGTCAAGTAATAATAATAATAATAATAATAGCTCGTTCTTATATAGCGCTTTTCAGGACCGGAGGCCCTCACAAAGCGCTTTACAGATAAGTATATTATTACCCCGGTCATTGGATTCAGGCTTACCCGCACACACAAAATATTGTAAATTTCTGTTTTGCTCCTAAGAGCCTTCTTCCTTGGGGCACATCTCAAAATATATTGTGGTTAGCATAACATATTATCAAAGGTTCTCTCAAAAGAAGAAAAAAAATACATCTTGAAAAACTGACAATAATTTAGTCATTTTGTATGTTGGAACAAATGGTTTTCTACCGCTTTGCCTAAGTATAACACTGCGATACAGCAACTTTGAAGTGCTCATACTTATAGTGATTACAACTTTAAACAATTCGTAATTTTTTTTTTTTTTTATCTGATTTCTTTCAAACTTTCACCAATCTGATTCTCTGATTTTTGTGCTTTCTTTTAAAGTAGTTTACTTTATCAAGCGAATTCCTTTTAAATGTACCTGAATTACAACTTTTGAATTGTGTTATTTCATTCCGCATTGAATTATCACATGCCAAGAGCTACTCAATGAATGCACATGCCCCAATGTTCTAGAAAAAATGCCTTTGGGCATGCAATAGAAGAAATGAGTCAAATATTCACATATGAAATAACAAAAACATCATATGTCTTCAAATCATTACTTTCTTAGCTTTGGCATGAAACTGAAAATCAAATCATTAAGCCATGTTTGGGCAAGGACACATAATTGCATCCTTAACTGCTTCCCCAAATGAGCGTGCACTCTGTAGGGTGTCTACAGCAATCTATTACCCCTCTTCACAATTTCATCTTGTGTCAATATGGGGGAGTTTGACACATCTTATAATAGTCAGCCATCGTCTTGAATCACTGCATTCTTCCTGCCTGTGGATGCGTCATACATTAAAATCTTGGCTCTGACATTCATGTTGAAACAGTCTAGCCAATATCAATGTTGTGATAAATCATATCATCAGAGTTGTGTTCGCACTGAATTATAAACCCAGGTTATCAACCTCAAACTTGCCAACAATAAGGAGACCTTTGGTTTGATGTAAACTTTGCTATCCTTTATTTTTTTACATTTTAAAGCTTTTTTTTTTTTGGGGGGGGGGGGGGGGGTCAGACTTCTCCTATTCACTCCTGTGTTCATCAATTTACACAGTCTAGCCAAACTCAATGTTGTGATAAATTATCTCATAAGAATTGGGTCCACACTGTCTAACAACTCCTTGTGGACTCATCCCAGCTAACAACAGACCAATCTGATAAACTCAACCTTTTTGATAATAATGACAATGTAAAGGTTATTCATCAGACTTGAAAAATGTTGACTAATTCTCCTACTCACTACCTACTATGGATTGAATTACTAGGTCATCAACACAATTGTTGGCATGAAGGGCTCTTTAATTTCTACAGACACAGTTTGTCTGCTAAGATTCTGAACAGTGTGATGCATATTGTCCTGAGAGCGAGAAGGACATTAACTCATCGAGTTCCACTAAGTGTTAACACCTGTCTGGCTCTCAAAGACATTTGGCATAAAGTTGGCACCTTTCTGGTTCTCCCCAGACAAGGTATTACTACTCAATATTGAATAGACCATTTGTCTTGGATCATATACGATACTTTTCAAACAACTTGTTCCTCTTGTTAAAGGTCTTCCCGACACGGTCACTACTTACAATTTAAATCATTCATGAATAACAGAGATTTTTGGTTGTCCCTTTTTGGCTAAAATACCCTCTTTTTGTCAATAGATGATGGACCCAATTTGACATGTAAATGTGTCTCATTCGACATACCATTTCTTGATACAAGACCAATGATTAAGGTGGTAGCTGAAAACAGTCATTATTGATGGTCATTTTATGAGATCTTTCATTGTTGGATTAAATGAATGGATAAAATACTAGTGCTTACTGCACAAGACATATTAAAATATGATGCACCTACTTCATACACATAGTGTAAAGTCAGTCCTTAAAACAAGTTGTTGTTTTTTTAAGGGGGGAAGGCAAGAGACTGGAAGCCAACAAATTGAGACTCCCTTGGTCTCATCTATTAATTATTCAGTTAGTCCATATCTCTCTTTGTCTTCCTATTCAAAGAGAGTCCCTTGATGCCTTTATCTAAACTGGCATGATTCTCTGTAAACCAAATGACTTTGCCCTTGAGTTGATGAGGTAAGTGTTATTCATCATCACCAAACTCTGTCCCCTTGGATTTCTTAGACAAGAGCTAAGAATAAGAAAGGGGAATAAAGACAGATTATGAGGAAAAGGAAAGGAGCAAAGGTGGAGACAGACAGACAGACAGAGACACAGAGAAAAGACAGAGATAAAGAACAAGCGAGTAACAGAGACAGGAAAAGCAGAATAAAAAGTAGACTTTGAAAGGAACAGAAAGTAAAAGCAGACTACAACAACATTGAGACAAATTAAAATGAAACGAGACAATAGAAGAAAAAAAATAAAAATAAAATGAATTCCACATAATTTTGAGAAAGAGAGAGAGAGAGAGATAGGAAGAAGGTAGGGAGAGGGGTGAGATCGAGGGAGCAAGAGAAGGAGCGAAAGGGAAAGTGTTTATTTTAATTTTAAACAAATATTAGAAAATTACACTAGTTTTTTCTTATCTAAAACTTTTTGTGGTAAAAGAGGTTTCATACTAAAGAAATAGTTTTGGCCACAGTATATGTGTAGTTCATTATTTTTTCAAACAAAATGATAATGTATAAACATTTACACAGACTTATTACACTAAACCCATGATACCACAAGTTTGATTGTTTGATAATGTGTGTTACATAGACAAAGAATCATATCCAACAGGTTAGTAAAAGAAACAGTTTACTTCTAATTTGTTTGTATTTTGGATGTGTGAACATATATGAAAAGAGATATGAGTAGGATATATAGCTTGGCTGTTATAACGACCTAATTATCTTGTTAACCACACACATGGGAGCTCCAAGGGAGTAATTTCATCAAGCATTTTACCCTCAGCTTACCCCTCCCCCTTCTCTGCCTCCCCTCCCCCTCTCTCTCTCTCTCCCTCTCAATATGTATGTATGTATGTATGTATCTCTGTTTCTCTACATTTCTCTTTTTAAAGGTAAAGACCAGTATTGGCAACGCCCCAATTTCAAAAAATGAAATGGAAGCTCTCATTACCAATCATGTGAAAGAATATGTTTTGACTAATACATGATGATAAAAAATTTGCCGGGAAACTGCCTACTAATTCATATATTTGGTAAATTTATCTCTCTCATGGTCTGGTGAGAGAGATAGGGTAGTCCCTGTGTATAGTGCTTGTAACTTTACAAAGAATGGGCCAAATTTCTTATCATTTTGATGTTTCCAGAACCTTGCAGATGCTAGATGCTAGATGATCAACCTTTTCTGATCGATTCCACAACGTTTCTTTCACAATGCAATCGCATGACCATTACTGGTCTTTACCTTTAAGTGTTACAACTTTAATTGTACGTCTATTATACCCTTGCCAATTCCAAATCAACAATTGCAAACTCGCAAAGCCACATTAGTTCAGCTAGGTGCATTCATTTTCCCTTGTATTTGAAAGTGTGTCTCTCTCCCCCTTCTTTTCTCTTCCCCTGTCTCCCATTCCGTTATTGTTTTAATGTTTTATTCCCTTTCCAGCTCCAAATCACCCATTTCAAATCTGCAAAGCCACACAAGTTCAGCTACATGTAGGTGCATTAATTATTCCCCCGTGTATTTCTCTCTAAGAGGTAAAGAATGTGATATGACACATCTTGTGGATCAAGTCATCGCAAACCGAAGCAGCTGGTTCAAAAAATGCCAAGCTAATATTGTTGAAATATTAAGTGAAAATGAAACAATAAGACTGATAACATTGAGGAGGTGGGGGAGGAAATCGTAATAAGGGTAGACAAAGGGACAAATGTGCCACCCAAGAATATAGCCCCATGGATAAATTGCAAGTTATCCAATCAATCACAAATTTACAAAGTCCTATGTCTGTATTATGTACTTATGATTGATATGAAGGTACAGACAATTTGAATTGATTACAAATGTTCATCACACAGAGACCAGTGTTACATATTTTTCACATTTTCCAAAAATTAGCATGTTATGTAAGGATATGATCTTCGAAACCCTTTTCAATATCAAAGAAACTTTCAAACTAAAATTTTGGCAACGTCATTCAAATCAATTTCATTAATCTAAAAGTCTTACTCTCTTGCAAAGTCATCTAACTTTCCAAGTTTCTAGTTGAGTTGTTTATCTTTATTTACAGTATCCATTCAACAAGAAATATGTTTGATTTCTTTTCTCTAACAACTGTTCTTTTAGCACTCGATTAATTCTCTGATAAAACTGATCAAAATAAGGATGTGTTCTATTTTTTGTTGCAGAAATGTAGATATTGGAAAAAAGTGGAAATTGCTAATAGGGAGTATCCGCATTCATCATATATTGATCAGATAATTATCAAATCATGAAAAGGCAAATAACACTGAAATAGTTCCAAATTGGCTCAAAATCAAATGATGCAAATTGAATGCATCCTAGTGATGTTGGTCAGTTTGTAGTTTCCTTCTAAGATTAAATCTGTTTTTCATCATGAACTGGCTACACTCGCTTTCCGTCCCTTTGAAGCAATAATATATAGTTATTACGCTTGATAAAATGACTTTGCTAGGATTATTAGATCCCTTAGACAAACAAATGTTATAAAATAAATGGATTTATGGACACAGATTTGAATCTTATTGTTGTGGGTATGCAAAACCCTTTCGTGAACTTTGCAATGAACTGCATTCTGAATGTGAGATTCACACTCCCTAAAACAGATTTACTTCCTGTTCTAAATGAGCTGCCAAACAGTACAAAATTAGATTTCAAAGAAAATTAATGTAATTAGAACTTCCTAGAAAAATCCAATCTTTTACTGTATACACTATGAAAACACAACGCC
Source organism: Strongylocentrotus purpuratus (assembly GCF_000002235.5). NCBI lineage: Eukaryota > Metazoa > Echinodermata > Echinoidea > Camarodonta > Strongylocentrotidae > Strongylocentrotus > Strongylocentrotus purpuratus. The sequence continues at coordinate 57,304,259 of NW_022145612.1, forward strand.
AAAAGAAAAAGTCAAATATTTGTTATGAGAGGGATGTAATGCACTGGCCCCTTGTCTCTTGTGACTCAGCTCTTTTCAGAGAAAGTATTTCACGGAGGAACCAAGGGGGTGATGTTTCACACCTAGACGGGTGACGCGGTTCCCGTGTCACTGACGTTTGAAAGTGCTGAATCAAAGTGAAGCAATGGAAAGCTGACAAGAGAGTGAGAGAGCTGATGATTACGCACTCTCTCAACACATGGCAACAAAACAATTCCAGTTAAGATGTGTAGTATGAAAGGTAAGGTACAGAGTTTGTTTGCCTTCGGGGGATGTATTATGAAAGAAGGGTGGTAGTACGAGGAGTGTGCTTGTTTGTCTTCATTTTCTAGAATATTATTTTTTCATTACAGCATACTTGTGATTCACTTTCTTGGGAAACTGAGAATGCGACTGAAAGAAGAGTAAACATTTACATATTGTAAATAAAAAAAGTTTTAAAAAAAACAACACACTATCATTTCTGAACAAAAAACCTGCAAATGTTAATCTGACAATACAATTCTTAAATTAGGGTGGTATGAACTACTTGTACTCAACAGTAGACTCTTATTATTTCCTGTACTCTAATAACCTTCTAAGAAATGAATGACCTTCATGTTAATGCACTATTTGCTCCCCCTTTCTATTTGAAAACAACTAGATCCACTTTTCCTCCCTTCTCAGAAACTTTGCTTCCAAATTTGCTTCCAGGCTCCAAACATCTTCTCCTCGCTACTCCCTCTCACTGCTGCCGAATCGAGAGAGGAGTGTGACACTTGTTCTAGGGTTTTTCTACGAAAGTGAGCAAGCTTGTTTGAGTCACGGTCACGATTGTGGAAAGAGTTTTGTAAGGGGATTAGTTCCAGGATATGGGATTATTTGACCTGGTGAGCTTGGAGATTCACCCCAGAGGATTACCCCACTCACACCAGTATTATTCATTGAAGACGATTGTAAAGACTCTCAAGAAATCAACGTCAGGGTAATTCCAATACCTGATTTTACTGCTTATAGAAATCATGTTTTAATTATGTTATATGTCATTGTCTCGGTTGCTCATTTCAATACATAATGCACAAGGCTATTGGAATTTGCTTTGGGTTGATTCTTTGAAAGTCTCTGTGATGGGTAACTGGCATAATGAAGATATTTCACGATCTTGAAATATGTCTGCTACCAATATCTAATGTTATCCACGTAACTTTAGCCTTGAATTTTTTTTTCCTTACTTCCTTTGCCAAGAAGAGAGTACATCTTGGCTGATCGAGATCCCCAAGAGAGGTGAATGCATACACTCATTGTGCTCATTTTAGTGCACAGCAAAGCTCAATTGTTAAGGTAATGGTCTCAACTTTAACCTCCTTGTGAATATGTCTTTTATCTCTAAAGAACAACAAACAAAAAACTCTAAGATGAAATCATCACAAAACACTACAGTTAACTCTGCATAATCAATTGGAACTGCATAAAAAATACTTTGACTGTGCAAAAATTGACTTAGGAATTGTAAATATGAAACATTTTGGGGATAGTTTGGTTTAAAAAAATAGATTGTAATAACTTGATTTAACTTATGCAGAGTTAAGTGTAATATACTTTGTTAATTTTCATCGTTTACAAGAAAGACATACTTTTACTTGCCTATTTCAGCTTTCTTTCCACCCATTGCCCCATTACTCTATGTAGAGAACTCCTTTGATTTCAGAACAATCTCCATTACCCTTATCCCCCTCAAAAAAGCATCTACCAAAAGTATTCCTGATCAACTTCACTTTGTTTCAATTAATCTTCCAGGAACCTATTCTTCGATTATTCAAATATTTTGGTGAAAATCAATATATTAACAGCTGGAAATGGAAAGAAAGGTGGATGAATCGCTCGGTGTGAAAGAGGTGCCAGCTTTTCCACATCATCAATAAGTGATTGTATTGAGGAACCTGTTTACATTATGTTACACTTGTAGCCCGGACAGGACCCATGCTGTAAAGTATGAATTGAAGATGGAAATAACTTCTGGTTTAATCAACCAGTGTAAAAGGGGTGACATCTTTTCCACACCATCAGTAAGTAATTATGTTTAGAAGCTCATTTACATTATGCTACACTTGTAGCATGCTCTTAGCTTGGACAGGGGTTCATGCAGCATAGTATTTGGTTAACCTCCAGGATCAAAATCAAATTTCAGGTGCAAAAAATTGGTTGCTTCCACTCGCCCTAGGGGTAAAGTGAACAAGATTATTTTACAGAGTCTGTTCTTGGTTAAGACCTTGGAAAAGCACATCTGAAGACTTTCAATGTGGCAAGGTGGTTAGAGTTACAAAACATTGCCCCGCTCAAACCTTTAGCTATTCTTAATTATTGTTAACCCATTGGTACTGGAACCGAGTGGTCCCTAGGGTTAAGTCTATGGCTATGAATGAATTCAGTTGTCAATGGGTTAACAACTTACATGTCAACTGTATACAAGATTTTTGGTTTGATATCCAGTCAATATATATTGAGTACAGAGCCAGAAGGGCATTAATTAAAATACTCAAACACTGTGTCAATCTCCTACTGGCAATGAACATATGATGCAGGCCAGACTAGGCTGTCAATTCAGTTCCTATGTGATAGGTTTATCATGAGGTTTGCATCTCTTTTGCATCAAATAATTTACAGAGGGTGAATGGACAGCCAGCAGTTTCTTACAACTCCTCCAGGCAACCTTGTCTGTGAAGAATATCTAATTTTGTATTAACTTCCAAGAGTAAAATTTGTCTTACAATGCTTTCTTCCAAGCTTCAAAATAGAAGTAACTGCTTCAATCTGTTTATGCTGGAAGAAAAATGAACATTTTCTTTGTCCAAACATATTGTTCAGTAGTGAGATACTTAGTTGAAATTTGCTGCCAATGGCATTGAAGGGATTAAGGGTAGGCTTATCTTATACAGATGTGGACTTAGTACATCAGAGGTTTAACATTAATTAATTGGAAACTCACAGGATTCATATTTTAAACAGATGTTAGGGCAATATTACCTGCACTTACCATGCGGTTTGTAAAAGGAAAGCTGAAATTATGAAAGAGATAAAACACCTGCATGCAGACGTCCACAAGGGGACTAAATTACCAGACAGCACCTGGCTTTGACCTAGCCCTAACTAGGGATGGTCTGTAGGTGATTTATTCATTAAAAACAAACCTCTTCAACTCCCATGCCATCAGTGATAAATATGGTTTATAGCCTGGATTGATTACACATCAAGCAATCCCTCGACGGTCTTACCACTGTGCAGGGACGAGGTGAGAATAACAACCACATTTCAAGTTCGTGACAAAGACTTTGGCAGCAGACAACGGAGAGGTTAAAATTAAAGTTTACTCATGAGCCATTCATCCATGATCGTAGTCCCATTCATGACTAAGTTTGTAATGTGGTGTAGATTTTTTTGGTCAATCATCTTTTCATGGTAGGCAGTCCCTACGGTTTGGCTCTCGTTTACCCCTTAATATCCCTGGAGCAAGATCAAATTAATTAGGCACGGCTTAATCACCAAGAGTGACAAATAATTCTCTAATGGACTGAGAATGTTTTCATTTCAACACGCAAGAGCAGGAGGTACAAAAGAAAAACCAGGTGTGGTTCTAATTCCTCGCTCACATGACTCATGGGGAATGCATAGATTGGATAATGAAGCATCATTGACAATTGATATTTGAAACCCAAGGCAACGCAGCAGAATAATAAAGAACTCTCAAGTTTGCTTTTACTTCCACAAAGTGAATTCAGTCTCTTTTCACATGGGACTTTACCTCAAGGACAACGTGTGAAACAAGATGGAAGTCAACTGTTAGCTGATTGAGAGCCAAAAGGGCATCAAGTCATTACTTTGTCAAAGCTTTAATATTCTTTTAGCTCTCAAGAGATGATATATTCTCTGAAAAAAAGAGATCAGAAAATTTTTGCCTGGAAGTCCATATGGCCATAAACAAACCCAAACCAATCATCTATAAAATCATCTACAAAATGCAACTCCATTACAACAGGTTGAATTCGATCATGATCTATGCATTTTCAAAAATATGAAAACAATTATCTTAATTGCTTTAGAATATCAAAATATATATTTTTCTGTTAATTATCTTTTTTGGTCTCCTCTATTAATAAAAATTGAAAAAAGAGTATTTCTGTGAAGTTCCCCCAAGTCAGATGAGCATTACTTCATGAACTCCAACTTATTAACACCTTTGGGCCCTCATCAGATGAACAGTGTATCGCTACTACTGATTGAATTGTGCAAAGTTCAAGAAGTTCATTTGGAGGATGGTTCTGAGGACCACTATGAGGTGCAAATATGACCGTGAAGATGTTCTTGGGCTATGATATGCTATAAAGCTCAAGCTAGATTGCCCACCTTGAGCCTGAGGTGTGTGGAGAAAGCACAATTTGTTTAATTTGATTTGGACCTTTTCTCAAAGAGCTCTGTTCAATCTCATATCTCAAGCTCAAACTTTTTCTGGCTAATGTAGATGGAGCTTGTTGCAAGACCAACAGGGATATCATCACCTGGGACAGGGCAAGAGAAGGGGCCATGCCAAGAGTAAAACAGGAACAGGAACCAGGCTAGAGGAACAGGGCCCTCTGTGAGGTGTTAATCAAATCAGCTCAGGAAGAACCGATGAGAGACTCTCAATCACCCTCTAAAAAATCGAAAAAAAGATGGTGGGGTGGGAGGATATTCCTCTGAAAAACAATATAAATTTCAACATTGAGATTGTGAAAAGAGGGGGGGGGGGGGGAGCAAGCTAGAAAATGTGTATTCATTTTCACTGTCCTAATCTGAATTATTTATGCTCTTTGAAACATATTTGCATACTATTTAACTCTTAATCCGTTACCACAGAAATCAACAGTTTCTGACTGGTTTTGCATACAAGCAAATATGATAAGGTCAAACCAAAAATTTGCATTTATGAAATTAATTATCATATTCGTATAGCGCTTAATATAATGTTGCTAAGCGTTTTACATATTTTAATTACTATTACCCCAGCCGTTGGATTTAATTGCTAATTCGCACATTATAGTGCACACACTCTGCTCCCTGGGGAGTATTCCCAACAAGTGCCATTTCAATAGCACGCATATGCCAATCCAACAGCATTAAAGGTAAAGACCAGTTATGGTCATGCGATTGCATTGTGAAAGAAACGTGGAATCGATCAGAAAAGGTTGATCATCTAGCATCTAGCATCTGCAAGGTTCTGGAATCATCAAAATGATAAGAAATTAGGCCCATTCTTCGTAAAGTTACAAGCGCTATACACAGAAAGATGTATATGGGACTACCCTATATCTCTCACAGACCGTGAGAGAAACAAATTTACCAAATATATGAATTAGTAGGCGGTTTCCCGGCAAATTTTTCATCATCATGTATTAGTCAAAACATATTCTTTCACATGATTGGTTATGAGAGCTTCCATTTCATTTTTTGAAATTGGGGCGTTTCCAATACTGGTCTTTACCTTTAAAGTTCGCATTCTTCCCTGTACCATTTAACTCCTGGGTGGAGAGTGGCAAATGAGATTGATATCAAACATCAATTTTATTCATAACAGATATTCAATTTTAATTTGCACTTGATTAGAGGACTTGCTGAGGCTTTGGATCAATCATCACACTTCACAGGATGGGGCCAGGATCTACTCTTCTACATCGATCAATCTCCGAACAAATCTTCAATCCATCCATCCATCTTTTCTCTGATTGATACAGTGCCAAGATCAGTCCAACAACTACTTCCTTTTAACCATGAATTGCAGTTTCACAATCAGCACTGGAGCAAGAAGTCAGTTTGTTAAGAGCAAGAAGGGCATTAAGTCTGAGTTAGATGATATGAATTAAAATCCTTCTTGCTCTCAGAAGACAAATTAATGCTGATGCTCAGAGACCAAGCCCATACTTGCGATGTTTGATTAGGGACCAAAAGACGGAAATAAAAATCAAACATCTCCTCTCTTGATACCCGCAGGGAGGGACAAGGTTGCATCCTCACATTCATGATGCAATTATGAAATAGATCAGTGGTATTTGAAAGGTTATCAATCATCAATTGCCACTAAATTTATTACCAAGAATCCCAAATATTAATAAAGCAAGGTTTAAGAAATATAGTTGAGTTCTGGCCGTGCAATGGCATTGGGAAAGAAATTGTCTAGTAGCAATGGGAAAAATATTTGTTCAATGAAGCACTGAAAAGTTTTGGAAATATCAAAATGAGAAGAAATTAACTCCATCTTCCTGGAGATCACATGCATTGCACATCAAATGGGACTACATGCAGCCAGGGCATGGCAGTTTGGTCCAAACATTTAAGACATTTCTTGACCTATTTCAAATGTGAGGGCAATTGAAGAGTAGACATCTACAGGAGAAGTTCCTTCACAATAGAATTAAAACTCTCACAAATTATTTTTAGTCTTTTGGGGAACTCATCATTCTCTCCATTATCATTATGATTATCACTCTTTTTCCACATTTTTTGGTTCAATTTTCAAAGAATGATAAAACTTTGGGAAGCATATTTGAGGTCAAAAGTGTTAATCTGATCAGGGCCATTTACACAAGACAGATCATCTAAGAGTATGAACTGGGCCATTGTACGTCTGGCAATGTACATCTGAAACAATGCAGCCTGGTAGGATGAGGGAGGGGAGGATGAGGGAGGGTAGGATGAGGGAGGGGTAGGATGAGGGAGGGGACCGGAGGAAGAAGAATGAGGTCAGGAACTTATCGTTGCAGCTGGTGTGCCATTTTACAGATAACCTTTCCAGATTCTGCTGGACAAAACAAACTTGTATGCCAGTCCGCTTCAATTTGAATCGTCTTTGTAATCGTTGAGACTGCTTGTTAACCCTACACAATTACTTGATGATGCAACTGAAATACCAAGGTTAAATTGACCTGGATGATATACTGGTACCTATGTGGTGGATGTATTCTAGTCAAAGGGCGCGTTCATGCTTGATTTTGAAGGCAGAATGAGCGATTTGTAACGCTCATCGTAAACGCTCATCGTAATCGCAGTTCCACGGCGCACTGTTCATGCTCACTTCTCCAGGCAATTCTCCTTGGGTGGCCTTCAGCTGGATTCGCAAACCTGTGTGCGCATGCTACGTACACTCACTAGAGGTCAGTGCATTGACCCCATTTAAACGCGTTTACAAATTGTAAACGCATCTTTTTGTGAGTTTACGATCGGCGATCGTGATCGCCGTTTTTCGGTGATTCAACAAAAGTGAGCATGAACGCAATCGTGTTTTAAACTAAACGCGTAACAGATGCCTGATTCTGGCCGCCCAAAGTCATACTGGTACTCACTGCATCAACATTTCCCAATGCTATTTTCTATATTAATTACAAATGATAAATATTCACAAATCTATTACATAATATCAGCAAAACCATGTTAAAAAGTTTGAATTAAAAGATTTAGAGTTTTCTTATGAAATGATGATTTCATCATAAAACTCTATTTCATTTAATACTTGCACAAATCATTTTCAAGAGCATTATTTCACACATTGTTTTCTTGGTCATGTTGCAGTTGAGAACACTTCAAACCAGCAATGTTCCTTGTTATTCTGATGGTAAAATAGAAAGGTAGTTTTTCAGACGCATCTTTGTTACATTTAGTTTGGAATTGCCTTGATCTTTTATGTTACTTAAAACCAAAACTCACTTTCTTACCAATTCATCTTGCAGATAGACTGACAAATGCACTTACTACACAAGGATAAAGCTAAAAAGAGGGGCATACACACTAGGGGGAACAACGTTTGAAGAAACCTGATATTAAGAATCATCACATAGTGAAAATGGCCTACTTGGGATAAGAATGGTATGTAAAAGGAACATCATACAGAGACCTTATCGTCTTGGTTCCTACTAGTTTAAGGATGCCACCTTACTACATGGTTACTGTCAGTATAAATCATGGGCTTTGGTCATGGGCATTGGTCATGGGCATTGGTCATGGGCATTGGTCAAGGGTACAAAATAACAGCTGGCCAGTCATGTTTGCAAACACTCATATGAAGCTCTACTCAAGTAAACAATCCATATTCAATATTACTTTCACACCAGCGATGGCCACTGATTCTTACGGATTGTTCATTCCAAACCTTTCTTACAATTTTTAACCTTCCAGTGAGAAAAGTTCAATTATTGATCATACAGCTATACAACAAATGATGCTAGTCTGAATGAGGGGGTATATGTCTTTGCCATGAACCTAGTAGCTCTTTGCCTTGTACCAGATAATCATCCCTGACATGAATGGATCCACCAGACCTTCATCTCATACCACCCTTCTTACACTCACCTGTTGTATGGTAGTTAGCTGGAGTATGATGATATTAGATCTAGTGGTCTTCTTGAATGTCAAGGCCCAGTGGAAACCTGGAGCAAGGCCAGATCATCTGCGCAGATCATTGTTAGACCAGACAAAACATAAGGCCCATTTTCATTAGCCCAAGTTTTCAAAATAGCCCTCTCTATAATTCTAATTACAACCAGCACAAACCGATTCACAGTGAAGACCAGTATTTTCATACTCGTGCTTAAGATCAGTATCAGCTCGAGATCCAAAGCAAACTAGGGTTTGTTCAGGAAATGTCAAACTATTTGGTTGATTAGCATGCTTATTTGGCAGTAAAAATGCACTTGGACTTTGATGTCTTTTCAACTTGAGCTTTATCTTCCAGTGAGCAGAGATTACTCTTCTTGGGCTAAGAGAGAAGTTAACACCAAACTCTTACTTTGCTTTTTTAAAGAAATGCTGATCAGTCTCCTATCTCAAATTTGAGTTTGTTTGGGCTAATGGGAATGAATCATCAAACTAAAACCTCCATTGTTTTACACCAAGTCATAGTTAAGAAATGCTTGAGTTGGTGCAAGGATGCATTAGTCATAGAAGTTACATTTACATGTTACAACAAAGATACTATGATAAATATCAGATGCAAGTTTAACATGACAGTTTGGTTTTCAAATATGATTTTGATTAAGACACTTACTTTTTCATAGGTGAGTTTGTTATACACCAGGATTGACTAGACTGTTTGATTAAGGAATTTAATTCACAAGTTTTCTGAAAGGTTTATTTTATCATTCATTTCTTGTCTTCTAAAGATACTCACAAATCATTCAGATTATATAGCACCTAATAACAGGATCTTGTTAGAAATGTAGGCCCTACATTTATAAAACAACAGTCTGAACAAAGTCACTTGCAAGTTACCATAGGAGTATGAATTATGTGCAGTCGACACCCAAAACAAAAGTTGCTTTGAAATGTCTAAAAATGACATCCTCAAGAAAATATTAAATAATTTATAAGTTGGAATGGGCTTGATAATGTGTTTTGGAAATAACCACTATGACCTTTGCGAGATGATTTATAGCTTGAAAGTTATTCTAAAGTCAGTTTCAATAACAGGATTGAAAAAAATAAGGATCAGTGCTAAGGTTGACAATAACAGGTATGAAAATTGGGCTATTAGAATGTAGGAATTGATCATAATTTATCGTAGTTCATGTAATTGCTCAATAAATAAAAGGTTGTGAGGTGCATTTAACCATAGCATGTCTGTTTTTATTGCTATGTTTAGAAGAGCATAAATGATCACTGGATATTTTTGGAGAATATTTTCTTTTCCTTTTTTTATGGGGGGGGGGGGGGGATTTGTAAAGGTAGGTTCGAAATCATATGGTATGAAACCATTGTGCAAAAGACAAACAAGAAGAAATGGAAAGTAAAAAGAACATTCCTTACGACTGAAACACAATACTATACAGAAATTTGATAAGATGCTTTGAAATTAAATATAAAATCTGCCCCATGAAAGATCATCTGTAAAAGAAGTGGAGTAACTTTCATCTGTTCCTGGACTATAGTCTAGAAGACAGTTACTACACATGTATGCACTTACAAATAAAATGTAATCAGTTTCAATTCTTAAAATATTGGCTTCTTAATTATTTCACAAATGGAAAGCAAATTTCTGTTTTACATGGACAATAAAACTTGAATTTTGTATCACCAATTCTCATTCTTTCTCTTTTTATAGTTCCCTTACAAATCTCTCTCCTGCCTTTTCAAATGTTGTCTTCTACTAAATCCTACAAGGCCCTGGTTTTCTCATCCTCATCATCACCAGCCTACAGCTTTTATGTTCACACTGTATCCCTGTCACGCTCTCCTGCCATCCAAACATATCCAGCCTATTTTGAGATGGGTATGAAATCACCGGGTCTATGGTCCCCTGCCCTCCCGATATAGCCTTCCATCTCAGCGATGGAAGGCAGAGAGAAATATGTCTCACTCTGTGCTCTTACTCACAGCTAGTCAATCCTTCCTCCCATCCATCATCACCATCTCTCTCACATCCACTCAAGCATGGAAGAAAGAGAAGGAGAAGAAGTCCTCCCCAAGTCTTAATCATCTGTTGTTGGCTTACTGTATCTTCTTGTGGAAAAAGGATACTTATAACAGCTGAACTTCAACTTAGAACCACATCAATTGACCTCAAATTATTATCAATCTTTACTATGGTTAAAACAAAAATGAATAAAAACTGTGTCAATATTATACAACTCTTTTTCTTTCCTTCCATGAACAACATCAATTTTGCCTTTGAAAAAAAAAATTCAAAGTGACACAAATCACCCTGACGAAGGTTCATTCAACTTTATTTCATAAGGCTCTTTGATGGATGTTTGTTGCTATGGATACACCTTCAACAATATTTGGTTTCATTTATGCTTTTTCGGTGAGCTGCAACAACCAACACCAGAAATAGACATAGGAGATATTTTGAGCCACTTTTCACTAATCTCTAAGTATAATATCAGAGTGAAAACACGATCGTGTTAACAGATTCCATCTATTTACATTAGAAGACGATTTTCTTTTATTCATTGGCACAAATTCAGAGTTGATTGGATTTGTTTTTCTCGCCAGGGAGATCACTCATGTGACTGTTATGACAATGAGATGATGACATGGGCATTAGCTAGCGATGACAGTATATCTTGGATTGATGCTTCTCTTTCCCTCTCTCTCTCTCTCTTCTCTCTCTCTCTCTCTCTCTCTCTCTCTCTCTCTCTCTCTCATTGCTTCCATCTTTCTCTTTCATTCTTGCATTCTCCCCTTCAATCTCTATGCTTCACCTGCTCTCTCTCTCCTCCATCTGTCTATTTTGCATCTCTCTCTCTCCTTCTCTCTGTCTGTCTCTGTCTCTCTCTCTCTCTCTGTCTGTCTGTCTCTCTCTCTCTCATGCGTTGTGAGTAAAGGACCAACCCCCACGGTACCTTGCTCTATACCTTAATATGTCAAAACTATGAGTAATAGGTCCACTAACTTTGAAAGCCAAACAAATAATAAGAGCACAAACTGACATTTATTTGACATATATATTCCAGCTTTTTTAACTCAATTTCTTGTATTCTGTGAAATATGGAAAACAAAGACACAAACGACTTCTCCTTGACATATTCCATGGGGAAAAACTTCTGATCTACACCTAGCGTTGGCTCAGACATTGAGAAGGCAAGCATCTTGGGTGGCTGTCATCATCTTTCTTTCTCCTAACATCCATCAATTCTTCTAATGTTTCATGAAAAGGGCATGAATTCATCATTCTTTTGTTTTAAGAACACACTTCTGTCATCCCCAATTTACGCTTGCTAACCCTATTTTGAACCTGACTTTAGAAAACATTTACTGAAAAGAAAAGGAATCATCCTTGAAGCGTCTAATGTTCTCACAAATTATAAAGTATATATTTCTTTTGAAGTCAACCATGCAGACAAGATATGAAAATGAATAATTCTTTCAAGTACCATATTTTGAGAGGATCAGTCAGAGGATTCTATACAGGTAAAATTCAAATGAACTTTTTTGAAGTGCCACAATTGTCAGAGGAAGGGGAGGAGAAGGGGGGGGGAGGGGTGATTCTCCAAGTAAAATACAGGGAAGTTCAGACTTTTCACACATTGTACAAACTCGCAGGAGAGGGGGAGGGGTGTCCCAAATAGATTTGTTTTCTTCTCAGGATCATATTTTGTAGAGAAGAGCAGTGGAGCAAGAATTACTGCAGACACTAGAGTACCACCAAGTTTACAATTTCATTGTGGTATCATTTTCAATGTTTTATGAAACCATTGTTCTGTATTCAACATCACATTTCATATTCATGTTTTTTCAATTTAAAAGCAATTTTTGTCCACATTTTCTTTAAATAATGTTATTACTAAAGTAATATATACAGTACCTAACTTTTTGGCATATAAAACCATCTTTGGCAGTGAAAGGGCTCAAATAAATGGGAATACAGATTTCTTCTTTGTCCAGAAAGGGTCAAGAGAAGACCATATAAATGAAGAAAACAGGCCCTTTCCTCATTTCATCTTTGTCCTTGCATCATACAGGATTGGAAAAAGGGACAGTTCAGGCACAGAAAAAGAATATGTATGATTATCTGATTTGATTTGAGAGCATGGTCATGTTTATAATGAGTGGCCTCGATCTCTAAGATTCAATAGACGGGGCCGAACTGACCAATTGCAATCAACAAGCCAGATTTCACAAACTTGTGGATCATGATATTAGAGAGAGCAAGATCCTAATACCAGCCACACCACTGAAAAGACTCCAAATTAAGGATAACTTGGCTTTCTTGTTGTTGAGAATATGTTTTGGTTGTTTGGTATAATTCTTATCAGTGTAAGGGCGCATTCATGCTTGATTTTGACGGCCAGAATCAGGCATCTGTTACGCGTTTAGTTTAAAACACGCTTGCGTTCATGCTCACTTTTGTAGAATCACCGAAAAACGGCGATCGTAAACTCACAAAAAGATGCGTTTACAATTTGTAAACGCGTTTAAATGGGGTCAACGCACTGACCTCTAGTGGGTCTACGTAGCATGCGCACACAGGTTTGCGAATCCAGCTGAAGGCCACCCAAGGAGAATTGCCTGGAGAAGTAAGCATGAACACTACATCATGGAACTGCGATCACGATGAGCGTTTACGATGAGCGTTTCAGATCGCTCATTCTGCCTTCAAAATTTAAGCATGAACGCAGCCTAAGTAGAGCACAAGTGTAGGTTCTTTGGAAAAAATGTTCATGGACATAGAGATTAGGATTTTTTTTTTTAACCGTTTCGTAAATGCAAAAAAGGTGACTGTGTGTGTAGCACTGCAATACGTCAGCCCATTTCTAACTAAACAATTTCACAAATCATTCTTCGTAATGCATCAAGGAGGGGCAGGTTATTCAATATATTAAATTGAATTTGGGGGTGTCATTTGATAAACTTCCAAAGAGACTGTCTTTCTGAAGGCACCATTACCAAACTAAGAGAATACTGTGGAATTTTGAAAGAAATAAAATACACATCGGTGTGGTATGTTCTTGTGAAAACAGGAGACAATTGAATAATTCAATATCTGATCCTGGCCTGCTTTCAATTTGAATGGAAGAAAGACAGACATGTGATAGTACTATTCTATGTCAGATCATAGAAATGGAATTGGGCAAAAGATGAAACAACAAATTCAGAGACAAAGTGAAGGAGAGTAACAGAGAGAGGGAAATGGAGAGAGAGAGAGGGGAGGGAGGGAGTGGGCGGGAGGGAGGGAGGAGAGAGAGAGAGAGAGAGAGAGGGGGGGGGGGGAGAGAGAAAGAAGAAAGAAAGAAAGAAAGAGAAGAGAAGAGGGAAAGAGGGAAAGGGACTAAACAATATTCATGTAGATTAAAAGGTGATAACCAAAGAAAAATTAAGCAGGATTATAGCATTTAATAGGTAAACACGGAAAAGTAACCAGAAATCAAAAATAGCAACAAGAAATTGTAACAAAACTAAGGGAAATGTGACGAGATAAAAACATTTTTTAAAGACCATGGAAATAAACAGGGATAAAGAGTGAAGGAAAGAGAGAGAGGGGGAGAGAGAGGGAGAGAAAGGGGGAGAATAGATATGGAAAGAGACAGACAGGCAGAGAATAAATAAATGGCTGACGAGAAGGAGAGAATGGGAAGGGAGAGAGATGGGGAAGAGAAGGTAGACCCAATCATGGAAGACAGAGAGAAAGAGAGAGAGAGAGAGGGAGAGAAAGAGAGAGAAGTAAAGTGTAAAACATGGGAACAGTAAATTGACAGTACCGTTGATAGATAAGGGTGGGAACTTCATCCTTCTCTTCACAGAGGAATAACTTTTTTCTTTCTCCTTCTCTCTAGCAGAGTGATGACAGTGCAAGGGATGACTATGATTAGGTCACCTTTCAAGATGTTGTTCAATATTCATGAATTGTGCCAGGGCAATCACCACAGATCATTACAACAAATGGACAGCCTAGAGTCTATGGAACGAGGATCGAACCATTTCCTCTGGTGACAGTTGCTCTGGCCATATTTTGTCAAAGGTACAAGGTTACGATTGGGATAGGTTTAGGATTAAGGTTAGGTACCAAGTCCAGGGTTGAATCTAGAAATGTGGTTATTGATGGAAATGAACTGCAGAGCAATTGTCACTGAGGCATATTTCATAGAACCCTGTAGATGCATAGCTGATCAACCACTATTGATCATTATATAATAAATGGATAATCCTGTAAGGATGAAGACATGTACGAGCCTTTTTAATTTTCCAAACAGATATGGTTCAAATTGTGTTTCTTGTTACTATGACACAATGGAAACACCACACTGATTTTCCAATCTTGTAGTGGGGCTTCATGCAGGGGATATGGGGTGAGGTGGGGTAGGGGCATTCCCCCTTCCTCTGGTGAAAACCAAATCTGGCATATACCTTGTAGTCCCAAAATGTTTCCCTCTGTGCCCCTTGCAATTTCAGACCCCTGTTTTAGCCCCCCCCCCCCCCAAATGCCCATGAAAGATATTTTTGCCAGAAATTTTTGGACTTGTACCCCCTCCCCCTAAAAGAATCCAGGATACACCAGTATTTTGGAAGGCAGAACGTTATCACAATGGTTATGTGGTAAGTTTCTCTATATCCATGTCATTACGGACACTATGGCTATCCAGAAGTTAGAGATGAGTAGCAATCAACTGTCTCCACAAAGACTGAAGATGGCACCATACAGCTTGTGTTCCATGGACTCATTCAGTGACATCATGCAAGCTGCATTCTTCGTAAACAGCAAAGCCAGTGCTAGACTATGTCATTTGCTATGAATTCATCTCTCTTTTCCTCTTCATCATCTATCCTTTTCACTCTACTCTCTTCTCTATCTTTACCAATTTTCCAATAATCTAGATCACTTATCATATTAGAATTGCTCTTCTCATCCAAAATATGAAATACGTTTATAGTTACATAATGTGGTACGTGTGAAAGTTTTTGTTTAATTTTTTTTTAATAACAAAAAATCCTTATAAACTCCAGCAGCAGCATGCCAAGGCATATGATGATGATGATGATGATGATGATGATGATGATGATGATGATGATGATGATGATGATGATGATGATGATGATGATGATGATGATGATGATGATGATGATGATGATGATGATGATGATGATGATGATGATGATGATGATGATGATGATGATGATGATGATGATGATGATGATGATGATGATGATGATGATGATGATGATAATGATAATAATAATAATAATAATAATAATAATAATAATAATAATATGTCTTGTTTACCCAGGGTAGCCTCATCAGTATTCATACTGTTCTCCCTGAGGGCCCTGCAATCATATTATATATATATCACATAATAGTACCATAACGAGAATACTAAAAATAAATATTTCTTAGTTTTCTACAATTATCCACCATATTTATGATGAAATATAGAGGAAATATAACCTATACCACACAGAAAAAGTAAGCACAATAATTAAAGCTAACTTTTACAACATACTGGTTGAAAAATATTCTTGAAATTGCTTACCTGTAGTGTAGTGAGATGATGATGTAAATAGGATAGATGGACATCAGATTACCATGACAACCAAAACAGTTCCAACATCATGAGGGAGAACATGGGGGAAAAAGAAGAGATTAAAAAAAAAAAATTAAATACAGGATAAAAATAAGAACATATGCATATATTGTAAAGTTTTATGTCAAAAGCTGAGGTAAGTTTACACTGATAAAAAAATGCATTTACACAGAAGGAATTACCAGATATCAAACATAATTTTACAACCATGAGGTTGAAATTCAGAATTTCAATACACATCTCATTTAATCCCAGATTATTGCATAACAAAATAATATAACATAGATATTAAAGGTGATGTTGCCACTGTTCTCTATGGATCTTCGTAAAACAGGAAAACAGCACAAGAGAATGAATTATTTGAACAAAAAAATCTATTCAATGAGTGGGATAGTAGGAAGCTCTTTAAGAAAAGAGAAGAGCTCCATCTACTGGCTGGAAAGAATTTTACTCAGCGGAGCCAGGAATCTTCTATGGCTGAGCTTAAAATAGAATACATCAGTGGTAGGGTCCATCATTACAGATATGAAATCCAATTATGATGCACTCACCCTATCCCCCACACACACATACACATATACACACACACACTATGCAGTGATATCACGTTTTTACAATTAATTGAGATGAATAATCTGAGGCATATGATAACATATTGATAATGGAAACAGACTGAATGTTGATGATAGAGAGTGTGATGCCAATGAATTATCAATTTATCTATTCAATTGCATAGATTTATTAAGATAGTATCATTGATGTCATCTTAACTTTCAATCATTTTCGTTAACCATGTATGATTCATAAATCAATAATGAAGTATAAACAAAGAACAATGTTTAGAGA
Source organism: Strongylocentrotus purpuratus (assembly GCF_000002235.5). Lineage (NCBI taxonomy): Eukaryota > Metazoa > Echinodermata > Echinoidea > Camarodonta > Strongylocentrotidae > Strongylocentrotus > Strongylocentrotus purpuratus. The sequence continues at coordinate 57,321,163 of NW_022145612.1, forward strand.
TTAGTAAATATGTCAAAAAGGGGGAAAAAACTTTTGTCTTTAAATGTAACTTTCACTGTGACTGTGTAGTATTTAATTAGAAATGTTTGTAAAGCTAATTATGACATTCTCTCTGTATCACCTTTTCCACAATTTATCTGTGCGCCAAACATGTCCATATGTGTATCCCTGAAGATTTGATTCAAAGTCTAATTCTCAGCATCTGATTGAAGATGACAAAAGCATGCAGTGAAATCAATGACATTGTGTCAAACTCTTGTTTCAAATTCAAAAATAGAAAGGACTAAAAAATGAAACATTTATTAAAAAGTGAAATTTCTAGGAATTGTGACATTTCCCAGGTGTATTTGTAAATGCATGATTTCTACTACTCATTAAATTGCAAGTTGTAATCTTGTATCTTATGACAAAGATATCCCTTCAGAAAAGCATCTGCTGCTTACTCATGGCTGAAACCATCAGCAGAGACTTTCACATGTCAATAATCACATCATCAGGCGACACAAGAGACAATGTATCATATTTCTTCATGTATCACAACGATTTATCACATCTGACTTGCGCCCTCTCTCTAGTGAACAAGAACATCAAAACCAAACTCATGATATGATTTAGGACCCTATCCATGTAGGACATAAACTGGAGACAATTTGTATAATTTTAATCCCACCTGGGCATGTTCAAAGGTTAGAATTACCAATGTATCAGTCATTTAGTGTATGAATCTAACAACCATGGCTGGTTGGCATGGCATGACACCCACTTCAAATTTTGTTTCCTGGCAAGGCAATTGTCTGCAAAGTGATTGTCTTTTTTTTTCCTTAAAAACTTTTGAGCATATACCTTTGTAAGAAGTTTTTTAATGAATCAATAACATTTTAAAACGTATTTTTAAGGCACAGACACAGTTATGTCAAGAAATTTGTGTATTATCTTCAAAATTCCATCTTTCGCTAGGAAAGAGAGACATTGCATGAAATAGGACAAAAGAGAATGTAATTTTAAAGTCCAGCATCTGCTGTCAGCAGGCAATATCCCCTTCTCAGTGACCCTGCTCTGCCCCCCCCCCAACAAAAAAAGAAGATACATACATACCATATTTTCAAAGGTGAAAGTAAAGATTAAAATCACAACTTCTCTAGAAAAATCAATTTAAGGTGAAATGTGCAAACCTGACAGTAACGTCTTGTGTAATGCAAACGTGACTTCTTTGGATATACAATACAGTACTGATTTTTCGAAAATAGATCATGTTAAAGGGGAACATGAAAAGAACATCTATATTACTAATACGCAAAATCGCCGCGGGGGGTCCAAACGGGTACAAAACGGTTCCTCAAAAACGTCTTTCCCCGACCCCGCCCGCCTCCGCCGTGGCGCGGGGAGGGCGGCACAATTCCACGAGGCCTGTCTCCCGTAACCCGCGTGCCACCTCGACCCCGCGATCGACGTCCATGCCGTTAAACGCGGTTTCGGGGCGGCCGGGGAGGACGGGCGGACGAGAGCACGGCGGGCGTCGTGGATTGCGAGGAGGCGACGAACCCGCGAGAGCGAGTCCGCAAGGCGTGCACCCGCCCTCTGTCTAATTATCAAAGAGAGACGAAGAGACACACGATAGACGAGAATTCACTCGCGTCAACGGGTGTAGCAAGTCTCATTGTAAAAGGCTGCGGCGTATCCCGAGTAAGACCTCTTGCTATAGGATTCGCTTTGTAGCATGTAAGAGAAATACACATCAACAGATAACTCACCCGGGTGATGGGATGTAGCCAATATGTACGCTCAACGGGTTGAGCTTACCCGTGTTATGCGTCTTTCTATAGGATATGCTTTGTAGGCCAGGCGCCCACAGTGTACGTGTATTACACGCTCTCAGGTCACACACATGCACACACCACAGTCGATTCGAGTCGAGGCGATTGCGACAACTGGCGTAAACCATGGACCTATTTTCACGTAAAATCTTTACTCTGAAAATAATTATACAAATTCTGTGATCTATGCCAACATAATCATAGCCCAAGCTTCTGTTTTATTGGTCTTTTCATGAAAACTACATCGAAATCATAACAAGAATAGCGCAAATAGATCTGTGATAGTACGCCTTCATGTGACAGTTCAGTTGCAAACTGCCTTGAGTCCACAGTGTATTGCCACGGCAGCTGAGCGCCGCTGTCGGCGGTGCTGTCGGCGGTGCTGTCGGAGCTGAGTGTGTGAGCATGGAGTAGCGGTGACTGGAGTAGCCAGGTCTGTCCGTGGGTGCATGTGAGGAGAGTCTAAACAACACTTTGAAATTGCTATTATTGCCCCGATTTCAATATAGTTTCGTGAATAGATGTATGAAACCTGGGCTTGGATTGTGATTATTCTGGCCATGTATAGTTGTATACTGAATTTCGATAATCATTTTTCACAAGAAAATGAGACGGTCGTCATGGTCGTTTAAAAACATGATAATACTTTTAGTATGATACAGTTCTTGCATCAAATCAATTTTTAAAGTATGGGGGGGGGGGTCAGGTAACTCAAAGCGATTTGAGTGCAGGCGTGGTGTCCACGGGTACAAAGGGCTGAACCCCGAAAGCTCAGGGGTTTTAGGCATTTAATTACGGTCAGATGAGCATATCTTTAATGCCTTATTTGTGACACTGGCAGGTCAATCACTAATTGGCGTGGGGTCCATAGTAGAGTTGCGTACCAACTACGCTGAACTGAGAGTACGCTGGCCTACGTTACTATACCCTGAGGGACGCAAAAAAGAACGCAAGATGGACGCAAACAATTTAATATGTTTAACAAAATTCGCGTACTTTCGGCGTAGAAACTTGACGCAGAAAGTACGCCTTTTTTTACGTAACACTACGCTACTAAACTAAACAAACTGCATCTTTAAATGAATTAATGAAAAATTAGCCCAAGAAAAATGACCCCCGAAAGATAAAAAAAAGTAGCCCCCAAAAATTTTCCCAAAATTTGATATAGATCGAGTCCCCAAAAAAAAAATTCTTTCACTGGATTCTACGCTCACAGTCCCACACACAGTCGAGTCAATTTGTGCACAAACCGTCCGATTTTTCGCGTAAAATCTTTACTTTGAAAATAATTATACACATTTTGTGAACAATGCCAACATAATCATAATCCAAGCCTCTGCATATGTAGTCTTTTCATGAAACTACATTGAAATCACAACAATAATAATGCAAATAAATAGTAATTATCGAGATCCTATCTGACATAGTTTGTTTTATGATGCGCCATTCATGGTCAAACAGCATATATTATAAAAATTCTCTATATAAAGATAATCTAAATTTTTTTGGGATAGCACATAGGCCTCTATCTATCTATTTGGCCCCCTCCCCTAGAATCCCGTGGATTTTCCACGGGTCCTGCTAGTAAAATATATAAACTACAAAGTAAAATATATTTTTAAGGAAATTTTACAAGATGTAAAAATATTGAAAAGTACAAATAATCCTCTAGTGTTTCAGCGATAATGTCTGCAGCAATAGGGTTAATGTTTCATCAAAGGTCACTTAAGTAACGGACCAATCTGGATGTGAATGGAATTGAAGGTCGGTGAACATTTTTTTCTCACCCTCACCCCCTCCTTCTACTCCTTCCTCTTCCCCTTCCTCTAAACCCCTCCACTCCCTCTCCCCTTCGCTCTGCATGGCTCGCCTTCTCTCACCGTCTATGCTTTGGACCGTTGCTAGCGACACACTCCGTTGCTATCCACCGCTAAGGATGTAACAGGAAAGTTTAAAAAGTCACTCCCTGGTTGGGTTGATGTTCAGAAGTTTGTTGTAGCCCAAGGGTAAGCATTGACATTTACTTTAATTGGGATGCTATTTCCATCCTTTCACCGCAGGAGCATAGATGTAGCCTCTGAGTAACGTTTCAGACGGGATAATTTTTCAATTTGGTTAATTGTGAGATGATATCTGCAGCAAGCTCTCATGAGCTGAAGTAAATGTTCCTTCATACCTTTACTATAAAACATGAGTGACCATTACATCAACACTATCCGGTAGAGATACTTTATACATTTAACAACTAAATTATTCAGACCCTTAACAAGTTTGGTAGTTTTTTAAGTATGTCAAAAATTTAGTTGTCCCACATTTATGTTTCTGAAAATGTGACATATTGAAGCTTACATCTAAAAAATGTTTAACAAAAGCCCTAATACTAGTCCACCTGTCATTCTTGAGCCACAAAAAAAGCACATCAAATTTAAAAGGGTATGAATAATTTAGTTGTTTACTCTATATCATATATGAGAAAGTTAATATTGTGAGTTAATTTTTTTTAATATGATTGCTATTGCATTGTTTATCTTGATTAAAAAAGGGTGTTCCAATATACAAGTAGTGTTCAAAGTTCCCAATTCATGACCCCATTTTGAATTTCAAGGAAAAGATCTTTTATATTATAAAAAACAAATAACAACACTGAGCACCTTTCACCACAGAAATAGTTATCCCGGCCCTTTAAATGATATTAAAAACTGTAAGGAGGTGTTCTGGCTACTCATCCACCAACATGAACTGATTTTTTTTTTGTATGAAAAAGATCCAAGAAAGAAAAAAAAATCAGCACTGTAACAATCAATATCAATATCAAGCCAGAAGGACATTATCTTATACACTATAACACAGAGTTAATGCCCTTTCTGGCTCTCACCAGAAGAAACTATCATCTCAGTGAACTAGGAGAAACCAGCGTGAGGGCAACCAAAGCAAAATAAAAGATTTGCCCACAAATGGAATCCGACAGATTCACCTTTACGGTTTCAAACTCTACCATGACGGGAACGATCAAGAGTGCGGCTCAGAAAGAATATTGCTATCGCTGCATCAAGCTTAAAAAACCACAAAGAAAAAGGCCCTTTCAAATCTTAAATGGAAAGAACTTGATTACCCCATGTGTCTTTGCGTAGAATCTGATAAGAAAGAGTATTTTTTCGAAGAGCAATCTACACTTGGCAGGAAAAAAATGATGCATTCATCGGAGAATACAATTAGGATGAATGAGTATGTGTTGATCTGATAATATTCAGTCTGGCAGAATGATTCATTTCAATGTGAATATGAAATCATATCTGCATAGATAACATTGTAAGTGTGTATTGGAATACAACAGATACTGCATGTACATATACAGTTCTTTCTCTCTCTCTCTCTCTCTCTCTCTCTCTCTCTCTGTTTCAAACATTCTACTTACTTGAATATACATACTTATCATTCTTCATTAACCTAAATAAAAGGAAATTGCATTTCATCTGAATTATTAATTTTCCAATCAACTCTGGATTTTGATCTGAAAGATAACAGAGCCCAGTATATGGACACATAGCAAATATGATATCCTATCTTAATGATATCAGGATGTATGGGCTCACTAAATTATAAAATTTCATTTGATTTATTCATTGTCTTGCTTCTTTAGCCATGTCAACCCCAATATATCTTATTCTAGATCCTTCCCTTCAAATACCTGTCATGCTGTCATACAAGGATTCTGTTTATTTCTTTAGATTTGAAACCTTTAGCCTCTGGTATGTTGTGAGAAGGCATTCTCAGAAACATAACTCTCATCTGATGAGAGTCAGAAGCTAGGTGCTACCTCAAACACTTCTTCATATAGTTAACACCCTTCTTACTCTCAGCAGATGTTATTATCTACATCTATATTTGACAATCAAATAAAATAGAGATCCCTAGTCTTATCCCAATGCAAACACAATAATATACTAATCAATTCTCACTTTGTCAGCTTCACCCCATCTTTTTCCTTTGCATGAAAAGTGGAGAGAGAGAGAGAGGGGGGGGGGGGTGTCTCATGCTGAAACTACTTCTAAGGCATTTTCCTGTATTCCTGTAACTTACATTTTTCTTTAATTTATCTCCTCTTTTTGTGATTTATCAATTCTATTAATTTGCTTGCTTGATACTCTATTACTGGTTTCCTTCATATATTTATATGAATTGTGCCATATTTTGGTTCTATTTTGGTCCCTTTATTATCATTATGTATTTTGTTTTTGTTCATACAAAATGTTCCTTTTATACCTACTTCAAGCCTCCTTCAAAATAAGATAATGGAAGCTGAATGATACCTTTTTCTTCCTTATCCCTTTATCATCTCTGCTCTGACAGGATTCAATATCAAAGCATCTTCAGTGTGCATCTCTCTAACCCATCTCAAGGCAAGGTCTTTATGCTCAAGTTACCATCCATTAGAATTCTCATATTTCAGATCAATTAAATCCTCTCTTTTCTGCCAAACAACAATTCCCTCCCTCATCCGTTTATTTCATCTCCAATACAACCTCCTTCTCCATGGCCCTACCTCATTTCCTTTCTCCCTCGTCCATTTTCCCATCTTCTCAAAAAAAAATAGAGAGACAATATTCCCGGTATACAATGTACACATCTATGCTCAAACTTAACATACATGTACTAACCTTCTCATCCTTTCTCTAGAATCTTCACATTCATTCAACTCTTATTCTCAATTTCAAAGCAGATTCATCAGTTTCACCTCATCCATTGTCTAACAAGTTTCTCCATTTCTCTTTCTTATTCAATTCTGTTTTTTGACCTTGTTTTCAAATACACCTCTGACCTTTTTCCCAACCCTACTGATTGCATCCATTTCAAGAACTCTCTACGTGCTCCTATTACTGAATTTCTTGAAATTCTACACCACAAACTCACCTGTTTTATGTCCACAATATCTTGTAAGTTCAGTTATAATTTCATTTTCTCTTTCATATATTTTCTCTGAAAACTTATTTTCCAGGTCAAATCTATTTTGAAAGAATCATTTATTTCTCTTTGGTATTGTTTTATTTTTCCCCTTCCCTCCCCCCCCCCCCCCCAACCCCATCTCCCTTCTCTCTCTATCTCTCTCTCTCTCTCTCTCTCTGTCTCCGTCTCCCTCTCAGAACCTCTCACTCTTCTTCTCACATTCAAAATCCTTGCATGCCCCTCAGGAGAGACACACATGCATAAACATCCCAATATTGACACGATCGCTAAGCTGGGGGCTCGTTGGAGGTGGCGTACTTGAGACTCACACAGATCTTGAGGGAACAGAGGCTTGAGCTTAGCTTTAATATAGAGCCAGGAAAATATCTACTGCAACTTTAAGCATCTTCAGCACAGGGGATCTGGTATCCCAGTCCCGGAGCCATAGTGCGGCTTTATTAGATCAGGCAGCAATGTACAACAAGTGAATTATCGTTTCTGCCATCAGCGAACCATTCCATCATTTTTGGTCTCTCTTACTACATCTCTCTCTTTCTCTCTTTCTCACTTACTCTCCATCTCTCACGTTTTCTCTTAGTACTTGCTCTTGATCAGAAGAAACCTTCATTTAGGGAGAAAAGATGCTCTGGTGGATCGATGGAATGAATAATAGAGAAGCAGGTCTGTGTGGGAATCCACTGTGAAGTCAACCTCCAGAGGGGCATGCATGCAGGGGAGAGCTAGAAAGAGAGTTTGTATTCTGCTGATTGTCTTGCAATCAGTCACCACACTCTGAAATTGTATTAGGAGCATACCTTGCTAGCTAGATGGATTCCACTGCCTGCTTTATTGATTAACGCTTGTATGAATAAATCATACGCAAGTCTCCAATTCAAACTGGGAAAGGATATATTGTCTTTCGTAGGAGGAGATGTTGGATTTGGGACATAAGTTTTAATCTGATTGGAAAGTGGAAAGCGCAATACTGGCACAGCTAGCACTCACGGCTAATTAGGCCACTAGCACCCAAATTTAGATCCCAGTGACGACATCAAAAGTTTCCAAGGCTGAACGAGAGGCTAATCTAAGGCAAGTTGTCGGATTCTCCACAGCTATAGTCACAGGCTACGTTGACTACCTTCTAACACTCGTCATTGTACCATCACTGTCTCGTGTTAGCTGGATAAAGGAGTATTCAAAATGGAGATTATGGGGCTGAGTATCTACATAGCTTTGTGCTCTGTTCTGCTGCTGTTCTTAGGGGCGCCCAGGGCAGAGGGGTGTAGCTGTGAAGGGGCACACCCTCAGCAGCAATTCTGTAGAGCTTCCTATGGTAAGTTTTAAAGGCATATATCACTACTAATGAATTTATTTCTAATTGTCATTACTGACTTTTGGGGAAGGTGCAATTTAACTAATGGAATGTAATACTTGCTTACAGATTTCCAAAGAGAAGAAATTACAATTCGATTGATCTTATATTTTGCCTTCATCATAAGATATTAACTGTTGGATCCAACTTCTATAGTAACCATAGGTAATATTAGAGAACACTGCAGTGTTTTATGTAACTTTAAAAACACAGGGCAGCATGAAGGTATAACAGTTTCTGAGTCTCAGAACTGAATCACCTTTTGTGGCCATTTTAATGGTTGACTTACTACTTTTTTTTCTTTTTCTGGTGGATAATTGAAATCTACTGAAGTGTTGTTAATTTTTTTTTAAAGTTAAGTAATTTTTTTACTGCAATCAAATGTTTTCAAAGATTATTTTGGCTATTTGAAACCCTTATTCCACACCTTTACAGGGATATTGATGTGGATAGAAAAATGCCTTATTTACAAATTTGATATACACAAAAAAAATCATTGATCTATGATGTAAATTTCTTTTGGTGATTTGGAATGCAAACACATTGAGTATTAAGCCTGACGGAAATGGGGTGAAGTCTATAAAAATGTGTGTTGGATCAAAATCAAATCATATCTAATGAATTAAAGATCATGTTTGTGGCACTGCTTACAAAAGAACAGCATCCACCTTTTTAAATCCACCAATTTATTATATACAACCACTATAGACAACTATTTTTGCTTAGCTTGTTAGTTGACAGCATTGTATTTTCTGTTCTCAAACATAACAGTATCCCAACCATGTTCTGAGAGCAAGAAAAGTATTAATCTAAGTAAATCATTAATAACTCAAATAAAGCCTCTCTGGCTCTCAGCACGATATACAGTTAGCAACTAAATTATTCATACTCTTACCAAGTTTTGTAATGTTTTAAGTACGTGAAAAAATTGATTTGGCCCCATTTATGTTTCTTGAAAATGTGACATATTGAAGCTTAAATCTATAAGTATTCAACAAAGGCCTTAATTCAACAAGTTCACCTTCTTTTCTTGAGTTACAAAAAATACAAAAACATAAAATGTACAAAGGTATGAATAACTTAGTATACAGCAATATTTATTGATTAAGAACAACTTTGAGCAGGAAAGTAGGAGTAATAATATGCACTGCTCTGAGGCTATACTTGGGATTTCACCCACGTACTGTCTTCAGGATTACAAACATTCTCAACTGAGAAGCCCATTTACACAGCCCAAAAAACAATCGTGAAAAACCATTTTTTATGAATTTCTGCTGACGTTTAAAAAATACCCCAGAGGTGTTTTTTTTTTTTTTGTATAGTTTGGGTCTTTCTTTGTGTTTAAGGGTAGTTGACTAGCAACTTTGGCCAAACACCTGAATGTAAAAAAAACCAATGATTTTGATTTGCACTTTGCAGTGTAAATGCAGCTTTGCTGACATTTTACGGTGACCCCGAAACTGTGAACTTTCAAAGATAGGGATTGTACTAATAGAGGAAAAGATTTGCTATTGATGTGAATGTACATGTTCCAGTAGACAAAGGAGAATTCATCCACTTGAACATTCAAATAAGGTATTTTTATAAAGTGACAGAATATGATGAATTTCTTGCATCATTCTTGGACAATTTATCAGGTATATTGCTTTCCATGTTTTCCCTATTTATATGCAAATAAACTATACTAGTTCACATTCTCATGGACCTGAAAATTCCATGCTATTTTTTATAATATTTCTACTTTCTACTTTTGTACTGAAGAATTTAATCTGTGATGATGTGTCTTAAGCGCTGCTATTTGCAGAATCTTCCTGAAATAAACAACAAGTTTTACAGCTTGAAACAATTCTACAAAATCAAATTGAAGTATTCATAATAAACCCCCTCTCACCATCATTCTTGTAAATTGTAAGGCATAAAGCAAACATATCTCTTCACATCAATCACTATATATATATATATATATATATATATATATATATATATATATATATACGCAACATTGAATACTATTTTAGTAGATCATTATAACATCTAGGTAATTAATTTTGAGTGGGCCAGCAAGTGACGTCAATGATCCTTTGCCACATTCCAATCTCCTCGTTAAAAAAGTCTTGATTTCCAATTATCATTCATGGATTAATGTACCTTGTCTCCTGCAGGTGACAACATCAATTTATAGCTTAAAGGTACCCTTCAACGTGTCAAAATATATGTTAAAAAGAGCCTATAAGGATTATAGGGTTTTTGACAACGGTGCAGAATCCCTTTGCAATAAGTTCTTTTGTCATGATAAGTTCTTTATGATTATGGGATGGTTTGTACCATGCATTTGTTAGGACTAAAACTATTCTTACTAAAAAATCAAAGATAGCTTCCCCCCTATTATGTTAATTTATAAACATTTCTGAGAAGTTCTTACTACACTCTAGGACAAATTAATACTTGATTTAACTATTTTCATGATCTAGTGAAAAGCTAATTAATAAGTTTAAGTCCATTTGGCAGTTGCTTTTAGCATGATGGGTTTGGTATTCAAACTTGTAATATTTTGTTCCATATATAATATTTCAAGCTGGTAGTTTTCCTTTTAGTACACTAAACATATCGAGCAATTTCATATTTTTTTCTTCGGACGATTTGTCTCCTGAAGTTCTTTCTTTTCATTGTTCATAACTCATTGATACCCCCAATACACAGGCATGTTTGTGGTTACCTTGTTTCAACACACTCCCACAAGCATTTCCCAAACATTATATTCAATTTCCTCATCCGACTATTTTTTGCAGTTTCAATTGGCCTGAACGCAGCAATGTTTTCACAACGCATCTAAAGCTAGATTTGCCCTTTCCAGGGTAAATGCAACTAATGTAATTTGCTCGCTTTGGTTTTTTGTTTTGCCCAGTTCTATGCCATGGATTTATATCAATGTAGATTGAATTCCAAGGCCAATCTATATACTATTCTTCCATAGCAACATATAAAATATTTGGAAGGAAATATGCGCCTCCCTTTCTTATCAAATAAAAGAAATGTGGGCAAAATTTGAATCATGAATATACGTCAGAGTAAAAAATAGCTAGCAAGTATCAGTTATCTTTCAATCACAGAAGAAAATTATTTTTACTCATAAGAACAATAAATACAAACTTAAATGTTCCTTACAGAAAACTATTATCAGACAAATGTTTATAAACAGTAATGTAATATTTTGAGATTGTAGCCAATATCTTACATATTTTTTATGTACACAAGTGATGTATTTTAATGATATAGATTGATGTTGAGATAGGAATAAAATATTTGATCGCAAAAACATCTACAGCTTACAACCTTTAATAAACCATACCATATACAATCATATTAGTGGAAACAGTGCTGCTCTTCATAGACATGTATCACAAATAACTTCATTACCTACAATACAACCAGTATCATTCTCTCCAAGTGACTGTATGGTACATGCTCCTGAGACAAACGCATTAATTATGTACAATCACTTCCTGACATTGACTAATTTAAACCAGGACCCAACATGATGTCTAATGCTAACCCTAAACAAAACTTGAAACCTACGTAGCCTTTAGGTTAGGTGAGCTGTAACATAATCACTAAACCTTAATCTAATGCTAATACCTCCCTCGTCGTTTTCCACACACTTTTTTTTAATTTTCTCTATATTTTCATGGTATTTCCTAAAAAAAAAAACTAAATCATTTCTTCCATTTTCTTATGACAAAAATGGAGAAATGGATCAAAAAAATATTTTCAGGATAAGGATTTGTGCAAAAACAGATAAATGAAAAATATATTCAGAGTTTAAAAAAAGAAAGATATAAGATTAAGAATATTTTCTGTGCTGCTTTTTCACTATTTTGTTATTACTATGTTTAGATTACTTTATTTTGATTAGGGTTGTTGACATAGTTTATATCAGTAGGTACCAATACCTACTTTGACTAAAGCTACACGATGATTATGATATACATGTATATTGACAAGCTATATTCTATATTTACCCATTAAGTAGACCCATCCTGCCTGTATGCTGAGTCAGCGTGATATCATTAAACAATCACACAAGGTGGCCATCTTAAAGGTTAACTTAACTTCTGGTAATCAAGTAACTCAACTCAAACATGATGGGATTTTTTTTAATTAAAAAAAAACTGTACTGAATATGAAGCGGGAATGAAAAAGATATTTGCCATTTGAAGTTGAGAAGAAATGTGTGATTTTTGTTTTAATTAGCAAAATAAACATGGGATATCTGTTCATGGCCTACAGTATATTATCTGATATTATGTATAGGTTATTCAGCTTAAGCTGGTTAATTAAAGGCCCATTGGGATTAGAAAAAAAAGCGAGTATATAGAGAAAACAGGACAGTAAATAACAATAGAAAGAGAGGGGTAAAGGGCTGTATATTCTAAAATATAATCTTGTTTCTGATTATGATTTCAAAGGAAATTCAGGTAGAAAAATGATCTCAGCAAATAACATGCCTGGGCAACATTCTCCGAGGTAGCGACACAGAAAACCCCATCAATTGGCTTGATATTGAAAGAGCCCCCCAAGGATGGGGTAAGGTGTCAAGTAATACAGGAGTACGAGAGGGAATCGGATCCTCACGGAAGTATTTTTCTGATTATATTTGCCAAGCTATCAACCTGAACAGGGAAGGTTTGGAAGAGGTTTGAGAGAGGGCAGGAAAGATCAGCATCTGAAGATGCAGCCTCAAGGAGGAAGAGGAGGGAGAAGATAGAGGATGGAATAGACGATGGGGTTGATGGGTTAAAGGGATGATGGAGGGTGAGGGGGAGGGGGGGTTGGTGGAGGAGGTAGTCAAATGAGGTAGAAAGGGGATGAGGGGGTTGGGAAGAGATGGAGAATGGAGAGAGGAATGAGTAGATGATGGGGTGGTAGGGGTATGGGAGGGGGGGGGGGGGTTGATAAGAAAACAAGAGTGGGTCAAAGTAATAAGGGACTGGGAGAATTGGAGGTATGGAAGGAGTATGTGCTTGATCGGTTAGTGGTGAGGGGGGGGGGGTGAGCAGATAGTAAGTGGGTGGAAGGGAAGAAGGGATTGGGTAGATAACATATCTAGAGTGGATTCCACTATCTTCTTTATAGAGGATAGGTTGGATAGTGTGTTTGATAGGGGTGGGCAGGGGATGGGGATGGATAGGATAGATATAAATATAGAAGGGCTGGGGTAGATAAAGAGGTCTGGAACGAGATGGAGGATGGGGTACAGAATGTGGTGGGGTGTCTAAAGATACGTAGTCTGGATGAGGGAGTGGAATAAGAGAGTAGTGTGGAGAGGCTAGAAGGAGAGGGAATGTGGTTGAAAGGAGATGAGGATAGAATGGAGGATGATATGAAGAATGTGGTTATATAATGGGTGGGTGGGTGGGAGGGGGGTTACTGAGAAGATAGAGTGGTCGTGAGTGTGCGAAGAGTAGAGGAGCTTGAATGGGGGCGGATAAGAGGTAGAGACAGAGGATGGGGTAGATGATGTGTGTGTGTGGGGGGGGGGAGGGGTAGAGATGGTAAGAAGATGTAAGGAGAGGGGAAATAGGATCGCCAAATGGTTTGGGAAGAAAGACAAACAGACAGACAGAGGAGGAATGACTTGTGGAATTCAATTGTCAGCAAAGTATTTAAATAAATATATGTGACTAGAGCATTCCTTTTTGGTGTGAGGTGAGCAAAGCCCCAACCAATGTTATAAACAAAAAGATGATTAACTGATCATTCACATAGTGGCATACTCCTCTGCAAAAAAAGTCCATAAATTGGTTGAAGATGGATATTTATAAAGAAAAACAGAGATAAAGAGACATCATATTGCAAAATAACCAGATAAAGACACCATAAGAGGTTAAAAAAACAAAGAGAAGTAAAGATAAGAACTGTAATGAAGGGGAAAAAAAGAAGAGGAATTTTTTTTTTCGAGGGAGAGGGTTTCCAGGAGAATCAATAAAAGGCCCACTAGGTATAACAAGCAGCAATCTAAGAGGACTCAAATATCACTGGTAACATCATCTATCTCTTAACCCCTTGCCTACTGGAACTAGGTGCTTCCTAGGCTAAAGCTATGCCATGGTTAATTCAATAGCAAATGGGTTAAGCTGCATCACACAACATCTGCAGTAGCTTTACTGAAATCCCATGTAGTTTCTCCCTAATAGTATGTAAAATGAACAAAATCATCACTGGATGGTAGAGGGGGATAAGTCAACTGTTTGTGGTACTGTGAAACAAAATAAATTCAAGGTGTCATAAAAAACAACAAAACTGATTTAAATATTTTTGAAGGAAAAATGATTTGTACATTACTGAACATTCTTAGTATAATTTTGACTAGATGGACAGGTACACCAAAGAAGAGAAATAGAGGCAAATTGCTATCTTAACCATCTCCACCAAACAATTAGATTTTTTCTAAATGAAACTTTCAAATTGCTTTGCCCCTGGTTTATGCTCAACATTTTCTATTGAAAATATGAAATATAATAACTTTAAATCATGCCTCCATCATCTTTTCTCCTGTTGTTATGGCACGTTTGTTTCAAGCACCGAAAATAAAGTTGTTTCCCCTGAAAGGCAAGCTACACACCAACCTCAAAAACAGGCCTCTTCGATTTTCTTGCAGATAATGGAGGAATACAGCTGAGCGTATTTGACATTAGGTTGATGCAGAGAAGATGCAATTATATTGGATGCGGAGGATGAGGGGCTGTAAGGAGGATGGAGTATTATGCTACCACTCTTCGAGACCTATGTTTGATATACTTTGCTGCATAAATGGGTATTGAATATCCCATTTACAGGAATGATTGCCGTAGGGTATTATTCATAAATGGAAGCTTGAAGCCTGCACTGCGGTGAAGTGCTATGTTGTCTCTGAATACAAATGGAATATTTGGGGGGATAATTGGTGCATCAGAATTTTGATTGCCCATTACCGCCTCCTAGTCCTTACCCATGATAGCATGACTACACTGCATATATGAGACAAATATTGGCCATCCATGAAGTTAAGATTTTCTGTGGATTTCTTGATGATGCTGTTTCACAAATAACTGATAAACATGAAATTAATTGTACTGGTAAGTAAGGTACAGTAATACAGCTCTCTTTCCTATTTTTCCATCACTGTAAGTTCCCCAACAAAAAATGAAAATTAAGATAATGAAAGCAATCAAATAGTTGAAAAAGTCAATGAATATATTTACTCAATAGTCATTAAAGCCCCACTGCACTAAGTATAGCTACTTGCGCCCTCTATATAGCAAACAATGCCTAAGCGGTGACCGTTGGTCCCCATGGTCCCCTTTATCTTATGTTAATTGAGAGCTGATTTGATGAGATAACCACTTGTCAGTGACCATGCAGGGAGGTCTAATCCCTCCTGGCCAAACTAGTGCAGATAGGCTTTAAATTGAGTACAAACAGTCTGTTTGGAGCCATAAGGCATTTTACCTGGCTCCAAATGGACAATGTCAGAAGAAAAAAATACAGTAGTTACAAATATGCTAACATCACAATAACCTATTCATAATGAAAAATATTTGTGTACTTTTCATTCCGATTTGACAGTGATTGGAGCAAGGGTTCTGAAGAGAGAGTACATCCCCAAGAATCCCAGAGGTCTTGGTTTCAGCACGGGACTGCTGGGTTCTGATCATGCTGCCATTGAGCCCCTAGGTGAGAGGACTCGTCCCTACCCTGGAACGGGTCTCCATCGACTCCCGGATGAACGACTAGAAGGCGAGCAGTTTGGTGATGGAGGCAGACAGTTGCAGGACCTGGAACCTTTGGAACCTCTTCCCTATCCAGATGGTCTAGGGCCTCCCATTCTACCTGAGGCTGCAGATCCTTTCCAGAATGATGGATTATTTGCCCCCATTCCTCAATCAGATGGGCTCCAACCCTTCCCTCAGAATGATGGTCTAGAACCCTTCCCTCAACCTGCTGGACTCCAACCCCTCCAGCAACCTGATGGGCTCCAAGCCCTGCCCTTCGAGGGTGGTCCAGAACCACTAGGTCAGCCTGAGGGTCTCCTACCCTTACCCCATCCAGAGGGCCTACAACCGCTCCCTGAGGAACCCCACACCCATGAGGCATTACCACCCTTGCCCTTACCAGAGGACATGAAGCCTCTTGAGGATACCATCACAACACTGACAACTCCACCTCCAGATTTAGTGATGACAGATGAATCCCACACCATGACAACCCTTCCTCCACAGGAGAAACCTTCCAATGAAACTGTTCTGTTGGAGCCTACAATAGGTGCCGAAGAGCCCATAGCAGAAGGTATATAAGTATACTCTATTAAACTAAACTAAAACAACAAAAAACAATCAGTAGTATTTATTGAACATGAAAGAATACATCCTTTAAGCATAAAGGATGAGAAGTAAACACTGAATTTTTAAAATAGACAAAATGAAGTTTAACCAAAAAAAAAATCATTCATACAGTTAAAAATTTACTCAAGTATAGAGCAGTTTTATGAAGTGATGCGTTATTGCTTACTGGAGGGGGGGGGGGGGGGGGGGGGAGTAATCTGTGTTAATCTTATATAAATTAGATAATTCAGTAGTCAATAGCTTAAGTCACACTGACTCCATTACTGGTCCATAGGTCTTCTCCCTTAGTGTCATCATTAGTATGTATGACACTTCATAAATCAAGTTGATTAATGCAGTCTGCTTTTTTAAACCTAGGCTTTGCTTCATATTCTCTTCATTCACAGAGGAGCGCATCATCGACCCTGAGAGCATGGAGGCCTGGAACTATAAGATCATCTACACCCTCAAACTGAGCCACATCTACAAGACAGGGATGGGGCAAGAAGGTTGGAAGCAAGGTGATGAAGTACAGGTTGATAGCTCTGCTGCCTCTAGTCTGTGTGGCAAGACAGACCTCAAGACAGGAAAGAACTACCTCATTGCAGGCGAGTAATATCTCACTGTTTCAATCTTTAAAGATTGTCTAAAGGCACACATGATGCCATTCTGCATGTATTCTGCAGGCATGAGACAGAGAAAATGTTGACACTGTGCAGGGGTTCACTAGGAGATTAAGAAATTTGGAACCCCAATTGTAAACTTGAAGCACCGGGTATATAGACAATCCACGACTTTTGCCTTTAGTTAAACATACTGATCTTGTTTGAAATCTCAATGAAAATATGTTCATAAATAGGACCTGCACTTTTTTTTTCTTCCTTGGACATGAAGGGCAACACAGATTTAATGATGAAACAATAAGATTGCCTTATATTGATCTCTTTCATGTATTCCTTCTTTGGACACATATACCAATATGTATGTAAACGTAAACCTAATTTCCTATCCCCTGAAATGATCTTTCAAACCCAGGTTCAAGTGCAAACCAAGTAGTGCTCTGTGACTGGGTTCAAGAACATCATAAGCTGACAACCAGACAGAAGCAGGGTCTCAAGACAATCTATGGAAAGTCTTGCGATGTCTGCCAGGTAAGTGTGTGACAGAACTATCTTCAGGGGTGTCACTATAAAGAAAAGTAGGGGGATAGGTGACACCCAAACTATTCAAAATGTCTAGTGACACCACTGACTATTTGGGGTGCCAAGACAGGAAAGATATCCTGGTAAGTGAGCTTCAGGGGAACCGGTAGGGCTTCAAGTCCCATCTGATGTACTCTGTAATGTAAAGGACTACTAGTGCATATGATTGGTCTCAAATCCAAGTTACCCTGTTTCTAAGATCTTTGCCCTATCCTCTAAACCTTACTGCCTCCCAATATGTGACAAAAGACTAAACAAGATGACCAAATTCAAAAAGACAGGATAATCAAATAGCCAACTAGGTTGCTGGCCAGGAAGAAGAAGAATAAAATGCCTCAATTTGGGAATGGTTTGTCACAGATCTAAAAAATGTATCAGATTCCTTCTGAAATCTCAACTTGAATCAATTAATACAATCTATAATATGGTCTTAAAACTGGTTCACTGCTACAAATGAGGGATTGACCAGTAATGAACTTGCTTTACAACTAATTTCTTGAAAATGTGACCCAAAAGTTTAGTTCTTTGAAGAAAATTCAATTTGTACACTTGAAAGAATTGTCACAGTCTACATCAAAAGACACTGCATATATGGCCTTCACATTACCAATGGTGTCTTTTTTCCCCCTCTTTATCTCAAAACTGCTAGATCCATTCCTGTACGTCAAGCAGACACTGCAAGAAACCCAAGGAGAACCGAGCAACCACCTGTCTGTATGATGCATCTCAAGTCCACATAGGGGACGCCTACAGCCCTTATGACTGCATCGCATCTCACTCACGTTGCACCATGCGGCATGGACACAAGTGCAAGTGGCAGAAGAACAATGACTACCATAAGTGTGTCAAACACCAGCTTCCTTGAATAGAGGGACACTGATGTACCCCTGGCCCTGGTAGGAGGGCAACTCCTGTACCCATATTCCAAGAGTATGATATTTCAAAGAGTTTACCCAAGGACTTTATCAAATTTGCCAACAAGTTTGTATTTCTTTATTCTTCAGTTCAACTAAATGATACAAAGTTTATCACAGAAATACATATCCATTAGTCTAAATAGAGAATGAATATATATTATCTCCGTAATTAAAGAATTTATGCTGTGAATATTGTAAGACATAGTAAAATGATATACTGGTAACCATCAAAGTGGAGTGTATAGTACAAGATACTATGAAAATGCTACAATGTAGAGAGTGGCCAAATAGTCATTTTCCTGGTCATTTTCCTGAAATATTTGAATCCTATATGATGTTTTTTTGTACAAATAAATATACTAAGGCATATTTAACAACATTTGCAATGCTAACTTAGTTACTTTCCTAGTAATTTACTTTTGAAATGTTTCTTAAACCTGTTTGTTAAAGATGCGTTAGAGTGAGCTCAGGCGAGACGAATCCGTCTCTCTTTTTCTTGGGCATATTATATGCTATTGCAGGGATAACTGCTATGAAACCACCAAAGTACAACCATCACTATCAATCAAGTATATAAATAAACTTACAAATATACCCCTAAAAATCATCCATGAATATTAAAAAATTTCTTCTTATTTGTGTTTCACTTTCAGAGAATAAAACTTTCCACAAAACTGCACTATGCATCAATAAAACCAGTTCCAGGCTCATTTTAATTCCCACTCCCTGATAAAATGCCAGCTTTATGTTTTTTAAACAAATTTGCAAGGCTAACCACCAAATATATCAATAAAGTTGAATAATCATTCCTCTAGTTCCTCAAATTTTCTAGATTTCACTGACATTCTCATAAGAAAAAGTATAAATCCAGGTGTGTAATAACATGTCTCTATCTTAATAAATCATATAAATAATATGTGAATGTATATATTTCATGTGATTTATATTGTACGTTTGTTTGCTTTGAGCTAAGATGTACAAATATGTTACCCATAAATCATGGCATAATGTCAAATGCCCACTTTTGTGATTTGATGAGCTCTGAAGCTGTAGCTTGCTTTCAAGTTGAGTGGGTTTTTAATGCAGTTAATGAATTGAGTTGTACATTGTATCAAGTCTGGAGTAGGTAAACTAATCCATGGAAAAAGAGGGGAGGATTAGCGCATCTTCTTCAGATTATATTCAAAAAAATTAATTAAATATGATTTTGTTGGTGATGGGAAAAACCCATTCCACCTGAACTGCAGGCTATAGAGCTTGTAAATAATGCTCCATTTTAACATCAAGGAAGCAGGTGGGTGTTACAAAAGTCAAAATTGAAGTTGAATATGATGTGATACAGATTAGATTGATTTTGTAAAGTATCAAGTAGCTTGTAGTGTGAACCAGTACAACTGAAATGGTTTTATGTGTAGCATACAAATACATATTGACATGTTTGGGGTATCTTACAATACTTAAACTACATGACTGACTTTTGTATTACATTGTTTACCAAATATTCATTGTTATTAGAGCTTCAGTCTGTACATATATCCAACACAGATACATCTATCAAATGATTCCATGGTCATGACCAAATTGTTGATAACTTTTAACTGTTCCATGCACTTTTATGCCTGTCAAGTACAAAAAGGAAATACTTTGAAGACATAAAAAATATCCAGTGTATATCTGAAAAGTTGACTTTCAGTGCACATGTACATTTACTTCAAATACCAGGGCTAGAAGATTGCTACAGATCCATTGGCAAACTTTGATAGCTGAAAGGATAGAAATATGGTTGAATCCCAAATTATACACGATATATTGGTCAGGAAGTAAGAATAATATCTGGTGCTTACTCCAAAGTAGTAAACAGACCTATGTTTGTTATGTTCACTGTAAAAAGGTGATTTCTTTAAAAGATCAATGAAGGAAAAATATGACTTCAGTTACAAATTATATCTACAAACTAGTATTTGTTTTTCTATCTTTGTGACACCACATGCTGTTGATGAATTTAATAGGATTATTTTCCACTCAAAATGTAACAAAAATATGCAGTATCCTAGTTATGTAATGTTTTTCCATGTTTGTAATACTGGCTTTGTTTACATCTCATTTTCAATTCAACTATGTAGAGGATGTTACTGACATGTGTGAACATTGACAGCTGGATAGCTCAGATATTAATGTTCATTGATATATATTGATATTGTCAATTAAAGTTATAGTAAATATACAAATATCATTATCTTGGTAGCCTATCTCCTTTAATCTCAAATCCATAATGTCTAAATATAATACTTTAACAAAATCATGGGCAGGTGGTGGTGATATTAAATTCCAATCTATAATTGTTTCTTCAGGGTTCCAGGAATACAATGACAAAAATCAAGAGCGAATAAACAGCTTTGTACACTAAGATCATTTTCATCATAATCTATAAATAAATTCAGACAGGGTATAAAACATTGAAATAACCTTCAATACCAAGTATTTAAGAAAGAGAAATTAAACCCTCTAGACATTCTTAATAAAATTGATTTTCAAAGAATACTCTTTTCTTTATGGGCACTTCAGGGAATTCATCAATTCAACAAGGGAGCCACTAAACTTCCTAAATCTTACATTTCTTTTAGAATTAATGCTACTTCATGGAAAAGAAATACTTGCAGCTGGCAACAAATATCCAAGAATGACAATATTCTCTTGGGGTCCAGATCAACTGTGTACTCTGTACCACCATTGTAGTAGGTCCATGGTACCACTCATGTCTACACCACCGTTCTATAATTCCATGTAAAGGCAGGGTGGGGGTAAGTCTGACCTCTGGGGTAGAGGGAAAAAGGGCTTGACCTTTATCTGGAAAGGCTAGCAGGTGAATGGACTCTTGTAATAATAGGAAGGGGGTTCACAGTACCGAGTACGGAAAAAAGTTCAGTCACTTCAGACACCTAGTAATGGACTGTTCCCCTTTGCCCATCATCCCAGGAGCTTCAAACAGATGTCTTTGCTAAAAAATAGGGGTATTATATACACAACATATGCTCTACTAATGATACATGTAACTCTTCAGTCAATGTCCACCACCAACCAGAATCCTCACTTCAACCCTAGACCAAACCCTGTTGATCACCCTAAACCTAACTAAAAACACAACAGCATCCCTAACCTTTACCCTAACCCTTACCCTAATCCTAACCTTGTATACACTGGTTAGGAGAGCTGAATATGGATGTTTCAGTCAGGATTACTGTGGGCCATCACGATAATGCTAAACAATATCTGAATTATTCCTGCTTTACTTGATCACACTCAGGGATGGCATGCACCTTTCTGACCCGGGCCCCTGGCCGAACCATGGAAACTAAATGGTTTATATTGATTATGAATAAAGCCTGACAAAAAAGATTCTCCAAAGCAAATGGTACGTAGGTTGCCAAAAAAGGAAGAGGCTAGGCTTTTATGGGCATTTCATATTTCAACTAGTACAGATACCAAAACAAATTAATCAATATCATGTTCACTCTGATAGTGTTACACTATACTCTTATAAATATTGTCTGTTTATCTGTTTAGGACCAGAAGGGTATTAAATCATGTAATTTAACACAGAGTTAACACTCTTCTGAGGCTGAAATAATTTTATAATTAAGATTTATCAACAAACAAGTATTTCGGGGCACAATAAAACATGTACAGGGTGAATATTAAGTCGGAACCTAATTTATGATTTTGATGCTGATATTCATTTCTTCATCCTGCTGCTTAAATACTAGATCCACGTGAATCTGATAATATTCCAGGCACATTGGTGCACAAGCTCACAAATCTGATTGCCTGGAGATATATTTGTCAGAAATATCTTCTTATTGTTTTTCTTGTTCTTATTGTTCTTCTCTCTTTCTCTTTCTCTTTCTCTTTCTCTCTTTCTCTTTCTCTTTCTCTCTTTCTCTTTCTCTCTCTTTCTCTCTCTCATCTACCTCAAAGGCATTACAAAAGTAAATGACATTTTAGGAACTAATCTGTATACTGGAGAAAGGCTGTACCAATACCACTGTATAACAGTCACAAGGGCATTTACCCTTTAGATAGGATCCAAAAGAAAGAAATGTCAATTAAGTCCAAAGTGCTTTCACTCTTACTCATCTTAGGCATGTGGGACACCTTCCAACTTATAATCATGTTCATACAATAGACATCTAAGAAAATATTGTACAAGATACAAGGTCGACTGAATGATTCATGCCAGGCTTGGTTCGCTTGGTTTGATGGCAACATCTGACTTCAATGTCAGAATGACTGGGCCAACAAACATATTACCTCAAAAATTAACACAAGTTCAATTATGGGATAACAGAATGACACAAAAGAGAGTTATTTGCCTATAATTAAATTTGTTTCTCAGAATCATGAGATCAAAAAACAAATAGTTTGATAATTATTGAGTAGTCGTTATTTATAGAGGACCTATGCCTCGAGATCATCATCATATTGTTAGGTGTTTCCCCCTCCCCCCAATGGTTTCTAAAATATATGGGGCATAGAGAGATAGATAGACAGATGCATTTGTAGATAGATACCTACTATTTGAAAAAGTGTCTATGAAAGATTTTTTTTATCTCTATAGCTTCCATATTTGTATGTGATTATTATCAGTGGTGATGAAATCTTGCGGAAAGGCCATTCTATTAATATAAGCACAGATTTAATTATTATGTGAGAAGTAAATTAAGTATTGAAAGAATATTGTTTTTATGTCATTCTCTAACAAATGCACAAATTACATATAATGATGCATGCAACTCACTTGTATTCTTATTTTTGTTTTGGAATAATGTTTGGTGAGGAACTTTGGGTGGCAACTGTCATTTTAAAAAGTTGTTAGTCTTTAAAAAAAAATTACACTTCTTACTTGGATTGCAAGATGGGAATTCTTTTTGCAAAAATAGCGAAATAAACAAGGACACATCTTAATTAACCTTTACTTCCACATAACTTTGTTTTGATTGCTCTCTATTTTACTATAACCCATTCACAAAATTGAGCTTGCATCTGACCATATTAGCTCTTTTCATCCATATAAGTACGTTACTGGGGAATAGTTGATTCGCTATTCATGACATCACACAGAATGGGGTGGAGCCTAGCTGGGAGGGATAGGAAACGGACCTGTAACTGAGATTTCCTTCTACCCAGACAGGTGCTATGTTTGGAATATCCACGGTATCTAGTCCAGCTTAGTCTGCTTATACAGACTCTGACACCAGAACAAAATGATGTCTTTGAACCGAACCTAAATCAAAGAGGTACTATACAGAGTCAGGATCTACCTAGTGTAGTCTTCAGTGCATAAAGTTCCTTCAATATGACTGACAATCAAACTACACGCTTAAACACCTTTTGGGAAATTTTTTATCTGAAAGCCACGTAATTTGACAGTTTTTTAAATTTTTTTAATCTTTTGAAAGTGAGGAGGGAGTGTTTCATTTTCAGAGAGTACAGATCTCATAGAATCATACTGTAAAACCTCTTCTTATAGAACTTTTTTTGGTAGAAACCTAAAGTCCCCCCCCCCCCCTCCCTTAACTAAAGCTAGCAAAAATCAGCTTCAAATAAATAAGTCTCTTGGCAAAAAATGCAATTTAAAAATAAATTGAGAAAAAAGGGAAAGAAAAAAGAAAAAAAATAATACCTAGCTTATTCAATCCCCTCTTGCTCCTTTCAATTATAACATTACCTTCTGGGAAACATCAAGAAAATCATATTTGAAACTAATTTAATACGAAAATGCACTCAAGGAGTGTTATAATTTATTTTAAAAAGTCCATGACATAACTACTTCAACAAAGCTTAGAACCAAGACTAGACAGAGAGGGAAACTGGCTAACTTCCTGTCACAGGTCACATTCCCCCGAGGGAACTGTGATGATGTCATCAGAACAACTGACCAATCACAGCGCTCATATCCAAAGCAGTACAGTAAATACTCTGGTGAGATGTGACCCTTCTACTAGCTCCCTGCATGCTGGTGTTATTTACGCAGCTATTTGTTTCCTCCTCTCTGACGTCTATTTTCAGGTAGTCACCAAGGTCAATAACTTTGTTATTTTTATCCAAATATATTCCTTAAAGTAAACTTGTTTTTTAAATGTCAAAAGCAATAAAGAACAAATTATATTTATTCAAAATTATACGTCGAAAACAAACTCTGACCCTATGCAGTCAGCAAATTATTATAATGGCTGAGATCTGGGGGAAATGAATTGCATATTCTGAATTTGAGGAATAAATTTCTACCATCTCTATTTTCTCTGTATTTACCAGAAAATTGTTTGTGTTACCTTTTATTTTAAATATGCTAATTGGGGCAGGAAATTGATAAGCACTAAAGTTTCTAGTGATTTCTTCCCATTTGTTTTAAAGAGAAGTACATACCCTGATCACCATGAGAATTAGATTAGATACAATATGAAAATTCAGAGAATCTGGTCTGTCAAAGTTTGAGAACTATCTGATGAATGATAATTTTGTTTTGCTTTGAACTTTTGAAAATCCCCATGCCAATTAGCAACTATATTATTTCTTCTTGTGAGTTATTCTCTATCTGTTTGGTACAAAAATTAACATATTTCCCTTTATTACACATATGATTTCATCAAAAGTTAAGATTCAGGATGGTTTTGGAAATGTTCAATACAAAAGAAGCTGAAAGTTTTTTTCGCAAACACAATCAAAGAGTTGCAATCTTTAAAATGTCCAAACTTAACCCATTGCCTGCAGGAACTAGGTGGTACCTGTACGAAGCCTATGGGAATGAAAAAATTCTGTTGTCACTGTTTATTAAATATTAGCCTTCTTTGATATTTTTTTCTTCAAATTCTCTCAAAACTTTTCCTTGGCTGTTTTCTTTATTTCTTAAATCAAATTTGATGCCACGACTTGATCTTTTAATGCTTTTTAAGAGGGAACATGTCCTTCTTGTAACAGAAATTCATGGAAGGGGTCTCAGACAGTACTAGAAGGTCAATATCTGGTCACTCTGTCCAGCTAATTCCTTTGAGAATTGCACCATATCTATGACATAGCGTTGACCATGTGTCAGCATCAAATTACTTCATAAATTATTAGGCTATCATAGTAATTACAGTCTTCCACTCCCTGAGACAAAATTGCAAAATTCCTCAAGGTTGGTCTCAATCGGATTGCATCATAGCTCTGTTTACCTTATCAAAACTTATTGGTATGACAGACAACACCCTATTGCACAGAGTTAGGAGGTATTGCGAAGAGTTGTGAAATCTGAAACAGACATGATTAATTATTAAGCCTCTGATAATTACTTTCCGCTATGATATGTCTTGTTTTTAATGAATCATCAACTATGGAATTATTTATCTGAAAAGCAAAGAGACTGCCAAACTTATAAGGATGATTATTGAATTGCATAACTGCATATGGGTGAAAGATAGTGCTGCAAAAAATAGAATTGCTCAATAAACGTGTTTTGTTTTGTATTGTTTTTGTTTGTTTTGTATTGTTTTGTTTCTTTAATTATTTTCATTGACTGTTTATTTATTTTTTGTAGTAAAATTGCTCAATCAATTTATACAAATGGGTTCATAATGAGGCTGCTCACCCTTTATTCCATCAAATTAAATATAATCTTTTTTTAGTCAGAAGGCCATTAATTAACTCATATACTTTAACACAGAATCAATGCCCTTCAGGTTCCAACCAGATGATATAAAAAGTGCATCAAAAGGTGAACACGCTTAAACAACTAATGTGATCTGTTTCTGTTTAGTCTAGTCATGATTTAACATCATTAGTATTGCAACCAGGAGTAGTACACATGGTAACGTTTTCCGGAACATGATGGTTAAGCAAGCATGGCATACCACATAGTTTATGTTTAAGGAAAATATGTGCATCTTTCCTAAAATTAGGTGCATTCATTCTTTCCTATGACACGTCTCTATACCTCAGTTCAAGTTCATAAAAACTGGGCAACTTTGTTTTGTTTATCTGTTTTGGCATACTAAATTTGCAAAGTAATAATATAACCCACACCAGTTCAGTGTAAAATCAATCAAAATTCCATAAATCACTTGTCTGTTGATACATTTCACAACCAAACAGTTTAGAAAACTGGCCACATCTTTTCCTATTTAAAACAAGACATAGGTCATCCAACCAACAACAACAAAAAAGGGGGGAAAAAAGGTAAAAGACAGACACATTCATATTGCATGTTAACTTTGACAGGTAACATTTAAAACTTTTTGAAACTTTTTGGCATAAACCCAAAATGAGCCATTACTATGTTTGCAGTCTATGTTTCA
The DNA here is from genome assembly GCF_000002235.5 of Strongylocentrotus purpuratus. Taxonomy (NCBI): domain Eukaryota; kingdom Metazoa; phylum Echinodermata; class Echinoidea; order Camarodonta; family Strongylocentrotidae; genus Strongylocentrotus; species Strongylocentrotus purpuratus. The sequence continues at coordinate 57,348,102 of NW_022145612.1, forward strand.
TCACTTTGTAAAGCAATCAATCCCCCTTGAACACGCTTCTATTAATAACCCCCTACCTCAATCTTATCTACTGCCCCATTCAGACTCAAGGAATATATACAATATTTGTATAAACAAACTTTGTGCTAAGAATCATAAAAAGGGGCGCACACACATGAAAATGGTGATTTATAACAAAACATAGTATACAATGATTGGTTGTGTAGGGGTCAGTTGACATGATAACTTGCCAATCATCAGTGCATGCTCACAAAAAGCCCCAGCCAGTTATACAACATTTGTATGATAAAACATTCAGACAAGAAGAGGGACTGATTCTTTACTGAGTTTCCATTCAAAATGATGCCAAAGCATGCATTTTGCTATATAACATTCTGTTACACAATGTTCAGACTAAAACAAAACAATTACTCATTCATTCATTACTAAGTTTCATTTCAAAACAGTGCCAAAACATGCTTTTTGCTACACAATGTTTTGTTATAAAATATTCGGACTACAAACAAAAAAGAATTACTTTGTACAGCTTTACAATCATTTTTTGGTTGTGTGAATGAAGGGTTATTCCATTTAGTCTGAGACATGATAAGAAGTTACATCATAGAGATGTATCATCAATTGAATGCTTGTCTTCCGCCCCTTCCTCCGATCATCCCCCTCCCCATGTCTGCTATGATGAGAAATATTGCCAATTTCCTGAATCACTCCAGTTCTAGACAATGATGAAAGCAGCCCCAAGATACCCCTTTCTCCTTCTCCCTTACCCCCCTTTCCCCATCTTCCAAAGAGTGTACCCATTTATAAAGTTCTTACATTCCTATCTTTAACATGTGGTGTACAGCTTGAAATGTCCAAATATACAATATAACCAGTAACTTTTCCATACATGAAACTTTGAAACTTTTGTAAATTGCCTTATTAGTTTCATGCTGCAAAATAATTCATTTTTATCCTTAATTCATTCTCTCTCTTTTTTTCTTCTTTGTTTTCTTCTTTTCTTCTTTGTTTTCTTCTTTTTGTTTTTGTTTGGGGGGGGGCAATAATTCACATCTTATCACAATGAATCAAATAGGATGATAAAGAAAATACCTTTGAATGACATAATATACCATCAAAGTAAAAGAAAACATACAAAGATGGAAAATCTATTATCTATTTTTTTGTTTTGTTTAAATTAGCGCATTGAATTTGTGCCATTTTTAAGCTTCATATTTTCCTATTTTGGTCAACATGGAACATGTTAATATCAAATCTGATATACCATTGTACCAAGTACTCGGCATCCCCTCTTGGTTTGAGATGAAATTCTATTCTGAAATATCCTAGCAATGTGAAAGTGCCTTTGGCTGCCTAACTATGATGGGCAGGAGCTGGGTGTTGAGTCAGAAACTTATCTGTGTCAAGTCTGTCAATGTCTCAAATGACTGATTTCTACTTTGTCTCTTTCTTAAAATTCTGAAATTTCACAATGTCTTCACTCTTTACAAAGTCATAGATGAAACATTGTGGTTTGGATATATTCCACTTGTAAACCTGATATTTTTTTTGAACTTGAAATTAATATCTTTTTACCCCTATAGCTACAATAAAAAATTGATTATTTCATTTCTGGATTCGAAACCATAGTTAAACCAAGCAGATGATAATAAGAACTATCCCCTATGGCTATAAATATTTTTCAAATTCAATTGATCAAGTTAACATTTTATTTGACAGAGAAATAGAAAAATAAGTATATCACAAAAAGATAAAAGAAAAGAGAAGTGAAGATGAGAGAGAGAGAGAGATAGAGAGAGAGAGAGAGAGAGAGAGAGAGAGAGAGATAATGAGAGAGACACACACACACACAGACAGACAGACAAACACAAAGATAGACAAAGAAAGATAGAAAGAGAGACATTCAGAGAGATAGAGAAAGAGAGAGAGAGTAAGAGAGAGAGAGAGAGAGAGAGAGAGAGAGAGAGAGAGAGAGAGAGAGAGCAAGAAACTGAAATTACCCTTTGAAGTTTAACAAACTGAAATTGAAAGTACAGCACAATTTTCTGGATTAAAGATTGAAATTTTTTGGGACAATGTTAAAGGTCAAGAGTGTTTTTGCACAAGATATAGAAATTTAATTGAAATTATGATGTCACAGACGTAAAATTTATTTTCTTTCAATATATCATAAATCAATTTATCTGAATGGCTGAAACCACGGACCCATGGCTCAATGAAATATCCATAATCAAATAAATAAAATAAAATCAAGCAACACAAATGTTTCACTTTCACCCTTGCAAAAAATATATTTCTGTCAGGCTTTTATAAAAGCAGAAGTAGATTTCACTAATACTTTTCTTTCCCCTAGAGTAGTGTGGCCAATTTACTACAAGTAGTAGACCAATCTAAGGTAGAGACTTTGGTCTCAGCTGGTTCGGTTGGAGGGGGTAACCACATTCACCACAAAAGAACGTCCATGGAAATCTATGCGGTTAAAAATTGACAGGGTTCCATATCTATATCTTACTGTATAAATAATCAATGAGAAGAAAAGAAATATATTCTATCTTCTTTTTCAGCTAAAGGATAATTTCATTTTCATTTTCATTATGTGAGTTTACTGTATATTTTTTGGATAGATTGCACTTTTGAACATTTGATTTGTACAAAATGCAGAGATACAGTGTCTCTCTTTTGATGATCGAAGCAGAGGTCACTTATAGCCTGCGCAGACTCAGGATATTAATACAAAACTCGTAGAAAGAAATGTCATATAAAGATTCATTATATTGCAAAAGAAATGTCTGATCAAGAAATTATTTTAGAGAGGTCATTTGACATGACAATTGGTCAATCATCAGTCTAGCTGCCTTCATGATAAGCGCTGCCCAGTTATATGATTTTCGTCAAATATGACATTCAGATCAAAACAAAACCTTGATTCTTTATTGAATTTTCATTCAGAAATACTCAGAAATGTATCTTGCTAAAAAATCTTTCTTTAAAATACAACACTCAGACATATCATAGCTATACAATTCTTATATTATGCTACTCTAAAAGTTGGGGGTGACAGGCAGTAAGTCACTTCTTGTAGGGTCTATCAAATAATTAAAAATCTTTTAACCCCTCCCCAAGAATCATCCTTTAAATCAAATAAAATGAATAAAACGTTTACAATACAAATGTCAGCCTTTTCTAAATTGGTATGTGTTCTTTCCAGCAGGCCCTTGACCCACATACGCACTTTTTAAATTACCCAATAAAAGTTATGTTTAAATATATAAATGCTTGTCAAATTGAATCAAACCAATCTCAATATATGGCAAATGACAGGATGATTTCATCCATACGTGCAGATTTCAACCTTTGTCATTAAAGGTTAGAGAGAATACATTATTTTTTCACCACATGCATTCATTCCAAGGTCATTAAATTTAGAGCTCCAATGAAAATCGCTTTAATATCAGATTGTTAAAACAAATATTTGAAACACTCCCTCCCCCAAACAAAAAATGAATGTGTCCTCTCTAAATGATATGAGTGCCATAAGTGGTCAAGAAGTTAAATACGACTTCAGGACTACAAATATTAGTCGTTGACACATCTATTAGAGAAGGACTTCAAATCTTATGATAGAGGTATGAAATGTTAAACTAATGATATAAATTTGTTAAGGTTACAAAATGTGAGTTTAGTAGACACAAATCTTTTTTTTCCTAATACATGAACTAGGTCAATGACACTTCAAATGAGCAGGAGAGAGAGGCAGCTTCCTGGTTAAGACAACCATCATATTTTTAGTCTGATCAGAAGGGGAAAACACACAAAAATCCCATGATCTTTGCCCTCAGACCATTATCATCTTGTAACTTTTCCAAGTTTGTGGAAGACGGGATATCAAAAGAAGTAATAACAAATTAGGGACAGGAGAATTGCATTGTAAAGAGGTCTGCTCCGTGCGGGGCGGAAGGGCATTGTGTAATCACGGAGGGGGGGGGGGGATGCTCCAAATTGGCAGCACCTGTTTGTTGGACATGCCTCCGTGTCAACCAAAGCCATGGAAGAAATGAAATCATCAGAAGTAAAATTTAACCTGATTTCATCATTTCCGTCATATTTATCAATTTCTTCATAGGTTTTTGAAGTATGTGACAGAAATTCATGCATCACGGCGAAGAACATAGTCTTCACAAACAGACCCTTCTTTGCGCTCACACACAATTCAATAAAGAAATCAGCACAGCTTTACTTTGTCAGTCTTTGGCTGTGTCATGAACAACTCAAATACAAGACTTATGGTCCGAGGTCTCTTCATAGTCTTACAGTTCAGACCTTATTCAACTTTCTTTGTTTTTAAGACTGACAAGGGTTTGTACTTTCAAACTAGGATGGAAATTGGAGGAGAGCGTTGACATGGAAGATGACAGGATAAAAGAACGATGAGAAGAGACACCTTATTTCCATGTTTGATTAGACTAGTTACGGTTTCCTGTTTCTATGGTCTAGACACTCAGGTATTCATGGATGTGACGAGACAATACCTAGGAAGACAATCCATCTAAAATCAGATCTTCAAATACCTCCACTCATGATCTTTGACTGAGTCGAGTGTCAAGAAGGATGATGTAGATAAACAAACAACAACAATTTTTTTTTAGTTTAGGATAAAAATGTTTTCATGAAATGAAAACAAAATATTTGCAGGATGACACCTCTCAAGTGATGTTACTTATTTCTATTAAAAACAATGGCTTAATAGTTTCTATTGAATTTGTCATCATAAAATGTTTTTGAGTATTTGAACATTTGAAAAAGAAGTCATTTGATTTCCTGGCAACAGTTATAATATGTACCAAATATTTTCATAATCTAATTACATTAATAATCACACCTGTGTCGATATCATAATTATATTTTTACATCATTTTGCTTATTAATCAAATCTCAATTGGGCATATTGCAGTAATAAAGATGTTTCAAAACTTAATTGAAGAAAGCAAGCAAAATAATAATCACCTCCTAACTTTGTCAAATAATTAATATTGAAAACTAATTTAATTTACTTGATATTTCAACAATTCCTTTGAAATTTTTTGGAATATTGAGGCTAAGGTAAAATGTGATGATAAAATCACTGTTATCAAGTATATTTTTCTCAGGCTGGATTACATGTCAGGCACGCAGCCAACAAAGTCAATGACATGTGCCACCTCATGCTAATACTGCAGTTCAAAATGTTCCTTGGTAAATTGCACAGATAGCTGCCGTACGTTGAACATGCTTGCTTGCTTTGCAGCGAAACTTGGCAGCGTCAAGCAGAGGGATAGACATGGTGTCTGCTCTGCCCCACCCTCTCCTACAGGCCCACCCAACCCTATGAAAAACATTGTATATACAAGGGGTGTTTCCCATTATCATGATATTGAGAGACTTTGTCTTGTTTTTTAGTATGAGAATTATGCATCGGACAATACCAGGAGATATATACAATAAGGATATTGTAGAGTATATGTAATTTGCCAAACTCTAGATCTTCTGCTTATCTTCTATTGTGTAAAATGCAGAACATATATCAAGCACTCCCCTAACCATAATTCCCTGCTGAAGAAATTTATGTTAACATTCAATGAAAGCATGTACTTGGACCAACAATTGCCTCTAAACTGCAGCAACTGTGTCATCAGGAACAGCCACTCTAAGAACGTTTCTCAATCTGATATTTTGGTATAGTGTAACACAAGTTACTTGGAGCTTTGCCCAATCAGAGCTTATTGGTTAATCATAGGTAAACTTTGACTAATGAATAAACCCCTGCTGGTGTTGTTCAAGGGAGGTGAAAGCGCAGTCTATGTCTATGACCATAATTGGCTACAATCATAGTATACCAAGTGGAAGTAAGCTTTATACTTAAGTACGAAATATCCTTGAAACTTCGGTACTCTAAAGATTTGTTTTTAACATGATGGCAAATACTTAAGAAAAATCAATTCCTAAAAGAGTAATTTCACTACCCTTTTGTTTAACCATAAAAACCATGTGTGGTTTCCATAATGCATAATTGTGAAGTTTACACTTAGTAATGGATGATTTTTTAAAGTGCTTTTTTAAGAAGATTTAACCTAAAATGTATGTCGCTATCTGATGAAAGGTTTTGAAAGGTACTAAAATGGTACAAGGGCTTTGAACAATGATATCCATTTTAACAGAAAGTCAAAACTTTTAAATCCAAGCGTGCAACTTTAAGATCGGACCTTCCCACTTTGTGCCAAAGAAAGGCTAATAAAACAGCCTAAAATTGAAGGAAAAGTACAAAGAAAATTACCCATGAAATCTTGCCCAATTCAGATTAAATTTACAATGGAATTGACACCAGAGGCTGGCAGTCGTCAGGCCAGGGCTGACCAATATCAACTATTGCCAAATTGGCAACAAGACTATTTCAACCAATCAGCTACAGCCATGCAGCCACCTGCTTTGATCAATAGGAAAACCGCAAGCTTTATGAGGAAGTCATATTGGTTTCACCTGCATTGAACTGTTCTCCTGCTGGCCAACACTCTCTAGGTGGATGTTGGAGAGAAAAATATGAAAATCCCTATACGCCTAAACTGTCTGTTCAGAGCCAGAAGGATGTTAACTCTTTGTTAAAGTATATGAGTAGTAACATCCTTCTAGCTCCAAACAGACGATATAACCTTACTTGTAACAACAGAAATATATCTTGTCTGGTACAATCCAGAGGGCTGTTGACCCTGTGTTGAAACAGAAAGGTGGGAGGACATATGAATTAATGCTCTCTTGACTCTAAGCATAGGTGTGCCAGGAACTTATGAACCTTTTTTCACATGAATTACAACATACTAAAATGATCCCTGAACAATAATATATGAGCTTGATATGATTACAGAACAGTCCATTCCATTGTACATTGATTAAAGATTATAAAATTCTGTTTAGGAAAAAGACACAATATTTTAATGAGAAAGAGGAATTCAATACAAACTCAGAGAGGGTAGTGAATGAAAATGTACAGAGCGAAGGAGGTGGAGAGGGGAGAGAGGGAGAGAGAGAGAGAGAGAGAGAGAGAGAGAGAGAGAGAGAGAGAGATAATGAAAATATACTATTCATTTTCTGTGCACTGACTATAATAATCCCTACGTACCATACTCAATTCAAAGAAGAAAAGGACAAACGAAAAACCAGAACAACAACAAACAAACACATTTTTAAAAGTCTTATTTGTCTCAATCAGAATTTCATGAAAAGAATAACGATAGATTGGGCCCATGTGATTTTTTTTTAGAATTTCCCGGAAAATTGAATTATAATCAACCAGCATTTCCCACTCAAAACATCCAACAAAAAAAAGGGTGGGTGGGGGGAATAATATACTCTTAGCAAGTGACATACCAGACAGATCAAATATTTTACATGTGCAAAGGAAATGATGAAGAGAATGTTGTGATACGTCATTACATCAGAACAGGGAAGAAGCAGTAGTCTATGACCCAAGACTCTCATCATCTCATGCCTGAAAAAAAATTGGTAATCAGCAAAAATAATGAGAGAGAAATAACTTGTGAAGAATCTATACTAAAGTAAAAAAAAAAAAAAAAAAAAAAAAACCCAGTCCAGACAGACCATCTAAAGAACAAATACAAACTGACATTCATGTAAAAGTGATCTTTTGGAATGGGAGACATTACATCCAATTGCCTATTCCACAAAGCCATGCAGAGCTACATCACAGTAGGTTTTCTTGACTTTAATGTTTTTCTCTATTTTAAAAGTTTATGTAACTGTTACTGTTTGCATGGCTTGAAAAGAGATACATAAATCGTTTTATAAAACTTTTAGATATACTGAAATCTAATAGTAAAGTATTTCTTTTCAGAGGCTCAGGATTTAGGAAGCTAAAACAAACGATGGGTATGAGGTTGTAAACTACTACTACTTTGAGTAGTGAGAAGCCGTTTGGGGCATTTCCCATCGAGTGGAATTTACATTCTCTGATGTCATAACCTGATTATCAGCAAGCACCTGTGATGTCACAACTTCCTCACTGGGAAAGTAGCCAATCAGGAAGCTTGCTTGGGCTGTTTACCGATAACACATAGCGGAAGAGAGAACAGGCGAGGGAGAGAGAGAGTGAGAGAGAGAGAGAGAGAGAGAGAGAGAGAGAGAGAGAGAGGGTGCATGTGGTAGGTTAGGTACCTTGTGCAAAGTGAGTGAGAGGAAGGTAAATGAGAGGCGATAGGTTGAGAGTCGGTAGGGGAGTTAGGGTATATATACCACCACACACCAACATGAAGAATCATTGTAACTTGAGAAAGTTTGTATCACCTTATCACAGCACCTAGATAGATTGGTTTTAGGCAAGCTGTTCTTGAGTGTGCATTAGTTCTGGATACGAGAATTGTACATTTGCTCAAACACCATCTGTCTACCAAGAAAAAACTTGAGAACGCTTCACCACACAAAAGGTTGATGAACCGAAAAGAAGACAATCCTATCATCAAGAAGTGTCTAGTATAACAGGAGATAAACATTTGTCATTAGCAGACTCAAGTTCTACAAGCAGACACTTAACTTGTGGTATTCAGGGCCCCATCTTTCTTATTCTTCATTTTCTTCTGAGGAGTTTGTCAGTCTCCATAGCAACCATGCAGCTAAGACAAGCATCATCGTCATCACTCCTGCTCTGTGCACTGGTGCTGATTGTCACCAAGATGACGGATGCCTGCTCCTGTATGCCTGCTCACTATCAAACACTATTCTGCAGAGCTGATGCTGGTAAGTTGAACCTCTGACAATCCCAATGTTACAATCATTAAGCCTCAAAGTTAAATATAATCTGAAAACTGCCTGTGGACATTAAAACTATTGTCAATGCTGAAGCTTAGATTTCTTTATACAAAATAGATATGGAGGGGGGGGGGGGTTGCACAGCTGCAAAGTATATCCAAATTCATAAGGAGGAATAGCAATATTAGCAGCAGCAGGAGAAGTAGTAGAAGTCATAATACTAGTAATAGTAGTAGGGGTAGGAGGAATCATAGTAGTAGTAATTGTAGTAGTAGTAGTAGTAGTAGTAGTAGTAGTAGTAGTAGTAGTATAGTAGTAGGAGTAGCAGGAGGAGTAGCAGTAGCAGTTGCAGTAGTAGTAGTAGTAGTAGTAGTAGTAGTAGTAGTAGTAGAAGTAGTAGTAGAAGTAGTAGAAGTAGAAGTAGTAGTAGTAGTAGTAGTAGCAGTAGTCCTTGTTGTCGTTGTCATCGTCCTCGAAGAAGATGCAGTAGAAGATGGAGTAGAAGTAGAAGTAGTAGTAGCAGTAGTAGCTGAGGTAGATGTAGTAGTAGTTTTTTAAGGGTCCAAAATATGTATAAATTTATGTAGAGGTAAAGCCATATTAAGACCACTCTGCTATAATAAATAATAATAATAATAATAATAGTACATTTATAAAGCGCAGAAACTATCCAACATTAGGTATATATTCTACTGCGCTACAAGAGCTCCTGATATGCTTAGATTTACGGTACAGTTAATTAAAAAGAAGTGTTTTCAGTTTTGACTTGATTCATGCAAGGGATATCACCTAGAGTGCTATGCTGGCATGAACATCATCACCATTTGGTTACCACAAATGAGCCATCTTCCTAAGTTTGAAACTTTTGCTGCAAAGTTTGGATCTCTAGAGAGTTACTTGTTGGCAATGGATATAGGTTAAATCAATGTTCTTTCTTGTTTAATATTATGAAAAGTCTGTTACCAAGGTTGGCTCGTGAAGGAACAGGCTGTCAAATCTATGCCAAAAAAGCTTTCCCACTTACAATATTTTTCATCAAAATGCATGCACACCAATTTCCTCCATCTTGGTATGTATGTATTTTTTTAAACAAAAAATGTGAGAACATATGTTTTGTATTGAATGTACATGTAGTGTGGTTATGAGCCAAATTTTAAGAGCCTACATATTTGTTAATACATACATGATTCATCTTAATTGGACTATCTCCAACTGTTACAAGGTCCTTGGTGTATCAATAACACATTTACCAGTATGTCAGTGCCAGAAGGAAGTTAACTCATTCTCTGTATTAAACCTATGGGGAATATGAGTATTCAGTTGTTAGTGGGTTAATACCTTTCAGACTCTCATGTAATGATATGCTCTAGCTACAATGATGCCAACTTCTAACTCTACTAAAATTTCTAACTTTCACCCAGAACCAATTCACCAACCCTAACCACACCCTAACCACACCCTAAAACCTAATCACAACCCAACCCTAACCCTGAATCTTCAACATAATTAAGACCAAAGCAAATTTCCCCCAAAACAAAAACAAATCTTTCATAATCTCTGCTAGAATGGGTTGTAGTTGGATATACCTCTGCCCAGTGTGTAGTGTATGAAAACCTAGCATCTCAAACTATTTTCCACAATTCTTCTTAAATTCTTCATTTTAGTTATCGAGGGAACGATCAAGAGCACATCGTTCATCTATGGCGACAACGCGGTCTCCAACAACGATGTCTATGGCTCTTCAATGGACTACAGCTACGCGGATCTCCTTCCTCCACTGGTTCTCCCTCGGTACCCTCTCTTCGTCGTCTACAACGTGACTATCAAGGAGGTCTTCAAGGGGGAGGAGGAGTTGGTCGGCATGACGACCGTATCCGTGTCTAGCGCAGCAAACGGAGCAATGTGCGGAGTAGCCGATCTCCAAGATGGAGAGGCCTACATTTTGAGTGGTGAGAGCTAATAAATAATATGCATTTCATGAAAAAGGGTTGAAATGTAATGAGGGGTGGGAGGGAGAAGATGGAAATATGAGAAAATCGAGACATATCTTCTCCTGTTCTTGAATGTGCCTTTACACTCCCAAACAATTGAACTCTCCATGACCATGCCTTTTTAAGGCAACACAAATTTTGAACCTCATTCCTGGCAGCAGCTCCCATGTTTTTACCTTTAATATCATGCTGATGATACTCTCTAAGGTGAAGGCTATATCTATGATAATAGGGCAACGGATGTGGCTTCTTAATTAAGACCCATTATTAAAAATAAGAAATAAAAATGCTGAAAATGAATAAAAATGCTAAAAACAAATAAAACTTTGTTATATCATATCAAACTGCAATTTGTGGTAGTAAAGGGACTAGGGTATGATTCCCTTCAAAAATTTGATGGAGTGGGATCAGATTACTCAACAATACATCAACCGCAATGTTCCTTCACCTTTTACGCAAAGGAAACAACTAGTCTATTTCTGTTCGATACAAAACCTTAGCGACCCTACCATCCCATGATTCCCCCTCTGTCGGGAGCCTGTAACACCCCCTCACTGTCTACCCCCTCACTGTCTACCCCCTACTCCCACCAGCCCACAGAGATATGACATTTCAAGTTGATCCATTCATGTGATCAACACCTAACCAATTAGAAATGCTCGGCTGATATCGTAATTAAAAAAAGAAGAAATCAACACTGCGTAAATCAGATTTTGTTAGACGTCTCGGTCATGGTACCTTGGGCGCGGTCGCTACCATTATGAAACGAGGGAGGTCAACTTCTTACGAGCTGAGACGATGCGGGGTAGTTATTTTTCATTCAATTCAACATGATGCATGATATATTGGGGTGCCTCAAATAGCAAGTCATTTGTTGAATACAAATGAAGAAGATGCGGGTAACTCGAGTACATCGAAACATGGAAAGATATTTTAAAAATTCATGGGATATGTTGGACTCATGGGGACCATTAAACATCTCATGCATTTTACAAAGAGCAAATCAGACAATAGGGAAAAGGGATGATGTAGTTTGTGGTTCTGTACCTCAATTATGAGTGCTGCATTCTACCACAACGAACAAAAATACAATTTCAATCGAGATGATTATAAAGTGGGATTCAATCAAATTAGATGCGCAAAGCCAGTCTTCCTGAAATGTAAAAGATTAAATCAGAGAATCTGAAATGTCAAGATGGATAATAAGAAACAGAATTAGAACATTTCTATCTCACAAGAGACAGTTAATAATGCCTACTAGTCAACTGGATTGCACAATAATAAATGCACACTAAAGGTTAACTTTGATGAAGAACTTCCCTGATATTGAAAGTGTTAGTATAACATTGATTTCACAAGATCAATACTTAAATGGGTTGAATTACAGACTGGTAAACCATTAACAAGATAAAGTTGCCAGAGAGACATGATTTATAACAATTCAACCCCAGTAGTAAAGTCCCTTCTTATCCCTCCCAAAATTTCATGTTTAGAGCGAGAATGCTTTCAACTTTAAAAATCTAACAGAGTTAACACCATCTGGCTCCAAACAGACAATTTAATGATTCACTTTTATACACTCATGCAGCAATCAAACAAAATATCAAAACATTACCAATTTTCCTGGTGGACAATAAACTGAACCTTTAAGAAAGAGTGAACTTATTTACCAGTCATGGTCATTCACTCAGCAGGCTAAGAAGTGAAATTAACTTCTATTTTCACCCAAACCCAGTGGAGCTAGTAATAAGTCAATTGCAGCCGGGAGTTGAGATATTTTGAGGATTATTATTTTCTCTCTCTTTTGCGCTGCATGCAGCCACTTCATCATGAGGTTGTTTTCCATCGAGCACCTCGGCAGACAGTGAAGCGTAGCACATCAATATTAAGAGTTGTCAGAATTGCTTATTAATATCCGTTTTGATCTCCATACACCCCAAGCATCATGAGAATATGATGAAGGCAATTTAGAAAGACTGTATTCTAAATGGGCAAGGGGACATTGTAGTTAATAATGTAATGGTATGAGATTGCCATGTCTGAATAATGTAACAGTTGGAATGAACATATAAATTGAAATAAGATAAAACAGTGGCATTTTCCCTTTATTGGCAAGAGTCTCAAGTCTGATTCTGAAGGGAATTCAATTTGATGATAACTACTATCAAAAACTGAATCAATTGGAAAAAATAAAGCTTTATAAAAGTATTTTAAAATGTTGGTGATCTGTAAACATGCATCATAAAAAATAAACAATATATTTACACAAGCTAGTAGATAATGAGTATAGAATTACATTTGGACTGATAAAGCGCATTTTCCTGAGGACAAACAGCGCTGAATACTATTATTACCCTAGCTTCAGCTCAGCTTCAATAATATGCTAAAGTATTCCACAAAATTCTTCCTTCTAGGGTAACTATTACTTTACCCGGATGGGAAGTAGCAATTTTAGATTAACGTCTTGCCAAAGCATGTTTGTGATATAGCAAGGATTTAAACTTCATACTATGTGATCCACAGCCCAGTGACTTATCCACTAAATCATGATAACTCAAGCTAATTGAAAGTATACAGGGTGCAGTAAGAGCTATATGATTGTTCCTCTTATTATTTCAACCATTTTGTCAGAGCAAATACTAATTATCATCTCTTTTTTTTTAATGTTCTAGGTTTTGTATGGGATGGAGAACTTAATGTTGGTCTGTGCAGCAGTTGGGTCCAACCAGTCAACTCACTCTCAGTATTCCAGAAGAGAGGACTTAAGCGTCTCTACGCAAAGTCATGCGACGACTGTCGGGTAAGACATTGAAACATTATAACCTTAATAATTCAGTCAAACCACGAAACCAACACTGAAACAATTGATAACTTGTATTGGTTATTTGAGCTCATGTAATTAATTGTTTGATCTTTGTCGGTCTTGCAGGTGTTATTGGGGTATATCTTAATGATCATCGATACACAAGCTTTACAGAAATTAAAGGCTGTCTCTATATGATACCCCCACCCCCACAAAAACAAAAATAAAACACTAACAGTTTTGAACAGGTTGTCTTTATGAACAGGTGAATTCTTAAGCTTATATATTATCCATATAAGACTTCATTAGGAAGCGTAGTTTAATGTTGTACGAGTTACATTGTGAGCAGTCTGGAGTACTTTCCTAGCCATCATTTTTGCTTTTTTGCGATCTTAAAATTCAGGAAAATGGAAAAATTTCTAAAGACATAAATAACTCTGTTTTCATCTCAGACTGTTTGGTAAGTTTCAACACTATGCCCACAGCCAGTTTCAATACTTCTACCAGAAACTAATATACTACTTCTACATTAATTATGTGCAAACTAGACTTTGGAGTAATTTCCACAAGTGCTACCCACAAGTGCTGCATAAGTCTTAATAACAAATATTTAAAAAATATTAATTCATGTTTAATGATGATGATAACAAAACTATAATATCACTATCTCTTCTTCATTCTCTCTCTCTCTCTCTCTGACTCCACAGATTTGTTCTGCAAAGTATGACAATGACTGCCTGCCCACGGAGGGGTGCATGGGGTCTTACGCATCGCCTTGCGTCAGAAGGAACTCTGCATGCATCCGCAACAACAAGGGACGCTGCTCCTGGAAAAATAGCAAGTACCTGAGGCTTTGCTGAGCATCTCGTCATCACCAGATAGACCCATTCATCCTTTTTAAAACATTATTCTTAGACCCCATTCAGACGACAAGAAAGTTATACCAAATTTGTATGAAGTATAAAACATTGTATAGCGAAAGAGACACACACACACATGATAAGAGTTTCATACAAAGAATTGTTGTATAAAGAATCTAGATTTGAAAATATTGTATGTTTATAGTCAGCTCAGATGACAGTCGGCCAATCATCGTTTCACACTCATAATAACCCTCAGCTAGTTCTACTGTTTTCTTTCCATGTGACGTTGAAATTATAAAGGTAATCTGGTTTTTGGTTGGATTTTCATTAAACATCTGTTTCGCTATACAATGTTTTATCATACAATGTTGTATTATATGATGTCTGAACTATAAAAAACTATTTATTGTATAGCTCGATATATAACTCTTTGTTATCTGAATGGAGGGTTACAGTCTTGATATCATCACTGATCATCCTGATAGAAATTATTGCTTGAGTGTAATGTCCAAGGTCGGGAGGTTGACAGATGGCAATTTAGTCTCTTTTTCATTTTAATTGGACCAGGGCATGTGAGTTAAAGTCTCACCTCCCTGATTGGACCTTACATTCACTGACACCAACGCAGCTATGAGCGATTAATGAGAAAACTTGTTTGAGGAGTTTTTGGCTTCATGTAATGCATGACTGACCTAGCGTGAGGGTTATGGAGAGGACAAGGAGGGTTGTTGAATTCAGAATAAATGGGAAGGGTAATCGGGTGATGTTCAACAGAAATTTATTCTACTTTTCTACAAATTCAAGCTCATTTCTTTATTTGCCTATGACAGAGCATTTATGAAATTCTTCACAAAAAGTTAGGAATAAAACTTATTCATCCAAAACTGCTTTCAAGGTTTGATGGGACCCATTGGCTGTGGATTAAGCTACAATCACAGGGCTATATGTCTTCCTTATTACTTTGCTCAGCTAAGAAATATATATTTCTTGTTGTTCTTCCATTTTTGTCTTCCTGTCCTGAGTGAATCTACTATTGCTATGGCCTTATGTATGTCTTTATTTTCTAAACTTTTCATCCCATGAACTTGTCACACTATGATGTTGATAGTTACAGTACTATTTTGTGAATATGGTAGTTTACCTATCTTTGTATAATGAGAGTATTATGACGATATCTTTTTCTTGTGAAGCTAAGTTTCAAATGTACCTTTTTGGTAAATGTGAGAGTGCAATAGTATTTGAACATGTATCAAGCCTTTGTATGTCTTTTGAATAAAATCATTAAAGTTATGGTAAGATTTTGCATGTCGTGAAGAAATTGAATATATATTACAATTATGAAAATCTATAGTATTATTAATGTTGGTAATGAAAGAACAAAGAGACTTGCATTACATCCACTGTATTCAAGCTTCAAAATCATAACAAATTATAAACAAGGTCCTTTTCTAAAAGGGGTCTATATGTAGAAAATTGGGTAAGATTGCACTTTTGAGGGTATGAATGCTAGTACAAGCTAAGCCAAATCGTAAAAAGCTAACACACTATTGAAGAGTTCCTTACTTTTCTTTGGAAGTTCAAGTTGATTAAGATTATAACCAACAATTTTTGAAGCATTCTATCATTTTGTCTTAAAATTTCATCTACTATTCCTTCCATATGTAATGCACATTCCTGTAAAAGTATTTTGTTTTATCATGTACATATAGTTTGGGGCAGGGAGATTTACTTCTTTTTGTATAAATGTATGAATATTGTTATCTTTTAGTGTATAAAAGTATTCAAATATTTATTCCCTGAATATGAAAAGTGTTTTATGTCAAATGTTATGAAGCCATTCATGTACTTGAGTACTTAGATGTTTAGAAAAATAAAAATGATGTTCCTTTAATACAAAACTGCATTATTAAATTCCATTATTTTAAGTTCTATGAATACTGTATAAGAGGGATAATTGTGATAATAGAACAACAATAATGATGGTGATTATGATGGCAATGAAAGTGGTAATGATGGTGGTGGTGATGATGATGATGATGATGATGATGATGATGATAATGGAAGTGGTAGTAATGAGGATGACGATAACACTGTGGTTGTAAAGGAGACGATGGTGAAAAAGCTGAGTTGAATATTGATCATGATAACGATAATGGTAATGACAGTGATGATTATGGTGGCAGTGACAGTGATGAAGATAATATAATAATGATGGTGGTCATAATGATGGTGGTCATATGATGGTGGTGATGAGTTCGTTCCAAAGTTTTAGTAACATGACTAGATGATTATGAGAACTTAAGTAACCATAGTGATGATACAAAATATAATATGAAAACAGAGACATACTGATGATTCATGGTTACATTAGTGGTTGAGGTAAGGAATTAACTCTTTTGACAAGTATAGAGGTATAGTTAAGTAGAAACTTAGTACCATTTTTGCTTTCAGCAGACAATAAGAGATGATGGAGACAAAGATAATGATGATGATGATGATGATGATGATGATGATGATGATGATGATCAGGATTACCGTGGGGATTACATTCACGGAGATGGCATGTAGAGTATCATAATAAATCAACACCATAACACAGGAAAAGGAAGAAAGGTTAGTGTTTCTGAAAATGCTTATCAATCCTAACTACATCTCAACAAGAGGTGGCACTCTTCATATTTGTCATATCTGCAAAACCAAGTGCGCCACAGTTGGCAACGGGTAAACGCTCTCTCTCTCTCTCTCTCTCTCTCTCTCTCTCTCTCTCTCCCCCATACACACTCCTTCTTTCCTTCCCTATTTTCTCTCATTCTATCTAGATGAGAGTGAGGGCTTGAAAAATGGTGAAGAGTAATAAAGATAAACATTTTTCTTTTCCTTTCATTTCTTTTCTCATTTCCTCCCACCTTAAAAGTTGTTCCAAAAGAGAAACCTCCTCTCAATTTTTTCTCTAGTTCTTCTTTAAATCAGTAACTGTTGCCAAGACCTGACATACAGAATAAGAAATCTAAAGTTCACTAAATGAAATCATTTAATACGTTGGCAAACACCAATAAATGTGGGAGACAACTATTTATAACCACAAAAAAGGTTATTGTATCAATTGAATCACAGTACCAGACACCAACGTCAGAAGGAAACCATATTCATTATTGAAGTCAGAATTTTAAAAAAATTGAAAAATCCATATTGCATAGCTGATGTCTGGATGATAATGGATTTTCTGTCAAAACCACAAATATTTAGTCGAGGTATTTTCATCTTCAAGGCAAAATTAAACCTCAAAACATATCAAATAAAACAATAATCATTACATATAACAGAAAACTGCAATAATAAATATATTTGTGATTCTTATATGGTACAGCTAAAAATTGATTACCGGTATTGATTTATGGTTGCGAGGAGATTTAATTTTTTTTCTACATCATTTCTTCTGTGTAACAATTTTTGGTGAGTTTAAGAGTATGTTTGAAATAATTTTCTATGGAAACACGTCGGCACATGAAAGTTCAATATATATATAATTTACACATATTACAAGTACTGGAAGGAGGGGGTGAGGGTGGGAATTAGTTATCTCAATAAGGTACAGGTATAAACAACTCAATTGAACTGAATGCGTCATGCTGCCCTCTTTGGACAATGTCCAATGATATTGTGTCCATACAGAGTTCCTACCCACCTATCTCTCTCTCTCTCTCTCTCTCTCTCCCCCCCAGATTTATTAAATTTGTTTGTCCAACCTCTCTAGATTTCATGTTTTGGTGTTTCTTCAGAAATCCTAAAATATCATTATTTTTTCGCGCTTTTCTTCCCTTTTTCTTCTCTCTTTCCCTCCTACCTCTTCATCATCAATATGCACTTTTCACGTACGTGGTTGAACCCATTTTCTTCTACACCCAAATTATGTGTCTCACATACTTTTTTCTGTCTTTCTCTCCCTCCCTACTCCCCCCCCTCTCTCTCTCTCTCTCTCTCTCTCTCTGCCTCCTGCCCCTTTCCTCCTGCCCCTCCTCTCCCTTCTCCCCTCCTCTCTTTCTCTCTCTCTTTCTCTCTTGCTCTTATTTCAATATTGCACCTTGAAAACATTGGGTTTAGAAAGAAAATCATTTGCCCCTCCTTCAAAAGTATATAATAATGAGATCGAAATTGCTATCAAAAATGGTAAAGAATGAGAAATATAGTTGAGGATGAACTGTTTCTATACAACGTTGGATTCTGGTAAGTTAGTAACTTAATACTCTTTGGCTCAGTCTCTAAAGAGTAAAAAAAAAAAAAAAAAATGAGGGGGCAGGGGGAAGTATGGTAGTGTTGAAGTAAAGGAAAATTGGGTCATTATTGAAAGGTTAAAATCGCCCAGTTCTGGCACGCTGCAGAGTGACAATACACAAACATGCAGGATGCATTGGATGCCTGGCCTGGTAGGAGATGAGGGGTACAACCGTCTCGGATCCCATCCTTTCTCCAGCAATGTTCACACAGTATGGTCATATTTTTAAACTTTAAATTGGCAGTATCTTAAACTTATAGACAAAGATTCACTAACAACAACAAGGGTTCAACTGGAAATCGCTGGAGAGGAAATTAAAGACATTGATATTACCACTTTTGTTGGGGTTAGCATTAATAGACATTTCACACAGGACTGAAACAACAAGTATTTAAAGTTTTAAAACACAAACCGGAGGGGGGGGGGGGGAGCATTCATTTTAACTACAGGCTGGCGTAATCTAAAAGTTAATTGCGTCTACACATCACATAACATTGAGTTAGGACCTCCATTGCTTGTAGTCATCGCAATAACCCTGAGATCGCTGGTGGTTTGTAACTTAGAGTAAACTTGAAATTTTGTAATGGGTGCATCCATCCGCACGGTCCCTAACTACAAGATAATTTTGAAGTTTAAAACCACAATCTAAACTTAAAGTTAATGGACTGTCGTATGAACCTAACTTCCCTCCCCTTTCCCTCTTCCTCTGCCTGGAGGTGTGTTATCCTTGGCCCTACTCCCTTCCTCTCATGCTCATTGCATCTTTCCAGGTAGCTAGCTAGCTATCCCCATTACAATGACTGACAGACAGTCAGCTCAAGGATCTGTTCACACTCACCCTCATAATACAATGGGAAGGTTTCCAAAATGGAAATCTTTTAAATGTAACATAATTTAGGAAAATGGGTTCTGCAAAGTATTGCTTTAATAAGTATTTCCGTCTGTTCGGAGCCAAAGAGTGCTCCCTCAAGTGCTTTATCACAGAGTTAACGCACTTCTGGCTAAAAAAAAATGATATCCAGGATCGGTGTAGGCTCTTCATTGACTTTCATATAAGAGATCCTGTGGGTTCGATCCTAGCTCAGTGTTTACATCCTAGACCAAGGTGTTTTAGCAACTTTGCCTCTCTCGACCTAGGTGTATCAAATGGGTACCTGACAATGCTATTAAGGTCATAATTGTAGGGCCCTTAGCAATAGCAGTATTAATACTGATCAGGCTACCCTGGATAGGTAAGACCACACTATTAGTTTTCTTAGGCTCTATGACAGGACATTCAAAAACTTGAGACAGCAAGATCACTAATCAAAATACACACCAAAAAAATATCACAAACGTAAACAGTATCCATCATTAAACAGTTTTAGGCATAAACTAAGATTTCATTTGATGAAGAAGTTTTAATCTGACAACTGCTGATTTACTTGTGCAGTTGCAGTTGTATTATTTCTTTGTCTTTTTTTTTTGTGTTAGTTTTTTGTATTTTGTACAGGATCATCTACCTTTAAGTTTCTGTAGCTTTATAATGATCCAACCACTTCCTAATTTCCTTTAGGATATTTTCCATTACATTGGCACATCCGTATTTGTAAGAACTCTTTTGTTGTATTCATTGAAAGTGGTGAACAAATTTAGTTCAATTTAATTTTCAAGAAATTACACATTCTAATCACTGTTTTGATTTTTCAATGTACATTAATGAAACACACTTCGGAAGCATAAAAATGCCAATGGAAAAAAATATATATTTTGCATACAAAATAATAATATACCTTTCTGCTGTGATTTTCCAACATGCTTTTTGAAGCAGTTGAGACACACTTATATATGCTATTACTTCTTTCACTTACTATCACATACTCATAGAGATCAAGAAAATGAAGAGGATTAAAAAGTATGTTTCTTTGCAGCAATGAAAATGTTACATGGTATACTAAAAAATGGCTAAAGTTATCTGCCTAAAGTCTTTACAGACAATATCCAAAAGAGGGTGTGGACTATTATCATTGGCCCAGGGCATACATTTCTTTTTGATTTGGCGCTCTAGAGATAACATTTTATGTCATTTTAAGTCACTCAAGCAATGCAAGATTAATATCAGCTTTAAGTAAGCTCTTTAGCTGCCAAAGTCTAAGATGAGCAATGTTGTGCTACAGACGCTCATCACTGACCATTTTGAAATATAATGACAAGTAAATCACTTCTCAAAACTTTACCCTACACGTATACAACTAACACTTGTCAGTAATATCTATTTCAAGTTCTCACATGTACATTTCATTTTGAAAATTAAAGTTGCTTGTGATAGTAATGTAAAAATTCATACAAATGAAATATCTAATCCTTAATAAAAACCAAGAAAATTAAATTTGAAGAAAAAAAATCAGTTGAAAACAAACAGCAGAGATGCTCAAAAGATACATGACTTAATAGATGCTACTTAGCATTTAATTGATTATTACAATAACAGTGTATCTGTAAAGCGCTTAGAGACATTGTACTAAGCGCTATATAAGCGGAATATTATTATTATTAATATTATTATTATGGGATTTTTATCAACTTTCAATGATCTGTTCATCAAATTTCTGTGCTTTTATTGATAGCAACTTAAGGTCAACTCCCTTTTGAATTGCTTGAAGTAAGGAGGTTAGGGTGGGGATGTGGGCAGGGGGTGGTTGAGGAGTTGCGAGAGGGTGTGATTGGAGTATAACAGTACATCCAGACCGGCCCCAGGGCCTCAAGTGTGAATGACCCGTCTTGGACACTGCACACAATACCCAATGAGTCAACTCCTCAGGGCAGGAAACGATGTTTCAGGACAAAAGGAACACACAATTACCATCTCTTTGCTTCCATAGTCTGCGGTTCAGAACCCCCATCTCAGTCAAAATAATTAAAGATCAATAGTGAATTAGAGAAAAAGGGTATTTATGGCTCGCCAATGGCTGATTATACACCCACTCATACACAGTTCTGTAAATCATTGAAACACAGACCGGACATGAGTAGATTATTTTTGGACAAAAATATGTAGAGGCATATGAAGCAATGAAAAAATGCTAAGATTATTATCTGGAGTTAATCAGATAAATACTCTTTATACTTGTTATATCCTAAATAAAAGGTTTTAGTTTTCCTTGTGCTTCACAGATATAAAGTAGAGGGAAAAAGGGCAAACTTATTTTCTCCTCATTCCAATATCCAGGACCACCCTCACTCCACTACCCCACCCCTCTAAAAAAATGGATGAAAGAAATATTGCCTGAAGTTGAATACTAATGATACTTGTTGGCTGGCGACCATCCTACCCCAGACAATCTCCAACCCTTCCTCCCTCTCTCCTAACATTATTTTCGGCTCAATCTGGTGGTTCTTATCGGTACCTTCCTGCGTCCACTACCCCTTCCCTCCCCCGAGCCCTCCCCTGGGACACTCTCTTGGTGAGATGGAGAAGTTGGCAGCAGCTTCTTGAGAGGTAGCCCATGACTGGTCATCCCATCTGGTAATGATCGATTGCCTTCATTGATAAAATATCAATGCACTATTGAAGCATCGAGGAAGACGAAGGAGACAAGACAATTAACCGTAAAATGCTTCCAATATGTTTATGAGCACTGTTCTCTCTCGTTTGTTTGTCATCATGGTGGTGGCATTCTACTATGTTTACTATCGGTTGCTCATTCTGAGTATCATGAAATTCAAGTATGTTGCTAGGTTTCACCCATTAGATATGAACTTCAGGCATCTAAAAAGAGAAAGCAGACCAGAGTTCAAGCTTGGTGTCCTCTGTACTTGAGGATGTGGCCTTTGGACTAATGCAGAATCATTTTCCTTCAGACATTATATTCAAGAAGATAGTTTGACTGAGTGTCTAGATTTATCATAAAAATATGAATATGAATCATATAACTGTAATGGAATCTTGCAGGCGCCATTGAAAATCATCAGAGATTCGATCGGGAATATTTGTAAGAGATACAATAACTTGATAAAGAAGGTTCTTGTTGCTGCCTCTCTAGATTTTCATAACCCCTTTCTAAATGTTTCAAATCAACACCCTGCTTCCTCTGACAGATCCAAACTCTCTCTGGATCATTCCTCTTCTTAAAATGACAATGAAGATGAGAGAGTCTACAGCCATCGATGAGAGGAAAGAAAGAAAACAACAACTACATCTTCATGTGGACCTAGCTCCTTCAAGTCAATGAGTGATTCAACCCCTGCCTGTCTGGGATTATGTTTACAGGAAACCATGGCAACCAGGATGCTGTCTGCCTATCCCTCGGACCTTCGTTTCCCAGGAGACCCCTCGCTACATCCTTCATTAAGGCGGTGTACCACTTTTTTTAATCACAAAGTTGTCTTAGTTTGCGAAGTTGTTTTGTAAAATTTGGGAATTGTAACAAGTAGGGCACAGGTAGTTTGAATTGTGGTCATGGGGATCGAGGGAAATGAAAAGCGATCCAGACAATGTATAAGATATTTAAACATGCACAGGGGAGTTGTTGTTTGGTGATATGGGTCAAATGAAGTGGAAATGTTGGTTTACCTGTTTTTACCGGTGGAAACACCTCAGGAAATAAACAACTTCCTGAGATATGTCTCATTCTATTTACCCCAAACAATGAGGAAAATAATCTTTCTTGAAGTGAGTGCACTACTGAGCTACATAGGCAGACAGAAGGGGATGTGGAAGGGTGGAGGGGGAAAGAGAGTGAGAGCAGACAAAGACAATGGTAGAGCAAGGTACAAAGAAGTTTCAAAAGACCAACATAGGAAGGAAAAGAGAAAATAAAAATAAAAACAGGTAGTAAGATACAGACAGATATGGTCAAAATGCAGGAAAACAACAGTTGAAAACATGCTTAGCAGACAAAGTTCAACATAAGTAAGAAAGTAAAGAAAACATGTGTCAACTTAATACTCCGAATAGGAAATAAAAGAAAGATTCAAAAGATGATCAAGAGAGCAGGGATAATGACACATATAAAACGCAATTAGTTTCCAGAATTGTCATTTAAAACAAAAGAGAGACACTGATAAATAAGTTCCACCAAAATTTAGGTAAATCACTGAAAAAATATGAGTTACACTAGCTAACGTGTTAAGAATTTTGAAATACTAAAGTCAAATAATTCATTAATTTTGAAGTTATCCAAACCAGCTATGCATTCACCTCCTTCCTGTCCCCAACCATGACACTGAATTTTCCAATAATACATATTATATATCACTTCTTTCTTTATTATAATAATAAAATGATGCTATTTTTGTATGTAGCCTTTGACAGGAATGGGCATATGCTTCTCCCCATCAACACCTTCATGCTCCTGCATTCAATTCCAACATCTGACCACAGCATACCAGAAACAGTGACAAAGATGCCACCCTCCAACTATTATATCATTCAGCGCCCTTCAGGAGATACACCTCAAAATTCACCAAAAATATCTCTGGATTGGCATATTTTCTGTGGGGGATCAAGATGGAATTCATTAAAATGTTAGGAATCTGACATTTTTATCTCAGGAAGACCTTTCCTGCTTCCTGACAAAGATTGATTGATTATGTTTGGAATCTTTGGAAGTCTACTGTGGAGAAATCATCTACTCTCCATTGTCGTCCGTCCGTCCGTTGTCTCATCTTCTTGTCCGGAACAGGATGACTTGCCAAGTTCAAACAACTGGCCAGCATCTCATCATATCGCTGTTATTTCTTCTTTCTTGGACAGTTCAAAGACAGTTGGAAAGAAACTTAGGGTTATCCAATGATGAGGTACATGTTGAGATCTTATGAGCCTTTTGTCGCAATTACTGTTAAAGCGAAATACAAATATGGAAAAATGTAGAACTTAAAGTAACATGAATGATGTCCCCAGTTTTAATAGAAATGCTGCAAAGCACATTCCTTTTGAGATGGTACATTTTAAGAATTTTCAACCAAAATACCCTTGCTACCCTATATATTTATTAAGATCCCTCAAAGTAATTTTCTCTTTCTTTAGATATAAAATGTTAATTATATTATATCTTTCAAAAATGTATCAAATCAAAATGAGGCTTAAGTGATTTGGATGAACAGAAAACACAACTCAGAAGTGAAATGTTTAGCCTCAACACAAAACTTCCCTCAACAGCGCATCTTTTCTATGAAGATGGCATTCATGAAAAAATACCATAATATATTGCAAATATCATACACATCAAACTGAATAGTCACTAAATTTTGATGAGACTCCATTTTTGTTGTCCTTTTATTTATTTTAATAAATGCATGACTCATCAACCCCTTGAGTATCATACTGCTTGTAAGGTGTCTGCCTAAAATGAAAGCCATACCTGTCAATCTTCATAATGCAATTTCATGTAATAAGAACACGATGAGCCTGCATGTAATGGTCGGATTTTGGGATTCCGCGCAGAGTCATCTTCTTAACGAGAAGCATAAACTGTGACAGACAAGAAAAACAAGAGAGGATAATGACTCTGAAATGATCCCTTAATCAATTCAATAGCGTATTAATACGATTCACGTGGTAAGAATTTCGGCAGCTTTCCAAGTAGAAATGACTTCATCATCTTGATCGTGCTATGGGTCAAAGGTTAACTATGGTATGAGAAAGTATTAGGATCAAGCAATCAATGAATCATTTTCAAATTGATTAACCTGTATAACACAGTACAATATGAACCATGTGACTACATATTTGAAGACATTACTGATATGATGTTACTCTTTCCAAAGTTTGTGATTCAGGTTTCTTCATGTTATAAGATTCAGGATCAAATATTTCTTTGAAATTAGGTCATTACATACATGTGGAAACATTTTGTTAAGATGGTCCCCTGCAATTACATCTTTAAAAGTATTAATGATCAAATATTGCTCTTCCCAAGTTCGGTGACACAGGCCTTGTTTTAAATGAAGAACAAGGACTAGTTTTTTATATGTAATGTTCAAAGATTCAGGACATAACTTTACTTTGAAACGAGATGATTATACATATGCCATTTAAACATTCCAATCCTGCATTCAGAGAAACATTCCCCATTATTCTGCCACAAAATGAAAGAAATACAGACAAATGTTCCACAGGAAGCTATTCTCGAAAGATATCTCATTCTCTCTTTTCTCTCAACTCCTCTGGCTACAATTAGTAGTTCCTATTTGTGCCAACTTGACAGCCAATTTCTCAAGGAATTTGAAGGAAAGCATCCCAAAGACCAAAGTACAAAAACCTGGCATAGCGGAACAATAGTAAGAAGGTGTCAAAAGTGATTTAGGGTAAATGGGCAGTCGGCTGGTCAATTGCCTCAGGTTTCCTGAAACGTCATCTGTAGGGGAGGATGCGTCATCCTCAGAGTTTATTCACATAACAACAATAATATGAACTGTTGCTTTAAAAATATCTTTATAGGCCTCCGGTAAAACAAAATGTTGTGCATTGTTTTAGAACAAGTTCATCTCATTGGTTTAAATCACTAGCGATTAGTCTATGGCACAGCTAAAATGTATCAACTGCAATACTTCAACTTTCCTCAGACATGTTCTGGCAAAGTGAACCAGTACAATGCTCAATTCAAGCTCTTTCCTTTTCAATAGATGACTTCTCATTCCTGTAGATTCTTTTATTAAAACCTGAATATGTTTGAGGGAATCTTCAACCTAGTCATCAAGCCTAAGTATAGTTCAACACTGAACCTACAACATAGTTTAAAATGTTATACTTCATTTAAAGAGGGTGATATATTGAGATCATACATTCAACTTATTTCCAACCTATAGTTATGAAACTACGTGGAACAAAGGGGAATTATTAATTTACCAGTGTAGCCATTGGAATACAGGACATGTACAGGTTTTCTTTTGATTAAATTAGGTAGTAAATGTGGTTATTGTGCAAATGGCAGGTCCCTGGCTCATCATAGTAACTGTGTCAAAGATAATCTTTAATTTCCTCATTGTCATGATACATATTGTCGTTACAGGAGCCTCTTCTTATTTCACTTTTGAAATGTGTTCCCCTTTTTATTTAATCCCCTCCCTCTTATTCTTGCTCTCTCTCTCTCTCTCTCTCTCTCCCTCTCTCTCCCTCTATCTCTCCCTCTCTCTCTCCCTCCTCTGTCATCTAGCTCACTGCCGCTTTTTGTGATTTATTTGAGCAGTGATAGAAACCACAATGATTCTTATTAAGGTTGACATTTTGCTGCTTTCCTATCTATAAGCCCCCAAAGAAACTGATCTAATCCCAAAAGGAACTATTCTAAAACCTCAATGAAACTTGGTAATTCCATACTATTTACAGATTAAAACTTATCAAGATCCCTCCACTTAATGCCATTAGCTTTTTCAGACAGGCATAAGTTACTGCAATACATGTTAGCAGTTTATAAGTATCTCAAAAGACAACATGCATATAGAGAAATATTTCAAAATTTTCCAAATGAGGAGTTTTGTCACAGAAGCATGGAGCAATTACCCCCAACGAATGCAGACCATGAGATGCCTCTAAACCGGAAAGAGGGATCTATTCAGCATACCTGGAGGTTGGATCGCTAAGATGTATGCCACATTTGATTGAAACCCTAATATTTGCAAATTCCCCCACTACCCCCCTAGAGGGGTCAAATAGAGCCTTAATTTACCCCTGTCTGGCCACTGATATAACGTGTGTCTTGACAGTGATACAAGTCTTGTCTGGTGGTAATACATTCTAAATTGAATTTCGAAAGAACGCGTCTGGCGGATAATAAGGGCTGACAAGATAGAACATCAAAAAGACCACAAGGGCCAACAAATTTGGATTACACCCACGCAGACCCCCCTCCCCCCAACTCCTTAAATCTTATTCGTCTCGGCCAGAAAATAATGACAGAGCAGGGCATTGGAGAAATTGAAAATCAAGATTTCATTCATGAAGTTTTGGTGCTTACTGTGTCGTATTTCAGTTTTGTTCAGGCTTTGTCACTTTGGGTTCAAAGAAGGGCACCAGTGTTTTGATTTAGATGTAATATCAGAGATATTTTAATCAAATGTCTAGACTTTAACAGCACTTTCACTTGTTAATTCTCATTGAGTTTAATGTCAGAAGACAATTTCCTTGTAAAATTTCAAAATGCTTCACAATTTAAAACAAAAACTAGTCATCCTAAAATAAGTATTTTCACTTCAAAACCATTAAAAAATATTGTTGACTCTGTGTATGAGGATTGACAACATATGCACAAGCTCATGAAGAAAGATCGCCTGACTGTTTTTTGTTGGCACTTATGAATAATGATTTCATGAGAAAGTCAGACATGTGTGCAGGCCCTTGTTTTAATAACATCATGTTCACCTAACCGAGCACATTCCAATCGTGTGCTTCATTATTTTTGTATAGGTTACTTTCGAGAAAGATGAAAACTTGATCATCAAATAACATGACAACGACAGCTAAAATAACTAAAAGTTTGAGATCATAAAACTTGTTATCAAAATACACACACCATTTGCATGCATTGGAAACAAGGAATTTCAACAGTCTGTTGTTTGCAACAAGATTTTATACATCTTTTCTTTTGGTGAGACTTTTTTCTATCATTTTTATCAAAGTTCTCACTCCCCATCCTCCTTCCTCCCTCCAGCTGCCTGTCTGTATCTTTCTTTACTCTCTCTCTCTCTCTCTCTCTCTCTCTCTCTCTCTCTCTCTCTCTCTCTCTCTATATATATATATGTAAATGTATATATAGGTATATATCTCATGTCTTCAAATTTCTTTCCCCATTTGACAACAAATACCATCACATAAAAACAATACAAGAGTTGGCAAAACTTGATGTTTATGAGAAGAACTATTCAAAGCATATTATTTACATCATGAAGTAACCTTCCAATTTCTTTAGTAATATTAAGGTAATAATATCAGCTATGTTCCTATGGTAGTTTAAAAATAATGGAATTATCTAAAGAACGTCCCACTGACAATACATGTTCATGTGGATAATAATGACTGCTGAAGTTTTAAACTACGAGCTGAGCAAGCAGTTGCTGAGGTCTGTCTCAATGGTCCATAACTACAAGATAATCTTGAAGTTTTAAACCATGAGCTAAACTTAAAGTTTATGGACTGTCGTGTGAACCTAGCTATTAAAACAACCCTGTAGCAGATGGGAGAATGAAATATCAAGCGTACATCTCTAAACTAAGTCTCTCATCTTAGAGGATAACGTTTCATCCCAGAGTGGTTGGAGAGGGATGATCATCCCCACATCCTATGGGTAAGATCCTCTGGTCTTGGGTCAACTCAAGAGTCATTTCTGATTTTCTCTCTATCTCTCAGTCGGCTGCTTACTCTTTTTTTTTGCCCATAGAAGATGGCAAAAATCTTATATAAAGTATGTATTTGCTATGCATTACATTCCAAGACAGTGTTAAAAGGGTTAATGTGAAAGTTTCATCTTTGTTTTAATGTGGTGGTTACTTGTTTTTAACCACCACATTTGAGATTTCACATCGTCCTGTTTTCATAATTTTCATTTTTAGTTTACAAAGAAAGGATGTAACACACATATTAGTAGATATACCTGTCAATCAAAAAGAAAAGAATATTGATAGACACTATATCGATTCTATGCTCACTGCCCCCACCCCCTCTTTGCCCAATCTGCTATACTGTACCCCTTGTCCATAATTGAATTCCCTTGTTGCTCCCCTACTTCATCTTTTTGAAAAGTGATGTCATTTCATGCACTTGGGGATTTTCACAAAAGAAAATAATGAACCAAAGCCAAAAGATATAATAGCACACCAAGCATATTTAGTTTTTTTCTTCTAATTTACAACTCTTTCAAAGAGAAAGAGCTTTGAAAGACATCCTCCCCATCCCTCCCAAAGGGGAACTGATCAAATTAACCTCAACCTCATCCAAGTTTTCACTCATCATTTTGGGGTGCGGTCTAGAAACCTTATTATTTTTTGACATTGGGGATGTATTCACCGGATTAATGTCTTTAACAAAAAACAGTGATCACAAAGGATTACTTGGCACAGATTCTAAAGCTGATATGACTGCACACACTCATAAATCATTAATCTATCAGTTAAGAAATAAAGGATGAAAGTTATAGTATGGAATACTCAGAACCACAATGGGATATGTGGGACAACATGCTGGACTAATTGTCCTTTTTTCATCTCTCCTGAATATATTCATTTCATGAAATCATCACTCATGTTTCAAGGAAAGGGGTAAGAGAAATTCTAAGGAAATTTCAATCCTTATCAAATCACTAGGCTATTGTTCCTTGTGAATATTCAGAAAAGTATTACAGGAAATACAAAACGGATACAAACAACTTCCTGATATAATTCCACACGTCCACTTCCTCTTAGGAAGTATCACTATTCCATCTGAATGGAAACAAAAAACATCCTGAGTTATGGTGAATGCATTAGTCAACAGGCCCATTGGAGCACAACTGTCATAAACACCCACACGCTAATTGAAGACAAGGAAACTCAAAATAAATTCTAAAATTAATAAAATTGTGCTTTAAAACCAGATTTGCTTCATTACTTGGGCAGGGAAGCATATTCTTTGGATTAAGTAAGCATTCAGGATAAAAATAAAACCACCTGCTTGCATTTCTGTAATCGCAGAGCACTGAAGACTCTAACAGATGAGAAATTGGAAGTCACCAATTCGTCCCAGATCATTAGGCAACAACAAAATCATGACATTTTGAAGGACTGTGTCAAAATTAGCTCATTAAGTAATGAGGTAAACATACTGAAAAAGCATTTGAGAGAAATCTTTTTTTAAATTTCCTCTTTAAAGGAATGTACTTTTAAAGAGGAGTAAACCCAATAACCAGAAACAAATCTTGTACAATATTTAAAAACATTCTATCAATTCTTCAATGCCTTTGTCATAAAGGAATATAGTTTAAAAAATGGATGTTTTGTTTATGAGGTTCTTCTATATTGACAATTTTGTAGAACATAACATGAACGTTTTGAAAAAAGAATGCAAGATGGCTGATTGATTGATCAGACTTCATAAATTGTGTAGATATATAAAGTGTACCAATAAAAAAAATCAGCTAGTGAAAGCCATTCATTGCTCATATTTCTTCAAAGGCTTATTAAAAGTAACAGTTGAATGAAAATGAAGACTATGATAAAAGAAGATTAAAATTAACTTGTTGAGTTATGGCTGCATAAAATACATTCATTTGGATGATAGATCACAAAGCATTCAGTAACATAACCTATGGAGTCGAACCCCCTAAACTCCTCTATGTCTACCTCTTACCCCTTCCCTCTCCTCCTACTACCAAGGGAGTATCCCCTGCTTCATACAATGATGTTACCAGGGTAACAGCATGACAATGCACATTGGATAATTCATTTCTGAGAACAATACTTCATGATGATGCGCATGTGGTGATGGAAAATTAGTGATGCGGTATATGGAGGGGTATCGAGCTTGGAACCTTGATGTGAGCTTGGACCTGTTGAATGTCATTTCAGTTTTGTGACAATGCTGTGAAGATGTGACGATTAGTCATTTTTGCTTGATGAGGATGTTCAGAATTTATTTCTCTTGTTTTACAATTGGATCATATTATATATGAACTGACAATAGGCCTGCCTTCACTATCTCGAGATTGCCAAATATCCAACTATTTGAACTTTCCCGATCGCAAACTATCCAGCTAATTTGCGTCTTCATTAGACCGAAGTACGGAGTCAAATATCCCGATCCCATCATGCACAATGATTTCCGGTTTTCCGTGTTTACTAGTACTAGTAAACACGGAAAACCGGAAATCATTGTGCATGATGGGATCGGGATATTTGACTCCGTACTTCAGTCTAATGAAAACGGACGCAAACTATCCCGCAAACTATCCCGCTAGTTCGGAAATAGTGGGACCGAGATATCTTGGGATATTATCCCGACCAACTATCCAGCTAATTTGCTACTTCGGTCTAATGAAGACGCAAATTAGCTGGATAGTTTGCGATCAGGATAGTTCAAATAGCTGGATATTTGGCAATCTCAAGATAGTGAAGACATGCCTAATATGCATGTCATGTTAATAACTGGCTGGTTTCAATTTGAATGTCTTTAACAAAATCCCTTGTGTATCATGAAGGACTGGCATTAAGGTGTTGATGGAGATTGAGCAATGATTCTTCTAAACTTTAATGACATTTGGTTAATACACCTTCATCCTCAGTCACATTTATGTTCACAAAGTACCGTCGTAGTTTTCAACTTTAAGTTTGCGAAACCTCAAAGTTCTAAACAACAAACCACTAACCGTGACAAGGGTTCATATGGGACCGAAACAACGTATGTAAAGTCTTTAACTACAAGCTGCACGCTGTAATTTTAACCACAAGCTCTCATAACCTCAAAGTTAATTGTGTCCCCATGGCACATAACTAGAAGATAATTTCAAAGTTGAAAAACTATGACCTAACCTTCAAGTTAACACACTGTCATGTGAATCAAACTTTTGCCACACCAACTGATAACTGTAATCTCAGCCTTTTAGGGTAATTCCATTTTTGGTTAGGTCTGTTGTCAGTCTGCTACTGGTCTCTCAA
The DNA here is from genome assembly GCF_000002235.5 of Strongylocentrotus purpuratus. NCBI lineage: Eukaryota > Metazoa > Echinodermata > Echinoidea > Camarodonta > Strongylocentrotidae > Strongylocentrotus > Strongylocentrotus purpuratus. The sequence continues at coordinate 57,380,424 of NW_022145612.1, forward strand.
TTATGACTGGGATTATAAAGTTCAAACAATATGGAAGAAAGCCAAAGAAGAAGGCATTCAAAGTATCTCTTCATATTAATGGTTAAAGCTTTAAAGAGGTTTTCTAACACATGCTTCAATGACAAACTTTACTCCACGGTCAGTTTCCTGGACCAACTGAATCTGTGACTTTAACCTTTGACAAAACATTACACTTAACCCTAACTCCAAACCTAATTCTATATGTTTGACAAAATAAAGCCAAGAGTTAGAGCAAATGTCAGATCATCAATTTCATCTTGACTTTCTCCTTTACATGAACACATCATATTTATACCCCAACTATTTATTATACATGTATAGGTCTACTTCTTCAAACCCCTTCGCCCCTAGTCTCAATAGGCCTGTCTTCATCAGCTTGATATTACCAAATAACCTGCTATTGTAACTATCTTGATCGCAAAGTAACCAGCTAATTTGCGTCTTCATCAGCCCGCAGTTGCAATTAGCGGGATATTTGGTCGAGATAATCATCCCAAGATATCCTGGGCTAGTTGGCAAAATATCCAGGTATTTGCCTGGTGCATCTTCACCAGCCCAAAGACTCGCACTATGCACGAACGCTGAGCAAAATATCTCAAGCTAATTTCTCGAGCTCGAGTTTCAAACTAATGAAAGCGCGATTATAACTTCTGGCTTATTTCCCAATCAGAAATAGTGGGCTATTTGGCAATCTCGAGCTGATGATGACATACCTTGTAACAGAAATGGAACTTGTTTGACCTTTATAAATAATAAAATGACTTTGAACTCCAAACATCAATCACATTTGAAGAAATAATATACTTCCACTTAGTATCATTAATACCCCAAAATGACAACTCCTTATCATTTTTGTGTCCCTGCATTTGTAAAAAAGAATATCTTATTGGGATGCTGCATCAATAATTAACCAGACATTTCACACATCAACCTCATGAAAGTTGGATGATTTAATTTTCACAAATTTTCGAGAGACGGATCAAAATGACATCATAGACAGAGGAGGGTAACATGGTGCTATGGGATCGATCGAGTGATTCAACGGAAACTTGAACTCTCTCAACCTTCATGCAACATTGATCAGAAACCTCCTTGTATGCCTTCAGACTTTTCTTCAAGATAAGCTGGAGCTCTGGGAACAATAAAAAATAAACTCCAACAGAGTCAAAGCTATCACCACGCATGTACACATGTAGATAAAAAAAAAAAACATCTGCCAAATAATACATTTATATTATGTTGATATTCAAGAAAATTACCATGGAATTTTCAAATGTGTGACGTATCGAGACTTTTTGACAAGATACAGTCCTGGCAAAAAATGTCTTCAGCATAATCTGAATTGATGTGGATGAAGCTATTTTGACATTTTCATGTTAGCTGGATAATTTTCTGTGGTAAGATCTCACCAGGGGTAATGTAAGTTACCCTACTGCAGCACAGAAGGGGTCACCATTAACTGAATACCTGTCTTCAAATGACCTCATTATAACCCCAAAATTAATTTCTTGGTCGGTATAAAAAAAATCCTCCTTTTGGTATCGGCACGCCATAAGTCAAATCCTTTGTTTTGTTTTTCTCATTTTTGAAATACCTGGTATGTGACTCTATCTTTGGCATTCTTTGGTTAAATTTAGCCAAAATGATTGTATTCAATTCTATATCAAAACACACAAATATGGCATACATTTAAAGACATCTATAGATTTTTTGATTATTGCGGTCACTGTGGATATTTGCTAGAAGTCAGCTAGGTTGTATTTGTTCTTGGCACTCCCAACACAAGCTTTATGTTCAAGTTTTTGCCTCCTAGTCTTATGATTTATGTTTTAATACACTCATTCCTATCTAAAAATGATTACACCATTTATAAGAAATAAATGAATATAAACAAATCTTTTTCAAGATAGAACTAAATAATAACAGTATCTACCAATTGTTCCAATTATTTCCAAAGATTGCATTCCACAATGACTTTTATGCATCAACACTATGATCATCACTTTGGAATTCAGCCTAAGCTTGCATCATCACATTAATATCTAACATAATATGACTAAGTGTATTTTCAAGTCACATGAATAAAAAAAAAAAAATCTCAAGTCAATTTCTCAGTATTCAAATAGGAAACGTTGGTTCAAAAGTAAAAACAGTAATGATGAAAAAATGAAGAAAAGAAAGAAGGAAAAAACATCAAACATTTTGAGAAATCAGTGTACTCACCACTGTACTTCATTTGAAGAAATACATTCCTCCAAAATCAACTTAGATTTAAAGATCTATTGTGATTATGTTTTTTTCAAATGCTAAATTTTGAATAACAAAAATAGCTTAAAAATGAAGGGGATTGACCTCCTTCTTTTGTGATGCATACAAAATTCTTTACTCAGAAATATTTTGCCCTTGGGATAAAATTTCTCAATAAATTGTTGTTCGGTAGGTCATGCATGTTTTGTGTCTTTGCAAATATATTTTTTCCATAAAGTTGTTGGCACTGAAAGAAAACAAACTCGATTGTTGAGGTCTTTTGAGAGTCTGGAAGAACATTTCTGAATGTGCTAAAAGTGACTAATCATTTGTTTTTGAAAAGGAAATATTAAAGGCAATACATAAAGGGTCAAAGACTTCCTTAATTTTCTAATATTTCTCCACCTATGTCGATAGAACTGATTGTATTGTTATGGCATAATAGCATTTAAATAAAAATAGAAATCAGGCATGTTCCGAGTTGATTTTTAACATTCATCCACCCCTGACAAATGCATGTACTTGGTGTTCACAGCCAATTATTCACTCAAAATATCAATTTCTTATTTAATAATGACATTGTTTCCCAACTTCAAATTTAAAAAAATTATATAGAAGACTATTTAAAAAAACATTGGGAAATAACTGTTTTGTTCTTACACCAGCTATATGCACCAAGAAATACACAATTTCACTTAATGTTTCCCCTTGACAAACATATATTAGGTACCATCCCTCCAGTCTCTATTCTTTCATACTTCCTTTGAAGAAAGCAAATATTTGTTATGAAACAAAGAGTGAACTTTGGCCAAGTGTGTCATGAAATTGACTTCAAGAACCAATGATCATGTTGACACTGTGTTAGGAAATGTCAAAAATTATGTTCTGGGTAAGGTTCAACTTATGTGAAAATATGTTTATTTGTTGAAGCAAAATAGAATTGATCATCCCAAAAGACAAATAAAGAAGAATCAGAATGCACACCACTCTACATTAATCAATCAGACAGCTATGTTAATACATCATGTTGGATAACTCATACTTTACTTTAATAGTACAATCATAACTGGAAAATATTTGTTCTCTTTCTCTCGCCCCCCCCCCCCCCTCTATCTCAGGTTCCCTTACTATTAATCTATCTTTCTCTCACTCCCCTTCTTCTTTTCTCACAATATCTCTCTCTTTCTTCTTTATCTCATTGTTCCCTATCCCCCCCCCCCTCTCTCTCTATCTCTCTGCACCTTTTCTCTGAAAAAGTACCTGCCCACGAGGATTTAAATACGTCAGCCCAGTGAATACAACCCCAAATCCTATTATTCTCATCAGGATTCAACAATCATAAATGTTTACATTGTGAAATGATCTTTTTATGAATGACTCATACTGACTATGTGGTAAGGTCATTAAACTCAAACCCTTTCAGTGCCATACATATATGAAGTGCCATACATATGAAGCACAATTCCAAAATATTATCAAACTCCTAAAAAATGTGATGATCTAAAAGAAATGAACTTGAACACATGGATATATCACATGAGATCCTGTGAGAGATAGTTCTTTTGCCAAGATAACATAAAGACGAATGCAAGAACAAGCATGATTTAGCCAATAGATCAGATACCATGAAGGTATACTAAAAGATGATCTCACAAAAGTAAAGTCGGCCGTTGAAGCTCTTCCATATCACCAAAGCCATACCCTCTGCTTGGAGCCAGAAGTACATTAAATCTTATCATCTTACATAGAGTTAACATCCTTCTGGTTCCAAACAGATATTATTCAAACTGGTGGTAACCACCCATTACCAGTTAATTCATATCTTTGTTCTCACCATGCCTTTGAGGTAGTGTAAAAAATTGTTAGCAGAATAATGTGCAGAAATATCACACATTTGATGTATGCAAGATAATATCTTCTTTCCAGATTTTCTTTCAAAAATAAACAATTACAAGAAGGCTTGATTTATGCACCACGAGAAGAACAAAGGTTGTACTTTTTGAGAACAAATGATGCTGTTTAATTCATTGTATATAAAATCACATAATCCCAATAAAACAATTCAAACCTCTACTAAAGTAGCCTCACGATTCCCTTTAAGTAGAAGGTGAGAATGATGAAGGTTTGATAAAAATATGTTTCCTATGTTCGCTACCTATGTCCCACCTTTCCGTGTATGTTAGATCCAGTGACAAATGGGATTTTGACAAAATTTTATAACCTTGGAGAAAAGTAAAGATATAATCTGTATATGAACTCACCTGCAGAAGGTAGGGCAAGTTGAAGGAGTCAAGAAGTGGCATCCATGCATGGAAAGAAAAAGAAAAGATAAACATTGTCAATAGATTTATATCAAGATTATTCCGACAGCAAAAAAGCAAATATAACTCTCAAAAATAAATCAAATGAATTCTTTGTTGTTTTATATTTACATTATTAATGTCGACCACCCTGTGATTGTATTTTATAAAGTATAGTTCTACTGAATCTCATTATACATTAATACTGATTTAGAATACTCTATTATTATTTTTAATTGACTGGAGGGACTGTGAAGAACGATATTAAAGGATGATACATCATAATATTTATTTGCAGTGATAAACAAAATCTTTAGTTACTATAGTATAAGGTCTTAACCTATTTCCCCTTTTAAATGTTTCATAAGTAGATAAAAAAGGTAACCAAAATGAGACAATATAACCTGTCAGATTATATGTCAGTCAATCCATACAGCTAATGTACGAACAAAACAAGAAAATTATTTTGATAACAATTTCACAGCTTTTGCAATCATCGGCAATGGCATGAATCTACAAGTATATTCCCAAACTGACGCTGACACATTTTCTTGGTCTGGAATTTTTTTTAGAGACTTTAACTTTACTATTTGGCAAACTGTCAGGGAGATTTGAACCAAACATGAAGAGTTCAGCCATGAAAAAGCAAGAGAAAAAAAAAGATTAACATCATTTTTAGTAATTTGCTAGGAATTCGAGAGTAACCATAAAATTAGAATTTCATTTAGGATTTGGCATGCAAAGAATGCAGACAACTTTACGCCCAGATTAAATGTCTGAAATCACCAAAACTATACTAAGAAAAAATAAAATATTTTTATCTCAATAAATGAGACATAAAAAACAAAGTTGATTTCACCATCCCTTCTCTCTCTCTCTCTCTCTCTCTCTCTCTCTCTCTCTCTCTTCTCTCTTCCTCTCTGTCCCCACCTCCCATCTTACAGGGTCTCTGTGCCTTTTTATAGCAATGCTTCCATCAAAGCTAGCAAAAAAATGCAGGTCATATTTTATTACCTACGTGTGTGACTGCCTGGAAGGGAAATAGCTCCATAATTCACCATAAACTACAAATATTTTGAAGTGTTCTGAAATCAAACACTTGGTACAGAGGGCAAAATCAAAGAAAGTGAGGGCAACATCAAAGAAAGTGGGGTGCAGGTTCAAAGTCATACATAATTCCCAACTGAGACATAGAGAGATACAGAGAGGTGAACAGGCAACCAGAAGAGAAAAACAAGGAAAAGGGACATATGAACAATATGGAAACAAGATATTTACTTTCAAAGTCAACCACATTTATTCTAAAATCACCTGAAATATGGCAAAATAAAGTTTATTCTAGGGTAATTTTCTTCTACCACCTTCATAGGAAAAATAGTAAGCGCTTTAGTCTGATTACTATAAACCAACAAATGTATGATTGCTAACAAGGTAGAGCAGTGGTCTTGTAGGGAGGAGGTCTTAGGTTCAAATCCAAATTGATGCACTATCCTTTGGTAAGGCATTCATCCTTAATAACCAAGTCTACTCGATAGAACTTAAACGTGCATCTCCATTGGCTGCTTATCTACAAGCATACCCTTGCTTTCATGAAAATAGATAATTACTATATGATTTCCAATACATGAAACACTCCTAAAAAGTCACGTCATCTGGTAAGCCTTCAACCATCACTTACCAATGATAAGAGGACTAATTTTAAGTCATATTCAAGGGGCCTTATTTGTAAAAGTTCCATTTCCACTAGATGTTTGTCTACATGCATACTCTTGTCTTCATATCAGTTAGGTAAAATAAAAACCAATCAATAAATCAATCAGCCTATATTGCCAAAAATGGCACCAAACTATTAATGAAACATTCCTGATTTTTTTAATATAATCATGCCTATCACCTCTCAATTAAATAATCGTGTACATGCATAGCTGGTGGTCGATCATCACACCCTATAGAGTGCCATCAAGTGGTAGCTCGGAGGTTAGTCTCACTTCAACCAATACAAAGCTAGCTTCCCCTCTCCGTCCAAACGTGTGAGTCACTCATACATGTCAACCAGCTCACTCCTATTTTTTCCCCTCTAACTTTACAAGTGTATATGACATCCCCGCTACAAGTCAACTAGTATCAGTTGCATCACAATAGCAGCGAACATGCCACTGCTCGACTGACTGTCTCTCTTCGGACGTGTTTTCTCTCTCTGTCACACTCTGTTAGGTGAATATATAAAAGAAGAGGATATTTGTTTGTATCATTGCTGGCTTCTTTTCTGAATACTTTATTGGCTGTGCTTTTGAAAAGTTGGATCAAAACCTGTCAGGTTTAGGAGAAAAAAAAGGCTTTTTACCATTGAAGAGCTGATTTAGACTCTTTTGTTTATGGTCTGATTCTAAGGATTCTTTCTAACTCAAGAGGGAGAAGCTTTTCTTGAGTGTTGCCTTGAAAAGGAGATACAGAACAAGGAAGCAGAGCATTGTAAAGTGGTTCTCAACTTGAACAAGTTAGTGATATTGAGTTGGTGAAGTATTTAATCTCTGTTGGAGTGGATAATTGTACAATCTTCAAGATGCATCTTTCAGTATTGGTGTGCCTCCTGGTAGCCATGTTGGTCTGTTTGGTTCAAGATAGTATCTCCTGTAGCTGTCAACCTTCACATCCACAGGATCACTTCTGTAGATCAGCCTATGGTAAGTTTCCATCCCTCTTAACCCCCTTGTTACCAGAAACATAATCTGATATCTATTTCATACAATATATTCTGTTGAAAGTATTTACATGGTTAAAAGAATATCATTGAATAAATTACTACTTGGCTTTTTGAAGGTGTAGACTTGTACAAACTCTTAAACTCTTATGTAGGTTAGGGTACAAAGTATGCTTTTCCTTTGCAAGATAGAGATTTTTTGTTTATAAAGAAGAACAAAAAGGGGAAAAAGGGTTAAAAGAATATCTTTGAATAAATTACTACTTGGCTTTTTGAAGGTGTAGACTTGTACAAACTCTTAAACTCTTACGTAGGTTAGGGTACAAAGTATGCTTTACCTTTGCAAGATAGAGATTTTTTTTTTTATAAAGAAGAACAAAAAGGGGAAAAAGGGTAAATTAGTAACAATAGAACTTTTGTGCCAAAAATGCAAATCATTTGCATTGTCTCATCAACCACTGCAATAAATTATAAGCAATTGAATTAGGATTTTATATGTCTGAGGTATATAACTGATAGAAAATGAAAACTTCTCAATGCAGAAGTGCTCTGTTATATATCATTGTGCTTCTCTAAGTAAAATCTTGAATGCCACTTTTAAATACACAATTATCCTGAATTATCTTTGTTTTCCCCAATAAGAGATTTTAATGATGTCACTTAATTTAAATTATCTAGTAGTCTGTAAATCAGTGTTTTTCAAATATCAAAATAAATGCCAATAATATGCTCACACCAGTTGTACAATCCCACCAGCGAACCAAAAGGGTTCATTTCAAAATAGTATATTATGTTAAATCCTCAAAAGACAAAAGCCTCTATCTGTAGTCAAGTTTGAGATGATTTATAATAATTTTGTTGGTTCATTAAAAATCACATATAGAGCCTGAATGCTGCCTATAAACAAGATCTGAAGCCCATCATTATCTACAGGCATACTAATTAATCCTGAAAATACAGAAGTTATGTTGAAGAGGAACAAATAATTGTCTCTTCTACTCATCAAACGACACACAAGTATTAGACAGATAAGAACCATATTAATCCATCCATCCCTCACATGATGAGCCTTATGATTGCAGGTCAAGTGAAATGGATCATTTTAGTTCCTCTCATGCTTATCAATCCATCTCCTGTACATCCAATTAACCTACATAAAGATAGCTTTATTCATTTCATCATTCAATCAGATGAATCTTAATCCCAATCCAATTACTAAACGATCACATATCATCAATACAAGTCTTTGATTTTCTACAAATCCATCTCGCTATCAAGAGATTCTCTTTTCATCGGAGGGTTTGGGACGCTTCTAACTCAATTTGTATCATTTCCGAAAGTTTTTTTGGGTGCACAAACAAGTAAACAGCCCCGCCAATGCGGAACAGATTTAGTTCCTGGGCGACATATAACATTTTTCATCAATCTTCTATCGAAAATAGTATCCCGCCTCATCGTTTCTGAAATAGATACCACTTTTCCAAAATTAGTTTAGGAGGTTGGCAGAACTCTCAATTCCTCCTATCCCTCTTTCCTTTTTTCTTCATATTCCTCGGTGGTCGAAACCACATGTCCCTTTGGTTGACTTCTATAAAGGATTAGGAGGAAAGCTGGTTGTGTAGAAGTGACCCCCATGGATTTGATATTTGGGACTCATCACTGATGTGCGAGGATCCGAGAGTTGACTCTTTTGGGTATTGGTAAATCTAAAGAAACCCACAGGGGAGTCTGGCATCCCAAAACTACACATTTTGACACCGTTTACACATGTTTGGAGGAGCAGTTTGGATATCTGTAACGTTGTTTTTTTTTTTACACTATACCCTTTAATAACGTGTTAAGCAATGTATCTTCAAAAGCTGTACATTTCCAGCTTTAGATCAAATGTCACAAAAGGCCTTTATGTCCAAATAGGATGTGTTATATGAAGAAGATAAAAAAAAGGAAAAAAAATGTTAGTGTTACAGACCAGAAATGCAATTTTCAAGAAAGTATATCATGAATTGAAAATAAAGAACTACTTTCTCTTTATATGTGGTCTGTATTGTAGACTGAATTATTACACTTTTATTGTATACTTTTTCAATTTCAATCTTAACTGTGATAATCATAACTGTCCAGCTATATGATATCAGTTGAATAGTAAAATGCATTATAAGAAGTCTCCCACGTGAAGATGATCCAAGCAGCGGTCCAAGAAATACCATCATGTGTGTGATGAATTGGTATGGGGCCTACCAACACAGGCAGGAGGCCCACACCAGCCCTAGACCATAACCACCCCTTGCTATCATCCATTCAACCCACCACAAATTGGTACTGAGCCCCATCAGCTTAAAAATTACAAACTAAAGAGAGATGAAGAGACAAAAGAAAGAAAGATGATACAATTGTTGCTGAGTTCATACTTTAAGGGACGCAATGGGAGTGTTACATCTAATTTCTACTTATTACCAGTAATCTATTCACAATAGGTTTGGCATTCCTGCAGTGCACAAGGAGGGAAAGTTCTTGGAAACACTGCTCTGCTTTTTTGTTCATGGGGTTGGAAGGGGGGTGACCATGCATTATTTTGTCGTACTTTCCAACAAGAAAACTAAGTGAAAAGGCTATATTTTAGTGAAGAGGGAAAGATTACCCTGGAAAGCCCATTATTTCAATTACTTGCATAATGACTTGACATAGTTTGTTTGACCATGCATGGTATAGCCAATGTAATTGTCCCTTTCCCTCTAGCTTTTGTTATCCCTATTCTTGTGTTTATAAAGAAACCCCATTAATTTGACAAGAACCAGAATAGATTTATTTCATTCTTTGTGTTGTTAAAAACAAACTTAAAAGTAATACACCAACATTCCAATGCTTAATAGCTGAGTGTAGCACTTAAAAGAGCTGACCCCAAACTGCATTTTAAAACATAATTTTCTTTCATTCCATGTCAAAATATTGAAATTACCGCATTTATAACTTTATGAATATAAGTATGAATATGAATATAGTAGTGTAGTGCACTGACTTTCCACTTTTCATAAAGCTGTACTCTTAACTCAAAAGATGACCCTGAAAATTACATTTAAAAGTTGAAAATATATTCTTAAAATACAATTGCCATTCATTTTGTATCAAAATATTTTGCTTTAATAAGCCAGAGATTGAATTCTTTCTTGTGGTAGTGACTAAAATATAATTTTTTTTTTACAATACAAAAAAAAGGTGCCCGTGACCCCTATTGCCTGCCTAGAAACGCAATCAATCTTGTGTTAATCTTGCTGTCTTACACGCTTTGTGATCATCACCGTTGTGAATTGACTGTCAAAGTTCATTCACTAATGGTAAAACGCAATCCCAGAGAGCCGTTGGCATGGACTGAACTACTTCTCAACTCCAAGATTTGGTTCAAATTAGGTTTCCAGGGAAAAACGTGTAGCGTAAAAACTATGAACTTTGAAATTAGACAGGGAAAAAAGAAGAAGTTACGACTGCCTTTGCCCTTGGACCAATCTGATGAGAGATGGGAGGGGAAAGAGTTAGTTAGGACCGGGGGAAGCGTTGAACTGCACCTACATGACCACCAGTGTCCAAGCGAAGCGTTGCGTGAGTGTGGTGAGACTTAGAACGCCTCAGGACAACAAACACAACCTCACCATGCAACGACTAGTCAGCTCCCCACAGTACAACTCCAAATTACTCAATTATTTCATCATAAATGACTCTACTTGGTAATCTGGTAATATCAGCACTTTGACTCAGTCTGTGAATTGTCTAGTAATATTCAATGAAAATTGCCACAAATTACTGATGAATAATATCAATCCAGTTTTCAGAAGATGGCCTTTGAATCAGGGTTGAAATTTCAAGAAGCAGGAAGCTAAGTATCAGAAATTCTTGGAGGAGAAGGGAGTATTTTGCTTGGCTCCAAGCACTTTGGGAGGAGTGCTTTCCCTCACACTTTTTTTCTTCTTCCTTTCATTAAATGATCACTTCAATTCTAAAAGGCAACAAATTTGACTATGGTAAAGTTTAATTAACATTGATTCTAATTCCTGTTTGGTTTCCCATCCTGCTTCTCTATAGGGGTTCCTAGAACACGGAGATCAGTATAATCAATCATTCTTGTAATTTCTCTGATTAATTCTTCTAGCTATCCAAGGACCAGGCATCATGCCAAATAATACCATATTTTTCAGGGAAGGATTTAACACCTTTTGGGATTAAAAACGTTGTGATGACAATCTTCAGGAGGAAAATCCAGAGTATCTATGACTTCCTGGAGCAAGGGTCATTAACCAGAGTAACAGGATCCACTCTTTCCTGGCCGATGTGATCTATATTCTTAGCAATTGATGCAGATAGGACATTACAGAGCCTCTGCTCAAAGCCAGAAGGTGTTTAACTTGTATAAGTTTAACAGGGTTAACACCCTTCTGGCTCTAAGAGCTAGATTATAGCTGCATGTGGTTGTAAAAGGAGTCCTCATTATCTAATTGGTGGTTATACCTTCCTGTAATCCACCTAGAATGGGCGACACCTTACCCTCTAGCTGGTGTCTACGGGTGTCTCCTAGTGACCTCTAGAGACCTCTGAAATACTTCAAAAGCTCATCCGCAATTATTTCAGTTCCTGTAGATCCCAAAAGCTGTTGATCTTAACAGAATTTTAACAAGATTTAAAACACTGCTAGATAACAATATTCAAGCATATATTGCATTCAATGAATGACTTATTGCCCCCTAGGAACTGGGTGGTTCCTCTAATTAGCCTGGGGAAATGAGAGAATTCAAAAGTGGATGGGTTAACTTGTTTCCAGTCAGGATGACTCTGTTGACTCTACTGTTTTGAATAGAGTTCATATCTATTAAGTGAAGTCATTGTCTAAAAATCCAATAACTACATAACAGTCCCAATGAAAAAACAATGTAAAACAGTTTGGCTGAATTCATGAATGACACATTTGCACTTTATTTGCCTCCCCTTGGTCTTGGCCAGTGCAAGTCTTCTTGACTCTGCTCCCGGAAACAGGGTTTTAGAATGGTTACTCACCAAGTTTTGCCCCTTTCCACCTGTTCTTATCCATGGCTAGCTTCCCTACCCATGACTCTGTAAAGCCTTTCATTATTACCTTAAACCTGGAAAGGATCCACTTCAATTTCTCGTCAGTTGTCTTATCAATCAAAACTCATTATCCTAACAGTGAACATTACGCTAGTTTCTTTTTAGTCATGTTTAAACGTGACAAATTGTGGGATAAAGTGGAAATAGCGTGACTTAGTCATTCCTGATCGGCTTGTTAGATAGTCATTGGTGGCACAAAAGAAACTTTTCCCTGTGTAATACCAAACACATGCTTGTAGCGTGCACGAGGAAAACTGTCACGCGATACATCCAGCGATCGGAAAAAACTTCGTATAAATACTTGTTATTCATGTCTCACAAAAATTTAATATGGACTTGACTTGACTCTAGACTGACATTGTCCGAATTCTGATAAGGAGCGACACTGATTAGTTTTTCGTGACTGTCTACATGCGGACAGTCTGGTCCAAACTCAAGAGTGGTCCAAGAAAGAGGAGAGGGCTGATGCACATCTGCTGTCAGAACTGAGACTTATCCCTTTAATTTTGTCAAGATGAATTTCTAAATTGTTGGCAATTGAAAGCAAGACTGTAGTACACTCACGAGTTTAAAAAAGGAAACATTCTGTATAGCCATGAGGACTACAAAAGAGTTTGTTCACACATGTATTATATTTTCTCTCAAATTAACTCCTTACAAAACAATATCATTATAATGTTTAACTCTTTTATATTTCGTTAAATCAGTATCCTCAACTTCAAGCTAAACACTCAAACAAAAGCAAAAAGAAGAAAACAAACAAATTATTTTGTTAGTGTTATTATTCTAAAATCAGACATTCCATATTGCATTATCATGTTTATAACCAAAACTAGAACTTGGCAAACAAAATGATGGGTTTACTTTGCTCCTCCAACTGGCTCTGACACCATTCCACAAACAACGTCACATCACCATTAGGCCTTCATTCATGTATCCCATGCTCCAATTATGCTGGGTTAATGTCATATGAGAGGCGGATGATCATATTATATTTACATTCAGCGCAGTAGGGCTCCCCACTAATCATCCATTATTCCCATAAACATTCCTTAGTTTAACCCTTTGCTTGCTACCAGTGGCAAATTCAGCCCAATGACTGGATCGTTGATAATGTTACAATGTTAGTTTTAATTAGGAAATTCAACTATTTCCTTTGCAAAAAATGGGACTATGCATTGTAAAATTGGTTCCATGGAAGGTACACTTAACTCCCAATGTGTATCAATAAAATGAATACACTAATATTTCCAAATAAGAATTACTTCCTGATTGATAGATTAAGTTCTATTTTGACAAACATGTATTACCCATTTGTGTTTGCATAATTTCTATAAAGCACTATGTGCATTATTTCATTTTTGAGTCTTAAAATAGACCCTAAATTTACACTGTGTAAAAAGGACAGATACAGGGCTTACAGTTCAATGAACTGATCCTCCATTGGTATATGTCATGCAGAATGTGATTTAGAATGCATGTAGATGAAACAATCCAATAGTTCCAACAGTATTATGATACAAGATATAACTTCACATGAAAGTCTTCATATTTCTTGTTCTACCTTTTACCATGAGATGAAAATGTAACCAGTAGTCAGCTAGCACTCGCATTTCAAATGTTATCAATGTATTATATTCATATTGTCCATCAAGCAAACTGACTTTCAATCTTTCCTCATCATACCAGAAGTTATTATTCCAGATGTTATTGTCTTTTAAAGTAGGATATAATCTCTATGTCTAGATTCATATCTTAGTAGCTGCATATATTTGAGCCATGTATGATCACTATCTATCTAGTTCAATGCCTCATATCTTGACATGACTTCAAGAAAACACAGACAGTCTTGGGAGATGCTGACCTAGAATCTACGACAAAACTTTGAACAGATCTCTCTAAATGTTGAAACAAATGTAAATCCTTGAAAACATTTATATGTCACATTTGTTAGTCTTCCAGGATGCATTCTAGTTCTACAAGTGGCAAAGTCGACTGGACAAAATCTATTTGTTTCAGAAGGGAAATTCTAGCAAATCCAGCATCAGACATGACTTGGATGACATGGATTGTAATACATCCCTTGATAATTCTTTACTGGTCTGGGTCGATAAAAATAGAAACCAAAAACTTGATGAAGTCTCAGTCACCCCCTGTCTGTGTAGAGCATGTTTTGATATTTCCTTCTGCAATTATTAGCAACGGGAAAAAGTGATTGCCAATGCTAGTTGGAAATATAATTGAACACTTAAAGTTTCTCCTAGATAAACAAGCCTAATAGCTCCTCCAAAGATGAATTAGCATGCTTAATTGGTCTAATTCTGCATTTTACTCACCAAATTCAAGCTCTTATCTTTATTGATTGAAGGTAGTGTACGATTCTTATCCTTCTAAGTATTCAAATGATATTCATCTTAATAAGAATCCTAAAGGCAATTATAATAGTATGAAAGTCTGACCTAGCTATTGCCGTTTTACTTTATCAGAAGAAACAAAATTCCTGGCTAATTTATAATCAAACTTTATTACTGGACCGAAGATCACAAGATAGGGGGTTCGAATCCCAGCCTGGCCCTAAGGTCCTTTGGCAAGACATTATTCTACAGCTGCCATTCCCTACCCAGGTGTAGGTGGCACAACAGAGTTGTGGGTTTGTTAGAGGATTATAAAGATGAGGGATTATAAAAGTAAATGAGGGATTTGTTACACCATTCACAGCAAATTAATGCTGAAACTTGTACTATTTTTGAAAAATGGATCAAAGCTGAAAGCCTTCAGTGAAAATCATAATGGTTTTGACCTACAAGATGCATGTCTGTGGTTTTGAGCTAATTATTGAGCAGATGTGTATCAATCAGATTATTCACAATGCAGGTATCTGTATGGCAATAGTTTTAACGAGCCAATGCATGCACAGATCTGACATTTTGCAATGAAAAGGTTACTGTACTTTGTGTAAACCATGTACAGGGGACAGGCTATCCAAGGGCAACAAGATTCTGACAATGAATAATGATACATTGGAATAGTATTACTTTCAATTTTCAGACACCAAAAGAAAGAACTATAACAAAATTGAAAAATGTATAATTCAATGCATTACGCAGCAAGATAGAACATTCTCACAGTAAAAATCATTTCAAAGAAACTGTAAAGCGAAGTCAATGCAGAAAAATCAAAGATCTATAACATTTTGGTTGTAATTTTGATGTCCGGTCCGGTACATTATATATCATATGATATATTATATCCTATTATCTCATCTTAGACTGCAATTCCTAAATTCCACCCCTAGAACCCACCTGGCTATCCACAATACTGCAAATCATCCTGTCTCTTGCATTAACCCTTCACATCCCAAAAATTGAGAAACACTCCTAAAATTGGTGTCAGGAGTGGGATAAGGGGGCTGGAGGATGTCAACAAGGGGGACATTGCATGTAGTGAGATGATGGGGGAAAGGGGATCGAGGGGGTATAGAGAGACATGGTCATATGACCCAAACAGCAGGTTCCTTCCTGTGAGTGTGAAGGGGTATTGATCTATTTATGGGGAAGGATTGATCCACCCCAAGGCTGAAAGCAAAACTAACTCCCTCTTTGATTTTCTCTGAGATGAGAAAACAACAACAACCCCACCAAAGATGCAGCTACATAGTAATTCCAAATTTGTACATTATTTGTTTTTCATCATTGCAATCATTATTCCCCAAATTGTTTTATCATGGAATAAAAGGAGGAACAAGAATGTAGAAGAAAGAAATGGTGGCTCCTAAAGCTGAACACAGAAGAACTGAGAAAAAACGTAAATGCAAGGTTGCAAAGTGATCATAATCACATGACATTGCTACCCAAATCAAGGAAAAACCATTGGAAAGTAAAAGACAAAGTCATTTTAGTTTGCAATTATCATTGAGATATGTCCTTTAACTTTTTCGCCACAAAAACTATTAGCTAATCTCACTGACCTAATATAAAAGCAATAAGTGTGGCCTAATAATACTATAGTTCCAACCTCAAAACAGAGAGCAAATTTCATACGAGCTACCTAATGGTAGGTACCTGTGGTCAGTTTCTGTAAACCATCAAAATATTCATGGACATATCATAGAGTGTTAATTTAACAACACGTGTTTTAACAAGATGTCCCCAAGCAAGACTCCTGGTGCCTCCAATTTTTAATTCAAAGACAGAAGATTTCTTTTTGCTTCAAAAAATGCTTGTTGTCATACAAACAATTTATTGGATTTTTAAACAAAAACAAATTCAGATTGGAACATTCAAATGTATTCTTTCCTTTTTCTGTTTATCTCTCCCTTCACTCTCTCTCTGTTTGTTTTTCTTCATTTCCTTGTTTATTTGGTTTCAGTCATAGTTTAGTATTTTGTTTTTGCTCCTACTAAATTCCTTTTTTCCTTTTTAGTTTTTAAGCTTCATGTGATCTGCATCATCAACTCTATTAGTCCACAATAAAATAAAATAATCATACAGTAAATACATTGAGTAGAAATAAATACCACTGTGTGCTTGCCAGGAGGAAACAGGAAATGAACACACAAATGTTGTCAGATCTGCAATTCTTTTTTTACATTAAAAAAAAAATAAAATGCTAGAGAAATACATTTTTGCTGTTACTGATGAACAGACTAAAATGTGTTGTGAAGAAATTTATAGAAATTAATATTACTGGGCGTGTATCCATTTTGCTGGGCACACCGACGATGCATCAACAGACCCCTGACTTACAAAAAAAAAGTTCACTTCAGTACAGATTGGAAGGGAGCTAGTGAACCAAAAGAGAAAGCCCTTTGCCAATGCTTCTCGCTGTGAGATCACCTCAATCATGGCAGATAGTTTTCCTGTCGCAGGAAAGGCACTCTACGATTAAAATCTCTTTTCCGGGAGTATTTACCAAACTCGACCTTACTTCAATATTCCCTCAAACAAAATAGTAGTAAACATAAAATAGGAATATTTCCATACTGCCGCAATAAGTTAAACATTCATCCCAACCACAAATACAAGCATACATAACAAGTTCTACATACTGCTACAATAATTTACACATGTAAATATAAATACTCACATTGTGTGGGATGGGGGGACTCTCATTTAAGTAATTTTCAAATACATTGTCTAATTTCTTTTTGATATACCTCATCCTGTAATAGTGCAATTCCAATACATCATTGGTGATCTGACATTAGCTACGGTGACAATGGCTCAGGGCTTTTTAGGGGTCATAATGATATGGTTAGGGTTAGGGTAAGCTGGGGTTGCAAGCAGGTTTTAGGTTAGTTCTAGGATTAGGATTAGGCATGGTTTTGAGTCTGATCATGAAATCCAAAATTTGGTTAGTGTAGGAAATTACCGCAGAGCAATTGTCATAGGAGCAAGTGTCAAACAACCATTTCAATACATCAATTATTATCTTGCGTTTCCTCATGATGATCTTTAATAATTCAATGCATCGCTTTACTTTATATATGTCTCGTATAAATGAAGTTTTGCAACAATAAATATATTTATATACTACTTTCAAAACAATAACAAATGTATTTTAGTCTTGACCTCTATGATACAAGTACTTGTGAATATAACTGACTTTACATAGTCATATGAAATCGCATGGGAGTAATTAGCAGATTGATGGACATGGGCTGGAGTAGCGATTGACAATTAGCAAGCTTCCTTCGGTGCAAATGATGCCGAGGCTACAAGCCAAATCTATCACGGTTGATTGCTACAAAGCCGTTAACCCCAGCACAAAGGCCTTGCACTAACATCCTTCTGCTTTTGAAATAATTATATAGAAGATTACTGAGGAAGGTCTAGACCTTTCTTAATAATTTCTGGCTACTTAGGCTTGATTGGCATTACATAACTCAACTCATTAGCATATCCCTTTTATGGTGGTCATGTGATACGTGGTCACATGACTGATTTATCTGCTATAGCTGGCCAATACCTGGCGCCGTAAATATATCTCACATCCTTATTTCCAAGGGAACTAACACAGGGAGCATTGCAAAACATTACTTTTGAATGTCATTGCAGGAACACATCTGTATATGGGTTCAAGGTCGCCAAACTGTAATCTAATTTGTCTAAACATTTCATTGAATCCATTAAAAAAGAATGTTCCATGTAATCCAATTGTGTGTCAATTGAATATACAGACTATGATGTGTACTTTTTCCACTTCATCTGTTCATCAATATTAGACCAATGTTTGTCAGTAAAGTGCAAAATTTAGCCTTCACATTAACCTAACAGGATGTTACAGAGAATGTCCATTTATGATTTCTAAAGAATACTACATTTCTGCAACAGTGAACACACTCATAGTTTAGAATAGT
Organism: Strongylocentrotus purpuratus; assembly: GCF_000002235.5. Taxonomy (NCBI): domain Eukaryota; kingdom Metazoa; phylum Echinodermata; class Echinoidea; order Camarodonta; family Strongylocentrotidae; genus Strongylocentrotus; species Strongylocentrotus purpuratus. Next base: position 57,399,163 of record NW_022145612.1, read on the forward strand.
AATTCATCGGGGATTTCATCAGATATCAGATTTATAGGAGATTACTCTATTTTCAACTATCTAGTATTCAACATAATTCTAATACACATGATTCAAATAGATATATGAAATATAAGATTTCAAAAAATTGTTTTATAGAGTATTTAAAAGTGAAACCGGGTAATAATTTTGCATCAAAAAATATTCCCAAATACTTACTGTAGGCACCTCAGTCAGTCACTGCATAGGCATATTTCTTTCCAGCAATGAATTTTCATTGTCCATTTTAATACAAGAATACTAGAAGAAAAAACATCCTCAAATCAGCCTCTTACATAATATCTCATGTATCTGTTTCCTGGTCCGTTTCCTGATCAGCCTAACTCATGTAATTGAACAATTTTAAACTTGTCTGATGGACACATCAATTGGCTCTTCAGAGCAGTAATTCCTTCCTAATTTCATTCCAATGAGTATTTATTGGCACTCTAAACAATGGTGAGAGGTATTTTAGTAGAAGTCTGTATAAAAGAAGCATATTTTCAGCTCAGAATCACAGTTTTTAAAACACTTACTTTTAAACACAAATTTGTGTAAATATATATTTTTTTACCTGCCTTGAATTTACATGTATGTAAGATCTGCAATATCAAACATAGAATAGGGTACATTTTGAAACATCATTTTCCCAAACTTATTGTATGGATAATTGACGGGTGCAAAGTATTTTTCAAATCAGCAAATTGTGACGCTCGTTTCAAGTTCTGATTCTGCCTTTGAAAAGTTATATGAACGCAGCCATAAATTAGAGGGGAAATTGGTCATTACTCCTGACATATATCTTGTCAGCGTTGGACTGTGGTTTGGGGTGCGTTTCTTCTTTATCAAAACTGAAGCACATGGTCAAGACAAGGTCATTACAGGTATTTCAGCAGATGATGAGAGCAAATTGGCAATAAATGGGAGTAATTTGAAGATACCCCCACGCACCTTCTATCTATTCCAAGTTATCCATGTGGGAGCTAAGCCCAAATATTGCACGCTCGCAAATCAATATTCAGACCATCTCACCCAACTGCAAAGTATAATGCTTAAGCAATATCTTGGACCATGTAAGGAGAGAAAAATATTTAAAAATCATCCCTGAGATTGCATTAATCACTATGTAGGAGTATGTAGCAATTTCTTAAAGTTATATATTTGTATAGGTGCCCCCTTTTTTCTAGCAAGTTTTGCCGTTTTGCTTTGGTGCCCCCCCCCCCCCCCCCCACTTTGGAAGATGCTCCCCCGCCCCTGGCCTGCCTAAGCTGACATCCCTTTGGCATGATTGCTACTCGTCAGTGGTGCTATACATTTATATCGCTGCCAAAAACTTGAACATGCATAACACTTCCTAATGCTGTTATGTGTAGTCAAAAACAAATACATAGGCGTTCTTTCAATCACACAATCAAAGTCACATTGAATGCCTAACAATATCTATTACAGTATAATGGTGTCGAATTTAAAATAAAGTGTAAACATTCATCAGTCATTAAATTTGTAGAGACATTCAAAAAGATTTAAGACTCCATTAAAATTAGTCTTACTACTGAGAAACAGGAAGGGGTGATTTCAAGTACCCTCAAAACCCTTAGCTGGAATATAATCACTGTTTACTTTGATTTTGATATAATGGTATAAACCCATCTTGTGTTTTTTGGGGGGAAGTGTGCAACACACAGTTGGCCGTGATGCATCATCATAGGACATAAAATATCCAATAAAAAAAGATAAAACCCTTTTATTGCGGAAACAATCCAAATCCGCAGGCTCCAGAAGGCTCTAGCCATAATTGACCAGATTCCTTTCTGACTGGTCTCAGAAAATCAAACTTTTAAGGTTACATATTTTCCTGCCTCTTATGAATTAGAAAAAAAGAAGAAGTAGAATTTTATTTTAAACAAACCATCCATGCTAAGTTTTTCAATAGATACCCTTATAAAATCAAAAAAGACTCTTGATTAACTTAAAACATTTAATCACAGTCCTTATTTTGTGAATATCAAAATTCTGTTGTTTTTTTTAAATTATGAAGAGAAAGACAAAATTAAATGGCATTCCCTGTTTCAAAGAAAACGTTTCTGGTTTATTGAGAGCCAGAAGGCCATTTACTCTGTGTGATTTATAAGTGAATGCTCTTCTGGCTCCAAATAGATGATATTTTTGCTACAAGATATTAGTACTACTTCATGTGTAGATACTCAAAAATGCTCTCAAAACTCGTTTGTTAAGACTTGCTTTCCAGTTGAATTAGTTTTATGTTGGAAGTTATTTCATTTTGTGTATTGTTGCGTTTGTTAATTTTCTTCTCTACCTGCCTTGAGAACATTAAAGATAAACTCCAGTACTGGTAAAAAAAAAAAAATTAATTCTCACAGAATCAAACGAAACTTACACTGAATGTTCAAGATTACAAATAAATGACATGTGCCAAACAATTTTGGAAGAAAATGTATACTGGCTGAGTAATGAGCATAGAAAGACAAGGAAACCAAGGTAGTACCATCCCCGACACGATGTGTGTTGTCCCATATATAGCTTTCTATGTGAGTGTTTGTTACTTTACCAAGACTCGGTCAAATTTATTATGATTTTGATGACTCCAGAACCTTGCAGTGCACACCAATACTTACATGCTACATGATCAACTGTTTCTGATCCTTTCACACCTTTTCTTTCACAATGCAATCGCATTACCAGTACTAAAGTTTAGCTTTAATTAATATCGGAGTAAGGGGTGTATACATGAAAATAATCTGTATTATCATTATTATTTCCCCTGCATTGATGTAGAAAGAAAAAAACATATGGAAAGAAAACAGACTTGGTATAAATAGAATGAAATCTTCCATCTTTATTCTTTAAATAGTGGTATTTTAAGTTTGAAGCAATGAATAGAACTGCTGTGGTCATCTTTATTGTTCTTCCATCCGTTTGTATCAATACCCTAAATCTCTGTCCAGTATTATTTGCTTTCAATAGCGAGTGTTATAATACAAAACCAACAGCTATTGGGATGAAGTAAGCATAGAGCAAATCTGAATCAATCTCCAAGACTTGACAACCTCATGGGGGTGGTGAATAAATGGTATTAGTTTTGTTTTGTCCTGATATGCGACTGTCTCCAAAAGGTCTATGATATATGTGTCTCTTTATATCATCTATATCTCTAATTCACAACCTCACAATATACCCCTCCCCATCCCCCTTCCCTTTCTCTCATTTTTTGTTTTGGTTCTCTCCTTCTTTATCTCTCTCTCTCTCTCTCTCTCTCTCTCTCTCAACCAGCAGTATATCCCTCTTGGTCCTTCTCTTTCACTTTCTTTTCCTTTACTCTTCTCATCTCTATTTATTTATTCCTCTCTCCCCAGTCTCCTTCCCTCCTCTTTCACTTCAATATCTTCTTCCCTCTTTCTCTTTCTATCTTATTACACAATTTAAAAATCAAAGTGAAAAAAATAGTTTCTTAAAGATAAAAAAATCTCAATGCATCAAGAATGAATGAATATAAATAATCTAGGAAGTTTTGATCAATATGTTGAAAGGATGTTTCAACGATCTTTTCTATGCACAGAAAGATAGACTGATTTCTGATGCATCTTTCTGTGCAAGATAAGCCGAGAAGTAGAAGCAGAATGCACAGTCATTCTATAAACTTATCTACACTTTTCACACTTATGTCAGGAAATCTTTGAGAGCAACATAGTTTAAGTTCAAATCATAGTTATTCCATGGAAATATCATTTCTTACCAATTTTGTTTGAAAACGATTTCAGCAAGCATCATAAGAAGTAATCTATTTAAGTAATGAGATGATTTGCAATTTGTGATAAGGTGGTTTGTGATGTTAAGATTTGTCTTGGGTTGGCTAATAAAATCTGAACAGTGAAGTCACTTAAGATTTTTGTCTTTGATTTTAGGAAATTTGGAGAGGAAATTTGGAGATGAAAGTTGGTTTAGAGAATGACTAATGGAAAGCAGGACAGCAGGACAAATTGAGGGGGAGGGGAGGGGAGGGGGGGGGGGAGAGATACAGGTAGATGAATCCAAATGTATGTGCTGTATTCTTAAAGGCAATTGTAACTGCTCCTAAAACTGACAACTTTCTTAGAAATTAATAAAAAAGGAGGAGCAATTATCACTTCCAGGCAGAATTGATGAATTATTATATTTATTATGAATGAAATCTCTAAATAATAATTAACAGCTTTTGTGTTTCTGTAAAACTTACAATTTGTGTATAATATCCATGACTTAAATAAAGGGAGAGGTTGGTTTCTGGAATGATCCTGCTAGCTGTAGAAGCCATTATTGGTATATGAGACAGGATGAAGGGGGCCACGGCCGGCCGGCAGGAAGGGCGTAGCTCCTCATTGGATGAGACTACCATGACTAGATTAACAGATTTCACATCAAGGTGTGATGTCAGAAAACATGTTGTTTTCAAGAAGGTGCTTTTAAATTTTCATTTTTCAGGGTTCAGGATTCTTTATCTCTCTCTTTCTTTCTCCCTCTCTCTCTCTCTCTCTCTCTCTCTCTGACATGAATTTTGTCTATGATTATTACAGAATGAATGCATTACTTATTGGATGTAATATGACATATATGGAACACAAAGGCTTTATATCAATAATTCCATGTTACCAGCATGTTAATTCCCAACATAGATTAAATTCTATTTAAACTTATCTTGCATAATAAATACATTCATAACATAAGTAGGACATCATTCTGTAAAAGCAAAACTGTACTAGGGATACCTCCACAAATCCACCGTAATAATATACAACTCTCATTTTAAAATGACAAAATGGAGCTGCTTTTCCTCTTTTAAAGTGAGGTATATAAAAATCCAACAAAAATTTGACCATTCTACTAGATAGTGATGATTCACAAGAATATGATGTTGGTTGGTTGGTTAGTAGTTCATTTTTATGATTATAAAATATGAAATAAAAATATAAAAACACATAAAGAAACAGAGCACTAAAGTATTTTACATGGACCAAAGAACCAAAGAAAATTAAAATGAAAGTAAAGATTGTGGGATAACCCACTTCAGATCAACCAATATTTAATCTGTTCTTCTTCGGGGTCCCCAAAAAACTACAATATGATGTAAATTGCAGATTTATAACTGTTTTGTTAGCATGATCAGGCATATCATAACAAGTCGTTCATTTCTGTGCTATCCGACTGCTCAAAAGTCAACTCAAAATACTGCGTTTCCACGTTCGTTCTTGTCCTTTATATCTTCCACACATTCTCTTTTTTCCCTTTCTTTCACCATATCCGGGAATGAGGTGAAATTTTGTCACGCTTCAACGAACCCTAAACCATAAAGGAAACTCAACATCCCTTTCAAAACACTTGGAAATCTTGACATTGAAACTCGTTAAAATAACCTCATAGCTTCCACAACATTTCCTAGTGAATTTCCTAAAGAAAACAATGCCAAATTACTCCCAATTTTCTCGATTTGATGGTTGGTTTCAACTGACGAACCTCTAAAGTGCAAAACTTAGAGGGCACTGGAGAGGATATGCTGCAGCAATAAGAGAATGTTACAAAGTTATTTACAAAGGTATATATTCAGATTGTTTACTTTCCATTTGATCTACATGAATCTCTATAAAAAAGAAAGAGCAAATTAATCAACGCTACCTCAAAGTTTGATCACCAAAGAAAATGGGATTGGAGGAAAGAAATCCCAGCTCTAATTGTTTTCAATGGATGATGAAAATTGATGACAAACATCCAATTGTGACCTATATAAAATTAATTTAATTTGTGATATGACCTGTGACATGTTTGAAAGTAATTTGAAATAAAAAGTTCTTACAGAATAACAACATTGAAACACTACTTCTACAAGCTATTACGATATAAAGTGCACTGGGTGTAGAATATAGCATTCTAGAAACATGTAGGTCAAGCATACCAGGAATAAGAGGTCTTGTATATCTGACAGCTTGTAAAAATTGGGGTCAAGTGTTAACTGGTTCCTGATTTCGCTGAAACCTAATGTTATTTTTCTATCAATTTCTCATTATTTATTGCCTTTTTACTTTACGATGACATGGTAAGGGGCGCTCTTTCACCCGTTTCTATTTGGCACCATGCAACAACATTGTGACTGTTTGGAGCCAGAAGGATGTTAAGTCAAATACTTTAACACAGGGTTAACATCCTTCTGGCTCTCAACAGATGATTCGCATCATTCCCGTTGCCTTCAGTGGAGGCTCTGTGGTCTATTGGAGAAGGCTCTTGACTATCATACAAGAGTTCTCCAGTTCAACCCTCACTCAGTGTTTATATCCTTGGACAAAGTATTTTGCCCACATTTGTCTCTCTGAACCCAGGTGTATTGGGTACCTCGCAATGCAAGGAATGATGACATGCCTCATTTCCAGGACTGACCAACTGTTATAAATGAAACCATAGTCAGAAAGAGTGTTTAGGGGCAGAAGGTCTTTATTGCAACTTTCCAACAGCTCTAGTGTCCTAACAGGAAAGGTATTTACTGTATTTAGCATAGTCAGCTTCGATCCTTTCAAGGAATGGGATATATCCCAATTCTAGTCCACTTCTAGGTTTTACCAACATTCGATCTTAAAAATAAAAATCAAACCCAAACCTGTAGTTTCATCAATTGATACACAATTCACCGCAGATTTATGATGAGCAAAGTCCTTCATGTTCCACTTACAGTACAAACATTTTGTTGTAAATGTCAATGCTTTTCCTGGAGAATGTAGTGTGAGCTTTCCACAAAACACCTGAGCACCTGTAACATATGACCCTCAAGGCTATAAAGAAATTATGGTATTCCTATTTTTTTATGACATATCCATTTATAGGGCATCCTGTTACAATTAACAAAATTTGTTTTTCCCAAAGGGGCTCTATGTTTTGAATTTCATGCAACACATGTTTGACACATTTTTACAGTTAGTCCAAGCTTGGATGCCTGGAGCTGGTATTTCAATGACAGATTTTTGAGTATGTCCAGTTACTGGATTGAGAACGACAATGACACAAAGTGATAACATATTAAGATAAATTACAACAATTGAAAGCAGACTAAAGACTGTAGCAATTATAAACATGTATGCCTAAGCCCCCCCCCCCCCCCCCCCCCCGCCATAACAAAAATAAAAAATAAAAATCCAGAAAGTTGTTTTTTTTACAACCCACTGGTCAAATTAGCTTGCCATTTCTAGTTTTACCTGCTTATTAATATAAGTGTGTTTAACACTCTTACAAATTGCATAAGAAAAAAGGAATGCTAGTATGCAGAGTTTATCTAAAGCCCCTCCCTCTAAAGTGATGGGAGCCCCGAAAATTTGATAGCAAAATTTCACTTAAATTGTATCATAATGTGAAAGGGGATGTACATTTCTGCAAGGATTTTCAAAACAAATGTGTTTTAAGTCGAATATTGATGAAAGAATACATATTTTACTTTTTCTGCATACAACAGAAAAACCAAATTATGTCTTCTTTTATCAAACAAACACAATTTTGAAGAAACTTTCCAGAAGTGTAGATTAATGACATCAACATTCATATTATGGTACAACTTAATTGAAATTTTGAGCCAATTTTGTGCTTCCAACACTTCAGAGAGGCTTTAATGTTGACGTTAAGCATTTAAATTGTTTTCCTTTCATCATATGAAACCAATAATATCAAGTTCCATTTCGGTAAATGCGTATATAAGACATGTCATTGCCCCTCTTTCTAGTAGTGTTATTTTAAATGTTATGACTTCGGAGAAAGATGAAATTAAAAAATTGGTTGTACAGTACATCAATATTAGACCTCTGTTTTTCTCCTTCAGTTGGCCTGTTTACTTTCGATACTCTCTATTTTGTTTTAATCTCTTTGCCCCACCCACCCACCCTCTCCCTCTCCCTCTCCATCCCTCTCTCTCTCTCTCTCTCTCTCTCTCTTTCTCTCTATTTATCTCTTTCCATCCTTTTCATATTTTCATTGTATGTTTTCTCTCTTCCTTGTATGTTATGTTTTAGTCTCGTAAAATGATTGCTTCCCTGTTTCAGTTTCGAGAGGCCATAAATGTTCCAAAGGTGCACCACCTCAATAAACAATCCCTGTACATGTTACCAAAAAATGTTCCCTGTCTAGCCCTTATATTACTGAGTAGTTTCCACACCCTTGCTCTTAACCACGGAGATCCATGATCTAACATACTTTTCTCACTGAACATCTGTTGCGTTATTATGCCCTGTGCATTTCTCCCATCCGAACTTCTTGGGATGAAATCATACATAATTTCTGTGAAATTAGAGAAGTTGAAGAATATGTACTCCCTCTAACATGTTTCATTTTAAGAGTGTTTAAACTCAAAACTTCCTTCAATTATCTTTTACCTCATTATGAATTCACCAAGTATCCTTTAATATAGTCACAAGGTTGGAAAAAGCCTAAAAATAAACCTGGTTATCAGGAAATTTCAAGAGGTAGATTGGAAAGTTTAAGCTATAAGAGGCTATGGGGAAGCTGTAGTTTGTGAAGTTTCCCATAGTTCAACCTTATCAGTATGTGTAGCAAAAATACTATACTGGGGCATGTGAAAATACCAGATGAGAAGATGTCATTAAAAAAAGAGTTATCTCTTTTGAGAGAGAAAAAAAATGAATCGAAAATTAATAATATTAGGGGTATTTTACTATCCAAACAAACAATAAATAAAAATGTATTATGATGATACTTCAAGCAAAACTAATACAAAAATATTGATATGATAAACATGTCTGGCAGTAATTTCTACTTGCTTTGTCCTGTTATCAATCTTATACAAATGCAAAATACCGACATGTCTGGTAAGTTTACTTTGTTTTCAGTGAAGACATAACTGCTACTTCTTCAATTCTATTTATATCTCCTTCCCCTGTCGAATCAAGTTATAAAAACAAGCATCAAATATATTTACTAGCTCTGCTAATAATTTTACAGGTTGTCTGATATTTAGGTCATATCACATTTTTAATTGCTGTAGTTCTGTATCCCTAAATACCGTGGGCAGCCAAAATACGCTCTCCAGCACCAATCTTCGGCGAGAGCGCGAGCGGCGAAAGAGGGTCATGGTATAGGTAGAGGGAGAAATAGGTTGGTGTGGAGTGAGTTCTTCACGGACACGCATCTTGGCGTAGTCGGTGAGGATTAGACCAAGCTGGTCGAGTCTTGAGGTACCAAACCTTGTTCACATCTATGCTCCGGTAAAGCCAGGGCAACAATTAGTGAAGTGGGCTTCACATTTCTTTGTTATAACGCACAGATAAGTGAGTTTAAGAATTTGTAACTATGGAATATGCCATTCATAATTCACCTGGGAAAGACTGGGGTAGTGGCTAGTTTGGGCCAAAATCCCCACTTGCCATCTAATTTCATGTTTTTACAAAAACTGCTGCAGAAAATTTCTGCGATTTACCAGATGTGAACGAGCCTCACTGAACCTGCCTCGGGATGTGTACAAAGTATATAGAATGTGACAATGTAAACACAACATTGAACCGCATCATCCTGTAACATATGGTTATAGGAAACATGGCATGTTTAGCTCTGCCTTACTGACTCCCACGAGGAAGTGTCATGCTTGGTAAAATGAGAGAAGAACAACTTTCCAGGATTAGTTTCAAATTGTCTGATACCATTCAGATAATTTTTCCTTCTGTTGAGCTGCTTTGTGAAATGGAAGCAATGGTTTTACGGGCACATTGACCTATCGCTACCAGGAACGTTGAGTTCCCATCGGGATTTGAAACGTGACAGAAAAGCTCAAGAGATGAGACATTTAATGTAGCAAGGAACACCCACAGATAACTGAACTTCATGGATTTTAGATGAAATTTAAATGATATCAAACATATTCAATTTTACAGCCAAGTCTGTTGATAAGACTACTTCCACATCTACTATAGCTAAAGCCTTTTTCTTACACTACTATAGATTATTTCTTCTTCCATTTTTAACTATTAATGACATTATAGTAGACTATTTCTTCTACTAAACATATATGCTTTTCACACTGGCAATATTTTCCTTAACCCCGTACTATAGGTGGGGTTAGGGGGTCTTAACCCCACCTATAGTACGGGGTTAAGCCTATTTCACTTTCTGTTCAGACTGGTTTTTACCAAAGTGGGCTAAAGTTGGCTAACCCCACCTATAGTACGGGGTTAACAAACCCTGCAAAATAGCAGGGCAACTCCGCAATTGTGGTGCTAACTCCTGCTAACCCCGCAATTGCGGTGCTAAGCAAGTGAATGAGAACAGAAATGAAAAATAGTCCGGTACTACGCAATGGAGCATATCGCAGCTGGCCAGATGCGAAGTATGTCCTATCATAACATACACGATATCCGGGGTTAACGAAATGCAGTGAGAACAGCGGGAATTTTCTTATTCCGGAATAGGCGCTAGTACGGGACTAAAAACAGCGAGTGTGAAAAGCCAAAAAAATAGTCCGGGGTTAAGGATAGTACGGGGCTAAGCAAAGTACGGGGTTAAGCAAAACCAGTGTGAAAAGAGTATTTGATTATCTTCTATTACTATAGACTATTGCTTCTTTTATTGCAGACTAAATCTCCAACTACCACAGACTATTTCTTATATTGCTATCATCAAGACACTATATTTTCAACCAATACAGGCAATTTTTTCTACTAAGTAGTCTGTAGACTATTTCTTCTACCACTATATATGGACAATTTCTCCTTCAACAATATACTATTACTCCTACTAGTACTATGGACTATCTTTTCTAATTAATCTTTTCATGTAGACTTTCAATCTCATATAAACTATACACTTGCCTTATCCTCATTAGTCTATCCTCATTACAATCATCATGTTGAACGCCAGCCATAAAAGTAATTGTCAATACACGTTCAAAATATCAATGCCTTAATTCTCCTCCTCCTCGTTACAAATCTCTAAGCACATTAACCGAGTTGCAACTAGGGAAGGATCGAGCTGTTAGCTAGGGCACTATGTCACACCCCTACCATCCCCCATGAGAGGGGTGGAATGCTCGGCTCTGTGATAGGGTTCAAGACTCCTGTAATTGGGGGCCACGCGCACCGCCACTGAACTCCCAGCTCCTCGCCATTCAGCGCCATTGACCGCAGCAAATTGCTCCAAATTGATGTAAAGAGAAGAGGCTTAGAAGCGATGAGGTAGGAGTGAGAGGAGAGGACGGCAATTTGTCAGGGATCTATTGGTTTTGAAAGATGAGGAAGGTTAAATGTTGTTGGAGTTCAGTTCCTAAAAGATACCCATGTTGCTCCCTGGTCTATTGAAGGACCCTTTTTTTAGGTCAATCTTCTGACTTCTAGGCCACACACAAACAGCCATTGCTGGCACATGATAGATTTCTTGCAGTATTCCTATGAGAGATATATGAGCATCAAGTCAGCAGATGTTTAAATGTAATTCATGAGGTTGATTGCCAAGAAAAATCAACATAGAACAATTTTTTTTGTATTTACTGATGTTATCTTTATATGCATTATATTCATAGAATCGAACAGAAATACAATACTGAATATAAACATTAATGAAAACTATCATTACTACAATCCAAATGAATATTTCATCTTTCCCTTTCTCTACATTTAATGTGAGTGTTTAAGAGTTCCTATTCCTCCCTCGATGATCGATGAATGCCAACACACTATTTGCATTTGAGAATGTCATGAAGGTCAGCACCTGGTATCTCCTTTCTGCAAAGCAGATTTTGAGATATAACAGTGAATTTGGGACATTAAGAGTCTGCTGGAGGCCAACTTTAAGGTCAGAAGTCCTCTAAAAAATCCAATTCATATTGCAGAAGGTATTAAAACATCATAAAGAACAGCTGCCAGTCATGAAATACAACTACCTCTTTGGAAATAGCTAAAAACATAATATTTATGATGTAACAAAAAGTATCAAATTACAGAGTTTTGCAAGTAGGTGAGTGCAGTCCAGTGTCATGGCTTCAACTATTAAAGGCGGTACAACTTTTGCATTTATACAAAATGAATTATATATACACAGCAGAATATATTAGGAAAAAGTTTTGAATTGAATTAGATAGAGAAATGTGACGCTGATTACAAATTACACTTTATTTCACAGAAAATAACTGTTGCGGTTTTGCCGTGTCATACCTGAACCAACCTTTAGGGTATACAATTATTCCTCCGTACTTAAGTTCACAATTAGGTACAAGTTTGCAAAAAAATTCTAATACCTTTATTGGCACCTGAATTTTATGGATTGCTCCCTAAATCACAGGTTTTATTTGGTCAAAATCGTTTCAGGCAATTGTCGTCATCTAGGGAGACTGACATGATAAACGTTGTCTAAGAAGAAATTTTGATCTTGATTGTTTTCAATATCCCCCAAGTTAAATTGCGAAGGAATTACTTTTGACACACCCTCTCATGGGTGCACCACAATGGCTCATTTCACCCTTTCTTTATACTGTGTTTCAAAACTAAGAGGCAACTTCATAACTCAAACAGTTACTCCCATTTAATGATCCAATCTATTTTCTGATAACTAACTAGATTTTCTCCAAGGACAATACACATGTCATTTTTTGACGGTTATGATGTTCTAGTTCTTTCACCAAAGTGACATACATACAATGACAAGTTATGTGGCCATCAGGCGATTCAGAATGATGTGTATATTTCAAGGCCATTGGGACATTTTTCTTCTGAAATAAAAAATTATAATTTTAAGCCTGTGTTAATATTTATTTAAAAGTGAATAATGATATTATGCATGATTATGTTCAAGGTTATGATATTCTCTTTTGTACAATGAAGTATGCACATACAAGATAAATTATAGGAGGGCGTTTAAATGTGCATTTCCATTTTACTTGTACTTCGTGAAGTTGCAGTTTAATTTTGGTGTAACAAATACTTCCTTTAGAATTTGTTGATTTAATTTAATTCAGATTTAGTATTTAACAAGTTAGAATGTGATTTTCACGCTACTTCAGTGCACACTTTTTGTTATCTTGATTTAGAATGTAACATGGTTTCTGGTTCATGGAAATGAAATTCCCTGAATTTTCTCTGATGGGGTTTCAAAATTCATTAATCATTATTATCAGTTTGAATGAAAGCCAAGAATTAGTTTGCAGGAACAAACCATTGTCGGCAGATGTGTGTAACGGTATCTAAACAGTGAGATCAGGCTGGCAGCATACTAGCAAATCATCCAGCGTATATCTAAGAGACTGATGACCTTCTTTGGCCGGGGCCAAGAAAAATCATATTTTTCCTAATTTGTGTGATTTTTCCCATATTTCATGACTTTTTCACAACTGGAAGAAGGGTACTTATTTCTCCAGGTGCCCCGCAACCCCCCCCCCCCCCCGGTTTTTAGTATAGCTGGTAATCCTTTGAAAGGGGTATAGAAGAGGGGAGCTGTAGAAGGGGGAGAAAAGGTGCTGAAGGATCGAGGGAGATGGAAAGAGGGATGATAGTTTTGACTCAATCATCATAACCTCCAAAATTATGATGAATTAATCCAAATTCAATGTGTAAAATGATGCCGGTGAAATTTAACCTGTTGGACACTTAGATGTTGAATACTTAGATGTGGCCACTCAGGCTAAAAGTCAATGGAAAATGTATATCACACTCAAAACTAAATCATATCCAATGCTTACAAATAAGAGGAGGGAGGAGGGAGATAGGATAAAGAAAGTGATGATGGGAGGGGGAGGTGTGGAAGGGGGTGACTTGAAGGGTTCAAACACTGGTGCCCTAAAAATGAAATAATCCAAATCTTAAATGAAACAAGATGGTAAAAGATAACACCTTTCAAATCTGCATGTGGTTTATGTTATTGCATACCAGGTTAATCCGTAAGAAACATGAAGGAATGCTGCAGGCAGGCCAGGCGTGATGTAGGAAGCTCCCTCCTAGCTCCCCTTTCCAATCCTCTTTACCACCACCACCACCACCACCACCATTAACTCCTCCTGATCAGAGAGCTGTTGCCATTAGCCAAAGTTTTCAACAAATCTAACTTATTCTGATCCAGGGTATTAATTAGCCCAACTACATCTTAATCAAGCTAATCACACTAGAGATGCAAACAGTGGGCTAGCACCAATACATTTGAGATTCTAGGGCTTGTTCATGAAATAGCCCATTCTATGCACTCAAACTATGATAAGCTTTTGAATTAAACACCGGCTAATTCCTCAAGCAAGCAGAAATGACTTGATTTGGCTAATAGAAACAAAGAGCTTTTTATAAAACTCAGTTTTAATTTTGTTGTTCTCAAGGAGCCACTTAACAGCCTTATATCTCAAGATTATTCAAGCTAATGGAGACGCTTCTCTGACATTGAAAATTGAACTCAAATGCTTAACACATGAGTCTTAGGACTACGAGTAAAATGTGAATATTTCTATTTGTAGTAGTTTCAATTTTGATGATAGACAGGCCTTCATATGACGAGAAAGATGTCAGAAAAAACATCAGAAGGTAAAGAAGACAATGACATTCTGACAGCAGAGTTTGATTGACAGATAGCAGACCATACAAGAGTGACAAAAGAATTGTCAAAAAGTTGTTTAAAATGTGTTTTCTGTTTATTTTGGCTTTTCACAAAAGTTATCAAGGATAAGAGGAATGACAAAAATGTCTTGGATAAGTGAACACATTTGTCTCGCCGGATTGATTCAATATTACAACAATCAATGGCAGGTACAGGATTGTTAGCCATTAAGTTTAGGGGAGACACACAGTGACAAAGTGGGTATAGATGGGTAGAAGCTCTGGAGCAGATGTGGGGGTGGGGGGGGGCACATGCCCAATGCATTCCTCACTTTTTTGCATCAAGTTGTATTGATTCAATAGAACAATGTTCACTGACAAAAAACATGATTTTTTGTCATTTGCTGGGGGGGGGATACAATATAAATAATTATGCATAAAAGTAAAACAGCTAAGGAGGGGGTTGGGGCATGTGCCCCTGTGCCCCCTGGATCAATCACTGACCATGAAGTTTGAAGAAGAAAAATCTGTCAAAGCCGACACTTTCGAAAATTTGGAAGGGGTCGAGAATTGCAAAAACTGCATACAGCAGAATAAACGAATCACAACACTAAATGATTGCATTAAGCAAGTTTTCTTGCTGAAAAACGAGGGTCACTAACGATATTGCTGAAGTTTCTGCTTTTAAGAAATTCAATTTTGTTAAAATCTGTTTGTAAATATCAAAAATTGGCTCTCTGGTATTTCCTCTTTAACTACCATGGTACAGATACTACACCAGGTATCATGTAGAAAAGACATCTAGATACAATCAAATGTATACAGTAGAAGGTTTTAGAAATCTGATTAATGTTTGTATTGCATTTGTTATGCTACACTAAGCAATTAAATAATTTCAGACACAAAATTTAGACAGACAAATGTGGCAAACAAATTTTTGATGGATCACTCCAAGATCTTTCAATTTTATATATTGTTTATATTTGTTAACCCTCCCCCTCACTTTCATGATATGAAACTTTAAAACCAAACTTCTTTTAAGATAATTTAACCAAAGTTGTGAAAATGTATTTGTAACAATGATAACACAAAATATGTTCAATTTTCTATTGTTATGAGCAATGGGCAAGATATTTTTGAACAGCTATTATCAATATGAAAGCAGTTTGTAAATTAATAATAGTTAATCTCAAGATTGTAGAGAGGGAATCCTAAACACTGTACCGCACTGAATTGCATTGCTTGAAGGGCCCAAGAGGATGCAATCATGGTGTGAAGACATTATCAACTGTGCTGAACGTAGAGGAGGAAATCAATATGAGGCCAGAGTTATCTCATGATGATGGAGGAAGATGAAAGAGTGGTAGAAGCCCACTAAGCTTCTATTACGACCCCCCCCCCCCCACCCTCACATCACAATTAAGACAAGGGAAACTGTGTATCCACTCTGTGAGGGGCTCTGGTGATATTGGGAGGGGCACCTCTCTTAGAATGCAGAGGAAATGCTATGGTATGAGACTATTAGGCTATTGCTTGACAAAAATAGGGAGGGGGAGGTACATCATTGTATGCAGTTTCTTAAGAATTCATTAGAGCTATATAATAACTCATGAAATACTTTCATTATCTGAGAACCTTACAGAAAAACATACATAAATTGAATGGCAAAACATACACGTAGTTAAGCCAAATGTTTTGAATTAGAGTGTGGATTCGGTAAATTAATGTCATGAGCTACGATATTTTATATATTATATATGCATGACACTTCTCCCCAAAATGAAATCTTTACACAACTTCATCAATTTCAAGGAGAGAGCAGTAACATTCACTTCATTGTAATGCTCACGCATAAAAAGGGTAAAATAAGTAATGCATTTTCTTTCTTAGTTTTTATATTTGGAGTTCTGTTGCAAGCTTGTAGATCTAACAATAAATACAGTCCCCCTATGTGATATACTCCACAAAGATGATTGTAGAATGGTTGATATCTCCAAAAAGTATGTATTTCTTGGCGGTATCTTGAATGTATAGACCTCATCATGTAATCTAGAGATGTCTGAATTCTTTCATGACATAATTTATCAAAATGATTGAAGACCTGCTATAAAGTGTTCATGATTTCACACCTTGGTTTCAAAAACCTCACAAAGTTGTGAAAAAGACTTTTATCTTTCTGAAAACTTAGAGAGTCAAGATTTCTGACAGCAAACTTCTCTTTTCAACCCAAAGTCATCATATTTGTGATCTGTAATCAGATCTGACAATCTGCACATTGAGAAACGGGAGTTCCGTTGGGGAGGATAAAAACTTGGCATGCATGCATTCTACTCCTCAAGCAACTCCGATCATACACCTCAAACACCAACAAATATTTACCCAATTTGGGATGTAATGGCCTTATTTCCTTTCATGGCTGCAGGCTAAAAACAAATATCAAATATTTCTTTCATTTTAGGTCCATTTACACAGCCCCAAAAATATTTTGAAAAACCATGTTTTTTGAAAATTCTGGTTGTTTTTGGTGTGCATGAGGCAATTGTCGTCGCCCTAGCACGGAAGTCACATTATTAAAAAAAGGAATGATTCACTGGTGTTTTGTGAGCGAGCATTTACACTGCGAACCCGGTGAAGCTTCTGCCAGCGTTTAAAAAGACCACACTCCAGAGGTGTGTATTGGTAGTTACCTCTTCCGACGAAACACCGGAATGTGAGAAAAACCAATGTTTTTTTTTATTGAAGTGTAAATGCAACTATATTAATGGGAACAAAATTCCAAAGCAAATTACTCATTGGGAGAGGTACATATTATCTTGTAGATGAGAAACGTGCAGAAACGCTCTCTCTATAAATTAGGCTATTGTTTTGGTATCAATTTCTTTTAAGTATCCATCTATTTCCATAACTCTGTTGGTAGTGGAAAAAATATCTGAAACACTCTATGTCCTTGGTGCATAGTTTTTAAAGGATCAGATGACATAAAAACAATTTACAGGTCAACATGAGAGAAAAAGAAGTATATATTTGTATAGAAGGAAAACAAATATCTAAAATGTAGAGATATACAGACATTTGAAAACTTTACATAAATCAACAACATCTTTGTTTATTTATCATCATGTCAAAAATATTGAATTGATATCAACGTGTGTTATCACCATGTCATGATCATGTTTTAAACCTGTCATAGGTGCACTTGGGCAGTATATTTTTGCTTGTGTAGGATAAACAAAGAAACTTTTGAGGTAGGATAAGCAGGAAATTTGCACAAACACTTTCAACTGCTATCTTGGCTACCTATGGATTCTAAAAGGAAGCATGAAAATCATGTTAGATTTTAATCTCTTCAATGTTCTAATTTCTCTTCACTTTCGTTGTTCCTGTGACGAGATGTGATTCTATTTTTTGGCAAAGGAAGAGAACCTACATGAGAGCATTATCAACAATGTTTTGCAAACACTTTAAATGTTATAGATGCCAAAGAACAACCTGTTTTCTATATTTTCAAACAATTTGTCTTTTCTGTTTTGTGTAAATAAATTGAATAATTGTTCTCTTATATTGAACTACAAAATTAGAGAGCTATCTCTGATTTCAACTGAAATCTACTGCATTATCACTTAATTCACAAGCCCATTTTGTTTCTTTTTCCTATATCTAGTTTCTTTTGTAGTTACAAACGTGTTAATTTAATTACTCATTATTCCTAAGTATCATTTGAGGGGTCCTCAATTGCACAACCATTGCTTTTTAGTGGACCCCTCTGTTTCCAATATGTATTCCTAAATTGTTGTTAATGATAATAATTGATTTCTAATGTTTTGTTGGAAACAGAAATAAATAGAAATTGAAATTGAAGAGAGACTCAAAAAAAAACTTTGATTCAAACTTTTTGGTCTCTGTTATTTGTTGGTAAACCTAAAATGACTGAATTTCTCTAAGTTTGAGGATGAAGAGTCCAAGAATAGAAGTTTGATGAGGAACTGGTGGTAGTGCTGGTGGTGGGTTGTGGCGGGTATTTTTAACCTGACATTTGGGTTTATTGCCATGCGATGAGAGAGGGGAGGACCGCTCCAACACCCACATCGTCATAATCCTGTCAATAGACCTGTTCACAAATGGAGAGCTTGTTTCCTGATATTAACTTCAAGCATGTGGAACATGACAGCTAGAAAAGATGCATTATGATTTCTGATACAATAGCAAATTAATTTTTAAAAAACTATTGATAATTTTGTGAGCTTAAAAAAAGAAATTTGAAGATAAATAGATCAAAGTGACATAAATTCTAAAGGTAATCTTCAAATCAATTTGTGGAAAATGCATACTAATATGATATAGCATCATCCAATGGGAAAATGTATCAGAGATATATTCATATGCAAGTTTGGAAAGGTATTCTCTTTATCACTCTCCACAATAAAATTAGCACAAAACAACAAGTGTTGTAAGGTTTTAACAAAACTTTTAAAAGGGGTTATGGTCTTGATTCATGTATCTGTTGTGTGAACAAAGGTTTAATGTTGTTCTTTTGTTGTTTAAAAAATCTGTCAGAATGTGAACAGGCTTTTCTATAAGCATGCAGACTCTCACTCAAAATAGCACTGAATTTCAGTTCCAATAGAAGACCTATTTATAACGTGATTTCAAAGCAATTCAATTATTGTAATAGGAAAAGTGTTGATGGGAGGGAGACAAACACAGTTCTTTAAATTAATCATCACTTTAAATCAATCAGTTTGGTCAAGCGGAATGAGAGTTATAGTTCTGATGTCACCATTGACGTCATAAAAGGAAATTGAAAAGTATTTGCCATTGTTTTTGTCTCGTTTGTCATTAAATTTGCCTTTTCATAGATGTTAAGGCACCTAGCTGATGCTTCATACATCATTAATTACTGTAATGAGATAATAAATTTGTGTGGAGGGGGAGGGGTAATACCTGTAATAATGGGTAAACAAGACATCATCACCATCACCATCACCACCACCATTACCAGTTTTGTTGATGTTGTTTTGCAGTTTTCATTATCATTATTATTCTTATTAATACTAGAAACTTCTGGAACAAGAAACTTTATCAAATTACAGAAATTTTGGGTTGTGTCAGCTGTGATTCAATTATTTTCTGGCATGAAACTTTCATGAATCTAAATCACTCATTAAATGTCCAAACCATATCATGCATGTGAAAGTGTTTTGTTGTAAAGTACATAAGAACAGATTTGTCACACTTCATAAAAAGTAAGAAATGAACTTGTATGATGAATGTCAGATTTAGAAAGATGGAATCTCACTTGAAAGAGGAATTGTCTTGGCTATTCACAGCACAGTCAAGGTCCTGATAACAATAAGGCATGGAAATAGTAAATGAATCAGTGCTTAATTCTGTAATCTATACATCCTTTAAGAGGTGCAAAGCACTTTCCAAAGGATACAAATTTTGACAGCTTTTCCCCTGATCGTTCAGTTTTTAATGGGGCTAATATAATTTGTGAATTATGCCCATGGCATCCACAACTAAAGCATTGGTATGTCCGATGCGAACGAACAGGGTGCTTTATAGAGTTGACATGTGTAAAGTACTAAAAATGATAAAAAAACAAAAATAATTTCAAGTCTCATTCACACATTAACCCTAAGAGTGCCACCAAGTTCAAGCACAAAATAAATTTTATGAGACAAGTCTTTACTCAACACAATTGCCAGGATTTTAGAGGATCAAGTCATGGAGAATCAAGTCATCGACCATTTAAACACCTTACTGTTTATCCCAAAAGGCGCTGGACAATTGCCGTATATTGATGTTTTAAAGTCTTTGGGATCATATTATTTATGGTTTCTAATTGTTGCATTTGCTCCAGCAACATTTTGCTTTGGGCTTTACTTTGTTTAATGTAAAGGGTGAGAATAGTGCTGCAAATGTGTTTTAGGTGTCAAAGCTTTAGGGCTAGGGTTGGGTTAAATGTCGGCTCCTGGGTTGAATGAAGTTGGGAGTTTGTTTAGTATAGAAATCAATCCTGGGGCAGTCATGGCCAAAACATGTGTCATAAGAACCTAGGGAGGAGTTTTTCACTTTTCCTGTGGATATAGAAAAAATAACGCAATGATATCCATCATTTCAATACATGACACTATTCCAAATTTCAAGGAGGAAAATCTGTTCTTCATCTACAAAAATAGAGAATATTAAAACTTTTGACACTGAAATGAGTAAGTAATCATTGAGAAGAAGTCAGTGGACATTCATTGAGGCTTATCAAACTACAATGGGGGCAATATCATCACAAACAAGGAAACCAGATTGGGCATTTTCCCTTAAAAATTATAAAACCCTTATTAGGAACATATGAAATGATTTCTAAACTGACCAGTGTAATTTTCATTTGTGACATATGAATGGCCATTAAGGAAACAGACTGAAATGAATGATTAAGCCACAAAAAGGCTCAATGCTGAAATCTTAAAAGATGTTGGATTGATAGATATATGAGCTCGTGAGTAATTTTTCCTGTATTGTTTTATCACTACTTTGTCTTGCAATTACACTGTAGGAAGCTCATAAAGATTGCTCTTCTAGAGTAGTAAAGCTCATCAGGGAAAGAAAAAGAGAGATGGACAGACAAAGAGGAAAAGAGATAGTGAGAAATACTGAGACAAAGAGAGAGAAAGACACATACCAATACAAAGAAAAAGACAGAGAGAGAGAGAGAGAGAGAAAAAAAGAGAGAGAAAGAGAGAGAGAAAGAGAGAGAGAATAAAAACCACATGCTTCTCATTTATCATGTTATAAAGATGATATCTATACACAACACATCATTTCTCATCATCTCATGGGGCAAGTTCATCAAACTCTTGATCAAGCCTGTGTTACATTTTTCTTATGTTTAACGAAAAAAGTATTTTTTTAAGGCATCGTATTCAGCAACTGTTTCCAGGACCTCATACCTCTCCAGGTCAAAAGCTTCTTTCTATAAAATTTCAGAGTTTAATGACGATCTTGAGAGCTGGCTAAACCTATAAGTCTGTAGTACCTCGGTAATGCTCTATCCTTCTTGACTCTTAAGTAATAATGAAGAAATGTTTAAACGTTTTGATTTTCTGTTCTTAACTTATATTTTAACATATGTTATTTATTTAAATTGTAACATATCTCAATTTACATTTCTCAGAGTCTCTTCACTTTTATCTAAACTCTATTATTGTTTGTTTCGATAAAAGTATATCTTTTCTCAACTATTTTATAGTTACAATAACAGGTCATTACTAAATGCATCAATCTTGTTATAGATGTTACACGTTTGCTTTTTCATCTTACTTTTAGATACTATATATTTTAATGGAGCAACTCTTTTCTTCATTGTTTGACAGTGGTCAGAGCGAGAGTTACCACAAACTATTAAGGAGCTGATTTACTCAGGACCTTAATCTTAACATTCACTATATATCTAGTTTATCACTGTGAAATTTGAATTTCACATTTAAATTTCAAGATTTTCATGAAGCATCTATTTTTCTATTATCTTACAGTGATCAGAGCAAGAGTTACAACAAAGGAGCTGATATATCCAGAGCCACAACCTGAGCCAATGGCAGAGTCCTCCTCATTCAGTGAAGTCTCATTCTCAGATTCTGACTGGGGTATAGATAACGAGGGACCGATCATGGACCAGAGTGAAGGATTATTGGCTGCTTCAATGAATCTTGCTGCTATGCCAAGATTACCTCAGGTAAACACCGCCAGCATTCCCCAGATTGTCTTAGAATTTCTTGTTTTTATTTGGGTTCTGAGGGAGGGAGTTGTTTTTGGTTTTGACTTTTGAGAAATAGCCTTACCTTGCAAACAATGTTACATACAAGCCTGAACACTATTTTCTGAGAATTGGTAGGTTACACTTCGGTCAATGATACCTTTATTCACAGCACCAAACCAACTCCAAATTGACTCCGAATCATTAGGGGTAATGTTACCTTTTCATTTGGTCTGGTGTCAGTTTGTTGGTATGTCTAGGTTATGAAGATTCAAAAGAAAGTAGCTTCTCTTAATCCCAAAATAATACCCATTTGTACACCCTTGGGCAATACCGTACATTGACTAATCTTACAATTTTGCAAATCAATACTTCAATAAGAGAAAGTACTTCTTGACGTCAAGAATTTGTTTGTCTCATAATAATCCCTTATTTCTACTAAAAACCCATTTTCTTAGGTGAGGGTACCCGCTGGTCTTCAGGCACCTCAGTACATGGAGGAGAACCGCCCAATCAAACTGGAATATACCGTCAAGGTTGAGAAGATCTATAAGGGAGATGATCTCTTGATGCCTAAGTCTACCGCCAAGATCGCCACAGCAGCCATTGATGCAGCGTGCGGAGTCACTGACTTAGAAGTGGGACAGGTCTATGTTCTAGCAGGTATGTTTCGTTAATGAGCTCATATCTACATAAGATATCAAACTGTCGGTTCATTACAAACATTGAAAATGTGATTTTTGTGTTTGGTTTCATGACAAATGGTTTAAAAAGTTTTATAGGCCTAATAGTTTTGTCTTTCTTTGATTTAAAAAAATAATCAAATCAAATCAAATTCAATCTAAAAATGAGTTTGTTTCTCAGCTCAGTCAAAACAGTAATGGAGAGTTGCCATAGGGTTTACAACATCAATATATCCTTGAATCAACTTCTTATAAGTTCCATCTGTTTTAGTATGACCGTTTTACGGAACATTATTATTTAATCAAGATGTTTGAAGCAACTGAAAATCAAATCAAATAGAGTGACAAAGTCAAATCGGCTTAACTCTTTAATCAAACCTTGCAACTCCTACTCACTCTCATCCTACATCAAAAAAAGTTGTGGGCCTCTGCACAAGCTGAGTTCATGCATAGAGAGATCATTGACACCCATTCCAGTAACACCTTATGCTTTAAAACCCGGCACTAAATATACACCGGAAAAAGTGGGGTAAGAATTCTATTGTTCTTGGTCATTGCTTTTCCCGCTGCCAAGCAAGGCTAGCTTGGAGCTGGCATACAGCCTATATGAGCTGGGCTGGGGTGATGGTGATGTTGAGTCCAGACCAGTTATCCCTGAGATGATGGATGGGGGCTCTTCACTGGCATGTCCCTGACATTTAAACCTAGTTAAGCAAGACCAACTTTCTGAGGTGTTACGTCCAAGTCTATTTTGGAGTGGGGGTTGGTGGGGAGGGGGAGAGTGGGGAAGGGAGGGGGAGAACGGGGAAGGGTTGGGGGTGGGGATGGTGATGGAAGGATTGGTGGACCACATGAGATGTACAGTGACACCAGTGGTGTCGGAATAGGAGTGGGGGTAAGAGGGAGGTGGAATCAGTGGGAGGTGCAATGATATTTTAATCTCCATGATTATTAAGACATGCATCTAAGCAGGAAATTCAAAGAATGTTGATACATGAATGTATAAACTCTATGTGATTCCTGGTGAAAGCAAATTAAGTTCAAACCCCTAATTTAGATATGGAATGGACACCATTTGCTCGATTAGATTAGTTAAGAGAACAAAGGATTGGGTAGTGAAATCATGGAAATGGTTCTCCGCAAACTCGGTTCTCCGCAAACTCCCCTCTCCATTTAAAAAATGAAGTGGTTTAATATGAGATATGTACCATCATTGAATACACAAACATTTATAAAGTTCAAATTTCAGTGCAGAAGATCAACATCATGCGCCTTCCTTTAATCTGGTATTAATGAAGTACAACGTAACACATAGAGTATGGTTAGAGTGATGCGCATGGCTGAGGGGCACATACCAGTACAGTCAGACCGTATGCATTTCTGAAATGTAAATATGGCATTTGCAGATGACGATGGTGTATCGGTCTGAAAGTGCATGAACCCTTACTACGTCCATCTCTTTCTGTCTTTCTCTCTCTCTTTCTCTCCTCTCTCCTTTTGTCAATCTCTCTTTCTCTCTCCCCATATTTTTTTTGCTTTTATTTTTCTCTCCTACTCTCAGTCTCTCTCTCCCTGTCTCTCTCTCTCTCTCTCTCTCTCTCTCTGTTTGTCTGTCTGTCTTTCTCTTTCTATCTCTATCTCTCTCGCTATCTCTCTCTCTCTCTCTCTCTCTCTCTCTCTCTCTTCTATGCTGTGCTACTGTCCCTCAGCAAGATATGTTATTTTTTTTCTTCTACTTTTTAATTTTCTCATCAATCTTTACCAAATAGTTTGGCCATTTAACAGATAGCATGGTAAATAAAGACCAAAATAACTCAGACTAGAGACTATTAAAAAAAGGATGTCATGCAGCAATCAAATCATACCAAGTATGTCAAATATTATCATTCAGACATTAGAGCCATTACTGTTATTACAAATAGGGGTAGTAATAGAAGTGGTATTGGTATTCAAAGCATTTCCGGTAAAACCACAGTAAATACTTCCATAGCAAATAACCGGGAGCAGTAGAATAGTGATAGCAGTGGTATGGTGCTGGTGTTACTGTTTCCACAATAACCTCTCCTGTTGCAAATACTGTCATATATTTTTGATTATTTTTAGGTTGAAACTATAAATAAAAAAGTAGAACAAATCAAAGTAGGCCATAACTTGCTACCAAACTCTCCGACGTTTAAATCACTCTCAGTTCTGTAAGATGACAAGTGCATCTGAGGTCAGTTTGGAACTCCACTGACCCTTTTACCTGCACCTTATCCTTGCATGTCTCTTCCCCCGGCTAAAGGTTGAGTAAGACATGTTGAAAAGACATGAACATTTCTAGCTAGCTGGTACACGGTTCTTCCTTTATCAATCATCTGACCGGGGATATTCTTTTAAATAAGATTCCTAATCCGTCATCTACCCATCATGCTCAGTGTCCTACTTCATCGGCGACTGCCGGTCAGAGAAGCGTAGAAACTTCCTTCGTTTGACCTTCTTGTGGTTGGTGTGGACATATCTGTCCCGATAGTGAAGTTGCACCAAAAAAAGGTGGATGTCTGTCCAATGATATCTAATTAATTCCTTAGCATAGGATGAAATTCTCATCTGAATATAATGAAACTATGATTTTGATAAAAGTGAAGTGTCTGAGGGAATCTATGGAGCTACATTCTAAAGTTTTCTTACAGAAGAAATCTCTTTATGCAATGGGTTGCAAATCCCTTCAAAGAGCTTGAAAGTTGAACAGTGTTTGGACTTAGAGGGTGCATATCTTTTCTTGCAGAAACATGATAAGTTTAACTTAATCATACAATTTCTATCAATGAAAGATATTTTATGAATAAAACAGAGCAGTGTCAATCAAAATTTTGCACATTGGGGCACAAAAGGTGAATAAGGTAATACACATGCAAAATGTACAGGTTTGGAACTAATGGAAGGACTGAAATATTCCAACTACTGTTGCACCGACCATACATACCCCTCTCCATATAAGTGCTGAACTATTATTTTGAGAAAGGGAACAGTATTTCTGAGACAACACAAGCATGGCTGGACCATGGCTGGACACTGGCTAGACAGGATAGGGTTTTTATCAGTCCTTTTACATGGAAACATCATCACTAAGTACTAAGTAGGAGATTTGGTTGAAAACATCATCAAATCAAAAACACTTCCTTTTTATCCTCTAGCAAAGCAATGATCGTTGGAGAGGAGTGATTTAATGTTCAATTCCAGAGAAAAAAAACCTGATGACCATCTACTGTAGACCTAAGCAGGTGATTAAACAGTCTACTGCTGAAATATGATTGCAATGACTACACATGTTTTGTTCAATAAAAAGATTTATAAAATTCTGTCTAAAAGTTTATGGGAAAGCAAGGTGGTATGGAAATGCTTTGAAATTACTCATGCAGTCATGATGATATCTAGGATTCAGGGTGATTAATAGCATGGTGCAGATTATATTCTGATTGAAATTGAAAAGAAACACTATCTTTTCCTGCATCAAATTTTAATCATCTTTCTTAGTAATTTCAAGTATATTTGTTTGCTGTGTTTTACTTTCTGAGTCAAGGTAATGCACAAAACAACTACACCCATAACAATTGATATGTACCTTTAACAGGAGGCCTGCTATCATATAGAATAATGTGACACCAGCCTATTCGTTAACCAGCTGCACCCTCCTAATCACAATGTCTCATAAATTTCCTCTCTTGTGGTGTCACCTTTGCTTGATACAGAATCTGATGCCCGATAAATCAAGAATGTTTTTACCCAAAATGTTTCACTAAAGAAAATGCAGAAGAGTTGAAGAAATAACATTAGTGACCTCAGCATATTTGAGATTAAATATTTGATATGGAATTTGCATTTGACTATGAATTTAATATCAAGTTTCATTTCATGTTTGAAAGAATATGAAGATGATTTCAGAGGCAAAGAGATTTCTTAAAAGGTTCATGAATACTTATAAGGTATAAAATATTTATATATTTTTGTTTTCAACTTCCTAAAGAAAATGGGAAAACAAGGAAAAAACTCTGGGTCCCTGATTTCCCCTCCAAACCCCCATTCTAATTCTCCTGACCTACCTACATTTCCTTTAATTATTCTCCCCTGTATCATATTTTCTGTCATTCTCCATCTACTTCTCTGACTGTCTACCCCTCTTTCTCCCCTCTCTTTTTCCCCTTTCCCCTTCCCCCTCCAACCCCCCCCCCCCCCCCTCTCCCTTCATCTCTCCACATTGAACACTATCTCAAGCAGGAGGGATGGTCATTTCATCATCATGGCCAGCTGCTCTTGATTGGATCATATTCATATCATAAACAGATGGTTACACCTCTCAAAAGATCTCAGCCAAGGGAGAGAGGAAGAGAGATAGAGAGAGAGATTGGCATTACGGTCTGCCAATTTGTCATTCTGACATTTGCTGATAGACTATCAAGAGAACGGAGAGAAGAAATGGAATTTGAAATGAACGCTTGTCAGGTGTGCAGCTCTTATGAATACCCCCCCCCCCTCGAATAAAGGAAAGAAAGAAAAATTAAAGGTTTTTTCTGATACTTGTCAGATAAATTATATGTCTGAAAGATAATAAGAAACATAGACATAAATACTTGTATACTATGATAATCATAATGATATTTTCATTTTTACCAAATTAAAAGCAAGTATAAGCTTGCACATAAACAATCATGGTACGCCAAAGATTTGATGATTGGGGATTAATACCTTAGTTACCAAAGGGCAAAAATGTGCTGACAAGGTTTCAAACTCCGGACCTTTAGTTACATGATCACTGCACTACTACTGAGCCATCATGCCTCCTAATACTGAAGAACAAACATTTATAAATCTACTGCGATTTTCATCAGTTTATCAACATTTTCTAAAAAAACACCTTTACCCTTCTCTCCATAGGGGCAAGGGTTATTTTAGGCCTTGTGTATATTACAATTGCCCTATCAGGAGATTGTTAAATTTCAAAAAGAAAAACAACAACATCAAATTCATGTTGGAATCAATCAATCTCCACAAATTCTACAAATAAATGAATAGGAGATTGCTGTAAAAAAGAAAAGTCTCAGCTGATAAGATCGAACAGCAACCTTTAAAACTTAAACAGGTTAGTTGTTAAGCAAAGAGGGGCACATGGAGGAGGAAGAGCGACCTGAGATTGAACCACCTCAAGAAACATGGTTACAAGACCTTCATCAAAGTTCAAATCAATGGCAGAATGGAGGAGATAACATCAGACAATGACGAGGCATATTATACCATAGATGAGAATTAATGACATCCAACCTCTATAAGTAGAGAAAGGACACTGTCTGCTGAGAGCCAGAGGGTATTAAGTTCATTTAATGAGACCTAATGCCCTTCTGGCTCTCCACATATGTACAATGTGCATACCAATCCCATTATGAAATAGTAGATTAAAGTCTGAAGATTCAGTCAAAGATTCAAACTAACCCTGAGCACTGGGACTATGTTGGTCTAGTCTGGATATCAATCTCAATTATATTTAATAGTCTAAAAAATACCTCATTACAAAGAAGCAATTACACTTAAAGAAGCCCCTTTTTTGTTATAAAACTAAACTAATACTTTAGGTGGTTGCAAAAACTTACAAAAAACTATCTTCTGATAAATCCTGTCTATACTGTTATTATTGCCTCCAGAAAATATGATCTGATTACAAAGAACTGAGAGTTTCAATTACCAACATTTTAATTATCAATGCATATTGACAATTGATTTAAACCAATAGAAACAGGAAATTATCATATACAGTGTCTATTGACATCAGGGAATAATGAATATACCATGTTCCCATGAAGACCTTGAATGTTGATGTCAATACACTCTATTGCAATTGACAATTGATGACTTTCATGAAATGCCTTCTATGCTGTTAGTTTCGCATATTAACAAGTTCGATTCACCTTTACTAGAAAGGGCGTCGGCCATCGGCATACCTGGCCGTAAAGCGCAACTTGCGTCATGCACTGGGACACACTCTTCAGGCACGGAGCCAGAAAACTCCAGATCCTCCGTTACCTAAAAATAATAACCCTCAAAATGTCAGCTGGTCTGATCAAGCCCGGCTACACAAAAAGTAGAATATGAATGTGGATAGATATCATCTGCTGAAAGGAAAGAGTGCATTAACTCCAAGCAAAACGATATGAATGAATTAATGCCCTTCTGGCTCCCAGCAGACAATAAGATGGAATAATTGTTTGATGCTAAATGATACTGTATAACTAGAGACTTCCATATGCATGAAATGTTCAAGAATATCCAAGAAGTTCAGATTTTCAACAGATTCATGCCTTGAAATAATTGAATCCCAATTGACAAAACACTAAATATTTGCAATTGGCAAATTTTCTTGCCATGAACAGATGGCCAGCATCCTCAACAATGCGATAAAAAAAAGAAGAGTTTTACAAGTGTTAACATTAATTTCTTTATGACAATCATATTATGATTATTTAATTGATCCACTATTACCCTTACTTCTCTTTATCACTCCTTGCAGGAACATTTTACAATGCTGAGCTGAGGATTTCATCTTGTAACTGGAAGGAGGGATACAAGAACATCACTAAGAGACAAAGACAAGGCATCAAGCATACCTACAAATTACAGTGTGGAAAATGTGAAGTAAGTACTATTCCTTTCAATTCTAAATCCCAGTTTTCAGTGTCAATTACACGGTCTATTCTTCATTAATTTGACCATTCAATCAATTCTGATAAACTATTACATATGTCGCTATTTTCTTGGTTCATTAAATGTATCACCATCTCTACCACATTCAACAATCATCATGATCTTCAGGGTGGCATATCAATCATCACCATATTCATCGCATTATTCATCATCATCATCCCCACCATCTTTATCATATCAGAAATAATTGCTGACACATTTATTTCACATTATTCAACATTATATCATGAGTT
Source organism: Strongylocentrotus purpuratus (assembly GCF_000002235.5). NCBI lineage: Eukaryota > Metazoa > Echinodermata > Echinoidea > Camarodonta > Strongylocentrotidae > Strongylocentrotus > Strongylocentrotus purpuratus. Next base: position 57,429,116 of record NW_022145612.1, read on the forward strand.
ATATGACTTGTCCATATGTTGGTTTGAGTATCATAACAATACATAAATACCAACAAAACTTTCAATATTGGCTGACAGTTTCCATGAACTATTCTATGACAGGCCTCGTTGTGTTAGAATGAAAGAAACGACAATGTACTGACTCCACCACAAGAGGGAGTATGCCCTCTCTCTGAGTGGCCCTCATTGAGCTAACCTATTCTATCGACTGATAGTTACACACACACAAAGCATTGCTGTCACTCATTCACCATAGCTCTCCTTCTCTTGAAACAGATTATAGTAGCATAATGAAAGCAAATACTCAATAGAGCACACTGTAAGGAAATAAATATTCAAAAATATCGGTGACACATAATCTTATGAGATATTTGAAATTGAACCAAGTTGTTGGTATTTTGAGAATGTTATACAGTTTGAAACAGTAAACAAATACCATTCAGAAGGAAACAAAAAGGGAAACAAAATCAACTAAATACATAATTTCTGGATCTCTAAATTCTCCTTTTCAAATGACCCAAATCATCTTAGAATACATTGATGAGTAATTCCTTTGTAAGGACCTTCAGAATTTTCATGAAAATTTGACTCGGTAAGATCAGCTTGGCGTAAAGGCCTCTAAAAGGAATAAGTACAGGTAGCTAAATATGGCACATCAAATGATGGTCTTGATCCTATGTGGGCTATCTTCGGTAGGTAGAGATGTCATAGAACTCTGTGTCAAGGACAGGTTGTCCAGAGACTTGATCTTAAGGAAGTCATTATTAATGATACACTAATTATATCCTGACCTGAATCCTGAGGGAGTCTACTCTGGAACCCTATCTCTCATCTTAGATCATCAAGATGTCATGCGGTGGGTGGGGGGTGAGAAGGAAATGAAAGATACATTCAGCTGACTGAAATAGACATTTTTTATTAATCTTTGATAAATCTTTGACAAAATCTTTGACATGGCATCATCCCTAGAAGGGCGTTAGTTTTCTGTTGAACTATAGGAGTTAATGCCTTCTGGCCCTCAAGAAATGATATCTTCTTCACCACATTTGTTGCCAGATCCTCTTAGCCCCCGCCCCTCTCCTTCTTTATTCATTCATCTCCTACAGGGAGATTTCTTAGATATGCTTGAAACAGGTTGCTACATCAAAAATTTCATCAAGCAATTGATTCTTGCTGAAAGACAAGTTAATTAATGTCATGCTTGCCAAGGTTGACCTTGCAAAGCATTATTAATGTCAAGATTGAGGCAAGCAAAGTTGTAACTGGTCAAGTCCCTCAAAAAATAGCATGCAACAACGTCTTGTGACTACCTTGCTGAATAGTGCACCAATCCATCATTACTCTATTTGTCTGTTTTTTAAAGTAAAGAATTAAATCAATGACTCAAATTGATTTACCAAGTTTGAGATACATATATTTTGACTTCTAATCTTCATCTCATCATTGAAATGCCTTCTTATGATATTCATTTTGTTTCTTTGGTCAGATCTCCCCCTGCTACGGGCGCTACTGCCCAACGGAACCCGTGCCTGATGTCTGCATGTGGGACCTCTCTCACTTGAGGGATGACTGTGAGAGCCAATATGCCTACTGCTCCAGAGACGGTAGCGGACAGTGCTTCTGGAACGGAAAGACGGACATGCGCCGGTGCATCCGCAGACGAGCTAAGGGAAGGACACAGAGCCGAGGAGGCTTCATGCCATGAGCCACCAACAGAGGGTGTCCTCCCTTTACCCATCATGCCTGATTCTCTTCTTCCTGTTGGAGTGAAGTGCTCTTTGTGTACAATGTACATAACTTACTAATCATGGACACTCTCCTTTGAAGACTTCAGTGTTTGACATCATCCATAATCTATCAAACTAATCTATCATTTTCTGAATAATTACCAAACATTCAAAATACCCACTTTATTTCTAAACAAGAAAGAAGGAGGGCCACCAGGAGACAAAAATTTAGTAAAAGATGAAATCAAACAACTTTAAATGATTAAAAAAAAAAAAAGGAAATGGATAAATCGTCTGTCTGGAGCTCGAAGGGTGTTAACTCTTATACTTAAGAATATTCAGCGTTAACACCCTTTGCCTCTAAACAGATAAACTGATATAACTCTACATCGTATTTACATCTTCAAGACCACATTTACAGGGAATCATTGGAATGCGATTAGTTATTTTAATTATTAAAGGTACTGTATATTTTGTGTAAAGGTATTATTAGATTTTAATGTATAGATTTCATAAGTAATTGTTATTTGATATTTTATTGATTTAATTTAATTTGTACAGACTTTAAGAAGAACAAGCAAAACAAACAAAGAAGTTCATTAGATTTGATGAAATATTCAGCTCAATGTAATACTTAGTAGAGCTTATCCATGCATTCATAATTTGTCCGTTTAAATTACGTTAAATATTGCATCGATAATTCTTACTGCTATTTTACAATGTAAAAGTGTTTACCTTCAGAAAGAAATTGCCACATCACATATCTCAAGATAAAGTTTTGTTTCAACATGAAATAAAATCCATTTTCTGTATTGATATCCTAAGGATATCACTCTATCCTGTTTTAAAATTCTTATTTATTGCCCTCAGTCTCCGCACAAATACGCAAAACATGTGCAAAATATAGGATCATGACAATTTCTAAAAACTTCAAAAAATGCAAAGATGCAGACACATTGATATGTTTGAACTTGACAAAGAGTCTTTTAACTAATGTTTAAGAACTTTTAAGGGTCATTATTCAAACAGTGTATAAAGGTATAATTATGTAGATATATCGTATACTGTTAAATCCCTATTTTCTAAACAAGGTCCACAAAAACAAGATTCTAGATGAGGATTAATTGTAAAGCAATATCTTGCTGGTTTTACAAAATGATTATATAGATGATGAAAATCAAGGAATTTCTTTGAAATTACTGAAAATGTTATCATGGTATGTATGACTTTAAAGTCATAGATACCAAATTACAAAATTAATTCTTATTATATTCATTGAAAGAGCAGCATTAATTTCCACTCCCTATTAAAATTAGTAGCTTTAAGCTGAGGCCATTTCATAAAAACCAGCCAAATTGAATTGGATTTTGGTTGGTCTGCATCTAGTACTTGACTTTTTTTCCCTTTTTTTTCTGCAAGTCTTCTATTTTTTGTAAATATTGCTGACTTAATTCCCTCGGTATGTTTATTTAATATTCTTTGAACAAATTCAGTGTGTTTTGTTAATCTATTACTTATAATTAGTCTACATTATCATCTTTTGTCTTCCATAACTATAACTTTGTTCTGTCACCAATTTATAAAAGATTGAGAGTGAGAAAAGAAAAATGATACAAGTGAGGTTGAAGAGCACTATATGAAAGGTAGCACATGTAAATATTTTAAGTCATTTGTGATGTTAATAGTAATTCATATATTTCAGATGAATAACCAATATTTTGACAAACCAGTGCTTGTTTGTATCATGTGTAATTGTATATAATGTTAGGATAAATATCTATAACCTTCGTTCTGCTGATAAAAGACAATAATTGATGCTTATATTCTAAAATTCCTCAAAATGGTTTTGCTGAAGGTTCATCTTGTATAAATCATACTAACATTTCTTCATACCTACCTCTATATAATATCACTCTTTGTGAGAAAAAAAATGCATCCTTTTGTTTTTGTTTTTTGTTGTTCCTCAATCATGTCGCTTCTCCTGCATTCTTTATATGAACTCACATTATTTCTACTACTTATACCACCAATAGTGCTATTACCTCTACTACTACTGCTACTGCTACTGCTTCTACTACTACTACTATGATGAGGACTCATACTTCTTCCAATTACCATCCTTCCTCTTCTACAACCGCTTCTCTGCTACTCTTTCCTTTGCTCCTACATTTATTTTTACTACAATATATTAATTTGCTATTCGATTTTAAGCTGGCAGAATAAAGTAATTTAAATCTGGTTGGTACATCAATGAAAACACTTGAAGGTGAATATGTATTTCTAATAAGCTCCAGTGGACATCTCCCAATTGTCTTCCATCTCTAGAATTGCAGGCTTTCAATAGACTACAGAAGAAAGATTACTGAAGGTTTGCAAATGAATAACTGATGTGTCTATTTTTGTTTCATTCATTTTAGTCAATGTCTTGCTTGCTTTCAGAATAATCAATTAAAGTAAATGTTCTTTGATACATCTTTAGAGTATACATGAGTTTCTTTCTTTCAAAGTTATAGAACCATAACCATAACTACAATGTTAACATTGAGTTAAAATTGACCACACTGCTACAGCTGACCTAATAGAGGGGATTTTGTGATAGTGTACTGGCTTTAAGAATGTGATAGATTATAAATCATCACAATCACCCAAACTGGTGTGCCTCAAGCTAAATACCATTAAAATGACAAATCCTATCTCATCATAATATTTTGCACTCAAATGTTAAGATATATACATTTGGATTTGGAACGTTTATAAATGACTCACTGTACTTTTAACTCCTATTGTGTCTAGCATAGAGAATTGTTTGCTAAACAGCCACAGTTATAATAAGAGAGATCAATTGCTAAGTAGACTCAAGTTGCAATGAAGCTAAGCCAGTAAACCCAATGATAAGTAGATAAGTAGGGAAGATTTCACAGCTGGAGATAAGAATGTTTATTCAATGGGTTTACCGATGAAGGCTAATGAGTTCATATCTACAGTAGGTCTAAAGATCTGGATAGAGGTGTAGAGAGAGAGAGAGAGAGGGGGGGGGGGGGCAAGGGGGCACAGTGATGCAGACATACAGAGAGAAAAGGAAGGGAGTGGTATGGTACATAATTAAATAATGTTGATAATATGTTAGCTAAAATGAGCTGAAAATTAGTACAAATAAATACCAAAAAATTGTTTCAACACATCGCTGAAGGAGAGAGCAGAACAGAAGGGAGAAAAATAGAGATAAAAGGAAAGATATTAAGCAAGAGAGGGGGAGAGAGAGAGAGAGAGAGAGAGAATGACAGAGAGAGGAGGGAGGGGGAGAGAGAGAGAGAGAGAGAGAGAGAGAGGAGAGAGGGATGAGTAAGAGAAAGAGTGCAAGAGAATCGGAATACAGAGAAAGGGTGAACGGGGAAAGGGAGGGAAAGGGGGAGAAAGGGAGAGAGAGAGTGAGAGAGAGAGAGGGGGGGGGGGGGGGAGGGGGGAGGGGGAGGGAAAGATAGAGAGCAAGAGGAGATGCGGGATGTTGAAAGAAAAGGAATAGACAAAATATTTAGATACAAATAGACTAACAGAAAATGAAGGATAATCGTATCAGAATGATTAATTAAACATAATTCACAATATATGGAGATAATGACAATAGCCCAATAATAAAAGAACTAGATAGATGATTAAATAACTATGTCAAAAAAATGCACAAAGGGAAAGAAATGAAAATGAAATAATCTAATGATGGCAAATGAAGATGAAAGAGAAACAGAATTCCTAAGTAGAGATAAGAAACATGATTTTCTAACAAATTAATAACAATTTACCAAAATAACATATTAATCTTCTGAAATTGGGACTATTTTTCTTTTAAATTGCAATAGGTTTTTACTACTGCCTTCCTAACTTTATATTCAAAGAAATCAAGAATAGTATATTTTGGTAGAGTTAACAAATGTTAATAATTTAAACATAGTTCCATATTAAACAAGTGGAAAAGGGTATTTCTGAATAATTTCTTACTTTCTGATACACTTCTTTTTATCATTTAAACAGATATTTGTGCTACCTCCACTCTCCTAGCTGTCATTTCTTCCCAACCTCCATTACCCTTCCATAAATGTAATTTAATCATAATGATAATTATTTGTAAGGACAGGACAAGATACTAGTACATGTCAAGTTTAATCGAATCAAACATGTTCCGTGAAAGAGAGGAAATTGTCGATCACAGATCGAAACTTGCACCTGCAGCCACAACACTATAGTTATGCATCTCACTCAAAGGGTCCCTATCTGGTTGGTTTCATCTCCTATGTTATCTCCATTTATGGGGTCTATGTGGACATAAAACGATAAAGAGAGAAGGGAGGGGGGGGGGTCTATTTGGTTGAGCAGGCAGGCATGAGTGCGTGAGTAAACAAAGACCAGCACCAGGTGCTATAGGCGCGTGCCCAAAGCCTATTAAAACTCTACTAAATATGCATGTATACACCCCCTGCATCGATAATGCATACTAAAGACCATGGTATAGTAGCAGTAGCAGCAAGGTTTAATGTTTAATGGACTACTACCACAGCACAAGCCAGCCAGCCAGCCAGCCAGCCAACCAAGCGAGACTGGAAGTTCATTGTGCTAAGGCCCGGGTCTGATCGCATGGGTGCATGAGTGCGTGCCCTTCGCTCTTGCAGCCACGCGACTTCTTTTGTTCTCATGTGTTCATGGGGGTTGGTATAGAGCACATACTTTGGGAGCGGGGTGCTTATTTACCAGGTTGGCTCTTGTGCTAAGTACTAGCATTATATTCTCTCTCTCTCTATCTCTCTCTCTCTCTCTCTTTATCTCTGGCTCACTCTGTACCACAACTTGTTTCAGGGGGTGCAGCAGCATCAATTCAAGTGATTCTATCCTCTTTTTTCTCTACTTCCACGCGTTGGCGAGACTTTTGTTTGAAGTGTAGCTGTGGTAGAAGAGTTATTCATGCAAGAGCTATCAAAGGTCCCACGTGCCCTCGCGTGCCGGCCGAATTAATTGTCTTGACTGGCAGAACTCAGCCAAGCTACCATCATCCTTCTATTTTTCTTCTCATTGGCATAGTCTGGCTGGAGTAGATGAAGGAAAACAACTTTGGCTTTCAGGGACTCTGAGCAGTCAGTCAGAGCAAGTCTGAACTTCATACAGTCAACATCTCTATTAGTCTACCAGGAGTACAACTTTAGAGCTCAAAAGGCTACATGTTATTCTGAACAGCCAAACTTTGTTATAAAACAGCCACAAACATCCTGCCTATTTGTTGGTGAATGCATGCTGTGACTTCATCCTGAACTTCTGAAGTGAATCCAGTGCATTGTTTGTATTTTGGCTTCATTCATCCCCTAATAAGCCATCTCCAGCCAAGTTAGCAGGATTTAGGATCAACATTTGGACAATCATAACACTTGTCTCCCTTCCACCTCCTTCAGTACGGTTTGAAAACGTCAGCCAAGGAGGTTGTAGCACGATCTTCTCTCTCTCATCCAATCTTGAATGAGATGCCAATCAGGTGTAGTCTTACGCCAGAGGAATTCCACGCCTAAAGTTACACTCCGTTGAAGAGCATATCCAGAGTTACATTATCCGCATCCAAGCTGACTCTTCTCACTCGTAAACAACAAGTCTGATTGAAGATGGAGATGCTATGTCAGGCATTGAGAAGGACTATGATGATGATGCTGATGTTCATGGTCTTACTCCTGAGCTGTTTTCTGATGGAGGCTGACTTTGTCCAGGCCTGTACCTGCTTGCCTAAACATCCTCAGCAGCATTACTGTGACTCAGATTATGGTGAGTGAAACATCTTCTCTTCAACTTTGTATAAAGTTCCTTCCAATTCCATTGTAGTGTTTTGAGTGGTCTACCAATTTTCAACAATATAATGATGTTTTCAAGTGTAAAGAAACTATATTTTAGAAACATCCCTCTCAAAATGTATATAATGTTAACTTATTAATAATATTTGAGAAGAGTCTGACTATGATTAAAGATAACTAACTTTCTTGTATTTTATATTGTTGTAGCAATACATTCTCATCACAAATATTTTAAAACTTTGACAATATATCAACAAATTTATATGAATACCAAACCAATTACTTTTTTGCAAAGCTAATGAACTTTGATCATAAACGTTCTGTATTCATTGCATTATCAAGAATATGATTGCCTCTTCTTGAAATCTAATCTTCTTCTTGTTTGACTAAATTTGTAGATTTACTTCATATTTCAATTGAAAGATGGGAGGTTATCTCTGTCAATCTGACATTTGAATGTACTTGACCTGCTTCAAATAGAACATAAACCAGTGGGCTTTAATCAATACTAACACGCTACAATGTTCGCCTATGCTATGCAAAACAGGCTTGATTATTGAATTTGAAATAGATAACTAGAGTTATGAAGGTCATTATGCATGTAAATTTCTCATCAATTCTTGCTGGATATTGATCGTTATCAGGTTTTTGCCTCGTCAACTTAGCTTAATAAAGTTTGATTATACATCAAAATTGCAATTTTTAGGAGAAAAGTAAGCTTGAAATTATGAAATGAATTACATGTACATATCCTTTTTAAATAAAAGGTGGGGAAATTACACCAAGTTGCTGAAGATTCCTGTTTAAAAGTGGCCCAGTGTCTTAAATTTCAGTGTTTATTTCTTAACTAAAGGTTTAAGTTTGTCTAGTTTTGTTTCTGTTTCTGCTTATTTTTCTAGGATGGGTTATAAACATTAATCTAATGTTATCACAAAACAAGCATGGATTGTCATTTTTGAATTAGTTATACAAAACATATATTTTAAGTCAGAAATTATGAAAGGAGGAGATGGAAAGACTCATAAAATTGGCTCTCTAAAATTTAAAGTAAAAGATGGCTCTGTTCGAAGATCAAAATGTTACAATACCAATCATCTTCTTCTTCTGGAATACTCCTCAACATCCCGTTAGGAACCATCAACTTTTTATTGATGAAAGTTAATTTGCAAGTAAAGTATAAATTAACTAAGGTAAAAATCTAGCAATCTGCATGGAGAGCAAAGGTCATTGTACACTTCCATCCTTCAAAATCTTTCACAGTCCTCAACCCTCAGACTTCCACTATTCAAAATGATGTTTGATTTTGTGATTCCTTCCCAACTATGTTTGCAGAGTCTCTTAAATCCTTCCACCTCACCCCTTCTTAACACTGCTTAGGTTTCAGTTGATGGTCTTACTCACAAAGGTTTCCCTCCCCTCTGTGTCTTTCACATATCCCTCTGACACAAACATGGAGTCATTAGCTGGAGTTGGGCAGATGGATGCCTATGGTGAAGTTATTGTTAAAACAAGAATATCGCAGGACAATTGCTCAAATTAGGGGAGTTTTTCTTGAGGGTAGATTATCCAATAAATCGCCTGGGGCTTGAGCCTTCGGGAGTGGGGCAATATTGAGGGATATTGTTTGCATATACAATATATCGCCTGATTGGGAATAAGAATTGGTTATCCATCTTGAATTATTTTCCATTTTAATGACTTTCTGCCGAAAAGCATAAGATTACATTGAAGGGTATTTTCATGTGCTATATAATATGAGTTAACGTAGCCGAAATTAAACATAATTTGCAAATCAATTGCCCCTTCCAGCCTCAAAAAGACTCTTTTTTCATTTTTTAAAATTACCATATTTAGTACCTAGTAATTTGTTTCAATGACCATTTCAAATAATGTCTTGACCTGACCATTTAGTTGTAAGAAAAGACTATGGTCAGGATGCCTTTGTTAGACTTTTAACTCTTTGTGTCTTTCATGGACAACCCCAGCTTTCTGAATTTTCTTTGACCATTTTCATACTACAAAACAACACAGAACCTCAGCTGTAACTTTGTGGTCAAACTTCTGTTTTCAATGAAGTGACGAGTGAAACTTTACAATTTCCTAACTTTGCCAATCAGTGATTGAAAGTGTGATTATTCCCTGCAGGCAACTCCCAATAAGTATTTTCAGGCAGCTATAGGTTTTGTTATGAAATAAAAGATAAGTTACTGTATGGAAATTCTCTGATTCATGCCTTTTTCCCTCTCCCTTTCTCTCTCTCGTTCTCTGACTTGGGATAATCTGACATGTCTGAATTTTCAGCACAATTGGCTTTTTCACAAACACTTTGCAGGTTTCTGATCGCTTGTTTGCAACTCTTTTTCCTTCATTGGCCAGGTTCTAAGGGTTTTTCTTGAACCGTGATAATGAGGTTCTTTTCAGTTATTATGATGCCCTCAGGCATGGGACCAGTTCAAAATTCTGGATATGAAAAACAATTTGAAAGCCATTTTGTTTGTCCTTTTGCCCCCCCCCCCCCCCCCCTCTCTCTCTCTCTCTCTCTCTCTCTCTCTCTCTCTCTCTCTTTCTGTCTCTTATCTATCCCTTTTCATATTTCTATCTTTGAATATATACACCTCTCTCTTTCTACCTCTTTATTTTCAATTCCTCTCTCCCATTGTTCTTTCTTTCTCTCTCTCTCTCTCTCTCTCTCTCTCACTTTTTCCTTTCTCTCTCCATCTCAATCTTGCCTTAAGGAGTACAAGAGTAATCCCCTGGTAAAACCATGTAAGAACAACTTGCATCAGTTTCTGAGTTCCCTCAAAACAGCGGCAGCCTTTTCTTCATTACCAATAATTATCATGCAGATCTTATAAAAACAAAAAATTCCATTAAGGTAAATTACAGACACTAATAAGGCATGGAAAACCATGCAATCATTATATATTTGTTGTAAATTGTGAGTTGGTCTTGTGGCCAGCATGCGCCTCTAACACCAGTCTTTTATTGATTTTTTGCATCCCTTCATCCGGAGCTTAGGAGTCACCAAAGCCAAACAATTGTCGCTTGGCATGAGCTATTGTTAGGGGTAGCGTGGGGTGGGCGGGCGGGTGTCAGGATGCAGCCAGGGCTTGGCACGCGCCTCTACCAAAGCCAACATAATACAATAGATGACAAACAGTGTGCTGAGGAATGAAAAGAAGTTTGGGAGCTTAGAAGGGGAGAAATCTATCTTTCTTTCTCTCTTTTCTATTCTTCTCCTAACTGGGATGTGTAGAGGTTGATTGGTGAAAAGACACTCCATTTCATTATAGCTAGGGCTAGGTTGCTAAGCAGATGTTCACTCACTCAGGTCCTATTTGGGAGTGGATTAGAATGTTAGTACGCAGCTGGTGAAGTGAAGGTGAAGCATTTCAAACGTGGGCTAAGGTGTGATGTCATACTGGTGGCCAATTTGAGCACACAGCATGGTCTTAATTGTGTTGCAGTTAACCTATTTATTGAGCCAAGACATCCCAGATGGTCCTCGCCTGTGTAACAGAATTCATCTTGTGGTTGCAACAAGTACTTTTATCCTATTAACTCAATGAACGCTTGTAAGGCTTCACCAAATTGTAGCAAATTTGTTTCGGTCATCGAGTGTAACAAGTACCCTTGTTGGATAATCATATTAGGTTATATGGCTTCAGAATATAGGATAAGAGTTAATCACTTTAAAGTGATATTTCACTTCCCCTTTTGGTTCCTTTTGGTTCCTTTTGGTTACTCCCAACTCTTGTAGAGCATAAAACCACAATTTCTTTTGGCTTTGTACAAGTTTCTTTTTTTGCTGGTGGGATGGAAAAACAGCAGGGGGTTAATTATATACTTATTCAAAAGCTGGTATTTTCTTCATATTGTGACCACATCCACTTTTACAATTAACCCTTTGAATACTGAAGCCAAGATAACTTGGGATGGAATCTATGAAAACTGAGTGTTGTACTAAAATCATATTGTCTCTCTGAGGTGAAATACTTCATCAACACTGACTATATGACACATCTACTCAAGATATAGACTTCTGTCCCAAACTTCATGAAAACTAGGTTGGATGTTTCACTGTTCATTCCTAAAGCATGAACAGTCTGTCAAGGGTCAAAAGGGCTCAAAGTAATATACTAAACATGTTTTGGGTCCTTCTGGCTCTCATCTCTCAAATTTCCATGAATGAATCTATAAGGCGGGCTAAATAGGACATCATTATTTTCTATGCTGCGGTGGTAGGAGGGCATCTATTCATTTCACCCTGATGCTATCCGCACATCGGTTGACGGTCGTGCGCTGGTGTTGTGACAGCCCATCTTTTATCTATCATCCCAAACAAAGGAAAGCAGACAGTACAAAGGTCCCATCTAAAACCAATCTAACCGCACACATCCATAGGAAGATGCCTCTCAAAGGTGGCTAGGAAGATAATGAACTCAATTCTACTGGCTCCCTCTCATATAAACTTATTAAAAGCCCATTTCTAATAAATTAAAAAGAAGAAGATTCATATGACTAAACCAAATGGTGAAATTAAGTAATTACTCCAGAAATGGGAAGAGGAGAGAAAGAATCTATTTGAGCATATTCAACTCTGATTATCATAACTACTTTGCACTATCGAAACCGGGTGATCCATGTATTAAACCTACAGAAGGAAGAGAATTCAGTAGTCAGATGTTAAATGTTTCTGATGGAATACACAAAGCAAACTTTGGGTCTAATTGGAACAGCTTTCAGGTTTCCTATTGTTGCTATCCTACTAAAGAATATCAAAATTGCTTCTTGATATTGGTTCTTCTGGTGTTAAACTAAACAAAATTGAAGGCTGCGTATATGGCACTATGTTTGCTGTAGACAGCTGGAGTTTGTTTAGCCAAGGGATGGGTAAAGAGGATAAAGTGTCTTTGACAAATAAGACTTATTGACAAGACTAGGGCCAGATGGAGAGAGTAAATATCATTTTGGAGGGAATCAGAGACTTGAGAAAACAACTGTTGGTTTAAGGGGCTTTGAATTAAAAGAGGAATATATAATGAGAGTAAATGAAGCTTTCATTTTGGTAAATCTAAAGTACTGAACAAAGTAACCCCTTAATATACACAACTTAGCTTTCAAGATATGAATGTCGTTGGATTTTGATAAGTCACATAATAAAATAAAATTTCCCTTTATTTTCATCGATAACTTTGAAGTACAAAAAATTATCTTTGCATCCTAGGTACATTTTTATTGCAGTCTCTTTTAATTCCATTTTAAGGCTGAAACAAATATTGTTTTCATAAGTTCTTTCATTTGCTAATGTCCAGACAGATGTTTCATCGCTTTTAAGCTTTAATCCTTTGCCTTCATTCCCTCTCAAATTAAAAGTTTGCACTCGAATAAAAAATTTAAGCCATCACATGATTTTCTATGATTTTCCAAATGAATTTCCCAATCAAGACTAATACATTGTGAGGGTAGGTTGGGCAGCTTGGATGTATTTGGTGAGTGGAACAGAAAGGGATGTAATTGGATGAAATAGGAATGATCACAGACTGCAGATGGGGGATTATTGAATGGAGATATTAATAACTAACAACCACCCTACCCAATTCCTATTATCAGACAGAAACTAATAGTGCACTGATGTTTGTCATTAATGACAATAAAATATAGGATTAAGGAGGATTTCAGGGATGGGAAGCAGAATTGGTATAATAGTCTTGGTATCACACTCTTTGTGTCTTGCCATGATAATAGGACTCTCCCACTGACACAGTCTAATTACTGAGGGCAAACATGACATAAAGGCACTAGGGACTTTGTGCTAACATTCGGGAACAAAGAAGGAAGCATCTTTTGTGTATTTCTACTAAAGAATCGACTCATTCAGAGAAGATGACTTAGGGGTCTTTGTGAGGTTGGTGTGAACTAATGGTTTGGTGAGAATTGGTCATGGGCTAAGTCTTCAAAGAGAGCTTAGGGAAGCAACAGATGACACCAAAGATGCTTTGGAATGAAAAGGGAGGTTTGGGTACTTGGGTAATGTCAAAGTCTTCAAGAAAAGGTTTGTGACACAATAGATGACATCACAAAGAGGTGTGAATTGGTCCTATTGAGGAGGGCCTGGTCTATGTCTTCAAACATGCAACAGATGATACCACCAAGGTGTAAACTAACTAATTGCCATCTCCTAATTACAGCCTGCTAGTATGACCATCATTGGTGGTATACTCTATGAGAGTGAATGAACAGCTGGAGTTGTTTACTGATGAGGGGGGGGGGGGGGATTTTTGTTGCTAATTGAAACCAGAGCTTTAATCTGTTTAATATCAAGCCTTGGATATCTTGAGTAAAAGTCTATGGTAGATATGTGTTTGATCAAAATATAGTATTCAATGGGTTAAGAGATCTTTCAGAATTCATGTCTGGAGAACATTATCCTGAATCAAGTATTTGATGAAGATAAATGAAAAAGTCTTAGAAGTAGTACTTAAAGAATCATATATGAGACATAGCTTACATCTATAAAACATCTATAAAACACTTTAATGCACATAACCTGTAGTGAAACCATTAGGATGAGTAGAAAAGTGTTACTAGTACATGTACAGTGCAGGTGCTTATAGAATCTAAACTATCTGATGTAAAATATTCCAGAAACATAATGCCTTGCATAACTAGACTGTGAAGATTCTATCGATTGATGGTTTCTTGAAAAATGATGCACAATTCAGATCAGAACAACAAAACGTTACTCTTAAAGAATATACCATGTGATACTCTAGTAAAGAAGGGTTTTATTAAATCATCTATTCTCACCTCATCATCTCAAATCAACATCACAAGTTATGTTCCTTCATTCAACATTGAACCACCACTCATTATGTTGTAACTATTATTAGTTTTAAAGACCAATGGGAACATGGGCACTAGTATGAAGAAAGTAATTTTTGAGAGAAACTAGTGATTCTATGCACCAAATTTGGTATCAATTTTTTAAATGCTTCACGATTATCCCTCCTAAAATGATGTGTAATCTTTGTCTGTAAAAATTTGATCAGTACAAAATATCTTGTTTGATGATTTCTTGGGAAGTGTCAGTTTTAAAGTTTTCAGAAACCTGCTGGTAATGTTTCAATCAGTCAGATAAATACCAAAATAGCCATTTCATTTAATTTTGCTAACTTTCCCAGAAAAACCTATCACCTTTAACACTTCAATCCTACTGATTTCCCAGTAATCCCCTGCAAAGCCTCGGCCGATTGAAATGCAATATTGGGATTCATCATACACGTGAGTTTGAAACCATCAATCAGGGAAGAGCTAGCGCAGTTTGGCTGGCTCTCCCTCACTGACCTAAAGGTGTACCGTGACGTCCACATACCTCAGCAAGATTCCCTTGCGACACTCAATCCTAAATCCAAGAATGCAGTGATGGGATGACCATTCCTTCTAGTGATTGAAGTCACGATCCATAGATTTTAAATGATATATTACAAAGGAGATATAAATATTTTTGGAATATTTGGTGAGTGTACCCTGAAATAGAAGTTAAAGAGAATAAAACGAGGAAACCTAAAACTGACTTACGTAGTGAAAATTTACTAATCACTGAAACCATAAGCAAAGATTATGAAATCATCTGCAAAAGACATAGTTTTAACTTGTAAACTTCAAGATTCCCTCATTCATAAATGAGAAATGCCTGAACAAGGCCCCCAAATTATGAAATGTGTTGCACAATTCAAATGTACTTTAAATTGGATTTAAAAGTTTAAAATAAAAGCATAAATTAGATCATACACTAAGAGACTTCAGTGGAAAATGCTTTATAAGCACCATTTTATTATTATTATTATCTCGAAGAAAGTGAGAAGGCAACATCATATCCTCGATTTCTTTCTTAATCAAGTGATCTATCAACAGGCAGAGTGACCTGCGGCAATTGTTGCTATCTCTTACATTCCAGTAATACTTTACCCACAATCCACCCCTCTCATGACATCATGGGTGCTCTTGACCGCTACGACCCCTGACCCAACGTGCCATTGTCAAGTTGATCTTCTCTGTGCCAGTGTCGTGAGGAAATCGTGCTCAATATAGTATCTCACTGGATACGATCTGAATTCGTAGTACCCGTAGTTGCATGATAAAACACACATCTTCTATAAACTCTAGCCCAAGTTATCCTGGGCTCAGCATAAAATAGTTACGTCTAAGAATGTTTGTTCAACACTTAATTTTTTTCTCATAGAAACAGATATAGAGGGTAGAAAAAAGCATGTGAGCTCCCAAGACTGAGAGTTGGAAATATAAAAGTTACCAAAGTAATTTCTAAAGGGTAAAAGTTGGTATGAGAAATCCCTACAATTGTTTGCTAGTTTTAGTTGAATTTTCAAAATATCTAACTTAGAATTTTCAAAGTTAGAAATGTTGATTCATGTTCCGTTGTATATAACTGACTTACCACTAGACTAAAAATCTTTTCACAAAAAAGAGTAATTATTTGAATACAAAGAACATTCAAGTAAGACAGGATATAGTTCCAGCATGCGATCATCAATTAAGAACGCTTCAAGGCACAAGCATCATTGAATCTATAAAGACCCAATAACAAATCAAATCATAACTTTGATTTCAACAATTAAAAGCAGGAAAAATCGTTTTCACTATTGTCAGGTCTGAGAATAGAGCCCGCTTTGATCTCATTTATCTTCCATGGAGCTTGTCACAGATGACAGATTTTGGGAGATTGAGCTAAATGATTCATGTCCTTGTGTTTAAAAAAAATCATGAGGCAAAAAGAATTCAATAGGAGTAGAAGGGTGCACCTGGTAGATAGGAATTTATTGGTTGGATTAGACTTGGGAGTCAATAGTGTTGAAAGAGAAAATCTGGGTAGAAGTAAACAGAGGGAGACTATGAAAAATGGATTTTGGACTTTCTAACAATGACATTTGTCAACTTTGGCTTGTTAGAGCTGTACATATTGAGGTACAAAGGAAAATACAAAAAATGAAACCTGATAGGGCACTATTACCATCGTAAAGCAGAACATAGCGTCCTTCACTTGTAGAGGGGGTTACAAAAAGGGAAAAAACACATGAAACTGAATAATATATTAACAATGAAGAACAATGTAAATCACAAGAAACAATCATTTGTCATTTGCATTTTAACATGATTCTATATATTTATTTTCTATAAGTTCTATCAATTGTAGCTTTACAGGTGTACATTGCATATTTGTACGATTTTTAACATTTGAAAACTGTCACAATTCAGTCATTAAGCTTATTTGATATGTAGTATACTACTTCAGTTGATATGCAGTTCTTTATATCACTACTAGGGCAAGGTAAAAAGAAAACTACATAACGATAGGGTCGTTCAGAACTCTCAAAATACTTTCTACCTTCAGGCAAAAAAAGGTATTTATATGACTAGTTCGAGGGTCGGTGAACTATTAGAGTCACAGACAAGAGTCCCGACAAAAGACTGCACTGAAAACCGAGGAGTGATACCATATATGGTCAGGTGTAAGGTCTGAACAGGGGTCCTATATTATCTACCAAATTTGGCATTTTGGCATATCTATTGCTCTCTCTCTCTCTCTCTCTCTCTCTCTTCTGATCACAAACCCTTTAGAGAAATAGAGGCAAGGTTTTAACAAAAATTTACTACTACAGATAACATACTTTTATATGATTAAAATTACCAGCTTGAATTTCAGTGTTATCAATTCCTGATGGACATGTTGTCAACACATTTCAGGAAATATTTTTGTAGCAAAAAATGAAGATGGCAATAGCTAATGACAAATCCTATGTAGACAAAATATTATAAAAGGTCAAGGGAAATTACTTTTAAGTTGGATATGAATGAGCTGCACTCATGAGCAGGCCAATTACAAATTCACACATCTTAATTTTCAAACAAAAGATCCTGTTCATTAGAGATGTTGTGAAAAGGTTAGTTAACAGCCACATATGTGATAAGTCTCAAAAGACTCATAAATTAATATCTTTATTCACAAGCACCCAGCAACATATAAACAATTTCCATTCTTTTCTGCCACACGCATAAAGGGCTGTAAGCAGTTTATTCTGCTACAACTAATAATTTTTTTTTAGTACAAATAAGCAAACTTATTATAAATTTCAATATACATGCATATGGAAGTAAAGATTTGAAAATAAGATCTTGATTTATAAGTATTCATAATGCTCTAGGAAACTGCATGATGCTACAAGTACAAAAGTCCATTTGCAATTTCTAGAAATATCCCCTCATTAGCCTTTATTTAACAATTCTCTATTTTCTCTACCTGACCCTGTGGGGAATAATAACAGTCCCATGTGTTAAGATTTACATCATGCTGTGATTACTGCAACTCTAAGGCAGCGATACAAATATGAATGCAGTGTGACTTTAAGCTCTTGACAGGTGAAGCGAATCTCAGCATGGGAGGGCAATTAAGAGACCAAAATAATGCTTTAAAGGGTGTGCATGCCTGGAGGCAAAGATCTTACGTACAATTAGTGGGACTCTAATTGGGAGGCTAGAAGTCATTCTCATTATTTTTGTTTCATTTCCTGCAACATGTTTTCAAAGTCTGAAAAACTATTAGTGGTGTTTTGATATTATCATTTTTTATTTTCTTACACACAAGATGGTGACAAACATTTGTAATGCTAGTAAATATGAACAGACTTTTAATTGATATTCAAATGAATACTTAACCTTGCTTTTCTACCAACAAATGGATATTTTATAAAAACAGGATATGTCAAGGGATTCTTCATGCTTTCTTCTATCAATGCAGTGCATCGATAGAAGAAAGCATGAAGAATTTAACAGAATTTCCTTGGGTTCCTTTCTTAATCTTGAGTACACTTTCATGTGACTTGATTAAAACCATAGTTGTGTTACTTTGTGTAGTTTTAATGACTGAACATTCTTCCTGTGGTTTCATCTTCCTCTTTTTTTTATAATAGCAATCAAAGTCAAAATTCCTAATGGCAGTTTTCAAAGTGTTGACTCAATGACTAAACCATTTTCCTTTTGGTTTCAATTTTCTCTTTTTTTAAATAGCAATCCGAGTTAAAATCTTCAAGCAAAAGCTGAAGCTGCCCAATGGACAACGCTACGAGATAAACGACCCCGAGATACCTGACCTACCCATCGAAGTGCTCAGCCAGTCACACAGGGAATGGTCTGGGGTGATTCAGAAAGTCTACAAGGGATTTGAGAAACTCAAACACACTACAACCGTTAACATCTACTCACCATTCTATGATTCAATGTGTGGAGTAGGAACACTGATGAATGATGAAAGCTATGTTATCATGGGTAAGAAGTTCTTCTAAAATATGCAATGAAGAATATTTTATTTATGTCAAGTTTTCATCTGTTTGGAGCCTGAAGAGCATTATCACATTTACTTTCAAACAGAGTTAATACACTTCTGACTCTGAGCAGATGAGAGCACTTAACAAAATGATATAAACTTATCTACTACCAAATCTTTTAAAGATCTATATCTATCAAAAATATGAGTTATATAACAATAGAATAGCTGTGAATTTATATTTCAAATGAGAGCATTAATTTCCCCCCCCCCCCAAAAAAAAAAAAAAAAAAAAAACATACAACAAAATCTTTATTGTTTTTTTTTTTATTCCTCCACAAAACTGTGCATGTATGTACTCAGCAAATCAGAAGTAGATATTATAGTACTTCACAACTGCCTCTTCTCACTAGCAAGAAAATTCTCCCAAAAATACCTGTATCAAGAAAAAAACATCATCTTTTCAATGTTCATGTATATCCTTTACATCTCTCAACGTGAAATACAATATCAAACATGTCCATTTCTTGTTCACAGGTACATTTGGCCATGGAGGACTTAACTTTGATTTCTGTGATTGGCATCATTCATGGAAAACAGTTACATCAAAGCAGAGGAGAGGTCTCAAATACTGGTATGCTGAAAACTGCAGTTGTCAGGTGAGTTTCTACTTTGTTTAAATTGTCTTGCTTTTTCTTTTAATATTATAATTTTTCAAATCTGGTAGTTACCATGTCTGGTAGTTACATCAAAGTTTCAGCAGCTTTCCCTGCCTAAGATATGACACAGCAGATGTACTGCATCTGCGTATTGAAACACCCTGATTCCTGTCATGCTGTTGGCCTATATTGCATACATTTGGGGGGTTTTATATGTCAACTACTCTTTGTTCTTCCCTAGTCTTTCATATTTTTTTATTTTGCAAAAGACTGATATTGTATTTATTACAAAATTGCACTACTATTTCTACATCTACCACTGATAAATGCAACTGGGCTGAACTAAATCATCAACTACTTTTACAACAAACTTTAGAATTTTCACAATAGTGATCAGCTACTGCATTGTCAGATGCAGATAAAACAAATATTTCCCCTCTACCGTCTCTTAAAAAAAAGTAAAATGAACACATATGTTATAGACAAAATTCCACAAAATGTGGAGCCGACTTGGCTATAGAATAATGTTTCCATTTGCTACAAAGTATAAGGCAGAATGTCAAATAGTTGACAGTGAGGTCAACTCGTCTCAAAACTTGATTGGATAATGGCATAACATCTGCCTATATCATCATCGTGACAGCTTGATCATGAGTCTCAAAGAAAATAACTTGACCAGACTCACCAAGTTTATACCGTCATACTGAGAGCTGGAGGGGTGTTATAATGTTGCTGCCCTTTTGGCTCTCAGGGAATGATAAACCAATTTCCATTGAGAGTACTATGGAATGAGACTTCGTCACTTGAGATGTCAAAATATCTTACCATATTTCTCCCATCATTGTTTCAATTACACTGCCAGGATTTAAAAAGTACACAGAAATTTCTGTCTCGTAGAATTCATTTTATATCATCTGTAAGCTGAAAGAAATAAAACAATTTTGTATGTTTGGAGCCAGAAAGATATTAACTCTGTATGAAAGTATATGAGTTCTCTCCCTTCTGACTCCAAACAGACAATTTGCTATGTTTCAAAAAATTATTCATTTCTTTTGTAACATTATGAAGTTGCATTGTGACTGGGTGATAGAGAATATAATACATTTTCTCATCTGTAAGCTGAAATGTTTGCTATATGCTATCTTATTAAGAAACTTGTACTGAACCAAAGTTTAAGTGTTTGGGCTAGCATGATTTGTAATATTGACATTATTGAGTTCTGGATGGGTATCAGGACCATATTTCTCATACCATTCCTCTGCTCCACTTTCATCACCAGTTTTAATATCATAGAAACCCTAAACTCCATTGATGGACATTCCTAGATGGCATTTATAGAGGGTTACTTGACTCACAAGTAGCTTATATCTCAGGCTGAAGTAGTCTTTACTCTGCTATCTATAAACTTAAGTTCACTGGAGACTGAAATATTATACATGTAGACTATTCCCTCTCCCTCTTGCTCTCGCAGCAGGGAGGAAAGATAGTCTTTGTATTTCATACTCGATTTGAACCATCTTCTTTGAGAGGGAAAAGAGGACTGATTCTGCCTTGCAGCAAGGCTAGACTGTATGGTTCATGAGAATGTAAGACATCTGTACTATTGAGAGGAGATATCATATCTAGAATGTTTGGGCAGGGAAGAATTGTTTGTTTAAAAAGAGAGATAAAGAGGTGTGGTGACATGCATTTGTCAAATGTATTGACAGATATTAATGCACAGACCATGGGAAAAAAGCTTCCTTGAGTTGGCAAAAGACAACTTCCCAATTACTTGGTATTCTAGTTTACAATAATGCACTATCCTCTGTGTTTCGTTTAATGACCGATGCATATTTTCATCAGCTCCCTGGTTCCTCTGACTTAATGAGCTATAATGATATTACTATCTAAATCGGTACAACATAAATATATGAAAATAAGGTAAAAATACACTCAACAAATAAATAATAACATTTCATTCTTTTTTTTGTTCCTTTTTCTCAGATTGATACATGTGGATTGCGGCATCCATGCGGGGAGGCACAACCAGAGGCTTCACCGACGGGTTGTGAGTGGGACGCATGGCACAGTAGATGCACCAATCAGCACACAGCGTGTGTGATGACGGCACAGGGCTGCCAATGGCACCAATCAAAGGACTTGAAGCAATGTTTGAAAGCACCCTGATATGGATCTAGAGATTGAACAGAGCACTTCAAGATCAAGTTTTGCCTTTAATAACATCTTTACTGCCACTCACAGTGCAGCTTGCTGAGCTCCTTGTGCAACTATGAACACTTTGTGGTGCTGGGTTTCACCGGTAGCACTGAAAGTGTTAAAGGGTGCTAGTTGGCACCCATAACACTCACAGTGTTAAAGGGTGCTAGTTTGCACCCATAGCACTCACGGTGTTAAAGGGTGCTAGTTTTCACACACAGCACCGGCAATATTAAGCCGAAGTTTTTCAACGAGAGCACTGAAAGTGTCAAAGTGTGCAAGTTTTTTTTCGCAACTAGCACTGTAAGTGTTAAGGGTGATCTTTTTGCAGGATGTTGCCAAAAATGACATGAACAAATGAAATTTTTAAAAAGGAGTATTTTTTCCTAAATCAGTATTGGCTCAAAGCAGTGCATTTTAATAATTTTTATACTCAATCATTTTAGGCTCTACAACACCATTCCAATAGAAGCCTTTATGTTTATTTACTTTTATATGACAGAAAGTGATTTCTTGACTCGAATTTCTGTTTAAATTATTAATATCTCACTTAAAGAAGTCACCAGTCATCCTAATAATGCATTACAAATGTAGCATTTATAAACATAAAATAATAATAAAGAATAAGACTGTAATTCCAATATTTGTTTAAGTTTCAGATTTAAGAATTACAAGTACTTGAAATCAAAATCAGCATTATAAATAAAAATATCCACCATTGTAGCTTATCAAGAAATTATCAATATTTGCTACAAATAATTATAATCATATGCATGAATGGTCAAGATTTGAATTTAGATATGTTTGAAAATATATGAAAATGTGAACATGCCTTGATTGAATCTTTAAATTTTGTATAAAAATTTGTACATAAGAAATGCAAAAAATATGTTATGTGCTTGTCTTTTTATATATACACGTATAATTTAAAATGTTTGTTTAAAATGATCTGCTGTCTATATGTCTATAAACTTTCTCCATCCATTTTAGCATCTTTTCTTGTGAACTCTTTGCTCATCTATCACATGTTTTCCATATAGAATATGTTAATAGCACTTGTTATGAATAATCTTATTCAACTAAATTGAAATACTTTCAGTACATTATAACACGATCTTTGCAACAAACGGCTTTTTATTTCTGTCCCTGATTGCATTCTTTGAATGTAAAACTGGATTTTTAGGGGACTGAAACAAGAATCAACAGTAATAACACTTACGAGACAGAACTAACAATAGTCTGTATAATAGTCAAATAATATTCTTCATGTTTCTTTCATTTCTGATTCTTCTTATTTTTAATGTTACCTTGTGCAATGTGCTAAATATTGTATCATCATTATTTTGCAGTGTTATGTTTGTTGTATTTTACTTGATGAATGTCTATGTTTATGAATAAATGAATGAAAGAAGGAAGGAAGGAAGAAGGAATTATGAAAATAGCATTATAGACACAAATCAACAGGGAAAGAAAGATTGATGGTGTACAAACCTGTCACTTGCAAGTTATTTCTAATTATACATTTTGTATGGTAACAAAGTAAATCATGAATGTAAACGGTAGAATTAACAGTAACATACCATATCTACTACTTTAGTTAAGAATAGCTCTATCATACATAACAAAATTATTGTATTCCAGACACAAAATCATTATCATTTCATAATTTCACTACTTAAGTGCAAGAAGGGAACTACAATTAGTAGCTTTATAAAGTCTGAGTGTCTCTCTCCCTCTCTGTGACATTGATTCAAGGCTCATCATTTATGATTTATTCTTGAATCTATTGCCTGCATGAAATTACTCTTCTACAATAATGCACGATGAGAATCAAAAGATTATAAGAAATATGTTTAACCATGTGGTAATCATACTAAAATATACAAAAGTATACAATGTTTCATAGAGCTATTTTTTTCCAACTGTGATTTCTTGAAAAGTGCAAGGGATAGGTAAAGTAAGAATCTTGTGTAGAATGGTATGTAACATGCTCTACTACATAGAAGCATACATACAAATTTGCTTTGAAAGATAATGACATTGTGATGAGAAAGTTTGGTCTGTAAGTTGAAGGACAAAAGAAATATTTCTAACGGTGAATTTACACGCTTGAACTAAGTCAATGTATGTATTTTCATTCATCAATGATTTCTATATGTTGTATAGTTTGCTTTATGCACTTATCTGTAACATTAATTTTGTCTTTCACACCGTATATGAGTGTGTCACTATAAGAAGCCTTCTTCTTTTCTAAAGAAATAAACGTTTTGTAAAAGTAACTATATTCTTGTGTTGATGTTTGTTTTTGTCTCATGAGAAATTTTGCAGATATTTTGATTTGGGGTATGTAAGAAAGATGTGTGTGTGGGGGTGTGTGTCTTTGCTTATTGGCTCACAGGAAAGTACTCCCAACACACATAGGCACACATAGCAAGACAAAGTAACTTAATCAAATTAATTTTTAAAGTGTCAAGTTATATTGTACAATATATTACATTATATACCTCACTTAAGAAATCCAGCCATCTGATTGGTCGAAATTGCATTCATAAACTTCAACTATTTCTGTAAAATTCCCAGTAACCATGGTTAAAACAGTTCTATAATCCCAGTAACCATGGTTATTGGGAAAATAGTTCAGTCTCCATGGTCACCCCATAGGTTTACATGTTAAAAAATGGTCTGAGCGATCGAGGATACCGTACGTGTGCGAAGAATTGGTCGGTAATTTCAATACAATTGAATCTCGATCGATCTTACCGACAATTTTATCTTGCATTGTTGACATGAAGACGAAAATAAACTTCCAAAAACAAAAAAACAACATCTGCCGATAGATCTTGATCTAAATTCGTGCCAATATGCATTGCAAAAGTAAAAGAAGGGCCTGTTTAATGGAGCAGCCGCGAAGCATCCACCACGCGAGGCCGTTTTCAATCCATTTTAATGTATATAAAAGAAAAAACTGCTGTGTATGGTAACAGAGCGCGATAGCCGAGCGGTTTAAGGCGATGATTTTAGTTACATCACCTTTTGTACGCAAGAGATCAAATCCCATCTTCGACAAAAGTTTTTTTTTTTTTTTTTTGCATATAAAAGTATTAATGACTGCTTTAATATTCGAGAAATAGTTGTTTTTATACGCTCTCGGTAAGGTTACAATTGGGCTATTGCCCTCGGCACGCCTCGGGGAACAGCACAATTCTAACCTTCCCTTGAGCGTATAAAAACAACTATTTCTCTCAAAGCAGTCATTAATACTATACAATAATATACAATGCCGATGTCTAACATAAAATTCTCAGAGAGCAAAGAAGATAAATAGTGAAACCTCCTGGTTTGAACACATGTGCAAAAAACACATCCACTGTATCATATATCTACAGTGTAACACTATAATAGGGACACTGCATATATGTGAATATCAGAAAATAGGAAGTAATTTTCACATTAGCAACATACATCATTACTCTGTTATCATCTGGTTCTGGCATCCCAGTGTTTGAGGGGGAGGGGTGAGAATAGGCTGCTCTTTTCTGATTGGATCAAGCTAATATCTAACCATGAGTATAAATCACTAACAAACTGAATGAGACTGAAGAACAAAGCTGACAGCCTAACATAAATCAATGGTGAAGAATGACTCACCAACTATTAGGAGTCCTAAAAAGCAGCCCATTTTCAGCGAGGGACTACAGTGCTATGTAATTAATTAAAAGGGTGCTGTGGACATTAATGTGCTCCTTATTCTTAAGAGGCTCTACATCGAAAATGGAGAGTTTTAAAGATAGAATCACTAAACTGAATGCTGGATTAATAATGTGGGAATAATGTATATATCTTACACAAAAGTGGATTTAAGAAAATGCCAATGTACTTGTACCCATCACAGAAGTAATACTATAACATTGTTGCATTTATTTTCCTAATTGTATTTGAGGTACACTGGTCTTTGTCTGATTGTGCCTAATATGCCTCCTATTTTCCCTCCCTTTCTTTTGATTTCTCTTTCCCTTGTATCACTCAAAATTCATTTTTCCTTCTATTTTCTGTAAAAGAAAAGAACACAAAATACATATAGTTCCTTCTCACTATCAACCTTTTTGCACATACATACAATAACCATTTGTTCACATAACTAGAAAATTACATTATGTGTCTAGCATTTTCTCATGCTCTTCCATCTCTACCTCTTTGTCTGCATCTGCATGCAGCTCTCCTTATGTCTCTCTCTCTCTCTCTCTCTCTCTCCCTCCCCTCCATCTTGAATTTTTATATTTATTTCATTCCCTCCCTTACATTATCTCTCTCTTACCCATTCCTCTCTTCTCTTTCTCCTCGTCCATCTCCTCCTCGTCACCATCAGTCATATCTCTCTCTCTCTCTCTCTCTCACTCTCCCACTCACCCACATCCCCATCTCTCTTTCCCTCCACCCGATTTTCTCCACCTCTTTCTTTACCTCCCCTCCCCTTCCCCTCTCAATCTCCATCTCCGCATCTCTCATTCTCATATTGAATGTCAGTGACACTTGCCGTCTCTTCAATGATTAACGACACTAGATTAATTATCAACTCTGGTGATCTGAGCATGTGTTGGTTAGTGCTTAAAGACGACCAAGTGCTTCTTCCGTTGATTGATGGGCTACTAACGCTACCTCAACAGCTCTGAAGCACTTTCCTTCCCTCCCACAATAACTAATTAATCTCCATGCAAACCCACCACTTGCATATTCAAGGGTAGATCAGCAATATAATATTATACCAAAATCATTGTCAATATATCATTACTTTTTTGCTATTAATATTAATCCATTGGATCTGATTTTAGTATAACATGGTTTTTGCAGACTCTTCGCCAGTTACTTTGGGCTTCTTTATTCAATGGGTCCAACAAAAGATGTTGGAGGGTAAAGCAAAGGGGATATCAGAAAAAGATAACAGAAGGGGTAAACCAGCAAAATATAGCAAAAATTGGGGCTTATTCATCATTAGTAGATTAATATAAATAGAAATATTATATTAACTCAGAAATAAGTTGGGCATGAAGCTTAAATGAGGCAGAGAAAAAGGTAAATATTGCAAATCTGTTATTGTGTCGCAATAATTGGTAATATGGGGAGAGCACAATTGGTTTTAAGATTGCAAAAGATAGGGGTATACTAGCAAAGCTATTTGAATATTTTTAGATTAATATGAGTATCATTATTATATTAGCTTGGGTATGAAGCTTTCATTAGAAGTCAATGAGATGGAAACAAATTATAAACAGAAAAATTGATACCAGTACAAATATCAATTGTTCTAATTTCATTAATAGAAACTGGAAGCATCAATTTAAAAGCTCAAAAAGTACTGAGCATAAAAGCTTAATTATGGTGAAAATCATGAAACATCATTAGAGGTATTTGCACCACAACAAAATGGTAACTAGTTTTTTTTTACTTTTTAAATCATATGAGCTTTAAATGAACACTGTAAATAGATTACGATGATTAATGATTAACTAATAACTAAAGCTGGATTTTTCCTTGATAAGAATGGGACTGAAACAAAATAATATATTGTGAAACATTTGGTGGCAATTAATCAAAGACCTTTGTCAAGGGGGATACGGACATTTGGAAAGGGCAGTACCAGAAACATATAAGCCTACCATTTCTCGCATGGTATTAACAAAATATTACAAGAGATGAATAAGGATATATTTATAGAAAAATTCATATGTGGGCACGTAGATTTAATGAGGGATAAATGAAACAGAAATAGCGATTGGATATGATGAAAGCATGGCTGTGGTGTTTGAGGAAGTGGGTGCAATGGAGTGTGGTAATAAGGAATTGGTTGGCTGACTGCATATGGTCTGGCACAAGGCAATGAATGCAGCTAACCTAACAGAGAAACAAAGGCTCTAAGGATGCAGGTTGAATACGAGGGGGAGAGCAAGGCAGAGAGAAACATAGAGTGAGACAGAGAGACAGAGGGAGAGAGAGAGAGAGAGAGAAAGAGAGAGAGAGAGGGAGAAAGAGAAAGATAAAAGCACAAGAGAAAAACTGAGATGGTTCTGATCATGAAGAATACACAGCAACAGCAAGATTGTATAATGAGAGATAGAGAAAGAGAAAGATAGAGAGAGAGAAAAAAAAAGACAAACATACACAGACAAACATACAGACAGAGAAACAGAGAGCAAGAAAGGGAGACGAGGGAGAACTAACAAATGTATGAAAATAAAAAAAGATGTAAGGTGTAAGAGGTATAAGATCCAGGAAAGGAAAAAACAAAGAAAACTGTGATAAATGAAATTGACAATATAAAGAAAGTACCGGTAAGCTTATTTTAACTAAACAGAGGTTGGCATAAGCCTGGATGTTAGAAAAATAGAGAGATAGACAAAACTAAGGAGCACATGCACAAACGTAAAGAAGGTAGACTGAAGGAAAGAAATGGAGGAAATTGGCATGAATGAAGGTTCTATCATTATGAACTTCCCTTACAGCCTCACAGACCAATCAGAGTCCTAGTTAGGAAATCCAACCAATCAGCAAAGAGCAATCTCCTGACCTCATTCCATCAAGCAGAGGGCCGGGAAGCAATGTCCGTCCGTTCATTGATTGGCTGGCTGGCGTAGCAGGGCATGGCATGACAGTGACGTGATGCCACGGCCCTCTGCACCAGGCCTTGTCATCAACCCCTCATAATTGGCAAGTAATGTCAAAGAGTAAAGCAAGATAATGGATGGCCAGCTCCTGCTTTGCCGGCGTTTCAAGGAGAGCGTGTTGTCGGGATGCACGCACCTCACGCTACCATTCTGGCTTGCTACAGATCGCCCTCTGTTGACGGTCACATTTTTCATGGCAACAAAACATCTCCAAGATGAGTAGAAAACCTGTGTTGTCTGTTTGCATCATGTTGCTAACTATGATAATAAGTAATGACCATCTTAATACTGTAAATGATCATATCTAAAAAAGTTTAAGTCGGACCTCTCTACATATATTTCTCCCTTCTTAATACATCTATTTGTTATATCTCTCATTTTTCACAATCTCTCTCTCTCTCTCTCTCTCTCTGTCTCTCTCTGTCTCTCTCTGTCTCTCTCTCTCTCTGTGAACCAGACTCTTGACCCCATTCCTAACTACTATCTATTCCTCTTTCTTCATCATTTCCATCTTCTCATTATATATATCTCTCCTCCATGACAGTGTCATCACTTACCATTTCCCGATGATTAGGAAAGAAAGCTTGGTCAACGAGGGGGAACTTCTCCTTGCCCAACTTCTCCTGGCGAGTAGTCAGCTGTGAAAACTGTGCAAGAAAGAAAAGGAAGGGTTTTAAGTGTATTTTTTTTTAACGAAGACCACTCAAGAGGGACAAGAAATTCTGTCTCTACAGTCAGGTTATCTTAATATACAGATTTGGTAAATGAGAGGAAATTTCTCCTTGCCATTCTCCTTTCGGACGAGTACTTCGATTTGACAAATGCAAATGCATAAGAACACTGTACAACAAAAGGAAAGAGTTTTGATAAGAGAGTGAAGCCTGTCTATAAAGACCACTCAAGGGAGACAAGAAAAGCAACCTTTTTCAGGCAGGTAGTCTTTATATCCAAATTATTTTATATAAAGTATCAGAAAAAAAAAGGAAATTATAGACCACTATCAGTTTACGCAATCCTCTGCTGAAATAGTAAGAACCAAAAAAAAAGGCCTTTAGAGAATAAAGTGAGACCTGTCTATAACGGCTAGTCAATGGAGACAAGAAAAGTGGTCTTGATAAGCAGGTTTCCCTTATATACCCATTCCTTCATGATACATTGCAATGAAAACTTATCAAGGGTGAAATTGATATGTTTTTTTTATCCAGATGGTAGCTAAAACAATTTTAAGTTTTACTAAAAAATGAAGGAAAAGAAAACAATTACTTGCCATAATTTTTACACAATTATCCAAGACTTTAGAAGGCAGAATGTAATCCCTTTTTATTCAATTACAAAATTTAAAAAAATCATAAGTTGGCTACAATCTTCTCTCTGTATCCATAAAACTTACCACCCATGGTTTGTCCATGAAGTTGTAGACTACTTGCCAGGAGTTCAAGCTCGGTACATTACCGTACTGGAACCCTATGACAAGGTTACGCCAATCCTCCTGTACCTCCATACTGCGTGCATGCTGGCGTACCAACACGTAATCAGGCTTGAATGTTCTGAAAGAGCAAAAAAATAAATATGGTTTTTGCCTGCGCTTTGATTTTGTTTTGCTCTTACATACAAATGTTTAACCTTTTAATGAACCACCTTATGATGGTATGTAATCATTCCAAAATAATGTCAAAATACTGGAAATGAGTTGATATACTGTGAAATTCCTGAATTCCAATATAAGAAATGAAATGAAATGAATGTGGGAAAAGCAAAATCATTTTAATTATCAAAAAGTGAAGTTATTTAAGAATTATTGATACTGCCACACTTTTCAGTAAAAAGAATAGAACAAAATAAGAATGTTAACAACAGAGAAAGAGGGAGAGAGAGATAGACTGAAAGAATGATAGATTGATTGACAGTTCGATATATACACAGACAGGGAAAAATAGATAGAAAAAGAGCATGAGATAGAGAAACAGAGAGAGAAAACTTAACCAATATTGAGTAACATAATCCCAAATATGTCATCTAAATATTTTAAAATATAGAATATGAATTACTGAATTTCTAATGAAGACATGCACATTTTGGCTGCAACCTCCATAAATGTACAAAAACAGAAGCTATATAGTATTAGAGTACATTCAATGATTGACACCCTCAATGGTAATATACTGCCCTCTCTTGCCAACCACAATCCATTTCTCCTTAATGCTTCAGCATACTTTCTGAAGTCCTCCTGTATTTATAGAAATAAACAAGTGGGAATTCTCCCATAATTGTTTTCTCCCCTGCAGACTGGTGAATGCATAATGGCATTTGAAGATTAATCGCTTTCTTCAGAAATACCTCTGGCCTTGGGCAGAGAGAGTACGTGCCATTTCAAAACATTGGCACATTTACCTGGCATGCAAATACAAGATGGACGTAATCTAGGACTTGATTATGAACCTAGACGGCAGATTTTTGATTGTCAATTAATCAAGCGAAAGAAGTGTTTTCCTCTTACTCAAATCTCCTTTTCACCTTAATTTACTGCTGACATGTTAAAGGCAGTGATTGCAAGATTCTTTCATTTTTATGAGGTTGTTGAACTCAGAAGTCGTGATTATAATTGAATTGGTTGCTATGGTTACCTGACAACTCTTTGTCCTTGTCTGATGCCACGCATGTCTACGGTCACCCCAGCATCGCTGTAGGAGGCAAGGTTCAACTCAGAAAACTCACACTGTATAGAAATGTAAAGGAGAGGGGAAGAAATGAGTGACAATTAAGCAAAGGTATACATTTCCCATTCCCATATTTTAAATTTGATTCAATAGGGATACATCTGACAGCCGATAAAAGGATCACAACAAATTATGTTCAGATGTTCAGAGCCATAAGGAAAATAATTCTATGTTAAAGGATATGTATTAGCACTAGTATGGACCTCGGCAGAATATAGTCAATTATTATCTATACAAGGCTTACAAGTAGTACAATAAATCAGTGTATTTTTAGCACAGTACCCAGATGACGGACCAATATTGTTTTCGCATTGCTCAGTCATATCCGGAAACTTTAACTATCGATATCACACGAAAACAAAGCCATATTTGCCAAGGTAATTCAAATTTTGTAATTTTGCTTTTCAACATGATATAGATAATAATATTATTAATATTGTGTGGCTTTGTTTTGTGTGATACAAGAATATATTGGACTCGTCTCTGACTCGTTCAATATTGTTATATAGCTCGAGCAATATATTCTTGTATCACACTCAAAGCCATCCAATATTATATAACTTCTCATTGATGACAAACACATTGAACACCAATTGGTAATCAAACATAAATTGAAAAAGATTTGATGAGATCATTGTTTTTAGTACTGTTCCAAACCCTCAATCACTTATCCAGAATTTTCAATCAGTTTTCCCCAAATTTCCAATCACCTATAGTAAAGTAAGTATACTCCAAGAGATAATTCACTACAATTCACATCTACATTTTCAATTTCATAAAGATATAAAAAGAAGCTCAATCATTTTTATCAGACTACAACATAACACATGATAACTGTTTTTTTTAATATGACACGTACAGCAATTTTTAGCTAAATCTTTTTTTTAATGTTTTATAAGAGTGTTAAATCAGAAACTAGATGGAATTCGACTGCGCGCAGTCGAAAATGATGCCTCCGTCATAGAGCAATTTTACAAACCGAAACGGAAGAAATTTTTCAAATTCAAGTTCAATTGTAATCCATTATTGTAATCCAACATGTTCTCAGAATATCGTGATTACAAGCAATTTCTCATAAACATATATGACCCTTTGATCTTTGACCTCATGACCCTAAAATCTACTCAGTTCATTGGCTCTGCAAGATTTCCTGAGTTAAATAGTAATCCATCTGTCAGTTCTAATGAGAATGCGTCCACAAGCTATTTTTGCATACATAATGAGCCCATGACCTTTGATCTTATGAACCATTCATTGGCTCTGCAAGATACATAAATGATCTAAGTTTGGCAGGAATCCATCAATCTGTTCTAATGATAATACGATCACAAGCTATTTTTGCATACATAATGAGCCGCATGACCTTGACCTTTACCTCATGACCCCAAAATCTAATCAGTTCATCAGCTCTGCAAGTAACATACATGACCAAAGTTTGGCAGGAATCCATCAATCTGTTCTAATGATAATACGATCACAAGCTATTTTTGCATACATAATGTGCGCTGTGACCTTTGACCTCGTGACCCCAAAATCTAATCAGTTCATTGGCTTTGCAAGATACATACATGACCAAAGTTTGGCAGGAATCCATCAATCGGTTCTTCAGATAACGCGATCACAAGCTGTTTTTGCATACATAATGAGCCCTGTGACCTTTGACCTTTGACCTCGTGACCCCAAAATCTAATCAGTTCATCAGCTCTGCAAGATACATACATGACCAAAGTTTGGCAGGAATCCATCAATCGGTTGTTCAGATAACGCGATCACAAGCTGTTTTTGCATACATAATGAGCCCTGTGACCTTTGACCTTTGACCTACGTGCTCCAAAATGTAATCAGATTGTTTTCCTATAGTGATACACACTATCACTAAGTTTGAAGTTTAAATCTCCAGTGGTTCTTGAGATATCATGATAACAATCTCAATGTATGGAATTTCATAAGTTGACCTCTGTGACCCTTGACCTTTGACATACGTGCTCCAAAATCTAATCAGATCGTCTTCCTATGGTGATACATACTATCCTTAAGTTTTAAGTTTAAATCTCAAATGGTTCTTGAGATATCGCGCTAACAAACTCAATACAAGGAATTTCATAAGTTGACCTCTGTGACCTGTGACCTTTGACCTACGTACTCCAAAATCTAATCAGATCGTCTTCCTATGGTGATAAATACTATTCCCGAGTCTTAAGTTTAAATCTTAAATGGTTCTTGAGATATTGTGATAACGGTCAAACGGGACGGACGGACGGACGTACGGACGTACGGACGGACAACCCGAAAACATGATGCCTCCGGCACCACCTTCGGTGGCGGAGGCATAAAAAACAAAATCTTGTGCAAACTAAATATTTTAAAGATTACTAAACTGGAAACATGAACAACAATGCTTTCAAGAAATTAGCAGAAGGGCAATCTCAATATGCTTTTGTAATGCCAACAGAGATCCTGCTTGGGTTTGTCATCAAATGTCATTCTAATGTTCTTACATATCAAAATATGATACACGAGGCTAATGTAATTATATTTTAATGTCCCTTTAGAAAGTCTTTATGATCCTGTTCAGAATGATTCTCATTTTACGAAACCAGACAAAGACTCATTGCAATCATTCTTAAAATATCCTTAACATGATTGATGCACAACCAGATATCTTTCCATCATGCATCAAGAGAATGGGCTTGATGTCAGCTCAGCCATTTCCAAAGGATTAAATCACATTGAATTAACATCCATTATGAACAGAGAGTATTCTCAAGCACAGCTATATAGCACGATCTGGGGATTACTTTTCACAAAGTGATATCTACTCGCGACAGCTTGGGGTCTTGGTTTTTTAACTCTAGACCTTTTTATACCAACCAAGAGGAGAGTCTTAATATGACAGTAGGTAAGATATAGGGAGTGCTGGCAGATTCAGAAAACATGAAATATGAGATATTAATATGATTTAGCACAAGCTCCTGGGAAGAAAGGAGACCTACCTCATCACTGTGTTAGCTCACTAGCATGTTGTTCAAACAGATTTGTAATGGCAGATTCACAATCCAGTGCCATAAAGCAACACCAGGGTTTAGTTGATATCATGTTTCACCCACTTTTTTGTGCTGAATCCTGATTGACCCTAGTTATGATGTTTTGGTTATTTTGGCCACTTTATGACCACTTTTTGGCCCCAAAATGACAATTTCTATTGATTTTGTCCAAAATTAGACAGCCATATTTGCAGACAAAATCAATTGATGGGTGGGTTTGACATCCAAATTTGATATAAAAATTGTGCGCAGATATCAGAACAATCAATCTCATTTAGTGAATTTACACAGTTCAGACCACTTTGGTCATTTCAATCAGTGACAGTGGCTAGCATTTTGCCGTGTTGCACTGGTTAAAAGATGTCGACCTGATCGAGAGCTGAAAAAATTGACCTGACCTGGCTTGCCTGTGTTAATTGAAAGTCCACCCTATTGATTCTACTTCCCTCAGTAAGAGGTCTTGGTAAGTTTAAATATCATTTTCATTCCAATCTATATATAAAATCTGCACTTGCTTTAACATTTTCGTGTCTTCTTTAAAAAACAATCATACCTGTAAATCTTGATTTTTTTTTTCTTCTCCTATATATGGAGAAATGAATTTACCGGTAGGTTATTTGATCCACAAACAAAGAATAGTTCCATCTGTAGCAATCAAAACCATTTTTTATATTCAATTTTAAAAAAATATGACAACATTAATCCACTGATACTTTAATATACAAAAATATGATTACCAGCCTTAAATTCTGAAAGTTCTCAATAAGAAGACTTAATTACTCTTCAATCAATATCATATGAATCACTTTGCCAGATAAAACTGTGCGACATGCCACAAGTCATCGTGATAGTATATGGCAGAACTTATAAAGGAGAGAGGCACCCACGTTTCGTTGGGAAAAGAGAAAACGGAATGGCAGGAAGTATCAAGGAATTGCTATCATGGGAAAGCTTTCATCAAAAAAAGCTTTCAGGTTATTAATCATGATCAATTTATTGGTTGACCACTTATCACTCATAATTTCCTCTTTCTTGCTTTTTGTCTGCATGTTTGCCTTAGTTTCTTCCTGTATTTGTCTCTGTCTACAGCATGTATTTTCTCTCTCCCTCTCTGCTCCTCCCCCGTCTCTCTCTCTTCCTTCTAACTATCAAGATTTGTTTATATACAACACGGTAAACAGCATCATATTTTAACGATATGATAATACAACACGCTTTTTATTTTATTTCAGTATCTTAAACACATACACAGACAGTGAGCATATGTAGGACCAATATTGCACATGTATTAGCTAATTGTTTGTTCATTCATGTGCCATTTGCTTGACACTTCTGGTTCTAGTCATAATTGAACAAGCCATTATATGAGGAGGGGGGGGGGGGGCATGGACAAGACAAAGTTGAATATCTGCTCTACTTTCTCTTATTCCACTCCACACTTACCGAGACACTGTAATAAATCTTGAACAAGATGATATCCAAATAAAATCCAAAAGACTATCACTTTCACTCTTGTATCTGTTCTACCTTGACTTCTTCTGTTGTTCTTATTAAACATAATACTCTCCTTTTCTTCTGTCTCTATTAAAACCCAATCAGGTCTCCAAATGAAGTTCACCAACTTGTTCCATTAAATAGGTAGATTATCTGAAGGGAAATGCAGACAAGTAGTCACTAATACTCTTCAACCTTGCCTACTTCTTCCAGTCTCTATCCTCCTCTCTCTCCTATATCCTACCATTTCTGCTAGCATAGTACCCTGGATAATGAGTACATGATATTCTCCAATAAGCCATTAAATCATCTGAAGCATAATCCTAAAAGGAATCCCAGTTCTCCTATTCCAATCATCTTGCCTTCTATCTGTCTCATATAACTTATACAAGATCATCCGTTGAGAGTCAAAAGGGGCGCTATTAACTCAAACTTTGATTTGCTCTTATCTACCATCTCTTCTTCTCCCTAAGATAACACGATGATGATCAAAAATGTTTTGTACATTGAATATCACATAATGACATGATTTCCTAGGAATTCCTAGGAATTTCTAGGGGGAATTTATTACTCTTACACTAGATTTCGCACCAGCAGCCACTTTCAAGAAATAAAACTGTCAGGTACTCGATTCATATCTGGGTGAAGACAGTCAATTGCAGTTAAAATTCATTGACCAAAGAAATATGAAGCAGGCAGAGATTTGAACCCTTAATCTCCTGACTGAGAATCAAGTGAACAAACCACTACACTGGCCATGAGGCTCTTACCTAAATCCAGAAGTGGATAAAGTACATTACTTTGTCAAATAGATGCAATCAGTGTCTACTCTACCAATCTACCTGTCGTTCCCCAAGTCCCCCCCCCCCCCCCCCCCCTTGCTGACTCCTATCTTCTGACACCTCTACTACTGTCCCATCAAGACAGTAAACAGAGAATAACATGCTTGCTGATAAGTTGGTAAATTATCCTAAACATGATCCGGTTAAGCTTGTGTTGAATTTTCATTAGGCTGTCCCATCCAACGGTTCCTCATCTTGAATGTCCCTGAATAAACAAATGAGGAGGTGATTTACGTGTCCCTGCACCAATCTCCAGAATGTCATCAAAACAGCACCTGATCTGCTAAGGCCCGTTCTGCTGATTCCCAACACTTAGCACTGATTTTCAATTATGCTAATGAGGATTAACGAACCAGGTACGGTTTCATTCTGAATTATTTAATATTATCAAAAAGAAATCAATAGGTAAGAGCTAGGTTAAATCAGTCACACACCAATTCCACCAAATATGACATACGAAGAAATGTTCACACTCACAGGTACTGTACTTTTATCTCTATACCCACTGACAAGTCAGAGTGCTTCACTTGAAATAGAAGTTAGAAATGTGTGAAGATAGATATTTTCTTGGAATGGTCAATGTACCATTTCTCATACAGGTTCTTCCAATGAGAATGCTTCTATAACCCAGATGGGGGCACAGATGCATTTAGTGCAATGATCCTTGGGGCCTTTACAAATCACTTTCATTGAAAGATAGACAGGGACTTTCAAAGGTGTAGAATCATTCAACTGACTGAATCTTTTCATCACCTGTTTTTATCAGAAACTGATAGATCAGAAATCCATCTTAAAATGGCATGAAATTTCATTGATTTTATTATATTTTTTTCTTCATTTTTTTGGAGGAAATAATCGCTCAAAATAGCTATTTGAAAAAGAGAAAAATTACATATCTGCTGAAAAGATATATCATCTGCTTTTAGAGAGTGACACCTCATGTTGTCTAGAATCAATTAATCTTATGATTTAAAAAGCTCAGAACTTTTCTCCATTTTACATGTACTTAAAGGCTTCATTCAAGCCTGTAAACTATTACAAATTTTTATTTTTTCAATACCATGTCTGCTTTTCTCCCCTTCTTTTTTCAAATAGAAGAATACGGAATGGGTGACTAAAATATTCTTCCAATCACAGAAGTATTGGAATTAAATCAAAATGATAGATTCATGATGAATAATAAATATCTTTCTGAGTGTTCAGAACATTGAATAAAATCTGTTTACCTCATTTATAATTTTTATTAGCATGTTGTTCTGACAATTTGTCACAACATCCCAGCACAGAAATCTTATTGTCATCTAAAATAAATGTCAACCAGTCACTTCTAATTCCAAGATCCATGGTGTACAAAGACTGTGTGGTAACCGTCAACAACATCAATCTAAGTAAGAACAGTAATACTAACAGAGTATCTTTCTTCTGTCCAACCCTATAGATATAAAAAGATCTCTGTCTTTGACAAGACATTAATCTACATTTGCTATAGTTGAGCCGTGCAGGTGAGGCAAGTGGGCACCTGGTAGGATTATTCCTTTAAATGCACTGTGCACTGATAATGGTTACAGGAGCTACAACTGGGGTAAAAATTTAAAAGCTCTTGGGAAATGATTAGGAATTGTTAATGTTCCATGTGGTATACCGGAATGGATTATCTTAATCATCTTTATCATCATCAACATTACCATCAGCATCATCATCATCATCATCATTATCATCATCATCATCATTATCATCATAACGCCATCATCACAATTACCATCATCATCATCATCATCCGCGCTGTCATCATCGGTATCATCATCATCAATATCATCAGCATCATCACCTTCATCAAAATTACAATCATCATCACCAAAATCATTGTCATCATTATTAATAGAGGATTTTCTAAATTTGGTTTCTTATAAAATGTACAATAAAACAAAATGTGTTTATAGATATATGGAACAAGAACTAGTGAATTAACATACAGAGTAATATGATCTTCTATATTTAGTCCCAAGTAATCTATGATTCATAAGTTTTTGCACAGATCCACCAAGGCAATTCATCCATTGCATCAAGACTAGTGATCAATACTCATCGATACAGAGGCTCCAGTAAGGGGAAAGATGAACTGGAAAATGTATTGCACTTGCATAAGCAGACAATGCTGGCTTATTGCAGGTGTGAGCTTAAAGCATCAAATAAGGACAATTTTTTAGCACCATACTTCAAAAGGAAACTGATGCAAAGCTTTCCAATGCTGACAACCTGTTTATCTAAAAGCTCTTTAGATTAGATGCCATATTCATCGAGTGTGACATATTGTGGGCCCCATCTTAAATTGATCACAACTCAATATCAATCACAATTCTGTACTAAAGAGACAGGAGTTTGAATGTTTGTGATTGATTAGAGAACTTGTGATCAATCCACATCAATCGCAACTCTTTAAAGACATGACCTTTGCTTCACAAAGAGCCGATTCACCTAGTTAAGGATTGAGCCCCAATGGACGGCAAGACTTGGGTCAAGGGCAAAAACTGAAAGAGTGCATCAATAATTAGAATATATTTAAAATACCAAGAAATTGCCTAATAGCAGGCAGAAGGGTGGTTCACTCTGATAAATTACATAAGTTGAGTTCTGGTGGAGCTGGGAAATGAGTTGTGGGTTTACTAATTCTTGTGATTCCTGAATAGATGAACATCATAGTAGCAGAGAATGCTCTTAACAGGTTTTAATATCCCAAATATATTTCACATAAAACTAATAATAATTGATTTTTTATAATTTGGACCTGATTTTGATGCTGAATATGCTTGATGTCCTATAAGATCCCACATTACGTGTGCAGTGCTTTTCACTGCATGCAATTTTCAGCAAGATCAGCTCAATTTGTAATTTTGATCATACTAAAACCAAATATACAATCATGTTCATGCACTACATAATCACCCTTTCCCAAGAAACTTATAGACAACTCCTTTCACAATGCAATCACAGGACTAGTACAATTTTTGTTTTGATATTTAAGCCACTGAATAGTGAATTCTCTCATTCCTATATATTCAATAGAGAATCCACCCAGTACCCATAGGCAAAGGGTTACCATCCCTCTGACCTTTGACCTGCAGATGAAATCAAAATCTTCTTACCTGTTCAACTCTTATCTCATATTCTCCATGGATTAGTTTCCCCCTGAAATATTTGGCCCTGTAGCAAAGAGAAAAGTCAATATGAAGAAGTTACATTGGAAATCAGGTTCAAGCAATGTTAGGAAATTCAATATCATTCTCAGATATCTTCCCTCAAGCCTATACCATCTTATCACAAAAATAGGAAGAAAAAAGTGTAACCTGAAGATATTTGGACAGAAATATCTACATTTTGTTTGTTCAAAGTATTGAACATTTCTTAGCTTATCTTATGTGGAATGTCTGCATTGTGATATCATGGAATCTTGGCTCAAATATCTAGAAGAATTACTTATTACACAAGAAGATTTTGTTTCTGCTTCTTGAGGTAGAACTTTATTTTGGCATCAAGTAGTTTTTCTTTCCCTTCAGAAAGTAATGTTTACCTTCTTATAGTTGGGAGCTGTATTGGCAGAATAGGAGGGGGGGTTGCTTTACCTGTAAAATACACAGTAGATTTAAAATATGTTTGTGTGCCCCTGAAACAAAATTAGATAAGGTGTCTTTATTTCAATTAAAATGGCACTTGTCTGCAATTTTTGACACATACGCTTAAAGCTTCTAGTTTTGGTGCACTCTTTTTGAAATTTTCCAAACTAAATCACTTTCTGTTCCTGTAGATTCTCTTCTTTTTGCTGCTTCTCTCCTTTCCATTCTTGTTTACCCTTTACCCTACTTTCTGGCCTAAATCACATTACGGAGTGGGCTTTTGGGAAGGAAAACAAGCGTAGTCGATCGTGTTACACGATCCAATGCATAAAACACAACTTGTGATGGAACCCCAAATGTCTTATGTAAAGGGATTTGCGGATCATGTGACCCTAATCTGCACAAACTAGACCTAAAACATTGTTTAAATCTGATTTGGTCGGCACATTTCATTATTTAGGTTTATTCAGTGAAATGCTTACCTACTTTAGGGAACATCATTTTCAAAATGAGAAAATGGTCCACTTTTTATTTTATTTATCACAAAACTTTGTATCTATTATTAGTTCAATATCTAGTTTTAAAATAATTGTGCAGCACTGATATAAAAAGCGATGTCCCCATTAAAATAGTCAAACATCTAATAAAGCAAAGCTTGCAGCATTTTTATTTCGTTTTCAAGGATATATGGAATAGCCCTCAAGTCATATATACTTTCTTTGGCAACTATTATTCAGTATGATTATGAAATGAGTAATATGTCACAATTTTATACAAGTTTTCATTCTTGTTATATATATATATATGTGACAGGTCACAATACATGTGGAGAAGGACTAATACAATTGTTTAACAAAACAAAAAACACCAACATATTACTCCACTCAAAAATGATTGTCATTCCCTTTTAGCTGTACAAAGCAATCAGTTGGCCATAATGATTGCGTAAAAGATGGTTGACATGCAATGGAATTAACCAGCTCATGGCTATTTATATTACGAAAACAGACATATGATCCTTCTATCATCAATATTCTCATAATACGTTTTTAAAATAGAACATGCTGTAGGCTTTGGAAAACAAGAAATTGAGACCACCTTAAGGCTTGTTCACATATTCTGTGGTTTACCATGAATTTTTAAAGCCTACACCTTGTACAGCGCTTCACATTTTTATATTGTGTAACCTACAGATGAGTGAGTACGCATAGAACCTACGGTATGTAGCGACAGAGCTCCGTTTTCATCCTCACTTGCCATCCATTTAGTACACAGAAATCCTACAAAAACAACATTGTTTCTACGGCATATGTGAACAGAATTTTCAAAAACACTGCCCAAGGATTTAATCTTCAGCTTTTCATCACAAGAATAGCTCATGATGTGTATTTTGGGGGATGATCTTTAATACATTCAGGAGAAACTAAAGTGCTTACGGTGGTTTAGAGCAATTTGATCAATTTGATGATTCTGCAGAGTTTCTGTGTAATCTCCCTAAAGACGATTACAAAGATTTTAAGCATTGTTCTTTCTTCTTCTTTTTTTGTTGTTGGATTTTGTTACCTGTTGCAAGCTACACTGACAAATGGAAGTCATCTAATATATAGTGTGTTGTACAAAAATATGTGTTCTTAATTCATGTCACTTTTACCTAAAAGTTAATGTCTTTATAAGAAATCACTTAACACTTTTACAAAACCTTAAAATGTATATCACAAAAGAAAATATTGAATGCTTTTGGAAACACCTCTTTTCAAAACACTAGTCTGCCTACACATGAACAAGCATTATCACTATGAAATTCTAGGTGAAAATCTTAGGTTAGAAACATGCAACCTAGCTCGGGCATTTTTGAGTGACAATACACATAGATAGATTGCAATTAAAGTACCCAATAATACAACACTAATTAGCAAGTCTTTTCTAGAATTAAAATTACACTCTTATTCCTTGCATTTTCTCAACATATCCCTCTGTTGTTGTTGTTGTTTTTGTTTTGTTTTGTTTTTTTGTTTTTTTTTGGGGGGGGGGGTTGGGGAGGGTCAATTTGCTGAATTTATTGGAATCTAACATTTGATTTTGAACAATGCAAGTATATAATACTTTTTTTTTTATCAGTCTCTGTTTTTGGAAGAGAGGACTGGAATGATATTTTGAAAGGTAACAGTCTCAGCTACTTCTAATCATACTGTTTATAAAAGACATTCTTGTTTTCTGGGGGCTGGGTGGTTTATCTGATCTTATTGCTCAATTTCTTCTTTTTTTAATATACAAAGAATGAAGTGACTTCTTCACTGCTAAAACTGCACATTCTCAAGGCTGCACTGCACCTAAGATCAGGTTACTCACCAGTCTGTGTGGAGGTCATCGATAACCAACAATGTCTTCTGGTTGCCCTTCTCTTGACGTGGAGCCAAGGAGCTCAGGAACCCCATGCTGTTGTCTCTCCTTGGCATGGTGGGGCTGTTGGAGGTGCTGATGGCTGTCCGCTTCTCAACAACCTCCTCCTGGCCAATGTTCTGGAAGTAGCCGTCGGGCAGGCCGGTCATCGCGTTGGGATCAGAGAATCTTCGGCGAAGGTAATTCATCATTGTTGTCTGGCTGTTACTAGGCTTGTCTCAAAATGGGGTCTGTAAAGTGTAAGGTCAGAGTTGAAGTGAA
This sequence comes from Strongylocentrotus purpuratus, assembly GCF_000002235.5. NCBI lineage: Eukaryota > Metazoa > Echinodermata > Echinoidea > Camarodonta > Strongylocentrotidae > Strongylocentrotus > Strongylocentrotus purpuratus. Next base: position 57,471,889 of record NW_022145612.1, read on the forward strand.
GCATATTATAGAGAGCCTAATGTTTGTCTTGAGCATGATTAGAAATGTTCACATCCTATCATAAAGTATCAAAGAAGGATTCGTTCAACAAGTTCTTTAAAATACCTCAAGTTGTATGTATATCTATGGCAAGCATAGAAGAATTGAAAAATATACAAAGACTTAATGAAGTTTTCCTTTATCTTACATTGACAATTAAGAGAGGTATTTATTAAAACTACAAAATGCAAAAAGAAGTGTGAAGGAAAATATACTGCAGTCACTTGAAATTAACAAAAAATCAAACTAAACTGTGCATGCTCAAAACAATACTGCACATCATGGTATTAGGTCCTCGGCATTTAACAAACTTCCTATATTCTACCTACTAATGGTAAAGCTACATATGCACAGATCACAGATTCCAATCTGTACAGACAGAAGTATTTAGTAACATAGGATGCTGGTGTTAATCTAGCTTATAGCCTGTTATCAAAGCTTATCACAGGCCATGTACCAAAGCAAGCACCTTTCTCATCTCCAACAACAAATATGTTTAAACAATCAGAATTTGTTGTTCATGCATGCTATATGTCAATCCAAAATGTGATCTAATTGTTATCTAAACATATAATCATAACCGGCAATATAGGAATATTTATACATATTTCTTTTCTTTAAAAGAACCCCGCTAAAATCATTGATCCAAATTTTATGATGAAAGAATATCATCACATTTATCGTGAAGCAAATTGATTCAATTCAGAAATAAAATTGTAGTCATTCAATAGAAGCCAAACACACTTATGCCACTGAGCTAATAATTCCAACACCTTCAAACAATTTCAAATTTCTATAAAAAGTCAGAGCTAAACCGTTCAATAAAATATGAACATGTAAAGCTATCAACTAAGCAATGACATGTTTAATGGACGGTGATCTGAAAAACACATATAGTACACTGTACTTCAGGGGAAGATGTGAACTTACTGGATAAATGCCTCAAGGGAGGGGTTCTATTTTTGTCCAAAATCTAGTGCTTGATCAATAAACACATATCTCATGATGCATTTCTGGCTCACTCCCACCTTTTAGAATGTGAAAAAGTGTCAATGTTCTCCAGTACCCTTTAAGCACATGCTATTATCATTCTCTACATTATTTTTCTAGTATATTTCTACATACCTCCCTTTCTCCCTCTTTTCACCATAATCTTAGGTCTCCAATAATCTCTCTTCCCCTTTTTTCATTTTTCTCGAGTTTCTACAATCAATTTTCTTATTTCTTCTTAAAGCTGTATCTATTCCTCACTTTTGATTCCACCTCTTCTTTCTATAATTTTCTGTTATATCTTTTATTTCCTCTGTCATCTACTCTCCCTCCCATCTCTCTCTCTCTCTCTCTCTCTCTCTCTATCTCTCTTCCTCTCTCTTTCTCCCTATCTCTCCCTCCGTACTCTCTCTCTCTCTCTCTCTCCCTTCGTCACTCTCTCTCTATCTCTCTCTCTCTCTCTCTCTCTCTCTCTCTCTCTCTCTCTCTCTCTCCCTCCCTCTCTCTCTTCTGCTTGACATTTAGTCATAAACATATATATCACAAGAATGTACCTTCCATTAATATTTGTAAAATCCAACTCAAATGGAAAAATGCATTAAAATAGTTCAATATTTATTGTCATTAAATACTTAAATAAACAGCATGTTTTGTGTGCCATTTATCTAGAGAAATATTCTGAGGAGCACTTAATATTCCGATCCTCTAGACAATGACTCATTACCTACAAAAGCAAAAAAGCAATGGCCAAAACTCACCTCTGTGATTTAAACTGCAAGATGTCAATCAAGAAACTTGATCCCACAATGCACTGCTCGGGATCGTTGTCGGAGGCTTCCTTACAACTGATGCCAGGGGTCTGATGTATACAATGATCAGAACCCTACGACGTAAAGAGTTCTCTTTGAATCAATCAAATAGACAACTAAATCCAAGCTCACCTACGTTTATTCCTAATCACCTTCCAGCAACGAAAACATCAATCAGAAGGTTTTCAAATGCGATTGTTGGTCACGAACAGTAAGATAACGCTTTTTCTCCTCTAACTTGATATAAGTGATAACTTATCACTGTCTGCACCTCAAAAGAAAACAGGTATTGATTGTCTCGCAGCTGTGGTGTAAAATTTGTGATATATCCAAATTATAGATCCTGGTAAATCCAAAAGATCCTTTGGGGAATGGGTAAGGCGTGGGAGAGCGACGAGACGAACGGGTTTATTTCCAATCAATCGGAGAGACACTTGAATCTTAAAGATGCTAATGGCTCAACATACAATTCGTTGTTGCGCAGACTGTTTTCATTGTAAAGCAAGACAGTGGCAATTAGCTTTGTCTCCGACGTAAAATTATCTGATTGTATCACTGAGATGTTTTCATGAATTTTGCAAACGTATTAAGGTTTGGCTCTTTACGTAACTAATCCATTTAAAATGTGGCATGTAACAAAGAAGTATCGATTTCAAACATGTGATCCTATTGTTGCTGTTAAAACAGAAACAAACATGAAGTAGGCCCCCTCGAGTACATGTCAAGGTTTTTCAGCTAAAATAGAGAATTCTCTTTGGGACGTACTGACTGAAGTGCTTTACTGCACAGTAAGTATTCCCATCCAAAGTACTTGGTAGACATACAATGATCTCTCTCTGTCTGTCTGTCTGTGACGTTTTGGTCCCTGGAGACAGCTTGCAGTCAGACTCTCTCAAGGTTTTCAGCTCAATTCAAGAGGAATATGTTCCTTGTCCTCCTCTCATCTCAGATGTGAGTGTACTATTGACTTGCAGTGAGGCTAGAGCGATTTCACTGAGCAAGAAATCAACACTGATTCATCAGACGGTAAAATCAAATATCTGGATTCTTTGTAAGATGAAACGCTCATCAATAAATCCACAAATCTGGGTGTATTCAGATCAAATTAAGACCCAACCTGCACAGTAGAGTTCTGTTTGAGAGGTGCTGGATCATTCAATATCGCTGCATTTAGGTTGTATACAGGTGTGTCATCGCCAGTTCATCGCCTAGCTATGTTATGCCATAGAATGTGTCTCCTAGATGAGCTCTAGTAGAAACATAAGTCAGACGTGTTGCCAATTTAGTGTTGTCTGGTGATTATTACCCTGGGGAAGTATCACATTGATGTTGTCCTTCCTAAAGGTGCTAAGATACCTGTAGGTAAAAGAATGAAATGGTATAGAAATGAATATAATACATATGTGTTTCTTCAGGTGCTATGAATTTTCAAATATTGAATATTGATATTGAGAAGGCACAAAATATACATAGATTATCACTACAAGCATGATGGGTTAAACTGTAATTACCTTTTACAATGATAAGACATTTTATTATGAAATGTAATGAAAGAATTTTGAACAAAAAGAGTTCAATATAAGAAACCATTAGTTGTAAACCCTCCTAATACCATTTTATGATTTTGTACAGACTATACAGTCATGTGAATCTCACAAGACAGAATCTTGATTTGGCTTAAAGAGAGTGAATTAAATAAGCACACTTCTCTGAAGACATATAAGAACTGGTCAGGTGATGAGGTAGATGATTCAGTACTCTCTTTTACCTTTTGCCTTTTACCTTTTTATGGCATAACCACAAACCAAGAATATAATCAAATCCTCACAGATTACCTTGTGAGTTTGGTTTGTAAAATACAAAACCATGTAGCATGCATCTCACTTTCCCACTTGACCAATACACTCTCCTTCTCTACAGCCTCTCAAATGACACAATAATTGCGCAATGCATCCACAACAAATTGCCTTTAGCCCATTTTCTCCTTTTAAAAAGGAGATGGATTACACAAGTTTTTACTTATCCTCGCCTTGTGTCTTTTCTCTAAGTCTTAAGCTCACTGTCTCCTCACATGTACTTAAACTAAATTCTATAGCAAATCACATTGCAAATTACATCTATACAAATAGATTCTAAATTCTTTTTATACCTTCCATATTTGCTACATTTTTGTTTTCTTTGGAATATATCTAGGAAGTACCAAAATTTATTTTAAAAATATATATATTAAAGGCCCAATATGCAGTCATCAAGAGTCTTAAAGCAAGTCCCCCTTCCAATGTTTTTAACAATACACAGTGTACATCTTAATGGCGAGAGAGAACATGCTCTTCTTCAGGACTCCTCACTCTTTCACCTCACGGTTCATGTTTTGTTGTACAAAGTAACGAGCTGACATAGTGTGATAGTGTCCATATACCAGCGCATTACAGCCTTGGAATGTTTATATGACACGTAACTTGCCATGGACCATTGGTTTTTGTCTCTCCAACCAATAAGGCATGCGGTAATTTGTCACCTATGGGTTCCTCACAATTACCAGCACTATGGCCCTATTCAGACTTGGTGCAGGAAACCAATGGAAAAACTTTGCGCAAGAAATTGAAAACCACTTTATATGTAAATGAATGGTAAGTGGATATTAAAAGAACATAGATTTACACAATAAAGGCACCTACACCTATTTTGTGATATGTATGTGGTGTGCTTCAATATACATTTTTTTGACACCAATTACAATAGTAAAATTTATATAGCGATTAATTCTAATGTTTCTAAGTCTAGTACTACTGCTACTACCCCTAGCTGTATATACCAACAACGCTATCAAGATATAATCCTCTGGCATTCAAGGAATTTCTTCCTAGGGGGTACCCATTTACATCACCTTGGTGAAAACAGGCAAATGTAGATAATGTCTCGCCAAAGGATGTCAGTGCCTCGCTTCAACCCAGTGCCTTGTGATCCATAGTCAGGAGATACCATGTGACAACAACTTCACGACATGAATAACCAACGATGCTTACATCATTTTATTCTGCTGCAGGATTAGCCAAAGTGAGTTTACAGTGTCAGGTGTGAATGGGCATTAAGATGAAGCAATGGACTGTAGAGACATGACAGTCTGCACCAGGTGAACCATACATACATTGGTGTTATCTAACTGAGATGTTAACCTCTTCCACCAAAGACTTTTCTCTGCCTTTATACAAATTGACATTTATGCAATTTTCAAATGAATATATTACATCTTCAGAGCTGGAAAGACTTTAACTCTGTGTTGAGGTAAACAAGGTGAGGACCTTCTGGCTTTTAACAGACAGCTATCTAAGTTCCATATAGTTATCAACATTTTCATCTTATGTAGTCAAACAAGTTAAATTTCCATGTCCTAAATCCCAAGTGCAACAACAACAACAAATCTGCAAATCAATGAGACAACTGCTAAACCATAAATCTTTATTCACACAGAACTTTTGAAAGTTTAGGCAGTTCCTTGCCATAGCTGACATTTAACAATTTATGACGGTTTTAAGCTGCAAAAGTTGTACAGTCCTGTTTTAAAACAATATCAGCTTCATCACAAGTAAAGCACAGTAACAGAAAGAAGAAAAAAATGAAAATCAAGGAGAAATATTCATCCAACACCTCTATGACACAACTCCAGCAACCACATTTTATAATTCAAGAGCCAGCGGGATCCCAAAGACCGGCTCCCTCTGGAGACTGTCAAATAAAAAGAGGTGTGATTATTGCAGGTTTTCTCAGCTGGCCGTTTTCTTCTTCACGGTGACTTCCCTGGTGAAGTTGTTCAAGTGTGCTTTTAATCAACAATGTTTGTTCACAGGAATGTTGAGAAGATAAACACTATGTTGATGAAGGCATGAATGATTGAAGGTGAACGATCTATCATATCTCTCTGAATTGGATAAATCGACCCCTAATAGCTCAAATTCACACACGAAACATGATTAAGGAATGATTGAAGGCCAATTATTTATATGTTCCTCTCAATAAAAAACATGTATATGTATGGATCCCCACACCTCATGAATTTCACCAAGAAAGTCATATGATCCAGCATTGCTCACTAACAAAGACCGATACCTTCGCATACCTTGTAAAATTTCACAGAGAAAATGGTGATCAAAGAATGATTGACGATTGAAGGCATATGATTCATTATTCCCCTCTTAAGTATACTAATTAAACCATATACTCCATAACTTTCACCAAGAAACTCATGATTTGTATTTGCTGAGAATTTCTTTCTCAGCTTATACTTCGCATCAACACTTTATAAGACACATTTCAATTACCATAACATATCCCGAGACAGTCTGTCTTGCGATACGTTATAATAATTGAAACGTGCCTTATGACTTGATATAATTTTTGATGTCCTTCAAATCTTTGATTATATAGTTGTCTGACATCATATGAAAAAACTATCAAATTTCAGAAATTGTGCATGAGTAGTTGAGCGATCAAACCACTGCACACTTGTTGTTTTCTTTACGTAAAAAACAATACAAATGTTGTTAACTTCCTAACTCATGACTGGTTCTTACCAAGCTACCTAATGCAATATGCTCTAAATGATTAAAGTAAGAAATTTGAAATTAAAAGATTTATTAAAAAGATAAAATACAACAGCAGGACATAACGAAAGTGAGGCTTGCTTCAGACATTACGCAAGTAAACTGTCGAGACATTTCAAAAAGTACCTCATCAAATGTACTCATGTATGGTGTGAAGCTACACTCTTCTGGGATTCCACACCGGTTTTTATTAAGACTGATCGCAAATGAGTTTCATCCGAAAAGCCATCATCTCATTACCGTCTGACGAAGTAGACGCAATCTGTCTATCTCAGTCCATGCCCTTCTGTCAATTTTTAATCAATGCTTCAACCGGCAATGCATCATGTAGATAGGGCGCCCCTTTGGGTGCTCTGCTACATCAATGGACAGGGGCTTGTTAAACTTTCTCTTTGCGTCTTCCAATTATATGCCTCTAAATATTTATTGGTTTCTGCATCTATTTAGGGGGATCAATAAAAGTTTTCTCCCATGTTCAAGAAGATAAATAGTGTTGATTCTGTCTGAGGCTAGTCTGTGTATGACCCTATGGCGCCACTAAGTTCATGAAATGTCAGCTGTGAGCATGATATGCTTTTAATTTTTGTTTAAGTCTAAGAGTCAAAGCTCTTCTGACTTTCAACATATGAAAAATGTATAAGGGGGGATCAAAGTGTTTGTCCAATCCCCACTAGCTCCTCTAAAAATTCACATGGAGGTGGTTAATGACTTAAAATCTCTTCTTCAATTAACAAAAAAAATATATATATTTCTATTTCTATTATTGTTCTTCAATTTTATTGTTTGTTATAACAAATATAATTGGTATGTGAGACAACAGTAAAAAATAATCACTCACATTTAATGGTTTTAAGTTGTAAATTACACAATTTTAAACAGAATTAGATATTTCTTTTTGATGGGATTGCATTGTTCTTGATTAAAATTTGGAACAGAAAAAATACTAAATAACATATTAAGTACCAATTTAGTCGCTATAGTGGTATGATGGCTAAGGAAAAACACAACTTATTGTAAAATTTGTTACAGCTTACAATATGGCTTTAAGAAAGTAGCCCCCTTTTTGTCAAGAGTAGCCCCCACATTTCTTAAAGTAGCCCCTTGGTTTTTTGAAAAGTCGCCCCCATAAAAAAAAGTAATTCCTAGCCTGTCGTAACTTATACATGTACACATATAAAATGTCTTATTAGAGCACCTCATTTTCTGGACAAGTCCTTAAAATGCAAGCCTAACCCAATCTATGATCACCATAATCATCTCTGTTTTTGGTATACAAGGTATACATAGGTTAAACAAAGACTGACATACTATACATAGGTATAGTAGGTTCTGTCAACGTTTGTCTATGCATCAATCACTGGATACAATTTGTATCCTAACAGGGTCTGGGGTGCTATATTGAGACCACAAACTTGACCGAGCAATTAGGTCCCTTTGGGCGTTCTTGTGTGAATAATCTATAAGAAATTTTCTAGTGCACCTCTTTTAATTCTGATGCATTAGTATTCAGCTTGCATGAACCTGTAAGAAATGTGTCAAGGATTGTTGGAAGGATTCCTTAATATTTAAGATACATTACTTAGAATCTCCTAATGCCTTAAAGTATACTTAGTAGGGTAGCTCTCAGAATTTGAATCATGCTTCAAGATAATTCCATGTAAGAAGACATAAAAAAAGAAATCTAATCAGAATGATTTTACGCAAGACCACATTACCTCTGCATCCATAATGCAAGATAAAGTGTGTGGACAAACATTACGGCTCTCACAAGTAGGAATCCTGGTTACCCTGATGACATACATCCCCCTTTATATACAACAATACAATAATGGGTGACTAATAAAATGTAAGTGGTTTTGAATCAAATTTATTTAATTTTATATCAAATATAGTATTTATAATAATAATAATTGGATTTATATGGCGTCTTTTCCAAAGGATACAAGGCGCTGTCTTTTAGACTGTCAACAATTTAAGAAGAGTGGTACAGGTAAGTTTTCAGTTGTTTTTTGAAAAAATCTACCATTTTCCTAAAACTCAGGAGAGCAATTTAACATACAAAGCAATCACCCCATAGCCATTCATGCATTTCCACCTATTTTTTGAGGGGCTGGGGCTGGGGCTGAAGGGGGTCGTGTAATCTAAGTGTTTGCCTATATTGATAATGAGAATTGCACTTAGTAACTTTTGTCCTTTTCTTTTTAAACTGTAGTGGCAAAATCATATCCAGCAAAGAAATTTATGTTAGTCAGGCTGCCTTCTACTTTCGAGAGTGAATCTCACTCTAAAAATCAGAACCAGCCTCTGCATTGTTGGGCAAATAAAGCAAGACAAATGAAATTAGCTCTGCACAGGACCTAGCTAAAAGCATTTTAAGAGAGACTCTAGAGATGATCTTTAAGAACAGGACAGGAAGATGGTCATTCATCACAGAGTTGAGGAGGAGGGCATCCGGCCGATCTAAGAGATGGACGTAAACTACCTTTCGTACCCACTACTCTAACCATCTTTGTTTTTTCGTCCACAGCTATCCATCATGGTAGATCTAGCCTTTCTGTTTAACCACGTAAATGCCATCATTAAGGTAATTAAATCATTCAAGATTTAAAGAAGTATAAAGCAAGTTTGGCCATTTAAAATAACATTCAGTCAAAACTGTTTTAGTGACCATCAGTACAGACAGACCACAAGATCGCATTAATCTCCCTTACACACTAGTTTCCCATAAAAACCTCTACATATTGAAATATATAATATTGCCTATAAAGATCAGTTTTCTTGTCTACCTTGAGCAGTCTTTATATACAGGTTTTTTCTTTATCATCAATGAACTGTGACTCTATCGACAGTTTCATTGAAAGTGTCGATATAACAAAATAGAAAAATAGATTCAAATCTGAAAATCATCTCATTATTGACATATATATACATTCCTCACTAATAATCCAGAATTACCCTCTTGCAAGCTCAATATACAGCAACACATATATACAAATGAAGTCGGAAAAACCATTGAAAGTATGATCGTATGCGTCAAAGTCAACAGTGGGTTCATTGGAGAAGCTATATCAAGAAGAACCTTGAGCTGGTTTCTAAGAACAGAACACAAAGATGGCCATCCATCTCATGGTTTGAGGACAAGGCATTAGAGTCGCTAGGATTACTTAGTTGAAAGTGAAACACTGCCACAGTGCCAGGCCTGTCATACCCAGGTATCTAAGTGAGTTGGTCTTTTCTGTCCTGAGCTATCTATCAATCACTGTGCATCTATCTTTCAACTTAACCCTATTAGTGCTATTCTTCAGAGGTTTACTGTTTTGACCAGTTTAAGTGATTGCAGGGCCCTAAGGAAGAGGCTTCTATGGGTAAATAAGATACCATCATAATCATTATCATCATAATAATCATTATCATTATGACCATTATCAAGATAGTTTATAGTTAACTGACATTATCTTTAATATTGTTGCTCTCATTGTTATCATTTATACAAAGACTGTAAAGAATATTAGGTCTAAGACATACAAAATGATCATCCCACATACAACTTTTCTGCACCGTCATAAGAAGTGGCCGGGGGACAGGGGAAAGGTCTTCATTGGAAAGATATCTCATCAAGATTTCTGATTGTCTGTTGAAAGCAACATGGACTTTAAAAATGATGTTATGTTTAGCTCTGAAGAGGTTATATACGATGCACTGTGGTTGACCAGGTGATCAATATGAGCCGATTGGTTGAGCTAAGCTCACCCAGCTCACCTCCTGTGCCCTTTAATAAAAACACCTTGGGCTAATACCAATAGTAGATGACATTTCAGATGTCCATGCAGGCGGAGCAACTAATCTACTCATCCAAATACCATTCATATAATCTATATACTGAATTCATGGCTAGAGAACTATACAAAGTTATCATTATATGCTATATAACACATAATGTACACAGTTTTATCCATGATTTATATATTTGGATGATGTTGTAGTCACATCAGGAGCACCTAAGGCAAATACCAGGGGGATATGATGTTTCAAATTTCAAACAGGCTCGACAACTAGTCTTCTCATCTGAATACTGTGTTTATATCTGTCAAATACATGGCTTTTCTGTTTGACAACTCACACAACATCCCAACACAACCAAAAGCACTACAATTATCAGTAACTGTTATGCATATTTCACATAACGTATACACTGTTATCCAAGATGTATATACTTGAATTATATTGTAGTAGGCACATCAGGAGCCCTTAGACAAATACCAAGAGAAGATGACACTTCAGATTTCCGTAAGGGCTGGGCAACTACTTCATCCGGATACTAGCAAAGCAATCTATTATATCATCTATCATATTTAAGGTTACTTTGTTAGAAAATTCACATCACACTTAAACACAGCCAAGATCTAGTAAAGTGGTTCTTTAGAACAATAAAAATGTATTAATAACTGCTTTGCACATTGGACAAGATTAAATATATAGAGTGTATACATGTGTATATTTGGACGATATTGTAGGTGCTTGATAAATTCTCATCAATTCACTCTTTAAAAAAAAAATCTAAAATGACACATCCTAAACAAGTGTGAATCTACCTAAACTTGAGAAACTCATTGTAGACGACTATATAAGAGGTGTACATCCTGCTTGCTGTGTGGATGATATGACAGGATAGAGTGTGACAGATAGGACTCAGCTGATACCAGTAGAACAATCAGAAACAGTCGTCTATCAAAACAAAACCATTTCTATTAAGGGTGAAATCTATCATTGTTTCAGCATTATTGTGATTGATCATTTACCGCCTTGTTTGTTAAAAGCAAGCATGATGTGGGTACCTACACAATGATTACAAATTCAGAATATAAAAAAGGGGAGCATCTGTCCCTTTTTGTGTTTCTGATGTGTTTTTTGTGTGCCGCTACATTTTGGTGGGCTACCTTAGAATTTTGAAATAGAAAAGCTTGTCCAGACAGTGGAAGAATGCTGGTGTCTGACATTTGAATTGGCAAGAACTACCCTCTGCTTTGTATCATCATAGATAAAGGTTTAGAGCTGTGATTAGGTTCATTATGTGTAGGTTTAGGGTTAGAGTAAGGTATAGTGTTTGGTTCAGAGTTGGCGTTAGGAATTCAATGGATGAAGGTCACTGAACACAGAGCAATTGTTGAAGAGTATATGTTGCCAAACCCATACGCTTAACCTTGAAATCAATAAATTTCTACAGGCAGTTCCAACTGAAATTCAAACAATGTTCAATTTTCCCCTACATACAGTGAACTCACAAAGTAAATGTCACTTTATTTGACACACACATAAATATTACTATAACACAGCTTGGACAGGTACATCAACACAAGGACATGAGAAACCTGAACATAGAACATCAGCATGAAACAAAAACACCACTCTAGTCTAGCAGAATGAAATGAGCCTTGAGCGGAGATTCTCAATCAATAACTTCACGCAGGTGGTCACAAAACTCAACCTTAGAGACATATATTGCCCTTTCATAACATTCATTTTTCCAAAGTTCAAATGAGAAATCCTTAGCTCTTTTACCTACAAGTTTATTGATGTATACATCATATACAAATTACATTGAAATCAAACTGTTTCTTTGAAGGATCTTTCAAGGCTTAGTTTTCTACAAAAAGAAAAAGTGATATTGAGTTAACGGAAATGAGTTTCATCATGTACTTTAATCATGTACTCTTACTGTAAGTTATCACTAAATTAGTATTTAGCGGGTTAGTGAATTTTGTTTTTCATTGCTCAGAGATTTTGTATTAAGATTAAGCTAAATGGAAATGAATGTATTTGCAAAAAAACAAGGAAAAATGCATACCTGAATCTAAATTATACATTTCTCTCAACCAAAAACTGCATTTAGATAAAAATAGATCTACTAGAACTATGTACCCAGTCCTTGATGAATAGTAAATAAATTAAGAATCAATGCATTGCAGCCTTTTAAAAGGGTTATGTCAGCTTTCTGATAATCCCAAGCATTAATCATCTCACAATATTGAAGTTCACATACTATGTGAATGCTTTCTATATGAGATGTTAACATACTTTGAAAATACTTCAAAAACTAGAGGGAAATATTGGGTGTAATATCAAGCTGGGATTTAGAATGGAACAAAGGGGAATGTGAAGCTTTGATTAACAAAACATTAGAGATATTACAAAACTAAAGTTAACATATAATATGTGCAGGTTACCTCATTCTATCTATGTAAGATATGGACATACCTCCATTGCAAACTGGAAGGGGGGTTGTGTGAATATCAGAATAGACACACGTATATTTTCACTTACCATGGACATGATATATATATATATATATATATATATATATATATATATGTGTGTGTATGATTCAATCAAATTAAATAGCTTATTTGGAGGATTTAAGAAGACAGAAAAGTGGCTAATACTTCATAAAACTGACTTAACTTGAAAAAATGCAATCAACTGTTAGACATCAGAGGCAATTAGTAACAGGATCCCTAAGCACAAGAAACAAAAACTCAAACCAGATACGGTTCACAATCTAAAGCCACAAACTAGGAACATCTTTCAGATTATGTATTTCTGCAGTATACATTGTCTAAAATGAGTTAACCCTTACTGTACTGGGCTATTTTGAGCACCCACTGACTGGGGGGGGCCTGGGAGGCCCCCCCTAAGATCTCGGCCGTCGATTGTCCGATGAACACGAAAATTTGCACGTTTGTAGATATTTACGTAAGGAACAAGATGGTATAATTAGTTTTTTCCGAATATGCAAATTTTTGTCGTTAGCCTAATTAATTATGCAAAAATGCTAATTTTATGCATTTTACAGAAAACGTTTCAAACTCCACTTTTTGAATGTTGAAACTCATTATTCATATGAAACTTCTTTTTTAACTCAAAAAAGTTAATTTAATGTAATTAATAATGATAATTTATGCAAATTTTGATGCAAATTTTTTTTTTTTTTTTTTTTTTTGATGACATGCGCATACTAATTGTTATGTTACGCCTTACAGGTATATCCGATTTCGACGAAAATGGTATCAAAATGTGCGTGAGTCTTGAGGGAAAAAAGTCATGAAACGACAATTCAAAATTCCAAGCGGTTGCGGCGCAAACTCCGAAAATGTCGAGGGGGGGGGGCCTCCCAGGCCCCCCCCCCAGTACAGTAAGGGTTAAAAAATCTTTTCACTGTTACCTAAATGTGTGAAAAAGAAGTTCTTTAACCTAATCCACCATACTAGTTTGTTTACTTTTAATCTTCATGTATGCTTATCATTGGTTTAGAGTCTTAAGGGTGTTAACTCTGTGAATATATGAGTCAATGCCCTTCTGGCTCCAAATAGACAGCATTAATCCTTGATTAAGTGTACTGATTGCAGTGGGAAAAGATGTTCCATACATGTCAACTCTTCATCAACTAAAACTAAGAAAACAGGCAAAAAAGAAAACACTGAATAAAATACCTAGGGAACGCAATAGCTGTAGTATAAAAGTGCGCTTCTCATGATCTAAAATACAGATTCCTCTTCAGTCAAATCTGCTATTTGACAACCTCATAAACAGCACTGAAAGAATGTCTCCCATGTGTCGGCTTGGCCACATTAAAGATATGGCTCCCTCATTTGGGGATAAGCAAATATTGATTCAGATCTTGAACGCACTTCACTCTCATATCTACAAAACGCTCTGGCCTTTTGTCGAGATTGCCGAGCATGCAGGTTCGTGTGGTCAGTTTGCAGGCAGAGCAATGGGACGTCTGGGATTTGTAAAGTGCCATGTAAAAGTCTGATTGATATTGTAAAGTGTCCTTGGAAATAAAATGGATTTATGAACAAAAAATGAGGAACACAGATCACCACTTTGAATGCTTATCTGATTGAATACTAAGCCCAAGGAGCATATCATCTCCAATGGGTAAATGTCGTAGGCAAACCTATGCTTAACAGACATGATATGTAATTTCTAGTATTTAATGAGGGGGGATGTGTAAAATGTTCTTGATAGAATGTACATTGATTTTTTTTATGTAGGAGTTATGTAAGAGGGGGAAAAAATGAAATTTGGAAAATTAAAAAATTTGTTACTCGTAGTACAATCTTTTAGTTTCAGTACTATAACCATTGCAGATTCTAATAATCTTAGTAGCTTATCATTTCTTTACAATTATGGAATTCAAATACATAAGGGTTTGAAATTATGCACAGGTTGGAGAAGATGATATTTAAGAGTTTTCAGCAGAAATTTATCTAAGCTCAAATGTAATGAGTTTACAGTTTTAACTAACAAAAGCCTGATATGAGTGGCATCTTCATCAATGGCTTCATTATGTCACAGTGACCAAACCATCCCATCCCTCCTCTCACAGCTATATCAACATGGTAAATAAGCACATTAACATATGGCTGGCCTCATTTAGGTTACCCTAGTTTGATAAATCAATACAAGTAGCTCCATGCATGGTAAGCCACAAGCTAGAGCCTTCCTATAGAGTATTACCACATTATCAACATTGTGAAAACATATTTATTTGATCTTTTAAAGGGAAATGCTCCAATGTAGGGTCATTGCCTAGATTAGAGCTTAAAAACTAATACCAAAAAATGTCATAGATATTCAATTCAATTTTTTTTTCTGGGGGAGGGGGGGGGGGGGATTTGTCCTAAATGGAACATGCCCTCATTAATGTCCTAATTAGGTCGCCATTAAAAAAAGACTACCCTATCTCTCTTCTCACAACTAAATGGTGAAAGCTTTACATGCCTTCAATAATCACAATTTATAGTATGTATAAAGCAGCCACATTTAGGATTCCCTGGTTTGCAAATTCAACCCATTAAACTCCATGTTCTACCACACCCTAAGGCCTTTTATACGGTAATATACCACATTGAAGAAGAACAAATTTGGTATATCTCTATTACGGAAATCTTTGAAGGTATCATCATTGACTGTAAAAGAACTACGGTATTAAAAGACTTAAGAGTTTCATAGAGATCGATTCAAAAACATTTCAAAGTCCTTTTTTTTTTATGGGTGGGGTGGGGTGGGGGGGGGGGAATTGGCCTTCATGAATAACCTAATAGTGCCACTATCATCAGACTGTTCTATCTCTCCTCTCACAGCTCTGTGATGAATGGGACATGGGCTTCCAATAATCATAATCTCATTAGCATGTAGCTTGTAGGCGGCCTCATATAGGATACCCTAGTTTACTCGGTCAATACATGATGGAGCTTCATGGACAACCACATGCTAGCTAGAGCCGGCCTTCATACGCAAATACCACATCTGGGCATGGTGAAAATATGTCTACTCTAGCTGCTAATTCTGAAAGGGAAATTCTCTCATGTAGTGACAGTGGTTAGCACATATATGTTACATCAAATTTGAAAAATCAAATACTTTAAAGGAGATTCAATGTTTCAATTTTTATTGGGGGGGGGGTCATGTAAAAATGGCCTAAATCAATGACATACCTATGCCGGAGACCCATCATGTGCTCTAGTAAAATCTAGACTTTACTTTATTTTTGACAAGGTATAGGGGTAATGTTTGCCACTGCATTATAGGTAAGGTTTGGCTTTATGGCGAGGTTAGTGATTAGTTTGCCCATGGTTGAAGTTAAGAATTCATTTAGTGTAAGTTAAGGCCCGGTCCCACTGCACGTACGGATGCAAAGAGGATGTAAAACGTAAAAAAATCTTGCCATCCGTTGTGTACTCATTGCATACGTGTTTCATACGCTCTATCCATCGAGCATCCGTCCACTGTGATTTCATCCGCGCAAAAAGTTTTGAGCTGCATAAAAACTTTTAGAACGTGTACGACGTAAATCCGCGACAAATACGAGCAACAAACGTTCTATGTCCGTTATCATCCGTTAAACGTCCGCTGTATCCTCTCTGCATCCTCTGGGCACCATCGAAACTCACATCCGCTGCAGCTGAAAACGGAAAGAGGGAGGAAAGATAAGGTACATGGAACGTCTATACATCGTTAGTAGCACGGACATAGAAAGGATGTAAGCGTATGCATCTCGTATATAAAGTATTCAAAGCTGTCATCCACTCCCATCCGCTAGGCTTCCGATGAACATCCGTTTAACATCCCCGCTACATACTACCCACGTCCGTTATTTTTCGTTCTGTTTTCGCAATTTTTGTCCATTTCTGGAGCAAATGAAAACAGATGGAGCCACCCCCGAAATTTTGCTCGTCCGCTGTGTTCTTTATGCATACATTTTGTGTCCGTCGGCCAGTGGGACCGGGCCATTATTGACCCAAAAGCAATTGTCCCTGGAGCATGCATCTTAGAATTACAGACGTCACAATTGCCAGACAACAATCCTATCCCTTTTTTCACAGCTACCTGTCAAATGCCTAATACACTTCCATTAATTCCTATTTCATTAGCATGTGGACAAACTCGTTTAGGTTAATCTGGTTGTTTAGTAGTCAACGTAATGGAGCTCCATGGTCAGCTATATAGCGAGAGCCATCACACTGAAAATACCACATTTCAAAAAGCTGGAAAGCTGTCTGGCTTCATCATTTTAGACCTCCAAATGAGAATTTAATTGTATATTGCACACACTTTTATAGACCCCACCCCAACAAATATTTCCTAGGCACCAATGTGAATAGATTGAAACAGAAATTATTGTTATTAAAGATAGCGATTTCAACAGATTTTTCAACAGATTTTTCAACAGATTTAAGTATATTGCGCATATCAGATATATCAAAATTCTTTGTCTGGATTTTCTGTTTCTTAAAAACAAACTTTGAAAGTTGAAAATGGCATAACATGTTTAAATCATCATAAAAAAGTAAAATTGTTCTCAGCAAGTAATCCTCAAAATCTAGCTTAAAGGAATAATCAAATATGTACCAACAAAAAACAAAATCAAAGATGGTCATATGTGTATTCACTATGCTCTGTGTTATAAGACAGGAATTATGAAGCATATTACACTTCACATGATCATAATTCTTTTGTTTAATGTAGCAGATTGCCGCTGTTTATCTGAACGAGGTTCAATAATACAAATATCTTGAGGAATTGGAATATGTATCCGTAACCTTGCTACACTCTCAACATTCGTAGCATGCTAGTGCTAGCTTTGTGCATGGATCTCAAATCAGTGGCACTACCCTTAACCCTTTGACAACCTATGTCTCTAATTTACCTTGGTACAGTACAAGATCTATAACCTTCCCAAAGGAAAGGGATTAAATATCAAATGACAAGACTGGAAATTAAATTACCTTGAGCAGGTATTGATGTTACAGGCACTCAGGAATATACATACATAAGGTGTCCTTAATGAACACTGGTTGTATTCGTCATCTGTTTAGAGCGAGAAGGGCATTCGCTCTGTGTTGAAGTATATGAGTTAAAGCCCTTTCTGCTCCAAACAGACGTTATAAAGCTTGCCTTGTCCCATCTTGATTTCGCAAACCTCAAAAGCAGCAAGGTGAAAACATCAATAGCAAGGCCAAACACAATGGTGAGCTATGCAGCGAGGAGAAAGTCCCATATTTGATGTATCACAACTATTTTCTCCATCGATAGTATAAAAATCTTTTGAAAGCAGAACATGACATCATGAATAGCGATGACAAATACACATGTCTACAATAGATAGTAGCAGAATAAAATGACCATGGGTAGAAATAGACATTTTAACAACCTATATTTTAACCCAAAATAAATCCTTATTTCATTTTTTACATTATCATATAGAAAAGCGAATAAAAATTCATATTAGTTTAGACAAAACAAGTTGACATGTAATACCAAATATTGTCATAATTTATATGTTATTTTCTGTCAATGCTGATAAACCTTGTTGGTATGCACTCTATCATTGTAAAATCATCGCAATTCATATTTCTGGATATGATATTTGATAGATCTATCTATCTATAACATAAACTAATTATGCATAAGTTTAAACTTTTTCTTGAGTAAAAATGGCTCAAGATGCAAATAAATGTAATGGAAAGGTATGTCATGGCTGAATTCAACCATACCTCATTAAAAATGAAACTTTGTAAACCTTTCCTTTTATCTCCAACAAGTTCTTAACATTATAGCACGAGTCAATTTTCCATGATATGGGTAAATATCTCGTAAGTGAACTTAAATGCAAGTATAGCTGTTGAAATGGTGGTATCCAGTTCAATTCAATACATATTTATTTCCTTTCCAACAGAAAGATAAACCAAGGTATTACAGATATTATTACAGAAAGTATGAAAAAAATGTATGTACGTATTTATTTTTCATCTTGACAAGTATACAAATACGCTTTACACATAATAAAATTATTACAAGAAATATTGATTTCTGAGGAAATTGGGGGGGGGGGGTATCCACTAAAAAGCAGTGCTTGTAGTTTGTGGATCCCCCAGAACTGCATCACCAAGTTCAAAAGATTGCATGTCCAAATTCAAAAGATTGATGCAATAAGAACAAAACGTCACAATCTTAGTAGGAATTGACACTTTCTAACCTTACATTTTATCTCAAAATAAGTCCTTAATGTGAAACGATTCCGCATGATACAGGTAAATAGTTTCATGAATGCAATCAAATGGAATCAGGGTTGTTTAAGTGTATATATTGCTTGGAGAATTCAATAAATTGATACAAGAGTACAAAACAAAAAGATTGTTTGCATGTGATGTCCTTGATGGTATCAACGATTCTACACGATGCACGCTAATGGTATCTTGAGTGAATTACTGTGTAGTTACTGCTATTTAAGTGTAGACATTGCTTGGAAAATTCAATAAGTTGGTGCAAGAGTCCAAAAAAATGCTATTTTCATAGAAATCAATACTTTCTTCACCTACATTTTACCAATAAATAAGTCCTTCAAGTTATCAACGATTCTACATGATACAGGCAAATGGTCTCATAAGTGAATTGCAATGCAGTTATTTTTGATGAAATGTTGATATCACATGGTAGATTTCAATCAGTCGATGAAGTAGAACAAAGCATCTCAATGTAGATAGATATTGATACTTTATAAACTCAATCATTTACCTCAAATCAAGTTCTTAATGTTATAACATAAGCCAATTCTACATGAAAAGGTTAAACTGTCCAGCGAATCAAAATGCAATTATCGCTGTTGAAATGTTTCCATTGCAAGGCCAAATTATATCAATTGAAGCAGTAGAACAAAACAACTGTAAGTACAAGTTAATAATCTCTCAACCCACACATTACCTTGTAACAACTTCTTCAAGTTAAAACAAATGCCAATTCCACATGAGATGGTTAACTTGCTCTTGAGTGAATTGCAGAGAAATTATCACTATTGAAACTGAATTTAAGCCCAATTTTGCATGGTGGAGTATACTAAAATGATGCATTAGGCAGTATACATTGTAAATAGATCCTTGCAGCTTTTCTCTTCTTCTTTTACCTCGCATGATTTGATTGTTTGAGGAAAAAGAAGAAGAGAAAAGCTGCAAATTGGAAGCTAGCTAGGGCAGTATCTCGGATGGCGTGGTTATCTCGTGGCAAGCCTTTGGTAGGGTGACTGACATGATAATCAGCATTGATTTCCTACTTATCGTCGGTCCAGAGAGGCATTTACTTACCAAACACCCAGGAGCGGACGCACCGTTAGAGAATAAAAACAAGGGCACATGGTATCGACCCACCTGCAAAACATCATCAGCATGCAGAACACACAATGGAAAAGGCCTCTGCTTTTCTAAAAGGGGGCATTTCCTTGATCGTCCTCTCCGGTGCCTTAATCCTCTCTTTCCCTCCCAGTCCCTCCTGATCCGTCTCCTCGTTCTCTTCTTCATCTCCACGTTCACTTTCTCTCTTTCCAATTATTTTGCTTTCCCCCTCTCATCTTGCTATTCTCAACTCTAAAATGAAAATACTTCTCTTTTTCTATCTCAATTCCTCCTCTCTCTATCTCTCTCTGTGCATGGTGTGAGTGTATGTGAGTGGGTGGGTGTGAGTGTGAGTATATCTTTCTTCTCTATTCTTTCTTCTTCTATCTCTCCTTCTTTCTCTCTCTGTCTTCTCTCCTTCTTTCTCTGTCTTCTCTCCTTCTTTCTCTGTCTTCTCTACTTCTTTCTCTCTCTGTCTTCTCTCCTTCTTTCTCTCTGTCTTCTCTACTTCTTTCTCTCTCTGTCTTCTCTCCTTCTTTCTCTGTCTTCTCTACTTCTTTCTCTCTCTGTCTTCTCTCCTTCTTTCTCTCTATCTTCTCTACTTCTTTCTCTCTCTGTCTTCTCGTTTACGTTTTACAGACAGTTCATTTTGATTCTAATACACGAACAATAAAACACATCTACGCATGCACACTGCCACTCTTTACAAATCTAGGATTCTCTAACTTATATCTTGCTCTACCTCTCTCGTTATGCATACTTCTTAAATTCCTTGCCATTGGCACTACTGGTATAGAATCCGCATACAAATGGCATGCTCAAGGCAGCAATATTATAGCGTTTCTGTAACCTTACAATTTGAAATTGATGCTTGCTTTGAAAAACACCCTATGGAATAAATGAATAAATGGAGACTTAAATTCTAATCCCCAAATGGATCTATTTCCTAGTTTAAAAAAATAGTACAATCACTATGAACACATATCAGAGGGGGTCTGCTGCATTTCATGAATAAATCAACACAGAATTTTTATTGTTCTTGATCCAATTTGTTGGCAGCTTTAAAAGAAGGAAAGGTATCAAAATCATTTGAAAAAGCTACATTTCAAATGCATTGTATAAGGACAAAGATAGAAATCTAGGAACATGCTTTTACATTCCCAAAAGGAAAGAGTTATGTAGTCACTCTCTACATTTATCCCTACATGTAATGAATCACCAATATCTCAGTCACACCGACTTCACACCAACTCCAAACCGACCGATTATTGGCCATAGACGTTATGTAATATTTTTATTTTGTGTGTTGTCGGTCTGGTGTCGGTCCTGTTGGTGTGAAAAGGTATCAACCTGACATTGTGAGAAGAATTCACCTGATGAGCACCAGAAGGGGGTGTTAGCTCTGTGTTAAAGGTGATATAAGCTAACACTACTTTGACTTCCAGCAGATCATCAGTTCAGAGCCAGAAAGGATTATAAATATCAGCATCACTTCCCTTTTAGATCAGTGTAAAATATGTTCATGTTTAGAAAAATATGTTCATGTTTAAAATCAATCTCATTCTTATTATTGAGAAATCCAGATACTGAGGGTTGCTTTCATTTGTGTTAAGTTTTTTACAATTTTCATCTGTAAGCTTTCCTGGTTTCTAGTGATACATTATTGGCCATATTTGTGATTTTCATAGAATGTCTACTTTAAAGGATAAGAGTTAATACCTTGTAGCTTCAGGCAGATCATCATCTGTTGAGAGCCAGAAGGGCATAAACTCTATGTTAGGATATATGAGTATATGCCTATCTGGTTCTCAGAAGACAACTTTGTTTAGAGCAAGAAGGGCATTAATGCTGCATCAATGATAAGAGCTAACACCCTTCTGGCTCTCAGCAAACAATACACAATCTTCATGCTACAAGACATGTTCAACTTTGACTTTTTTTTCTACGAATCTGAATCAATGCTACTCACATTCCGAGGCAAGGTTTTGATATGTCAGGTCATGATCTAAGCCTGAGGCGATAGCTGGCGCCCAGGATGGAGCAGTGTGAGTATGCAACGTGCCTCACTCACTTTATATGGCCCGTATCCCTCCCTAGACAGCCCTTGGAGCTTGAACTGAAAGGGTGAAAGACATCGCCTCCCTCTTGTCTCGCACCATTCTGTGATGGAGTGCCATCCAGCCTCATTCATTACATACTAGTCAACTATGTTCGTATATAGTGTTTCCTTAATGACTGGATTGTCGGGGGAAAAAGTGTTGGGTATAAAAATGCAGAAAATGAGAGTATAGTGTTTGTCTGACCAACTTTAAAACAATTTTATACCCAATTTGAATGATGGTTTACCAAATCATAATCATATTTTAATAAGTTGGGCATGTGTTTTTCCAAGGGTAGATCACACATTATCTTCATGTTGAAATACTTTCACCTAAAATTTAAATTTACAGTGGATGGGAATATCAACGGCTGCTCAATATAAATGTACAACAATATCTTACTCCATATTAATTAGAAATAACTATTTTTCTATCAATAAAAATAATTCTAAGCGTCAGTCCTTCCCTCCTCTTCAGCCCCAGGCTTTCTCTGTATATCCTATCATATTCTGTTTTAATTTATAATCTTCTGCCCTCACTTTCACCTGCCATCTTCTATTCCCATTTTAAATTACACCTGGGTTATTACTACCCCAAAATCAATATTTAATGCCATTGTAAAGTAATCTTAATTCATATAAACCTGTTGACTACCAAACTTTCCTAAGAACATAGGCTTAACACAGGAACCACCTAGATTTTCATGAGTAAAGGTTTAACTATTCTCATCTTGAGCCATCAAACATCTAAGCCTCTCACTAACCCCACAATAAGCTCTCCCAATACCCTCATCCCTCCCCAGTATCCCACAAAAAACTCTCCTACTAATCCCTCATCCCTCTCCCGTCCACACCATAAACTCTTCCAATGCCCTCATCCCTTTCCCCTCCCCCATCCTCAACGTATGCTCTCCCAACACCTTAATCCCTCGACTATTCACTTGTTTCCATTCACATTAGAGCTGCCCCAGTTACACTGATTACTAGACCATCATCATGTTCAACAAGCTAAATCCATGTTCACATACAACAGAAATAAACCTCTCAAAGCTCTCAAAATACTACAGTAACTTAAGTAAAATAAGTTTACATGTCGGTGAAGTAGCATTCATATTTTGTTATCTTAAAGCATGCAAATATGTCAGTAAGAGTTGGGGCTCTTGTTCTACTTTGATACTTTCTTCATATCCATTTGCTTTTTAGTTACATGACTCCCCCCTGCCCCCTCCTTTAACCATGGTGGTGTTTTGATGATCTGACACATTCTCCAGCACCAATAAGCGAGTTCACGGTTGCAGTCTGAGCATGAGCAGATCAAGGTCATTGCAGAACAAATTGTGAAATACACGGAGACGAAATACTGGATACGTGCTCATGAAAGTTATGTAATCGTTATTCATTCTTGCACATTCAGTGCAATCCATGATACACAGGTGGAAGTATTCTTTCAAAGGGGAAAACAAAGGCTATGTTATATAGCACCTTCATCGCTGTAGGAATGATTATTTCACAATGTACAAAGTGGGACCTCTTCATGTTTTGAAGATCTGTGGATATTCAGGGTCATTGCAGTAATGTGCTAACCGTGAACTGGTCTATTACTCCAGGGTTTGTTTTGTCAAAAGTAGAAGGACAGTGTAAACATTTGAGAATTAGTTTATGATTAGGATAAGAGTTAGGTTTCATGTTTGTTCAACGGTTGCAGTTCTGAATTTGGTAATAGTGTAGGAAATCACTGCGGAGCACTTGCCGCCGAATCACGTGCCCATCAACCAGTGTTTTGACCAGTTGATATCATCATGTGTGAACAAAGCTTCCAAGAAGACATCTACAGACCTGGAGATCCCCAAGGCTAAGCATTCTATATTCTTTTAAACCACTGCCACAGGGTGAGAAGGAAATAAAACGGTGTGTTTGCAGCTGCTTACGATCAAAACATCACAAAAACGGGTGGGATGAAGACAGAGAGATGCATTCTCACTTACTACACAGTTGGTGCATCTTCAGATAAATGTGTTTAAATAGAAAGAAGCCTCCAGTCAATTCCTGCATTATCACATTAGTCAATGGTCAAATGAATTCAAAACCACAAACTACTTTGCCTAATAAACACATCTGAACCCTTAGAGGGCAGGTTTACTATGTATGTCTTAAGCCAAGATGGCAGAAGATGCGGTATACTATCGGGGGGGGGGGGTAAAATAAATCAAATGTTGTATAGAATCTCTGGTGATTAAATTTCTGTTCCTTATGAGAATCACACTAAACGTATGAGAAAAGCTAGCAATCAATGGTTTAATCTGATAGCTATACATATCTATTGAACCTCATAAAAACACATGGGTGGCTAACTCAATTCACTGCATGAAAGTAGCCAAAAAACACCTGCTTAACTCATATGACTCATATAAATGTATGACATCTCACTAAGTTTAGTGGCGATAGTCCATGCTCCAACACTTTGTGAGAGTCAGTTTCAAGATAGAAGCATGAGAACCTAGCAGTTAGCGGGTTGATGCTATTCGACTATGCATATATCCATTGAATCTCATGAAAGTGCACATGTGTGGTGAACCCTATCATTCCTCACACAGAGTAGCTTCAGAGCACCTGCTGGTATCACAACTCATTTCAACATCTACATTAGATCTGAATGTACTGAGTCACAGCATTCAAACATCCAATCATATATTAGAATCTAGGAGGCCATGAGTTACTGCCAACATTTGAAAATGAGGATTAGGAATCTTTAGCACGGTATGCCTTCGAAAAGAAGCAATTTGTACCCTTAACAGCCTTTCGCACATGCAGCGGCAGTGTAACTGGCAATACGCGATAAATCTGTACAAAAAAATGCAAATACAAATTTGCTGCTCAATCATGTAGCCCTTCAACGCACGCAATACATAAACTCTCACATCATGGCACATGATAAAACAAGCTTAATTTGGCTTAAGCAACAACAACAAAACAAAAACAAAAAAATTGAAACTCTAAAAAATACAGAATATTCTGGATTTTGGGGTCCTAAAAATCCAGAAAAACAGAATATTCCGGATTATTTGTAAGGTTTGGCAGGTATGAGCTTCCTTTCTTTAAATTGGCATCCATCAGTTTTATTTTTGCTCTTTTTTTCTAAGTCTTTAATCATGTAGATAGGCCTAGTGAACCTCATGCAAGCACACATAGCTAGAAAACTGTATCATTTCTTAAAGAATAGCCAAAATGCAACTGCAGATTTCATGACTCAATTATATACATCTACATTAGATATGAACATAGCAAGTCACATTGTTCCAACGTCTCATTTTCAAACAAAGGCACCTGATCATGCAATAACTGCTTTGCTGGTCAGAGATTTCTCATGTTTGTACCCCCTCCCCCTCCCCCAACCTGACCAAAGAATCTTAGATCTGCCATTGCTATGTATAATCTCTGAATCCAATACAAAGCTTACAAGAGCCAACATATTATAGTTGATTAGTAAATTAAAAAAAATAAAAAAAATATCCTACTTTAAAATTTGCATCCACCAATCCTGGATTTAACCTAGTAGCAGACTTTTGATTAGTCTTCCCAAATCCTGCATGTTCAAGCTGCTTAATTGGTACAGATTGGCAGACATGAGCCGCCAGTATTTGCTTGATAATTTCTGCTCAATTAGAATAGCTAGGGCACTCTTTACCCGTAGCCTTTAATGCATACTAATTAAGAGGGCTCAAATATGGATTTTATAGTTGTAGAATGCTGTGCTTGAATAATGAAAAAAATGAGGGCTTGATTTATATTGCTGACTGGCATAGTTAGTTTGAGTAACGGACATTTGAAAACATGGCCAAGGTTATTGTGTAAAATAGGCTCACTGTGATTAAAAAACTTAAAGATGCCCTGATATTATGGCATTCTGACAAAAAACAGGAAACATGACAATATGCCAATTGTTACAATTGGCTTCTCCCCTCCCACTCTCTCTCTCTCTCTCTCTCTCTCTCTCTCTCTCTCTCTCTCTCTCTCTCTCTATCTTTCTCTTGCTCTCCCTCAATCAAATATTAGGTATTGCACTTTTTGATTAAATGAAATAGGTGAACCAGATTTATTATTAATATCCATACCATCAATCAAATTTTGAAATGAACAATGATCGTGAAATCAATATTAATACAGTGAAGGTTTATAACATTTTGCGTTACCGAGTACCAGTGGGTTAATCGGGGGTTAGGCTGGATTTTATGTGCTTAATTTTTGTTAAGAAACAGGGTCAACTTAAATCTCTGGAAAGAGATAATGGGAAATAGGGAGGGGTTGTACTTGTACCAATAATGATTACTCTATGCCTGTCAATAAGAAAGTGTGTATGAAATAAGCAGTTAATTTTGGAACATTTTAGTGCACATATATAAACAGTCTCTACTATCTGGTCCCTGAGTACCTTTTCCATCTCTCTCTCTCTTACTGGAAATGTTGCAATTCATTGGCAAATTTGGACTTATCTGTGTGAGCTAGCTAATTTCAAAGGTGATATAAAGAGGTATTGGTCAATTTGAACTCCATGTGTAATATACATTATCCTGTGATGGTGTGGATAAATGTTTACCAGTGACCTACCGGAGAGCAAGAGGTGTGTTAAGCTTGGTGTTATCTTCAGACGTTGATGCTGTGCCTTTTGAAGAATTTTAGGAAGGAACCATTCAGATGTATCAACATTTACTTTCCATTGAAATTTGAAAATAATTAATAATGATATTTGGAATTTGGAACTATAAAATAACACAATTGTACCTCATCCACTGTATAATAAGATTCAAGAAAAAGGTCTAGAAGTATTGGTGTCTCCCTGGGGCATTATAGGTTTGACTGTATCAACATGCTAGACCCTTTCTTAAATGAATGAACATCAAATTAAAAGCATCCTAAAAAAAGAGAACAGGATGATCACCCATGCATGCAACACTTCACTATGATGTTAATCTCCCTGTAGGAAACAAATTGAATAGAATTGAATTTATTTCTTCTGCAACATACAAATAAAAAAAAAATTCAAATACAAATGAAATGAAATAGCCACTACCTCCATGCCCCTACAATATTGTGGACGCATAATCACGTCGCAGTACAGTGTGAGTCAGAAAAAACTTGACCTTTTCATAACTGCCAAATTGCTATTTCTGGAATGACCTCTGGGACAAGCCTAATTCCTCTTGACATGAAAAGAAGCACTTACATTATTATTTCAGCCCTAATTTGGTCAGTCCATGGATTCCTAGTAAGGAACAAAACATAAAATATGTCAACATTTACAGCCCACTCCTAAAACTCCTGTGTCAGAGTCATTGCTGATTCAAGCTACGTGTATCTTCCATGATAAACATGACAAGACTGCACCTTAATAAGAAGATGTTTTTCCAGCTGAGGCCTTGGTTGGTCAACCGAAACCAGTTTTACTTGTCTAGTATGCCGGTCTTGCTCCACTTCACAAGACTTGTAAAGCCTAAATTACAAATTTACAACCTGAGGCTGATGAGTGAATTGGTAATTAGGTAGGTCCAGATACCAATAGCTTTCTTGGGTTTTCCAGACACAAAAATTCCTTGGGGTCTTTAAAACACATCAAAATGTTACTACAAGGAACTGTCAACTGCAACCAGTTCAACTCGACTGGTACGCCGGTCTTGCTCCCCACAACTGTACCATTGATAGCATTGAATCATGTGTGCAAGGGTAAAATCCATTTAAAAGAAAACTATTACTTTTATTATATGAATGTATTTTTGAAATAATTTTACAGCATAGAACTAGTCTACTATTCAATAAAGCTGGTTATTATCTGTGATATTGATGGTCTATTTAGAAATGTCATTTCATTTATTTATGCCTGGATTACATTTGCCCCAGGCGCCGTACGATAAATTAATCTACGATTTTTCGTAGACATCGTAGAAGGCTACGTGCTACGGTGTTTGTGTTTACATTATCTACGAGCATCGTGCAATTTATTAATTGGCCCACGGGGGCAGGCCGGGGCAAATCCATACAGAGGCTGCTCGGAGATTGTACAGAAATCGTGCAATTTGCATGCAGTAGCCGTGCAGTCTCCGCACGGAAATCGTACGGAGCCCGTGCAGCTTCCGTGCAAAGGTTGCGCGGAGAAGGCCCGGTGACCATACAGCAACCTTGCGATAGCTGTGCAATTGCAGTGCGAATGCCCCATGAGTCTACAATCTCCGTATGATTTTTTTTGCCCCCATTTTCACCGAAAAATTGTACGTTTGCTGCACAATCAGTGCGAGGCCTCCCGGCGATGCCCGTGCAGGGATTGTGCAATGCCACCTACGACATGAATACGGGCTACGGGCTTACGATTTTTCAAATTTGTTTAACTTCTCGCGAAACAAAATCGTAAAGGCTGCGGAGCCCATGAATCCATACGAAAATCTCACGGCCGCCTCCTGCCTCCGCACAGAGGCCGCACGGAAAAGGGGATACGAGCAGGATACGGGCTCCGTAGACTAATCGCAGGCCAAATGTAATCCAGGCATAAGCTTTCATTATAAAGATTGCCATAATTGAGTGATTCCAAAATGAATCTAGAGTGCTTAATGGACTATTCCAATATCATCATGATGACCTAAATTAGCAGGGGAGAGAT
Organism: Strongylocentrotus purpuratus; assembly: GCF_000002235.5. Lineage (NCBI taxonomy): Eukaryota > Metazoa > Echinodermata > Echinoidea > Camarodonta > Strongylocentrotidae > Strongylocentrotus > Strongylocentrotus purpuratus. The sequence continues at coordinate 57,500,742 of NW_022145612.1, forward strand.
TACTTCAGGGAGTCATTAGTAGGTTATGAGCATCGATCATAACTCGATCTCCACCCCTCCCCCACTCATTAGATTAGGGCCTTCTTAAATCAGAAAGCATTAGCGTAATGATAATTAAAAGCTGTGTGCCTGTCTATCAAATGCTTGTTGCATTAAGGAATATGAAGTTTGATTCCAACATATTCACTTTCATTCAATTTGAAATAATTAATACCTACCAAGGACATCAATATAACAAAGAAATAAATGGTGTTCCCACTGACAAATACACTAATGCCCATTATATTGTAATTAATTTTCCTCACCTCTTTTCATGAAATGATTGTGACTATAAGATTTTCTTGATATATAAAGTTTATATCTCCTGTGAACTTTAATGATCTATAAAGATTGATCAATAAATTTCTGAAAAGATATAAACTTTTCTATTAAGAATAAATCATTATGTCAGGATTATTTCAACTCAATGTGCAACAGTGTACAAAAAAGGAGTGTAATCTTAATAAATGCAAACATGTAAAGTACAAATTATGGTTGCAGTCGAGACACTGACAGCACATGGTCTCATGGTCCACCAATCTTGTTGGCCTTCAGTTTTAAGGATTGTCTATATTTGGGGATATATCCCTACAAGAAGTGTACAGATAAAAAATGTAATCAGTAAAGATGGCAATGTTGGCAATAAGTGAATAGTATGGCAGTGTAACGAGCAATACACTTCAAACCATTATTAATCAGGCAATTTTCATCAGATACACGGATGGATAGATGAAATATCATTCTAATTTCCGAATTGTAATTAAAGCACTCAAGGTTAAGGCATTCATAATAGAGCTGGCCATGTCAAAATTAAAAATTAAGTATTGTAGAAGATGTATACTAATGGAGTATGATATGAGGGAAGATGCCAGCAACTTTGACATATAAAACTAACTTACTGGAGATGGTTCATTATGATCATTACACTTTCTTATCTAATGTACTTGCTTTCTTTTAGAATCCTACATATTCCCCAATTATAAAACATATGTAATTATGAACATGTAAGAAGCAAAAAATTCAACATTATAAGAAATAATTGGCTCTTAATTGTATTATAGGCTGTATTAATGTGCAAAGGATCTTTCATCAGAGACTTTGTATGTTCTTTCATTGAATTTCCACTGCACCTTCAGAACTTTCTTACTCTCCCCCTCTCTCTCTCTCTCTCTCTCTCTCTCTCTCTCTTTCTCTCTTATTCTCCCTCTCTCTTCCGCTCTATCTCTCTTTATATATATATATATATATATATATATCTTAACATAACTCTCTGTTTTCTCTATATTTACATTCATAACTCACCTCCCTTCATTTATAACTGCAGTGTGCCTTGCATGATGCAGCAATTCTGTAAGACAACCTTTTTTTTTCAACCAAAGCGCCTCTGACTTTATTGTTGAAAACTCATACAAACAATAAGTTTCATATCATATTTTCCATAAAATGCCACAAAGAGAAGCATGTATAGATAAAAGGAAAGAGATATATCGTCTGTTAAGAGCCTAAAAGGCATTAACCCATGTACATCTTTACACTGAGTTAATGCTCATCTAGCTCTCAGCAGACAATACATGTATATAAAGAGGATATTCTGTTCATGATTTTCTATATAAAGCCATTCGTCATATAGCCATTCCCTATTCTAATGATTGTATATATCATTGAATGATTGCTCTTTCTCCAAGCACTCAGAATAAGTATGACTTGCTGCCTCATCCAGACAAAGACTGAAATGAAATGTAATATGATCATCATACCATCTGTGTAGAGTCAGAAGGGCAATAACTTATATTCTTTTACAGATTTAACCTCCTTCTGACTTTAAACAGACAATACATTTCATATGAAATACGTTCTGCAAGACTTCTATCAACGGAACAGAAGATATATCATTAGAGGTTCCTTATATCATATTTCATCAGAGCAGTGCAGTGCAGAAGAAAGGTGGTTGACGAGTGACACGAGAGAAAATTCTTGAATACTGCAGAGAATAATGAGACAGGTCTCCCAAGCTTTATACTTGAGATATCATTCTAACACATAATCTCTCCTGCTTTATTGCATCTTAACCCGTTAATTCAGGATCCACTCGGGGGGGGGGGGGGGGGGGGGGGGGTCCAAATTACAGGATAAGGATTAAGATTAACGTTATGATTCTCTTTTTGGGTTAAGTTTAGGTTTAGATAAATTATAGTGTTAGGCCCTTGGTGTAAGCTAGAAGAATGGAAAGTGTTATGAAATGACCGCAGGCCAATAGAGACCAGAGCATAATTATGTTAGACGATTGTTAACATACATTCTGATATAAATTCTCTAATTCAAATGTATTTGACAATATGAATATTATGCAACATGCAATAAATTTTGCTATCCAAAGAGATAAACACACTCAAAGTACAGAAGTCAAGGAGGAGTAATTTAACCAAAGATCTAATTTATTGTATGAACCTCCAGTGGGGACAAAAAGCATATAGACAAAGAGTATTATTTCACGTTAGACATGAGAACATACAGTTACGTATATTTAAACTGTGATTTGAATGATGGCTTAAGATTAATTTCTTTTGTGAATTTGGGCTATTGTTGCATACCAGTTGTGATTTTTCATTGTCAGCCTGAATAAAATCATTCATATGAGACTGTGACCCATTCACAAAGATAATTATTGGATGTATTCAACGCAGAAATCTCCACATCCAGTGTATTCATCTGTTAAACACATTTTCAGACAGCCTCAATCCATCTCAACATTGATTGAATACTGTCTGGCTGTCTCATCTCCCATTGGAGCACATCCACGCTAAATTGAGGCAGCAGAGAGCTTTCGTACATGTGTCTGTATCATATGTCTTTCCTTCCTAGCCGCTGCCCCCCCCCCCCCCCCCCCCAACCTGTCAATCCGCTGGTATCCCAATCAGTTACATCCCCTCCATCTCATTGGTCCCTCATACCCTGTCCTCTAGTTATTCTGCTTTCTTTATTGATACCTCTCCATTCACTCTATAACCTCCTCAATACCCCTCCCCTCCACATCTAATACAACCTACCCCCTCCAACTCTCCCAACTTCTCTCCATCCATCTCTGTGATTCCTGTTTAATTGACTGATATTGAATACCTCCCTGCGATCCTCTAATCTCACAATCCCCCTCCCTCCTGCAGCCCAACCAATTCAACCCAACCATCTCTCCTATTATCATGGGATATTCCCTTCCAGACACTGCAATTTGCATGAATTGATGCTAAATACCTCTACATACCCCCCCCCCCCCCTTCAAAGAACCCCTACCCATGCGATTGCCCCCCATCCCAAACACTTCAACCCAAACCCTCCACTTCTCCTACCCCTCCCCTCCACCAACTCTCTGACTACTTTTTACATTGATTGATATTAAGTACCTCTCCTTACCCCCTCAAACCTTCTAAACCTTCTTAGATCCCCTATATCTCCCACCCACTTCGACCCAACCCCTTCCATCTCTCCTAGCTTCACTCTGTTTATACCTGGTGTATATGTAGAGCTAGAGTATATTGAACGATTTTGATTGATGTTGAAATAAAACACTCCATACCCCCAACACCCCACCCACTTCAACTCCTCCCCCTCCACTTCTCTAGATCTCCATCTCTTTGGCTGCTCTTTAACTGGTTCCTCTCCAAACCCCTTTCTATCATCCCCCAACCCACTCCATCCATGCACTTCACACAAATCACCTTCTTCTCTCCTGTACCCCCAGCTCTCTGACTGCTATTTTAATGGATTAATATTGATTCGCCATACCCCCTTCTACAATCCCCCACCCCATCCACTTCAGCCCAACCCCTTCCACCTCTCCTGTCGATCCACTAGCCTTTCTTACTGCTTTCTTAATTGATTGGTATTGAATACCTCTCCATGCCCTATCTACCTCCACAACTCAATATATAAACTGTACTGCAAAATACTGAAGAAGGACTCCATTCTCTCTCCATACCCCCTTTCTAATTCATTTAACACCCTGTTCAAAACCAAACCATTTCTTGTATTACAAGAAATGTAATTTATTTTCATCTCTGTATTATTCCCCAAAAAGCATAGGTAAGTACGTAATTCTTCTTATTTCTGATTATTGTCATTTTGACTGAATTATAATTGGTATACTATAATTCAATTTGGAGTTTGAATCAGCACCTTTCTAGCAATCTCTCTCTCTCTCTCTCTCTCTCTCTCTCTCTCTGTTTTTTGTTGTTGTAATAAAGTGATACTGAATACCTCTCCATAAACCCTGAAGTCTGCTCAATCCCCTACCCCATCAACATTTCAACCCACCCCCTTCACTTCTCCTGGCCTCCATCTCACTAACTGCTATTTTAATTGATTGATATTAAATACCTCTACATGCCCCCTTCTACCCTACCAACCCCACTCCACCCCCCCCCCTCCCCCATTTTAACCAACCCCTTATGTATCCTCCCCTCTATTTCTCCTCCCCTCCACTTAACCGATCCACCTCTCCGACTGCGGTTTTAATGGATTGATATCGAATACCTCTCCATGCAGGAAAAAGTTGCATCCATTCACAAGCCAGGCAGAAAATGATCAAATGAGTATTTCTAGTACATTAGCTCCCCTTGTTACATGCAAAATGCAATAGCTGGACTTTCTGTATTGAATTATGTGCCACTTTGGACTCTGGTAGGCCAACTATAATGATTAAATTATACATGTCTGAACACTCAGGATAACAAAGTTGTTCATAGGGAAAGGAACACACAAACCAAAGTAATATATCCATTCTGAATTTGATAATTTCGTTATTTGTAATCTTCCTACACAGAAATATTATAAGGTTAAAATGACATTCATTATAATGGATTTCCTGCATCACATAACAACTACATCATCCCCACCATCATTAACAACATCCTCCCCCTCCCCCTCCCCCTCCCCTCAAATTCAAAGTTACCAGTAACATAGCATGTAGCTCATTTTTATAATCTACTCCCTGTTGCATAAAACTTACCATTGATAGTAACCTTGCCATCCCTTTGTAACTACCATGGTAACAGGGCTCAACAGCCAATCAAAATCAAGGTTTCCATGGTAGTTATCATTGAGGGCAAAGTTACCATCAATGGTAATTTTTGTGCAACAGGGCCCTGGTGATATTGCTCGGACACCAATGCAATTTCTCCAAATTGAGATACCGTAAGATAATCTCTACATGGAAGAATGTTAGTTGAAAGGTATAGACCAATTTTGGAAACGCCCCCCTCTCAAAAAATGAAATGGAAGCTTTTATTACAATCATGTGAAAGAATATGATTTGACTAATATGTGATGATGCAAATTTTGCCGGGAAACCGCCTACAAATTAATATATTTGGTAAATTATCATATCAATCCGGCCTGGATAGATATCGCAAATGCACTTCAACGTTGAACATTTGGGCATATATTTCTGCTTTTTTGCAAATTTAGGTTGAAGTATTGCCATCTAAACCTCTGAAGGCAATATTTAAACAAAATCGAACAGATATTTTGCACCCCAAACCCTTGAACCGCAATTTTACCACTACCGATCTTTATCTTTAACAAAGAGTATTAAACAAAGAAACATTCAAAATTTGTAAAAAAAAAAGGTTATGTAAGTAATTTGGAAAGTTGTCTAATGTATGAATTCCATGTTAAATTATTATCATCTTCATGATCCTTCTTCATTTCTAGAGACGGTACCTTCTTGAAAAGCATACACTCAAAACAGCTCACTGCATGGCCACCTATGTACAACTGTCAATTTTCCACAAGGAAACCTTTATATTGATACGGATATAGCTTATATTACTGGCACGATCTCATACACCAGTTACAATTTGTGCAAACTTCATATCACATGTTAAAAGCTAAAAGGACATAACTGTCTATTGAGGGATTGGAGATAACACCTTTCTACCTCTCAGGGGGCGATATACAGGCCACACAACCTTCTTGAATATTTCATGGTATATACCATTCTAGTAGGCTTCTGGCTTGAAATCATATCTGATTTTCACTCCGTTGCAATCCAATTTCCTGGCCGACTTCCTGCAGATAATTGTCTTGCTCTTATCAACTGACGGCACAATGAAGCAGTGGTTATATCTCAATGAGGAATCGGTGCTACTGAAAAGAGCATGTATAGATTACTGGGTAAATATGGGCTCTGGATGCATCAGGTTTGCATCAAGACCTGATTGCAGATTAGTGTTAATCTAGCTATGTATTCAAGTGTGAGGAGAATGTTCTAGAATCCTCAAGCTTATTAGTTTTTAGATCTATGTTTGACTGGGAAGATTGTCTGTATACTTTCCTCCTCATAGGCTAATTTAGAGAATCTGTAACAACCTGTTGATTCTGCCTCATGAAAGTTTACATTTAAAGCAATCAACACCAAACTCCCCCGCCCCAAGCATCACTTTCAGCTCCCAATCTTCTGTTTACTTTCATTATCCCTCTTTCTTCCACCATTTCTGGCTGAATCCAAAAAAGCAATCTGCTTTTAAGAATACTGTATCATTCATATCTTCACTAACTGGGGGCCTAAAACATTATGATTGGCGATGATTACATGAATATTGTAATAAATCCTCATGCAATAAGGCAATATACATCATGCTAACTTTAAACTATAACATCCAATATATGATATACAAATTAGTTTGGTACTGGTACTAGTACTCTAAAAGTCCCCCTCCTCCCTCGGTCATGACAGACACAGGGAGTGAAAGAGCTAAGTATTAGATAACCATTTTGATACTATGAAATTTTCAAGGTGTAACCTCTTAAACTTTTTAACTACATCTCAGATATCTTCTAATGACCCTAAAGAGATGAAGCAGAATTGTATTCAATTTTACTGTCAGATACTACATCACTCCAAGAAGACATTTCTATACTAAGAATCCTATACCTTCCTAATTTTTACAAGAAGAGATCACTCATGTGTCTATTGGTCTTTGGGGCCCAATAGCCATCCTACTTTCCATCCTACGTTATGCATCTTAATTGCCAACAGTGAGCTACCATGGCAACTACTTGTGGTATTTATGGATTCTTGCAATGAAAAATATGAGATCATGCAAAAATACACAGAACTTTTAAAACTGTTATTTAGACGGCCCATCATAAAACAAGAAGAAGTAATGCATGCCCCCCAACTTGTATAAAGAACCAGTAATATCAAGAAAATGTCAAAATGCTAAGTGTCTCGTTTGAGGCACAAATATATGTTTCAGGAACTGTGTCAGAAATTGTATCAGGAACTGTATCAGGAATTGTGTCAGGAATTGTGTCAGTAAGAGAAGGGAAAACATTACAAGCATTACAGTGTGTAATATGACTTCATGGTCTAGTTAGAGAATATAATCAATATACCATTATTGGAAGCACAGACATGAATATTGATACACAACGATACTAATGATATTACATTCCTTCTCCTAAATCTACAGCAGAGGAGGCATGCAATAAGGTATCATCTGATATCCAAGCCCCTAAACCTCTAGGCTGCTGGCAAAGACTCTGTTTTACATCTAAAAAAAACCTATATAGCTTAGAGCTTAGCCTAACTCCCGAGTTGGTCAGTCTCTCGCTGTGTCATGTGCAGCGATAGTACAGGGCCTATGCAGTGCAGAAGATCAGCAGTCTACAAGCAGTAGTCTCACAGTTCAAACACTGACAAGCATGTCAATTGTAAAAGGTCTGTGACCGTAAAAGGCCTGTGACTGCAGACTACCAAAGCTTCCACCATTTTGTCTGTATCATAGAGAATAGTTCCATTTGTGGCATGTTGCCTTTAGGATAAATCTTTTGAATGCATCAAATATTTTATGTGAGCACAAGCTGAAATGTATCACACTGCTAGTTCATTGTCCTACGTATGAATTATCCCATTATCACTGTTAAATCCAGCAATCATGAAATATTAATCCGACAGCAATCAATATTAATGGATATCATCGTTATGCAGGCTACTTAATGAAAAATATATAGTATCCAATCCAATCCCCTTAATCTAATGGAAACGGTATATGATATAGTGCCTTTTCCTTGCAGTTACAATCCACTGCACATATCGTCCACATGTTTGAGCCAATTCAACAACAATATCACTAAAAAAGACTAGATGAGCCAATACAATCGAGTGTTCTCTCGTAAAATAAATGGGACTTCAGAATTGTCTTGATCTGGTCAACAGATAATTAGCTGTGTTCACGATAATAGGTAGACACGTGTATATCATGTCTTTGGCTTATAGCAAAAGTTAATTTACAGTTTTTTGTACTTTTCAGTGCATAAGTTTTGAACATACCAACATCCATTGATTGCTTGTGCCTTTTCAACAGTCGTTAATCCAGGCATGATGCTTCATATATGCTTAGCCAATCTTGCCTGACATGCTACCACAGAGCATAAATTCCATTTCAGTACCTTAGATATGCAGCATGGTAACTTAAAATTCAGCCATTGTTTGCCCACAATTTGTTAACCTAATTTGGACAAGACTTCTGCAGGTTTGAGAAACATTCTCATGCAGTGAATCAGCTGATTATGGGAGGTTTTTTCCTTCTGTCATTTTCAGAAGAAATCTCTTACAATTAATATAGGATAGAAATTAGAAATTAGAAGTTAGAAATTTCCAGCTTATACAGGAATGCCATCTCAAGGAGTTACAATTATTTTCTTGAATATGAGGTTTATGATGTGAGGATTGTGAAGATGATTGTTCCCTGTATATAGATAGGGGTGCACAATAGTTATTCACAATGTCTCCATATTATCTTTTACAAACTGGATATATGAGACAAAATATCTTCAACATATTAAGTCATTAAGCAATCAAATCCAATATACAGTAATAAAAAGAGTCATGATAGTAACGAAGTACAACATTTTGTTCAGAGTTATCTTTCAAAATCTCCAAATATGCAGATTTTGCAATTTATGCAATTTGGAACAATGTAAAGATATATGGCTTACAAAAAAAAGAAAATCATACATATGTCTGTCACATTCGCTTTAAATTTCACTTTGTGAGAAAAAAGGTCATACAGCAGCTTAGAATTGAGCCTACGATTGAAACTTCATAATGTCTTTGAAGATACGAGATGAATTCCACATTCTCATTTCTTAGAAAAAGTCTGACAGTTAGCATTGGTGCATAAGAAACACAGGGATGACAACAAAAGACGATTATTCTTGCCTTCACCTCAGGCTGGCAATCTCATTATGGTTTGATATCATCATAGTGATAAAGATTGATTGTCTGCTGAGAGCTAGAAGGTCGTTAGTCATATCCTTCATTATATAGAGTTAATGCCCTTCTGGCTCTGAAGTGACAACATATGAGACATGAGAGAGCATAGCCATGACCACAACAAAGAAGCAAATTACATGAAATTTTTCATTTGGTTTCCACACTAGCACTTGCTTCCGATGACTATTCTTCAGCAAGACCATTTTTGTACTTCCCTTTTCTCATCACATAATAGAAATGTGAAATCAGCACTTATGATTTCTAAATTTCTTTCTAATGTTTGATGCTTTTTTCCCTTTATCACTTCTTCTCTTCTCTCTGCTTCAATTATATAGGGTGTTCAGAAGTTTTAATGATTTGTTGAACATTCTTCAACGGCTGAATTATGAAGCTTAATTACCACAACATCAATAATACATTGACCGATTCGATCCTTACTGATTTGCACTAGGAAAAGATTTGTAAGTATAATCTAGCAACTTGTTTACATCTTGTGTTGACAACCCTAAGATTTTTAATTTTATTATATGAGTCTTCAAATAAAGAAAAGTTTCAAGATTTAATATTCTTGCATAAAAGAGGAAAAATCCTGATTACTGTATTTCAAACGCTAAATCTCTCACATTCACTGCAGGGAAATTACAGAGTATTAGTTTTTTTCTTGATCACTGTAATTATATCTCCCCATAAAACTGCCCTGATTACTTCCACACTCATAATGATGTCCATGAATTCTGCACTGGTTTTACATTCCTCTCATTAGAACGATACTGATTGCTTAGTTAATTAGGGGATATTTCAACAAAAGAAAGACATTCTCTCATACAAGTACTTTACATGATGAAAGACAGACACCCAATACCGATATCCCTTTATAACCACCATTCAGGCATGCATGACGCAGTAAAAAAAAAAAAAGTCCAAAAAAAAAGCTTGGGAAAATTTTGGATGTAAGTTAATAAGGAGAATTTTAAAAAAATTGTCTGCAAACATCAATTTGCACATCAGTGGATTATGGGGCAAAGAATCTTGTTTATTTTGCTAAAGTGTATATTTCAACAGTTGAACTGCCTATGTGAGAATGGGGCCTTATGAGCAGGTCAGATTAACCATTATTGATCCCCTATTCATTTAGATCAGTCTAATTACATGCAGTATTTATTAGATCACTGCATCACTCTATGGGGCACAAAGCAATAATTAATTATTAAAGACCTGTGAGAGAGCCTCATTCCTGTGTGATATCTCTAGTCAGTACCAGTGGCATACCTACATGAACAAGAGGTTCAGGGGACAGGGAGGCACATGTCACCCCCCCCCCCCCTAATCAAATAAAGAGAATTGGAAAAAGATAGATAGAAATAGAAAGAACGAGAAAGAATGAGAGAAAGAGTGGATGAAATTTAAAATGAAGATAACATGATCCCCTCGTGTACCCTCCCTCACTAATGTTCTCTGGCATTTCATTTCATATACCGGTACCTGATATTCCTGGTGCCCCCACCTCCCCCTTCCCCAATCCCTTCATCACACCAGTACTCCCTCATTGGCTGGAGGCTGGAGCAACCCTATGACACTGTCAGTACCAGGGTTATAAGCTAATGAAACTTGGATAGGGTGACTTGCAATTATAATCAATGTGTAAGGGCAATGCCAATGATAACAAATAAGTACAATAGAACTGATATGGGAGCATACTTTCACTTTTCCTTTTCTCAAGTTTTACATAATCATGTATACTATGTGTACAATTTTATGGGACAAGTCTTCAATCTTAGTGCAATGTTTTTATTATTCTTGATATTTACAATGTACATCAATCTCATAAATCATTTTTTCCTTCAATTTGTACAAAAGATGACAAGCTTTTTTGCACAATATGAGATATGGTAAAAGAAGTTTTGGTGGTCGAAAAAATGCCTACAGCACTGAAAAGAGTTCAGTTAAAAAAAGTGTATACAGCTTGCTTCGGGATAACACCTCTAAAGCAATCCATATGTGAGAGGGCCCCAGCTTACTGTGAAGTGACGCCATATCAGTAGAAAAAGTGTGAGTGTGGCTCTCAACTACGCTTGCACTTGGCATTGAAGGCTCTAGAAAACTAGAAATCGACTGATATATGGAAGAGGATGTGCGTTAGAGAAAGAACAGGATATTGGCGTCTGAATGGATAACGAAGAGGCCCTTCGTGTGACAAATCCATGAATGGATGTCTGGTGTGTGTCAAGAGGGGTGTGTGTCAAGGGGGGGGGGGGGGGGAGAGGGAGGGAGGGAGGACACATTGAAATGGAACTTGGAGATACTTCCCTTTTTTCCTGATTCATAAGAGACATTTCAGTCACACCATGGAGAGTGTCAATCATTAAGGAATTGAAGCATTTAACCAACCTATAGATCGCCTTTAAAGTAGCATAGAAACTGATATTGTATCAGCAAAAAGTATTTAGAAAATGATCAATAACAGAGAATTAAAAGAGAAACATTGTCATCATGGCTCCAAAACACTTGAAATTGAGGGCCCCCAAAAAAACTTCAAATCCATTGATATTTTCATGGATGTGTGTGACATGAGGAACAAGATATTAGCATCTGCCTGGATAACAAGTGGCCCTCATGCAATGAGCCCATGAATGGATTCCAGGCATGGGTCCTGCGTAGTGTCTTGGGAATATGTTTGAGTGGAAAGGGGGGGGGGGGAGGCAGGAGAATTTGGGAATGCTCGTTCATTTTCTGATTCACAACTTCTGAAGATTCATTCATTAAGGAATTTCAGCATAAACTTTGGATCGCCTTATCAAAATAGGAAAAGAAAGACAACCTGCAGACTTAATAATATGATTTACAAAGATAAAATACTAGCAAAATAGGATTGTAATAAATCGTCCCTATTTTCACGAAGTGACGGTAGTGAGGAAAATCGTAACGCAAAGTGAATGCAATTTTTTTTCACTACCGTCACTTCGTGAAAACAGCGACGAAATATGCTCTGTCAGTATTTGCTCATCAATAAATTTCTAATTTTAAGAGCAAGCAGTTTTACAGAAAATTAATCTGGGAAAGCTCAACACAATATACCACTCCCCAGAAAAACAGGACTCACATTTGCGATTTGAAAATTTTAGAAATGAATAAATAATAAAGTAGTTTCACAAGCAGACAAATCTGAACGCTCTAATAGGATTAACCCTTCTCCATCAATTTGTCTGTTAAGAGCAAGAAGGGCTTTAGTACATGTTCAGATACATAAGTTAACGCCCTTCTGGCTTTAAGTAGGTGTGATTTAATTCTCTTCTCGTCTCCTGGGAGCTGGCTTACTTCAACCAGACAGATCACGTAGGATGACCAAACCGTGTCAAGCGATTTAATCAAATTGGATTTGAGGAGACCGGTAATATATATACCTGAGCTGAGGCTGTGATATATTGCCTTGTCGTGAGAGAAACATATATATGCTTGCAGATGAGTGGGTATGTTTATCTTCCATGGGAGATATTGTCTGCCATGAGATCTAGGAGGGCATTAAATCTGTGTTAAGTGCGCTCAGTTAACGCCTTCTACCTCTTAGCTCATGTCATGAGCCTTGACTATGCTATAATAGGGGTACTTTGCTTACAAGCACGAAAGGGCTCTTTGTTTATTTGAAATGTTTATTCATGTAAAGGTTAATGTGTTATGGTCATGCCTATTGTATTTGTTCTGGCAATTTAGAAATATCACATTAGAGAAACCCGTTTTTAACACAAGATTTCTACAAGAAGCCTTAGATTGAACTGACTTCATTTTATATTGAAAAAACAAGTTTAAATTTGATGAATTCTTGGTCTAGCTGCTCTAGTATTCTTCTTCACAAATGACAGGCTATATAAGCTGTCTAAAAAGAAATTCTCTAAGAAACCAAAATTGCAGTTGTAACAATTGTCATTTCAGAAACTAACTATCATAATGTAGCAAAGAGTAAAAATTTCACTAAAACAAAAAATCTGAAAATTTGTTACAAAATTACAATGTCATATTACTTTTACCCATATTCTTAAGGAAACAATATTGTTTATAATACACTGGGGCAGGTGTGCGACTGTCTGTCTGTCTGTCTCTTTCTCTGTTCCCCCCCCCCTCTCTCTCTCTCTCTCTCTCTCTCTCTCTCTCTCTCCCTCTCTTTCTCTCTTCCTCCTTTCTTTCTCTCTAACTGTTTCTCCTTTTTATCTCTTTCTCCCTTTTTCCTATTATCACTTTACAATCTTCTTATAGAAGCATGAAACATTGATTTTGCATAAATACCATTATTCTGCAAGAACCTTTAGAATAAAAATAGAATTGTTGCAAGAACCACAAAGTGTTTTTGCGTTATCAACACGTGTGCCAAAACTCCATCAAAACTGAAATGTATATTGGCAAGAATAACATGGTCTGATGTTGGAAAAGGAAATTAAATCTACTAAAACCTATTACAAATACAGTATTACCAGGTCTTCAGAAATATATCAAGTCTACATATTTTTTTGTGTTTGTATGAATACTACAAAAGTGCATACTCTTTTTTAAAGCATTCACCTATAAAAAAAAATTAATCAATTTGCATTGTTTGGGGAGTGGTCTTCATGTTGTTTGTAACAAAACATGTGAGCTGTCTGTAACAGCAAACATCAGACACCATGAAAGGTTGCTAGAGAATAGTTTATTCAATCACTCAACCGAAAGCACTTAACTAAATTACAAGAACCTATACTATGGTGCCTGTCATTTATATCTCCCGTAAAATAAATTGGTTACGCCAAAAGATGCAGACATTTTATCTTTTCCGGGAGAACATTTGTGCCTTTTTTTTTCTCGGGAGCCCCGCTCGGCCTCCAGGCTGTCAAAGAAGAACATTATCCGCTGTTAGAGAGCAAGTATGTTGAGTCAAGGCTTTGAATTTCACTTTTTAGTAGACGGCAGCATAATAAACTAAATGGTTGTCAGAAAGGAAATACCCATCGTTAGAGAACTATTTAAACAAAGGCATTAAACTCCACATTTTAAATGTAACATATCTAGGTATTTGCATTTCGTAGCCTTTTTGAAGCATATGCAGTTAGGGAGTATTTTAAACCATGACTCCACACTACCATTGACTAAGAAAATTACACAGGATGTTTAAAAGGTTATTAATTAATTACTTTTTAGGTATATGACTCAAGGTTGTTGGAAAGAACATTATTTAAAGTTTACATATTTTTGATGATCAAGTTAATGGTATATATACAATATCTTAAAAATAATAAATTCAGAAACTATAGCATGCAGGAGCATATAGTGCTAAAATGTCATGAACTATTAGAATTTGCAGTCTCAATCAATTTCATTGAGATCACCTCTATAGAGTATGAAGCTGTGACATCATAAAAATCTATTTTTAGAATTTCTCAATTTTAACTTCATTTTTCGAAAGAGCATCAAAAATATTGCCCAAATGTTGAAAACCAATTGAATATGACTTTACGAACCAGAGCAAAATAACACTGAGTTCCTATAGGAAACCTAATTATTCAGATGGTCATATCTCAGCCAATACTTAACATATTCTATTGTTTTGTATTGTTTTTGACATTTGGACAGTATTTTTGAGGCTCTTTCGGAAAATGAAGTCTAAATTGAGAAATTCTAAAAAATATTTGTTTGATGAGGTCACATTTCACCACTGTGTAGTTCTTCTTATCTACAATTTGCTGGATATAACAGCTGTATTTCGTGGTAAACAGTAATTGCTTGAAATTATAATAACAATTATAATGATAAATATGTACACTATTATAAAAATTGGAGTTAATGTTAAGTTTTTAATCAATCTATAATAGTAATACGCTAAGGCTCCGCGGGGGGCGCGACGTCTCCGCCAGCCTTTGTATTCTATTGTTTTTTAATGAGATCGCCGACCCAAGTTGGTGCGGCTATCTCCTCCTGAACCCTCCCCTCGGGGTACCCGTGCCCGGTGCCGTCGTCCGCGGGAGAGTCTACTCTAGCGAATTGGCTATACTCCGCCCGAGGTCCTCCTCCGTGTCGACGTCCAGGGCGAAAACAGACGCGACATGCATAATGCAGGATATGCGTGACGACAGAGCTACCTCATGGATATTCAACATTGCATCCGTAGACACACGACAGACGACGAGCAACTCACATTAAGTTGCGTATTAAATGCACGATGCACACGGTCGGGCTTACCCGAGTAAAGCATCTTTCTATAGGATGTGCTTTGTTGTAGGTAGGATGTGCTTTGCATGGATTTGCATGTAGTAGCTGCACAAGAGATACACGGGGCTTCCCGTCGACGTCCAAACTCAGAGACCTATTTCCATCATGATTGCCGCGATTTTTATATAGTTTTCGTGAATGGAGGTATGAAATCAAAGCTTATTTTGTGATTATTACGGCCATGTGTACTCAATTTTGATTATCATTTTCTAAAGGGAAAGTTTTGACAAGAAAACCATTGGACTGACAATTCAGTCGCAAGCTAACTTCAGTCACCACACATCACAGTGCAGTAACTCGAGGAATCTCCAACACCGGCACCGGGCACCGCAGGCGTCCGAGGCCTGCGGCGCCTGTGTTTGAGCTTCGTGGAGTTGCGCTGGAGTGTTATGTGTGTGAGTAGAGCTGAGCTGAGCTCGAGTCGAAGAGATTTGACACTTTGAAATTGTTATCTGTTGGTTTGCATCATTATTGCCGCGATTTCAATATAGTTTCGTGAATAGATTTACGAAACCTGAGCTTAGAATTAGTAAAAGTATTACTAATGTCTACGTTTTTAAACGACTGTCTGATTTTCTTGTGAAAATGTTACTTTGAAAAATAATTATCGAAATTTATGGTCAGAAATAATCACAATCTAGGGTCTATTATGTTACAGTTCTTGCATCAAATCAATGCATGAAAACTTAGTTATTGAACTAGAAAAATGTTGTTTTTTTTAAATAGGCAATTATGAAGAAGGAAACCTGAAACCCTGAGTTGAGTGTATATTTGTTTCAAGGGGCCATAAACCCCCAAAAGCTCGGGGGTTACGTTCTTCAAAGTTGGGGGGGGGGGGGGGGAGAGATCAGATCGCAGCGAGTTGAGTGTATATACAATATAGGCGTGGGGTCCACGGGTTTCAAGGGGCCATAAACCCCCGAAAGCTCGGGGGTTTTAGGCGTTTAATTAGGGTCAGATGAGCATATTTTTAATACTTTATTTGTGACACTTGCGGGTCACTAATTGGCGTGGGGTCAATACGTAGAGTTGCGTAGTGTTGCTACCAACTACGCTGGCCTACGTTACTATATGCTGAGGGACAGAAAGGGGTACGCAAGATGAACGAAAACAAGTCAACATGTTTAATTTTTTTCGCGTACTTTCAGCGTAGAAACTTGACGCAGAAAGTACGCCTTTTTACGCAACACTATGCTACCCTACGCCAGATCGTCAAAGCAGTAAAAGCTTTCCACACAGTAAGAAACCATATAAGCAAACCTGTACGCCAGCCTACGCATAACCTACGCAGGGACTATTTTCCCATTAATACGCAGCCTAATTTCTGCGTAGTCGGTACGCCACACTACGGAACTCTACGCAGTTCCAGTGGCTTAAAGAATAACTACCGGTACAGTTGGATCGTTTTTGTTTTTTGTTTATATAAGGCCAAATTTAAAAAAAAACATGTTTAGCGTCCTGTTTTTTCTGAAAAATGGGAAGGAGGATCGAGGCCCTTTTTTTTTTTTTTTTTTTTTTTCTTTCAAATGGCTGCTCCGTACATTTTCCCTGACATTCAGGCTATTTTTCAAGATGGCAGCCGACAATTTTTTTCTTTTCTTTTTTAAGATCAGAAATACATTTTAGCAGTGCTTTTCATGTTTTTTTTCTTAAAAAAAAAAAAAATCAAAAAAAAAAATCAAAAAAAAAATTAAAAAAAAAAAAAAAATAGGAGAGGCGGCCCCCAGAAAGGAAGCGGGTGGGGACGCTGTTTTTTTTCTATAAAAAAATTTTAAAAAATAAAAAAAATTCAAAAAAAATTCAAAAAAATAAAAAATAGGAGGCGGCCCCCAAAAAGGAAACGGGCGGGGAAGCTGTTTAAAAAAAAAAAAAAATATAGGAGGTGGCCCCCAAAAAGGAAGCGGGCGGGGACGCTAAACATGTATATTTTTTTAATGGCCAGAATGGCAAATAAAGTTCTTGGTGGTTTTAATTTAGACAGTCTCTGTATATCTATTTACACCCCCCGCCCCCCTCTAGAATCCCGCGGATTTCCGCGGGTCCTGCTAGTCTATAATAATAATACGCTAAGGCTCCGCGGGGGGCGCGACGTCTCGGCGAGCCTTTGTATTCTATTGTTTTTTAATGAGATCGCCGACCCAAGTTGGTGCGGCTATCTCCTCCTGAACCCTGCCCTCGGGGTACCCGTGCCCGGTGCCATCGTCCGCGGGAGAGTCAACTCTGTGGAATTGGCTATACTCCGCCCGAGGTCCTCCTCCGTGTCGACGTCCAGGGCGAAAACAGACGCGACATGCATAATGCAGGATATGCGTGACGACAGAGATACCTCATGGATATTCAACATGACATCCGTAGACACACGACCGATGAAAAATCGGTCGTAAAAAAACTCGAACCATATTCCATACCTTACCTGGCTTACCACGTCGCACGCAAGTACGCCAAAACACGTACATTTTCGCAGTTGCGAGATCGAGACGGAGCGTAGGGCTCGAGTTTTTGGCGGTCGATTTTGTTTTGGTAGAAGCTGAATCTAGACCATGAACCACTAAACATCGCGAAACTGCAATCAATTTCCATCACGAATTCACGATTGCTGCAATATTATAAAGTTTCCATAAATAGAGGTATGAAATTAAAGCCTATTTTGTGATGTTCTCGCCATGTTTACGTAATTTTGATAATCATTTCTTCAAAGTAAAGAAAATCAGACAAAATCACCGTAACTGACAGTGCATTGCCACTGTAGTGTGTGTGAGATGAGCTGAGTTGCAGTTGAAAGTGTGTGAGTTGAATTCGAGTCGAAGAGATTTGACACTTTGAAATTGTTATCTGTTGGTTTGCATCATTATTGCCGCGATTTCAATATAGTTTCGTGAATAGATTTACGAAACCTGAGCTTAGAATTAGTAAAAGTATTACTAGATTCTAATGTCTACGTTTTTAAAAGACTGTTTGATTTTCCTGTGAAAATTTTACTTTGAAAAATGATTATCGAAATTCATGGTCAGAAATAATCACAATCTAGGGTCTATTATGTTACAGTTCTTGCATCAAATCAATGCATGAAAACTTAGTTATTGAACTAGAAAAATGTTGTTTTTTTTTAAATAGGCAATTATGAAGTAGGAAGCCTGAAACCTAATAGCCTACTAAACAAATCTCAACAAAGTGTAGGCCTATCCTTATATGAATTAATGAAAAAAGAGCCCCCGAAAATTTCCCTAAAATTTGAAATGGAGCCCCCGAAATGAAAAACTTAATTTTTTGCCTGCGCACCCCCTCTAGAATCCCGCAGATTTCCGCGGGTCCTGAGTTGAGTGTATATATAATATAGGCGTGGGGTCCACGGGTTTCAAGGGGCCATAAACCCCCAAAAGCTCGGGGGTTACGTTTTTCAAAGTTGGGGGGGGGGAGAGATCAGATCGCAGCGAGTTGAGTGTATATATAATATAGGCGTGGGGTCCACGGGTTTCAAGGGGCCATAAACCCCCGAAAGCTCGGGGGTTTTAGGCGTATAGGGTCAGATGAGCATATTTTTAATACTTTATTTGTGACACTTGCGGGTCACTAATTGGCGTGGGGTCAATACGTAGAGTTGCGTAGTGTTGCGTAACAACTACGCTGGCCTACGTTACTATATGCTGAGGGACGGAAAGGGGTACGCAAGATGAACGAAAACAATTCAACCTGTTTAATTTTTTTCGCCAGCCTACGCATAACCTACGCAGGGACTATTTCCCCATTAATACGCAGCCTAATTTCTGCGTAGTCGGTACGCCACACTACGGAACTCTACGCAGTTCCAGTGGCTTAAAGAATAACTACCGGTACAGTTGGATCGTTTTTTAATTTTTATATAAGGCCAAATTAAAAAAAAAACATGTTTAGCTTCCTGTTTTTTCGAAAAATGGGAAGGAGGAGGCCCTTTTTTTTTCTTTTTATTTTCTTTCAAAATGGCCGCTCCGTACATTTTTCCTGACATTCAGGCTATTTTTCAAGATGGCGGCCGACATTTTTTTTTTTTTTTTTTTAAATCAGAAATACATTTTAGCAGTGCTTTTCATGTTTTTTTTCTTTCAAAAAAAAATAAATAAATGAAAAAAAAAAGAAAAAAAAATAGGAGGCGGCCCCCAAAAAGGAAGCAGGCGGGGACGCTGTTTTTTTTTCTTTCAAAAAAAAAAAAAAAAAAAAAAACTTTTCAAAAAATTTCAAAAAAAAAAATAGGAGGCGGCCCCCAAAAAGGAAGCGGGCGGGGACGCTTAACATGTATATTTCTTAATGACCTGAATGGCAAATAAAGTTCTTGGTGGATTTAATTTAGACAGTCTCTATATATCTATTTACACCCCCCGCCCCCCTCTAGGATCCCGCGGATTTCCGCGGGTCCTGCTAGTAAGTATTTATAATAGAATTATTTTTCATCTGCTAGTGAAATATAAAAGAATTATCCTCCTGTCAAAGTGAATTGTGCAGATTGTCCGATCCGTGAGATTAAATTCATCATAATCTGATTGGAGCAAGGCCTTCACTTAGACATAAATGAATGTATTCCGATTAGCAATGCATGGATAACACTCACAGTCATTCAATCTATTTCCATTACCATTAAAATCAAACGACACAAAACCAATCTCACAATTTTAAGTTCACGTTTCCAGCTCAAATGACAATCTAATAGCACAGGACCATTCTCATGTCAGTCAGTGAATGAGCAATGAAGGGCAAGTGAACGAACACTCGTGTTTTTATATGCCTCTGATGGTTTGCAATGTGAAGGATCTCTCGACTTGGATAATATTTTAATCTCACGGTATAACCATTAGACATGCAAGGATAGGCAGGGAATAGATTAACATTTCTGATCACGTTTCAAGATTACACACTCTTCAGCAGGAGTATATGGGTAGTACGAGATTGCACTTTCTATAACAAAATATATGGTGTTTGACATACATTTCAGTCCCAATATGTAGAGTGTCAATCATTCATACCCCTCGTAAATTTGATTGATTTGCTTTTTTGTTTGTTTGTTTGTTTGTTGTTGTTTTTCTGTTTGTTTGTTTGTTGTTGTTGTTGTTGTTTTGTTTTGTTTTGTTTTGTTTTTTTTTTTTTTTTTTTGGGGGGGGGGGTGTTTTTTATAACTGAAGATTGTAAGGTGGACTGGTTGAATGAGAGCCTTTGTTGAATACTTTTAGATGTAAGCTTCAATATGCCACATTCTCAAGAAACATAAGTAGGGACAAATCAACTTTTCACATACTTAAACAAGTACAAAACTTGATAACTGTATGAATAATTTAGTTAAGTGTATGTAATGCAATTCTACATAAAATATGGAAATGATATGATGGATATGGGGGGGGGGGGAGCTGAATTGTACAATATTTTTTAACCAAAAATGACAGTGCACTCATATACATGAATTTTGAATTGTCGTTTTATGATATGTTTACTTCCAAGGGAACTATTTCATGAGCAATATCATAAATAATTTGAATTTACTGACAAGATATTTTTAGGCTGCTACCTAGCAGGACCTGGTTATTTATGAAGCTAAATTCTTGATGACATCTTCGCCTATATAGGATCCAATGAAGCATGGAAGCCTTCAGAGTTCACTCAAGCTTTCTCTCTTGCCCTCACTTTCCATCTCTGTCTGTCCATCTATTTATCTTTCCTTCTCTCTCTCTCTCTGTCTGTCTTCCCTCTCTTTCTCTCCCCCCCCCCTCTCTCTCTCTCTCTCTCTCTCTCTCTCTCTCTCTCTCTCTCTCTCTTTCTCTGCATCTATATCATGGATGATAGCATGCTTAAGCATGTTTGGATCTGTTGCAATCATTCTGCTTTGAAAAAATTATGTTTGTCTCTCTCTCTCTCTCTCTCTCTCTCTCTTCCTCTCTCTTTCTCTATCACCCTCTCTTTCTCTGCATCTATATAATGGATGAAATCATGCTTAAGGATGAAAAAATTATATGAAGACAAATGTTCTCATCTACAACAGACTTATCTTCCATGATTCCCAATTGTTATCCTGATCATCTCAATTTGCTTTGAGATTATCAACATAGATGGGCAATGAATTGAATATCATTTCAGAATTGTGGAGAAGGTTTAACATGTATAAAGAATGTCTGCAATTCCTTGGATTTTAATTCTTACTTTAATATTTGATTGTTGTTATACGTCATATATTGCAATCACTATTCATCATCATTTATGTGATGAAGAGTGTATCTCTTGAATAAACAATCGAAAGTGCAGATGGGGTCATGGCAGTCATTAAGGCCATCTGTACATTAAGATGCACACTTTGCTGTTTGCATGAAGCTAGTGTTTGTTACTGCGAAGCTAGTGAGTTGAAATTTATTATTCATAGCTTATTTACCAACATGTAAACAATCATGATTTCACAATGCAGAGCCAACCATTCATTATATATAAATATATGTTCACATATTACTTTTAATGTATGACCTTTAGATACTGGATATATTAACTGCAGTCATTGTTGTAATATGTATAACAACATGATGATAAAGGCCTCTCGATCAGTCTTACCATAGAAATTCCAAAGAGGTACCTTAATCCCAGGTTTAATTTAAGAGATCAAATCCATTTTCACTTCTTAGGTTACTTATAAGAGTACCGGTATGTTAATTTACAGTATCAATCTTGCATTGGATTGAATTCAATTATGTTTTGATTATAAATTTGATTATAATTTACTTGAGGTGAATTTTTTTTTTATAATGGATTTGAAACTGTATTGTATTGTATTTCATTGGAATGAATTCAATTATATTTTGATTATGAATTTGATTATAATTTACTTAAAGTAAATTTTTCTTTATAATGGATGTGAAACTGTATTGTGAAAAACCGTACTACCATAACGCTATTCAACATTTTACAATTTTTACCATTTCCCTATTTCTATGATTATCATCTATATTTTTCAGTCCCTTTATCATCTCTGTATATTTCATGTATCAATGGAAAGAATAAATACTCCAAGCTCACCTTCATTCACAATGCTCACAGCATGATAGGTGACTGAGTGTGCTAGAAATCGTTTCCCCGACACATTCCCTTCATTGAGACGGATCAGCGTGATGAGTCACAACAAATAAATGAAAGATTCATGATATATTATGCCGGTCACATCATACAGTATTATGATATCTGCTGAGCG
Source organism: Strongylocentrotus purpuratus (assembly GCF_000002235.5). Taxonomy (NCBI): domain Eukaryota; kingdom Metazoa; phylum Echinodermata; class Echinoidea; order Camarodonta; family Strongylocentrotidae; genus Strongylocentrotus; species Strongylocentrotus purpuratus. Next base: position 57,523,478 of record NW_022145612.1, read on the forward strand.
CTAAACAGGCATTAGTAACTTGTGTGCTTTAACATTGAATTAACGCCTTTCTGGCTCTCAAAAGACAATTATCTTTTAAAAGTTACCATTTAAATTAATACACCACGCATGCTCTAATTCTGCATGTAATTGTGTATTATTTGAAACACAAAAATATCCTTGATATCAATGGATTAGAATGCTTATGAACACATAACATTGAAGTTTAACATTAAAAGTAGGTACACCTTACTTGATCATCCTATAAAATCTTGCTGACAAGAAATGTATGTCTCACTGAGAGGATCATTCTTTATCTTATTATAGTTTGAAATATTTAGTATTTAGGAGTTTCTAAATTTAGACGTGTGCCCCTAGATTGAATACCTCATAAAATCTAGCTATTACAAGGAGCACACAGCTATACACAAAAAAGGATCATAAAACAGGTTTTATTACAAGTGTAAATAGTAAATATTTGAGAAGTATGTCAATGCCATGATATCAATAAAAAAAAATAACTTGACTTTTTTAAAAGTTAGTTGGAAATTTGTCGCTTGACTCTTAAATAAATCTAAAAAGGGGGGATTGAAAGACACATACAAATGATTTTACACACTCTTGAATTAAATAAAGAACTTTGAAAATGATTGTATAAAAGAAATTAAGGTAATATCTGCAAATATGTCTGTGAAGAAAATGATTCAAATCAAATTAACAACTCAATTAGAATATGTCATATCTAATTCCTTAGAATATTTTATTCTCTATAAAACACTAGGAAGTCTATATACAACATTTAATTGTATAAGGCTATATTTTGTGTCTGTTCATTCAACCCCCCCCCCCTCTCCCTCTCACCCTATCTTACCCCTTCTTGCATCTTGCCCGCTTCCCCTCTGTATCCTTCCCTTTTTAGCCTCTTCCTTCTTCTCCTTTCAATTTCATGCGACTGACATATATTGTTATTAATCACAGCCTCTTTTACACAAGGTTCCTTAAATAAGCTACTTTAAATAACTATTACCAGCAAATACTAGTTACAGAATCTGTAAATTTTCTGTATTCCTCAGATCAAAATAGAAACAAGGCAACCAATATAAATATGTGCACATTCAAGACACAATAACAAAATATCCCTGGGTGGAATTTTTCAAATCATTCAGCTGATGTCTGTAATTTCAAAATTTACACTGCAAACCTTTTTCAGAGAACGACAATCCAGAATGTGTCAATTTTCATAGCCTTACATCAAAGTGAGGAGAAACCTTGCCCCCGCTTGGATTAGATCAAAATCGCTGGAACCTCGCAGGGAGTAACGCCCGGGGCAACTAAACTCTCCACATCAGTAGGCATTACATCCACCCTCCTCTCTCGTCTTCGCCAAGCCAGTGTCCATGAACGTCTTGGCCTATCACAGCCATAATGACTGACAATTTGGGGCAGTATTGATTCAATATCCCCAAACTCGTTCAATCCTGGGAGGCTAATTTTAGCCCTGGGCTTAGAATAAGACCTTACTTTACCCATGTCTCTCCCCCGGTCTGCCTTCTATTAAGGATCAACTTATTTCTTCTGATGGCTTGGATAACCTATTTGCCTCTCCCAGCCAAATAGAAGCACACTGAAATAGAGACAAATTTAGCACGAGAAACACTGAACCCATAGGCATGTGAAAAGAACTTCATCACACAAAACATGGCACACAAGCAGCGCTACACAAATGAGATTAGATTTCAATAGCCTTCAGCTTCTTATACTTTTAGAATTATTAATTGATAGGAGAGCTAATCTGATCTGTTAAAAGGCAGAAAGGCATTATCTCCTATACTTTTAAACAGACTTAAAGGCCTTCCGGCTTTCAACAAACAATATACAATATTGATTTGAACTTGATATATTATTCATGTTAATTGCATGTATTTGTGATAGTATGGTTTCTATAGCAAATGATTATGTATATACCAATCTACAGAGTAAAAGCTTGATGTCGATAACAATACTCTGAATCGGTGGTTGGGAATTATACATACCTGATAGAGCATCTAACAAAATGAATGCAGGCAGAGTATTGCCTTCAAATATCACCCCAAAAATGGATAGACTCAAGGTACCATGGAGTTCTGGTACTGATTTATATGATTTCATTCACACCTTTTGGAAATGGTGAGGAGGTTGTGTCATGTTTCCAAGATGGTTGAAATGGCTAAGGAGTCAATCCACACACATTTCTTTTAGTAATTTGTCCGTGGATTGCAGAAGCTCAGAGCATGTTTAAAATTCATCAAACAAATATTTTGATTGCTTGGTTGTCCTCATTTTGGGGGACTGATCTTTATTTCCTTTTGAAACTTAAAAGGGTGACAAAAATAGAGGTGGAACAAACAAATATAAGTCTATTCTCCTTAGCCTTAAACAATAGGGGCGTGTCATTGGCAGTTGGAGAGATACACACGAAAATGCTGCCATAAATAGTCATTGTCCTGGAGAAACTGACCTCAACAAATAATCAATATATTAAGAAGCTAATACCTATAAAACTCTAACAGGTGAAAAACGTCCAGACTGCTTGCTTCGAAGAAGAAAAATCAATATGCAAAAATTCAATATCCTTGGTTCACAGAATTATAAGTCGATTTAGATAATTCAATACTCAAAGGATAAGAGTTTCATATAGACCGACCAGAATATGGTCATAAGTGTCTGGGGAATACATTATATCATGCTAAATCTAAGTCAATTTACAGGAACCAACACCCTTCTGGCTCTCCTTAACAGATTATAGCTTTTGTAAGATTTATATACTGTATTTCAGATTTCACATAAGGATATGGACACGCCTATTCTGTATGAAAGTTACTTTACATCTAATGAAGATAGCCCTTGATCAGAAAGAGGATATCATCTGTTGAGAGCCAGAAGAGTATTAACTCTGTGTTGAAGCACATGAGTTAATGACCTTCTGGCTCCACACAGATGATATTCAACTGTTTAAAGGTTAAAAGGCAATAAGCCCCTTATGATATCAGCAGTAAACATGTTAATTAAGTGCCCAGCAGAAGTTCCAAATGGATGTATGGCTTGTAAATTAAAACTTCTATTATAAAAATGCGTTTTCCAGTTTTTGACCTTCCTTTCTTTCACTACATCAACATAAGACAACTTAATTTACATTCCAATTCATCACTGCCTAGCATCAGGCACATTCTACAGACTGAGTAGATAAAGCAACATACAGTCAAACTTTAGTGGCCACCTCTTTATAAAGACCACCTTTAGGAAAGATGTGTTGGAGAAAGGCAAACTATCTACAGTGATCAATTTTTTTTGCACTTGGGTGACCATAACAGACAGGTTTGACAAGAAATTAACTGATAACCGGACATTTCCTCCAGTGACACTTTCTTCTAGCCATATTTCATCAAAGATGTAGGTATAGGGCTTAGGGTTGCAGGTGGATTTTAGGTTATAATTAGGGTTAGAGTTAAACTTAAGTACAACTAGTTGCAAGTAAGTTTTATTTTATAGGGTCAGGATTAGCAATAAACTTTGGTCCAGAGTTCAAGTTTAACAGAGCTTTGTTAATAATATGCAGTATACTAATTGCAGAGCAATTGTTGCCCCAGCATGTGTCATAGAACCGACTGACCTTGGGCTATTCTGGTCACCAAGCCCATCAGGTTTTTTTTCCTTCAAAATCAGCGCTCACGCCATTGGTTTGAAACACTGTTGCAATGATATCTCTGGCCTGTGTTTACTCTGTTAATCGGAAGATGGACGGATGGCTTGGTATCTACTGTTGCAGAAGTAGAGTATCTGATGCGGCAATAACTAACATTACGTTTCTCATGGAAATTCAAAGCAGCAATAAATTCAATTATTATCCTGCATGTATTCTAAAGGAAGGCGTGGAATATTTTGTTTTACAAAATTTATTTTGATACAGTTATAGGCAAGTAATATGAATTCCCCTGTAATGATGTAAAAGAGAAGTTGTTGCCAATCATAACTAACATATAGAAGTTAAATGAACTGGCATGTAGCTTCAACAACAAAAAGATAAAAACCTTTCCAAATGTGTATTGTATAAAATGCAATTATTCTGGCTCTACATCCTGGACACATGGTAATAACTAATCTAAAAACATGCAAAATATCAATGATTTTCAATGTTTTCATTTAAGCAAGTATGAATCTTCAATTTTGTATGTTTATTTGTATGTATGTTTATTTTACCTGACTGCTAAGAAAGCATGTGAATGCTTGTAAGTAAGCAACCAGGGGACCTTTAAGTCCTCTCTGAGGGACTTGGTTACAAGACCACTGCTCAACCACTGAGCCATCCCGCATGTCCCCTGCTGAGAGCCAAAAGGGCATTAAGTTATGCAGTTTTACAAAGCTTTCCTGCCCCTATAGTGCCCTCACTAGATGATGGGGGTAAGTGGCCATGTGTTTGTAGAAACATCTTCACATCTTACACAGATATCAGAAGGAGGGGGGAGGGGGGTTAGAATGTGTGCATTGTGAATCATAGGGTGAGACAGGGCAGGTATTATCAAGGGGTAGAGAGTGTGCATTGTGATTCAGAGGATGTAAGAGGGCAAGTATCACGGAAGGGATGAGTAATGCCCTCTTATCTCATATGCACATGACACATTGTTACTGGCTTAACACTACATTACTTGCAGAGAGCATCCCAATGTGTGTCTGGCTCTTCAGGAGAGACAGGAAAAGATGATGACAAGTTCATGGTTTGGCCCTTTGTCTACTAAAATCTTATATCAACATGATATATATTTGTTCCGAGCTAAGTACTACTAGGCTTAAATATAGTAACAAATATGTGTCTTTTATACAAGAAAGAGGAGGATGGATGAAGAAGATGAAATATTAGTATTCCTGGCCTTTTGTCGAATACAATCTGATATAAACATAACACATTTTTACAAGCTTAGAAGACTGTGAGGCATACATAATAAGCCAGTTTTGACCAAGGTATTTTACCCAACAAGAGGAGGAAGAGAGGAAGATGACACATTTTTGTTTATCCCTTTTGTCCTACATAATCTACTGTGAACTTGACTACTTTTTTACTAGCTACACACTACTGGGCTTACACACATATAGGCTCAGTTTGTGTATGGGGTAATTTATCAAAAACAAAATGATAGGATAAAAATGAAAAGTTTATTTTTTGGCCTTTTGTCCCAAACAGTAATATAAACATGACACATTGTTTATAAACTAAACACTATCGAGATAACATAAAGTATCAAATATGTTTCCAAGATTTTTCACCTTGGAACAAAGAGGATGGGAAGAAGATGACACATTTTTGTCTTGGCCTTTTGTATAACACGATCTTGTAGGCATATGACGCATTGTTACAAGCTAGACACTATTGGGTTCACTCATGGATAAACCTGTTGATGTTTTGGTGGGAAAGAGGAAGAGGGAAAAAAGATGTTCAATTAAAAGCAGACATTATCAGAGAGGGAGAGAGAAAAAGAGAGAGTGAGAGAGAAAGAGAGTGCACGCGATAGAGAGACAGAGAGAGAGAAAGAGAAAAAGAGAGAGGGGGAAGAGAGAGAGAGATATAGAGGAGAGAGTGAGAGATAAATCACATCTTCATGAGCTAAAATAAAGAGGCAACTTCTTTAAAATCAAAAATTTGAAAAATCAGAATATTCCAAATTTTCAGGTCTTGAAAATCCAGAAAATCTTAATATTCGAGATTATTCATTAGGGTTGGCAGGTATGTATAATAGTATGATATTAGTTATCATTATTGCTATTATAAATACCTACAGTAATATCATAAATCATTGTATTATTATTATCATCATCATCATCATCATCATTATTATTATTATTATCACTATAAATATTATTATTAAAATAGTGTTAATAACAATAAATCATATTCACATGCCAAACATACCTTTTCAGCCCCTATGTACTGTAGGCATAAAGGGAGCAATCGTTAAGTAAAAGAAAAACAGTAAGGAGATACCCTTTAATGTAGAAATAGAATGCCCTGCATTCAAGCTATAAACTCACTGAGGGAGATACATCATGCAACCCAGTTAGGATATAATCAAGTTATGCTTGTCAACTGCATTTCCACTGTAAATCTGTTTTACTTGGAAAGAAGTCCCAGATCTCTGTATTCTATGATGGTTATTAAATAAAGTGAAGCTGCTGACATATCAAGAGAATGGGATATTGCTAGTGAATATATCAATTCATTCAGAGGAAAAAAAAGAGGTCAGACAGAAAGAAATTTACATGGATTTGAGCTACTGTAAAAAGAAAGATCTGCATTATAAAACAATGCTAAATAGATTGGTAATAGAGTGTGAATATATGTACAGTAAAAGCATGATGATAGAAACAAACTTCACATAAATATTTTAATTTATATACAGCAACGTAGGAAATATGATTATCCTAGGTGTTTCATCAAAACTAATTTTAAAAACGGAACCAAAGCCGTAATAATACAATTTTCTAAAAAGCTACCATGTACAATTATTCCATACATACTCACTCAGTTTGCACTCTATTCAGCTAATGTATGATATATCCACAGAATAAATACAATGAATTCCAAGGCAATAGGTACACATATATAGTGCAACCAGACTTGGAGAGATAAAAGAAGAGAGTGATACACCTCAACGTGCATGAAGCAATGGAATTACAATCCAGCATGCATCCATGAGAACACCACAATGCTACTACGAAGCTAATGCTGTGTCACACTCTGATGCTCACACACCGGCCACCAAAGGGAAAAAAGTAAATTGCTTTTCAGCGATCAGGGGATGCAACCCACGACGACGCCACCACCTCCTAAAAAAAGTGAGGGACGCATTGCATTACAGCCACTGCTTATGAGCTGGATCTCACTGTGAGGGTATTACACAGGGCACTGCACTGCACTGCACTGCATGTGATGAATACCTCTTACTACGCCTCCTATGCTATATTTAGCACTTGGTTGTACACACTATTAACACATGCATAGATCTCTCTCTCTCTCTCTCTCTCTCTCTCTCTCTCTCTCTCTATCTCTTTGCCTCTCTTTTATTTATATTTCTAGTTCACCCATTTTATATTGTGGCTTTTATTGCATGATATCATTTAGAGGCACCTGCACAATATGACATTAAATTAATCCCTCTTTATCTCACTAATGACTTTCTTTCCGCCCTTTCTATTTTTATTTGTCCCTCTCTCTCTATTTTTCTTTTTCTCTCTCTATCTCTTTCTCTCTATTATACTCTTCCTTTACTCCTTTGAAATACCTTCTCTTCTATCTTTCCCAATATATCTCTCTTTCTTCTGACAATCTCTCTTTTTCTCCTAATATTATAAAATTCCTTCTGTTCACATACTATCCATCATCCTATTTCTGTTTATCTTACAGCCTCTTTTAGTTTCACCTTTCTCTCTCAATTCATGTATATCATCTCATATTTCAAAATGGTTCCCTCTTCTTTTAGTTCACTTCTTTTTTAATACCACTTCACCCAAGGTGTTATTTTTCATTTGAATCATTTCTACATTCATTGAACTCAGGTTTTATTCTATCGCTCTGTTTCTTTACCATCTTCTTTTCATCATCTTATCAATATTTCATCTATGTTCCAGCTTGATCCATCACTCCCAAATGATTATTCTTCCATCTAATAAATCACAATTGAAATATTATCTTACAATTGCCATATTTCATAGTGTAATATCTTCTCTGCAATAAAACTAGAACAAATTAAAAGGATTTACTTCAGAAAATGATTTAATTTTCAAATTTCCATATATCAAATTAGTTATTATAATCAAAATTATTTTCCAAGAAACTGTGTAACAGTAGTTCATAGTTCTAGCTTCTCTCATGATCTCATTAATACTCATTCAACAGTATCTCAGAATATTCCTCTATCATCTTTCTTTTTCTCTCAAGAGAATAATGGTGAAAGATATACAATACATTTGATATATTTATTTACCCCCTTCTCTTTCTCTACACCCTCTTCTCTCTATCCCCTTCTCTCTCCATATATATATATATATATATATATATATATATATATATATATATATATATATCTCATACACAAACACAAACACACACACACAAACGTACAACCACATTCTTGTTGCAACTACACCCTTGTTGCAACCCCAATTCTCAGCCTCTTGCTCTCTCACCCTCTCACATCCAGCCACCCGCTTCCACCCGGTGACTGCTAATTGACTAATAATCAATAAACACAGTAAACTCATCGCTTTAGCATCTCACACTGACGCCTCAGTTAGACAGGCCACGTGAGTGGCCTGGCCTTATACATGACCCATACCAAGACACCAGAAAATTAACGAGTGAATTACATCCATGAGCATGCGTGTATATGCGGGTGTGCTTGTGTGTATATGTGTGCCACTTTAAATTCTCTCATCTCTCTCTCTCTCTCTCTCTTTCCTTTCCCTTGTCTCTCCCTCTCTCTCTCTCTTCCTTTCTCTCTCCCCTTCTCTCCTCCCCCTCTATCTCCCTATCTCTCACTCTTCCCCTCTCTATATCTCCCCCTCTCTCCTCCCCTTCCTCTCTCCATACATGGTGCTTGGGATGAATGGATAAGCCAAGGTTAAGAGATATAAGTTGGATTGATCCAGAATTGCACAACCAAAATGTGCCAATGGTGCTCTTGGGACTACAGACGTTTTCATATGATGTTCTCCGACAATGCCCACTTACAGATACTTCAGTACCATCACTGTATTTTACAGTAATGCTGAATTTTAGATATTTTGCAATAGACCAGGGGGTGTTTTACAAAGATCCTAAGTCGAGCTTAACTCTAAGTTGCACTTAAACATTATGGAGAGCCATTTGTAGCCTTAAAATAAAATATATTCAAAAGCAAAAATTTAAGTATTTTAGAAGTTTCATAAATTCCACATCAAGAACATGAAATCTCCTTGATAATAGAAAACATGATTGATTTTAATCAACATTTTATGCCTTTAGAAATAACTTTTACAAAATATTTCCAAAGATGCTAACAGCTTTCCATAGTTTTCAAGTTCAACTTAGAGATACGTTCAACTTAAGATCTTTGTAAAACACCCCCTCAGGTCACAAATGACTTTTTTTTGTACTTCATGCTTCTGCTGCAATGGGTACTAGTGATTACTGAAGGTTTTTTTGTTATAGCACCAATATGCACTCTGCACCCTTGACTACAGAAAGATAATATCTTGTAGAGGTTGAATGATGTTAGTGGAACTGGGTAATTGTTTGCTGTTAATTCTCAGAGAAGAGGTGGCCAGCCCCAGCATGAATGAAACTTATTCCATATCTAACTTAGATAGCACCTGTTAGGATACCATCTATTAAGAGCTAGAGTGTAGAGGAGAGTTGGTGTTAAGTTTCTCAGAGAAAAAGTAACTTTTAATATTCTACATCCATGGTCATATGCTGTCATTTTCACGAGTTATGTAGAAGCACCACAATCTCTTTCTATGGGCCCAAGGAACTATCTACTGTGGAGGTATTCTGAAAATTATGTTTTCTTTTATGCTAGTGAAATGATTTTAATTTCAATTACAAAGAATAAACACTTATCACTGGTGCTTGCACATTTCAAAATAAATATCAACTTCTTCTAATATTACTTTTTCTATAGGAATAGTAAATAAAGGGAAAAGGGTACTGTCCCAAAATGTTAAAGGGCAGTATTGAAATGTTATAACCTATGTTATCAAGAACAATTTGGGATGAATTTAACAGGCAGTCTACTAGCAGTTATTCATACTTGTGTGTCTGCAGAATATTGTAAGTGTATGATTCAATATGGCTAGCTACCATACACTGCACATCAATATAGAGCAGAGGAACGTCCATCGCTTATTATACGCCTGCAGTATGAATCTTGTACCGGTAATATAATTAATCTAGATGCCAATATTTCATTAAAGCTCATTTAAAACGAGGCCAAAGACAGAATGCAAATAATTTACTCTCTCTCTCTCTATGAGTTGTCTCCACTCGGGTCCCCAGACTTGAACCACCTGCATTAATCAATAAGGCACATAATCAAATGAACATTCATATCACAGTAAAATCATACATCCCTCCTCCGCTTACTATTTCTGTATGACCACTGGTGCCCTTGGCGGGGAACAGTGCTGTATAAAATAAACAAGAGCGATCGGCCGCCACTGATGCCCTTCTCAAGTCTTCCCCTGTAAGGAATTTGTCTTTCCAGTTGCAGATACAGCAAGAGGAGATTGAGAGTGCTTTGAGTAACCCTGGATGAACAAGATTTGTTTTCATTTGAGCGATGTTTTGATTAGAAACGATGACTGTCATAGCATTCTGCACCATGCCTCAATACATCTGTGCATGATGGGAATATATTCTAAATACATCTTGAATATAAAGTTAATACATCCTTACTGGTTGTGTGAACCATGAAGGCCTAGTGGTTCCCCACATCTTTTATGTTCTTCTTCTACATCATAGCTTAAAATATTAAAACTTTTTTCCAGAAAAAACAATATAATGAACCATTCTTTACAAGTATGCTTTTAAAACCAATGTTTAGAGGAATCAACAGAGAAATAAAGTCAAGTTGTAAAAAGATGTTATTGCTATTGTATGTTTCCTATGATGGAAATAAAATTAATCTAGCTTCAGCAATTAAGCAATTTCTTCCATCCAAATAAAGATTAACTAAACTGCTTGATTTATCTCTCCTAACCCATTTCAGTTACTGCAGTGTTCTAAAGCACTTTATACTTCTAATTTGTTGCCTAAAACCTCTGCAACTGTTATCATTCATTTGACCTTTGTGTTACACTTGTCAATGTCAATGATCACAAGGCTTCGAAACCAGTTAGGCTTAAATTGTAATATTATGACTCTAAACAAACCAGACTTCATTCTATCTTTTGAAATATCCTCTCAGAAATTCATTAAAACTATCTGCAGAAAGTAGTGGTTTACTTCTTTATTTTTTTACATCTTACTCCTTCTGCATTCTTATTATTTAATATTTTGCCTTTCGAGTAACCGTAAATCTGTGTGTATAAGACGCAGCCCTATTTCTTTCTTCTTTTTTTTGCCGACTCTGTAGGCAGCAAGCCAGGTCCATGTTCAAAAAGCCACGCGGGGAAGGACCTTTATTTTACTGCAAGGTACAGTTGAAGACTTTGATTTGTGCTTGTGAACTAGTCACAAATAATAGTAACAATGTTGTTTTTAAAACTAAAGATGACAGACAAACAAGTCCAAACAGAAATCCAGCCATACACGTAGTGTTGTTCTATTGTTCTAGTTCCTGAGTGGTGAGTCAACACACCAAGTATGACTGAGCAGCGAGACATGGCCAGGTGGAGGGGCAATAAATCAACACTTTAAAAAAATAAATCTTGTACCTGTGTATGAGACGCATCCCTGATTTTTGATTTTTGTTTTCGGTGGAAAAAAGGTGGGTCTTATATGTGTGTAGCTAGAGTGACATCTAAAATAAAACTTTAAGATTAGTTATATATTTGTTATTAATATTAGCAATGTAAACTTGTTCACACTAAAGTTACAACAATTTGTAAGAGAGATTTCTTTGCCACCTGCAGAGAAAAGTAAACATAAATGCCTGTTAAATAGCATTCAATGTCTTTTTGATACTTTTTAGTTTTTATTTACAAAATATCTTATATACAACTAGTGCTTTCTACCCAGCAAACATGTTTGACTAAGGAAATTGCAAAGCATACACAATTTCAAAATTGCCTCTAATCTGATTATAGCCCACTTTCCCACTGGCAAGCAACCACCCAAATAGATGTCAAAGTGAAGAAATAGCTGTGTCAGTCCTACAATGTTACAAGACCCCCTTAAGCGAGACATTCTTCAATTTCCTCTCTCCCCCATTCCCTCTCAGCAACTAGTTTGCACAAATCATTCAAAATTCATCACAAGAGCTAGGGGACTCCGGGTCAGTCTGAAAGCAGACCGCATCCTGGCGTCTAGCTCTGCCGACATCCTCCATGTGAAGATGATGCTCTCCTCCTCACGGCTTCCCTAGCAATAGACCATTTGCAGATTTTCAGCTTCTAATTCCTCCGCTTGTTTCACTGCGAGTCTAAATCCACACATTAATGCTGTGTTGATCGGGTAGGATCAGGATAAGTGCTTGGATAGTGGCTGGTAATGTGATTTAAATATATTGATTGAATTCCACTATGTGCCCCATTCTCGTGAAGGTTCATAAATTGTAAGTGTTTGGAATGTGACTATATTTCCCCAAAGCCTGGCGATGTGTTTGGTTTGCCTTGCCTTATCATCTGTAATCATGTATGGAAATACTTAATATTTGTTGACAGTTAAAGAGTTTAATAGTTATCTCTAGTAACCTCATTCACAGTATGCTCCATAGAGTAACAAATCTCATGTTTTCTCCTTGCACACATTTGCTTGATGACTTTAAAGCCCATCATAGAATTGACTGACATAGCAGCATCTGATGTCTGCAAGTTGGATTCAATTCATATTGATAATATCACAAAAAGCAAGTGAACCTAATAGCTCATACTTGTATATATTGGTGAACAGGTCATTCCTCTACACAATGTAAATGCCAATTTGTAGTCTTTCACTATACCAGCTTAATTACTTTCTATTCCCTCTTATTACTTTTTTTTCCACACAGTTTTCTCAATTTTCCTTGCAGTACATTTGTCAATATGAAGCAGACATTGTATACTGCCTATAGGGGTCCAACAATATCAGTTCCCCCCTTCCTTGCCATGAGCGGCAAATCAAACCCCAAAACTGTAGATATTTGGCCTACAAATAAGTTATTTATTTCACCCTCAAACAAAGAGCTAAATACCTTGTGAAACTTGCTCCCATGGAAGATATTTAAAGCCAAAACAATGACACAATAACCCAATTAGCAAGTACCAATCCAAAGCCTTTTATTCTTTATCATCTCCACATTTGGTTATTCATTACTTTGATCAAACCCATCTGAAATATGTTTTTCCATATGGATGAACCCATGTACAACAGACAAAAAAAAGATTTTTGGAAAGAAAGAGGGGAAAAGAGGAGGGGGAAAGAAAGAAGGGAAAAGAGGAGGGGGAAAGAAAGAGGGGAAAAGAGGAGGGGGAAAGAAAGAAGGGAAAAGAGGAGGGGGAAAGAAAGAAGGGGAAAGAAAGAAGGGAAAAGAGGAGGGGAAAGAAAGAGGGGAAAAGAGGAGGGGGAAAGAAAGAGGGGAAAAGAGGAGGGGGAAAGAAAGAGGGGAAAAGAGGAGGGGGAAAGAAAGAAGGGAAAAGAGGAGGGGAAAGAAAGAGGGGAAAAGAGGAGGGGGAAAGAAAGAAGGGAAAAGAGGAGGGGGAAAGAAAGAAGGGAAAAGAGAAGGGGAAAGAAAGAAGGGAAAAGAGGAGGGGGAAAGAAAGAAGGGAAAAGAGAAGGGGAAAGAAAGAAGGGAAAAGAGGAGGGGGAAAGAAAGAAGGGAAAAGAGAAGGGGGAAAGAAAGAAGGGAAAAGAGAAGGGGAAGTAAGAGGGAAAAAGAGTACTCCTGCAATCACAACTATTTCCTAAATATCCTCATATCCAGCAAAAGCCCCCCTCTCTCAAGCCGCACTTGCGAAGGATCTCTGATTCATTCTCTAAAATATTCTCAGAATACATAAGGTTATATCTCATCTTACACGGGAAGTTGGAAAGGGAGAAAAGACTGGACACAGCCAATACATTCCTATCTTTCTCAATCAGACTGCAAAATTCCCTTAAGACCCACTTGTGAGGAGTCACTGATTAATTCTCTAAAGTATTATCAGGATGATCATTATGATTATGTGTCATGTTACATGGGGAGTACGCAAAGGGCTCAACATATTCTCAAAAGTCGGGGGAGACTTTGAATGGAAGTGGCCCAATTAAGCAGGGTGGCTAGAATGGGTCGAGCACCCTCCCATTGTAATAACTATTTAAATTTTGGGGTTTTAAGATGTAGAGACAAACTCAAAAACTGAGGGAAAATACTATGTCATCCCCTGCACCCTATGGAGTCTGAAAGGGAACAAAACACTGGTGATGGACTGCAGATGCATTCATGACTTCGTTCTCTGAACTATAGATATTACATTACCACATAATCCTCAGCTCCAATTGTGTAAGGCCATTAACACATTCTCTAAAATGCCATCAGGACGAAATGATGTGATGACAATTTAAATCTTTCATCTTATAGGGTGGTTGCTAGAGAAGAGAACTCAAAAAGGACTAAAGAAGCATTAAAAACTGTCTTCCCTAACTACAGACATTAATTACCAAATCCCAAAAGCTTCCATAGTGAAGATCACGAAATTATTCCTTAAAATTCTATCAAGAAGAAACAATCATATCTCATCTTTAAGTGGAGTTTTAATATGGAGCGAACATATCAAAACTTAAAGGCAGCAGTCACAACTTCCTCAAAAAACAATAGAAATTGGAATAATGGTGTTTAGTTGCACACTCATTCTTTAAAATGCATATCTGGATGAACCAATCATACAGACAACTCATCTCAGGAGATGTCAGCTGAGAGTTGGACTGAGATGGCATTCATAACTAAAATTTATTCGAAAAAACAATAGAGATATTACAAAAGACCCTCTAGGGTTGCAGACTCATTTTCAATTCCAGCTCTTCTTATCAGGGAAGAGGGCGGGGGATATGAGAACTAAAAAGAGGACCAAATATACATTCATAAGTGTCCTCTCTAACCCATAGAGATTACCAAATCCCCCTCGGCCCTTGGTGAAGTATTGCTAAGTCATTCTCTAAAATAAGATCAAGATGAAGTAGTAAGAATTTCATCTCATGGGAGGAGGAAGTGGAATGAGGCAATTAAAGGACAAACACATTCAGAACTTTCACTTTAAATAAAAACATTGAGATTACAGCCGACCCTTGCGGACTCGTTTTCTATACTTCACCTCTCATCTCCACAGGGAAGATGAAAAGAAAACTGTCTTCTCGAAATTCTCCAAGCCATAGACATTACCAAATCCCCACCCCCTTCGACCAGCCCTCCTGGTGAAGCGCCACCCACTCATAAAATACTATCTGGATGAACATACGACCATTCCTAGTCTGTAACATTGAACGAGATGCCTTACTTGAGGGCACAAACTACTTAGTATACACCAACAACTCAGCTGAACATGTGGAAAGAAATAATCCACTTATGGCAAGTGCTTTATTGGGGTACTCCTCTTGGCTTCGGGGCAAAGCTAGGTAGACAGGATCGCATTACCTTTCATCCTTGTTAAAGATAATTTTCTTTGCCTGGGTAGGAGATGTCAGAGCCTGTTAAGGGGGGTTAACTTACTCTTATTTTCACCTGCTATAGAGTTATTGTATAATGTTATAGGCCTGCGGTGTACATTTCATCCATAAGCCACGTGTTCCCTAACCTTACTTCTAATATTCATGCACATTAACTGTATCTCCAAGTCCACTTAAACATCATCATCTCTAAGATCTCTCAGCATTTGCCTTGGTTGTCCCATCAACGCCCCCTCCCACCACCATCTCTTAACTACCACCTCTTATATAGCATACATTTTCCTCTCTTAATAATAATAATCTTTAAAACATTATGATATGTCTCGTTTACCTAGGATATGGCCTCATAAGAGATTCTCACCGATCATTATAGGGTTTAACCGAGCTACCACGGTAAGGTGCTCAAGCATTCAATTAATTTTTTGCTAACTGGTACCCAATTACTACACCGAGGTGGAGAGTGGTAATCACAGATTATTATCTTGCCAAAAAACATTAGTGCCGCAGTGAGACTGTAACCCCAAACCATGTGATTAACAGTCCAGCGCCGTATCGACTAGACCACAACACCTTTACAATATTTATTAAAAATCATATCTCTATTTTCACATGCACCACTCTTTTTTTTATCTATTTTCTTTCCCTTTTTTTCCATACCTACAGCTTTTAATTCCTTAGGGTTTCATTTCCTAATCTCCAGTTTTCTTCTTTTAATTGGTGTGTCTGTTTATCTGTATTTATCTCATTTCCTTTCTTTCCACATTTTTGTTATTTCTTTCCTGTGATTTCTTTTTCTTATCTAATTGTTTAATCTCTCAATTTTACCCCTCCCTCTCTTTAAAAAAACTATTTTCTACAATTTAATAACATATAATTTCTTCTGTTTCTAGCTCTCTTGACGTTTTCTCCTTCTTCAACTCTTCTTTCTTTCTCTTCCTTTTTATTTCTCTCTCCCCCTAATTCTTCCTTCCTCCACCCTTCTCTTGCTCTCTTCCCCTCTCCCATCCTCATCTCCCTTTCAGCTCTTAATCTTTCTTTGTAACTCTCTCTTCCTCTCTCTTGACCATAAATTGTATGACTGATCTCTAATATCCCATGCAATCTCTCCCATCCACTATGTTCTTTTTACGTAAATTGTCAGCTGAGAGCCAGAAGGGTACTATTTATATCCCATAACAGAGAGTTAATGCCCTTCTGGCTCTTAAGCAACAAGATTTGATGTGATGAAACCAGACATGTTTACTTCAGTCCCTCTATCTTTCATAGTAACTGGACTTCCCTTGTGGTTGAAGTCCTGCATTAGAATGGCTCTTAAAGAAGGGCCCAAACTCTACTTGAAAAATCAAGACTGATTTCTTCTTCACAATATATAAAGGCTTTTATCTCATTCTCATATAGGCTTTCTATCTACCGTATTAACCCTTGAAACTAATAAAATGGACGTCATTATGTCAAAACAATACTTACCGGTATTTAACCCCATCAATGCCAGAGGCATACAAACCGAGTAGAAGGTGAGTTACATCATAGACAACAAGTGAGTTAAATACTTAAATGATTTTTATCAAAGTCACCCCGCTGACAATACAATAATAAAAAGTAAATGACTCCTCTGCTACAAAGTTGATTGCACTGTTACTTTCCATGCTTCAAACTCAGTGAGCTAGACCATTAAATTCACTGCTAGACCCTCAAAACTACACATTAGCAAATTCCTCACAAAACACTGAGGCAAGATATCAAAATTTGAAGCTTCCCCCATCAACATGAAGCATTAACATTGTGTAGAGGTAATTACTACTTTTATGACTAAAGATTTTTATCACAAAGTATCGCAACCATAAATCTCAGGCTTGTCTCGTTTAAAGGTTCATCAAAGATTGATGTAAACATCCATAAATATCTAAACAGAGGCAAAAGCACCTGCATTTAATCAAATGATGTATAAATTCTGAATCATAAACACAAAATTAGTGAAGCATTTGAAAATCGCCTTTCCTAAAAATAGGGGAAATTTATACAATGTAATCATAATATGTTCCTTCATTTCGACCTCCAGGGGTCTGAATATTTTGCATTGTTTTCTATATTCAGGAAAAAAAATATTTGTGCATGCGTGCAGGTAGAAGACCATGAAATTATTCTCCAAAACAATATGATACATTCAAGTGATTAATGGTTTAAAAGCATCAAGGAGAATTTATATTAAGACTGTATGGATATCAATCTCAAAAGATGACTTCAATACACACCAAGCTTCATGATAGTGAGTCAAAAGATCTACTCATGGTAATATCTTGTCATATAATTCATTATGTAGACTACAATTTTAGCATTTACATTGCACAATTCAGCTAGCCAAGTAAAAATAGATTAATTCCCAGACTTTCAGCAACCCTTTTTTTCTGCCCGCCTCCCTCTTCTGTTGTTGTTATTCCCTATTTTTATTTTAACACAAAAGAAAATAGTATATCAAAAAATGTTTAAAATGAGGCAACAAAATTGCCAACATGATGCAATTTCATCTTGTTTTGAGCCTCTGCCATGCATTTACAAATGAATTTCTTATTACAAAAATTTGTATTGAAACTGACCCAGTTGCAATTGTGTATGCGGCAAAAACATCAAATATGAAATAATATGGAATCTCACCACTTCAATTTAAAAATTCACAAGAGAAAATAGGAAAATTCCTCAAATTTCGCTTGGCCTTTATTTGATATTTGGAGTATGTTGATTACTACCATAGAACTCAAAACATCCAGAGATTTTTTCTTATTAGAGAGAGGGGGGGGGGGGGGAGGGGTCAGGGGTCGGGGTAGGGAATAAGTGATCACATTTAACAATAAGGATATTCAATAAGGATAATCAATAACGTAAGTTTGATGGCATACTTTTTGCATTTACCACAAATCCACCCTCCCAAGCATATTTTACAATGAAGGTTTATTTGTACGTTTCCAGACATAAACATCAATCTATAAGATGAGATACCGCCGACCGTATTAATGGGTCGGGCCGAATCTCACTAATGGAGCCTCCTACCTTGCAGACATCATAACCCTCCTTTCTCATCACACAGCGATTGTATGATCAAAGACTATCTTGCCGTTTCCCTGAAGCAAGCAATCTCATTTGGAACCCGTCATAACTGTCATATCCAATGCTTCAATGATGTGGACCTTTAAGCCCTCTTTAAGTCACCTTTGTGTTCTCATTACTTTTCCCCATCGACCTTTTTCAACCCAACTATCTTGTTGTTTCTCTCTAGCATGCAATCTTATTCATGCCCTATCATATCTGTAATGTCCCATTTCTTGATGTGACCTTTAACATCTCTTTGCATCTCCCTTGATCTTTCTCGTCCCAATTACTATGCAGGCCTATATGCCTCTATTTCCCCTAGAGCATGTAATTTTATTTGCTACCAGTCATAACCCAAACATCCATATTCATGATGTGGACCTTTAATTTATCTTTGCATCATCCTTGGATTTTTCTCAACTCAAACATATACCTACCTCTCTCCTTCTCTTGAACAAGCAATTTAATTTACGACCTGTCATAGCCCATAACCCAATGGTTCATGCTGCCCTTTAAACTCTCTGCATCATCCCTTTCACCTATATAACCCACCTTCCTCACCTGTATATACCTCTCTTTCCCTTGAACATGCAATAGCATATAATTCTTATCCTTCCATATCTCCAAATATTCCTATGCTTGATGTTTCTCTTTAACTTCCTCGTCCTCGCCCTTTGAACTTTCCCAGCCCGGTATCTCCTTCTTTCAAGGTGGGATCTTCCGGACTCTGCCTCCAGTCTCATGAGAGTAAAACAAATCCGATTAATTACAGACTAGGATATAATTATAGTAGATCGATAGTACATCTACCTTCCGAATTTGGTTTGAGCAAGGGTCTAATTCCGACCGCACGAATCAATACATGTCTAGGTTTTATTTCTTGTTCAAAAGCTATGAGAAGAACATCTTAAAATAATTGCTCAGACAGGATGCAACGCTATTCCCAGACCAGATGTGAAATACAAAACAACCTATAAACTCAAAAGGAAGAGTACATAAAAGGGAAATATCTTGGGAGCATCGGCTTTGAAGAGTTTTGACTTGTGCAAAGTCAGCTTATGTCAAAGAAAGCAAAGAAAGATCAAACGGGATCAAGCTAATAGTCCTGAAGAGGTGCAAATGCAAATTGGGTTTTTTTCCAGTGAATGTGATTTTCAGCATTTTCTTTTTCAGTCTGTTTATGATTTGCTAATCCAAACAATCTACTGCGTTGAGAAGAAAAAAAAATCAAAATCAAATTAGGCCAGTCCTCTCAAATTGCAATTCTTTAACAAAAACTCAAGATAGACTTCAATCTTACTCTGTCACTCACCAACACTATCAATTTGCATTCATGTCTTGTATATTGAGTAGTTGTAATAAAAGAATTTCAAACAAAATTGGCATCAGATAATAGAATATATCTTTATTTGCAAACCCCTTACTAGTAAGACACAATATGATAAGTTATTGGAATGACCGTTATTCAATAATAAATTGTAAATAGAAGTTTGTTTATTTCAGTTTCATTCGAAACCTTTACACATATTTACTCAAATTCTACATTTTTTTCTTAAACATTTCAGATACACAAGAATTTGAAAACAATGTGAATACACTACCAAAAATGAGGGTAATTTAATAATATTTCACTTTTTAGAATCGATACTGATTATTTCAACTCAAATCTCAAATTAACACACTAAATGTAAATCTCCTCCCTCTCCCTCTCTCTCTCTCTCTCTTTCATAATTTTAAAGAAATAAATACTCTTAATATATTCTATAATAATTCAAGTTGACTGTCCAACAAAGGAATTTCTTAACATAATTCTACATAAAGAAATTTATCTCTATTACAAATTCACTTGACGCTTTGAATACTTTTCTTCATCTGTGAGAAGGGCATCTTTCTAGATACAATTCATCTTCACTTTGAAAGACTGTTCTATTTACAATGGGGATTGAAACATTACAAATAGCATAACTATCATCATCATCATCATCATCATCATCATCATCATCATCATCACTGTTATTTGAGCCTCTTAATGTAACTAATATGTACTTCCAGTATTAAAGATAGGAACTAACATGGTGTCGGAGGGTAACTAGCCTTTATTTGCTAGTATAGAACCTATGATAAGAGTGAAACAGATATTTTAGGCATGTTTTAACTTGATGTTTAGATTGATTATCGCGGATGCATTGTATAGTGTGGTCCCACGTGGACATATGTGCATGCTTTGTGGAGATAAATAATCTCCTAGGCATTTATATGTACGGTGGATTTGTGTAGATTGTTGCCGATTGTATTTTAGGCCAGTTTCTTCCTCTGCTTCCTCCACTGAAGGTAGATGGCGACCTCAGTGGAAATTGGAAAAAAATCAGACAGTTGTGGACCAGTTATGAGGTTATCACAGGACTCAACAAAGAAGACAGGGAAATCAATGAGGGTATTGACCCATTACGATCCGAAAGAACAGCTGATACTAGCTAGCGACGCTAGTCCATACATGGTGCTGCCCCAGAAATGCTGTGATCAGATAACGGAGGAGCTACATGATGCTCACCCAGGATTAGTCTGAATGAAAACAAATGCGCGAGGTTGCATATGGTGGCCGCAAATCGACAAATATTTGGAGCGAAAAGTGAAAAGTGAAAATGTCAAGCACACCAACGACAGCCATCGAAAGCGCCGCTACTTCAATGGGAATATCCCAGCAAGCCGTGGTCGCGAATTCATGTAGATCATGCAGGCCTGGTAGAAGGTAAAATGCTTCTAGTAATAATTGATGCGTATTCAAAGTGGATGGATGTTCACTTCATTACGAAATCGACAAGCGAGGCGACAATAAAAAAAATTAAGAGAAGTTTTCGCAACACATGGCCTACCCAACATGCTGGTTTCTGATAATGGGCCGTTTCGCCAGTGATGAATTCGCTAAATTCAAGAAGATGGACGCAATAAATCACATCAGAGGAGTACCCTACCACCCAGCTACGAATGGCATCGCTGAGAGAGCAGTGCAAACTGTAAAAGGAGTCCTCCAGAAAAATGAGTGGACCCTTCACACTAGATCTATAGAGTATAGTTGAAATTAAGTTATTGCCAAAAATGCAGATGAGGTAATATGAATCCTATGAGAGCAATATCATCTTAGATATACTAGACCATGCAATGTAAGTCGGTTATAACTTAGACCTCATGACATGCAATTCAAGATGATGGTTGCTTGCCATGTATTCTCCATTTTGATTTTTAGTGTGTACCTTGACATATTAAAGTGCTCTCACTTAATCCATGTATTTTTTTTTTGCACATTGCTGCATTTTAGTTTTGCTGAGCCTTTTTGAGTAAATGGTATATCATGTTGGAATTAATATGATGTTAGAACAAGGAAAAAATTTATAAATCCTCTGTGATAAAAAAAATTAAGTTTGTAATAATGTTAACTTTTGTGTTTTTTAAAACTCAGTTGATATAGATCTACACATCTTCTTGTTCATTACAGCAAGGAGGAGCAGCTGCAAATAGCTGAATTTGTAAAAAGAAGGAGCATCAACCTTTTCGGAAAGGCAGGATACTGTGGAGCGAAGGTACAGTTAAGTGTTTTTAGAGTATTTTTTTGTATAAATGACAAGAACATTGCGTCAGAAATCTATGGAGGCTGTTTTATACTCTACAGGTGGACCTGCAGTCAAATAATTAGAACAATAACGGACAAGGCCTATTGGCCGAAGCACAGGGGTGCTCAACCAATTGGCTCGGCTCGCCTGCCGGGCGAGAACAATGGCATGCTCAACCAATCAACAGAGACAACGGGATCGATAACCCTGAATTTTGGATGCGTACATCGAGACTCGAGATATACAACAGTTTTGTATTTACTAATGGGGAGACTAGCAACCTGGCTGAAATCATTGAAGCATTCGAACGGTATGCTGTTGGCGAAAAAAATGAAACTTATAAGAGATACCTTTTCAACAAGCGACAACAAGAATCGGTGAGAGTTTTTAATCATTCCTTGCCAACCTCAGATCTCTTGCCAAATCATGCAATTTCTGTCAATGAATGAGACAGTCTCCTCAGGGACAAAATATTGCTGGGCACCAATGATGCACAAACGAGGAAGCGGTTATTTCAAGAGAGGAAGCTGACACTTGGCTGCATTGACATCTGCAAGAACGCAGAGACGGCTGAATCTCACCTCAGAGCTTTCAGTGAGACCGGTAGTAGCAGATCCGCTGCTCATATACACAAGATCCGGCCAAGCTTCAAGAAAGGAAAGCAGAGCGGTGGAGCAAAAAGAGGTCAAAGCAAGCACAGCACTGGCAAAGCAGGAAAACCTACATGCAAGTACTGTGGGAGGGAACATCCAAGAGACAAAAACAAGTGTCCAGCCTACGGACAAACATGCAAGGCATGTGGAAAGCAAAACCACTTTGCCAATGTGTGCATGGTGAGCAAGAGAATGCACAAAGTGGATGATCAGACTGACAGTGACACAAGCACTGAGTACATCGACAATGTCACCATCACCATCAACACCGTGAAACCAAGGGATGAGGTGTATGCAAGGATGATAATCAATGAAAGAGCAGTAGACTTCCAGGTGGATAGCGGGGCTAGTGCCAACATCCTGCTACTGAGACACCTGGAAGGGGCTTCACTGTGTCTTGAAACCAAGCAAGAAAAAATGGCACATTGACTGATGATCTAATTAGAGACAGAATTGTATGTGGCGTAAAGGATATTGGGCTACAGAAGAAACTATTGCAGGAATCTAAATTGGATTTGTCTGCTGGTGTAAAGGTTTGTAGAGTATTTCAAGGCACTAGCCCAGATTAAGGATATGACACCCTCAGAAGAAAGGGTGTTGATGTTAAAGGTAAAAAAAAACAAGTCAAGTGTTAATCAGAAAGCCAGAGTAAAGGCTAATGACAGCAAAGCTGCGCATGTAGATAAATGCAAGTATTGTGGTGGTAGCCAACCACAAAGGCAACGCCCAGCTTATGGGAAGAAGTGTAACAAGTGCGGCAATCCAAATCCAAGAGAAGAAGAAATTGATTGTTGAAAAGGGCTTGTGCTAAAGGGTGTTTAAAGGTTGGTCATCGCTCAAACGAGTACAAGAAGAGAAGCACTTGTAAGGACTGTAAAAGGCGACACCCAACAGCACTCCACGTTAAAGACTGGGGAAGGGTTAACTCTTTGAATCAATCTTCAAATCAAGAAACAACCCAAGACGAAGTGAGGTCATCAAGCTCACACACTGCAAAGAAAAGTGATGGTCAAGAAACTCTCAAAAGCTCGATGATTGTTCTTGTATGGTTGTCACATAAGGACAGTGTTGGAGAAACATCGACATATCCCCTGCTGGATACTCAGTCAGATACGACTTTCTTACTCAAATCCATCAAGGACGAAATGGGGCTACATGGGACTAAGGTCAATTTACGGCTATCCACGCTATCGATGAAAAACCAAAGGATAAACAGTGAACGTGTGGAAGGACTACGTGTACGCGCACATGATGGCAAGGACAAATTAGTCTTACCACCGACATACACATGTGACATCATGCCGGCTGATCGGACACATGTACCAACACCAGAGAATGCTAAGTCTATTCCCCACCTGCGTGATCTTAGCAGCAAGCTCATTCCTCTACAAGACTGCGACATAGGCCTATTGATTGGCTATGATTGTGCGAGAGCCTTGATGCCAAACTGCAAAGACAAAATAATGGCTACATTTGTGGTAAGAGGAAAGAAAATCTCAATTCAGGAAGACAGCGGAGCCACAAGTAAAGTGATCCCAACGAAACATGTACCTGAAAATTTTCAGATTAATTCTTGTAAATAAGGACTAACAGGAGATGGAATAGGGGTATGTTCCATTAGTGTTAATAATCCAAAGAACCATAGGAAGTACATATTAGTTCAACTTAGGAGGCTCAAATAACATCATGTAACACCAAAGATATGTGCTTCAAGAGAGAGCTATCAAGACTCTTCATTAACTAAATGTATTTCACTGTTACAAGTCTGCCACAAGGTGGCGCCATTTCACTATTAACTATAGGACATAATAACTTTATCTCATTACAATTACCATCATCAACATCTTCATGATCCACGAATAGTAGACTAAAGAAGGTCAATTTGTGCTTGGATATATACGATTCAAGGATTGTGCCAGTTTTCTTATCACCGAGTAAAAATATTTCTTGACATGCAACAAAATTATGACGCATACATGTACAACTACCATTAACTTACCATTAATGTTAATGATGGAAGACAATACTATCTGTATCATCATGAAACAAATGTGCTATGATTAAAGCTTGGGACAGTGTATGTGGCAGGGCCAAGTTAGAGAGGATTTGGAGAGGTCAAATGTAGATCATGGCCCATCTTGTAAAAAAGGTTGCGAAAGATTTGAATCAATCGCAAAACTTTACAATACAGGGCCCAGGTTTGAAATGCCTGGTATACACCACCTGTGGATAGGAGTTCACATATGCTTGGAATCAGCAGCTTTTTTCAGCAGCTCCACCGTAAACTAATGTGAGGGTATATAAGCTACATGTATAGTTGCCCATTCATTAGATAGGAGAACAATGTTTATGGAGATTTAAATGAGGTCTAACATAAACCTCCTTCATGAATTCCAGCTATTGTTTCCATCACAAGATGATCATACCCAAGTCACACCGACAGAAATGGCCATTCACCAAACCATTAATTACCTTTCCCCAAATGGCAAAATTTTGTTCATCAATAGTCAGATTGGACTTAATGTGGCTTGGGTTTAAAGAAAGCGAATACCATATTCATAACTATCTATTAACAAGGTGAAAGCCAAACATTGGCAAAAGCATGCAATGATTGAAAGACTGGAATCCTCCATCAAGAAGAAAGAGAGAAAAGGATGAAGATGATGATGATGGTGAAGCTGAAAGAAACAAAAAATAAAGCAAAATATGAATCAATCACAGAGCACTGAATAATAACATAACAAACAAAATAAGAACACAATAAGTTAAATTCATTTTTTAAAGGTATTAAATTATGAGATCAGTAAGTGAAGTGTAATGTATAGCAAACAATTTTCAACTGTCTGGAATTCTTTTTTATTATTTTGTTTAGCCATTTGATTTTCAATTCCATTTGAAATTAGAATCAACTTTAATTACCGTTTCTATAAAAAGTAAACAACAATAGGAATAATTCATTTTATTAATCACATTATATTTAACTACACTTATACTATACAAATACCACATTTAAAAAATGAATTTAAAGTATGGGTTAGAAAAAGAACACAAGTTGCAAAACAGCGCAACAAACTCAAAGGGTAAAAATTTATCCAAAGACTCACCTTTCTAGATCAGAAAATGGGTCCTAAGGAGTCAAACCAGGCGACAAGGCTGCTATCCACAATAGCTAGATTCTTGAATTGATCCAAGGTTATTCTGGGGGCGAAGGAGACACACATACACAATGTAAATTACACAGTAATATGCAGTCATTAATATAACTATATGCAGAATTCTAAATTCTAAATTATCACTTGGATTAGGGACCAACTTCTATAAATAAACCCAACGCTTAACCAAAGCAACGCTAAACCAAAGCAACAGCTAAGACCCACTTACAACCCTTATCCTATATATCTTTGACAAAATAAGGCCCTGAGTCAATGGAGTAAATATCAGCTAATCAATAATTGCATCATATAGTTTTAACATCCTGAGATATAAACTCATATATTTGCATACAGGATTGAGTCTGCGAAAAATGGGGAACTCCTCTATCCTGAATTCCAAATAAAACATAGCAGAAAACACTTGTTTTCATTGGTCAAGATAAATAATCGAGTTCTTTTATCAGGTGCCCCATGTTTTGAGCCAGATATGCATCATTAGGGCCAAGACCTCAGATCAAGAGATGACCTTTGAACTTACCTTTGGTCAGCATCAATCTTGGCCATCTTGAAGACATTGTCCACCATCTCCTCAATAGCATCCTGGGACATGGCCTCCATTACTGGCCACATGTCCTCTCTGTTAAACAAGCAATCATTCAACCATTCAATCAATCAACGTGCTAACAAATCCATCAGTTTACAAATAAAGCAATAATAAACCACAGTAAACACATGATAAACTCTTCTGTTGTTTCATTTGTATGCACTATCTGACTTGCAGTTTATGTCCCTCATTCTCATCATCTCATTGTCTTCTTCCTTCTACTTCACTCTCTCTTCTGTTTATATGTTCATACTATCAAAGCCTTTTCTAAAATGATTTCACCCTTCTTTATTCTCACTAATAGAATCTCCCGTTTCTCTCTTCTTCATTGTTCTATAGTATTCCTTGGTTTCTCTTTAGTCTTTTCATTATTCTATCCAGGATGTCACAGGTCAGAATTCATCATTTGATATATCTCAGCCTTAGTGTCTGAGATATTGAGAGCAAATATTCCATAGGAATCCATAGGAATCAAGTATTAAAAAATGGGTGTTTACTCATTCTCAGAAAACCCACTAGTCTAAAAAAATATATATATAAAAAATTATTTAAAAAATCAACAACAAAAAAAAAAAAAAAAAAAAAAAAAAATCAAATTTAGTCTACCAGTAAAAGCTAAAATAAGAAGCCACTGTTTAAAAAGCAATTGAGAAGCAACCTGGAAAGTTAGACGAGGTATGCCAACATCTCTGTGAAACATTAAACACGTATTAAAAAACGAATATGTTTCAATGGATTGCCAGGGAACAAGAAGAGATGACATACTTGCTTCCTGGATTGCCAGGGAAAGGGATCTTGCCATTGGTGGTGGTTATCTGTGCCCCGGTGTCTGATGGAATAGGAGCACTGAAGAGAGACGAGACAGGACGACCCTGGTTGTCATCAAAGTTTGCCATCTGAAAAAATCAACAAAAAGCCAAGGAATATTCCTGACTAACTTGCAAGATGGTATGGCAGTTCAGAATCTTTGTATAATTAGAGTTATGATGAATATTCAATGTTTCAAGGTGTACAGACTTAAACCTTTTGTTTTTGATGTTTAAAATGCAATAAAGTCCCATCTCCTAAAAATGACTACATCTGATCATTATACCAAGACATTTTGATGTTAACATGTTAAGTTCAATTCAGTGACGATTGTGTCATTTTTTATATGGCATGGGTAAGATATTGATTAAGTTTCAAATTTATAAGCCAATATTTACATAAATAAAGCATTGTTAGCATAGGTACTTGGTATTCTTAAACTTGTTCCTTCCATATTAATGATACTTTTTTTAATTTTGAGCACTTTTTGATGAATCTTACCATTTCTTCCTCGCATGCTTTCACCACATCTCTGACCAGCTCAATAGTAACATAGAAGTAAGCTTTGAACATCTGTCTCAGGTTATCTCTACTGATGCTACCCACTCCTTCCAGGTCATACCCCTCGAATGCATCTAATACAGAGAGCAAAATGAGTACAAAATAAGGTAAAGTCCTTGAATAGGATGATAAATGGAGGCACTGTGTACTGGAGAGTCACCACCTTTGCATGTTAAGAACCCACTGCACTATTTGTATAAGAGTAGTTATACCAGGAGGGGAGACCCAATATTTACAGTGATTCAGTATGCTTTGCCCCTCCCAGGCACAGCTGACACCAAATACTCAATTATAATAGTTTAAGAATTTGACCAAAGTACAATTATTGCCGAAGCACATGTTGTAAAACTAGGCCATACATCATATACATTACAAATAGGATATTGCTCCCAGGGTACTCGCTATGTTATATTCTTTTAAGGAAATGTTATCATAGAGTCATATACAAATCCTTTGATTTTAATAAAAACAATCCAAAAGGATGAAAATCCACAATCAAATCTTGACTTACATTTGACCTTCTCCTGAAAGGACCCTTTGACCAGTGTCGACAGACCACAGGTGAACTCGGTGAAGTCAATGTAGCCATCACCATTGGCATCATAGTACTGCAAATTAAGACAGCATCAATCGATTGATTAGGGCTAGGGTTATACGCATACT
Organism: Strongylocentrotus purpuratus; assembly: GCF_000002235.5. Taxonomy (NCBI): domain Eukaryota; kingdom Metazoa; phylum Echinodermata; class Echinoidea; order Camarodonta; family Strongylocentrotidae; genus Strongylocentrotus; species Strongylocentrotus purpuratus. The sequence continues at coordinate 57,551,935 of NW_022145612.1, forward strand.
GCAGAAATGGTTGCTAATAAAGAACAGTAAAACACCCAAGAGAAATCATTTTAAACAAATAAAACATGTACCTGTGATTGAATACTGACAAACATTACTAGATGGACCTTTGACTGCGTGCAGTTGAAAACAATGCCTCCGCCATAGGCATAGAGCCTTTTTACAAACCAAAATCTACTCAGTTCATTGGCTCTGCAAGATACATACATGTTTTGAGTGTGATGGTGATCCGTCCCTCGGAAGAAAGAAGGTTGATAGTAAGCATTGATACAATTAATAACCTTACTAGCACCTTGTCAGGGAAGAGTTTGCTCTTGGTATTTTTCGCGATGTCCACCCCACTTGGAATTGACAATGATAATATTAAACATAGATGAGAACCCTTGGTACATAAACTCACCTTGAACAGTCTCTCTAGGAGTAAGCTCTTCTCTAAACCAAGAGGACCTACACACTGATCATACACCTCTCTGGTGATTCCTTGCTCCTTGTTATATAGCACTCTACACTATGAACTTGGTACTCACCTTAAACAGTCTCTCTAGGAGTAGGCTCTTCTCTAAACCCAGAGGTCCTACACACTGATCATACACCTCTCTGGTGATTCCTTGCTCCTTGTTATATAGCACTCTACACTATGAACTTGGTACTCACCTTAAACAGTCTCTCTAGGAGTAGGCTCTTCTCTAAACCCAGAGGTCCTACACACTGATCATACACCTCTCTGGTGATTCCTTGCTCCTTGTTATATAGCACTCTATACTATGAACTTGGTACTCACCTTGAACAGTCTCTCTAGGAGTAGGCTCTTCTCTAAACCCAGAGGACCTACACACTGATCAAACACCTCTCTGGTGATTCCTTGCTCCTTGTTATATAGCACTCTATACTATAAACTTGGTACTCACCTTGAACAGTCTCTCTAGGAGTAGGCTCTTCTCTAAACCCAGAGGTCCTACACACTGATCATACACCTCTCTGGTGATTCCTTGCTCCTTGTTATATAGCACTCTACACTATGAACTTGGTACTCACCTTGAACAGTCTCTCTAGGAGTAGGCTCTTCTCTAAACCCAGAGGTCCTACACACTGATCATACACTTCTCTGGTGATTCCTTGCTCCTTGTTATATAGTATAGTATTAATGACTGCTTTGAGAGAAATAGTTGTTTTTATAAGCTCAAGGGAAGGTTAGAATTGTGCTATTACCCGAGGCGTGCCGAGGGGAATAGCCCAATTGTAACCTTCCCGAGAGCGTATAAAAACAACTATTTCTCGAATATTAAAGCAGTCATTAATACTTTTATATGCCGAAAAAAAAATAGACTAAAAAATAAAAAATAAAAAATACTCTTTTTTTTTGGCGAAGGTGAGAGTCGAACCCTTGCGTACAATGAGTGATGAAGCTTTCACCAACGCCTTACACCACTCGTCCATCGCGCGCTGTTCACGTGCTTGGCAGTTTTGTACAATATATACATTAAAATGGATTGAAACCGGCTTCGGCGTGATGAATGCTTCGCAAAAGCTCCATTAAACGGACCCTTCTTTTACTTTTGCAATGCATATTGGCACGAACTTAGATCAAGATCTATCGGCAGATGTTGTTTTTTTGTTTTTGGAAGTTTATTTTCGTCTTCATGTCAACAATGCAAGATAAAATTGTCGGTAAGATCGATCGAGATTCAATTGTATTGAAATTACCGACCAATCCTTCGCACACATACGGTATCCTCGATCGCTCAAACCATTTTTTAACATGTAAACCTATGGGGTAACCATGGAGGCTGACCTATTTTTTTAATAACCATGGTTATTAAAAATAGTGAAATGTTTTATGCATGGTTACCGAGAATTTTACAGGAACAGTTGAAGTTTATGAATGCAATTTCGACCAATCAGAGGGCTGGATTACTTAAGTGAGGTATATAACACTCTATACTATGAACTTGGTACTCACCTTGAACAGTCTCTCTAGGAGTAGGCTCTTCTCTAAACCCAGAGGTCCTACACACTGATCATACACCTCTCTGGTGATTCCTTGCTCCTTGTTATATAGCACTCTATACTATGAACTTGGTACTCACCTTGAACAGTCGCTCTAGGAGTAGGCTCTTCTCTAAACCCAGAGGACCTACACACTGATCATACACCTCTCTGGTGATTCCTTGCTCCTTGTTATATAGCACTCTATACTATGAACTTGGTACTCACCTTGAACAGTCTCTCTAGGAGTAGGCTCTTCTCTAAACCCAGAGGTCCTACACACTGATCATACACCTCTCTGGTGATTCCTTGTTCCTTGTTACAGAGTACTCTGAACTGCTCATGTAAGGCTTCTATCTCGTACTGATCAACTGGGGATAGAATGAAAGATAGAATGAAATATGGATAGTGCAATCAATGATATAATCTTAGAAAGGAAGCTCTCTCTCATTATTCAAGTAATTAGTTCTGCTTTTGTGCTTCTCTGAACAAAATCAACTTATGATGAATAAAACTGGAAGAAAAAACCCACAATGTCGCATTTGACTGGAGTATTCATTGATAATTGATCTGCTTACTATTTTGTCATTCAAACACAACACCACAAAACACCATTATCTTAACTGATGATCTACATGTATTACAACTTTACTAGAGTAACTCATTTTTGCGAATTGCCAATTCAAAAATGTTTAAATGACCATGCTCAATGAAAATTCCCAGTCAAGTGGGCCAATTTCACATAGAATATTGATTTATTCTACATTCTTTACAAATATAAGCTAGCATCTAGCTCTTAACATTTTTTCGAATTTTGTTCACAAGAATAAATAAAATACAGAGTATGATAATACCTTAAACCAAGTTAAATTTTGAGTAACGGTAGATCATGCCTAATACTTACAATGAGTTATTTTCTTCAATTTGTTGACATCATCCCATGTGACCCGTTTAATCACTTTTTCTTTTCCTGGAGAAAAACAAAATACATAGATGTCTACGAATTAGTTTCAATCACACTTATAAATGAGAAAAAATTAAAAAATTGTCAATAAAAAAAACGAACAAAATTGATTATTCTTCAAGATTTAAAACATTTAAGAAATCTATTCATAGGCATCCATGCTTGAATAATACAGGGCAATTCCACGGTAACGGAAGGACACTCAGACAAGATTTTTGAACTTCAGGTTCATACTAAAAGAAATGTTTTATTAGTATGTATTAAACTATGGGGAACAAAATGTGTTTCAGTCAAGTGGAAAGCTTCATCAACTTCACAAAGTTTGGATAAACACTAATTAACTGGAAAAACCATGTCCATTTTTATGTCCTTCCGTTACCGAGATAATTAATATGCACATTCTTAAACTACTTAACTATAATGACAATTTTTGGGGGGAGAATTAAAGGCACTTATATAGGTATTATATCTGTACTGTTTCACATCTTATACTAATAAAACAGTTCTTTTAGTATGAACCTGAAGTTCAAAAATCTTGTCTGAGTGTCCTTCCGTTACCGTGGAATTGCCCTACAAATTGTGGAAAGTTAATTCTTAAAGATCTGAAATCTCACCTGGATAGAAGGGTTTGAAGAGCACAGTCCTAGGATTAGCTAGGGGTGGTATGGGGATCTTAATCTTAATGAATGTATGCAGTCTGTTATGTCTGTCATGTGGTTCACAGCGCTCACAGATGTCAAAGTCAACACAATTAGCACACTGAAAAAATAAAAGATAAAAGTCAAATATAAAGATTAAGTTCTTTTACTACTGATCATAATCAACTAAGGGCTCAATACCGATAGTAGACCAGTACACATGGGCCCAGAATACTGAGGAAGAGTAACAGCCAGGGTCTGTACTGTACATAAAGATCACTATCAATCACACTCTCCACCCCCTGTGACAAAAAAAGAAGATAATGTGGAGCCCTGATCTATATAGATTTAATTGTCTCATTGTATCACTTGGAATCATGAGGGCAAGAAGATGATAGAACCCTACCAATATCTACTGATCATTTAGTACCCCTCTTTGAGAAAAGAGAGTATTAAATAAATTAAAATAACAAAGAAAGGTATAAAACATTTTCTTATTCATGTACTACTGACATCATGCTACAAATAATGATAACTTTTTTTAGAATTCTCACTAACAAATACAAAAACACATTCCATTTCATTCAACACTATTTGCATATACTTTGTGAAGAAAGGTAAAGGGTGGATGTCTCTCAAGTCAAGCACACCTGTATGCTGCTTACCTTGTATCTTATTCCACATATTGGACTAGCCTGGCACATATTACATGTGATGCCTCGATGTATAAATCCCTCTTCAAACAAAAAGAAAAACAAGATAAAAGGGCAAAATTAACATTTAATATAATTACTGTCATATATATTTCTAGAAATGTACGCCTGCAGGCTGTGCATTCATTAGGGCTCTTCTGTGAAACTTATGATATACTTTGTATAAACTGATTTATACATTATCAATCAAATCTGTTAGGAAAAAATGTTGTTAAAGATCATTTGTAGAGATATATGTACAAAATACAAAATATACCATTCTCTCACCTTTCTTTGCTTGGTCTTCTGCAATATTAAACAGTAAATTAAGCAGGCTCTGGTTATTCTCATGTCTATACAGCTGGTCTGGATCACCCTGTTCATCTTCACCACCTCCCCCTCCACCAACACCCCCAATACCACCACCACCACCTCCTCCTCTCCCCATCACTTCAGCTGTCACAGACATGTCAGTCACTGTCAAAGCATGCTGGGACGTTAAGCCAAGGTTGTTGTCGGTGAGGAAGAGGGATCGCTGAGTGCTGAATGCAGCGGTCCCATCCAGGGTATCTGGGGTGACAGGGCGGGGCTCTGATGAAGGATGACCATTTCTCCCACCTACAAGGATATCAATCATAACCATCTATTATGGCACAATTATGTTAGGATACAATTTCACTTAATTCAATTACTTTTCCATATTATTTATCACAAGTAGCTTTAAAGATGAAAAAGTAGTTTACATTGAAGAGGTGATGCTGATCACTATCTCCACCCTGTTCCCATTATAATGCTATTCAAGAATCCAATTTTCACAAAGAGAACAGTATGTCCCATTGAATTTAAAACAATAACAGAGCGAGAAGAGCATGTCTCTATTACTAGTATCAAGAATGTAATGTTGTTGTTGGTTGTATTTATGGTGTTCAGTCAAATTTGACTATTTACGCCTAGTCTAGTTCTTTAAGTCGTGTCTAGGTAGTCGATTTGTAATATAATTTCTGGCTTGGAAACTCTGTGCGCCTGTTAATGTAATAATCTGTTCAGATCCTTTAGTCAATGTCTGGTGTTGGTATTTGTCAGTTAGGGGTTGATCTCATCAGTTTGACTGCGGTAACGGTGGAAGCTCACCATTGCTGCCTTGAATCCTGTGTCTGAGACTCTTCCTGTAGTGCCACAAGAGAGCTACTGAAGCAACAGTGACTGCACCTGCTGACACACCAACCAAGAAGCTTGTCCATGGTGGTGGACTAGGAAGAGGACCCTCAGACATCTTGACCTTGACTGTTTGTAAATTAGAATTAGACCTAATTCAATATAATTTACAACATATAATTTATTTATTATTTGTTTGTGAAAAAAGTACATGTAGCTTTGTAGAACATTTGCGAAAGGGCACTGTAATTTTCTGGAAACAATAAGACAAGATTATCAAAAAGAAGGATTAAATTTCAAATGGAATGGTCCCTGAAATTTGCATATAAATGCTTATGATTGGAATGCCTTTTCACACACTGCTGTAGAGCATGTAGTGCTCCTCTTGTGCATATATGAACTGTCCATGTTCATTGTTCACACATGCCCAAACTTCATAAACTTCATTATCTTAAACAAAAAAGAAAAGAAAAGAAATCTGGCACCATCAATTGAGAGAGGAACCTCAAATTACCTTGTCATAATATTTATAAGTGGGTGACAAAATGTGGAACTATTGACAAAATATTGACAATTAAAGGTTCTGCATTCGTTTAGTTTTTATTTAGTTTAGAATAAGAGAAAATTATTGTTTGGTCTTTGAGAAATTATACTAAGAATTTCTTGGAAAGCCATTTTATTATTCCAACATTATTGTTTTTTTAGCCTTGATTCTTTCATCCTGCATGAAGTTTTTTACTTTCAGAGGCATGATAATAGTACTAAGCATCGGCAAACATGTATGAAAATGACTTAAAATGTAAATATTTTTATATTACTCAAGGTATACCTTGAAGGTATACATGTACATGTCTAAAAGTATTTAGCTGCTATACATAGTCAAACTTAGAACAGGTTATTCTAGGAACATTTAGATCTAACAAAAGTACTAGATGAAGCAGATTTGACTATTTTTATGTTCGGGTACCGGTATCCATTTTGGGCGGGTACCTGAATTAAAGAGAAACCAGAAATTTCCCGCCCTACAAACATCTTTCACAGCATTTTCTCTTCTAAGGCATTTTTTCCAGACTATGTAGAAATCATCATGACATTGCATAAACAAATGTAGACTACTTAATCAGGCAATGTCAAAATGACTACAAAGTAAAACCACCCTTTCTTGCGACTTCCCATGATCATTTGTTCCAATCAATATCTGGAGCCCGTTTTTCGAAACCTTTTAAGTAAGCTACTTGTCCACTACGTGTTTCACGACCCCCTTTTTGGCAAGATCAAATGGTTTAGGAAAATCAGAGACATCTCCGTATTTGGCAGATAAAGTTAAGACTGTAGACCAAATATCAATTAGATCTAGAGGCTAGTCTATGTATTGTCATTGGTTTCGAGGTTCCATGTCAGCTCGCCTAATGTCAGCCCGCCCCCTTACAAAGTCGCCCTCAATTGGTCATGTCGCCTCCCGATTTTGTTTGCCGATTTTGGGATTCTTGGTCAGCTCGCCCCAGTTTTTTGGTCAGCTCGCCCCCTAATTTGTTGTTTTAATTTGATGTCTTTTACAAGTTCAAAGTCAAGCCATTTTTAGTTCCTGGCATCTCAGTTCTATGATATTACTAAATATTGAAAATTTTCCTCGAGTTTTTCCATTGTAACGCATATTTTCGAGGATATTTGCATCTAAGTTTCCACCAGCTTACGTACTAACACATTGATCACTCTCTCAATATTATTGTCTCCTCTCTGTCAGTGCTGTGCTGCGAAGCGGGGAGACCCTCTTCATGGCTTTCTGGCTAGCTCACTGTCTTGTTACTCTCACTCTTTGTCCCCCCCCCCCCCCCTCTCTCTCTCTCTCTCTCTCTCTTTCTCTATCTCTCTCTCCTCTCTCTCTCCCTCTATCTCTCCCTATCTCTCTCCCACCCCCTCTCTCTCCCTATTCTCACTCTCCTTCTTTCTCTCTCTCTCTCTCTCTCTCTTTCTCTGGTATAAGTTCTTAAATAAAAGGGTGACATGTGAATGGATTTTTTAATAATGTTACTAGGGTTAGAATATAGAATTTTACTTTTTTTTAAACTAAATCAGTTTTAATTGTATAAAATCCTGTTTGACTTTTTAACAATTCCCAAGATGATGCACATTATATCGAATATTACAATGGCAAACTTTTACCCATGTTTTTTATGCGAAACTTATCTTATTTTTATGCAATATCATATTCTACATGTACCTTTTAGTAAATTGGCCCAAATACACAATGTTCTGCATTTTGCCTACAATGTATAATCTGTTTAAATTACTGGAGCATCTATTTGACTTTATAATTCCTGGATTTGGTTTCTGTTGTTGTCTTTGTTTCTGTTATTGAAGAAAACACCATAACCATATCATATAACCATACCCATCTGGCTACGCATTTTCCAACTAAAACATTTAATTCTTTTGAATATCAAAAATGTATCACTATTCATATATTGTATAAGTTCAGTATATAATTTAATTGCAAATATGGTAATACAATTCAGATTTCTGTATATGTACACTCTAAAAACTGAAATGTTAAATGTAAATTTAAAAGAGCCGAGGAGTGACCACTCTTTTAAAATGTCAGATTGTTTCTTTTAACCTGCTAGATTCGACCTTTATAGTATTGGATCCAGCATGTTCAAAGTGTTAATCTACCATTTTGAAAGAGTGGTCACTCCTCGGCCCTTTTAAATTGTGATTTAACATTTCAGTTTTCAGAGTGTACCAAGCAATTTGCCAAGGTCGTTGAAGCACAATTATGTACAAAAGAATTGCAATTTTACTACCATTATGCTACCATGCATAATTTTTATGTGTAATTTTACTTTGTCACTGATGTATACTTTGTAAAAGAAACTGATTCGGCTCTCGGGCCGCGAATGTTTTTTAATGAAATAAACCATTTTAAATAAATAAATAAATAAATCGTTCTGGCTGGCTTAGTGACGGAACTTAAGGGAGTATCCACAGGCTATAGAGATAATAAGGATTTAATAGATTGGCTTTCTTAGCTTTTCTCAAGTATAATTTGTACACGCAAGCAAATTAGAGCATTTTCAGATCCCTTTTTAATCCCATATAGTTTGTGTTCACTACTTACAAGACCCATACTAGAACGTGTCGTCATGAGATAGTTGTAAAAGTTTAAAAATAGAAATAGAAGAGAATGTCTCTACATTGAATTAAAAGTGAGCTATAATTGATATGACTTATATAAATTTATTATGAAGCAAACAGATCGAAATAAAAGCTTTCGGCAGTAAACCCAAATGAACGAAACGTTATCTAATTTTACTCTCAATTCATTATATATATATATATATATATATATATATATAAGTGCGTGATTTTGTTTAATGAATATTGTAAGGGACATCTGCTCATCTTTTCAAGTATTCGAAAGCACTAGTAGGTTCCAACCTTAACCTGTATAATAATTTATGTTTATTTTGTGTATAGATGTCACTTTTCTTTTAATCTGTGCACAAATAAAAAGCAGTTATTCTTCCAAATACATACCTTATTACTATGTCGCGGTGCTTTTGTCCTTCATTATTATAAAGCGCGCGGAGGATAACGCTGAAACAATAATAATAACAAAGAAACATTTTTGATAATTCAAACAATGATGAAGAGTCGGTACAACGAATCGTCTTTTTTGTTCTTTCTCTAATAATTTAATGAAACGTCAAAGCTTCCGCGCTTCATGCGGAAGGGGGGGGGGACTTAATTCAGACAAGGATTAAGAGTCGAAAACCATTCTCTAATAATTTAATGAAACGTCAGCGCGGTGAGGGAAAACTGAATTCAGACAAGGATTAAGAGAAAAATATCATAATAATAAATACAGTACAGACTACGTCCAACTTTCTATCTCCCGCCAACCCACTCTCCCCCCTCTCTCCCTCTCTCTGTCTATGTCCATCTTCATCTTCTATAATGTTGTCTATTCCGCCATTTGCTTGTATCCCGGCATCATCCCTTCCTTGAGATTAATTATTATAACATATTCCTGATGGTATACGTCTGAAATTATACTTTAGCGAAAAGATATAATCACACCAAAAGAGAAAAAACTAAAGAACAAAATCAGAGCCGGAAGGGAGTGATTGGAGGAGGAGAGACAAATATCATAACAATGAATACAGTACGGTCTATACAGGCTACGTCAAACTTTCTAACCCCCCCCCCCCCCCTCACATACCTTTTATTTAGTTTAGGGAATGAAACAGAGAACCAGTGGCTGATAATGTCGAAATGAGAAGAATATTACTGTACAATTATAAAAAGTAAAACCTTTGAATGTAAATCTCTGTTGCATCAACATAAAATGAAACGTTTATCACATTATACTTTAGCACAAAATAGTTATCTAGAACTAGAAGAAGGTGGACATCATTACATTAAATAACCTGCTTCTGACCGCTGCGCTAGCGTACTGCCTTTGTACGTAGGGGGCGACTGTGTATATAGGGGGCGACTGTGTATAGGAGGCGACTGTGTATAGGAGGCGACTCGACCACACAATTTGGGGGCGACTACGTTAGGAGGCGACTGCGTATAGGAGGCGACTGCGTATATGAGGCGACCGGCTTAGGGGCGACCTGACCAGACACCGGTTTCGAGAAACGGCACCTGAAGACTGTCAGAAATTATTGATGGTTAAATCAACGATATAACACAAGAGTCAGACGATAATATTTTAAGCTAATTCATCATGCATACATTGGACATTCTCAGATTTGACAGTCGGCCACGCCACGGCCACGCCACGGCCACGCCACGGCCACGGCCAAGCACCATCGCATCAGCATCATCATTTATCAAGCGCACTCAAGAAAGCCTTTGGCGAAAGCTCAATTATCCCACCCGAACCTGCGGCACAAAATATGCTCAATCCCCGCTGGATATGAGCAAGTAAGGTAGAGAAACGGCTGTAGTCTACACAAGCAAAGGATCGTGAAGGCTCAATAACGTTTACAAATTACATTGTCAATCATTAACCACTCATTATCCTCATGGATGCATTATACTTACATATTTTTTTCTAATTTGGGAAATCAAAACAAAGAGTAAAGTTAGACAACAGCTGAAAGTAAGTTTATCTAACACTTTTAACAGGCGCACCGTTCAGAAATGGCGGCTGTAAGTTAGTCTTAGTACAAGGCGCAAAGCTAGCAGGAATTTGAAATCTATGCAATTGGGGTAGGTCTATAAATGGACTAAATTAAAAAAATTAACAATAACGAAATGTTGATAATAGAATTAAAAAACAAGACAAAACATTCAACAGAACAAAATGAAACAAACACCCTTTCCAGAGAGCCTTCTAGTTCTTAAAATTGTAGTTGAACTTACTAGTGCCTGGAGCCTCTAGACTAGTACTGGAGGGTGGTGGTAGGTGGTGAAGGTTGGTGGTGGGGTAGTGTGGGAGTAGGGGAAGGTGGGGTAGGGTGGTGTAGGGTGGTGCATGGTGGGGGAGGGTGGTGCATGGTGGGGGAGGGTGGTGCATGGTGGGGGAGGGCGGGGTCGTGTGGGGGAGGGCGGGGTCGTGTGGGGGAGGGCGGGGTCGTGTGGGGGAGGGCGGGGTCGTGTGGGGGTACGGGGAGGGTGGTAGAAGAGGTGGGGACATGCATGGTGTTGGTAGAGGAAGAGTGGAATAGAATATGTGGTAGAGGTAGGATGGTGCCAGATATAGGGTGGTGTATAGTAGATATAGGGTACTAGTAGTTGTAGGGTGGTGGTAGATTTAGGGTGCTGCAGGGGAAGAGTGGTAGTAGAGATAGGGTATGATGGTGTAGAGCATGTGTAGAGGCAAGGTGGTGGTATTGGTAGGGAGGTGGTAGGGGTATAGGGTGGTGGTATAAGGGGTAGGGAAGGGTGGGAGTAGCCAAGAGTTGGGTAGGAAAGGGTGGGGTAGGGGTAGGGTGGTTACTTGTTACTTGTAGAGATAATCCCGATGGCAGCTATCATACAGCTAAACTGGGATGGTGCATGGTGATCGAGGTAGGGCTGGGTCAAGTGGGGGTATATATAGGGGAGGGGGTGGTAGATCTAGGGTGCTGCAGAGGAAGAGCGGTGGTAGAGATAGGGTGATGGTGTAGAGGCAAGGTGGTGGTAGAGGTATGGAGGTGGTAGGGGTATTATGGGGGTGGGGGTTGGGGCAGGGGTAGGATGGTGGTAGGGGAGGGTGGTGGGGGTAGGGTGGTAGAAGAGGTAGGGGAGGTTGGTGGTAGGGTAGGTACGTGGTGGTAGGTGAATGATGGTGGTAAAAGTAGTAGGGTGGTGATAGAGGGAGGGTGGTAGCTAATAGTAGAGGTATATGATGGTAGTAGTGGAAGGAAGGATGGTAGTAGAGGTAGGGCTGTAGATGTAGGGTGGTATATCGGGAGGAGAAGATGCAAGTTGGTGGTAGGTGTAAGATAGTCATTTAGGATGGTGGTAGAGGAAGAGTGGTAGTAGAGATAGGGTGGTGGGAGGAAAGGTGGTGGTAGGGTAGGGTGGTTGTAGGGAAAGGGTGGTTGTAGGCGAGGGTAGGAGTAGGGTGGTGCAGAGGTAGGATGGTGGTGGTAGAGGTAGGGAGGTGGTGAAAGGAATAGGGGAGGGTGGTGATAGGAAAAGGATGGGAGTAATTGGTGGTAGTATGGGAGGGTGGTGGTAGGAGAGGTGAAAGGAGGGTGGTCAAAGTAGTAGGGTGCTGGTAGAGGAAGAGTTGTATAGAGTAGTAGAGGAGGGTTGGTGGTAGATGTAGGGAGGTGATAGAAGAAGGGTGCATAGTAGAGGTACAGTGGTGGTAGAGGAAGGGCGGTGGTAATTAAAGTTTAGAGTGTCGGAGGAGGTAGGGGGTGGTACCTAGGGGAAGGTGCATGATAGGGTAGGTACGTGGTAGTAGGTCAAGGATGATGGTAAAAGTAGTAGGGTTGTGATAGAGGTAGGGTGGTGTAGTACCGGGAGAAAGGTAGTAGATGTAGGGTGGTGGCAGGTGTATCGTTGTAGATTTAGGGTGCTGGTAGAGGAAGAGAGGTAGTAGAGATAGGGTGGTGGTTGTATAGAGGCAAGGTGGTGTTAGAGGTAGGGAGGTGGTAGAGACAGGGTGAAGGTAGAGGTAGGGTGGTGGTAGAGGTAAGATGGTGGTAGAGGAAGGGTGGTGGTAGAGGAAGGATGGTTGTAGGGGTAGGCAGGCGCGTACGCAGGATTTTTTCAAGGGGGGGGTTTTAACATTTATAAATCGGGCCGAAAATTTCGCAACGACTCAGCCAGCCGCTGAATAAGCGGGGGGGGGGGGGGGGGGGGGGGGGGGGGGGGGGGGGGGGGGGGGTAAGAGGTCACTTTTTTTTTTTTTTTTTGGTCCCAAAAAAATCGCAACGACTCAGCCGACCGCTGAATAAGCGGGGTAAGGGGGGGGGGGGGGGGGGGGGTAAGAGGACACATTTTTTTTTTTTTTGGTCTCGAAATTTGAAAATTTGACATTTTGCTCCGTTGGGGGGGGGGGGTAAGGTCAGCTTTTTTAGGTCAATCATGCGAATTTTTTTATTTTTTTAATAAAAATTAAAATTTAAAAAAAAAATCCAAAAGGGGGGGTTTTAGAGAAATTTAGGGGGGGTTTACACACAAAAAATTACCAAAGGGGGGGGGTTTAACCCCTCAAACACCCCCCTGTGTAGGCGCCTGGGGGTAGGGTGGTGGTAGAGGTGTAGCAAGGTAGTAAAGGTAGGATGGTAGTAGAGGTTGATGTAGGATGATGCTAGAGGTAGGAAGGAGTAAAAGTAGGATGGTAGTATGGTATTATGTAGAACAAAAGTTGAATCAGAAGCATGACTGTAGTAGGAAAACAGTATTAATGTAGATAAAAGATTAAGACACACGCATGCAGGTACACAGACAAAAATGCACTCATTATTATCTGTGTCAGCGAAGCCCGTATTATTGGAGAAAAAAAAACAATGACTCTAGTAACCGTTTCAGAATTTCAATTTATCTTTCAGCAGTACATTTTCTATTAAATCACAAAGGGTAATATGACAAAGTATTTTTTTGTATTTATATTGATGTTCTTTGGACTTATAAAGTTATTGATTCAATCTTCAAATTTTACAATTTGTAACACTATTACAATGTGTCATGTGTAAATATAAAATATTCTACTAAATCATGGTATATTACATTAGTTTCTGAAATTTCAATGGCATTGTTCACATAAAATTCATCATATGCTTCATTAGATCAGTTGTGAATATTGTAATGAGAAACAAACAATATTACCCAGGGGCATCAATCCTAAGGGTACATAGCATGGGGAAGCAAACCCCAGGATTTTAACTACATTGATTAAATTAAAAGGGGGTATATGATATTCCTCATGTGATGCTTTGCCCCTTACTAATGAGTCAAAGATGGTATATGATATAGCTACACTTGTGACAGTTCCTAATAACTTGCCAGTGGTATATGCACCAGTTCACGGATATGTTACATACAATCAAGTAAGCTATAACAAGCAAACTTAGGCCTACAGCCTCCATCCTCATCCAAATGAGGGTTTCTGGATCTGTAACCAGGAGAATATGGGGGACCTACATTCAAATTATATTAGAGTATGAGATTTACAAACAAATATAGATGTATAGTTATATGGAATATAAGAGTTTCCAACATAAGTTATGACTAATAATTTATACAATATCAGGTACTGAAATCATCCCTTTGAAAATATGCATGCATAAATAAATAAACAGCAAACTTGTGTTGCCTTCCAATCATTGCATATTCAAATCTAAAATATTAACCATGACATATATCACTCTTTCACAACAAACAACACAGGATACACCCTTTTGATATTACATCTACATTATGAGCAAGTATAGCATTATAACTAATATGATAACCAGTGCAGTATGATAACAAAACAAATATGATAAATAAGTAAGAGTACACCAACTCTTTTCATAATAACAATTATCAAAATATCAATACAATACCAATACAGTAAGCATGAGCAGCAATTTTGAACAAGAGCAATACAAAATAAATATTCACAGAAAAACATAAATATATGACATATCATTAGATGATGACATACAATATTGTTATATACTTCCAGGGATGGATACAGGGGGGCACAGGGGGCATGTGCCCCCCCTGGCCCCCCAAAATGTTAAAATCAGCCCTAAATTCGCCAAAAATGTACTGGCAAACAGGGACGTGCCCCCCCCCCCCCCGGCCCAAAAAATAATAATAATAATTTGTGTACACTCCCCCCCCCCCCCCCCCCCCCCCCGCCGGCGCGATTTTCAAATAATCGGGACCAAAAAAATATTAAAATGTGCTCTTACCCCCCCCCCCCCACGCTTATTCAGTGGTGGCCGAGTTGTTGCGATTTTTTTTTTGGACTAAAAATGTCTTCTTACCCCCCGTGTTCCCCTCCCGTGTGCCCCCCCCCCCCCCCCCCCCCCCCGGGAAGAAATTCCTGGATCCGCCCCTGACTTCTATATCTATAATTGTAACAGGATAGGACAAGTTCCCACTTGCAAGGTATATACATGTAGTTAAACTTCTAATACTATGAGTTTATTTTGTAGAGTGCTTTTCTAGTTCACTCTAACAATAATAAGGAGGAAAAAAGCACAACATAATGATTCACAATTTTATTCATCTTATTTTATGCTATTATTATGCAAATTTCATCAAAAACATGCCATTTTAAAAATCGAAATAGCTCTTCAGATAGTCCATCGACCCCCAATTTTTATATCATGGTTGGAAAAAGCATGAGTTGGAGATATGATTTCATACCACACTGACTCGTACAAAGTGAAACAAAGTCATCATATTGGCATCTAAACTCAAACAAATGTATTTTGTTGATGACGTCATTTTTGTCTTTGTTCAATTGAGATTATCTCACTTATCTGTGATCACTTTTCTCTCAGATTTTGATATGTTGTAGCTGAGATAATTCTCTATCAAAAATATGCCATTTATTTTTCATTTAGATGACGTCATCATAGTGAAATATTCGATTAAAGGCGACAATACAATTTTGTCATATTTGCGTGTTATGTCTATGGGAGGTAACTTTTTTCAAAACATGAATCTGCATGACAAGGTGTTTTTACCAGTATCTCGGTTATTATTCAACAGTTTTCTCCCAAATTTTAGTATGTTGTAGCTGAGACTATTTGCTATCTATATATTTCCTCATTTTTTCAATCAGATGTCAGGATCATGCTCATGCTCATCATCATCATCATCATCAATATCATCATCATCATTATCATCATCATCAATGTCACCATCATCAACATCATCATGGTCTGAAGATGATCATCATCAACATCATCATGATCATGATCATTATCATCATCATTAACATTATCGTTTTTATCGTCATATAACATTATCATTATCATCATCATCATCATCACCTTTACTATCATGATCATCATCATGTTCATCATGATCATCATTGTTTACATGTCTATATAACTTCTCCCATTCTCAAATCTATCATAAGACTTAGACAGACCACCTTATTCGTCTTCGTGACGAATTAAATTCTAGTTCATTTTGATGTGCTTTCCTAGGCTTAGATAAAGTGAAAACCAATTCATACATATAAAAATAAATTTAGACTTTTGCATTACACTGCTACAATAGAAAGGAATACTGTTCAATGATATATTGGCATTGTTACTTCTATTTACCATACATTAATTACAAATATTACACTAAAGAACTAAAAACATACATTTCATCATTTTCTTTCATTTCAATTCACTATTTCAAAAAAGTTTTTTAAACAATAAATCAATGTCACAACAATGACTGAATTGCACAATCAAATCAGAGCTAGAGATTGTTCTTTAATATCATGAATAATGCAAGGTGTACTGTGGACAATTTTTTTTGGACAATATATTCTTTTCAATTGGAATATGCAGGTTGTTCTAAAAGCTGTGTTGATTGAATACTCATTACTTATGTCTTTTTCATTTTTGCTTTGACTATTTATCATTGATTCCTTAAAGCACTTTAGGCAATATTACGACATGGATTAGGAATAGGATAGGGGAACTGTTACCATGAGTGCGATATAACATATCAAATGAATCTAGAGGAAAGCATTAATTAGAATAATTAAATCTAAATTTTCAGAGTTACATATCATAAAGAGGAAGATATAGAAAGAGAACAATAGAAAGAGAGAGAGAGAGAGAGAGAGGGGGGAGGGGGGAGGTGATTATTACTTAACCTGAAATCTTCAATAGCAGTTAAAAGTACAAACATGATACTTTTCCATAAACTCTATTTATAGATCGAGTGATGAACAGAAAGAGGGAGAAGTACATTTTTTGCTTTTAATCTTATGTCTAAAAAACAAGAAAATATTAGATTTAATGGTCATTACTATGAATATTAGAAGAGTATTGGAGTCACTTTCAATATGATGTACAGTATTCAAACAAGGAAACAACATTACTTAATGAGCCAAAAATGTTACAATTTATAGAAAACAGGAATAGCTAGAGTTTGCTGTGGCAATGAATCTGGCATAGGTATTAAAATGAATAAATCTACATGTAATTATGAGGAGAAAGAAGAAAAAATGCTGTGAATTGTATATACAGTAATCAATGAGCACATTATGATGTGCATTGGCTATTTTATAAGATAACGAGGGATGAAGGGAGAGAGAGAGAGAGAGAGAGAGGGGGAGGGGGGCGGTAAGGGTGAGAGAAGAAGGGAGTTCTTGCTGTGAATCTGATAATTCAGTATTCAAACAAGCAAATCTAGATTTGATAATCAAGTCATATAATCAAAACAGGAGCAGCTATAACAACTGAAGTATTCCTACCCCCTTCTACGGTAATACAATAGTGCCAGACTACTTTCCCATTTGTTCCAACATATAGATTGACTAAAATGTCATTGTTTTAAAAAAATCAAGGCTCAGGAGGGTCTATTTATTCTTTTCAGAGGACCTATAATAAAGCTACCGGGTATCCAGAATCACAGTGTGGATTCTGGGGCTGGAAGATCAACAATCGATACGATATTCACCATTTGACAACTGCAGGATAAAAGCCGTGAGCAGAGGCAGGCAGACAAGCTGTACATTGCCTTCATCGATCTTACCAAGGCCTTTGACCTAGTCAGTAGAAAGATCCTCTTCAATCGATCTGCTACAGAATGTAGGATGTCAACCTACACTGCCAAGGTTGATTGTATCCTTCCATGACAATATGCAGGGCACCATCCAGTATGACGGCTCTACATCAGCCCCATTCCCAATCAAAATGGAGTGAAGCAGGGATGTGTGCTTGCTCCCACGCTCTTCGGGTCATCTTCTCTGTGCTGCTTTCACATGCTTTCAGATCATCTCAACATGGTGTTTACCTATATACACACAAGAAGTGATGGAAAGCTGTTCAATCTTGCACGACTTGGGCAAAGACGAAAGTAAGGAGCATCCCGACAGAGATGCTATTTGCAGATGATGCTGCCCTGGCATCCCAGTTTGAGGAGGTCTCAACTCTCAAGAGGCTTTTCAGAAGCATGTGATGACTCTGCATGCCTGACCATCAGTCTCAAGAAAACAAACATCATGGGCCAGGATATACACAACGTTCCCGATATCTCCATTGGAAACTATATTCCTCGGCTCCATGATATCCAGCAACCTCTCTCTCGATCCCAAGCTCAACGTACGCATTGGCAATTAGGCAGCAACCATGATGGCTAGACTCAAAGCGGGCATGGAAGAACAAGTCATGAACCACCAACACAAAAATGAAGATCTACCAGGCCTATGTGCTCAGCATGCACTAGCTCTCCTGTATGGCAGTGAGTCGTGGACCCTGTATGCACGACAGGAGTGCCGTTTGAATGTTTTCCATCTCTGCTGCTTGAGGCGAAGAACAACGACTAAGATGGGTCATGTCAGTAGAATGGAAGATGGCTGCATTCCAAAAGACATCTTCTACGGAAAGTTAGCGACCGGGACGGGCTGTCGGAAGACCTGTCTTGGCTTCAAGGATGTGTGCAAAGAGGTATATGAATGTCAGTGCAGTGCAGTCAACCCTACAAATTGGGAAGCCTATGCTTCAGGCCGCCCCAAATGGAGACGCACTGTGAGCTAGCCACGGCTTCAACAGCACAAGTCATGTAGCCTCAAATTTGTCTGCAGCAACTGCAACAGGACCTGCCTCTCTAGGTTTGGCTAGCTGTTTAGTCATAGCAGGAGCTGCACACCAATAAACTAACTAGTGCGACTAGCGCAATATTCTATTGTCTTTCATGACAGATGTTGAGGAATATTCTGAGTAGTGCCCCAACGGAGACGAAACTAAACATATAGCGATTAACGACAAATTGGAGAGTTATCCGCATCCTACGTCACAATCCACCGACCAAACTACCAATTTGAGATTCACATAGACTTACAGTGATCTCATATTTCAAACAACTTCCTTACTATTGGTCCAATTCATTTCAAACTTTTGCCATTCTGTTTCTGTTATATTTTTGCTTTCATACAAATCAACTTATTAGAAGGGTTGGATTGCACTTTAAATTGATATGCTGCTATAATATGCAGCATTCAAAAAGTAAAAAAATATGTCACATAATCATAAAGTGAAAGGGCTACATGCAGCCCATGAGACTGGTGGAATAAGAGAGAGACAGCCCATGAGATATCACATAAGCTATCCTATGGTTCAGCAAGCCAACCGTGAGGTCAATCTCAACTTTGGGGCAGGTTCATAAACCAACATTAATTGTTATCATATTACAGGGTGCCGCAGAACCAGGGAGGGGGGTGGGCAATGAATGAGCATTGCATGCTCTATTAGCATGTCCTGAGATAAAGAAAATTACTGTTTTGGAAGTGTATCTGATGTTCAGTATTAAAATAAACCACATCAGTATATAATACCCGTATTTACAAATGAAAATAGAAAAGGAAATCAAATTCTGAGTAGGTGAGAGTGAATCATTCTTGTTTTGAATCTGATATACAGTACTCAAACAAGCAAATGACAAAAGTGATACTTGCAAGAAATACATATTTGAAACTGAGAAAATTCTATCGCAAAATAGGATTTTTAAAAAAAATGTGAAATGCACAAATACTAATATGAACATAACATACAATATGGATCTTAAAAATCAAACTATGCAAATATGCATCAAACAATTTATTTCTGGTATCATGGAAACCTTCTACTAGTCCCTACCATAATTTTTTTTTTAAAAACCTGACTGGGCGTGCCGTTCTCCCACAGTTTAAGGGACAGGGCCCAGTGGGCTCATTATTCACAGGTTACCATCTCCCAGCCAGGCATTAACTACACTATACTAGAATGCCATGACAACCAGAAAATGAAAAAAATAACAAAAGCCATCAAATATTACAAGTGGTCCAAAGCAAAATTTTCACTAAATAATGTGAAATGCACAAATACAAATATAACATAACATACAATATGGATCTTAAAAATCAAACTATGCACATATGCATCAAAAGAATATATTTCTGGTGTCATAGAAATCATCTACAAAAAGCCCTACCAAAAACAATGTTTAAAAAACCTGACTGGGCATGCCGTTCTCCCACAGTTTAAGGGGCAGGGCCCAGTGGGCTCATTATTCACAGGTCACCATCTCCCAGCCAGGCGATAACTACACTACACTCGAATGCCATGACAACCAGAAAATGAAAAAAATAAATAAAAACAATCAAATATTACAAATGGTCCAGAGCACAATTTTCACTAAATTATTTGAAATGCACAAATAAAAATATACACATACCTACAATATGGATCTTAAAAATCAAACTATGCACATATGCATCAAAAGAATATATTTCTGGTGTCATAGAAACCTTCTACTAATCCCTACCAAAAAAAAAAAAATTAAAAAACCTGACTGGGCATGCCGTTCTCCCACAGTTTAAGGGACAGGGCCCAGTGGGCTCATTATTCACAGGTCACCATCTCCCAGCCAGGCGTTAACTACACTATACTAGAATGCCATGTCAACCAGAGAATGAAAAATAAATAAAAACAATCAAATATTACAAATGGTCCAGAGCACAATTTTCACTAACATACAATATGGATCTTAAAAATCAAACTATGCACATATGCATAAAAAAAAGTGTATTTCTGGTATCATGGAAACCTTCTACTATAGTCCCTACCAAAAAAAATGTTTAAAAAACCTGACTGGGCGTGCCGTTCTCCCAAAGTTTAAGGGGCAGGGCCCAGTGGGCTCATTATTCACAGGTCATCATCTCCCAGCCAGGCGATAACTACACTACACTTGAATGCCATGACAACCAGAAAATGAAAAAAATAAATAAAAACAATCAAATATTACAAATGGTCAAGAGCACAATTTTCACTAAATTATTTGAAATGCAAACATAAAAATATACACATACCTACAATATGGATCTTAAAAATCAAACTATGCACATATGCATTAAAAGATTATATATCTGGTGTCATGGAAATCATCTAGAAAAAGCCCTACAATAATTTTAGAATTAAAAAAAAAATAGACCTGACTGGGCGTGCCGTTCTCCCACAGTTTAAGGGACAGGGCCCCGTGGGCTCATTATTCACAGGTCACCATCTCCCAGTCAGGCGTTAACTACACTATACTAGAATGCCATGACAACCAGAAATGAAAAATATAACAAAAGCCATCAAAAATTTCAAGTGGTCCAAAGCAAAATTTTCACTAAATAATGTGAAATGTGAAATGCACAAATACAAATATACACATAACATACAATATGGATCTTAAAAATCAAACTATGCACATATATATATACATCAAAACAATATATTTCTGGTATCATGGAAACCTTCTACTAATCCCTACCAACAAAAATATTTAAAAAACCTGACTGGGCGTGCCGTTCTCCCACAGTTTAGGGGGAGGGCCCAGTGGGCTCATTATTCACAGGTCACCATCTCCCAGCCAGGCGTTAACTACACTATACTAGAATGCCATGACAACCAGAAATGAAAAATATAACAAAAGCCATCAAAAATTACAAGTGGTCCAAAGGAAAGTTTTCACGAAATAATGTGAAATATGAAATGTACAAATACAAATATACACATAATATACAATATGGATCTTAAAATTCAAACTATGCTCATATGCATCAAAAAAATGTATTTCTGGTATCATGGAAACCTTCTACTAGTCCCTACAAAAAAAAAATATTTAAAAAACCTGACTGGGCGTGCCGTTCTCCCACAGTTTAAGGGACAGGGCCCCGTGGGCTCATTATTCACAGGTCATCATCTCCCAGCCAAACGATAACTACACTACACTCGAATGCCATGACAACCAGAAAATGAAAAATAAATAAAAAACAATCAAATATTACAAATGGTCCAGAGCACAATTTTCACTAAATTATTTGAAATGCACAAATAAAAACATACACATACCTACAATATGGATCTTAAAAATCAAACTATGCACATATGCATTAAAAGATTATATATCTGGTGTCATGGAAATCATCTAGAAAAAGCCTTACAATAATTTTAGAATAAAAAAAAAAATAGACCTGACTGGGCGTGCCGTTCTCCCACAGTTTAAGGGACAGGGCCCCGTGGGCTCATTATTCACAGGTTACCATCTCCCAGTCAGGCGTTAACTACACTATACTAGAATGCCATGACAACCAGAAATGAAAAATATAACAAAAGCCATCAAAAATTTCAAGTGGTCCAAAGCAAAATTTTCACTAAACAATGTGAAATGTGAAATGCACAAATACAAATATACACATAACATACAATATGGATCTTAAAAATCAAACTATGCACATATATATATACATCAAAACAATATATTTCTGGTATCATGGAAACCTTCTACTAATCCCTACCAACAAAAATATTTAAAAAACCTGACTGGGCGTGCCGTTCTCCCACAGTTTAGGGGGAGGGCCCAGTGGGCTCATTATTCACAGGTCACCATCTCCCAGCCAGGCGTTAACTACACTATACTAGAATGCCATGACAACCAGAAATGAAAAATATAACAAAAGCCATCAAAAATTACTAGTGGTCCAAAGCAAAGTTTTCACTAAATAATGTGAAATATGAAATGTACAAATACAAATATACACATAATATACAATATGGATCTTAAAATTCAAACTATGCTCATATGCATCAAAAAAATGTATTTCTGGTATCATGGAAACCTTCTACTAGTCCCTACAAAAAAAAAATATTTAAAAAACCTGACTGGGCGTGCCGTTCTCCCACAGTTTAAGGGACAGGGCCCCGTGGGCTCATTATTCACAGGTCACCATCTCCCAGCCAAGCGATAACTACACTACACTCGAATGCCATGACAACCAGAAAATGAAAAATAAATAAAAAACAATCAAATATTACAAATGGTCCAGAGCACAATTTTCACTAAATTATTTGAAATGCACAATTAAAAACATACACATACCTACAATATGGATCTTACAAATCAAACTATGCACATATGCATCAAAAGAATATATTTCTGGTGTCATAGTAACCTTCTACTAATCCCTACAAAAAAAAAATATTTAAAAAACCTGACTGGGCGTGCCGTTCTCCCACAGTTTAAGGGGCAAGGCCCAGTGGGCTCATTATTCACAGGTCACCATCTCCCAGCCAGGCGTTTACTACACTATACTAGAATGCCATGACAACCAGAAATGAAAAATATAACAAAAGCCATCAAAAATTTCAAGTGGTCCAAAGCAAAATTTTCACTAAATAATGTGAAATGTGAAATGCACAAATACAAATATACACATAATATACAATATGGATCTTAAAAATCAAACTATGCACATTATATGCATCAAAACAATATATTTCTGGTATCATGGAAACCTTCTACTAATCCCTACCAACAAAAATATTTAAAAAACCTGACTGGGCGTGCCGTTCTCCCACAGTTTAGGGGGAGGGCCCAGTGGGCTCATTATTCACAGGTTACCATCTCCCAGCCAGGCGTTAACTACACTATACTAGAATGCCATGACAACCAGAAAATGAAAAAAATAACAAAAGCCATCAAATATTACAAGTGGTCCAAAGCAAAAATTTCACTAAATAATGTGAAATGCACAAATACAAATATACACATAACATACAATATGGATCTTAAAAATCAAACTATGCACATATGCATCAAAAGAATATATTTCTGGTGTCCGACATAGAAATCATCTACAAAAAGCCCTACCAAAAAAAATGTTTAAAAATCCTGACTGGGCATGCCGTTCTCCCACAGTTTAAGGGGCAGGGCCCACTGGGCTCATTATTCACAGGTCACCATCTCCCAGCCAGGCGATAACTACACTACACTCGAATGCCATGACAACCAGAAAATGAAAAAAAAAAATAAAAACAATCAAATATTACAAATGGTCCAGAGCACAATTTTCACTAAATTATTTGAAATGCACAAATAAAAATATACACATACCTACAATATGGATCTTAAAAATCAACTATGCACATATGCATCAAAAGAATATATATCTGGTGTCATGGAAATCATCTAGAAAAAGCCCTACAATAATTTTAGAATTAAAAAAAAAATAGACCTGACTGGGCGTGCCGTTCTCCCACAGTTTAAGGGACAGGGCCCAGTGGGCTCATTATTCACAGCTCACCATCTCCCAGCCAGGCGTTAACTACATTATACTAGAATGCCATGACAACCAGAAATGAAAAATATAACAAAAGCCATCAAAAATTACAAGTGGTCCAAAGCAAAGTTTTCACTAAATAATGTGAAATGTGAAATGCACAAATACAAATATACACATAACATACAATATGGATCTTAAAAATCAAACTATGCACATATATATATGCATCAAAACAATATATTTCTGGTATCATGGAAACCTTCTACTAATCCCTACCAACAAAAGTATTTAAAAAACCTGACTGGGCGTGCCGTTCTCCCACAGTTTAGGGGGAGGGCCCAGTGGGCTCATTATTCACAGGTCACCATCTCCCAGCCAGGCGTTAACTACACTATACTAGAATGCCATGACAACCAGAAATGAAAAATATAACAAAAGCCATCAAAAATTACAAGTGGTCCAAAGCAAAGTTTTCACTAAATAATGTGAAATGTGAAATGCACAAATACAAATATACACATAATATACAATATGGATCTTAAAATTCAAACTATGCACATATGCATCAAAAAATGTATTTCTGGTATCATGGAAACCTTCTACTAGACCCTACAAAAAAAATAATTTTAAAAACCTGACTGGGCGTGCCGTTCTCCCACAGTTTAGGGGGAGGGCCCAGTGGGCTCATTATTCACAGGTCACCATCTCCCAGCCAGGCGTTAACTACACTATACTAGAATGCCATGACAACCAGAAATGAAAAATATAACAAAAGCCATCAAAAATTACAAGTGGTCCAAAGCAAAATTTTCACTAAATAATGTGAAATGTGAAATGCACAAATACAAATATACACATAACATACAATATAGATCTTAAAAATCAAACTATGCACATTATATGCATCAAAACAATATATTTCTGGTATCATGGAAACCTTCTACTAATCCCTTCCAACAAAAATATTTAAAAAACCTGACTAGGCGTGCCGTTCTCCCACAGTTTAGGGGGAGGGCCCAGTGGACTCATTATTCACAGGTTACCATCTCCCAGCCAGGCGTTAACTACACTATACTAGAATGCCATGACAACCAGAAAATGAAAAAAATAACAAAAGCCATCAAATATTACAAGTGGTCCAAAGCAAAATTTTCACTAAATAATGTGAAATGCACAAATACAAATATACACATAACATACAATATGGATCTTAAAAATTAAACTATGCACATATGCACCAAAAGAATATATATCTGGTGTCATGGAAATCATCTAGAAAAAGCCCTACAATAATTTTAGAATTAAACAAAAAATAGACCTGACTGGGCGTGCCGTTCTCCCACAGTTTAAGGGACAGGGCCCAGTGGGCTCATTATTCACAGCTCACCATCTCCCAGCCAGGCGTTAACTACATTATACTAGAATGCCATGACAACCAGAAATGAAAAATATAACAAAAGCCATCAAAAATTACAAGTGGTCCAAAGCAAAGTTTTCACTAAATAATGTGAAATGTGAAATGCACAAATACAAATATACACATAACATACAATATGGATCTTAAAAATCAAACTATGCACATATATATATGCATCAAAACAATATATTTCTGGTATCATGGAAACCTTCTACTAATCCCTACCAACAAAAGTATTTAAAAAACCTGACTGGGCGTGCCGTTCTCCCACAGTTTAGGGGGAGGGCCCAGTGGGCTCATTATTCACAGGTCACCATCTCCCAGCCAGGCGTTAACTACACTATACTAGAATGCCATGACAACCAGAAATGAAAAATATAACAAAAGCCATCAAAAATTACAAGTGGTCCAAAGCAAAGTTTTCACTAAATAATGTGAAATGTGAAATGCACATTGCACAAATACAAATATACACATAATATACAATATGGATCTTAAAATTCAAACTATGCACATATGCATCAAAAGAATATATATCTGGTGTCATGGAAATCATCTAGAAAAAGCCCTACAATAATTTTAGAATTAAACAAAAAATAGACCTGACTGGGCATGCCGTTCTCCCACAGTTTAAGGGACAGGGCCCAGTGGGCTCATTATTCACAGGTCACCATCTCCCAGCCAAGCGATAACTACACTACACTCGAATGCCATGACAACCAGAAAATGAAAAATAAATAAAAAACAATCAAATATTACAAATGGTCCAGAGCACAATTTTCACTAAATTTTTTGAAATGCACAAATAAAAACATACACATACCTACAATATGGATCTTACAAATCAAACTATGCACATATGCATCAAAAGAATATATATCTGGTGTCATGGAAATCATCTAGAAAAAGCCCTACAATAATTTTAGAATTAAACAAAAAATAGACCTGACTGGGCGTGCCGTTCTCCCACAGTTTAAGGGACAGGGCCCAGTGGGCTCATTATTCACAGGTCACCATCTCCCAGCCAGGCGTTAACTACACTATACTAGAATGCCATGACAACCAGATATGAAAAATATAACAAAAGCCATCAAAAATTACAAGTGGTCCAAAGCAAAATTTTCACTAAATAATGTGAAATGTGAAATGCACAAATACAAATATACACATAACATACAATATGGATCTTAAAAATCAAACTATGCACATATATATATGCATCAAAACAATATATTTCTGGTATCATGGAAACCTTCTACTAATCCCTACCATAAAAAATATTTAAAAAACCTGACTGGGCATGCCGTTCTCCCACAGTTTAGGGGGAGGGCCCAGTGGGCTCATTATTCACAGGTCACCATCTCCCAGCCAGGCGTTAACTACACTATACTAGAATGCCATGACAACCAGAAATGAAAAATATAACAAAAGCCATCAAAAATTACAAGTGGTCCAAAGCAAAGTTTTCACTAAATAATGTGAAATGTGAAATGCACAAATACAAATATACACATAACATACAATATGGATCTTAAAAATCAAACTATGCACATATATATATGCATCAAAACAATATATTTCTGGTATCATGGAAACCTTCTACTAATCCCTACCATAAAAAATATTTAAAAAACCTGACTGGGCGTGCCGTTCTCCCACAGTTTAAGGGACAGGGCCCCGTGGGCTCATTATTCACAGGTCACCATCTCCCAGCCAGGCGTTAACTACACTACACTCGAATGCCATGACAACCAGAAAATGAAAAATAAATAAAAACAATCAAATATTACAAGTGGTCCAAAGCAAAATTTTCACTAAATTATTTGAAATGCACAAATAAAAATATACACATACCTACAATATGGATCTTACAAATCAAACTATGCACATGCCACATATGCATCAAAAGAATATATTTCTGGTGTCATAGAAATCATCTACAAAAAGCCCTACCAAGAAAAAAAAAAATTATAAAAATAAACCTAACTGGGTGTGCTGTTCTCCCACACTTTAAGGGAAAGGGCCCCGTGGGCTCATTATTCACAGGTCACCATCTCCCAGCCAGGCGTTAACTACACTACACTAAAATGCCATGACAACCAGAAAATGAAAAAAATAACAAAAGCCATCAGATAATCTTCACATACTGATCCAAACGAAAGAAAATTCAAGCTGGGATAAATATCCATAGGTGGCTTTGTCATTGAAACATTTAATTATACAAATTAATTTAGAGTTCTTTTCTTGTACACAAAGGCTCAAATTCACAAATGAGGTTTGTCAACAAACCCTTGTGAATTCGGGCCACAAGGTGTGTCATCCATTTGGATATCAGGAAAACTCAACGTTCTCTCCTGAAAAGATTATTGAATGCCACAAAGAAGTTGATGTTTGGTAAGGTGACACTGATTGCACAAGCAATCCATGACTTGGAATATCATATACAGCTTCAAAAAAAGAAAATTCACATTTGGAGAGAGAAGTAGAAAGAGAGGGGAGGGGAGGGGTCTTGGTTTGTACCTGATATATGCAGTATTCAAACAAGAAGATTTGATAAGTAATAAGGAAAGCTATAGAATTAAATATGACTATATATACAGAAATAAGTGAATCTGATCATAAGCATTCAAACAAGCAAATTGAGATTTGATAAAAATGATACCGGTAAGTAATTTTATTTCAAGTAAGATAAGAAAGAGAGGGAGTAATAATTGCTTTGTATCTGACATACAGTATTCAAACTTAAGCAATTCAGATGTATAGTATATAAACAGTGAAAAATAGATTCAGTAAGTCAAACTGGCAATAACAGGCCGGGGAACCGAAGAAAAATATTTGTATGAATCCAAACTTACAGATGTAGATAACAGAGAGATAGACAGTTCATGTCACAAAAGTAATGTTCAGTATGACTATGAAAATTAGATTCAACAAATCATAGTAAAGAGAAAGAGAGGGATCTTCCTTGAAGGAAACTTAAATATAACATAATGAGAATAATAATTCAAAGCGTAAAATTTCAGGAATATGCAGCCCTTTATAGGAGAGGATTGAAATCGGTGACAAAAGGGAAACACAAAAGGGAAACAGAATGGGATTTGTTATAAATGTGTTACCCGGGCCGGGGTAAATAATATAAATTCTGAAAAAGAAATGAAGAGGCTGGTCAGAATAAGTGTTTCCTGTGAAGCATCAGGTATAGAACTCTTTAATAACATAAACAATAAACATGGAATAACATATTCCACTAATGAAACTAAATACAAGTAATACGGATTAAATATGAATATGAACACAGCTAACTCTAAATTCATAAACAACATTGGCATAGGCATCTGACTGCTTATCTTCTAATCTGAACACGGCTAACTGTAATTATAGACCAAGGTGAACCAGTTAAAAGTAGGTTTGTGTCTTTTTACACAATAACCTAACTTTCTCCAATATCCTGACCTGTCTATAGTCGCAGTAACCCTAAAATCCTTTTCTAAAATAATACCAAATTACTTTCTCAATTCTAACAAAACTCTTCTCTATATGCAGTGACAAAAGTATAATAAAAGATACAAGGAATATACTTTAACAAAATCACACTCAATCTTCAAATATGATATTAACAGTTAAAGAGAGAAACCAGAAATGAGAGGGAGTAAAAGAGAGAGACATGAGAGAAAGCGAAAGAGAGAGGGAGAGAGAGAGAGAGAGAAACTACAAATTCATAACAAACTCATTTATCAAAGACCTGAATCTTGAACTATGAACCCAAATTCTCTCTTTTCTACGATATTCCCTCATTTGTCCAGTTGGTGGACTACTGCTGACCACAAGTCATTAGTCATAGCATGTCACAGTTATCTCTGATAAAGACCAGAGAAACTTCTCCCAATGCACAGTCTATTGAATTGGTATCAGGATTAACTTTACTACTACTCTTGTATAGTGGGGTATGAACCCGTCACTAAACATCTCACATTAAGCATACACACATTCTGAGGTGTGTTCACACTAGTTGGTTTAACCTGACTTAGTATGAATATATAAAGATTTACTACTTCTACTACATAATAATACGACCATTATATAATCTAAATGCTTCATAAACATAACTAACACCATACAATAGATACATGTCACGTAGATACCTATGTTAAGCCTGCATCTCTCATGATAAGTCTGGTTTGATAAAATAGACTTAATTGGTTCTAATATCACTAATAACAATGTAATATATGAATTGAACAATTATTATTAACTTAGACAGACAGAATTGAAAGAGATTAAAAGTTGTAATTTCTTACCTGAAAAAGAAATGAAGAGGCTGGTCAGAATAAGTGTTTCCTGTGAAGCATCAGGTATAGAACTGATGCTATCAGGCAGAAACCACTGACATGACCAACGCCTTCGATTTGGTTTCGTTTTGGGGAGAGGGCGAAATATGAGTCACCACTTCTTGGAAACAGGGGTTGGGTTTCTGCATCTTTGCAGCAAGCAGTGAAGAATGTGCAAACTTTTTAAGATACTGGTGTGTAAAATATATGACAATACAAATAGGATATATGTATACAAAATTTTGAGGGAGGCCTATTTTCCAGGGCCTTACAAATGAAATATGCATAACATAGACATTTCTACTTCTATGTCGAAACTTGACAGGATCCATAAGTCAGGATATAACGCCAAGGTTACTGGAGTGTGCAGGTGGACCACTACACTGGGGTTCCCCCTACTCTTATACGAATAGTGCAGTGGGTTCTTAAGGTGCAAAGGTGGTGACTCTCCAGTACACAGTGCCTCCATTTAACGTCCTATCCGAGGGACGGAGTGTTTTCCACATATCCTGCGTCTATGAAACAAGGGGAGGGGCACGTTAACACACAACACAGGCTTCAGTCATCTGCCTGGGTGGAATTCAAACCCTGAGATTTTTGGTTTGACAGGCAGGCGCTTTACCGACTGAGCCAACTCGCCTCTAATTATGTTGAATGATAAAATGTTTGGATTTAGTAACCTTCAGCCCTACTTTTTACTTCTTTTCTAATAAATATCCATGTAGATAATACATAGAAGTGGTTTACACAAACAAAAGCAAAGATGAATGCTGACTATCACCTTGTTGTAGTTAAAGTGCTGAATTTAGGCCATATAATGCTATATAAAGCATGAATACCATTTCCAAAATAAGAAGCCAAACAATGAACAGTAAAACACACACCTTCTTGGAAATAATTTACAGGCTGTCCCTTGGTAAATAAAAGTTATTATGAAAGAAACCTTGGATGCATCTCAATTCAGTTTGATTCAACTGGTAATTAGAAGTTGCTTCTATGTTAGTGAAGTTTTGTGAACATTCTAGAATCTTCAAAGTAACAAAAACAGTGTTAAGGTACATTTTTTTTCTTGGGGGGGGGGGGGGGTTGTACAATACCTTAAAAAAGGGAAACATAGACATTTTACTCACTCCAGGCTATAATCGCACATTGCCTTGACTTTGGTCAAACTGTGCAGGTTCTGGTTTACCCGATTGGCGGCACGACAATGCTCCCTAACTGCGGCAAGCTTAGCAGTGGCGACCTAAGTCTTGAGTAAACTTGCTCGTGCTCCTCCACCCTTGTCCGTCCTCCTACGCCGCTCAAATTGCTGTTGGAGATAAGCAGGAACAACCTCCGCACAACAATTCTCACGGTGCAACATGTTGACTGTATAAACCAAACAAAATATAAATGGTTAGGACGTGCATTAATACAATTTCACAGATTACATTCAAATCAAAGATTCTCCATTGATTCTCCATTGAGACTCCTATATACCCCAATAAGGGCAAATGGTGACCCATCTCATTCACCTGTCACAGCAACAGCGTACACTTTCATTGGTCCAACATCAATACATGAGGGAGGGAATGAGAAGTTATTACAGGGCAGTGTTATATAGTCTACAGAACATTATTTACCATTTAATTTTTTTATTAATTTTTACAAATATAAATACAAATAGATAATGCGTGTATGGATAATCAACCAGGCGCGGATCCACGGGCTCAATTCTACGGGCCCGGCTATGGCAAGCCCATTGTGTAAAAACTAGATAAACTCAGTTTATCAGAAAAACTGTGTTTATCAATGATAAACTCAGTTTATCAACTGATAAACTGAGTTTTTCTGATAAACTGAGTTTATCAACTGATAAACTCTGTTTATCTGATAAACTCTGTTTATCTGTTGATAAACTGAGTTTATCATTGATAAACTGAGTTTTTCTTGATAAACTGAGTTTATTAACTGATAAACTGAGTTTATCAAGTGATAAACTGAGTTTTTCTGATAAACTGTGTTTATCTGTTGATAAACTGAGTTTATCTGAGAAAAACAGAGTTTATCTGAGAAAAACAGAGTTTATCTAGTTTTTACACAATGGGCTTGCCATAGCCGGGCCCGTAGAATTGAGCCCGTGGATCCGCGCCTGTAATCAACCATGTCCTTATTGGTTAGTAAATTTATTTATTATTTCGAATATTATTTTGTACTTACTGACGGTGTTCCCAGCACTCTTGGTCATCACGACCAGGGGGCGTCTTCCTATCCTCCGCTCCTGTACTGTGTAGCTCCACACAGTTCCAGCTCCACACAGTTCCAGCTCCACACAGTTCCAGCTGTACGGTTTGGTTGATTAGCCTTAACAGGGAGATCGAATGCCGATGGCATTATGAAGGGATTATGGCACAGGTGAAATAAGCACGAGGCAAGATAACGACGACGAAGAACGAAGAACGGAGCAAAAGCTAAGTCAAAAACTCTATGCGACTTGAGAGAATCTTGCAGAGACTGACAGATTTTTTTGCTTTTCCTCTTAAACACGATTGATTCGTGAGTGCGATATCCTTCAGCGGTTTCTTTGAATGGTCAATTGATGCACATCACGTGATTTGAGCAGGCGGACGAATCAAATTCGATTTTTCAGTGGGATTACCACTGAACTGGAAATATATGCCAGCGGCAGTTCAGTGGCGTAAGCAAATTAACGCCCTCTCGCACTGCCTTGCGAGAATCACCGACGGCAATCTCCACGAAAACCGACAACAACATCAAAGGCATTTTAATTATTCGGACTCTATTAAGATCGATTTGTATTATTATAACCTTACCTTTTTCTTCAAATTTTAGTCAATTTTTTTTAATAGGTCCCCGAGCAATGAAATAAAAATCACAAATAAGCGTAATTGAACAAATGCTTATAGTGAATATACTATATCATACTTTTTACAAAGTTTGGTTGGTGATCGAGGTGGTCAGTGGCGTAGGATCTGTCATTAGGCCGGGGCGCCCCGGCCCCCCCACTCAGGTTTCAAAATGACCGCATGCGTGTTGCCAAAATGTCCTTTTCGTAACAAAAGAAAAGGTCGAGCCGTATTGACTTTACACACCGGACTTTTGCTGAAAAGGGGGGGTGCGGAAAAAGGCTCGTATACAAAAGAAAAAGGTCGAGCCGTATTGACTTTACACACCGGACTTTTGCTGAAAAGGGGGGGTCGGTTGGAACACGCATATGCGTACCCTAAATAACACTGAGTGGGGGGGCCGGGCCGGGGCGTCAGTCTTCATGTGTACTGTTTACCCCCCCCCCCCCCCCCCCCCCCCCCCCCCCCCCCCCCCCCCCCCCCCCCCCCCCCACTCCGGGGTCGGAATGACCGCATGCGTGTTACCAAAATGTCCGGTAAAGGGGTACTTTTCGTGCGACAAAGTCCGGCCCGAGAATTGTAATAAAAGGGGTGTATTTGACTTTTCACCCGGAGATTTCTTTAAAAAGGGGGTGTTTTTCTTTTTTCTCTCATCTCTTTGGACTCCAGAGAAATTATTCCGAATTTAGGGGGGTACATTGAGCATTTTTCCGTTTTTAGGGGGGTCTCCAAGGCAGCTAAGAAAAGCCGACGAAAAGCCCGCGAAAGGGGGGTTCGGAAATGTTCGCAGTCCTCAGATAGGGGGTGCTTTCAAAAAGAGGGAACGAGCATACGCGTACCCTAAATAACACTAAGTGGGGGTCCGGGTGTTTTTACTAGATCAGCGTTTTTCAACCACCCCCCCCCCCCCCCCGCGTCACCCAATCCCACAATCATCAAAATGAAAACAAAAATACACTTTACTATCTCAGAAATGTTATTTCTTCTTGAAAATACCTAGCTAGACTTTTCTATATATGTAATCCTGCAATTTCTGAAGTTGACGTTATTCCAATTTGTTTGTTATATAACTAAAATACTCTCGCGGCACTCCGGTTGGTAAACTAGATGTTCGAAATTTGAAGGGGCAGATTGACTATAGGCCGAGAGGGGATATAACAAATTTGTATTTAAATTGTTAAGGACAACTCTCTCTGCCTCTTTTCCCGTATGTTTTTTTAATTTTTATTGTATTCATTCAATACATGTTCATCTTCCGAATTACACAAATTATTTCAAATAACATAACATATAGAGTAACAATATACACACTCAATTATTTTGAATGAATAAATCTTATCGTAATAAAAAATTAAAACACAAAACAATTACGAAGCCTACATATAAAAAACAAAAACCCAAACCCACCCCCCCCCCAAAAAAAAAAAAAAAAAAAAAATCTGAACCACGTGGCAGTCGAGAGTGGTCGATCCGGTCCTCATCCATTCAATTTTCTTGTTTAGTGGGGGGGGGGGGGGGCGGATTGTGTGATCACTTACTATATATATATATATTCTATAAATATTTTTTTTCAAAAAGCCGGGGGGGGGGGGGCGGGACCGTCGCCCCCCCCCCCCCCATCCGCGCCTGCTGTGACCCCCCGTACCTACGCCACTGGATGGGGTGAAATCGACCCGATATGGGTCTAATCAGAAGAAGGCCACGGTTAGTCTATTGCAAGCTAATTTTGCCAATGACTGAGGTGGAATGTCATTGACTCGATAATAGGGCAACAATTTCGGGGAAGGTTCCGAGACTAAACCATTTGAGCATCTTTCACAGAGCCATACAAACATTATCTTGTGGACTGCGGCGAGCTTTGATGGAGGGGCATCTTCGTTACTTAAATAATATTCGCCAGTGCATGCGAGGAGTTGTAATATCAAGAAATTACTCGGTTGAGGTTGAAGTAGGAATTAACAGGCTCTGTAAAATTACATGATTGATCTGGATCTGAAAACGTGATAGCTTATTGATATTAATGTGCTCCTTTCACATGGAAATCTCATCTCTTTTTGAAAACGTATAGAATATTTAACAGTAATTCCTATCTGCAATCAATGAGATTTCCTTCTACCTCTCTCATCGTTCTCTCATTTATGGTATACGATTCCCTATTATCATTCTACCCCTACAAATCTACCTCTTCTATATCATTCTCCATCTCCATCTCCTACCATCTGACCTCTCCTACTATCAGGGGCGTCGCTAGACCTTTTTCAGTGGGAGAGGGGGGGGGGGGGGTGTAGAGGCCAACGCTTACCGACAAAACTAGCCACCAATTACCGACAAAATTAAATGTCCCAATATCTACACATTTAAACCCGGGGCCGAAGGCTAAATTGTTTTTTCCTATAGAACCTGCGTATGCGCAAATGATCATTTTCCTCGACAACATTTCGTCAACATTACTTAGTAAACATCATAGCTATATATTTTAATGCAGGCGCGGAGCTAGGATCTTATTTTAGGGAGGAGCGGTAGTGAGCAAGCGAATCACATTAGGGGGTGTTGGTGTTAGGCCTTCCGCGCAAAGCGCGGAAGCTTAGACGTTTTCTTAGATTATTAGGAAAAGAAGACGATTTATTGTACCGATCTCGACTGTTAATCCTTGTCTGAATGAAGTCCCCCCCCCCCTCCCACGCGAAGCGCGAAAGCTTTGACGTTTCATTAAATTATGAGAAAAAACAGACGATTCGGTGTTCTTTTCTCGACTCTTAATCCTTATCTGAATTCAGTTCTCCCCTTCTCGCGCAAAGCGCGGAAGTTTTGACGTTTCATTAAATTATTAGAGAAAGACGACGATTCGTTGTACTGTTTTCGACTCAT
The DNA here is from genome assembly GCF_000002235.5 of Strongylocentrotus purpuratus. Taxonomy (NCBI): domain Eukaryota; kingdom Metazoa; phylum Echinodermata; class Echinoidea; order Camarodonta; family Strongylocentrotidae; genus Strongylocentrotus; species Strongylocentrotus purpuratus. The sequence continues at coordinate 57,587,535 of NW_022145612.1, forward strand.
AAATAAGCCCTAATTGTCTGAATTCAGTTCCCCCTTTAGCGCGAAGCGCGGAAGCTTTGACGATTCTTTAAATTGTTAGAGAAAGCAGACGATTCGTTGTACCGTTTTCGACTCTCAATCCTTGTCTAAATGAAGTATTCCCCTTCCCGCGCGAAGCGCGGAAGTTTTGACGTTTCATTAAATTATTATAGAAAGAAGACGATTCGTTGTACCGTTTTCAACTCTTAATAAGCCCTAATTGTCTGAATTCAGTTTCCCCCTTTAGCGCGAAGCGCGGAAGCTTTGACGGTTCCTTAAATGTTAGAGAAAGCAGACGATTCGTTGTACCGTTTTCGACTCTTAATCCTTGTTTAAACCCCCCTTCCAGTGCGAAAAGCTTAGACGTTTGATTTAATTATTATAGAAAGAAGACGATTCGTTGTACCATTTTCGACTCTTAATCCTTGTTTAAAATGAAGTTTCCCCCTCTCGCGCGAAGTGCGGAAGTTTTGACGTTTCATTAAATTATTAGAGAAAGAAGACGATTCGTTGTACCATTTAGTTACCCCGAAAAATGTTAACCTCTGAGTTCTTTAGCTGATATCATAGGAAAGTGAAACTTCGAGAAAATACAAGTATTCTAGTTATAGTCACTCTCAAAGTCGTCACAGCGGATAAAAAGTCACAGCTCGTAGGGAAAAAAAACTTGTCGGCCGACCAACAATATACATCTCACCGACTTCAAACTTCTGCATTGATCTAGTACATGACGATCGAGCAAGAATACTGACACAGCTGACCCGACACAGCAACCTATTTACCCGTGTCTTTCTTGCTTCCTTGACGAGACGACTCCACCCAACAACCCCCCTTCTTTTACTCCCACTCCTCCTTTCTCAGGCTCTTACCTCCCCCTCTCTTCTCTCTTTTACCCCCTCCCCCCCCCCGTTTCTTTTGTTTCCCTTTTCTCTTTTCTTCTTTTTTTCCTTTTCTTTCTTTTCTTTCTTTTCCTTTCTTTCCTTTCCTCCCTCTTTTTCTTTTTTTCTCTTTCTTTCTTCTCTTTTCTTTCCTTTCTTTTCCTTTTATTTCCTTTCTTTCCTTTCTTTCTTTTCTTTTCTTTTCTTTTTTTTCCTTTCCCTTTCCCTCTCTTTTTTCCCTCCCCCTTTTCTCTTTTTTTCCCGACGGCAGCGCAATTTTACCGACAATATCCTGACACGTGGGGTGGGGGGGGGGTGTCGCACCCCCTTTGGCGACGCCCCTGCCTACTATCCCACCTCTCCACGACTCCTACCATTCTATATATCCTATTCTACCTCTCATTCTACCCCTCCTACTATTCTATCTCTCCCACTATCCTACCTCTCCTAATATTCTACCTCTTCTACCAATCACTCTTCATTTCTATCTCTCATAATATATTATTATTCTCTATCTCTAGTAAAAAATGAAGGTGTTGATTTAGGAAACGCAGAAGGTAGAAATGTCAATCATGGGAATTTTATGATGGCGTTAAATAGAATGAAAGTGATGATGGTGGTGTTAAGAGATTGATAGTGCTGATAATGACCTCCTATAGGCCCTAATTATAATGAAGAAGATGACAGTGATGGTGTTGAGGAGGATGATAATGGCGTTTATGGACATACTTGTATCTGGGAGGACAAGCACTTTCAATACCCTAACAGGAAAAAAAATTATAGGTCGGAGCTGTAATATCATTTCAAGAGAGGACAACAACATGAAGACAGTTCTAAATAATATTGGGAAATCGAAATTGTGATAATAACGATTTTCAAACCAAAATGATATGCATAGGAATTAGCTGCGGGGGGCCAGCTCCAGCTTATACTCTTAGAAAAAAGGTACTTTTGGGCGTCAGCGAATGATGGCTTTGGTCACACATGGAACCTGACGACACACGATCTCCTTTCAACTCCCCCCCCCCCCGGGGGGGGGGGGGGGGTGGGCACCTCGGGAAAATGTGTGGGCCCACGTCTACGGTAGCCTAGCTATCATGCGCCAATTGAAGCTCTCTGTCATTGCCCTACAGATTCCGTAGCCGACCAGATTCGTTTAACCATTAATTTAATATAGTAACTGTTGCAGGACGTTTGACGGGGGGGGGGGGGGGGGGGGGGGGGGTTCTCAGATCCGGTCAGTGCCGCTCAAGCCTCGAAACCCCTACCTATTTTTAAGGGTTATTTCGGGGGGATTTTGAGGGATTCTTTGTGAAAAAGTGACCCATTTATCGAGCCGGCACATCCCCGTAATTAATATGTGACATTCCCCGCCGCTTCATTAAATAGGAACAAGAAATCATCGAATAGTGTCAGGAAAGGAATATAAAAAAAAAATTAAAAAGAGAAAATGTTCTCTATTTGTGACTCTGTTTTATTCCCCCTCCTCTTTCTGCCTGGGCTCTTCCCCGAACTGTTACGTAATATAGAGCGAGCTGAGCTGGTTCGCGTGCAGTGATCGTAATGCACATGCGCTGCCATGCCTTCTATAAAGCGCCTGAATTAAATTCTTTGAGAATATGCTGCGCTGTGCCTTTAGAATGTCTACAATTTTGTAATTTCCAAGTCAGTTCCATTAGCTCCCGGCATTGTTAAAGTGAAGGTATGTGTGCACAATATATTATTTTTGCGTGATTAATACGGGAGAAGTAGGGAGAGATCTAAAGAAAAGGGAAAGTGACTTCTCCTGAGTAAAATCAGTCCTGACTGAAGTGAAGAACGATTTTGAGCGCTCGTGTGTTGTATGTGTGGCTTGGATGATCGGGAGGTTACTAGCTATTTGATCGTGAGAATGATCGACTGTGAAACGTGCGTACCGTAACGCGCCTAGTATACCTAGCCCTATAGCTAGGCACCATCACAAAAGATGGGTCCCATGAGTGAGCCCTGGCGGGAAAACTCAGGCGGCACAATTTTGACAAGTTTGCCCTATCCTGGAAGACACGTACCAGGAAGGAATTGCTGGATGATATGAGGGGGGGGGGGGGGGGGGGGGGGGGGGTGTCTGTCTGGACACTTCTTCACTTAACAAACATAAAATCGTTTTCTTTCTTAAAGTCTAAAGACTTCCATTTTGCCTTCTAATTTATCAAAAAATATTCATCAAATACTCCAATAAAAAATAGGCCTACCGGTAACCATCTAGCCTAGATCTACTAGATCTAGATCGAAAGCTTCAGTCTCTGATATCGATGATTGTTTCGCTGAGATTGCATCTGACCAGGGACCTGATGATAGAGAAGGACTGGAATCAAGCCGCTCTCCTTTGACCCCATGCTCCAACCTGCCGAAAAGTTATGCGCTAACCTGCAACTGTTGACCAGGTGGTGAGATAAAAGAGCGCATGAAATTTCAGGATTTAGAATTCCTACTTCAGAAAATGGTATCACAGCAACTGTTCGCTGTCCCTTCCAATGATTTCTCATGCGTTGTTGAATGTGTAAAGAGTAGGACAAGCGAACACAAACTTGTGTAATTTCATCCTTTTTTAACGTGAAAAATACAAAAAACACGTGAAAACACGCATTAGCAAACTGAATGTTGTTGAAAATTGTAAATCATGGATCAAATAACGGGACATTAAAGCATGCACAAATTAGCGCACCATCCTAAAATATTGAGTTTTTGTCAGGATGTAATTTTTCTTTTACCAACTCTGGCACACAAAAATTATAGGAAGAATGGAGTTCTAAATTTGAAACTTTGTTTGATGCACTATTCCCAATAAAATCCCCATATAAAGTTTTTGATTTACAGTGAAATTTTGCCCTTAATATTTTGTAATAAATGTAAAACTGGTGCCTGGCTTCCGAAAGTCCCCGCAGTGGAAGCGCAGGTCGGAGCATGGAACTTCAAAGCCAAGTGGAATGTTACACATCCATTGTTACGCTTTAGAACTACAAATGTGTTTGAATAAATTACAAGAGTTTCGACTCCTTTCTTTCACCTCCCTGATTTGACCGCCTCTTGACAAATGTCAGTTTTATTAAAGAATGACCCATACCAGATGGTTATTTTTGTTTAATACCGGTAACCATCATGATATTGTCCAGCATAATTCTTACAACATTTATGAAATATTGCTTGTAAATTTCTTCCAATTGCTGTTTTAAATCAACAGTCTCTTCAGATCTTCCTTAGTACAGAAAATTAGTATTAGATTAGATTAATCATGTTAATTAATAATTATGATTCACATTTAATATACCACTTCCCGTATCATTCTTTTATTCCTTATAATAAGTTGGTATAGAAGTCTAGTGTACATGTACGTATCGCTTTGTCTTATATGCATTTTTGTTTTTATTTGTAAAAAGAATAGTACATTTCAGCCTAGGCGGAGAGACAGGTTTTGAATAAATATACTATTAAATAATAATGTTGCACAACATGAATTCATATCTTAAAGAATGTTCAAAGTTTTTCTTTTTTTATTTCAAATTTTAATTTTGTGCAGTGGTTCATTAGTAATGGCAGCTCAGGCTAAAACTTATGGTGATAGATTTCTAAAGCTCTTTGGAAGAGTGTCATCTATGTTATATTTTGAGCTTTAAAAAAAATGTATCACTGTTACGATTGTTATCATTGTCAATATTAATCTGCTACGCGTTCCATACTTGCTGTCTTGGCACTACATGTATGGTGAGTTAAACACCATTCAATGCAAAGTAAATGTACATGTACATGTATGAAGGAGTAAAAGTTAGGTTTTTGTGTATTATCTCTTTTCAGATTACTACAGAAAATATCATGGCAGAATGGGGAGGCTTCATATTCCAATCACGGGAACGGGGCAATCCTAAGAGACGAGGAAGGGGAAGAGGAAGAGGTCAAGGCTGGGGTGGGAGCAGAGGCAGGTTTCAGTATCGATCCCAACAGAATTCAAGCAAGGTTGGACAACCACCTCAGAGACCAAGAACTTTTGATGGCTTGAGTCCAGAGGGCAGAGAACTTTCACCCCAGGAAAGGTTCCACACACTACCCGAGCTTGAGGTGGGAATAGGTTCTAAACCATGCACAAAAGAAGAGGTTCTGAGTCCTGGATCCAGCTCATCATCCAAGCGGAGCTGCACAGAGATGGAAAACAATGACGAGAATAAATCAAAAGTTCTCATCAAGAAAAAATGTAAGAAGAACCTTGCTGGAATTTTCCCCTTCTCTCGAGATGATGGCATATCGACAGGAAAAGAAATAAGAGCTGAAGTGAAATTGAGTGTGTCAGAGGGAGAGAACTGGGATGAAGAGATAAGGTTTGCTCAGTTAAACAGGAGGCAGAATACTTTATATGAAGCACCAGATATGGACAAAGAGCAGATTGACAGTGACAGGACTACTACTGAAAACTCTAATGGTTTGATGCTGGTGCAGGAGTCATACCCATGTTCAGAGGCTGGTACACAGCATTCCAAGAACCCAGACTGGGATGTTGGGTTACCGAGTGACGATGAGTTCAAACAGGTGACACCAAGAAAAGTCTTCAGAGATAAAGTGGTTGACTGCCTATCTAGTGCTGTAACCGAGAACTGTACCTGCACATCAGATGAAGACACATTCCAGAGCAGAGAAGGACAACAGGACCATGCTTTGTATAAATCAAGAGGAGTAGGAAGCTGCAGCAGTCCTACAGCTGGCTGCAAAATGGGGCCACGTTTACCTAGCAAATCAAAGTCGGATTCTTGGACCTATTCGGTTTTTAACCAAGGTAGTGCGAAGAAGAAAGGGAAACTTAAAAAGAAGCAAAGGGCAGCATCGATTCCAGAATACCAAGGCAGTACTGATGATGACACTGAGCAAAATACAAATGCAGCATCTCACAAAGGGGAGAGGTCAAAGAACTGTAGACAGAAGAAAGGGAATAACTCTGCTACCAAATCCTTGAAAGATATTGAAACAAAAGTTGGTTATGCTAGAGCTGAGTCAAAGGAGAATGATGAGATTGAAGTTGGGGTGGTTAGACCAAATACCCAAGCTAAATGCATGAGTAAATATGCTGAAGATGATTATGACAGTTGTCAAGCGGATGATTCACTCACTGATGATGAAAACTGGATCAATGTTGTGAAGAAGCTCTCAGCAGATGGTGTAGATGCAGAGGACGTTCAAGAAAGACATCCATTTCCACCAGAATTTCCGCCAGAAAGAGAGCAGAGTGATCAAAATATGATGAATGTTCCCTTATCCTTCAGGCAAGATTTCAGAGCAAGATTTTCTTATCCTCCGACCACATACATGCCATACAATCATGCTTATCCTCCAATGAGACCATCGTTCCCTTATGGTCCTCCTATGTGGCCAATGATGCAAGATCCTTATTTCTATGGACCTGCCATGATGAGAGGATTTCATCCAGATGCCATTTCCAGATACCCAATCATTCATCGATTTCCCAGATGTATGCAACCAGAAGCAGAGTCAATTCCTCCTACACAACCTGTTCAATCTCCCGGAAATGAGTTTCAGGATAGTTTCTACACTGTTGATGAATCAGCTTCAGGGAACACTTGTTATATGCAGAGCATGAATGCAGCCTATGATGTGAATGCATATGGTGATAGAGATTACAGGGGCCAGGAAAATGCAGTGTGCGAAGACAACAAGGTTTTTGTTTCAGACCTTGACTCCTCAGGAAATCAATCATATATTTCCCAGGACTTGGATAGTGATACATGGAAACAAGGTCCAAATGCATCTTGGGAACAGAAGTCACCTCTGCTCCAGACTCCTTTACCAGACATCCAGGAAGACACTGAGAACCTTGAAACCCAGAGTGACTTCATATCTACTGAAGATGAGGTTGGCTCCTATCTTCCAAGCCCTTGCGAACCAGCACCCAGAGCTACACTCTCTAACTTCTCAGAAGGGATGGAAATGGACTCTGTAGAACAACCAAACTATAACTGGTATAATCATGCCCTGGAAACCCCAGCAACTAGTGTTGGTAATGCCCGGCGGAAAAGCAAAATCTGGGGATCGAGTCTCAAGCAGATGACACAAGACTCGCCAATGCAGAGGCAAGAGAAAGCAAGGAATTATGTGTCAGCGCCAGGCAATCAACCTCGTGTCGGCCCACTGCCACCTTCTTCATATGCTGCTGTGGTGTCTGCCAAAAGCACTGAGCAGCCTGGTGGTCAGAAGAGAGTAAATCTCATTTCAAGTGCCCATCTGGAAGAGAGAAGGAGGAAGTCATATCCTGATGTCACAGCTCCTCAAAGTGGCTGGGGATCTGGACGTCCTCTTGTAGAATTTGTAAGTCCTCAGAATAATAATGGGATTACCAAAGAAAAGCCACAAAAGAGTCCTTTCTGGCAAGGAACCCCAAGTCCTGTTACCACAGATACCAGTAACAAGCTAAGGAACTGGTCTGCAGGATCTCAAGGATGGGGCACATACAACCTCACACCAGTTCCCCGCCCAGTCTCAGCACCCCCTACCCGCCCAGCCTCAGCATCCCCTAGACAGAAGACATTCGCAGAGATCCTTCAGCGACCAAGACGACTCAGCCTAGAAGATGAAGTGCGAGGAGAGGCATTACCAAAAATAAGCTCATGGCGCTCATCCAAAGAGGTGGAAGATTCTTTAGAGATCCAATACCCTACAAGTGATATAGACTATCTGGACACTCATGCCCACATTGACTTGCTCTTTCAACGGCACATGTTCAAGGGCACATTTGCAAAGTTCTGCTTAGTCAACAAGTTTCCAACTAATTTTGCAGGATGTGTGGCCATCTTCTGTTACCCTGTCAACTTTTCAATCCACTACTCTCTTGCTGATAACTTGCTGAAGGAAAGCAACATCTGGGGATCGTTTGGTTGCCATCCACACCAGGTGAAGCACTATGATGGCATCATGGAACAGAAGATCAAGGACTGGATGAATCATCCAAAGACTGTTGCACTCGGAGAGATTGGATTAGATTACTCTGACAGGTGAATATGAGTACTTTACTTTGATCATGGTATTTTTGGAAAACAGGATATCTGATCTTCTATTTGTCAGATTAATCACATGTTTCAAGAACTCTTTAAACAGGAATGGAAGATACATGATTTTATTTACAGTTTTTTTGTAATAATTTTTTGTGGTTCTGTTTGGTATTGTAAAAAATGTACACTTTTTGAAGTGCATGAAGTTGCAGGAGAATAGTAATCGGACTATGGCAAATCCATGCTGAAATAGATGAATGTACAACATATATTGAGTATCTGTTGTTAAACAGAGAGTTATAGATTTAATGGTCAAATTTGTAGAGGAGTTTATTTCTGGCTTCAAGAAAAACAATTGAAGGAAGTTTGTATATACTGTACATTGTATTATGGAAGTATTTTTGACAAGCTTTGTAAATAAGACATTCACCTCTACAGTCATTGGTAAAAGTATATAGAATATAAGTTGCAGAAATAATTTGGCTTTATCATGTTAGGCCACTGGAGACCACATCGGACCACGAGCTTCAGAAGATGATCTTCCGACGTCAGCTGCAGATTGCTTTGGACACCAAGAAGCCCCTAGTAATTCACTGCAGGGACGCGGAGGCAGACACCCTCAGCATCATGTCCGAGATGGTACCCAGGAACCACAAGATACATCGCCACTGCTTCACCGGACCTCCCCAAGATGCCATGTAAGAGGGTTTCTTGGTCTTACAACATAAAGCTCCAGCCACAATTAGTCAGTGATCAGTAACCTAAACCAAACTCAAACCAAATTCTTAACATCATCTACACCAAACACTAACCCTCACCGTAAGTCTAAACCTTAACCTAATCCAAATCCAAATGTTATCCCTAAACCTTAATTTTTAACAAAATGAAGCCAAGAAGAAATATAGGACCAACAACTTAACACCTATACCTTTTGTTTGGCTTCTCTACAGGTAATTGTTTACCCTTAGTCTGAATTAAGTAAATTGTGGTCTTACAGGATCCCAGGGGGTTGATGTGGGAGGATAAAAAAAATTGGCAAATTGAAAGTATGCATTGACATACATTTATTATTTCCTATTGTCAGTACCCTTGTCTGTAGAATTTGCGATTGGTATTTCATTTTTCTTAAATCCCTTATAATTGGTATTATTAATTAGGGTGTATTACACTGGAGAGAACCCAGCATGTTGTGCTATATCAAATTTATATGCCTTTCTGTGCTTTCATCACAGTGGAGGGCTTAATGTATGCAGTTTTTGTCTCTACTTTCCTAGTTGTAGTTCAAAGGCACTTGATGTCTTCAATACCATATGACTAAATTACCTACCAAGCTTGATTAAGCCAAGTTGATTTTTTGTTTAAACACACAGAAACTATTATATCCCTCGTGGAAAATTTCCTGTTCAAGGATTGGTCAAGAGCTCTTCATGTGATTGTTCATAATTTCACTAAAAGATGATTTCACATGCAGAGGAAAATATAGGTGTGACATCACACTTCTCAAGAGTAGAATATTCTGTAAATTTTTTTGGTACTATTTTCCCTCCGACTGCCCCTTGTTTCCCAAATCATTTCTTATAATGTTGTTAAATCTAGATCTAAAGTTTGATGAGGGATATATACAAAATATATAGGGCCTTTATTCGAAAATTTAGGTGAATCTAAGACTAAGAGTCCGTCTCAGCGACTTCAGTCAATAGCCTATTTTCCTTGGGACTACCGCTCTTCAAGGAAATAGGCAACTACAGTCGATCGACTTACACCATAGATTCAACTAGATTTTCTCAGGCCCTTTGTATACTGTGATGTGTATTAGAAATGATATGAAAGGTTATGGGAGAATCTTATATACCGTGTCCATTTTATCTTGTCATTCTGTGCATCTTGCTTGATTTCAGCGCATTTCTGAGGGCTTTCCCGAACTCCTTCATTGGTTTGACTGCCCTAGTGACCTTCCCGACAGCTACCAACACACACCAAACAGCTCGAGCTATCCCTCTCAGCAGGCTCCTACTAGAAACGGACACACCTTACTTTGTTCCTAGAAAGGTTTGGATCTTTCATTAACCCATTTAATACCAAATCTTTGATAATCAGGCTGGAGTCTACGTATGATGCACGATGCATGGTATACCAAAATCAAATCATATCCAATGGTTCATTTCTAATATTCAATATTTGATTTGCATTGTATTGCCTTTGAAGCTTTAGGTTCAATGTATTCTTTTGAAGATGGTGTAATAATAGGTTGAAGAGAAAAACGATTTGATATACATGTACTTCCATATCTGTGCTCCAAGTTTCCTGTTTGTGTTCATTCATAGGTCTAATGGCTGTTTGCTTCTTTTAAATGTGTTTTAGGCAGCTAAATGATACTTCATGAAGTAGTTTTATTCAGTAATACTACAATTAGCATTGAGAGGTTGGTAGTAATTTTGTTATCATGGTGCAGCATTTTTTTTCAGGCAATTGTTAAGGCTTTTTATGAGCCTTTAGCTTACATTATTTCTTGTGAGTATTGTTTGTATTTGTTCATTTGTATCTGATTAGGTTAAAGGACGTAGGTGGTCTCATCCTGGCATGGCTCTCCTGGTTGCAGAGCGGATTGCTCAGCTACGAGGAACAACCCTCGACGATGTCCTTTCCAATGTGAGATCCAATACAATGACAATGTATGGCATTTAGCTCAATCATTGACTTCAGCTAGTCCTTTCCTTGTGCTAGGAGCCACCCTCAGTCGACGTCCTTTCCTATGTGAGATCCAATACATTGTCGATGTACAGGACCTAAGTATCAACTTTTGCTAGTCCATTCTCTTTCTAAAAGTAAGATAACATGTGGTCACTTGCTATTAGCTTATGATATTGCTTCATTGATTAGTTAGTTATATGTCCTTGAAGATGAAATAGTTTTTTTTTGTAGAAAATTCAACCAACAGATGTAAAGAAAATAGCTTTAGTTGATCAGGTACATGTATTAGAGAAATTTTGTGCTAGTATCTTAGTCTTAGAACTTTTTCTGATATGATGATATTAACTACATGGAGTTTTTCACTTGCTTGTTTTCTCGCCAAATTGAAATTCAGTTGTTCAGAATGGGATGGGGGGGGGGGGGAGGGGGCAGTGAATGCATTGTTATGTACCGGTATGTTATATTGTTATTCACTGAGGTATTTGTGTGTGTTCGTTTGAGAATCCTTACTTCATGAATCCAGTAAATGGTTGTTTGCTATAGGGTACACTCCAATTGAATTTAGCTGATCTGAGAATATATGATATGTATCATGTTTGATGTTATTTTCTCAGGGTTTTTAGTTCTGTATTGAAGCTTTACTTTGTGGCATTATCATTGTTTAAATGAAAATGTGTATAATTTCACATTTGAACTTAAAATGTTGGAAACAAAGTAATCTATTAGAAAGCACAGATTTAAGACCGGTGTACTTTATACAAAGGGAACATTGTTTTCTAACTGTACATTAAGAAGCATTTCCATAAACCTAGCTAAATCAGGTAAATAATTGTTTTCGTTATCTTTCATGTATGTTCTGGACCTGAAGTTTATATTATGCTGAGATAATTAATTTTGCCTTTGTTTTGTATTTTGTATTTTTTTTTGAGGGGGGGGGGGGGGGGGGGCTTAAATTGGAGTTTGATATTTTCCTCTCTTTAGCAAGAAATAATGAGACTCGTGCATTTTTTTTTACCCGCCCCCCCCTAACTTACTCAAGATCTCTCCCATATTCTCTTGTGTTCATGTGGAGTTTTTTTTTTTGGGGGGGGGGGGGGAGGGGGGGGGGGGGGTCTTGGGATTTTCTCTTGAAGTTACTAGTAGCTGTAAGGGAGTTGTCCTAAACCATCATTTTATGATCTCATGTTTTTGATCGATTGGGTTTTTATTTCATGTACCAATTCAGATGTTCATTGTTGATCTAGGAAGAAATACTAGTAGGAAGATATTAATGCCATTGCTCAATTTTGGGTTACCAGGTATCCAATTTTTAACCTTGAGAATTCTAACATGCATTATTCTACATATCTGCCACTGGTTATGGTGCATGAGATATATTGTCTTTTCTTTTGCCATTTGATTCATATACATGTACTATCATTTGTATTTGAACCAAAATAGGATAAAATTTATTTTAGAATTAAGTTTTAGAATCTTCTGAATGAAGTAAGATTATAAGGCAAAAAGTGTTATTTGTACTATTTTCTTTTATTCAGAAGTGATAATGAATATTAAGTTCCATATGAAAAGTTTCATTTTGTATTGTATAATCAATCATTGAAAGTCACTTTAGTATGATTTTATTAAAAAAGAAACAAGGTATGTTTATTCCTTGATTTGTTCCAAAGTAAGATTGCCCACTATTTAATTTGGTTCTGAAGAACATTTTTGCAAGAATAGTCAGTTCTTAATTGCAGTAAAATAAACAAGATAATGTTTATTAAGGTTGTTGTTAGGTATTCAGGAATTTCATAGAAAGCAGGATTGAAGCATTACTGTGCGTCACTTTTTTGACCCAGGAATATGTCAATATCATCTATTTTGCATTATATGTTTAACACATTAAAAACAAAAAGCTTATGTACACAATTGAATCAGAAATTCAAGAATTGCTGTTCTTTCTTATTGGCCAGTAATGTCTGCCTTGGGCTCCATAAGATGGTCTTCACTACAAACATATTTTGTATCTAAATAGCTTTCTAATGTATTTTCCAGCGATTTGATTTGCAATGCAAGGGTCAAATAAATTCTTTTGATAATGAAGTTACTTTCATAAGACAGTCTTTACAATCAATATCTAAGATGCGTAAAAACACATTTTGTACCTAAATAGTGTTCTAATGTATTTCTATCGATTTGATTTGCAATGCAAGGGTCAACTAAATTCTTTTAATATGGTGTTCTGTAATTACAGACATGTGTTAATGAATGTTTACCTATAGTATTGTTTACTTTGAATCCTTGTGTAAAGGTAAAAGACAAAAAAGAAGATGTTTCAAGAAAAAAAAAATATCGAATTTTGTATCTCTTTTCTTTTTGAATCTTTTGAACTATTCCTAGACAAACTTATTAATGTATTCAAATGTATGGATGTTCCTTCTTCGAACCACAAGTAAAATGGTGCACTTGTTACGAGTTTTCTGGAGTTATTACATATATCCATATTTACATGAACATTGGCTGTTTTCTATTAAACATTTCTTTTTCATGAAGAATGCTTAAAATATGAATACAAGTTACTTGGTCTACTACATGTATATGACATTAAGAGAGAGACAGAGAGAGAGAGAGAGAGACAGAGAGAGAGAGACAGAGACAGAGAAGGGATATGAATATGATTAACTAAAACAAAACATACTATTTCTGGGAAGACAAAAATAAAAAACAAAAAACATTGGCTTATCTGGTAAAAAACATTTATTATATATGTGTATCAGCATTTATTTGTATGTAATTCACCTCAAATAACATAGTCAAACAACAAATTGAACACATATTGCTTTCCAATACACAAATTAAAATCCCCTGACAAAAATAGGATAGGCAAGTATATACACACATTTGGCAATTTTTCAAAATATAGATATATGATTAACAAATCTACAAAATAGGTAGATATGGGTACAAATGTTGGCAAAATAGTATATATTTTGTTATCAAGCAGTATCAGTCTCTTGATAATATTTTCATACTTTTCAATTTAGATTAATGTGGTATTGAAAATATCTACAATCTGGACAGAATTGTCCCAAATGGATTTATCTTAAATTTGATCTCGCACAAGTTTGAAAATGACTAGAATGGACAAAAATTCATGGTGTGTAACTTTAATGAGACAGATATATAAATGCAATAATGGGTATAACAAATAAACATGCTTTTATTACCCCTGATATTCTATTCCTTTAAATTCTAAAGCTTGTATCCTTCCTCAGTAACTCAATCGATCCGTTAAGAACAAAAAGGCCATTAAAAAAAAATTGCAATGATAAAAGTTTTTAATACGTCGTTATTATATCACTGTTGTATCATATCAATACTCGTGTTTTGGGGCATTAGCTATAGGGATGCCATTCGAGATATCTCAATACCATGAAGAAATTTGTCTTGGTAAAGGCCAAGGCAATTAGTTTTAAAAATTAGTATATACTATCAAAAGCAACTTGTATATGTGTGTATCACATACAATTAAGGCTCTCGTACAGCAGTATTGGATGATATTGCTGGGGTTGTTGCTATGGGTACAAAGCATCAACAAACTAAGGAACACTAGCTAAAGCTGGAATGATGGATTCATAGATGTTGATTCCTCGGAGAAAGACGCCTTCATTAAGGTATTCATTGTGATCATGAAGAAGTATGGGAGTGGTAGGCATGGGTGAGAATCCTAAAACAGGGATTCCCAAAGAACGGATATAGCTCGCATCGGTTGCACCTGGGCACACCTGTGTCTCTAATTCCAGCTTTCTATTTGACAGAGGAGAAAAGAAAGATGGTGCTAATGTGCTAAACAATGAACACATACTTAAAGGTAAAGGCCAGTGCCATAGTTTTATGTCACTCTCTGTGAGAGATTTTAAAAATTATACAATTTTTTAAAGAGTTGATTGTCTCCCCTTCATGGCTGGCATCTTGTTAGAGTCGGTATGCAGTAATAAATACGGATGGTAAACCTCTAATTTATTGTGATCGGCAGCCTTTTCTTTAATGTTGCAGTGTTCACCAAAAATCAAGAGAATTGGTAAAACTATTCTTGAATGTGGATTTACATGTTATAAGATCAGACATATACACCATGAATATGACTGACAAAGAAAGTGGACAAAATATACAGTTCCTCAGGTAGACAAAGGAACATCCCTTTACTGCTATTATGTAAAAATGTGTAGAATAGGTTTCACATGCATATTCACCTTTTTACATAATAGCAGTGAAGGGATGTTCCTTTGTCTACCTGACGAACTGTATATTTTGTCCGCTTTCTTTGTCAGTCATATTCATAGTGATAACTGGCTTCTTTAAAATCCAGACCAGTCTTCCAAAGAAAGTACAGTATAACCTCATTATATCAAACTCCTAGGGAGCTGAGAAATTACATATACCATGTATGCACACATATTCATGAACAAAGTTTGTCAATTTTCTCCACATTTTCTGAAGAAAACCTTTGTAAATCTACTCATGTGCCTCTGCGAATATTACTAACAATAGTAAATACATTTTGTTTAGATGCACAAGTGAAAGAAGTAAACATCAGTGAAAATGAGGATGGACTATATGCTGATGGAGGAGATGGGGCACTTAGTGTTACATAATATATATTCATTATAGGTTCTATTATATCCTGTATCAAAAATTTGTTGGCTTTTGATTGGTTGAGAGCTCGTCACATGACCAGAAATATTTGACCTATTTTTAGAAAGTACTATATGAGAGTACTATTTTGGTTTACTATTTGGGAGTTGAAAAAAAAATGTGAATTTTTTTTTGAATTGAATCAATTTTTTTTCTTCAAATCTTAATTTAATGAAAACAAAATATTTTAAATCTTTTTAGATAAAAATTGACATTTTTTTTGTTCTAAATTTTTATTTCCCAAAAATGTGAATTTTTTGTTTTTTTGTTTTTGTTTTGAAATAGATTTTTGATGCAGGATATAAAACAAATACACCATGCCTTCTATTTGAGGTACTGGTTAAACTATGGGCCTCGGTGAATCCAAAAGTACCATTTGCTATAGTAAATATTGGAGTCACCTCTTGCACATAGTTTTAACCAGAACCTCTCAAGGCAGTGTATATTTGTATAATACACAGTAATAACAATAGTATGCTGTTCTATTACTTGCATATCGCATTGTGATATAACGTCTCTATGTGCTTTCAAAGTACTTTGGATATTATTACCCGGCAACTGTAGAACTCCGTGCATTCAAGGAATAAAACAAATACCCACTTGATCACTACACTAGGGTCGAGTGACACAAAATTAATGTGGATTAATGTCTTGATAACCAATATGAATGGGCCATGATCAAATAGAAACAAAATAGCACAGGTCTAGTTTTCAGAACTACAAAACATGTTGAAAGAGTTGAAATAATCACACTTGCAAATACATATTCATGGACATGTATTTGAAGTGCAGGAATATATTAATTACCAGGATATGTATTGTCTTGTAATTGAAATAATGCCAAAAGTACATCTTTAATGTAAATGTGTGATTGCTTGCAAGTTTAAAGTAACTATATTACCTAAATCAATTGTTTTGATTTAAGGCTGGAATTGCAGTATTTCAGTATAGATAGTGGTTGCAATAATAAAGTATGGATACACGTACATAGTGCTGATACTAAAATGTTTGATGATAGTGCTGGCATGGGCAACAAGGCAGCAACTACTCAGGCACAATGGCTATGGCTGAAATGAGAGATTCATAGATGTTGATGCCTCGTAAGAAGACGCCTTCATTAAGGTATTCATTGTGATCATGAAGAAGTATGGGAGTATTATTGATGGGTGAGAATCCGATAACAGGAATCCCCAAAGCTCGGATGTAGCAGCTATCGGTCGCTGCTTGAAACACCCCAGTTTCCAATTCCAGCTTTCTGTTGAGATAAAGGGAAAACAGAAAGATGGTGCTATATACTGAAGGTATATGAGAGTAATTGAATAATACAGAAAATAAGCATTTTGTTCTATTTGAAGTCACTGCATCGGGATAATAATATCACAGTGCTTTTATTTCATATCGACTGATAGAAATTTCTCAAAAAGGGGTAATTTTTTTCGATGATCGCAAACATTTTAATGACCAAAAATTTGACCAAAAAAAAGATTATTTTCGTTTTAAAGAGGAAGAAACTCCACTTAAAGAGTCATGTGTTTCATAAGGAAACTGCAACTTGTATAACATCAGTCAAATTTTGTGAATATAGGGTACTTATTGTGAATATGTACTTGATAAGCAAAAAATAGGGGTATATTCAGAGAAAATTTTGTAACCCTTTGTAGCAAAAGGGCTATTATTTTGTTGAATATGTTCTTGAAAATCTGCAAATAGCAGTATACAATATATATGTATTGACTGTGGATATACAGATCAAATGTTATATATCTCAAGGGACCTTGATATAGTAGGCCTACATATAATAATAATAATAATAATAATAATAATTACAGTGCTTATATAGCGCCTAACACTTACTTTGTCAGAAGTCTCTAAGCGCTCTACAATAATGCAGCATAATTACCCTGGCTTTAGCAGTGCAGCTGTTACGCGCGCTGCGTATATGATGAATTCGCCATGAATGATAGAAAGAATAAACCAGAGGCCTGTTCAAACATGAAAGTTAAAATTAACATACTTGTACAAATTATATACCATGAATTATATGTGAAGTCTGAATATATATTATTTTTTTATTACAACATTTTTATGTTATGATCTTGATGATGTCAAGGAACAGATCGAGTCATTGATTCCAAAATAAATTCATTCTAAAAGAAATATATAAAACAGAAACACATTTGTACAATGTGAATGTGTGACTGCTTGCAAGTTCCCCAAAGACAAGTTCGCAGTAATAAAACTACAGCAGAATTTTTTGGTCTGATTTGGAGGTCAAATAGGAGGGGATGTGGTAATTAAGGTGTGGGAGGGGGCAACATTTCTTGGTGAATACTTACTTCTCATCACAAACTTTTTTGAAGGTTTGCCACCAGACATTTTTGTCATCCAGAGGTGTTGAGTAGCAGACTCCTTTCTATAAAGCAAAGAGCAAACGAAAACCTTATTCAGTCAGATAATTTACTAGATTACATAGTTAGACTGTTAGTTATTCAGGCCATTATATAAATCAGAAGATATTAAGACAATAACAAGGAAATCAACATTGAAAAGATCACATGAAGTAGTTTTGCTAGGTTATTACACTATGCTAGTTAATCTATACTAGCTAGCCCACCATCGTTCTCTTGTTTTGCAAAATTGCAAATAATCCAATGGCTAGCTTGAGTAAAAGTGCTTAAGAAAACACAATATGTGCTGGAGAGGTGGACCTGTTATGATGCCCTGACTTGTTGTGATTCATCAGAAATTACTGTAAATCATCAAATCATTGACTTTTATAATGAATAATGATTATCTGAATCAAGTCCTAATGGGATCAATTGCACCTAGATCTCCGGCTCCAAGATGGGCTGAGCTATTAAACATAATACAGTATAGTGAGTTCTTACCCTGATCCACTCAAAGGACACACCTTCCCCTGCAGATGCTATCATTTCCTTGATCTTGTTCTCAAGAAACTACAAGTGATTTAAGATGGAAAATTTCAAATGTGAATCAAATCAAAGCACAGTCTTCAGATATAGTTACAGAAAACATGCACAGATTATTTAGGAAGAAAGAAAAAGAGAAATTATTTTTTGCTGGAGTTTAATTGTTCGGAGGAAACAATTCATACAAAAGTATCTTTGATCAAGACTAATGGAACTTGAAAGTACTACATTTTTAAACATTCGTTCCCAAATATACAACGAGCATCCTGAATTGTTTACAGCTAATTATTTTTTTGTTTATATTGTAGAATTATCATGTAATTCTCTATCGTACCATTTACATTTTAATCAAAATCATAAAACAGTGAATAAATTATTCCGAACCAAATATGCAATTACTTTTTGGGGCAGATTAATGCAAATGAAGAAGAACAACCTTTGGAATTTATTGAATGGAGAGAAAAGATATGGGAAAGGGATAAATGGAAAGATAAGCAAATTCAGTGAAGTCATAGAAAGAAACAACATTATACATGAGAAAGAAGAAGAAAAAATGCTCGAGACGAAAGGAATGGGGGTGATAACTGAAAAAAATATGGAAAAAATAAGAAGAAAGTAGAGAAACTTCATGAAAATGAAAGAAGGAAAGACAGAATAAAGCATTTAATTTATATAAAAAGTAGTGGTCAATCATTTGATTCTCTACCTCTGGTGTTTGCTGTGGGGAGAGTCGGAGATCAAAGCGCAGTCTCAGTTCAATAGGAACAATGTTGTTAGCCACACCTCCCTGGGATAACATAAAAGAAAAAAGATTTTTGAAAGGTAGCAGCTATATACATTTAGTGTGGATAAAATTACTTTTACTGATGAGTGTTCTCTTTGGTCATGTGTCCAAAGGATGACCCTACACTTACTCTGGCCACATTTCCGGCAAGCTTTATTTATTCATCAAAGATAAGGGTTAGGGTAATTAAGAGTTGGAATGTGGTTTTAGGTTACCGTATGTTAAGAGGTGTTTGGTTATGAAAAAACATAATCATCACAATAACAAGTTCTTTAAAACACAGGTTTCATATCAAAATGAAAGTTTGAAGTACCATGCATGTTGGCAGGGATTTCAATATAGTTTTAGATTGATCAAGTTTAAAGTGAATACTTGTAACGGGGGGAGGGGACCAATATACCCTTGAATCAATGCCCCTACTAATATATTACAGTATAAAACAAACATGAAAAATAAAGCAAATCTTTATCAAAATATCTGGAAATTGCAAACTTGAATCCCTCTGATAAATTGCTAGTTATACTTTGTTCCTAGATTATGGGCTTACCGACATCCGCACCAAATTCACAGTCTGAATATCTCCCAATTTTTCTGTACTCAACCTGTCAAAAGGATAGAAAACATGCATATACTAAAATGTGTACTAAACATTAGGCATATGTTTACATTCATTGTCTGACACTAAAATGTCTAGAGGGAACCAAATATTACAATACTTGTGATTAAATCATTCACTAATGTAAATCATCATTCCACTGACATTAATTTTTTTTACTTGAACTTCTAATATTATCATCTTAACTCTTTGTGTGCCGTGAGGAGCAAATTCTGGCAAACGATTTATGTTAGATAAAAATCAACTAGTTATTAGCCTGGTTTCACATTAGAGATTAATTTCTAACAATAAAGGTTAACACGCACATGATGTAGTAAACAATGAATAAACCATTCGGATTTGTACCTCTTCATTTCTTCATCTCTATAGCCCAGGAATGCATTCATGACTTTTCGCTGCAAACAAAAATATTTAAAAAAACAAAATGATGAGAGGCATATTGACTTAGTACTATTGACTCTATAATTCACAATGAATCTAGGAAATTCTATTTTTCATTCTCATCATTTTTTCAACACACCTGAATTTGTTTACCTACATGAAGCACTTACAATGCAACAAAGTTAAAAAAAAACAAAAAAACACAACAACAACTCTATATCAAAATAATATCATGAATTTCAATCATTTCATATAGTTCATTTTCCCTAAAACACGATTTCTTAAAATCAAACTGTACAATTTGTGAACTCATTTTGAATTCCATGTACAAAAAGAAAGCCAAGCTATTCTTTTCCCCCAAAGATCAATACATACAACATCAAAATTTAGCTGCACAGAAAAGTTCAATGTTAATGCATTGCTTTAAAGATAATATCCTAATCTGATATATATATATTCTATACCACAAGTAAAACACCAAAGTTATTGGTAAAGATAAAGCATAATTTACCCAATTCTAAAAGAAATATTTCTTCATTATAACTTACTGCCTTTTCTGCAGCTGTGTCTTCTACAAACTTTGAAGCATGACCAGGATCTCCAGTGCAAATCACATCGATCCCTGGCGACAAGAATATATATCAAAGTTATATTAATTTCTAAAAAGGTTGAAACACAATTGCAGTCAACATTTTAAACAAACTTTTAAGATTCAGGTGTTGGAGAGGGGTATTTTAATGCATATTAGAGTAGGGGAAAGGGGGGTGGGTGGCAAATGGTACAATTAAGTGTTGAGAAGGGAAGATGATGAACCGGTAAAAAGAGTCAGTAGCCTCTACTAAGTGTGAAAATGCTGACTTAAATTTAATGAAAGATGATGATGTTATTACACAGCTTTTGAAAGTGTGGGGGGGGGGGGGCTGCCCCCAGCCTGTTGCTAGAAGTTAGAACATACTTTACAACAGGTATCCATGGGTTTTGTATTTGGTTCAAATGTAGATGACGATTGATTTCTTGGTAATCAATACACAGTTGGGAGTGAGGGGCTTTTTTCACTGGATTTGATCGTTCTATGCTCATATTTGTACATACTAATTAGAAATTAGCTGGACATGGTTTTTATTTTATATATTGCAAAAGTGACATAGTCAAGTGGTATGAACTTTTGGCTGGGGTTGTGAAATATTTGGCCCCATCACAGCACTAATGTCCTTTGGAAAGACATTGTCTACATTTGCCACTCTCAACCCAGGTGCAGTAATGGGTACTATGTACAGGTAGAATGAATTCCTTAAAATACATTATGTGCTGATAACAGGTGCTTCTAGAATT
This sequence comes from Strongylocentrotus purpuratus, assembly GCF_000002235.5. Lineage (NCBI taxonomy): Eukaryota > Metazoa > Echinodermata > Echinoidea > Camarodonta > Strongylocentrotidae > Strongylocentrotus > Strongylocentrotus purpuratus. The sequence goes on from NW_022145612.1 coordinate 57,608,864, forward strand.
AAAGCCAAAGGTAATAATTTCCAAAGCTCTGTGCATTAGGATGTGTATACAAATATTGTATGATTGTAGCTGTACAAAATCAATATCATTACTATTGATACTTACACCATGTTGCTCTTTCTCCATAGAACAATGTAAACTTTTCTGTTGGGTTGGCAAGACCTATATATAAAAAAATTAGTAAAGGAAAAAGTAAAGATAAACCATGCCCATCATGAAGTTATCCATGCTATCGTTAGCACCGTCTCACATCATTATATTTTAGTAAGAGGATTAGTTTACTTGCAATGAATCCTAAGATATAGGATTAGTATTGGTATATCTTTAATATTTGTTCATTGATCACTCTTACTAAACACGGAATATGTTTCTTGTTGAGGATTTCAAAACTTGATCTTAATTGATGATGGTAGAGTTTTAATTTTTCTTAATTTCATATCTGTTTTTCATTGAAAGTTTATATGAAAACTTTGAACAATTAAGATTGTTCACTTTTGGGTTTTGCTGAGTGCACGTATCAGCATTGTAGTTGGATTAACGCTCATGTTAGGACACATTATATTTTACATCATATGCAGTGCTTGACACTATAGGTGTATCCTATTGTTTGTTTTTTAATCGAAACCCTCCCCCTGTTGATTCAGTACAAAATAAAGCCGTAATCACGTCCCTTACAGAATGTACATGAGGAGCATACCTTCATCTAGTCCAAACCCCATGTTGAGTTTCTGAAATTGAGGTGTCTGAACAAACAGCTTCATTCCCTTGAATCCTCCAAGTTCTTCATCTGTTAACAGAATAATTATGTTAAAAACATATATTCCTTTAATTCACATCATTCATTTTTAGCAAGAGTTTTATTGTACTAAAACCATGGTCAGACTCAAAGAGGTCTAATGAACAGGGGTGGATCCATTATTTTGTATTTAAAAAAAAAAGGGGGGGGGGGGCTACATTTCTTGAGAAGGAAAAAAAATCACTTTTCTACAAAACAGTTCAAAACCCATTTTTGTGTACTCTGTCACTGTATCTTTATAGATTAAAAAAACATTAAAAAAGACTGACGGGTATAAAAAAAACACTTAAATCGTTAATATACCTGGGACAAAAAGCATGTGGACTGTGCGAAGCAATCGTTGCCCTTTCTTGATCAGCCTCCGGATCGCCTCCAAGTACCTGTGTTTAGGAAGAAGATTCAGAGTCAAAGATTTCAGAGGTTAAATATTGACGCTGATGAAAAATATATGTTAGAACAGCAAATAATTAGCAGAGTTTGTAAACACTTCCTTCAAACACAGTAAGTCCAGAAAAGCCATGCCATCCCTGCAAAAACACTAATAATAACATAATTTTGGAAAATCATATAAATATCAAAATGGACAAAGCATATAGCAAACAACCACAAGAAGCGATAAAAACTGACATGATGACAAGGTTGACATGAAACCATAAAAGACGCAATATCTCCTTTTTCTTTGTATTAAATGAAGGAGCTTATTTAATCAAGACCGAGTTCACACATGTTTTGCAATCAGTAGCCATTTTGGATAAGAACTTTAAATAGTGATATTTTTATGTATGGTAGAAGCAAATTAAGGTCAAATGATGGATAAAATACAGCTCACTTCTTACGTTTATACTTACACTGTATATCAAATATTGACATATAGGTATATAATCTTGAATACAAATACTTCAATAAAATGAAGCAAATTAAAATAAAGAATAGAATAAAGCAAAATGTTATATGGGCCTGTGGACTATGAGCTTTGCTGAGAGTTGGCACAAGTTTTGATCATCTATTATTCTATTTTATACTTTAAATGTGTAAGAATATGATTATCCAAACAATATACCATCATAAAATAGAAACTGGGCGATTACAAAGCAAACAAATTTTCACCCCATTCATACCTTGGAGGTCTATTTCACCCACAATTCATTAATGGTCGGGACATTTCATCTACTGGTATATTAAAACAACTTGTGTACAGGTAATATGTACAAAATCAACCCTCAAATCAAGTACATGGAACAAACAGAAGTGTGTGCATACGTCTCTTTACAGAAGTAATATTTGAAACTGATATTTTGATTGTAATATATAAGAATGGCATGGATCTGAATTGACATTAAGAATAAAATATTCTTTGGTTATAAGTCCCTGACAAAATCATGTAGCAATATGTGTATCATTGATATAGCAAGCAATAGATGATTTCCATAAACACAGTAATTGACATAGCATTGGGAAATAAATGTACAGCTGTGGAACAAGCATACTTAACTGAAGCTTGTGAATACAAGATATTGAAATGGTATACTTACTGAATTCCAACACACTTCATGTCCTAAAAAAAATAGTAGCAAGCAGAATACAAAGATTATAAATACAATCAAATATAGATACATTAGTATTCAATTTTGAAATTTTCCTTAAGATTTTTATCTAACATATTCATAATTACATGAGAAATGTTCCAAAATTGATTGAAGTCATGATCCCCTGTGTGTGTGCGTGTGTGTGTGTGTGTGTGTGTGTGTGTGTGTGTTTTAGGAGGGGATGGATGGCTTTGCATTGTATAAATCAAGACAGAAGTGTAGGAAGTCCTCAAAAGCTAGGAATTTTGTCTACTGGTAAGTCTTTCTGTGTCAAAGGATAGTAATTACTTGACATGACCTTTTCACAATTCATAAAGAGTGACACTTTGAAATGATTTGAAGTTTATGGGATGAATTTTTTTTTTAATCTGACCTGGGTGCCTCTAGCATAAATGTCCCCATTTTCCATTTTCTTAGCTTCAAATGGATCACATTTCCAATGGTCCTGTTAGGAGAAAAATAAACAGAAGAAACAAAAGAAAATATTTAGAATACTTGATCAATGAATGTAAGTACTGTTAAATCATGTGTTTCTGTTCGCAAGTGTCAACTCCCTTTAGCGGATAGTCTACGTAAAGTACATTAACTGTTTATCATAAGGTAAAAGAATAATTTGTCACCATCATCTCACTTGCAATAATGATTGCTAAGTAAATCACCAAGTTATTCTTGTAATTTACATCTGTCAAGTTTGCCATTCAAACCTTCTTGAGTCAATTTCATACTGTCATAAAGATATACTCTGGTGACAACTATTCAATTCACTATTATGCTTAATTGCATCTCCAAGGAATGAGAGATGGAATTTAGATTCATACATTTACTGTTTGTAAATCAGACAGCACCTCTAACAATTGAGCTTTCAGGTACTGGTAGTAAAAATAATCTTTCGTTTATGAATAAAGTATGCAATCTTTAATTAGTAAACTGGTCTTTTGTTTCCAAAAATTCCCAAAGGTTTCATACAAAGGTTGGTGTCCTCATCAAATCTTTCAACTTAAATCACAGACCTAGATGATCCTACTTTTAATCTCATATGGTAAACTAACTGCAGAGGCTGGAACAACATCTATGTGTGAGTTGAGAATGATGCTCTTGAGGGTGGGGTAGGTTCCTTCCCATGTGATGATGACAATGGTCTTCCCAGGATGCACCTGCAAATGCAAATAAAGACTGTCATAACACTTTACAAAACATATTGTATTTTCATATTGATATGATTGATATGATATACTTATGTGCAATCTGAAACAATAACAACAACAACAAAATAGTCTAGTCAGAAACATAATGCATGCAGAATGGGCAAAAATTTACTATAAGATTGCCAATTTAACTTCATATAGCGAGGTTCATAGGGTAATGCATTAAGCTCCATAAACATAAATTTGTCCCCGTAAGTACATTTCTGCCAAACATATTGCTTTACTTGTAACATTCCGAGGTACGGAGCATCAAAAAAGCCCACACTTCTAAAGTAATTAAAAACTTTAAATGAAAAATAAATGAACAAACCTCAATGCACTGTAATGGTAATCCCATTTCCCCGGCCATCTCTTTCAAAAATTCTATTGCTCCAGCTGTTTGATCAAAAAGAGATCAACTATTGAAGAAACAATATTGGTAAAATTTTATATCCATAAAGTCACACTGATTTTGTTTGGATTAATTACTTAAACAGCAATGAAAACAAATAATAATAATAATAATAGTATGATCATTTAAAAAAAGCAGTACATACCCAAACAAAAACTTTTATCTAACACTTTATTTTGTAACTCCACTTGTTTGCATACATGTTATGAAAGATATTGTTTCTAATCAATTGGGAACTTATATCTGGGAACAATATTTGAACTAAATGGAAATACATCTTGAGGTAAAATTCAAGGTGAGGCTTGGAATCAGATTCGAAATAATTTGAAACCACTGTTGAATGATGCTGGGTCTAATAATTAGTTTCAATTACCAACATTTTGGCGGCTAATCAGGCAGCACTAAATATTCTATAATAATAATATACATTTGTATTTTGTTGCAAATCTTCTATGTAAATTAGACAACAAAAATATTATTCAGGGATTATCTTCCGCTGACTCGCTGAGACTACTTCTGGCTTCACCAAAATCAGAATCTATCTTGGAGGGGAGCATCATGCAAAACTCAAAAGACTCTTCCAAACACGAATTAGCAGACAAATTTGTCTGTACATGTATTATAAAGCTCACCATAGTCTGGATCAGGTTCCACAGTCTTGATGCGAAGGTATCGTCTAAAGTTGGTAACGGCAGGATCTTCGGCTCCTTGCTCATGCTGGACTGTAGTTTGTGCTGCCATGTTTATGTCAAGTCTCAAGACAAGTTAATTTTGAGTAATTCTGTGTCTTTTCAGATTAGCTTACAAATCTCATTCTAACCACGATGCTGTTTACAACACGCACACATGAGATGAAGCAGCCTATATTTATACTACCAACGTGTGTATGCCTACACTCTGCTTTGCCTGCACGGCATTGTCATCTATCACACTCTCAGATCTATAGATTTAGAGTTCAAAGTTCATACAGTTATTAATCCAGGCCATCTAGGCCAGGTCAACATTTAGGGCCAAGCGAAGTTCTGTTTGAACAAGGAGGTAGGATTGTCCATTAAAACTCCTTGGTTTGACACACAAAACCTAATACTGTAAACTGCGATCAACCTCTCCCAAGGATACGGAGATGAAATTAATGTTTCGAGCGGACTTGCACAGCTGATTTTGAAAGACGGGGATTTCCCCTTTCCTTGGGCAGTCAGCGCTAGAATCGTACAAGGCTTTTTATTATATTTTTTTTCAAATTTATATTCCTCCTGGTTTATTTCTGTTCGTGTTTGATCCGGATGATGGACAATTAGCCATTTTTTCTTCAGATTTCGAAATATTTTTGTTTTCTTTATTTGCCTTATTGGGATCATTATATGTATCTTTTAGATATTGATTCGTGCATGCTACTTTTGACCTTCAACTCCAGGACCCCCCCCCCCCCCCGTTTCATAAAACTTGTTATTAATAACAAATGCTAAATTCAGTCAAATGCTACGATTTCAGTAGCTTATTACAGTTATTGTAACTTAGTTATTGATGACATGGATTATGAAATAGGTCCCAGGACTAGTTTCAAATTTAAAAAATTCATGAATGGACATACATTTAGGTACTGTAACGGGTGCATTTTCTGTTTTCGATCGTGTAAGTGTAGTTGAATGGAAGGGAGTGGAAGAAAGAATAATTTTGCCTTCCCTTGGGAGGGAAAGGATAAGGGGGAGAGAGATAGAGAGTGAGAGAGAGAGAGAGAGAGAGAATTGGAGAGAAAGGGAGAGAGAGAGAGAGACGAGAGAAAGAGAGGAAGACGAAGAAGCGGTTGAGAGGATATGACTTAAAGACCGTCAATACTACTGGGCCAGAAGGGATTAGACCACACAGCGAGGTCACTGACAGGGTGGCTATCTCATTAACTCAGCTCTCAACTAACATAAGAAAAAGAGGATCATGGGGGACCAACAGCATCAATTGGGGAAGTTTTCTATATAGAGGGAGCAAGTAGCTACAAGTAGGTCAGTGGGGCTTAAATTTCAGGCATGTATTTAGGTGAGAATGTACTGAAATTTAGTTGATTAAAAATAAACACACACAGTAAAAGCAAATATATGATTTCATGTTTAACTCCTAACACACATTCAAGTGTAAAAATTACATAAACAAAGCAATAAAAATTTTGCTATGATAGAAGGCAAATGCAATTTTAATGGCAGAAAGACAGAACTGTTCAACAGCCAAACTTTACCCAATCACCATACATCAATCATATTATTTCATTTGTATTATTTCATTTTAAAAACAAAATTAATTAAAATGGCATTAAAAAGCTGATATTTTGTAAAAATAAGTCACCATTGGAAATGAATAGGTACACAATAATATTGTTTGAAAACTGCTTCAGTAAATGTTCAGATGCAGGAAAATGGGGGGGGGGGGGGGGGGGGGGAGAGTGGTACAGTCTTTGAGTCCCCCCCCCCAAAAAAAAGGCAAATTATATTTTTTGTAACTCATTAGCTATTTTTTGGTTAAATGTGCCCTACCCCACCCCCCTGCAAGCAAATACTGGATCAGAATGGTAGAACATTAATACGACACCAGGAAGGACCAAGAAAAAAAAAAGAACATTTTTTTTTATATGGCTGTGATTGTACAAATGTACAAAGATATGTACATTTTCACATTTTTATAGAAATGCTTAACAATTGCAGCAATATTAGGTACATGATTGAACACTGCCATTTCTACAAATTTGAGGCTATCTGAACAATCGTATATTAATTTATGCAATTCATGATCTATCATTGTGTACTTCAAAACATCATGAGTACCACAGTAAATACGTCTTTCATTTAAAATTATGTTCCTACATCTGGTGTATCAAAAGAGTATAACCGACTTCATCATCGGGAGGAGAGACCCAGAGGGTCACAGTGGTTCAGTTCACCTTTCCCCATCCAGGCACAGGTGATGCCAAAATACTTAATGATAATAACTACTACTGTAAAGTGGCAATTCAATTAGCATTTGGCACAATAGCTCCATATACAATGTATATGCATATCTTATAGAGGAACTAACAGCATAAAATAAAATAAACAAACAGCCACCAAGATTAAAACTAAAAGGATTGCATGACTATGGATTTATCCGACTCTTACAGGATTGTCACACTTGATATAGTCCAGGTCAAGACTGTAATCATCAAAATATATTTTGCTTCAAATTTTTTGAATTCCATTATGTTATAAGAGCTTAACTCAAAAACCTGGCTTCAAAAATATTACTTAAATGAAAAGAAATTCTAACTAAAAGGACAAGAGACTTTGGCGCAGACTAGTCAATGCATCTAATACACACTCATAAACAGAATCCAAGTTCTACTTGAGTTTTATGCATGGGTCTTTTGTATATTATCCTATATTTTTCTTTATACTCACTAAAAGTTCATTCAGGGAAGCACAGGTGCACAGAGTTTCCAAGCTAGGAACTATTACTACTCGACTACTTTGACTAATTAAACTAAAGAACCCGACTAGGCGTAAATAGTCAACTTTGACTGAGCACCAAATATACAACCAACAACAACCACTGAATACCAGGGAAACTATTTGGAGTTGATTTTTTTTATACAAACCAGTGGTACAAAAATATATGTTTTTAAGTAACTGGTCCCCTTAAAAGAAGTTGACACAGGTTGACCTCTTTAAAGAAAATGTCAACCCCTTTACAATTTATCATAGTTATCTATAATCAAAATCCAATGTCTTTACCAAGTTGGAAAATCTTATTACCTATTCGTGCTTTAGAAGGTTGCTATATAGTGAAGAAGGTGTCAACCCATCTTGGTTATTTACAACTTTAAACAAGATGACCCTTTTGAGTTGGAATGTCTTGATACATTTCATAATACAATGTCTCTCTCCTCCCCCTCCCTCCCCCCCCCCTCTCTCTCTCTCTATGATTGTCTCAACAATATGGAAACTTGAGAGCTAGAAAAATATTTTAAGTTATGTCTTGAGGGTATTTAAAGATCTTAGGTCCCATTCCATGTCCTCTCCTAGAAAAGGAGTCAACACATCTTAGTCATCAATATCTTAAACAACATGATTTTTTTGTTAAAATATCTTGAAACACTTCAATAGTTAGGTGTCTCTCCAAGATCTCTTCTGCAATTTTTTTTTAAAAACAAGAATATTCATGAGCTCAGTTATAGATGGCTAAAAAACTAGATGACTCTTTTCAGGCAGCATGTCTCTAGGGCAATTTATATTTTAGGTTTCCTTGAGGAACCTCTCCCCAAGAAAAACGTCACCTCTAGTATTCCTGGGCTCTGTCACGGAATGTACATTAAATTTTTTGTTAAATGACCCCCAGTCATTTTATAATCTTTTAAGCTCTAAAGCACCTTTCCTAATAATGGGTTTAAATTCCAACATTGCCAAGCTCCATAATTAAATTATTAATTATTAAGAGTATGTTGGAATGTGCTGATAAAATATCAAGTTTTTGGAGGCCTCCCTCCAGGGCCTCTCTTGAGGTACGTCTTTGGATGGATGGGCAGGGAGCCAGGGACGTTGGTGTCAAAGCTTTCGCTCAAGTACGGTGCCCCCTTAGTACTGAATTGCTGCAGATATAAAGTGTAAGAACAAACAAAAAAAAGTATCAATAAAATTGGTTTTGCCTAATTGGTAAGTTAGTTTTTTTTTAAATATATTTAAGTTGTTTAGTTCATGTGTTGAAGAATAAAACAAAAATATTGACCTATTTTAATGATTGACTGCTTGACCACTAATAGAATGATTGATTCATGGAGAAGGCTTGCATTTAACACATTGTTTCAGCATATATTAAAAATGTCAAGAGTATATCAAAATCCTTTATGCTACCCACATGTGCCATGTCGATTACGAAAAAAGATGGAGACTTATCTTCATTGTTTCTGATGAATGAATTTCTCCACTACAAGAATGCCAACATTATGTTGCTAAACCATGGTTCACTGTAACTTCAAGGATTAATCCATTATAAGAAATAACCCAAATGCTCCAACACATAATCTGTCATTTGTGGAGGGCCAGATAGGCATATGAATTAATGCCTTTCTATCTCCAAGGAGACATTCACTGGTATCAATTGCTCCAGGCAATATTTCAACAAAGATATACTAGTAGTTTGGGTGCAATTGGGTTGGTTCAAGTTCAGGGTTAAGTTCAAGTCTAGGGTTAAGTTCAAGTGTAGGGTTAATTACAATGTTTGGTGCAGGTTTATAGTCAAAGCTGACCATGTGTTATACAACCATGACAATCACCACCTACCTGGTCAAAGACACATTCTGGAATGAAGGGTGATCCTACAAGAAGTGTGTTGACCTTTGGTAGCAGGTCGTTTGACAATGCTGGCAAGATGTAGAATGCTTTCTTCTGAGGGTCAATACCCCTGATGATACCTTCATAGAGAAACAAAGAGAGAGAAACAATAAAACATTGTAATTCATAAACTGATGTTCAATATCTCCTATTGAAGCATTTGCTTTAATAAAGAGAAGGCCAAGGTGTAGTAAAAGAGAAATATGATTTGTGAGCTCACTTATTTATTTTCAGTCTTATGTGGTAGAAAATTATAGAAGCAACGTATCATGAAAAGGATTATTTTTCAAATGCTCTATTTTAAATATGATTAGAAAGAGCATTAATTTTGAACCCAAGTGTTGGACTTTGATCCCAAATGTGTGTGTGCGTGTGTAGTTCCATATTTGTGTATTATATATCAGCAAGATTGGGTCAGTTTTTCATCATATTAATCGTTTAAGGAACATCGTTCAAAACACCAATTGATTCTTATGGATCGATCTTTTCAAATAATTTCTATTCAATTTTGTTCACAACTCAACTTTATATTTCAATGTTTTTCATGTTGTGTACAGACATTACTAACTTACCTATGCCCAGGCATTCACTGACTGGAGTTGATGTCAGGGTTCTCAGACCTTCGCTACCTTTCTGTACATTGCATCTTTCCAGCTGCATAGGAGTTGATAAGGGTTTGCAGGAGAACACATTCAGTGGTTGGTGAAGAGAGCAAGAGACGGAGAGAGAAATGGGTAGGGAGAAGTGGGGAGAGAGAGATGGGAAGAGAGAAATGGGGTGGGGGGGGGGGTAGAAAGAGAGAGAGAGACAGACAGACAGAGGGAGAAAGAGAGAGAGAGAGAGAGAGAGAGAGTAAAAGGGATATATCTAAATCCAAATTCTAAAACACAAGATACAATCTTAATCAACACCAAGCATGAATTCACATAGCTCATTCAAAATTATAAATATTCATAGATCAAATGCAAACATGCAAAATACGAGGTGAATTATGTAAACAAAGATACGGGTTATCCTTTAAAAATTGATAGTAGATGCCTAGTCCATTAATCCCAAAACCATCATATTTTGTCTAGGACTTCAACTAATTATTTTCTCTCCATTTCAAGACCAATTATCATTTTCTATGGTTCTCATGCAGAGCTGCCAACCTCCAGAACCGAAAATCAGTAATCACAAGGCTCAAAATCAGTAATTTTGGGTATAAATCAGTAATTTCCTATGCGGCGCTATGACTCTAATAAAAACGGCACGCCAACATTGCACAGACACATGATTATCTGACATTTTTGGTGATTTTACTCACACAAAGTTGTTAAATAATGAGTTTCATATCATCACAACACAGTCTTCCAGGAAAAATGGGGGGAAAAAAAAAAAAAAAAAAAAAAAAAAAAAAAAAAAAATCTTTTTTTTTTTTTTTAAATCCGTAATTTTAAACAACATTCCGTAATGGTCGTTAATTTCCGTACCAATTACGGGAAATCCGTACTAGTTGGCAGCTCTGCTCATGGGATCAAGGGGGAGGGTACACCTAATAAACCTCACCTCCTCTTTGCTTGTAGTACACATTGCCACTACACTGGCATTAGCAGCATACAGGATTTGGTTCACCGGTACAGACATATGGCAAATGTGGAGAGCGACATGGCTCCATGGCACCACCCGAGGGCGTATATCTGTGAGGCGTTTGGCGTCAGAATTGAGAGGAAGGAGTGTACTGAAGGCTGCTAGAAGGTTGAGCTCTCGTTGGGAAGACGCTTGGTAGCTGGTGGATGAGGATACAAGTCAAACTCATTCAAACAAAGATGTTACAGTAGTTTGTACTTCATATCTGACTAACTTGGGCTATCATGGCAAAACAAAAGTAAGGATAAGTTCAAGAGATAAAGTGTTGGGTACACATACGACCTCTATCAAGTGGCCATAGAATTTCTCATCTTGAAATTCTTATTTTGCCTCTTGTAAGTATTTCACTCATTACTTCTAAATAATCTTTAGAATGGTCATGTAAATTTCCACACTTAGTGCAATTGTCATGCTTATATTTATAATTGATTCAAGCTCTTGAGACTAATTTGGCCAAGTAATTGTCCAGGATTACACCATTTCATTAGTAATTTGGCTTTTGTTCTTGTTCTTAGTAGGAGAAAGTGAACCTGGAACATCTCTCCTCCAAGTACTACTGGTAGCGTGATACAGGTGTACCACTTCACCGGGTCACCCCCCCCCCCCTCAATGATTTACCCCAGATGTGATGATCCATGTGCATACCTGTCTATTTGGCACTTTGCTTGTATGGTAAGGGTTTGCTTTGGAGGAAGGAGTGGTTGGTCCGTGACAGATGGAATGCTGAAGTAACTCAGATCTCCTTTCTCTTGGCTGAAGAAAGCGACTGGTTTCTCATCGTTTGCAACCAGATGGATAATGTGAGTTGGTTGGGTGATGCGGGCGATCTCTCTCAACAGCTTCAATCCAAGACCTGGATATCATCATAAGAATGCATTGCGTTCGTTGTAGATCAAATTCTTTATGGTGTTAATGCCATATATATGGACTGGTACTACCCTTTTAAAGAGTCTCCTCAAACACCAATGAGTGATAGAAAATTAGCTCCAGAACATTTAGTCTGAGGTGAGATGGCTCTATTCATTAAAACATATAAAGTGAGTAAAGAATAAAGCTTCATTAACAAATGCTGCATTAAAACACCTAAAAAAAATGTCTTGACAAAACAATATATACTTGTTAAGTGGAAATGAATGTCAAGTGGGGATCAAATATAGCTGTGTACAGCATATACCCATATGCCTTCTCTATAATCAATGTGTCATACACCTGTCATCAATGGTTCAACATCTATTCTGAATCATTAACAAAAAAAGAATAGAAAAGAATTCAACAAACCTTCAACCCATCCCATGGTATTGATAAACAATGGAAGATGTGATAAACTGTCACGGTATTGCCTGTTGAGGGCAGCCATCATCTTGAGGTAATTCTCTGCATGATCTTCAACATTCACATCTCCAAGGAAGTAAGCCTTCTCTGCATTCTGAAGATGAGTGAATGGTGGCCCTAAGATAAAAGATATATAACAATATGACTCAACTCCGTTCATAATCATCAATGCATGAGATGAGCTAGAATGATTTTGAACATGATAAATCTCAAGTAACTTCTTAAAGCCAACTTCGGTCCTACATAATTATATTTCAAAAGAAGCAACAAAATCAGAGAAATAGAAACTGATGACAATCAGACAGTTTATAAGCTGTTCAATGATATGGAATTTCATGTCAATAACAATATCACAACTTCAATATATACGTTACTTGATTTTCCTTAAATCTGTATTGGTCTGTTTCATTTTTCTGCTCCATCAAAAGAAAATTATTCTGGGACCTGGGTTGAACTTTAAGAAAATTAACAGAATATCTAACCTAAAAGAGATGGAAAAGGAAAGAAGACAGACATAAAAAACAAAGACTACAAGAGAAATAAAGAGAGAGAGACAGAGAGGGAGGGAGAAAGAGAGAGAGAGAGAGAGAGAGAGAGAGAGAGAGAGAGAAATAGAGAACAAAAGAATGAAAGTATACCCCCCCCCCCAAAAAAAAAAAAAAAAAATGAACAAGAGATAAGTGGAGAGAGGGGAAGGAAGGATTACTGATAAGCATGAAAACATAACTAAAAGGAAGGCAAGTAAATTTGTGTAAGCTACTGTATTAATTAATACCGAAACATTCAATACATATTCCTTACCTAATAATGCTTGCTTGATGGTATGAAGAGACAAAATAGCTGGTGCAGTGAATTCACATTGACCTGGGTCACATTCTAAGTAACCTACATGTTGAGAACTTCATGTAAATGAAATGAAAAATAAAATCAAACATAAAGATCAGAAACATTTGCAGATTAGAAGACAAAATCCTCACAATGTGAAAGGCAATCAGATGAGCTCATGTTTGCTCAGTCACACAGCCCTTAATCTGGTAAGTATTACGGAAAAGATAATATCTTTATCATACAAATCATTTAAGTATTTGCATATTTCATTATCCCCTGAGCTTTATGCTGTGCAGAAAAAGGAATGTTCTGAATCGCATGCTCCCTAGAACAGATTTTGAAAGGTCATCTGAACACATGCTTTTCTCATTTCTTGGATTTTGAACATCACACTACATGAATACAGTACCAATTTAATACCCGGATTGAGAGAAGCTACATATGATAGATGAAAGGCCCAAAGAAACTACTCCACCGGTTTCACTGAGATGACCATAGAGTGCAGATCAATGCAATCCTTAACACTCAATTCCTACAAACTGCTCATCTTGCACAGTATCTGCAATACTTACATAGTTAGCAGCCTGTTAGTTAGGTACCGCAGAGCTGTGGACTTGCCAGAGTTCTTAGCCCCGACAAACATGACTCTAGGTGGGACTATGTCACCCTTTACAGCGTCAAGCACAGCCTGAGCAGTCACATCATAGTCCTGGTGAAGCTGAATCACGTTCTGATGATGGGTTGTCCCAGGATTGATGAATAAGCCAACTTTGTCACAGATAGCAATATCTGACTTCTGAAGCATCTATATTGAAGGGAGAAATGATGGTATCACTCAAACATACTACACAGAAAACTTGATAAATACTAGAAACAAAATGTACATTTTTGCCCCTCAAACTTAAAAAAAGCCCTTGTAACACAGTCTGACATGAAGCTATAATGCATTTCACAGAAAATATATATAAAACAATGTCAAGACTGGCTAGGAATTAGCCATTACTTATGGAATAGTCCATATATCCAAGAATGGAATAAACTAGTGTCTTTTATGCCAGCTTTTGAAGTGTCTGTTTTTATGATGAGGGAATTACCGTCCTCCTCTTCATGTTTTCACAGGCTTTTCCCTACATGTAGATCAATGTAATTTTATTTTTGTGCAAGACCTAAAAATGTCCCTTCTCTTCTTGATGACAACATCATCTTGTCTGTTTGGATCCAGAAGGGCATTAACTCTGTGTTACAGCAAATGATTTAATGCCCTTTTTACTACAAACAGACCATTAGAGTATACTCTCATATGATTCAATGCAATATCTGCCATAGCCTACTCCTCTTATTACAGTTATCTGATGAGTGCGAATCACCAGTGAGGATTACCTTCTTAGCACTACCTCCACTGTAGAGATTTTTATGAGCCACATGACTTGTGATGAAGCTGCTAGGCTGATGATTCAGCTTTGACACCAACACCAGAACAGATTCACTCTTCATCTCAGCAAGCACTTCCTGCGCCGTCATGGAATCTGGATGCAGAGTGGAAATGGTGTGCAGCAATGCATTCCTCTCTGTCTGTTCCAGTTCTCTCCCCTCAGAGCGGTCGGTCTCCAGGCACTTGGAGCTGACAATGATAGGACAGTAGATGGGTACAGGGCTGGGGGTCTGGGGGGTTATCTCGTACCCATGGGCGACGACTGTTCCGTAGAGAGAGGAGATCTCAGCTAGGCCCCTGACAGGCATTCGAGTGCCTCCTTGCAAGAGGAGGAGATATGCTGATCCACTCTGCAGTGATATTAATCTGTTTACAGAGAGATTACAAATATGACACAACAAAGATGATTTACACATTGTATCATATATACATTACAGATATGTTAATCTCTGGTAAAAATGTAATGGAACAATATAACAGTAGCAATGTCCTGTGAAAATTGAATTTTTTTAAAAAGAGCTCTCATACTTGAAATAATACAAAATAATTTACATACGAGGATGAAGTACTAGTGCATGTTTGTGGAGTCCCATTGAGCAATATCTGTGTCCAGAGTCGAATTGCTGTGATTTTAAAGGTAAAACAAACTTTTGGTATGGGGTCATGAATTTGGTTCAAATGAACATCTTGGAAGCATATGCGACTTTACAATATCCAATGGTCGTTGTCGCGGTTGAAATTGAAATTGTAAATAATAACCTGTTTATGATGTACAGCTCCCTCTCAAAACCGATATTCTTTAGCTTTAAACAATGTTTCTTGACTACAATCGACCCATTTGCTATTCCCCTTTGGAAATTAATTATCAGAACTGCATACTCTGAGATTTTCATGGTTGCAGCTACCATGGAATGGCTCAAGGCGCTACTTGAAATATTCTTAACTTACCAGGAGCACCGGTAATTTATTTATTATTCAATTTCTCAAAGGCAAAAGTGTTAAGGTGCTATATTTTCTAGTGCTTATAATACATCTACTGGGGCATCCAAATATATCAAAACTTTAATGAATTACTATTCATCCAATTTTTAAAAATTTCACAAAACTTTACATTACCTGTAAGCAAGTTATAGTCAATTTTTATAAAATTCTGATGACCTGATGAAACATTCAGCATTACTTCTAGACAGGCTTTTATTCCAAAATGAAATAACAAACCCGGTACTCAAGATTTTGTTTAAGTGTTAGACAATTACTCACTTATAATTTTGGGCCTCATCATAGCTACCCACTGCTCCCTGCATAGACTCCAATGGAGGAGCAGTCAGTCCATCTGAATGGTCGCCTCCTTCATCCATGGGTAACGATGAGCAGGATGAGGACAGCGATGATGATGACTGATCATTTCTTGACGAGTTGCTATCAAAGGATTCTTCCAAAGCGGTGGGAGCCATGGACACTGGTTGGAAGCTGTGACTCCCGGTGCCTTCGTCAGGTGAGAGGGAACTACTGTTGCCAGAGAGGTTACCGGAATCATCCTGGAATGAAGTATCAATGATTGTCACCTGGGTGTCCTTAGCTGGGGTCAAGTTCAGGGCCGAGACTCCTTGAGGGCTCCTGTGCTCCTGTCGACCTCTCTTTGCAGATGGAGCACCCAGTGGGGTGAACACCTCTCCAAGAGAGTCCAGCTTACCACTCCTGGATCTCCCTGCTTTGCCTCCTTCATCTTGGAGCTCACATACCTCAACCAACTTGGGATCGGGTGCAGACCTTTTTCCTGGTGCCGACTTCTTTCCCCGTCCTAACTTTTTACGTATTGAATTTGACATGCTTTTCTTTTTGTCACGAACAGGCTTCATATCATATCTTTTAGGAGAGATTGAATTCTACCATTGGGTTCACAGAGGATCTTCCTGTCTGTACATGAATGAGAACATACAAAGTTAGGTAAGAATAGTCAGCTAATACATCTTCTTTGTGAATAACTAATCAAGTTTTACCAATATCAAGTTATAAGCTTAAACATGGATTGCAGTTTCTTATAGGGGTTTTCTGACATGAAGCAGGGGGAGGGGGTATTTTACCAATGCTCGATCCAGGAGCCTGGGCATCATTTAAAGAAAGCAGGATAAGTACAGGTTCACCATCATCCCATTGAAACTTGTGTTAAATTTAATACACGCATTCCAAGGGTTTTCAGCGAACATGTACCATCACTGTTTTGTGAAACAATGCCCTGATATCTTTCACTGTTCATGTGTCATTAGGATTACTTTTTAAATAGAATAAAATAAATCTATGAACAAATGAAATTCACTTCATATTGTCCCACACATTTCTCAAAATTAAAGATCATGATTAAGAATTTCAACCTACCAAATAAAAACAAATAAAATGGCTCATGCAACACTTATTTTGTTATTTCCTTTGGAATTTTAAGACAAGGTAGTCATTGATGATAGAAGCGATATATTTAAAACTGTTAAATGCTGATGAGAAATGCTGACAACAGTGTAAAAGATGATTTACATATTTTTGAAGAAAAGAATCATTAAATTCATAATGTAATATAAAGTCACAAACAATTACGGTAGGCATACTATTTTATGTTGTATGGAAGTGAATGTGAGATCATCTTTGGTTCTTAAGCCCCCTTTTTTTTAATCTGCTGGGATATATGCCATTCAAGGTACCAGTAGGCGATAGCCATAGGTACGCAGAATGTGCTCCATTATGGAGGAACATGTTGAGAAGTAAGAAAATGCAAACATATAAAATGGACCACCACACTAATGGCACTTTCTCTTTGGAGAGGGATGCCGGATATGTCACAAGTCGTCCATTCCATTTCTGAATCCCTTTTTATCTATTAATGCACCGACATATTTCTGTCTCACATCTCATCCCTCTCTCTCCATCCCACACAAACACACACACACACACACACACAATCTCTCTCTCTCTCTCGATGATTAAAGTTCCTCTAAAGTGTTGGGAGCTCCCAAAATTGGATATGAAATTTCACTTAAATTCTATTATAATGTGAAAGAGGATGTCATTTAATTAAGACACATTTCTGCAAGGATTTAAAAAAAAATGTGTGTGAAGTTGAATATTGATGGAAGAATACAAAATTTGGGTTTTGTGCCTACAACTACAACAAGTATAACAGAAAACCCAAATTAGACCTAGTCTAGATCTATGTATTCTTTTGTCAATATTTGTCTTCAAACACGTTTTTGGGGGGAAATCTTTGCAGAAGTGTGTCTTTTAAATGGCATCCTCTTTCACATGATACAATTTTTAGGTGAAATTTTGCCATCAAATTTGGGACAAATTTGGGGCTCCCAAACTCCCAACACTTAAAGACATCGTTTAACAATGTTAAATCTGAGATGCATGGTCCTACGTGTTATCAGTGTCTGTAAAATGGTGTAATATTGAAGTCCTCAAAAAAATAAAAATCTTTAAGTGACCGGTTTTACCATATGTACTGTACTCATTATCCCGAATCGACTGCAGTGTTATAATTTTGATCTCCAATCATAAATATCTTGATAATTAGACAGCCGATTGGCTTGTAGAAGTCATGGGATTCCTGACTGACCTAAGGTTTATGGTAGCCTCTAATCGGGCACATCTACAAGGAGGTCAATGAATATGCATATCAGTGACGTCGTGTCAATTCATGAATATTGATGTTCTTGACTGCGCGCGTACGATCGTACGTACGTACGTACGTGCAGAATTGGGGTCATGACTGTACAATGAAGGTAATACGTGCAACACAGTGGTTCAGCCAAATCAGGGCAAAATCTTACCATTATACAGTTGTATTGTCCGTGATTATGAGGTAGAAGTGTTTGAGTGTTAAGTAAATTTATTTAGTGTGGATTTTGATACATTTTTGATACAGTTTATACAAAAATGGCGATTCTTTTGGTCGTTTTTTAACTCCATAAAACGCGTGACCTACTCGGTCGTCGGCTAAACCACCTCCCTGTAGATGTGCCCGCCTACGTACCTCTACATGACTTATGCCCGATCGAGATAGGGATCGAGTTGTGTAATAAAATAGTATTCTATATTCAATATCCGAGAGTTAACGGATGTAACATTAAAGCTCCCTTAAATATGAGTTTCACAAATATCAATTTATCTTCTTTTCATGGATTTTCTTTGGATTCTACGTGTTTTACGTTGTCAAACAACCACCTCCCTGTAGATGTGCCCGCCTCCCGCTACATGTGCCCGAAATAGGGGATACTGTAGTAAGGCATACAACTTATTAGTTGTATATTGAATTCCCGACATGTCATGAATATAATAAAGCTTCCTAAGATACAAATGAGTTTCATAAATATCAATTTATCTTCTTTTCATTGATTTTCGTTGGATTTTACGTGTTTTAAGTTATCAAAACATGCACCTCCCTGTAGATGTGCCCGCCTCCCGCTACATGTGCCCGAGATAGGGGAAATGAAGTGCATACAACTAGTGTTGTATGTCATGTTATGAATATAATAAAGCTCCTACGATACAAATGAGTTTCATAAATATTAATTTATCTTCTTTTCATGGATTTTTTTTGGATTCTACGTGTTTTACGTTGTCAAACAACCACCTCCCTGTAGATGTGCCCGCCTTTGTGCCAGAGATAGGGGATATGTAGTAAGGCATACAACTTAGTGTTGTAGCCTATATTGAATTTCCGACATGTCATGAATATAATAAAGCTTCATAAGATACAAATGAGTTTCATAAATATCAATTTATCTTCTTTTCATGGATTTTCTTTGGATTCTACGTGTTTTACGTTGTCAAATAACCACCTCCCTGTAGATGTGCCCGCCTCCCGCTACATGTGCCCGAGATAGGGGATATGTACAACTTATAGTTGTAGCCTATATTGAATTTCCGACATGACTGTCATGAATATAATAAAGCTTCCTAAGATACAAAGGAGTTTCATAAATATCAATTTATCTTCTTTTCATGGATTTTCTTTGGATTCTACGTGTTTTACGTTGCCAAACAACCACCTCCCTGTAGATGTGCCCGCCTCCCGCTACATGTGCCCGAGATAGGGGAAATGTAGTGAGGCATCGACTAGTGTTGTATATTGAATTTCCGTCGTGTCATGGATATAATAAAGCTTCCTAAGATACAATTGAGTTTCACAAATATCAATTTATCTTCTATTTTCATGGATTTTCTTTGGATTCTACGTGTTTTACGTTGTCAAACAACCACCTCCCTGTAGATGTGCCCGCCTCCCGCTACATGTGCCCGAGATAGGGGATATGTAGTAAGGCATACAACTTAGTGTTGTATATTGAATTCCCGACATGTCATGAATATAATAAAGCTTCCTAAGATACAAATGAGTTTCATAAATATCAATTTATCTTCTTTTCATTGATTTTCGTTGGATTTTACGTGTTTTAAGTTATCAAAACATGCACCTCCCTGTAGATGTGCCCGCCTCCCGCTACATGTGCCCGAGATAGGGGAAATGCAGTGGCGGATCCAGGGGGGGGGGGGGGGGGGCCGGGGGGCCCGGGGGGCCCGGCCCCCCCCTTGAGAAAAAAATCATGTAAAATCACGTGATTTTTACTTTTTTTGGGGGTTGGGCCCCCCCCCCCCTGGCGCTCAAGAGGGGGGGGGGGGGTGCAAATTAATTTTTTTTTGAGGATCAAAAAAAAAAAATGTGCTCACTACCCCCCCCCCCCCCTTTCTCTTTCTCTCCTCTTTCCCTTTCCCTTCCCTTCCTTCCCTCTCTCTCTTTTAGATTTGCTGGGGGTGGGGGGCAAGGTCATTTTGACCCCCACCCGCTCCACACATTGTTGGCGGGATTAACCGCAACTGATCTCCCCTTCTTTTCTCCCTTTTCTTTTCTTCTTCCTCTTTTTTGTTCCCTTTTAGCTCTCCTCTTTTCCTTTTCATTCCTTTTCTCTTTTTTTAGCAGGGACGGGGGGGGGGGGGGGGGGGGGGGGGTGGGGGGCAAGGGCCTTCCCCCTATCCACAACTTGTTGGCGGGAAAATTGCAACTGATATCCCCCTTCTTTTCTTTTCTTCTTCCTCTTTTTTCCTTCCCTTTATCTCCTCTTTTCCTTTTTTCTTTCCCTTTCCTTCCTTCTCTTTTATTTTTGGATGGGGGGGGGGGGCAACAGCCTGGAAGGCAAGTCCCCCCCCCCCCGATCTCCTTCTTCCCTCTTTTCTTTTCTTCTTCCTCTTCTTTTTTCCCTTTCTCTCTTTCCCTTTCCCTTCTTTTCCTTCTCGCTCTCTCCTTTTTTTTTCTTTTTTTTTTGGCTGGGGGCTCGGCCCTCCCTTGATCCGCGCTTGGTAACACCTACCTTTTAACTTTGTTTAACAGTGTAGAGGCCTGTATTTAAAATCAGTATCCTTTAATATGATTGTTGATTATTACTCAGTATACTTTTGAGTAATTTATTTGTTTGATAATGATTCATTTGACGGACTACTTTCTTTGGGTATGTTAATGTTTTCTGTAAGGTAATTTGTTTGTGTAAATATAATATAACAGTGTTTCAAGAACGAAACAGTGCATACGAGCAGGGGCGTTTCCAAAGAGGGGAGTGTGGGGGTGCGACAACCCCCCCCCCCCCCCACCTGTCAGGATATTGTCGGTAAAATTGCGCTGCCGTCGGGAAAAAAGAGATAAGGGGGAGGGGAAGAAAGAGAGGGAAAGAAAAGAAAAATAGGAAAATGAAAAGAAAGGAAAGAAAGGATAGGAAAGGAAAAAAAGGGAAAAGAAAGGAGAGAGAAAAAGAGGGAGGAGAGGAAAGAAAGGAAAAGAAAGAAAAGGAAAAAAAGGAAAAAGGAAGAAGAAAACAAAAAGAGAAAAAGGAAACAAGTGGAGGTAAGAGCCTGATAGAGGAGGGGTGGGAGTAAACGAGAGAGGGGGTTGTTGGGTGGAGTTGTCTCGTCGAGGGAGCAAGAAAGACACGCGGGGTTGGGCCGGAACACGAGCCTACTTACTGTCCGGAGAGGGGTGAGAGGTGGGGGGGGGGGCACTTCGGAATTGTGATTTGTTTGAGACTTTGGGGGATAGGGGGCTTGAACACTTTCGGACCTTGACGGTTTTCGCGTCATGTATCGTACAAAGAGATAATGCAATCCAAATATGAATCAAACATTTATTGTCTTTTTTGTTGGGGTGAGGGTGATGGTGATGGGTATAAGGAGGTCTGATAAGGTCCTTTTAGTGCAACACAATTAAAGTAAAAAAATGCCGTGAGAAATTTGTCTTCGTTTTTATTTTGGGGTGGGATATCTAGCCCTCGTAGCAACAAGGGGGCCTGATATAATGATAAACACAGAACAAACACATGCAAAATACGGAATGTAAACATAAATTTGAATGCAGGTTCAATAAAAAATAATCATTGATTAATTCATTCGAGACATGGTAAATTCAAAGCAAACACAGAAAATAAATGTATTAGTTATTCGAGTCGATATATACATGCTTAAAGGTTCACACACGAAATATAGATAATCAATTAATTTCAATAACCAAACCATAATAAAAAAGAAAGAAAATACAACAAAGGGAACACATAGAACGAAAATTAAGGCTGATGTAAGTTGTCATGAAACAAGATAGATAATTATAGAACAAACACATCATAATATACATATCACCTGTCAATTCATCATACACATTGAGAACAGGAATATATTGTTGTGTTTTTTGTTTTGTTTTTGTGAAAAAGCATTATATATTGTCATCCTATATGCTCACTGTCTCCCACGAGTTTGAAATAGTGTCTTATTGTCGGGGTCATCTCGTAGGAGAGGTTGGTAATCATAAAGCATATATATATTGTCTTACTGTCACGTTCTAAATCTGTCTTTTTTTCGGTCGAGGTGGTTTCCTTGTAAAATTTCGTCTTGTCACCAAAGATTGACTATCAGTTGAGGGGGGGGGGGATATTTCACACAAGGGGGACAAATTACGAAAGGATTACGTGTGTGTTATGTTTCCCTTTTTTGTCACCACTGGAGCGGGGGAAATATATTAGCTAGATAATGGGGATGTTTTTATATAATTATCAAAGCTAAAAGAAAATAAAGGCCTACTTTTAAAAACACATAATATAGGGGACGCTACCGTTTGCTTAATGCCTTACGATCGCAAAATCGTATCTTATTTGACTTAAAATCTTGAAAATATTACTTCCTTACATTATTATGAGGAGGAAAAAAAATCGTGCAATATTGTATATTTACGAAAAGTTTGAATATTTTATATAATCTAACTCCCTACAACCAGGGGCGTCCCCAAATGGGGTGTGGGGGTGCGACACCCCCGTCTGTCAGGATATTGTCCGGAAAAGGAGGAAGAAAGAGAAAAAGAGGAAGGATAGGAAAGAAAGGAAAAGAAAGAAAAGGAAGAAAAGGAGCAAAAGAAGAAGAAAAAAGAGAAAAAGAAAACAAAAGAAACAGGGGATGAAAGAGAGAGAGAGAGAGAGAGAGAGAGAGGGGGGTAAGAGCCTGAGAGAAAGGGGGTGAGTAAGAAAGAGGGGGTATGTTTGGTGGAGTCGCCACGTCGAGGGAGCAAGAAAGATACGCATAGATATAAAATAATATATATATATAAATTAATGTCTGGCTACACCATTATCTCGGGCACATGTAGCGGGAGGCGGGCACATCTACAGGGAGGTGATTGTTAGACAACGTAAAACACGTAGAATCCAAAGAAAATCCATGAAAAGAAGATATTTATGAAACTCATTTGTATCTTAGGAAGCTTTATTATATTCATGACATGTCGAAAATTCAATATACAACACTAGTTGTATGCCTCACTACATTTCCCCTATCTCGGGCACATGTAGGCCTAGCGGGAGGCGGGCACATCTACAGGGAGGTGCATGTTTTGATAACTTAAAACACGTAAAATCCAAGGAAATCAATGAAAAGAAGATAAATTGATATTTATGAAACTCATTTGTATCTTAGGAAGCTTTATCATATTCATGACATGTCGAAAATTCAATATACAACACTAAGTTGTATGCCTTACTACATATCCCCTGTCTCGGGCACATGTAGCGGGAGGCGGGCACATCTACAGGGAGGTGGTTGTTTGACAACGTAAAACACGTAGAATCCAAAGAAAATCCATGAAAAGAAGATAAATTGATATTTGTGAAACTCAATTGTATCTTAGGAAGCTTTATTATATCCATGACACGACGGAAATTCAATATACAACACTAGTCGATGCCTCACTATACATTTCCCCTATCTCGGGCACATGTAGCGGGAGGCGGGCACATCTACAGGGAGGTGGTTTAGCCGACGATCGAGTTGGTCACTTGTTTTTTGGAGTTAAAAAGCGACCAAAAGAATCGCCAATTTTGTATAAACTGTATCAAAAATGTATCAAAATCCACACTAAATAAATTTACTTAACACTCAAACACTTCTACCTCATAATCACGGACAATACAAATGTATAATGGTAAGATTTTGCCCTGATTTGTGTTGCACGTATTACCTTCATTGAACAGTCATGACCCCAATTCTGCACGTACGTACGTACGATCGTACGCGCGCAGTCAAGAACATCAATATTCATGACTTGACAAGACGTCACTGATATGCATATTCATTGACCTCCTTGTAGATGTGCCCGATTAGAGGCTACCAAGGTTTATAGACTCTAAATAGGCCTAAATCTAGATCTACGGACCTTTTCTCATTATGATTGCAGCATGAGCTTAATCCACGGTTTTGTTTTAGAATCTGACTCTGAGGCAATGCTACCGAGTCACTTTAAGAGGAGCTGGAAGTGTAATCACTGATCACCCCTCTCTCTCTCTCTCTCTATCTCTCATCCTCAATCTTTCTTTTCCATCAACAAACTAAATGATTCAATAGCCAGCTCTCATTTTAAGTTAACATTTGACATCTTATACAAGCTAATGCCTAATAGTTTGACTCTTGGTTAGTAAATATGTCGTCGAGTCGTCATAGATTTTGAGACATCAAGTTTTGAGAAGCACATCCTTATCCTAGACTATCCTAGGTCTAGACCAAATTTTTCTGTAAAGACTAAAGAGACAGAAAAATTCGGTCAAATCCTATCCGCACCTCCAGTTAAAAACTCAGATGAGTATTTTAGAGGACCAACCAACAAAGTACCAAGCACTCACACAAATCAAAACTAACTTCCCACACAGAACTCGACATGCACTTGGCGCACTCATTCTCAATCTCAACTGCGTCTCTCTGAATCTGACTAGACTGCAAAACATGAACACACACACAAACACGACAAGCAACATGTTGTTAGCAATTAGAATGAAGTTAGAAAGACATTATATTTACAACAAAATAGGCAAACTTTGAATGACTTCACTGACCAAGACAGCTGCACGTTCACTCCAATATCACTGCTCAAATGTTGAAATAAGAGGACAAATCTCTAACTTAAAAGCAGCTGAGCCTGCATCAACCCGGAGAAGACTCAATACCGGACAATAATAATTACCTGTCATCACTTCTTTCACCATACATACCATGTACACCACAGCGGCTAGCTAGCTAGCTAGCGCAGCTGAGATTGGCTCTAGATCCTAGACAACTCGTCCCGTAAAAAGCTCGATGTGCAGGTTAGGATATTTCATTTTCATTAATTTATTTCACTCTACTGGTACTATATGTCACATTTGCAGGCCCAAAAAATGAAAAAGTTAAATTCCAACTGCATTTGAAAGATATTACTAATTTAGAACTTCCCTAAAAAAAGGTGGGGCTTGAAAATGTCTTCAAGTGGGAAAATAACGACTATTAGTTGTCAAATCGAGCCCCAAAATTAATAGTCTTGATTTTCAGAAATTGTACCGAATGGTCATACGTTTTATGCTGCGCAAAGATTAAATCAGTTTAATCTTGATCATCACAAGAAGTAGGTTATTGATGTAGACAAATGCTCATGTACCCTGTACAATCAGGTAAAAAAATAACAACCAACCAATCATAATTAATAATAATAATTTAATTATATTCGGTTCTTGTATGTATAATAGCACATATCACATTATATCGCTTCCAAATGAGAGCTTTGGAAATTATTACCCCTGCTTTAGCATGGCTGTCAGTATGGTGCTCTAGTATTTCAAGGAATTAATTGCACTATATTTATTAAATAATATAAATGTATATATTTTATCTAAACAATGTTGAAACAGGGTGCCCTTTCAAAAAAAATTAAATCCCTCCCCTCAAAACGGCCGAATTGTCAAGGGCCGATAAAGCTTTCAGGTACCTAGACTTTAAATTCTCGACTAGTTATTTCACACACGTGCATTTCAGGAACTTTGTGTTTTAGTAGCCAGATTGCAAAGGAAAAGTTTTAGAAATGCCGACTAAAGGCCAACCCCGTAAGTTTCTTCCTTTTATTAGAGTTTAGAATTAACATAGCAGTTGCTTAATATACATTGGCAATCACCATAACCATTGAATTTAATCGTTTTCTTAGAATGATCTCGAATAAAAATGAACAGTCTCATTCAGCCCGACACGTTTGAATTCTTGTATTGTAGACTAATGCATAGATCTAGACTAGTCTAGATCTAGAGTAAAGGAGCCGGTAATCGGCCAGCTCCCGTTTTCGGCCGATTGGTTGGATGCAAGGTAAAATCACTCTAAAATACCAAAGAAGACGTGATTAATATGCCTGCACCAGAGTGGCAATACAATGGACCATGCTTATCAACGGTGGAAATCACGCAAGAAATAGGCAGCTAAAGAAACTTGATGTAAACAAATCTGCTGGTCCTGATGGATTCCACCCTAGAGTGCTGAAGGAATTATCAAAAGAGATAAGTTGCCCACTGGCAATTATTTTCCAAAGGTCCCTAAGTGAAGGATTCCTGCCAATGGACTGGAAGGCGGGAAACGTGATTCCTATCCACAAGAAAGGCAACAGACAACTTGCTAGTAACTATAGACCAATAAGTTTAACCTCTACTATTGGCAAGGTTATGGAGTCCATTATAAGGAATGAAGTAATGGACCACCTAATCGACAATGACATACTACATGATGCCCAACATGGCTTCACTCCCGGCCGGTCATGCTGCACACAACTTATGAAACAAATGGAAGACTGGACTAGACTACTAGACCTAGGGAAACCCATAGATGTGTGTTACCTAGACGTGAGTAAGGCCTTTGATACTGTGCCTCACCAACGGCTCCTGAAGAAAGTCCAAGCCTACGGCATCGAGTACCAGGTTCTCAAGTGGATCGAAGCCTTTTGATAGGAAGAGTTCAGAGGGTTGCAATTGGAGGGGACTTCTCAGAGTGGACTACAGTGATCAGCGGCGTGCCTCAAGGTAGCGTCCTCGGGCCCCAACTCTTTGTCCTCTATGTAAATGACTTGCCCTGCAAGATTAGTAACGGCATTCAAATCTATGCTGATGATACCAAGATATATGGAGAAGTTAGTACATCAACCCAACGAGACTCAATACAGGAGGATTTGAACAAAGCAGCTTCCTGGGCCAAATCGTGGCAACTCACCTTCAACTCAGCAAAAACCAAAGTTATGCACATTGGAAAGGGTAACACCAAGTCATTGTACCGCATAAACAACCAAATAATTCAAGAAACTGTTGCAGAAAAGGATTTGGGTGTCATGGTAGATGATGAGCTGACTTTTCATACACATATTGACACTGCAGTTAAAAGAGCCAATCAGACGTTAGGACTTATAAAGAGAACTTTCACAAGAATATCAAGAGACACATTACCAATCCTGTTCACGACCATTGTTCGCCCTCTTCTTGAATATGGGAATGTCATCTGGCATCCAAGGTCTAAGGCTGAAGCAGTGAAAGTTGAGAAGGTGCAAAGAAGAGCAACAAAGTTAATTCCCGAGATCAGACACCTATCCTATCAAGACAGACTTAAGAACCTCAAAATGTATTCACTGCAATACAGAAGGATAAGAGGCGACATGATTGAGGTCTACAAGCTGATGAACGGACTCGTAAACTCCGATCCTGCAGCCTTCTTCACATCTGCTCCTCATGAAGCTACAAGGGGACACCACCAGAAGCTGTATAAGCAAAGGAGCAACACAGTCCTAAGAAGAAACAGCTTCAGTCAGAGAGTAGTAGAATCCTGGAATAGTCTTCCTACATCTGTCATCTCCTCATCCTCAATCACTTCTTTCAAGATTAGATTGGACAAGCACTGGTCCTCTCAGCACCAAATGCTTCCATAAAATTTATTTGTGCGTCCACCCGCCATGCGAGCAAAAATAGTTAAGGTTCTTTTTCGAACGAAGCACCACTCAATGAAACGACCGGAAGTTTCAACAGGATCACCTCACACTTCCGTATACTGATGCTGATGCTGATAACACATATCCCACTCATACCATACCATGCCAGTGTCACTGAAGAACCACATTTGCAATGAAAAATAGACTCTAGGGTAGAGTACCCAGTATTCGGTCACTTAAGGGGAAATCACTAATATTTTGAATTCTTACCTCTTTCATTGGGCAATCTACCCATCAAAAGAAAAGAAATTTATTCCTCTAACAGGATTTTATAGTCACTGAAAATATAGAATAACGATAAGCAAAAGACTTCCGAAAGCAGACGGAGCATTTTTCTGCCCAGAATTCGGTCGCGCCGACTAGAATTCGGTCACGCGATTTGTGCGTGGTATCTCCGTTGCAAAGGAGCGTAGCGTATTTGCGCACTATTTTCACACAATTGCGCGATAAAGCACTGAATGTCAATGCGTTGACCGAATACTGGCTGAGCGATACCGCATGGCAAGGGTATCGTATAAATACCTCTTGCACATCGGCAAGTGCGTCATTTGCAAATTCGCTGCGATGGAGCGAACACGGAAGTGATTCTCTTCACACACATACTAAATTCATTGCGACAGCACACGTAGTTGTTTCGCAATAGACTTCTACATATGGCTATGCATGTTAGCGCATGTGCTAAGAGAACGCGAAAGTGCGGAAAGTTGTGCGACACTGACCAATTTCGAGCTAAGTTGGAGATCTTTCCGGGGCCCTAAATCTGATTTAATTTTGAGAGTTAAGAAAAGTTGTTCAGCTGCCTGATTTGTGCAAGTTTCGTGGCTCATAAGTTATTTTTTAAATTGTTACAGCTGTTGAAACGGCTGTCTGACCGAATACTGGGAATCGACCGAATACTGGGCGCGCTACCCTATATCCTAAAATATCACATTTTAGCGATGTAATCGGCGGTCCCGCTACCCGAATCTGAAAAATCGAGTATCTTACGCGTGTATGTAAGAAATATGGGTACCATAAAATCAGCTTTATTTCAAGTATTTTTCAGATTTAGAGCCCGATTTTGTGTTAGTCGCAAGCTCAAAAGTATCTCATCGCATGTATTAAATCAATGCAGCCGGACCCTGCCACGCACACACGATATGTCTGTCTAATTCAGATTCCAACTTCCGATCACCGCTGTGCCTGTCTTCGGCCAGGCGAGCACCAGGGAGCTCCGGCGTGGGATACCTGCTCCGCCCGCTTGTGCTGTACATCAGCGCGGAAACGCACGGCGCGCGTGAGCGCTTCCTATTGACTTTGTACATGCGGCCTTACACTGAAACGCTCGGCCGATAACTGGCTCCAAAACAGTGAAAATTGAAATGAATATTGTCATGGCAATTCGTGATTTTTTTCTGGGATACTTTTTTTGTTTAAATAATAATAATATTTGCTTCATGATTTGAACAAGAAATGATAATAAATAGGAAGTAAAGAGTCCAAAAAATAGGATTTTGTCTTAAGTGGCCGAAAACCGGCTCCTTTACTCTAGACTAGGGTAGCGCGCCCAGTATTCGGTCCATTCCCAGTATTCGGTCAGACAGCCATTTCAACAGCTGTAACAATTAAAAAAAATAATTTATGAGCCACAAAACTTGCACAAATCAGGCAGCTGAACAACTTTTCTTAACTCTCAAAATTAAATCAGATTTAGGGCCCCGGAAAGATCTCCAACTTAGCTCGAAATTGCTGCACTTCCGCGTTGTCTTAGCACATGCGCTAACATGCATAGCCATATGTAGAAGTCTATTGCGAAACAACTACGTGTGCTGTCGCAATGAATTTAGTATGTGTGTGAAGAGAATCACTTCCGTGTTCACTCCATCGCAGCGAATTTGCAAATGACGCACTTGCCGATGTGCAAGAGGTATTTATATGATACCCTTGCCATGTGGTATCGCTCGGCCAGTACATTGACATTCAGTGCTTTATTGCGCAATTGTGTGAAAATAGTGCGCAAATACGCTTCGCTCCTTGGCAACGGAGATACCACGCACAAATCGCATGACCGAATTCTATTCGGCACGACCGAATTCTGGGCAGAAAAATGCTCCATCTTCTTTCGGAAGTATTTTGCTTATCATTATTTTATATTTTAAGTGATTATAAAATCCTGTAAGAATACATTTCTTTTCTTTTGATGGGTAGATTGCCAAATAAAAGAGGTAAGATATCAAAATATTAGCGATTCTTCCTTAAGTGACCGAATTCTGGGCACTCTACCCTATTTTTCGGAAAAACATTGATATTAGTTGATATTAACCATTTGTTCCGTACAGTCCCCATAGGACAAACTTCAGTCTCTATAATCGGAGGCTCTAGTGGAGCCAGACGTAGTCTCAGTGGAACAACCGACAATCAGAGAGACTGAAGCTTTTGGTCTAAGTCTATGTAGCTTTAAGGGCTCGCTGGAAATGTTTTTTATGATATTGTATTCCAGCGAGCTTTAAACAGCTCCCATACCACCCTGCGGAGAACCAAGTAAACAAACCCTAAAATGTGTCCGAAATCACACCTTCCCACACCCGACCAATATTGGACAGTGGCCTCGATAACTTTTATGCCACTTCTACTCCTAATTACCTCCGGAATTTCAAAATCGTAGGTAAAAATAACGAAATAATAGCAAATATCTTACCTGAACAATACAGCCTAGCTCCCTTTTCACGTGCAGCGTGTGACTTTACGATCTCTACACAATGGTGTTGACCTCTGACTGGCACTTCCGTAATTGTGCTGCTTCCGTATAATGCCCTGTATGAGTGTTATTCAGCGCATTATACGCGCGGATCGGAATTAAGAATCGCCGCTGACAACCCTTATTTTTTTAGGACACGTCTGTCCGCGTTTACGAAAACGATTTAATGCGGACGATCCTTATTCTTAGACCAGCACCCCTTCTGCTGGACAATCATCCCCTGGCTAATAACCAACGGTAAAATTACCCTCCACGGACAACCACCCCTGACTCCTGAGGACAATAACCCCCTCCCCCCAAAAAAAATATTAAAAAAAAACAAATAAAATAAAACCAACTTATTTTCAGGGAGAACTTCCCCTTTAAAGATAAAGTTGAGTCCTGGTCATATGCTAGCTGTCGTCCTTAGACTGTAGCAGCCACAGCATAAAAACGGCTGGTCGAAGAAGCTTTTTTGCATCGGAAGACCGCTCATGCGCATTACCAACCAACACAAGACAGAACATAATGAGCTTTTCAGTCGGTGATGTTTCTGCACAAGTGAAAACGGGAGCGTGAAACATCGCAATTTTTCCAAAATGAGGTATTTGACAGTAGAAATGCACCTATTATCATTTGTTTTTCTGTTACTTTTCTTTCCCCCACACCACACCACTCCCACAGGTAAAATGAAAAGCAAGCGCATGACTTGCAAGCTAAAGTACAAAATAGCTTCAAAGGTGAAAGAGCATAACAGAAAGACAAAAAGAAAAGAAAAAAAGAAGGGACCACAACGGCCAAAGAAAGATCTTGGGATTCCTAACTTAGCTCCATTCAAAGAGGCCATCTTGAGAGAAGCTGAAGATCGAAAATACAAGGCAAGTACTTTTATTAGGATCTGAGCTTGAGGGTTTTGGGATTGAAATCATTAGTCACAATTGACCAACAGCGATACTGTAATTAAAAAATTGTTGCCATGATGTGGCTATGGATAAGATATTGCAGGTCTCGTCTAGCCAATTTATGCTTATGAGCCCTTGATCAGCACTAATTCTCTCGGATCTCTGGATGAATATCTATCCCGTATCGCAACCATGTATCTATAGTCATAGACCCCTACTAATGAGATCGGTTCTAAGCTGCTGAAGTGAATTTCACCAATATGCTACTCTCTCTCTTTTTGTTTTGAGAATGAGAGAGAGAGAGATGAGAGTATCTATGTAATCTTATGCCTGTTTTTTTTGGCAGGAGTGAAATCAATTAAAAATCTTAGCAAGATAATGACCTTTTTTTAGAAATATGTATAGAAAGTATAATCTACAGATGTACATCAATACAAGCACTTGAAATAGAGAAGTAAACCATTTTTTAGATTTTGTTTTCAAAACTATAAACTCAACTGCTAATTGTTTTACCTTTTTCTTTCCTTGGTAAGTCAAATTTAAAGACAATATCTGAAAGAAGAAACAGGAGAAAAAGATTCAGAAAAAGAAACAGGAAAAAAGTAACAAAAATGAGAAATTACAATGAAGTAGAAAAGACAGTTACATGCATGAATTGATATGATTAAAATGTCATTTTCTAACCATATAGGCAGAGGAGATGAGAAAGAAACAGAAAGAAGTAAGACACAAGGAGTTCTTGAAGAATCGCAAGTTAAGTCACCTACAGAAGGATGCAGAGCGAAGGCAAAAGTTGTTTGAGAAGAAGGTAAATTAATTCAATGTTGATTCTAATCTTTATCAAGCCGTCACAATCACTCCCGACTACCAATAATACTAATACTGCTTCAGTTATTATTCAAGAATTTGTGTCATAAATATTGTTGTGTTATTTGTTTTGTCTTTCTTTACATTTTGGCAATAGTTTGATACATGTGTAAAATATCTGTTCTATCATGATAAAGACAGTAAAATTCTGAAGTTATACATATAATCTGCACAAATGCAATTACTTCTTAAAGCATATTAATAATGTCTAAATATCTATGTCTGTTGTTTAGGAGTCAATGATAATATTGTTTGTATATTGTTATGAAAGCTGGTTATCTTTTTTTTCTTCATTTTGCTTTGCCATACATTACTGAATTATACTTGTACATGTATGTCACCCTCTAAACATGATTTTATGCTTTAGTGCATAGAAATACATTTACATAAAATTCAGTCTGATCCAATTATACTGTTGCATTTATGTTCAGCATTTCTTTCTGGAGAATTTAATGAGAGCTTTAAGAGAAATAACAATCAGCTTACTTCTTGACAGTCTGAGGGAGGTAAGACCAAGGAAGGAGGTGCCGCAGCCCAGGATGTGGAGAGCTCTCGCAAGGCATACTATAAGGAGTTCAAGAAGGTCCTGGAGGCTTCTGATGTTGTGATTGAGGTCTTGGATGCCAGGGATCCCATCGGCTCCAGGTGTATCGCGCTGGAGAAAGCTGTGCTGGCATCAGGGACCAACAAAAAATTGGTTCTCCTACTCAACAAAGTCGGTAAGGGTGGCATGATTTGAATGATTTCTTCCCGATTCCCAAAGTTATCGATGATTAAAATGAAACAAATATAACCTCTGTATTTATGATTGTTTCACCATTTTCATAATTTCTCTTTTGGGAGCAATGATAGCTTAAAGGAATATTTAGCACCACTTTAGACACCTCTGATAGTTTGTAATTACTCTGCAGTTTGTTAAAAACACTGATGATGTGATAATTCCTGTACCTTTAAAACCTGCTTCCAATTGGAAAAGTTGCTAAAATTAGTAGTTTGGTCAACTTATTTTTTTGACATATTCCACACTGTATGTGTGTAAAAGTTATTTGATATAAAGAGGAGGGAGAATCTTCTGTTATTTGTGCTATCATGTGTAGAAACCTTTTGGCCCGAATTCACAAAGCAAGGTTTGAGCTCAGACCAAGGTTTGAGCTCAAACCTCCTTTTGTTTCGCCAAACCTCCTTTTGTTCTTTACAAACCAGGTTTGTAAAAAACGCGTAAAACGCGTCATATGACGTACGAAAACCAAGGTTTGTCGACAAACCTCCTTTGTGAATTCGGGCCAATGTGTCTATCTTGGCTATTCTCTGTGTCCTTCACTTATCAGATCTGGTTCCAAGGGAGATCACAGAGAAATGGCTGAAGCATCTTAGGAATGAGTTCCCAGCAGTAGCCTTCAAAGCTACCACACAAACTCAGAGGTCAAACCTTGTAAGTCTTTATGTCGCACCATTCCTATCCTTTGCTTACTTACAATTACAAAGATCAAGAAATAAACAGGATTTCCTCCTATAACCCCCTCCCCCCCCCCCTACCAATCACTGCATACTTCCATTGTTCACTTTGTGTGATTTAAAAATAATCTTGAGTTCTTGTAAAACAGAAAATACGTTTTCATAATATCATACATAATCTACTCTGAATTTTTCAACATTACGAGTGAACAATAATTGTCATTAACAATAAATTAGTACTGAGCAAATACAAATAATGAAACCAAGTTAGGAGTCCTTGCATGTACATAACACAAGGTCTCTGTATGCGCTGGTTTGATTAGTGTTTTTTATGGATGTGATTGTAGTAGGTTTTCGTCACTTCGTTCATAATTTGGTAGTCGTAACAGCCCAACTTCTGCATGGTAAGATTACACTTAAAAAGAGGTATATGAGTTTATTTGAGTGTATGGAAAGCTCAAACCCACACGTTCCCCCGTTTAACATTGTGTTCTCTCTGATCCTCTACTCCTGCTTTCCAGTCCCAGTCCAAAGTGCCCGTCTCAATGTCGTCATCAGAACTCCTTCAGACCAGTCACTGTCTAGGAGCTGACTCTCTCATCAAGCTTCTCAGTAACTACTGCAGGAATGTAGACATCAAAACATCTATCACTGTAGGAATCGTAGGTAAGATATCACACACAAATGATTTCACAGGAACAGTTGGTAAGTTGTCGTGCACAAATTAATGATTTCCATGGTGGCGATGTTAAATGATATACTCCTCTAATCCTACATGACATTAATTTGATGCTGGTATTTTGTGTGACAGCAAATTGTGTGCTGTAAAACCATAAACTTTAAGCAACAAAAATTTATATAAAAAATTGTTCACAATGGCCACTTTTGGGCAAAACACTTTCATCAATTACAACTTTCATTGATGTAATTCAATCATTTTGTAGCATCAAAATCTAGGCAAGCTGGATCACTCCTGCAACTCATGAAAGTTACTGTTTTTATATCAAATTTCAAATCATGTTAAAGTAAAATTGAGTGTGTAACTCAGTATCTGACTAAATGACTATGCCATATTGTAGTGCAGTGTAGATCATTTCTAGGGCAGTTTTAGAAAATTTCTTTTTTAAATTTTAAAATGGAGATCTGTAGATCATCCTCTGCAGTTTCAGTCATATACATTTTAGAATAGAATATAAGTCACTGCTACTTCAATAGTAATTGCTACCAATAAGGTTGACCTTTGTTTTAGAGAGGCTGTACTTTAATTTGTTGCTATATTCTACTTGATCATAACAGGTTTTCCCAACGTTGGAAAGAGCAGCATAATCAACAGTCTGAAGAGAAATAAAGTGTGTACAGTTGGAGCCATGCCAGGAGTCACAAAGTAAGTCTCATCTTCTTCCATCTCACTGTCAATACTGCAGACATGAGAGTGCTCTGGATGACAATTTGAATGTTGTGGGGAGGGGAGGGTTTGCCAAACCTGAGATCTTTGAAAATGTTCAGACCTGCCCCCCCCCCCCCCTCGTTAAAGAGCTCTGGTCCTGCCCCTGTCTATATTTTGTTAAGACTGTTTTAACCTTATGAGAACAATTTATGTTATCCAATAGTCAATATATCTATTCATTCTTATTAAGAAAATAATTTCATTGTGATTGCCTTGATAATTTTTTTTCTCTCCCTCTCTCTCTCTCTCTTTATTTTTATATTAAGTTTTAATGAATTCCATACTAATGGTCTCCTTATGGCGAACATGCCAGGCAAAGCTCTTGTTTTGGGCATTTCTGTAATATCCTATCCCCTCTCCTTACAGAGCCAAGCAAGAGGTACAGCTAGCCAAGAACATCAAACTTCTAGACTGTCCTGGTGTTGTCATGGCAACAGGCAACAGTGAATCTGCCATGGTCCTAAGAAATTGTGTCAAGGTAGGCACAGACTCTAATCAAACTTATGTATGTAATGTTGTGGTATGTAATG
Organism: Strongylocentrotus purpuratus; assembly: GCF_000002235.5. Classification (NCBI taxonomy): domain Eukaryota; kingdom Metazoa; phylum Echinodermata; class Echinoidea; order Camarodonta; family Strongylocentrotidae; genus Strongylocentrotus; species Strongylocentrotus purpuratus. The sequence continues at coordinate 57,644,658 of NW_022145612.1, forward strand.
GTGACTAAAGAAGAATTTGGTGCCAAGAAACACACTTTTGTATTGTTATGTGCAACTTTTACATAACAGGATCATGTAATGTACCCTGTAAAGTACAACTGCAATCAATTGAAATGTCAGGCACCTACTTACAAGAAGTTCTTGACTGTCTCCTGGGGAGAAGGGGTTTCCCCTGCTTTTAACCCATTTGATAATGAGATGACTTGAGTCTTTAGAAGATAATATCCAACAGGCCTATGGAGGAGATCAATAAATTGTAGATTTATCTCTGGAAAGACAGGAATAAGGATAGGATAAGTTAGTAAAGATGTGGTGTAACAAGGTCTCATCTAGAGCTGGAAATTGCTAAACCATATCATTGAGAGTAGGGGAACAACATACAACAATGTTTTATGAGATATTTACACTTTCTTCCACCTTTATTGTCATGGACAGCTTGAAACAATATCAGATCCGATGGCTCCTGTAGATGCCATCTTGAAGCGATGTACAAAACAATCCCTCATGCTTCACTACAACATCCCAAACTTCAGCAATGTCGATGACTTTCTCTCACTACTGGCAAGGCGGTATGGAAAACTGAAGAAAGGAGGCTTAGTCGATGTGGAAGGTGCAGCTAAAATCATATTACAAGACTGGAACACGTAAGGATGATAGTTTAGTTTAACTTGCTAGTCTGCAAGCACAGACTTTTTCTAAAAGTTAAGCAAAATTGAGGGTGGCCAGAGCCAAGCCCAAAATCAAAGACATGACCAAGCTGTGGTAAAAATACTCAACAGTAACAACTACAACAAGGCCTGTGTTACTGTACATAATGAAATTAGAAAAATGCTTAAGGATGAACATTACATTTGATTAAAGGGAATAATACAAAGTTTTGGGAAATTTTGAAAATTGGGTGGATAGTGATTCTTTACAATTTTGATATATTTGGATGCCCCTGTGGATGTATTAAAAGCATATGAAAATTTGGGCCCAAAGACACTTCTATTTTCGAGAAAAATTAAATACAACAATTTACCGGTGCTCCCGGTAAATTTTAATAAATTTCAAATAGCGCCTAGGCCGTACAATGATAGCTGCGACCATGAACTTCTCAGAATATGTAGTTGTGGTATATAATTTCCAAGCTAATCTGTCGATTTTAGTCAAGAAACATTATTTTATAGCTTAATTAATATCTTGACCTTGAGAGGGAGCTATACAACATAAAGAGTTTATTATTTACAATTTCATAACTGTAGACTCAATTTCAAACGCGAAAATGTTCACTGAATATTGTAGGATCGCATATAATAATAATAATACAATATTTATATTTATATTTATATTTATATTTATATAGCATATGCATATGCTTCCAATATGTTCATTTGAACCAAATTCGTGACCCCATACCAAAACTTTGTATTACCTTTCAGTTTGATTGAATTTGTTATAATTAGTAATATATTGATGTGGTTTATATAATTTCATCTTGCATCATTCTAATAAATATTACTTGTGCTCTATACCATAATCACTCAAGCAGTTATTCAAAATAAGAAGAACCCATTTGTGATTACTTTATTTCGTCTTTACATTACTTTTTTTCTTCTTCTTTTGTTTTTCTTATACTATATTTCAGTGGTAAGATCACATACTACACACACCCACCAGAACAGCATAGCTTACCAAGTCACATAGATGCTTCCATAGTTACACAACTGGGACAGGAATTCAATGTAGCTTCATTAGAGAAAGAAGATGAGAAGATCCTCAAAGGTATGTGGACATAGGTATCCTTGGTGCGATGTACTTCCACATAGCAACTTGTAACTGATTTAATATGACATTTATGTGCGATTTATCCGTGTATAAAATATAATTTTGTTCCCTCTCCCTTTACAGCAAAATGTCAAAATGAAATTGAACTTAAGCATGCTAAAATTATAGTGAAATGTTGCATTCATGCATTAAAAAGTAATTTTTATGCTAAGAATGTTTTTGCAATCGTTAATCCCTGGGTTAATGAATAGATTACCACGTATAAATTCAAGATCGGGGGAGTGTAGTTTCTTTTATTATGGCCCCAAAATTTGGAATACCCTCCCTTTCGACCTCCGTACCTCTCCCTCAGTTGAAATTTTCAAGAAAAAACTAAAAACGTACCTCTTCAATAAGTAAATTGTAATTCTAATATTTTTGTTTGTTATTATAATTACTCTTTTATACATGTATTATCTTGTGTTTACTATGTCATTATTTCTGTAAAGCGCTTCGAGCAATTCGTTGGATGTTGCGCTATATAAAAGACAATTGTATGTATGTATGTATGTATGTATAGATAATAAATGCATATTTCTTGATTTCTACAGGGTTAAGACATGAACCTACAGCCAGAGGGATGGAAATAGAGACCATCGGCCAGTTAGAGGGGATTGTTGATGATGAAGCACTGGAGGCAGAGGAAGAAGGGGAAGAAGAAGATGAGATGGATGAAGAAGAGGAAGAGGAGGAGGATGACGAAGAAGAGGAGAGCGATGAAATGGGAGATGATAATGAAGAGGAAGAAGAAGAAGAGGTAAAAGAAATGGAGCAATTAAACTATTTAATGAAAATATTGTAAACAAGTCTGTCAAGATTTAAAAGGCTTGCGACAGAAATTGGCCAGTTAGCAGCTTTTCTAGCATGAAACCAACATTTGAAGCCCTGATATCCTGTTTGGGATAATTTAATTCTAATTATATTCAGAGAATGAAAAATTGATGCGATGTTACTAGAAGAATTATTTTTAAAAGGGTTGCAGAAGAATGTACTTGATCAGAAATTTGTTAATTGGCAAATAACAAATTCCAAGCCATTCTATAACTGAAAATTGATAAGGAATGTATGTTTTCTGATTCTGTTCTATCTTTGTGTGCCATTGAGAAAAATAAAACATTGTTGGGGCAAATAGTGTGAAGTGCCTTACAGTACCAGTTATTTTCATGATTTATTGCAAGTACATACCAGATTTGTCCTTTATAAGCAAATCTATTTTAACACATAGATGTAAAATCATTTCTCCTTCTATTTAATTTGTAATGATTGATTTATTTTTTAAGCTTAATGAAGTAACTGTCAAAGTGCCAGAATCCAAAGCCAAAGCAGCAAAGAGCAAAAGAGAGAAAGTGGAGAAGCTGAAGAAGGGAAAGCCAAGCAAAGTAGACTCCAACTCCCCCATTGGTAACCAACAGCTCAACAAAGCATCAAAGCTTGCTTTCAAGAAAATACTCAAGAAGAGGAAAAAGTCTGGTAAGATGAACCTATTTTTTTTTTTTTTTGTTTGTTTGTTTAATTATCTTTACTTGTTTTTTTTCTTCCATTTTTTTTAAAGTCTATTTTGTTTCCCATAAAATACATGGTCACATGTTGCAGCTTTTTTTTTCTTTTTTTTTTCCTCTCAACTTGAGAAATTCCGTACAGGCAACATTCTTCTCCAGTCTTGAGGAAAAGTTTGATTTCCAGTAACATAAATCTTATTTATATCTTATTCTTTTACAGACCTGCTACAATTTGTATCAAATGTAATTTAGCAAAGATTCTCTAGATATGTATAAAAAATCTCTCGTCTATTTTCCAGGGTTGAAGGAGTTTGTAAAAGTACATGTAGGTCTTGAGTCTTGAATACTATCAGTGACAGAATATTGTGCTTGTCAACGGATGAATGTGAATTTGATCAATATTTATATTCATTTTTCTTTTTCTTATGTTTTTGCCATTACATGTGCCTCGGAGGTTGAAAGCAATTTTAATTATTTTCATTCTTTGTTCTTTTTTCTAGATAAACTGGCGACTGTTCTGTCTGATGAACTCACCCAGGCATTTGACTTCTTCCAGTCGGGTCGAGGAGACAGTGATGATGACGGCGATGATAACTACAGCTTTAAGAAAGACTTTTTCCGATGATTGTAGGAACAAATTTGAGACCCCAAGGACATTTGAGAGATGTTACAAGAGGACGTGGCTTTGCTCGTCTCTTCTCATTTGAAATAATTTCATAAACTCTTTGCAAACATGATGATTTCTAAAGTGGTGTTGTACATCAGGATCACTTGTTGAGACCTTTATCAAATGAATTATTATTTTATAAGGCCACTTTAAAAAAAAAAAAAAACCTATTTAATGCTGGAGTCAGACAACACTGCTGATGCTCATAATAAAACAAAGGGTTATTATGTGCAAGAAGTGCAGTTATGAATTGGATGTTTAGGCTTAGGGTAGGCTATTCATACATGCATATACAGGATCAGGAATTGTGATGTTTCAGACTATTTATTTTTTTTAAAGTCACATTAAGTAACATATTTGGCATACTGGCTATCCTGCATATCAGTTTCTGTATATGATACTCTCCCCCCTGACATGTAATGAGACATATAATCTTTAATGTTACATTTTTATGAATGAACCAGTATTTTAATTTTTTTATCAGAAATGAAGAAAAGAAGTAATGATATAGAGAATATGTATTTATGAATCTGTCCTCAGAAAAGTTTATAGAAAGAATATATGTCATGTGGTATATTCTGGAATAATTCTTTTAGCCTTTCATCTTTATATTCACTTAGATGTTTATTGTAATTCCTCAGTAATACATGTGTATTTATCTTTTTGGTGGGTTTAAAGGGGGGGGGGGGTGGACATCTGTAAAAAAAAAAAAAAAAAACCCTAAAACAATGTATCACATCATGGTGTAAATCCAAATGATTATGTTTTGTCAGGTATCAATAAAGTTATTGAAGCTACTCACACATTTTTCTTTGAATTTGTTTGGATTTTTTACTGTTCATTTGATTATCAAATCTTGTCATTATTTTCCAATAATAATATAAAATAGTAAATATATACAATGATATTTTTGAAATATCCATCCTTTGTATGGGTGGTCATATGTTGATAATAACAATGATATATTGAGGGTTCAGTGACACAAAGACATAAATGCCATAATGAGTATTTGATATCAAAATGTGCAGAAAAATGTGGGCTTTCCAGGAAACACAAAGACTTAGCTCCATCCAACGCCCCATTGAAGTCGATGGCTAGTGAAACATAGAGGCTGTTCACACCGGCAGAGATAGCGCGCGCTAGACCGCGCTATCTCTGCGGTGTGGAAGGTACAACGTCTTTTCGGTCCGCCCAACAGCGAGCCACGGCGAGCCAAAACGGCGTGCCACTCGAGCACCTCTTGGGGGTGGTCCACGAGAGATAGCGCGGGCTAGCACGCGCTAGAAAAAAGGGGGTGCTACGATAGACCGCGCTATCTCATTTCGGTGTGAACAGCCTCATAGACTTAACTCTTAAGGCCCAAGTGCTCAGCGACACATAAACCACGGTTTCTCAAAATGGCCAAAATGGAGTTAGTCTTTGTGTCACTGACCCCTTGATATGTATATGTTTTGGGGTTACAATAATGCATGATCTGTTTGGGGCAAGAAGGGCATTACTGGATCCTTTTACACAGGGTTAACGACCTTCTGGCTCTAAACTGACAATGTACCATTTCATCTTTCTTGTACGAGTGATATGTGAGGAATCCTAAATACAAGATATTCATATTATCATTGCTTTCGCCAAGCTACTGATGGCCAAACAAGCTAGATGACATGAGCACTTTATTGAATTTCAACAGTGAACACAATGATGCATAACATAGTTCAATATTAAAGGTATCCACTTATGTTTTAATAGCAGAATGAATATTTCATATACATTTAATTTGACATAACATGAACACACGTACAGACTTCTTAAATAATTACAATATTCATGATTGCAACAAGAACCAGTGTTAAGGTTGAATGCAGTTTGCTTTTTATATCTCAATAACTGGTTACATTATTTACAGCACCCAAATCCTGTAGTACTATAGCAACCTCAAAACTGCAATCTGTTCATCTAGTCTCTTTTTATGTGATCATCGGATTGATAAAATAGGCTGCCTGATTGTGAACAATGTTAAAATGACAATTCAATACTTTTTCTTCTTTATTCTTTATTATATCACTAATCAATTTCAAGTTTTTGTTGGAAAAATTGGGAAAGATAGCGAATTCTGATTGGTTTTCTAACTGATCAAAAATTACAATGGTGTAATTGTCTTATCCTATCGAACACTTTACAAAATAATCATTTTGAATTCATTATTAAATTAGATTAATTTATTAGAAAAATAGTTCAGTGATGTGTGTTAAAAGTCTAAAAGTCTAAAACTAGAATAGGATTTCACAATCTTCCAGTATCTCCTGTACGGTACATTACTAGGAAATTAACATGCCCACATAACAAATAACTCGTTGTGCATGTACGTAGTTCCTTTGTTTATAAGTTCAATCTATAATACGGGTCGTCTGTACTTCAAGGTACTATGTAGATAGATAAGCTTAATTCATTATTTTCATATTTAAACAGTAAACTTTGCTACAAGACTGACAAATTCAACAAGACTACCTCTCCAACCACTACCAGGACAATCACTTTTTCTACGAGAGAAACGTTCAAAAATGTTAGTGTAAGTCCATTTTCACTTATTGAAACATGGGTATCGGTTCCTATATTCATACATACATGTACATACAAAGCTCATGACTTAACACTATATACTATGCGACTTCAAAGATATTCTGGCATTCCAAGGATTTTTCTTTCTATTAACAAATCCAATATTCTTTCTTACATATAAAACAGCTAAATAACATTCCACAATATATTTACAAGAAGTGGGATGGTAACAATTCAACTTATACACATATATGTATATACATGTACATCGCTAGTGTAAAAATAAAACAGCATTCTGTAGCAGAGTTGATTCTATGATAAAGGCACAGCGAAATAATGAAGATTAGGAGCAAAACACAAAATAATCATACAAAATCAACATTGCTTCGTGAATTAATTCATCTTGATAGGGATAAGAAAAACATAAATAGGGGTATACACATAGCAGTTTGGGCATTGTCAGTGACCTTGTTAAGTGAAATGCATCATGTTTTATTTAATAGAGAATATTTTTCATCTGTTAGCTTTGTGATAACAATGAATTCCCGGGGATGGTGTATTTTTACATATGCTGCAATCAACATTCCTGCATCAGTATGCATAGTCCCATGACAGAAACAACTAACATATTAGGCAGTGTCAATACACTAGAGACAGATTGGCATAAGCACTCCCTTTAAGTACGATAGACATGTCTAATTATTCATGCAAAACCTAATTTTTACATTTCTTTCTTAAATGGATTCCAGTTAAGTTAAAAGTTAAGTATTGCTATGAAGAATGCAATGAATAATTACCTCTGCAGTAAGGAAATAGCAAGTAATTAATTGATAAAATTAAGTAGTTTATAATAATTATAAATCTAGTTCTAATTTTTTTTACTATTACAATTATTATTATCATTATTATTATTATTATTGTTGTAATTGTTGTTGCTGTTGTTATCATTATCATTATTACATAATTATCTTTAATATTAGTCATAATGTGATTTGTTTATTTAGAAGAAACTGACTGAAGTTAAAGTTGTAGAATAATGAGATCATTTACATGAATGTAACACTTACGGGACATGGAGCAAGCAAAAAAACATTCTAATATGCTAAATAATATGGCAATTGTGGCAAAAACATGCTGTTTTTACTTTCTATAAGATGCAACTCTCTATGCTTGAAAATATACAGACACTTTTTTGACATTATTTGCTTAGTACTTGGTTCAGAAAGACATGCTAAAAAGCCCACAAGCACAACAATTGATCACACTATTCTTATCTGAAGAAAGCGGCCGTATGCAAGCTGTGTATATACAAGTGAACCTTCGTGGTAGGAGCCACCACTACAAGACATGTAGACAAATGATACATTGATATGCCTCTACACCTATACACTCATAACATGTTATTGCAAAGTCAGTGCCATACCTGAATATTCTCCTATTAACCAATAACTAATAATTTTCATCTTTTTATGCACTTAATGTACCCATGGTGATGCTATTATACAACAAATATATTCATTGGAATATGGTACCAGTACTTATTTACCAGCTATTATACATGAAATATGTACCAAGAGTTTACATTGTTTTGAAGATATCAAGCTTTTTGGTATCTCAATCAGTTTTGCATCATTTATTAAGCTCAACCCTCCCCCCCCCCCCCCCACCACTCATTGTCACACATGGAAAAGGGGTAACCAAATCTCATCTGAGATTACAATTAAATTTAAGAATAATGAAGAATTTAATTTCAGGGCTTTTTTTTGTGTTTGTTGGTAATTGGTTATGTAGGTGGTTTTCATGGATACTAAATGGTCCCAATCAAACCCATTTTAAGTGTTAAAGCAAGAAGAAATTTCCACATGATTTTGTTTCAATTTTTTAATTATTTGATACTAGATGATGAACTGAGAAACTATCCTTACCAAAATCCCATCCCAGCCAATTCTCTTTGAACATAATTATTGCCAATGCTATACTACATTCAACACACTTCATGCTGATATAAGTATTTATATAATTTGACAAAAGAAATGATTTGTTGAACAGAAAGATCAACAAATGACACATTTTGGGTGGTTTTCACAGTAAAGATTCCTCTCGTACGTCTTCATCCACATAAAATACAAGTCTGTGATATGAATCTTGCTAATCTTCACTTTGACACATATCTGAGCTAATAAGTCATTTAATACACACTGACAATGGACTCTGTAATTATGCATGATAATCATATAAGCTCTCATAACATCAGTTTGGAGCCACGTTAACTCTTATACTTCAATACAGAGTTACTGCTCAAGTGACTTCAAACCGATGATTTTTTTAGTCGCTGATGTACTCAATCCATCGGAGCTGGGTCTGCAACAAATTCTGTTACTTCTTTCAAAACGCGTTCTACAAGACAGAGGAGAAAAGGAACAGGACGAGAGGTTAACAAAGCCTTAAATATCAAGCAACATTGGACAAGATACTAATACAAGATTTAAAGATTAGTATTTTTTTCAATGAAATTATTAAGAACTACATGACTGTATAAACACTGTACATAAGATATAAAGGTACAGAATTACGGCATGAAACCACATTCTTTAGTAAATACCTGCAAATACCTGAAAATTGCATGTCTGATATTTTTTTATATTCGGGCAAGAAACAGCAAAATGCTAGCCTTCAAACTGCTTAACATTTATTTCTTCTTGAGTGGCTTTAGGTTAACGGTTAAAATGAGCTATTTATTACGCCTGGCCTGGTAGGTTTTTTGTCAGCACATAACACATTTGGAACTCATATCAACTATGGGGACATTACACAAAAATTAAGAGTAAATTCTCTCTGAGATGTTAATATATACTTCCAATGCGCAAATCTGTGTTCGTCCTAAAAAACATATTTTTTCTGTAATTAATTCAGTACTCTGGTCCTTCCTAATCGTTTCTCTGGGATGCCCAAAGCCTATCGTTTTGCATATGGACAATAGTGTATAAGAACCTGTCGAGGAGCCTGAACTTAGGAGTGGTGAGGATGGCTCCATTCATCTATTGCGATCCTTTGATCCTCTAAAATCATCCCCTAGCATGCAACTAAGATTATTGCACTAAATTTGAACCGATAGCAAAACAATTCCTGCCGGGTAGCCTACAATTTGGGGCTAATTTGATTGATTCTTATGTCTCCATTCTTTACTGTAATGTTTGGGCCCTCCCAACCAATCCAAATGTGATGCTACGTGTATTAAACAAAGGCGTTTTTCAATAACTTTGAACCAGTTGTAAAATAATTCCTGTCAGACAGCTAGCACTTGAGCTAATACGATACTTACGTCTCCATTCATCTATTACGATGTCGCTGTTCTCCTGGCTATCATCAAACATGGCTGCGATTGGTTCATCATCTGGATCATGGTACTTAGACAGATAGGGGTGCTGAAGAGCCTGCTCAGCACTCAGCCTGCAGTAATTAAATAGATGGATGGATAGAAAGATAGGTAGGTAGATTGATAGATGGATAGATGAAAAGATAGATAGATCAATAAATAGATAAGAGTAATAATATAGGTTAATGACACCACCACCACCACCACCACCACCACCACCACCACCACCACCACCACCACCACCACCACCACCACCACCACCACCACCACCACCACCACCACCACCACCACCACCACCACCACCACCACCACCACCACCACCACCACCACCACCACCACCACCACCACCACCACCACCACCACCACCACCACCACCACCACCACCACCACCACCACCACCACCACCACCACCACCACCACCACCACCACCACCACCACCACCACCACCACCACCACCACCACCCTCCTCCTCCTCCTCCTCCCCCTTATCATCATCACATAATCATCAACATCGTTATCATCACCATCATACTTACCATCATCTAAGGGCATTCAGCCAATCTATAGTACTACTTAGTTTAGAGTACAACTGCATATTGCTATGAAAGCCAGATTTGACTGGGCACCACAAAACCATTAAAAATTCATATGGTGGGATTTTCATTTAGAGCTCAAAAAAGGCAACGGTCCGGATGGTTAAAGTATAGATTTTTGTATTTCCTGAAAGACTATATGTACTAGGTAATCAACTTTTTGAAGCACCAAATATTCTAAAACCTGTATTTTAGGCAATTCTATTGTGTAGATGTTTGTCTGTCTTATCTCGAGTTGCTTGCATTGATTTTAATTCATTATGATCCTGGCTACTGGCCCCATTTTCATTTCCTATAACTGTATAAATAGATCAAGCTCTTGCATTCATACTTAGTCAAAATAAATAAGAGGATACTGTAGTTAATTGGTGTGCCAAGTTTCAGGATTTGATAATCCCTTTGCAAAAATCCCTTTGCTCCAATCCTCCTTTTGTCATCTTGCACAATACCTTGTGGATCAGAGTGCTTAAATAGACTACAGAATTTTCTCTAAATAAACATTCTAAATAAATGGTAATTCTTCTCCCTTTTTTACTTAGTTAGAAACATCCAATTGGGATGATTTATATATTACTTCAAAGCAGAGGATCATCTCTTTTAGAATCAGATCCAAACTAAAAATCATATCAGAAGACTTGTTGGTGGTTTTGTGATGCTTGGTCACACATTAAGAGATTAAGGATAGATGCCTACCTTCTGTCCTCATCCAATTGTAGCATCTTCTCCAGAAGATCGACAGCCTTGCGACTGGCCCCTAGGAAGATAGTGCTGAAGTCCCTCTTAGGGTAAGCAGCCATGCTCATCAGGTATGTCTTTGCCTGTTACCAAAGAGATCCACATTTTTAGCACATAAGGCCTCATACACAGTCAATGAGTATTTCTTTGCTATGCAAAATGCCAAATTAAGCTAATGGCTGCAATGCACTTAGAAGCAAATTCTCAAAATTGTTTTTCATACTACTCAGCAATTCCCAAAACTCTATGGAAAGTTTTTGTCCATGTTTATTTCTTTCAAGATACATGAACATGAACATGAACAAAACTTTATACAGGCAGTTGCAAATGTTTAAGGTCAGACATATAAGATGCACAAACTTGAAAGAAAAAAAAACTGCAACCAATTAATTATAGCAACTTATTCATGTTCAAATGACAAAAGATGGTGCTTACACTAGCATTTGGATATCCTTCATAATTACAGAGGCATCGCATGAAGGAAGGGGGGGGGTAGTTTTTTTGGATGACCACATCTTTTTTATCAGAAAATGAGCCATGTACTAGGTTAAACAACTACAGAAGATAAACTACTTACACTCTCACTTGCAATCTTCTGTAAGAAGGTCTCGTCTGGTTTCCCTGTGATAGCAATGATCTTATTCAGTTGGTCTATGTCTGAATATTAAAGGCTGTTAAGGAAGTTATATTGCAAGTTTCAAATAAAATGCCAAGATAGATATCTTGAGTAACACCTCCCAATTGAAAGTCTCCAGGGAGTCCAAATTAAAGGCATTAAAGGAAAATCCAATCTTAATTAACTTTCTAACAATTCTAAATTCAATCAGAGAAAAATCAGAGAAGCATTCTGGTGAAAGATTGAATGAATTTTCAATTTTAAGTGAATAATAAAAGGATACGATCACACCCTGGGAAGAGGGTTTTCTGTGTGAGGAGCTCTGCCATGATACAGCCTACGGACCAGATGTCAACTGTAGAGAAAACAAACATGATTTCATCATGAAACAAGATTATATTGCGGTAGAGGTGTCGCAGTCTAGTGGTTTAATCACTTGACTGGAAATGAAAAGAATGTGGGTTCAAGCCCTGATCATTATTAAGATTAAAGAATAATCCAAATCAACCCGATCATTCCAATATTGCATTCAAGATTATCATCGCCACAGAAGACCATATGGAACCTGAGAAGCTAATACACAATCATACTCCATCAGCAACAGCATAATCTATGTCAAAGGTCCGATGAAGATTGCACAACATAGCAAGTTAAAGCTAATAACAACAGATATATATTTTTCTACCCAATGTGTAAAAATAGTTATTTCTCAATGTTAGACCTAGATCACAAATTAGATAAACCTCTTCTGTAATTTTTAACAATATCAGTTTCGAAACATTCATAACTTTAAGGTAATGATTGAGATCAGGTTTAAGCCCTAGGATTGGGGTTAAGGTTAGGGTTACTTCAAGGGAGGTGGGGAATTCTCCAGTTGCTCCCAAATTTATTATGGAATTCAAACTTGCATTATATATAACAAATTTTATTTAACAAAACCCTAGAGTTTTACAAATTTGTATGTTTAAAGATCTACAGATCTTTGTGCAATAAACAGTTATGATTATTTACATGTGGGACTGCCTTTAACATCACCATCTGAAAGAAGTGACTCAGTTTTGACTCAAGGGCTGTAAGAGTTAGCTAGCATGCAAAGACAGAGCGCTGATAGTTCCACTAACAACATCCCAAGACCACCTGTTGACAATGTTGTTATCAACGTACCTTTCTCAGTGTAGTGCATCCAATTGAGCATGATTTCAGGTGCCCTATACCATCTGGTAGCTACATATCCTGTCATCTCATCGTCTGTGCTACGTGCTAATCCAAAGTCCAGGATCTGATAACAAGAGAATAACAACATTAACCCATGGAATACTGTTTCATGTTGGTTTAAAATGTATTCTTTTATAGACTCCACTGCAAGAATAAAAATATTCAAAGTATTCACCAGGGTCCATATTCATAATACCTTAAGACTAAGCTAGTTGTCAACTAATTACATTCTCAAGCAACATTCACGTAGGATGATCGAACTGTATTTCAAGATTTTTTCCAAGTAATACCATACGTGAAAGGATGCTTATAATGGTGTTCAAAAGCCTCTGAAACTAACTCAGTCATTTTCCAAGGAAATCCTAGCAATTGGTTGTTACATTCAATAGCCCTACACACTCTTTTGTATGAATGTATCTGGACTGGAATACACCTCAGCTGTTTTGTTTGAGTATTTCAAAAGGTAGCCTATTCAACTGTGTGACACAATGATTGCATATAAACACCTATATTTAATACATCATAACATTGTCATACAAGGGTTTACAGGTGGTCAGTAGTAGTGGTGGAGAAGAAAAAAAATATATCATAGAATCAAACTAAATTTACACTAATTCTTCAAGACTACGGATAATTTTCTGCCCATAAATTTGGTTTAAAATATTTTATGACCAGATGAAAAGCGAAAAAAGACAGTAAAATACAACCAGACATCTTTAGCATATGTCAAAAACAAAACACATGCTTCTTCCTTATGTTTGGCTGTGCTTTTAAAAAAGGGTAACTTTCAGCAAGTTTTCAGCAAGTTGGTACAGATTTCCCAGTCCTCACAACCCACCAATTGCTTTATTTACCATAAAGAAGTATTTCCAGCCAGTTATCAACATTTGTTTCATTGGAAAAACTAAAAATTACCTTTAATTAACTCACTGAAAACCTAAATGTAGGATATTTATACTTTCTCGTTTCCTGCGTGCATTGGCGTGAGATGTAAAAAATTGACCTTCATTTGCAAAATTGATCATAACAAACATTCCTGCAATATATAATTAAAATGGCAGTTACCAAATCTGGACATAATACATAAATAAAATGGCAGTTACAAAATCTAGACATATTATAAACTACTTTGCAGAATTCAAATTCAAGAAAGAAAAGGAAGACACAACAAAAAATAAAACAAAGATGGCGTACAACTACACAGGAAATTAATTGAAATTGTAATGCATGACCAGCTTTACACAGAACTTAATCAATGACTTCTCCTCAATTTGATTAGTTATTTTGACTTCACTATAAAGCCTTTTAAGTGAACATTCAGCTTACCCTGAGTTCACAGTCTTCATTGACAGCTATGTTACTGGGCTTGAGATCTCGATGAATCACACCAGCAGAATGGATGTACTAGGAAAGAAAGAAAGAAAGAAAGAGCAATAAATGGTCGGTCTAGAAGGAATACATGGAAAACATGGTGAATAATTTTAGGTCCACTATTATACCTACTATTATACCTCTGTTCTAGGTTAAGATTATAGAGTGTTTGGTAGCAAGCAAACGATTGGTAGCCTTTACTGGACATTCCTCTTAAATAGTTACACTGCGCAGTCGAACATATGCATCATTTAAGGAGGTGATGCAATATGAGAACATAAATATATATATATATATATATATATATATATATATATATATATATATATATATATATATACAGATGTATATATATATATAAAATCATCTTTTTTGCACTCTCCTTTTTGCAACCAGAACTATAATTATCGTTGACAACACCCTGATCAACTACCTACTCACCTTGACGCCCCGGAGAATCTGATAGATAAGGAACTGGACATGGTCGTCAGAGACACTTGATGTCGACTTATCTTACTCAGAACAATGTCCTTATTATTGAATATGAGGATATATTCAACAAGTTTTATTTGAATTTACTTATTGTGACCAGAACTAGAACCCTGCTTAAATAGCACACTTACCTTGAGGCCCCTGAGAACCTGATAGATGAGGAACTGGACATGGTCATCAGAGAGTTTCTGACACTTGATGATGTTGTTAAGGTCGGCTCCCATGAGATGGGTCACCATGTAAACATCTGAGAAGTTGACTCGGTCAGGGGTGAAACAGTCAAGCAGGCTGATTACCTATATGACCAACAGAGTGTGATGTAATCATCAATGACAGAAAACGAGGAAGAAGAAGGAGGAGGAGAAAAAATAAGAAAAAGAGGAAGAGGAGGAACAGAAACAGGAAGCTCACTATGTCCAGCGTGAAGCAATCAGCATTTGTTGATATAATGATCATACACACTACTTACTATAAATGAAACTAATACACGTACATGTGTTTTTAAAGAAGTTGTATTAGTAGAATTTCAAGCTGTACAAGTCAATGTAGTACTAATAGTAAACAAAGTGGTAGTATATTTAGGTAGAAGCAGAAGTATAAGAAATAGAATTAGTACAAGTTGAAGAAATGTGTAGAGGTGTCGCGGTCGAGTGGATACGTCACCGGATTGTGGATCACAAAGTCGATGGTTCGAGTCCTGCTGCGGCACTAATGTCCTTTGGCAAGACATCAATCTACATTTGCCACACTCGACCCAGGTGATGCAAATGGGTACGTGGCAGGAATTAATTCCTTGAAATGCTAGAGCGCCGTAATGTCAGCCATGCTAAAGGTAATAATTGTGAAGTGCCAGGAGTGTCAAGTCTGACAGATATGAGCGCTATACAAGAACCCACTATCATTATCATTATTAATTTAAAAAATATGTTGTAGTTAACATAGAAGTCTCATCTGTAGTAGAAGTACAATGAATAAGAGAATAGGGAATATTTGGGTGAGATGGGATGGGGTTGGGGTTGAGGGTACGGGGTAGGAGTAGAGGTCAGTTGGGTAGGGGTCAGGGTCAAGGATTTGGAAGGAGTAGTCAAAGCTGTAGAAGTAGACATATATTAGAAATAATAGAAGCAGTATATCAGAAATAGTAGTCATAAAATTAGTATAGAACTATCCCACCTTTTCAGAATGCTTTCTAAAGCGATAATTAAAGTTGGAGGTGAGAAAAACAATACAAAACAAATTGACACAGCAGAGGTACATGTCTCTGTGTAAACACACTGCCACAGATAAATTTACAGTGTCTACTGTTTATAAGTGCTTACATGTATCACACAAAGGTCAAAACAACTTACATTTTCATGTCTCATATGTTTGAGAAGGCGTAGTTCTCTGTAGGTCCTCTTGGCGTGTATGACTGTTTGGAACGGTCTGGACAGCTTCTTAATGGCTACCCTCAAACCTTTCTGCCGGGTATCTTCTGCCGCACTGTGCCAAGAATGAAATGATAAAGATAATGTTTTGTTGGTTAATCAATTGGTTCAAGAATAATCAATGTTTCTATAACATCCTGCAGCGACCAGTGCTCCTATATTCCCATCAATAACTAAACTCAACTGCAACTCTGAACTAAGAGTCTGAACCCACAAATATGAGACCTAACAAATTTAAAAATCAATGCCTGATCACATGCGACTTTCCAAGACCAATGACCTCCTGCTAATTTCTGATCTTGCCACCAATATGTTCAAACTATTAAAAAATCAAATGTAAACGAAATTTAATTAATATAAATATTCTATTATTGAAAAACTTATGGATATGACACACGTTTAAAAAAAGAATTATTGTAAAGTGTACATGTACTGAGAAGTAGTTTCAACATTTTTAAGTCAATGTCAATCTTTAACAAAAGCATTTTATAATTTTCATATATCATGTTCAAATTGGTAATGGTTTCAAAACAAATGTCTGATCATTTTATCTACATCTACATGTATGTTTATGTACATTAACTACATGTAACTAACACATCACCGTAAACATTTAGTATATGAACACTTGACAGACAACTAAATTATTAATAACATTTAAAAATTTAAAGTATGTAAAAATTTCATTTGTCCTGACAGCGATTTAGCGATAAAAAGAATATGCACCTGATTAGTACTTGATAGCATTAATGTAACACAATACAGACTAACTGTCATAAAATATCCACTTGCCGTAATAAATGGACAACTTTATAGTTTACATATACAAGTACATTCTCATTTTAATTTGACATAGTGAAAATAAAATCTGGGATTCAAGAAAGAACAAGACAGGGTTCAAAACTCACAGGTGCATGGGACACATGGGCATCAAAATCTAAGTCCAGATTGATGGACCCCAAAAATTTCATAAATTTGACACGTACATGTACATTGTACAAAGACTTTAACATTCTCAATTTGGACCTCCTACAATGTAAATGTGCAGCCCCGCTTTAAGGTAACAAAATGGCAATAATTTTTTTAATTAAAAAAAAAAAAGGGTTTACCTTCAGGACTCATGTGAAATAGTATCCCAAGGAAATGGTGATACAAAGTACAGTACTACACAAACATAAATTAAATAGTACAATGGTACTTTATGTACATATGATGTAATAATTAATTTACGATTGTAAATTACCAGATTTTGGACCCATATTGTCGAAATCACTGTTATTCATCTAATGGCCAATTTCATGGAAAACTTTAATCTCAAGTGCAGCATTTCCCCATTCTCCTACATGAACGTTGTCTCCATCTCATACATGCAACAGATAGAGATTCACATATTGGTCATGCATGCACTGCTCCATGACTCATGTACAACATCCCCCAGCTACAAGTATATTGAGACTGAGTTAAGCTCATCAGGCATGGATTGAGGTTTGATATATCTAGAGTTACATAAAGAGAAAGGAGACCCTGCCTGCATGGATGTTATTTGGTTAGAGGTGCCACCATCACACAATCTATCCCGATTCCCTTTCCACCTGCCTCTCTCTCAAGTCTCAGCTTCGGTCAGAATAATGCATTTCAATTGATACTACTGTCAATAGTTTAGTCTGGTGATGCAGACACATTCTTGTTTGGTTCGCTGATGAGTCAGCCATAGATGAAAGAACCCGGCTGCTTGAACTCGAGTCTCGATTTAACACTAAAAATCTTTATGTTTATTGTTTTACTTTATGTGTCCATACAAAGAATGGCTACATCAATCTTCCCAAAATAGGAATGAGTGCAAGCATTATAAAGTTTATGTCAGAACACAAATTGCTGAATTGTTGAAAATTATCATTTTATCACATAGTTATAGAGCCATAGAGCCATGGAGAACAGCATTGTCAGGATATGGAGGTTCTTCAATAGGCTCAATATTACCTTGAATTCCATTCAGATTTATACAGTAAATCAACTAAGACCTTGTAATTTCACTGACATCACTATTACACATTTTGCATTCTTTTCAAGCAATTACATTAATTACACTATAAAGCTACATTATGAGATCTTATAAGATGTCCTCTGATGAGATCCAGAAGGGTGTTAACACTAAGGTACATACAGTGTTTTAAGGTGTAATGCCCTTCTGGCTCTCAGCATACAATATACAGCAAGGTGGTCCATAGGTATGTCTTCATCAGCTCAAGATTACCAAATAGCCCGAGATTTCTGATTTGAAAAATTAAGCCTGAAGGTACAAATCGCGTCTTCATCAGCTCGAAACTCGAAATTAGCTCAAGATATTTTGCTCAGCGTTCGTGCATAGTGCGAGTCTTCGGGCTGGTGAAGACGCACCGGACAAATACTATAGCGGGATATTTGCCAAATAGCGGGATATTTGCCAAATAGCGGAATATTTTGCAAACTAGCCCAAGATATTTTGGGATGATTATCTCAACCAAATATCCCGCTGATTACAAGTGCGGGCTGATTGAAGACGCAAATTAGCTGGATATTTTACGATCGGGATAGTTCAAATAGCGGGTTATTTAGCAATCTCGAGCTGATGAAGACAAGGCCTCATGAGAGATTTTAACATGTAACAGGTTAAAGGTCATTCTCAACATAATTTTTTTGGAAATCTTAGCCCTGAAGTTTGCTTGAAAATGCTTCAAATATGACTCAGATTGGACCAGTTCACATCACCCTTCCAAGAAGCAATTTTACATGTGTGAATTTTGCTTTTTGGACCACCCTGATATTGTATTACCGGTACATGTCTGTGGAGAGCTAGGGATGCTAAACAAGGCCCTACATGTACACAATTTCAAACTGGACCATTATAGATGCTTAAACTCCATTCCAGATTCTGGACCTCATTGATTTCTTAAATTAGAGTAAATTTAGCCTTATAAAATATAAATAAATACAGAGCCCATACAGTAGATGTCAATCTAGACCCCTGCATAGATTATACATGTAGAAGTTAATGTGGAGCAGAGCTTTTTATTTTTAATAAACATACTTACATGTTGGGTGCTGCTCATGAATTATATGTACATGTACCTGACTACCTATATAGCTTACATGCATTAGCAGTATACACAGGCCCTAACTTGTGCATACATCTGTTATTATGAGCATACTAAGGAAAATAGTTATGTGCTTGTAGGCCTATAAATGTATAATATTTCCTTCATAATAGTACAAGTACCTGTTCTTTAACATTGTGTGAACTTTGAAGGGCATGATGGACATATTCAAGGACATGTTATAAATTAAATTATCATTTGGCTAAATTCTGTTGAAAGTAATTTATGTGATTAAAAAACAACCATTATTTGTGACCTACATGTACAACACTGAAAACTATTTTACCATTTGAATTGGAGCATTCAATCAAATACCCTTCATGCAAAATTCAGAACAAGCAAAGTTAAAAGTCCAAATCAATAATCATTAAACTCAGTTTAATCGACAATAAAACGATAATGAGTCCAAGATCTACCAAGTTATCCCAATTCCAACCTAGAAATAAATTTAAACCTGAGTTTTTTTTACATGGCAGTTTATCACTTTCTAGTTTCTATTTACCAGTAAAAAAATATAATAAAAAGCAGACATACTGTAGCAGCAAGATAAATTTATGAGACATTCAAACTTTAAAGTCATATTTGCAGGGCTCTTTAGAATCTATACAATATGTTAGTTGCAAGTACTACTGATACTACACACAAGTAGGTTGCAGGCAGGAAGTGATATAGTCTCACCTCCCTGCTCTGATATTGTATTTGTAAGTTTGACCATTATGGGTTCACTTGATTCCCTTTGCAATATGACTGTAGCACAGGTATGTCCATGTAGTCTAAACATGTAAGATCCATGGTTCTACATGAATAATTGAAACTTTGTTTAATGATAATATAACATGAATGTTAATAATAATGAGCATACAATTAAAATTAAAATGACAGTAGTATTATTATTAGTAGTAGTAGTAGTAGTAGTAGTAGTAGCAGCAGCAGCAGCAGCTCCGTCAACTTATATTAATGTACAGTCACTGCACTGCATTTCAAGGAAATTTTTTACCAGGTATACCACTAACCAACTACAACTGGATAGAATCTGGTAAATAAATCAAGATTAATCTCATTAATCATGTAGCAGGAATCCATTAGACCACAACAAAGATGTTTTCTGAACATTCATTAACCCTATTACGACAATCATTCCATATTTTATGGTTTGGCTCTAGAACTTTTGAATCTGAGCCCTACAACATGTATGCAAGATGCATGATTAGAAAGGGAACAAATATCTGCATCCATCTGTATCCATTTTTTAAATATTTTAAAAAATATATTGCGTTTGATACCAGGGATTTTAAAAAGGAAAGTAAGCTTGAAAAGTCTTAAAGGGGAAGTCCACCCTGAAATTAAGTTAGTTTTAATAGGAGTAGAAAAATGAGAGAAACAAGTCAGTGAAAGTTCTAGCAAATTCCGATTAAAAATAAGGAAGTTAGGATTTTTGAAGTTGTGATCAATCAAACACAAATTGGCAACTCTATGACGTATCATGCGAGCTCAACTTCCATTTGCTCAGTACTAAAAAAATCTAAAATTTTCATTTTCCCTCAAGAAAAATTTCAACCATACATGCACCCTAAATATAATAATTGCAAATATGTTTCTATACTCCCCCTGCAAGGAACAAATATATATTCCGTCATCAATAACGAAGAAAACATGATTTTATGGAATGTTATGCACAAAGCAAATGAAGGAGAGCTCGTATAATAAGTCACAGAGTTGCCAACTTGTATTTGATTGATCACAACTTCAATAATTCATAACTTTCTTATTTTCATTCAGAATTTGCTCAAACTTTCACTCACCTGATTTTCTTATTATTCTGCCTCTATCGAAAGAAACTTATTTTGGGGGTGGACTTTCCCTTTAAATTGGCAACATGTTGCGAGGTTAAAATTCAACATTCTCAGCCATATATATATATATATTGCTATCAGAGACATTACATTTAATTTTAACCACATAGCAATAAAAGAACAATATTATTGCTGCCAATTCAAAGAACAATATATGATCAATTAAGGCCCCCCCCCCCCCAAAAAAAAACATGTTTAGCACACTGCCTTTTTGAAAAATAGGAAGGAGGCCCCTTTTTTTTCTTCAAAATGGCCGCTCGGTACATTTTCCCTGACAGTCAAGCAATTTTTCAAGATGGCCGCCAGTATTTTTATTTTTTATTTGTTAAAATCAGAAACAGATCCATTTTAGCAGTGTTGTTCATGTTTTTTTTCTTTAAAAAAAAAAAATTGAAGAAAAAAAAAAGAGGCGGCCCCCACAAAGGAAGCAGGCGGGGACGCTAAACATGTATATTTGTTTTAATGGCCTAAGCCCTAAAGATAAATGCCATCATGAAAGGTTTTTTATGCTGAGCAACAAGCAGTGTTGTGTCTTGAAAATAGAGACTAGCTTGTGACTGCATTATTATTGAGACTGAGGTACTCCTTGGTGTCTCCTCCAACCACTCCACCCTCGGCTAGCAGAGGCCAATCTTTTCATCTCTCTCATGAATCATAGGTACGGGCCCCAGGCCAGGGAAAGCCTCCCTATATTAGCTCCATCACCGAGCAGCGCAGGAAATACAAGTGCTTGAATCACATGCAATGTTCCTCCTTGTAGCTAGGGCAGCACATGTAGAGGCATTTTGGAATGCCTTGTGGGAAGATGTTATGAAATAAAGTGACATGAATGTAGGCTAGCTCGTCAAGTCAATTTAAGATGCATCTGGTAGTTGATGCAGATATAAATGTGTAAATTTATGTGGAGGAATTTGCCATGTACTTAAAGGTACATGTACATGCATGCAGGCCTACATGCACATGTACATGCTATACACGTACAACACAGTGCTGGTAAAGCCACACGTACAGTATATTTACAGATTCTTATGAGACCTTTACACAAACCATTTACCGGTATCACATGAATAATGCCTCAGTCAAAGGCTCAGAGTTCTTTATTTCATTTTTGAATTTGTGTTTTGATTATTGGCATCAAATCTATAAAAGAATTCATATAAAATGTTAATAGTCATTTTATTTTTTTAATCATTGCAGTTTCCTTGGGGAGCAGAAGACGTCATCAATATGGCGAAGTACATGATGTAAGGTCTCTTTATTGTACTTGCAAGATGATATTATTTGGCCTACAGCAATGCTTTTTATATCAAATGAAACACTGTTTTATTTCTATGTCATAATAATGCTTCACAGTCAAGAGGTTAATTCCCCTTTAAACTTCATATTACAATGAGATTTAGAGGTCAATCACCCTAGCTCTACATGTACTTTAATCCCTTTAGCTCTAGTAGAAACAAGAGAGACATAATCATGAGAATAAATTCACTCTACACAATGCGCGATGAAGAATCTACTGGTACATGCACATGATACATCCATACACTTTTTATATCCAATATTCATGCATCGTTGAATTATTGATATCAAAATGTAGTACCGAAGGCCTCTGACATTTCTTGCAAATTGATGATAAAATTTGGTGTAAAGCATACTGTTGAAATATACATGCTTGGATTCAATGTGATTTATTAGTCCTCTTTGGTGTAGGGCCTCAAACTAGTGGCTGATAAAGGGGGTTATTCTAGAGACAATATGTATGTACAGCTGTATGCTGGTGAGGGTACAAGCACATTCATATGATACTAGTTAGTGACTGCCTGTATGGAAAGACCACCTGTCTAGAGAGACCACATTTCTTTCTTATCAGTGTTTCTCATCAAAACATTTAATAGTCCATTCAGACTACCGGTAGTTAAAATTTATATGAAACTCAAATACAGGTAAATAAATGTGGTAGGGCCTACACAAAGAATCTAGCAAAACGGGTAGACAGACTAGATACATCGTTCAAAGAAACACTGTATAAAAACGGTAGTTTTATAAGAGGTCAACTGACATGAAAGCTAGCCAATTGTCAGTGCATGCTCACGATAAGCCCCGCCCAGTTTAACAATTTCCATATATGATACATGTATGATCTTCAGACTACAACAGATCCTTCATTTCTTATCAAGTTTTCATTCAAAACGATGCAAACATGGATTTTGCTATACCTGTAGGACGTTTCGTTAATTCGTTACGAGACATTTCTATATAATATGATTTTCAGAGTATAAAAACATGGTTTGCTATCCTATAGCTGTACAGTTCTGGTATGGCTAGGGGTCAAAGGAAGCTTTATACTTCCCCCTCCTGCCTATCAATATTTGTGTCTCCCTGACATGGTCTTTTCACACAGGTTCACTGTATTAGTATTTGTCCTGAGGTGAATGAAAGAACTTTGAATTTCATCATTTCTTTGAATCAAATTTTTTAAATTGCTTACATAGTCATTCAAAATCATTTCAAAGAGTACACTGTATTTTATAAAATTAATTTAATTTAAAGAAATAATCTTTCTAAAAGGGATTTCCTATGATAAACTACTTGAGTAAAAAGGGAAAAAAAAGGCATCTAACAACATTCTCCCCCTTTTGAGTAAGAAAATTGGGAAAATAGGGGTAAAATCGGGAGGATAACAAAATTAAAAAACAAGAATTAAAAAAATATATAGTGTAGGGGTCAGAAAAAGAACATGGAAGCAACTTTGGCTGAGTATTTCACATCTGTGTTGAGAGGAAGAAGGACATGACACATATGACTCACTCAAAAAACATCCTTCTGCATATATAAAAAAAAGCAGGCTAAAGCTATACTTCCTGAAATAGATTAACAGGTTGCTACCGGTACTTGAAAAGGAAATACTGGTATTTTTACAAACTACTTTACATGTACATGTGTACATACAATCTTTTTTTTAATGATGGTCATCATTTACTTGTTAATTATTGTGTTTTGATTTAGAGATAAATTCTTAATCCATTTCCACCTTATGCTGAATATCTCTGATCGCAATTACTTGTATCCCCGATCATATTTTTTTTTACAATTGATGCTAGATTTTGTCATTGCTACAATGGATTTTGCTACTGTACAGGCCGAATTATTAAGCAAGTCATGAATATGATCCTCCGTGTACTACTGTACAATGTACATTGCAGAGGCTCTACATGAACATGTAAACTGCGTACATGTACATGTACACTGCGTACATGTAAACTGTGTACATGTAAACTGTGTACATGTACACTGCGTACATGTACGCAGTGTACATGTACACTGCGTACATGTACACTGCGTACATGTACACTGCACACATGTAAAATTTGTACAAGTGCACAGGAAGTTAAGTGAGAGTGTGAGTCTGTGAGAAGATGCATTATTTATTGATAATCAATCCAATCTATTCCAAATCATAAATTTATCACCAAGGTAGACAAACATCAGGCTTGTGTACTAGTACATGTATAGCAATCAAACAAAATATTATAGGCTTGCCATTGACATGCAGATGGCTTCTTTACTCAGCAACCCATATTTGCAATAATCAACTGATCCATGCACCTCCACCACCGAATAACTCCACCATTTCATAATCATCATCATCGTGTCCCTCAAAACCTGATCAGACACCTGGTCATTCCCTCCCACATATGACGGACATCGCACACTGCCTTTGGAGTTCGCTAGTAGTAGTAGACTCTTCATTATTCTCATACAAAGCACTGAAATCGATCAAGAATTCAAGGAAAAATATCATAGTTTGATACCAGAGTGATTGCACCGAAGCCAGTGTGCAATGTCCGTTGGGTATGGGAGGAGGAGATTTCAGACGCATTTTAGGTTTTGTTTACCTGCCTCTCCACTCAGGGTTATGGGTGCCAATCAAGGCTACATGTATTGTAGAATGTAGATGATATCAATATCATATTTCATATTGTTAAACGTATTAGACATCTGAGCAGGGCAATTTTTAAATGTTATTGCCCACTCAGCAAAGTCGATGGGATTTTGTGTGTTATATTCGGGTCAATAATAAGACACAGTTAACCAACGAAAAACTATTATTGCCCGATCAGAAAAGTCAAAGGCAAAATGCTTGTTAAACTAGCTGGCAATAATTAATGTAGAGCCAACATCCAGGTATTTTGTCATTTTTATTGCGCATATATTACGCGTATGAGAACCTGCACACTTTGCGCACACTCTATTGTGACGTAAAAATCACACCCAAGGCACACTGTTTGCAGCGTATCAAAAATGGTGACATTCCAGTCAAACCTCAAATTTGCACGATTTCTTCAGTATCTTTAACAGGTTATTAAAGTATTACCTAAGTTTGAAAAATTCTTATTTTCCTCATATTTTAAGGTACAAACTTGCAAGTTGTACTGAAATCTTCATTGATGTTTCTATTTTATGTGTGTACCTACAGTACATGTAGGCTTAGTTTGCGTCAATTATATGTGAAGTGCATCATTTGCATTTAAAAAGCATGACATGTCAGTTTGTTTATGTAAGATTTTGTATCGTCAACACTAAGCCCGAGTCAAAACGTTTAAGCGATGGTTAAACGACCGTATTCATCAAAACCGTTTAGCATTTCTTGCTCCGTTTACCGTAAATCTCTATGTAAAAGACGCACCTCTATTTGGGGGGCCAAGGGGGGGGGGGAATCATTTTTTTTTTGTTCTTTTTTTGTTTGTTGCCGACTCTGAAGCCAGGTCCATGTTAAAAAAACCACATGGGGAAGGACTTTCATTTAACTGCAAAGTGCACTTGCAGGCGCCGATTGGTGCTTGTGAACTTGTCACAAATAATAGTAACAATGTCGTTTTTAGAAGAATGTGTTAGATCATTAATGTAAATTAAAAACAGTAGAGGACCTAGGATAGAACCTTGTGGTACGCCGTGTAATAGAAGAAAAATTGGAGGAATTATTATTATAAACTACATATTGAGATCTATTATTAAACCCCGTCTTAACCGAAAAATAAAATTGCAATGTCGTCCGGACGCTGTCCGAATGACATTCTACCCCCTTCCTGTTAAGAAGCATCAATCGGGGTAACGTCCGGACAATATCGAGGTGACACCAAGGTAATTAAGTTTCACCCTAGTAGATAACGTCACAGCGCGCACAAGCTGATCGCGATGAGGCAGGTGCGGTTGTAACCTACTCAGGTGAGGTCAGAAAACAATAATTGTTGGCAGGATTTCGTTGCCCGTACAGAGATCTAAAAACAATGATTATTAGCAATACTTTGTTGCCCGTACAGAGATTTAAAAACAATAATTATTGGTATGACTTTGTTGCCCGTACAGAGATTTAAAAACAATAATTATTGACTAGACTTTATTGCCGATATGGACATCTGAAAATAATAATTATTGGCAAGATTTTGTTGCCCGTACAGAGATCAGAAAATAATAAATATTGGCAAGATTTTGTTACCCATACGGAGGTCTAATAACAATAATTGGCGGGTCTTCGTTACCCATACAGAGATCTAAAAACAATAATTATTGCCAAGACTTTGTTGACCTTAAGGAGATCAGAAAACAATAATTATTGGCAAGACCTAATTGTCCATATGGAGATCTATTGCGCTCTCTGCTTAAATGTTTAAACGCTCGAGCGAATTGGCCAATGGGAGCGTGTTAACTCACTGAACAGCGCCCAGTGCGGACAGTTCAACATGCTTTTATGAACATGATACAAGACATTGTATCATGTAGACAGTAGACCTAGATCATTCTGCAGGAAACCTGCATTATTTTTATTTTACATGTTTAAATATCTTTAAATATATCTTATTACCCATGCCAGACAGTTATTTCATTCTAAATAATTCCACAAATTAGATTGAAAGCTAGGCAAGTATAGAAGCTACCGGGTAGATCCTTTAATTTTAAAGAAGTCCACCATTACCAAAGTAATCATTATCAGTAAACTTTTTTTATCAAACTTAAAACTCAAAGATATCTCAGCTCAAATCCACTACACTACATTGATATAGTGTCATAGTAGGCACTTCAGTCAAGTGACAATTTGCTCGGACAACTCTCAGAGGGATGTGCCCATTCACATATGTACGCAGTACACAGCTCGCAAGCACTCCCAATGCGGATCTATTTGCATCGTGAACATCCAATGATCCAAGCCTGACCAGACTTCGGCTAACTTTCAGAAGTCGCCAAAAATGAATGCTTGTCTTCTCGCTTTGGTACTGAAGTAGACTTGGGACTAATTGACTGAACACATGAAAAATGATGTCATTTTAAATCGTATACCTTCCTTAGAACGTCTTCTTGTTTGGGTGATATCAGTCTTGCAGTTCGGAATTTACGACGATAAGAAGGAAGGCTTCTCACGAAAGTGAGAAACGTTTTAAAACACTCTTCTAATTTTGCTCAAACATGGTGGCCCGAATTCACAAAGGAGGTTTGTCGACAGACCTTGGTTTTCGTACGTCATATGACGCGTTTTTACGCGGTTTTTTTCAAACCTGGTTTGTAAAGAACAAAAGGAGGTCGACAAACCTCCTTTGTGAATTTGGTCCGGTAAGTAAAAATGCACAGAATTGGCAATAACTTGGCTTTACCTGAAGCAATTTTTAAAAATTCAAACTCAAAGTTTGCGTTCATAATAATAATATTCAGCTTTTATGTATCGCTTAATACATCTCGGACGTCTCTGAGGGTGTAACAGATATACTATTACCCCGGTCATTGGATTCAGTGCTTGACCGCACACATTGTGTGCATAATCTCCACTCCCTGGGGGCATTCCAGCCAGGCGTTACTTGACGTTCAAAAACTGTTTGACCAACAATGTCGGTCGCATCCTACCGGGTACCCATTTTAACACCTGGGTGGAGAGTAGCAAGTGTAGGTTACTAGGTAATAATATCTTGCCAAAGGATATTATTAGTGCTGTGCCGGGATTCAAACCCTCGACCTTCCCATCTACAGTCAAGCGCCTTAAACCACTCGACCATGGCTGCTTCTTCAGCAGTGTTCAGCCAAACATCATTTAAAGATACTAGACGTAGACTTATGTCCCTTTTGCAGTCAACATCTAATTCTGTTGAACTTTGCAGGAATTATGAATATGTTAAAGTTAAGCCAATGCATGTCCTATCTGTGAAATTTAAATATTAGCAGTGTCCTAGTATTCAAATTATGCAAGGAAACCTGTTTTAAGTGTTTACCTTCTAGACTAGAGTACTTCCACTAATACCAGACTTCACTGTCTGACAGTCTATAGTCTAGAGTGACTGACTCACCTGACTGACATCTGTTTTTCTTTGGTAAAAACATAGAGTCTACATAAAATGAGCTGTACAGCTACTACTACTGCAGGCCAGTACATGAGCATTTGTCTACATCAATAACTTGTAATGGCCAAAATGAAAGTAATTGAAATCTTTGTGTAGCACAAAACGTAAGACCATACGGTAAAAGGGTCTGAAAATCAGACTATTACTTAGGTGATTGCGGCTAGTAAATATTCATTTATGAATAAAACACAGCAATAATCACTGAAACAACATAAACAACGCAATCACTTAAGACTAAGTCAAATCCATTTTCAAGCCCTTTCCGCTTTCGTATCGAGGCCGAGAAGTTCTGAATTTGTTTGAGATTGTCTTTCAATTGCTGTTGGAATTTAACCTTTTAATTTTGTTTGGCCTGCAAAAGGGTATTGGGTGTTAATAAATAAAATAAAAGTGCCTAGTCATAGTGAATCAAATATTTTACACCTTCAACTTACCATACTTGCCCATACGCTCCTGAGCCCACAGGTTCCAGTCGCACATACCGATTGGGGACTTCCCATATCGTTTTATTGAGTTCAATGTGATGGAAGTCCTCTGGCAGTGAATGAAAAGCAGACATTTTTATTGTGAAAAACAGAACTTAAAATGACACACCAGAGCAGAACAAAAGCCAAAAGAATCTACACCATTAGATACCCCACTATAAGTGGTACATAAAGTGTATATTTTCGCAGATTAATGTGTTTTCCTCCCTTTCTTTCTGCTCCGAAACGTTGGGCTACAGAGTACCTTTAGCGCCGCAAACTGAAGTTATCGATCAAAAGTCTATGAAACGTGAGTGTTCAACCGTACCGTGCGCGTGGAATAACTGGGATTTCCCTCACGTAACGAGTCGAGCCATGCCATCGTTTGTGAACATTTAATTTTAAGTCAAACCAGAATACCATTTAGAAAGTGCGATCAGCTGTTTCAAACCAAAGAAACTAGGATTTGTTAACACATTTCTAAAGTTTTTTTAAATTTTTTGTAAGAATTCAATTTATAGATTTTCATTGATATAAACTGTAAATTTTGCAGACATGAACAGTGCTTGGATGCACCGTTTACGGTTAGACTATGATGCATTGAGTGCTTGCACTCTGATCAAGGTAGAAACTTCGAGTCCGAGGTAATTATGTTCATTAATGATAATAATAATATGTTCATTTATATAGCGCTCTCACACAAGTGGTTACACTATTTGGTATAAAGGTGGGAAGATCATTGAATTTTCCTGATATAAATGCCTTTCAATGTGAGATTATCCATTTTAAACCACAACAACAACAACAATTCTTTGCCCATTTCTGACTGAGATTTTAAGATACTTGGACAAAGCAATTTTTTAAAGATAACTTGTTTTAACAAATGGGTACCAATAATCAAATTGCATAAATGCGATCGAGTGCTTCTCCCCTCCCCCTTTTTTCACAACACAACTTCATGACTGATGGGGCCCTTGGATCGAGGCTTGGTCACTGAAAGTCGATCAGAACACAGTCTCATGAAAATTTATAGGCCTACCGAACCTTGTTCTTGTGATCTGCTTGATTCCCAGGTCGGAATTCCAGTTGAAAACCAGTAGGCAACTGGTACCAGTTAAAACCAGTAAGTCAACTGGTACCAGTTGAAACCAGTTAGATTCAACTGGTTTTTAATATGGAAATTGAAACAACGCTAACTGAGACCAGTTGATTTACCAGTTCAATTACCAGTTGATTTACCAGTTCAATTACCAGTTGATTTTTCAGATGATTATCCAGTAATCAATCAACTGAGAATCAATAATCATTATTAGCATCTGGCCACCAACTTGACCACATATACTAACTCTTGCAATTACCCCATCACAATGATCATTCGAAGTAGATTACAGATGTGTATTGAGTGATTTGACATATACTGTTTGTGCATACATATATACAAATTTATACACTTTATTTCTGGTTAGTAATTACATATATATCAATATATCTCATTTTACGTCTTAAATCAGATGAAAAACATGATCAGACATGTGTAATATATTTGTCAATAATTAACTAAGAAAATGTAAATCACAAAATGTATGTGCATTGTCACATTTGCTTGAAAGATCATGATAATTATATTTTCTGTGAAAACATGCAAATCATGAATATTCATAAGATACATTGAACTGGTTTTTCAACTGGTAAATCAACTGGTATTCGTACTGGTTTTCAACTGGTAAATCAACTGGTAATTATCTACTGGTTTTCAACTGGTAAATCAACTGGTAATCATCTACTGGTTTTCAACTGGTACTCATCTACTGGTTTTCAACTGGTAATCATCTACTGGTTTTCAACTGGAATCAACTGGTAATCATCTACTGGTTTTCAACTGGTAAATCAACTGGTGATCATCTACTGGTTTTCAACTGGTAAATCAACTGGTAACCATACTGGTTTTCAAATGGTAAATCAACTGGTAATCATCTACTGGTTTCAACTGGTAAATCAACTGGTAATATCAACTGGTCTCAGATGTCAACTGGTATTTCTACTGGTTTCCAAATTGTATCAACTGGTATCAACTGGTACCAGTTAAGACCAGTTGAGACCAGTTGAGACCAGTTCAAACCAGTTCAAACCAGTAGATACCA
The DNA here is from genome assembly GCF_000002235.5 of Strongylocentrotus purpuratus. Classification (NCBI taxonomy): domain Eukaryota; kingdom Metazoa; phylum Echinodermata; class Echinoidea; order Camarodonta; family Strongylocentrotidae; genus Strongylocentrotus; species Strongylocentrotus purpuratus. The sequence continues at coordinate 57,675,982 of NW_022145612.1, forward strand.
GTTGGAAATCCTTACTGGTTTCAACTGGTATCAACTGGAATTTCGACCTGGGTTTGGAGTGCAGGGGGGGTGTTTCACAAAGATCCTAAGTTGAACTTATCTCTAAGTTGGACTTAACAATTATGGAATGCCGTTATAACATCCTCGAAAATATTTTGTAAAAGTTATTTTAAAAGGCATCAAATGTTGATTCAAATCATTCATATTTTCCATTATCATGGGAGATTTCATGTTCTTGATGTGGAATGTATGAAAAGTCTAAAATACTTGAAATGTTGCTATTGAATATATTTCATCATAAGGCTACAAATGGCTCTCCATAATATTTAAGTCCAAATTAGAGTTAAGTTCGACTTAAATTAGCAGAAATTTTAAGAAAAATTTGGGCACAAGTGCGATTGAGCAAAGCGGCGTTAGTGATTTTGTAAAGAGAGAGGGGGCGGTGCAGGGCAAATGATTTTGTCACAGCATGACTAATTTTTATTAATTCATAATTAGCCTTTGCTATGTTTCAAGAAATTGACGACAATTAATGTGCCATATTTTGAATCAATGTTAACTATTATGTATATAATCTTAAGTTTTTGCATTCCTTTCTTTTCTTGTACAATGTCTGAGCCTTTTATCACGGACCATGCTTTTATTAATAGGTATAACGCCACACGTAAAAACGTATTAAAGGTAATACAAAGTTTTGGAAAATTTTGAAATTGGGTGGATAGTGGTTCTTTACAATTTTGATATATTTGGATGCCCCTGTGGATGTATTATAAGCACTAGAAAATTTAACCCCTAAAACACTTCTGCTTTCGAGAAAAATTGAATCTAAAAAATTTACCGGTGTTCCCCGGCCCCCCCACTCAGGGGTCGGAATGACCGCACGCGTGTTGCCAAAATATCCGGTAAAGGGGTCCTTTTCGTGCGACAAAGTCCGGCCCGAGAATTGTAAAAAAAAAGGGTTGTATTTGACTTTTCACCCGGAGATTTCTTTAAAAAAGGGGGTGTTTTTCCTTTTTTTCTCTCATCTCTTTGGACTCCTGAGAATTTAGGGGGGTACATTGAGCATTTTTCCTGATTTAGGGGGGTCTCCAAGGCAGGAAAAGCCCGTGAAAAGCCAGCGAAAGGGGGGTTCGGAAATGTTGGCAGTCCTCAGATAGGGGGTGCTTTCAAAAAGAGGGAACGAGCATATGCGTACCCTAAATAACACTGAGTGGGGGGGGGGGCCGGGCGGTGCCCCCGGTAAATTATGATAAATTTCAAATAGCGCCTAATACGGCCGTACGATGGTAGCTGCGACCATGAAAATCTCAGAATATGTAGTCGTGATATCTAATTTCTAAACGACCCCCCCCCCCTAGCAAAAAAAGAAGCTTTTTAAACTTTTTTTCAGAAACATTGAGGGGGGGTCTAACCCCAACCCCCCCCCCCCTCCCCCTTGCGTACGCGTTTTCTACAGAGTATAGCATAAGTAGTTATAATCTCCTGATTCACTTCCTAGTATGTGTCTAAAACATCAGATTAAACGTTCTCTCCTGTACGCCCCCGCCCCTAAAAAAAATATCTTAAAGATACCATAGAATTTCACACCACAACTCGATAATTTGTTTGCTACATTTTCTCACTTGTGAGGATCACAAGACACTATGCTATAGGTAATGTGTATAATTCGATCGTGCATGCGCTAGCGCTGTATAGCTAGGCACGCCCATTGCATTGCATCGTATTTTTTGTGCATCCTCTTGAACCTCGGCGCGTAGACGTAGATCTGGTGCAATTAAGTGCAGGTGCTAGTAATCTCTAGTTCTTGCAGTATCATTTGTTTGAGCCGCGATGAAGTACACACGTGGTATCTTTGTTTTGCTTTTAGCCCTAGTGGTTATTCAGGGCAGTGCGAAAAATGAAGATGTGAATCAAAATATATCTCCGACGCAGTCAGTAACCACCGCAACCACTGAGGAGGAGTTGGCCGAAGCTGGGGGCGAAGAGATAGACAGTGATCCGACGAGCGAAGGAGCAGGAGGAGGCTGTGGCTGCGGGTCGTCTGCTCTGAACAGGAACCATGACGAAGATGCCCTTGCCCTGGAAGAAAATTCACATGATCATGTGCAAGAAGAAGCTGCCTTGAAATACTCCAGGGAGGCGAATGATCCAATAGACCATCCTCAAGCAAATGTTGCTGCCTTTCCAAGAACAAATCAAATGAATTTTATTGAAGGAGGAACATTTCAAATGGGGACGGATAAGGCCAAGATCTATCTGGATGGTGAAAGTCCATCTCGATTAGTGACCCTGGATCCGTACTATTTTGATGTGTATGAAGTCAGCAATTCTGAGTTTGAATTGTTCGTCAACACAACCAGTTATGTAACAGAGGTAATCATTGAAATCAGAAGTTTTGTTGCATCATCCATTTCATTGCAAAAACAAAAGGAATACATTTTGAATTTAATTAAATGCAATTATAATGTTAATAAATTTAAATTACAAGTAGATCTAGACTTTGAATGTATACGATATTGATATCAACATCATATTTCATAATTCACCAAGCCCTTAAGGCTACGTTTTTCTGATCATGTTACATGTACCTTCACACAATGTTATCTTACTGGACAAAGTGCATTTAACAGATTTAGTCTAGAGATAATGGTGTACTTGTAGTTGTAGATCAGCTAGATCTAGTGTTGTGATTTCATATGTTTTTCAAATATATAAGTTCTAGCTGTTTTTGTTTTTCTTCTTCAGATTTAGTTTCACATTGTTATATATTATATTTCATGTCTTTTTTTGCTATTTCAATATATTAGTATTTGTCTTATTATTTTTCTTATTTACAGGCTGAGAAATTTGGAGATTCTTTTGTCCTAGAAGCAAGGATAAGTGAAGAAGTTAAGAAGGATATTTCTCAAGTAGTAAGTGCATTTGGTCTCTGTGTTAAAGGTCTTTGAGTATTCTGATTACAGTTACTTTAGTCTGATGTATTAAACCAAACTTAGATAGTATAGCATGCAGTCAATATCACTAAACAAAATAGGTTTTGTATTTTAACCGGTGTAAAATATATATCTACTAGGACTTGAACTGTGAGTTTATAAGTCGATTTGCTAAGACATTCACTTCACTAATATCTGCAGCATAAGCCATCAGCTAACTCTGCTTGGCTCATGAGATACAAATAGACATGAAATTAGTACCATTATGGCATTGGAGTATATTATCCTGCAAATTATTATTTCCATAAATAATTATTTTATTTCATGTTTGTAATTTGTGTTTTTCTTCATACATGTACCTTGATTGACAGGTTGCTGCAGCACCCTGGTGGCTTCCAGTCAAAGGAGCTGAATGGAGGCATCCTGAAGGGCCAGACTCTAGTATCTCTTCAAGGTAAGAAAGCTGCCTTGGTGGTAACCTTGAGGACTCAGCCTCTTTGCAAGACTGACCCCAAAATTGACTGATTACTGATGAAATACTTGCCATATAAGGGGTCAAGAATGATTAATTTTTATTTGATACTGAAGATTTAATCTGCTGTGAGGGATGTGACTAGAGGCTATAATATTTTGTTTAAAAAATGTTAACCCTCCATTTATGGATTTACTCTTCTGAATTCAAACACTAAAGCCCTATCAAGTATCAACTCTTATTCATTAGTTTACAGTGTATTTGAATTTTTTTCACATCTTAATTCACTTTATCTCAAGTTTTGAATTTTCATTTTCTCACTTCCATTTTTTGTCTTGAATGTTCCAGTCTAAACCGAGATGCAAATTGCTATGTGCAGGAGAGACAACATACATGTATGCCATTTGACTGGCTTTTAAGGTTTAAAGTTAAGAAGATGTTTTGAATAAATACAAATATATCTTGGCAAAAGCTTCTCCCCAAAATTGAAGATAATGTTTGGTCAGTCCTATTTCTATTTTTATTCATAAATATATTCCTTTATTGTTTTTAAAAAATCTGTCAGGATGGACCATCCTGTAACCCATATGTCTTGGAATGATGCTACAGCATACTGCCAGTGGGCTGGGAAGAGATTACCCACAGAAGCTGAATGGGAGAATGCTGCACGCGGAGGCCTCAACAATAGGTAAACATCTTCTTCACTTGGAAACGTAAATGAATCTGCATAGAATCTGATCTTTTAATCAATCATCTATTTACATTATCTGGATGCATATAATGACACATGCATGCAGATTTACGATTTGATGAGCATAGGTTCTGATCTTAACTCAATACATTCTGAAGTTTACTAGGCTATATAGATGTGCTATTACACATTTCTTCAATAGAGGTAGGCATTATAGGTGACCACTAAATGACAGACTCGACAACATATTTTAATGCGTCACTGGCCAAGTGGCCAATTTTATTGCTTCCCATGGTCTAGTATGACAGCTCTATAGATTTTCATTCTGATTTCTCTGAAATGTTTGCAGGCTTTTTCCTTGGGGTAACAAACTGATGCCCAAAGATCATCATAGGGTCAACATTTGGCAAGGGGAATTCCCTAAAGTCAATACTGCAGAGGATGGTTATGAAGGAACATGCCCCGTAAGTATTACAAGGTTTTTTTAATATTAATAACATTAATGATGATGATGGTAATGATAATAGTTATAGGCAAAGATACTAGTATTACTACTGATGATAATGATAATGATAATATCAACAATAATGTTCATGATGAGGGAGGGTGCTGATATATTAATTAATGTAGCTCAGATAATGTACAAGTGCCACTTCTATGGGGATTTTTTTTTTTTTTTTTTTTTTGGGGGGGGGGGGGGGGGAGGGGGTATAATAGTTTACACACTGATGTGAAATATACAATGCGTCCCAGAAAAAACGAAACCGAGAATTATTAATGTTTTATCATAACTGAATCACAATTATAATTAATAAATGACACATATTTGTAAAGCTTAGATCCTCTTTCAAATTCGTTTTCACTTGCTGCCTGCCGTAGCAACAAACAGAGTTGACAAAAGACTTAACTCCATTTCGTTGACGATCAGCCATGCACAAAGAAGATGAAAGACTTGATGCATGGCTGATCGTCAACAAACTGGAGTTAAGTCTATAATCTATAATCTATAATTTTCTCAGTCATATCTATATACTAACCCGTTACCGACTCGGCAAATAATTGGAGGGAAAAAAGTGTTGGTAATTACCAAACTAATATATATAAGAAATTGTAGATATTGTGCACTGTATTAAAAAAAAAAATCTGTTGCTTTAATACTGCCACACTGAATAGTCACCATACACCATTAATATGTTTGCTTAAAAGATGATCATTGCATTATTATAAATGAAGATTTGTTTCCCATTGGCTTTGACTGATGGGTTTTCTAGTCTTCCCACAATTGTGCAGGTACTGGTAGCAACATGTTATTTCAGATGTCTGTGGATTTACTTTGTAATGATTTGTATGAAAGAAAACAAAATTATCATAAGAGAAATTTGAATGTCATCATTAGGTTTTTCATTACGTGAATGCAATTTGATGGTAATTGTTTGTTACATAGGCATAGTTAATAGGCATAGTTTGTTGAGAAAAAAAATCTACATGATATTGCCAGCTCAAGCAATATTTCTCATAACCTAAAAATTAAGATTGTACCTTCAAAGTATCTCAAGCTACTTATTGATGAACTTATTGTGTGATTTCATCTAATTTTCTTTCTTGCATACAGGTAACAGCATTTGAACCCAATGGCTATGGCTTATATAACACAGTAGGTAATGCATGGGAATGGGTAGCAGACTGGTGGAACACAGTACACAGTCCTGAATCTCAAAACAACCCTGTAAGTTGACTGGAATACACTTTATACCATTTAAAAAGAATATAACAATAAAAAGAAATGCATATATGATCATATTTAAGAATCATTTTTTAGAGCAAAACTTGATAGCACAAATATAGCATTGTGAAATCACAAGATCAAAACTGTGTTCTAAAGACATAAAAACCTTTCATTTTTTGCTGTTGGAAGTATTGTGTCTTAGGGTTCATATGTTTGCACATGTATAATGAAGTTTTCCCCCTCTTATTACAACATGATTAATTTACTTTTTGCTGTTGTTGCAATTGCAGGTTGGCCCTGATGAAGGTACAGATAAAGTCAAGAAAGGAGGATCATACATGTGCCACATTGTGAGTAGTGATATATGATGTGCATTGCAAGGAAGAGGTTGTGATAGATTGATTTATGTCGATAGTAGAAGGAAAGTGTGTTGCACGGTTTTGGGTCATGGCCAAAGAGAAACAATAGAAAAAGAATAGAGAATGTTATAAAAATTAGGAGGGTGAGAGGTAGATACAGTTGAAAGAAGAGAGATAGATATATGAAGAGAAAGATGGAAAGAGAAAGACAGAAATATTAGCATGAAAATATGTGACAGTGCAGTATATGCATTATATGTACCAGCAGAAATTGTTATTTTTGGCAGTTTGCTCTTTGAATGGGTTCATTTGTCTGTTGTAGTGTTTATAACAGAAAATCCTCATACAAAAAAAATACCTGCATATTTTCATGAAGAAAAAAAATGGTGACTGTTTATAAAGTACTGTATGTTGGGTGTAAGGTGACTATTCTGTACTTCTCCAGTTTAGTAATATAATGTGCATTACTTTCATGTACATGTATGTAGGGATGCACATAGTGCTGGAAGGTCAGTACAAAGCCGTCTTGTATAAATCGTCTTCTCTTATGTCTTACAGGTATATGTCAAACTTCCACGAAAGACTAATACACATATATATATTTGAATCTTTCATATTTTCCAATATAAGTAATTCTGTTTCTGTCTTTGTCTCAGTCTTACTGCTACAGGTACCGTTGTGAAGCACGTAGTCAGAACAGTCCAGACAGCTCTGCTTGCAATCTGGGCTTCAGGTGTGCTGCAACCAACCTCCCTGAAGATATCCCCTGCAACAATTGCAACGACTCTACACCTTGATACTTCCTACTCCAGTTACATGTGTTACAGCTGTCGCCTCCAAAGAAAGAATCTTCCCCTAAAGACTACCTTTCTTCTCATTTTTAAAGGTCACCTGATATTTCTCAAAGTCATTCTTTAGGGTTAGGTTCAATATTTGGGTTTTGGGTAAGGTTAAGGTTCAGGGTTGATTTTATGGTTAGATAAAGTGTATGGTCAGGGTTGATAATAAGAATTGTTAGAATTTAGTTGATGTAGGTCTGTTGGACATAAGACACAGGTAGCAATTTTTGGTTGTCCTAGAATGGTTGTAATGGGTAGCTGTATGTAAAGATTAAGGTCTGTATTCTTGAAAGCAGCTGAAGTTAAACTAACTGATCTTAGTCCACTGATTGATACAAGAGCATGTGTCAATCTCTCTATTCCATGTGTATACATGTACACTATAATTTTACAAGTACCAGTAAATGATTCAACAAATTTTTTAAACTTGTGTAAGTGAAAAAAAAATTCATGGTGGCATGATTTTGTAAAATCATTTAGTTACAGAATGAGGGTAATATAAACATATAATGATGAGGTTGACACTAAGCACTTCATATATATATGGACTCGTTGACATATAAGACTGCTTTTCTTATTTTTCAAGTTAAACAAAATAATCATTGGTTAGACCCGAGACAATAAATGAATGAATGACCTTTACTAACACTGTTTGTTCCCTTTGATACGTGATATTTGGTCCTAACATAATTTAGTTGTTTAATGTTCTCTAATCCATGTAATAAAATATGGATATATTCGAACATAATCTCTCCCCCCCCCCCCCCCCCAACCTTAAAAAAATTGTTTTCTATCCTAAATAAAAGCAGTACTATATGTAGAAGTAATTCTTGTACATGTACTGCAATTACCCAAATGACAACATATGAAGAGTTTGCAGACAAATCAATGTTGATAAATATTGCTTCTTTACATGGCACGCAAACGCTGGATGTAATCAATATTTGTCTACCGTACTGTTTGCCTTCAGTGAAAATTTCAATCAAGTTACGTACATGTATGATGTACTAGTGTATATTTTGTATGATGGATTGCCATAGTGGCCTTCAACAGCAATATTAAAATTCATGTACATGTATGCTGCGACCAAACGATATTCATTTTATGTTTCAAAGTTCAAACATGTATCTAACTAGTGTAATACATGTTTAATAGTGTACAAGCAACTCAGATTCGATCTTGGACACAAAGTGAAAGGGTTTGTGCAAGAGATAGATGGGAGAAGATGATTCTAGCATTGGGGGTACTTGGTATAACAATAATTTATTAATTGAAAGGCAGAGTGAAATATTTCATTTTTCGTTTTCATACTTTATTTATTTTTACATTACATGTACTGGTAAGTTATCAAAAATTTGCTCCTGTAAAAATTCTTCTAGGATTTAATTGTCAAAAGAAAAGTGAGGGGTTAGCATTACTTGCAATAAGGTTTTTGGGTGAAGTTTAGGGCTAGGGTTAGGTATAGTGTTTGGTCAAGGGTTGAAGTTAATAGGAATTAAGTCAGTGTACGAATTGATCACAGACTAATTGTACACACACAGTGTATACATGTAACTCTTTAAAATCATGTAACAGTAATCATCACCCCTTTCCATGTAAAATCCTCAGTGCTGAAGGCAGTTTATGCAGATCAAATTATATATTGCATAATATGTTTTTGGACAAAGAAAAGCTTGTCCGTGTTCTTGGAATTTAAGACGGATTTTAAGCATTGTGAAGTTAGGAAGGATGAGTATGATTGTCATGTTTATTTCAATAATGTTAAAGGTGGCATTGATTGAAACTTGTCCCAGAGATTTTATTTATTTATTTGGAAACAAATGTGTATCCTTTGTTTCACTGTAAGGGTTTGAATATCACGATTAACAATTCAAATTTTCCCTCCCTCCATCAATTATTTCCACAAGATTGATAAAAATGTATTGATTTTCTTATATATGACCAATTCAGGAACTTGATTGATTGCACCCTGGGGTTTGTTAATTGATCAAGGGATTTCTGTTTGACAATTATTTTAGTGGTCATGTTGTTGAAAAGTCTCGATTAGATTTTCACATGTACAATCGATGTTTAAACTTTTATTAGAAACCTTATACAAGTATACATTTTTTCTAGTAACGGTATGTAGGTCATACATTGTACTACCGTACCGGTATTATTATAGTTAAGACTTAAAGGTAGTATGTTCCATTTGCAGGTTAAAAAAAATGAAAAGGTCAAATTCTAACAGCATTTGAAAGACAATACTTCAATTTAGAACTTCCCTCAAAACAAAAAGGTTTGAAAAGGCTTTTTGTGGGAAATAACAACCATTAGCTGTCGCATCGACATAACTTAGTGATTACAATCACCTACATGTAAGTAATTAGTAATAGTCTGATTTTCAGACTTTTGTACAGAATGGTTGTACGTTTTGTGCTGCACAAAGATTTATCAGTTTAATTTTGGCCATTTAGTGGGTTATTGATGTACCGGTAGACAAATGCTCATGTACCTGTTACAGCCCATTTGATGTACATATATGTTATTACCAAAGAAAAAAAGATGTCAGTCACTCAATAGTGTCTGACAGTGAAGTCTAGAAAGTAAACAGGTTTCCTTGTATATTCTGAATACTAGGACACAGCTGACGTTTAAATTTCACAGATAGGACATACATGACATATTCATAATTCCTGCAAAGTTCTACAGAATTTGATGGTGGCTGCAAAAGGAACATACAGGTGTATTATCTTAACATTGTGTGGGTCATTGTAAACAAATTAACAAAACATGATTTTACAGGTACTTTAAAATGTATGGGAAACAATGGAATGACCTAACATTCAGAAATTACAGTTTACTAGTGGTGAATGTTGACTAAATTTTTGTTTCTTTTCTATTTTTTTTATATACTAATAGACTCCATATTTACAACAAATTTATACTGGAGAATCGAATGATTATACATGAACTTATAATGATTATGTGTTGAGTATGTTGTTGTAAATTGTCTATTTTGATAAAGGTGCATGGTGTCTAACACAATATTATTTTAATGTGGTCATTGTCAGTACTTCTGTAATTCACTCTTGCAATAAACTTGGGAAATATTTTATGAAAGCATTTTGTGCAGATGTTTCTGTAACATGAATGTAGTTTTAAATAGATACAGTATACTTTTAACTTGTATGTTGCTAGTACATTAGAGTGAGAGTTGTCACACCTCCTTCTGTATTTCAGTCTTGTTTGCCTTGTCAGCTACTAGTACTAGTAATCACAAATCTTCAAATCATGTAAAAGTAACCCTTGAAATCCCACAATGAAAGTGGAATTTCAATTATAAATTTGATCTACAAACACTATTTTTTGGGCCAGACCAATCAACATCCATCAACATCTGCTATTAAACAATTCTAGATTAAAAGTGACTTTTCAGTGACCCAAATCTTGTCCAACATTGCCTAAATCCACAGACATGATAGTTAATCAATATGTCTCATCTCTCATCCCTCTTCCCACAACTCATTTTTAGAGGGAAGAAGCATTCATACATCTACACAGTACTAGTATTAAATTTGTTTGAAAACAATTACAACATGTTGCTCTAAACAGCAGAAAAGAACATCAGAACACGGATTGCATGTACTGTACAGTACATGTACAACTGTATAGGGCTCTTCATAAATGATGAAATGTATGTTACTGAATTTTTTTGGGGTAAAATTAATCTAGGGCAAGACACCAAGTACATGTAGGTTACATTTTTTCATTTTATGTTTAATTGAACAACAAAAATTAATTCTAAATTGAAGGTATTGAAATTCTGTTTACCGTAAAAAGCTGATTTTTTTTTAAGTCGATACAAACATAAATGCAGCATAATTACAACTCCCATCCTATGGTTTTATCAATCCCAACTTTTATGCTTCAATGCCTGGGGTTGTATTCTGAAAACAATGTTATCTGTTATGGAAGTAAAATGATGTAAATTGTCAAATGAAATCAAAATTAGGACAAGCCCTTGGTTAATTTCTGAGCAAAGCTGGCTGCATTTGCATAAAGTTAAAAGAGACATGGTAAGGTTATTCTGCGCAATTTGAGTTTGTTATGAACTCATTACAAATAACATTGTTTTTCTTAACATAAAAGTTAACATCATTTTCAGAATACGGCCCCTGTACATTAAAATTTTGATGACCTGAAAACCTCTGCAGTGATATAAACACTACCGGGTAAACAGCAATTTTAATGGATTATAGAGTACCAAAGCTGTGACGTCATGAAAATCTATTTTTAGAATTTCTCAATTTTTTCTTCATTTTCCGAAAGAGCATCAAAAATAATGTCCAAATGTCGAAAACAATTTGGACATTTGGACATTATTTTTGATGCTTTTTCGGGAAATGAAGAAAAAAATTGAGAAATTCTAAAAGAAGAAATTTGATGACGTCACACTTCACCACTCTATTGTCTGAATAGAAGAGGCGACCCAGGATGCCAGGATCTACCTTTCCTCGTATCATGATGATGATGATGAGAAAGATGTAACTAACAACAAATTAAACGAAGAAATGAAAACATTTCCACTCTGATATGGTTAAATTTCAAACAAATCTATTAGTTGATGAGTTTTCAACCCATCGTTGGGTGTTTCTCAAGTTAAAATAAAGTGAAAAAAAATGCCCTGATCATGTTGAATAGATGGACATATCACTCGGGAGATATTTCTGGCAAGATTGATTTTCACACATGCAGAGCTTTCTAGGTTGATTTTTACAAAGATCCTTTGTCCCTCCTTTCGTTGAATCATCATTGGGTCTATCCACATTCCCACAATACTCGTAGCTCAATTCTTCACCAGGCTTGATGCCTCTCCTTGCAAACATAGCCACTCTAGGAACTTCATTATGGACTCGGACAGCACACAAGAATAAATTTGGTTCACAAGAATGATTGATAAACCTTGCTATGCTACCTTTCAGCCGTGCATCAATAAAAGTTTCCATCGCACTACGTCCCCCAAAGTTTTCCTTGAGAACAAATATGTAGTTCATGTCGTCCTTTCTCATATTTTGCATTCTTATCTTTGCTTCCCCCTTCGTCAATACCTCTCCAGCATACTCGCACATAAAGGCATTTTCCTCTATCGACTCCAAGACCCTCAATCCCCAACCCTTGTGACGAGTTCTAAAGACCTCCAGTTTGTGATGGATGCCATGCTGGACTAAGCGATTCACACATTCTTCACCGCACTTGCAAGACGCATTGCATTCAAATATAGGTTTTGAGGTTACTGCCAAGGGATCAGACGTAGCTTGAAGCAGTTTCCCGGAAGGTGTGTAGTTTGGTCCAAACCGCTCAAGGCAAAGACACGATGGTCCACAAGATGAAACTTTACAGGAGCATCCACAGTACTGCACTTCTTTGGGATCTGTCCCTACCAGTCCAGGACCAAGAACATTTGATTGAGTATACTGGAAAAGAAAACAAATATATATATCTGCATGTCATGAGCTCAACCTTCAGTAAATCTAACAATTAATAACATGATTTTGATTTTTAAATTAATGTTTATTTAGTTTGTTTTTGTAACTTTCATTCACTAGTTTATGAATTATTTGGATCACACTTAACCATATTGCTGAACTTTAAAGTATACTGAACATTAAAACGAAGGGAGTCCTCTCAGCTTTAAATCTGGACAATTTTGTCTGAGATGTTGGCACAGGCTCATTCTAATTAGACTCGCTAGCATGGACGTACATGTACCTCAAAATCTGATTTAAATTGCTGATCACCCTCCGCAAAGACAGGAACATTCTCCATACCGCAACAAATATCCAGTTTCCCTGAGGGTGTGTCTTCTTCTCTACTGGAGGATGGGTGTGGATTCATCTTGAAATGACACACTCTCACTCTCAACGTGAAACCGATTGTAAACACGGGTATTGCACAATCTTCCTCTCAGTTACCCTATTCGCACTGTGTTTTCGCGGGGTGTAATAATGCGTGCAATGTGTGATGTATTGTGGGATAGTTTCGACCACACATCCATATTGCATGAGGTAAAATAAAGCGTCCGTTGGCAACTAATAAAAATGGGGATTGGAATGTGAATGCCTTTCTTTTGTACTTTGTCACAATCAGGCCTGTAAGTACGTATTTAGTTTATGATATAGAATTTGTAACATTTATGTGGCAGTTGTGAATAAGAATGTTTAGGTGGTGTGGCTGTGTTCTAATCTTTACGTAAAATGATAATAACGTGATTAAAAAAAAATACATACATTACAGGGCCCCGTATGCATGTATTTGTGTGTGGTACGGTAGATTCTAAAACCATAGATCTAGTTCCTGTTGTCACTGCACGGTTCACCTGTCTTCTCGGGCTCCGGCTCCTTAGTAAGACAATGTCTTGTAATGCCCTTCCATAGCTCATCAATAAACGACTGCAAAGAGTTCATTCCTTAACAGATTAGGTCTAGCTGGATCTGTAGACTGGGAAGACTCAACAGGATTATCGCGAGGCGACGTCAGACTCGGAATCATATCCATAGTCATGTACTTTGAACCGTAACTCCGGCGTGCAGATACCCTACTAAAACATACCAATCTTCATCAATTGTTCAGAAAATGGTCATGATTTAAAAGTTGTTTCTTACCTGTTTTGTGTCAATTTTTAAATCTTTTTTGAAGTATTTTCCCCCAAAACAAAGACTTATAATATAGATCTACACTTTCTCACATGTTTCATGGCCTGGCAAACCGCTGCACAATACAATATTAGCGTCCATCGTACCAACGGTGGGGTGCGGGCGCAACTGAAGTTAGCGACTGTAATCTCAGATCCTCTATAAATTCATGTGAGTTATTCATCATTACGGTCGCTAACTTCATGCATGCGTGCGTCCACACCCCACCGTTGGTACGGTATGCAATTTTACTTCAAGGCTTCCAAGTAGACAAAAGTTCAAAAGTACCCATATGACTGACCAATATTGTTTTTGTATTGCTCAGTCATCCAGGAACTTCAACTGTCAATATCAAATTGATATTAGTCAGACTACATGTAATGTAGATACCGGTAAATAATAATAATATTGTATGGCTTTGTTTTTACGTATGATACAAGAACCTATTGCTCCCGATAAGACAATAAATAAGAGACTTGTCTTTGACTCATCCAATATTTTCATAGCTCGAGCAATATATTCTTGTATCGCACTCAAGGTCATCCAATATTATATAAGTATTGTGCAGCAGTTTGCCGTGAATCCTGTGAGAAAGTGTATATTAGAAGTCTTAGTTTTTAGGAAAAATACTCAAAAAAAGATAGAAAATTAACACGAAACAGGTAAGAAACATAACAACTTTTAAATCATGACCAAGGCTAAGGCATTATTTGAACAATTGATGAAGATTTAGTTGATTTTTTGGTATGTTTTAGTAGGGTATCTCAACGCCAGAGTTACGGGTCAAATTATGGATATGATTCTGAATTAGCGCCGAATTATCACCTGCTGGGCCTATATAGTATACATGTAATAGTAATAGTATACTTAAATTTTGTTTATTGTCATCTTCTCATCTTCCCTATTCTTCTTTGTTTCTTTATCCTGTGCTTTATGCAGTTCTTATTTTCATTTCTTCTCATTCTCATTTCTGTCGAAGTGAGAGTTTCTTTTTAATCTGCATTTGTGACTTTAAGGTTTTTATTTTTTTATTTTGGACACAGGCTCTGTAAGAGGAAATCCAAAAAAATACCATGGGAAGGAGATAAATAGCACAGGATGATTTGAAGGGTAATAAAGCATACACATCGATCAATTGATGACCATTTCATCATTGCCTGATGAAACTACGATGACTTCTCTCAGGTCTTCCTTCACCTTGAGGTTCCTCCTTACCCTAAGCTGTGTCTTTGTTAGACTCCACTGGAGCCTGGTGAGCTGTAACCTCCAGCATGATCCAGGAAGATCCCTAGACGCAGGTCTCCATGATACAAAAGCAGTCATTGGAAAGTACTTCAACTACAGCATTCCAGATCCAACAGTGAAATTAGCAGAACATAAATTCCATTATGAGGTAATATAGGCTTAAAGATTATTGAGAGGCATTTAAATAGGGTGTGGGTATTATGTGGGTTTAAATATATGTGTAAAATAATAATTGAATATTGAAGAATGCCTAATTTAAGCACAATGTTGAATAGAATAGGTTTTGTACTTAAAAATTAAACTTGATTAGGTTTGTGTCATGAAAAGAAATTTGTTGTCATCAACAAATTTAACAATATTTGTGAGTCATCACCAATTGATAATAAGGGACAGCCAGTTTACAACCAGAAGAGGAGGAATGATGGTCAAATGGGAGAGCCAGACATTTAGCAAATTTAACACCATGTATGTGACATGTATGAGATGTCGTGGTCGAGTGGATATGTCACCGGACTGTGGATCACAAGGTCCGCGGTTCGAGTCCCGCCGCTGCACTAATGTCCACTGGCAAGACATTAATCTACATTTGCCACACTCAACCCAGGTGAGGTACTGTAAATGGGTACCTTGTAGGATTATTCCTTGAAATGCACTGCGCTGATAATGGCTGCTGGAGCTAAAGCTAGGGTAATAATTTCTACAGCTCTTTGGAAGCGCATAGGGACGTTATATAATGTGATATGTGCTATACAAGAACTGAATATTATATACAAATATATACTATTAAAAAGAAGTTTTGATTTTGATGATGAGGTAAATATAAGATGATTTTTATATTTAACTTATATTTTTCCATGTAAATCAGTGGACAGTTGCTAAAATCGATTTTGATTTATCACTATTGATTTACCAATAGAAGCCATTGGACTTTTTGTTTCTTCTTTAAATGTCACAGGTATCTGAGGTTGGGACCAGCTCCATTCCCATGTGGCTTGTGTTCAACCACACTTCTCACACATTCCATGGAGTTCCTTTGATCACAGATAAAGGATTCTATCTGATTAAAGTGTCTTTAATATCTACATTCGATAATGTATCGTCTGTCCAAGCCAAAGATGTCTTTGCGATTGACGTAGATTTTGGAGCATCTCAAGATTTGACCAAGAAGGACATTTTAGGAAGTGTGGGTGCCAGACCTCACCAGATGTTGTATAAAGTTGAGCAACTGAGCGAGCATATTACGTGCAGGAGAAATGAAATAAAGACTCTGATGTCAGTAGTGTTTGATGCTAATATCAACCACCTTAATGGGAGCAGCAGGATGTCCTTGATAACCAGATTAGCACCATTTGTTAATCAACCTTTAGAGGAATTCAGCATGAGCTCCAAGCATAGTAGTGTCATTGATAGGTTACAGAAGAATATTGTGGTCGCGGCTGGTCCAGGTAATATACACAGTGCAGGAAGCAATGAAGGAGTTGTTGTATCCTGGCCGCTTCCCTGTGCAACACAGAGCCTCATCAACCAATTCCCAAATGTGATGGCCAGAAATATTGCTTCTGGACACTTAAGAGACACTACTGGTTATGATGTGATCAGTTGGTATATTTCAAAAGCGAGAGATAGCAGTGTGAAAGCCAGAGGACGGTCAAAGAGAGAGGCAGGAATGACCATTGCACCAACCCCCAAACCTTCACAGACTGCCTCAGTCATTACTGCAACCTCTTTGCTTTCAATCTCATCCACTGCTCAGTCAATGCAGACTATGCTAACATCATCTGTGGTATCAACTCTTTTATTTTCACCATCGAGCAGTGATCAGACAATGTCAGTCTTTTCAAGCAGTATGTCTGGATTTGTACTGTCAACAACTCCACTGGATTTTTCCTCCAGGCAAATTTCTCTGTACAGTCCATCTGAATCTCTACACACTTTGACAAGTATTGGAACAGAAAGCATACAACCATCTCTTTCACAATTGCCTTTTATGACAAGTCTTTCAACTTCTTTTCTTTTACCTACAACTGTATTGTTTAGTTCATCAATGCAGATATCACTGCTCTCTCCTACATCCCAGCAAAGACAAACTTTGTATACCTCCTACCAAACACCAATGTCCTCGACTGTGGAAAGTTCAAAGTCCACAATAGGATTTGTGAGTTCCTCTCTGCTTATGTCAAGTAATGTTATTTCACCTAGTACTTCAGCCTTTCCAAGTTTCCAGAGTACAAATGTATTGGTTAGCAGTCCAAGTTTATTCCAGTCAACCAAAATCATGTCAACTTCATTGCTTGTGACTGAATCACCAAGTATGTCCTCTGATGAATCTGTTCAAGTATCCTCGACCACCATTACATCAGTGATGCTCTATAGTCAATCCACTGCAAGTATGATGTTAGCAACGTCCAGTGAAATTGATATCTCAAGTGTCTTTTCATCTGGCTTTCTGACTACCCTTCTGAGCTCTGATTCAGTGACTACTGTCATTCTTCAAACTTCCTCAGGTTTCAGGAGTAGAAGTCTCCTTCCATCTACAGAGTTTTCAAGAATGTCTTCTCCGATTCTTAGTTCAACTCTTGTAGGAACTTCAGAATTTGAGAGAAGAAGTTCCTTTAGCTTTACTACAACAGAGATATCGACACTACCCCAGACTCCTTCAACATCTTCTGGTAGCACTTTGCCACCAATGCAGTCATCATTTTCTTCACAGATGTTGACCACTTCCCGTCTGTCATCTGATATAACTCCGTCATCCACTGGATCTGTTCAGACATCAAGTGGTTTAACATCAACTTCACATGTTGAGACGAATTCAGGAGGATCAATTACACCAATTTTGTCAACAGAAACTCTATTGTCTTCACAAATACAGAGCAGTTTCTTTTCAACAATGATCATCACAACACCTTATCAAACAGAAGTAACCTCAAGATTAGTAACAACAACCTTGAGTTCTTCAGAAATATTATTGACACAAGATGTCTCAACAGCTAGTACTGTGTTTCTTACCTCACATAGTCCGAGTGAAATCCAGTCATCTGAGATTGTTCAAAGTATGACTCCCACAGCAATCATATCACCCTCAATCACCGAGTCATCCATTTTTTCTGCAAGCCCTGGAACATCATCCACTGCATCTCCAACAAGTACAGTTATCTCTGTATTGGACACTTCAACTCAGCGGGTGCCGTCCACCATGGAAATGACTTCAGGTATGATTTCCTCAAGTATTGTGATACCTGATACAACTTCTGTGTCGTCACTGATTGAAGTGTCCACACTTTCCAGCACTGAGGATATCACAGTATTTTCCAGTTTACTCTCTGATAATCTCTCTAGCACTGGTAGTTTCATAGACAGCACCTCTCTGTCAAAATTTCTGTCCTCAACAGTGTCTCCTGAAATATCCCTGCCTCCTAGTCTGTCATCTGAGATCCCTTATGTGACACAAAGTTTTCTACAGACCACTGGACTATCAGCATCCACTTCATTTTCCTTTCCCTCTACCACCTCACTCATTAGCATGTCTGAAATCATATCTCAGATACAGTCATCATACATTTCAAGTGGAATTGTGGCAACTAGTGCAACAGGGACCGGAATGACAATGATCCCAACAACTTTTCTACAAACACCTGCCATTTCTACAGTAAGTGCTGTAACAACTCTTGTGTCTGGAGTATCAACTTCTGTTGGCACACCTATTCTATCAGAAAGTTCACTTATGTCACTGCGTAGCTCAAGTGCAAGCGAGTTCCCTGTTCTTAGCACAAGGATGGCACCATCATTTTCATCTACAACGTTTGGAAGTCCTTCAGCACCTAGTTTCTCTCTTGCACCCTCAGAACAAACTATGACAATCAGTCAGGACTCGACTGTTTTTTCAGCAGCCTCACAGATATCAACCTCAGAGATATCAAGTGCAAGTGATTTTCCAATTTTGAGCACAAGTCTGACAACATCACTCTCTTCTTTTTCATCATTAGCAAGTTTCTCGACACTCAGTGTTTTTTTCACAAGTGTTTCGCTCTCCAGACAAAGCACGACTGCCAGCCAGGAAACACTCACTTTCTCAACATCTTTGTTTTCCACACTGAACAGCTCAAGTGCAACTGATTCTCCAGTATATAGTACATTTGGACAGCAACATTTTCATCTGTATCATTTGGAAGCTCCACAGCACCTGTTGTTTCTTCTGTGAGTGACTCTCTAGCACCCTCTGAACTTACCACTTCTGTCAAACAGGTAACCACAAGCCTAAGATTAGAATCTGATTACAGCTCAACAACATTGTTCTTTTCAGAATCCCAAAGTGAAACACCAACATCGTCTTTCTTTGGAACGTTGGCTAGTCAGCAATTGACATCTTCATCCAGTGCCATCATAGGGTCGTCTTTCCTACAATCAAACATGCAGTCTTCTACAGTTGTCCGGCCATCGATATCATCATCATTTATGTCAACATCTTTTATTATTTCCCCAAGTACGCAGTACAGTTCTACAACCCAAACAGAATATTCTCTCAAATCTTCAGCAACACCAGATCTCCCTAGTAGTTTCTCTGACTCTCGGACCACTTCTGTCCCATCCTTAATGACCAGTTCTGTACCTGTGACGGAGAGCCTGGTATCAACCTTATCACCCCAGTTGAGTACCTCATCAGAAGTAATGTCAACTAGTGTTCCTTCCAGGTTCTTCTCATCAACTCAAGAGATAGTCATGAGCTCCTCACCTAGTCCTACATCTTCATCATCAGTTCCTTCCACTCCAGGGGTGCTGCCATCCACCACTATCATGTTGTCCTCTAGTCCTGCTTTTCCACAGACATCTTCTACAGCTGGCCGGACTTCAGTACTCCCTTCTCTTCCCAGCTCAGATGTTTCCTTGCCGATGTCAACACTTCTTGTGTCTACCTCCGACATTCAACCAACTCCATCATACTCCAGTCAAGTTGGAGTTGTGTCCACTTCAGTTGTTACCACTCAACCAGCAACAACTACGACAGAAACCACAACAGGTAACTATAATTTCTTCCGTTCAATTTCATGTGAGCTTTTTCTTTTGTTGTTGTTGGTCTCATTCTAAAGATTGTAAAGTTCCTTGAAGTAATACATTGTTTAATGATTTTCAATAATTAACATTCTTATAATGAATGTGAGAAAAGAAGAAAATTTACTATTTGTCTTTGTCGATGTCCATTGGGTACCTGTATGAGTCAATATGAGTGCTTTATGTGACCCATATAGAGGATGAAAGAACATTGTATAAATATTTCAAATGTTATTTTAACATTGGATTGTAACTTTTACCTGTCGGCATTTTCACAATTTAATAGTGCTTTTTATTCACATTCATTCCATAAAACTTCTTTTTTGTTTACCTACACAGAGCCTGAGAACCAGGCTCCAATCATCCAGCATCCCATCGACGAGATCCGTGTGGCACTAGGAGATATTCTACAGTTCTCCATCCCAGAAGACACTTTCCTTGATCCAGAGGATGGTTTGACCTTTGACCTTCAGCTTGACCTGCTCACAACGGACAACCAGCCAGTGAGTCTGTCCAACTGGCTTCAGCTAGTTAATAATCAGCAGACTCTAGCTGGTGTACCTTTAGACAGTAACCTCACAATCTTTAGAAATGAGTATCTCTTGTCTGCAACAGATTCAGAGGGGCTGGTGGCATATGATGCATTTGTTGTCAAAGTGCAAAAACGATCTTTGGAGTATAATCATGAATTTGTTATCACCCTTGAGAATGATTTCCAAAGTTTTGTGGATGACAGTCAAAACATTGTTTCTCTGTGTGGTGATGTTGCCAGTTTTCTCAAAGATCAAAACACTGATGCCTTCAGTGTTGCTTCACTATCTGAAGGATCTGTAGTCATGACATATTCCAACAAAACTATTCCAACAAAGTATTGTGACTATGAAACCATTGATAATCTATTTAGCAGGCTAGCTTATTTAAATGGAACGCCATCAAATGCCTTTCAAGATGCTTTATTGCCAAACAATGCCATAACAGATATTGAAAGGATATTCTTAAATCTCTGTTCTGTGACAACTGAGCCACCGGTGACCAATGTGACAGAGTCCTCTGTGACAGGGACCAACCTCCTTCTGGTGACAGTACTTCCAGCGTCTCTGGTGTCTTTCCTCTTGCTGATCTGCTTCCTCATCTTCTGCTGCTGCTACAAGCGTAAGAGAGGCGGGGAGGAGTTCTTGCTGCGGGAAGAGAAACCGATCTACGCAAAGAACCGCAAGCCCATCTACTTGGACGGAGAGCTCAATGATATAGAACCCCGTGGAGCTTCGCATCCTGTCATTCTCCCGATCGACGTTGATGCTGTGAAGTCATCTCGGCCTTTTAAGCGCAAACCTCACAAGCCCTCCAGTGAGCTGAGGCCACCACCACCTCAGTACAGGCTGCCCGACTACGCTCAGGTGAACTTAGGCTTTGATGACTTTGAGAATAACTTGTATGAAATGGAACCTCCAACATACACTTCTCAACCTGTTTTCCTTGATGCAGCTGACTCCAAATCACTTGATGATAGACCTTCGCCTCTCTACAGGTTACCACCACCATACCAGTCCCAAGATAGAGGATTCTTTGAAGAATCTGACATATGAATAAATGCTGTCTTTGCTCATAAAATTAAAAAAGGGACAAAAAATGCTTTTTTTTTTTAATGATGAAGGTTTTATTATACATGTTTATTTTTGGAATACCCTTGACTTGCTACCCGGACTATATTTCCTTATTTATACTTTAGAAATTTTAGTCTCAGACATGTGCAGATCAAACAGATATACATGGAAATAATTTTAAGTAGAATAAAGCATGTCACATCGAAAACTTCGATTCAATCAGTTAAAATACAAATCGTTAATATCCAGTCTTAAATTAAAGAAATAAAAGGAGATACAATAGATGTCTTCATCAATGAAATATACATTACAGCAGCTGAACATATCAACAACAAAAAAGGGAATACTGATGTTTCAAGATTAATTTTTCAAAAGTCTGATTAGAATAGCCAATTAGATTAAAAATGGTTTCGTGAAGAGTAGAGACGAATAACGAGCAATACACATTGTCACTATCTTTTACCAGTCTAATTGTATACACTTTAGAAATGATTCAACTGAAACTATAACAATGTTGCATAATGACCTTTACCCCAAGTACATTCTTGTAGTTATTGTCATCAAGTTGTCTGTTCATTCTACTACATTGTGGCTTCTAGTTTGTCTATTTGTATCATGTAATGATATGAAACTGCCATTGAGTAGGTCCTTCAGTTGAATGTCTACTTCTTGAAGCAAATTAACATTCAAACCCAGCAAAATTAGCAATGAGTAATACATTGTACAGAGGAAGTTTAAATATGAATGCCATTTGATTTTATGAGGCCACATCCTTGTAAAGTTTTAATGCATGCATATTTCACATTCTTACTCTTTCTCTACACCTTCTTTCCTTCCCCTCTTCTCTTTCTCCTCCTTTTCTTACTTCGTTCTCTTCCTCTTTCTCTTTTTTTTTCTTCACATTTGTTTCTGCTCCTTCTACTCTCTCTCTCTCTCTCTCTCTTTTCTTCTCTTCTTTTGCCCGCTTTCTCTCTCTTTTCTTCTTTTTCTTCTTCTGCCCGCTTTCTCTCTCTTATTCTCTTTCCTCCAATGCTCCTATCTCCTTCTTCTTCCTCTTACTTTTTCTCCCTTTTCTTCTATTTCCTGTCATTCCTTTCGTTCCTGTTTCTTTAGTGTGCTTAAGTCATCATTCATACTTGATCACAGCTTTTGCATGAATGTAGATATCAGATAAAAATTTATTTATTTTCTTCATGATGTTACTTACACATCAGTCGCATGTATTGTTTCTAAATTCTATATATCCATTTCGTATTTATGTAATATCGTGTGTAGCCACAATGGCATTGAGCGGTACTACCTTGACATGGAGTTAATGCCCTTGTGACCCCAAACAGACGACATGTTTAACTTGTCCTTTAATATTTGTATCTATACAAGTTCGTAATAATCATGATTGTTAATAAAGTGATATTGAAACCAAAAGTAAAATACATCATGGAAGTTTTATACACATGTACCACTATAAGTGTAGGACATTTCAGACCAGCTAACATAATGATGAGTAATCCAGGATCTAATTAAAATTTGAGGAAGTAGAAAGACGACTGCTTCATGATTTTATAAGTGAAATGAAATTTAGCTATTAATTGCTTGTACTTCTTGAAATGAAAGTCATTTAAATCCATTTTAGTTTGTGGTTCATTACAGGCCTGCATTTCAAGCTTGAGGAAGTAGATTTATGATTGCTACAAGGTTTTATGAGGACTATATGTAAGTGAATAAGAAATGATACAGTAATTTCACACCCAGACGTAATTAGATGGAACTTCTTTTTTTTTTAATTGGACTATAAAGCTTCTTCTTTTTTACACCTACTCATGCTGTTTCATGTTTAGTGAATTTCAGGATTATTGAACAGTACTCTTTATCAAATTGGAGGTTATATTCATGTAGTCTGTTTTATTTATATTTATTGTTATATTAATATGTAAACATGTAACCCTTTTTTTACAGGGCCAAAGCCGTTTTATACTAAAGTTTGCTTCACTTTTAAAAAATCCCAGTGTTATTGAACAGTACTCTTTATTCATTAAGTATGCAATTCTACATAACCATGTTGTGTATAATATGTTAGTTGTATATATTGTTTATATGTATGCTATTAGCAGGACTTTGAGGTTTTTTATTGGATAATTATGTGAACATATATAATTCATGATTATTTTATACAAGAAGTTATGGTTACCGGTAAAAGGAAATCCTATCTTAATATATTTAAACCTGCTTTAGTGATCACCTGTATAGAAAGACCACCTGTCTGCAAAGACCCCAATTTTTGTTTCCCTTGAAAATGGTTTCTCATTGAAACATTTACTAAAGGAACCTGTACATGAAGACCACTTTTCTCGTATCCCTTGGGTCTTTATAGACAGGTTTCACTGTAGTAAACTACTCCAAAATATAGCAAAAAAATTAGATAAGCAGATTGGTGAAAGTCTGAATAAAATCAGACAAAAATGAAAAGATTATGAAGTTTTTTTGCTATATTTTTGAGTAGTTTACCACAGTGAAACCTGTCAAGTTTTGTATGTTGTAATCACTATATGGGCACTTCAAATTGGGTGAATCGGCAGTCTCACTGTGACGAAGTGCCGAACAACTTTCCCATTTGTTCCAAGGCACAAAATGACTAAAATGTCAAATGTTCAAAATGTAGGATCTTTTCTTTATACAGGTATTACCCACAATGTATTTTGAGTAGTACCGAAGGGAGAAGACACTTAGGATAAAAACATAAATTTATTATATTTCTGTACACGACAAATGGGAGAGTTGATGTGAATACCTCATATCTCATATTTCAAACACTCCTAACTTTATCATTATTTCAAACTTTTGCCATTCTGTTCCTCTTATCTTTCTGCTCTCATACAAATTCGATTATTACAAAAGTTGGATTGCCCTTTAAAGGTAATACAAAGTTTGGGGAAATTTTGAAAATTGGATGGATAGTGGATCTTTACAATTTTGATATATTTGGATGCCCCTGTAGTTGTATTATAAGCACTAAAAAAATTAACCCCTAAAATACTTCTGTTTTTGAGAAAAATTGAATACCGGTGCTCCCGGTAAATTTTGATAAACTTCAAAAAGCGCCTACGGCCGTACAATGGTAGCTGCGACCATGAAAATCTCAGAATATGTAGTTGCGCTATATAATTTCCAAACGGGAATAGCTAATCAGTCGATTTTAGTCAAGTAACATTGTTTCATAGCTAAATTGATATCTTGACCTTGAGAGGGAGCTATACAACATAAAGAGTTTATTATTTATAATTTCATAACTTTAGACTCGATTTCAACCGGGACAACGATCAATGAATATTTTTGGAACGCATATGCTTCCAATATGTTAATTTGAACCAAATTCATGACACCATACCAAAACTTTGTAATACCTTTAAAGACGAAACAAACAAAATGCTCCTTGCCTTCTTGCCTTTAATGATGGACATTAGAGTTTGTTGCCTTGTAATGTGAAGTAGCATTTGTTATTCAGAATATATATATATATACATACATATACATTGATCTTTTGAGCGAATGTCCTAAGCTTTATTCCACTTTTTTAGTAACAATAATTATTGAATCACCTTGATACTTACTTAGTAGAATCCCCCTTGGAGTCTGCTTACTGTCGTTCAGTACTAATTTGATAATAATTGTACATGTGTATGAAATGGAGTGATTGGCGAATGATATTCATTAGTAAAAGCAAACAAATCAAAACCGCATATAGATCTTAGCTTGCACTTTTATTTTATATTCCATGAAATATATTTACATGTAATAGCTGTACATCAATAGAGAAGGGAGAGAGAGAGAGAGAGATTGAAATGGTCGGGTGGGGGATTGGGTAGAATAGTGAAAAGGGAAAATTCCATAGCATTGAGGGGAGATTAAGTGAGAGAGAAAGAGAAATCGAGACATACAGAGATAGTCCGGGAGCCGGGGGGGGGGGGGGGGGGTGGTCAACCTAGTTGGAAAGGAAACCAATTTTCGTGTGCACGGATTTAAAGATCACATAGCCCCATATAGTGCCCTTTTGTGAGGCATTAATCCTCATTACTGTCAGTTATGACTTCAGGACGTACGTCCCCTAGTTGATTAGCATAGTAGCACTGCTTTAGCAGTCATGCAAAACAAACGCTTGCAAATTATTATTCAATAAAATCTGAGAATGTATACTATTATTTAGATCTATTAGGAATAAATCATTGTCAAAATCATTCCATAAATTGGGGTAAAAATAATGATTCCACCTTAATGACCAACGGTGTATTAAATTATGTTGCTCCCTTTTTAAGGCTAAAGTTAAAACGATGTTATCTCGATTTAATTCATTTTAAATTCATTTATTTATTCAACCATCAAAATATATATAAAATCAAAATAAGTTACATAAAAACTTAGCAGAACACAATGATGGTTGGGTGACCCCGGAGAAGACAGTGCCTATAAAAAGGGGCTACCAAATTGAAATACATAAAAAGATCAACAATACTTATACAAAAAAAAGCACCATCAAACAACAATATAAACAAGGAAAAAGAGGAGTACACTTGCAGCAGCAGCAGCAAGTTCTATATCTACATGTATATATGAGGGCAAAGAGAAAAGAAGAGCGAACAAGAATAACAGGAACATATTATAAGAAGTTAGATTTCACTGCTTAGCTTGAATCTGGAAGGGTTGAACTGTTTTTAATATCGTTGGGGAGTTTATTCTATAACCTCGGAAAATGAATTTTAAATGAATTTGAGGCAACGGAAGAGCGAACCTAAGGTAAGTGTATCAAATTACTTTGGCGAGTATGAATTGAGGAATTCAAAACAAAGATATCGCTATTAACATTTATAATAATAATAATAATAATAATAACTTTTATTTACCCAGGGTAGCCACTTCAGTTATGAAACTGTTCTTCCAGCGGGCCCTGCATAACATAATATGTTATTACTACCCTTCTCCAATCTAATATGCTGAGCGCCTAGCTAGAAGGCAGAAGGTCCCATTGTTATAAGTCTTTGGTATGACTCGGCCGGGGTTCGAACCCACGACCTCCCGTTCATGAGGCGGGCGCTCTAACGACTGAGCCACATGCCCGGTTTATACATAAACATATTTATACATAAACACAAGAGAATTCAAGTTATCAAGTCCTTTAATGGTAATATATTTGACTGGAAAAAAAGGATTTGCATGACTATTGAAGGGAGCATTACAGAAAGCTTTTGTAAAATGCATTATTTATCTCCATGACTTTTAAAGGTGTGACGCCAGACAATATTACAGTAATTGAAATGAGGGAGTATAATGCTATTGAAGAGAGTGGTCAGAATGGACTGTGGCTCAAGAAGTCTTAATTTGGAGAGAACACCAATAGATCTTGATATTGAGGTCAGATGTGGCTTCCAAGAAAGATATTCATTCAAAATTATACCTAAAAACTGCATATTATCAGTCTTTGCTATGACATCTCCACCAATAATGAGGTTTGAGAGAAATAGATTAACACATTAATTAAACAGAACGGAGAATATTCAAGGTAACAGTTCTGTGTCAACTCTTCAGTCTTTATCATAATGTCATCTCTTCTTCCATTCGAATCATTATCATCATCGTCATCCTCTTCATCATCTTCATCATCATTCGCATCTGCATTGTCAATATCACCATCATTCCAATTTGTATTTTCAATTACCTATCCGTTCTGCTTAATAAAAGTGCTAATATATTTCATGACTTTAGTCTGGGGCTGTCGTATTATCAAGCAATCTGCTTACAATGACAGTCCTTCTTTCGCAAATAATTATATCATGTTTGAGGAAATTTAGTATTTATGACAGTTTATCGATTCATTTTCGAAAATAACAATTGTTATATATATTTGCTTATTTATGATTCATTGTCAGAGTATGTACTTATTGTACTTTATATTATTATTGCTTTAAAAAAATAGTGCTAAGTCTGTGTGAAAATATGGATAAAGGTTTATGAAATGGTCCTCAATGTTAATCCACTGTAAATTGTATAAAACGGTATGACGTACTGAAAGGAAAGGGGTATTAATTTACAAAACCGCCAGCACCTAAAGTTTGCTAGCTGGGCTCGCGCTTGCCCACAATGTGTGTCATCACATCTACACTTATAGATTTTTAATGTTCAGTTTCAGTTTCAGTTTATTCAATTCCATTAAAAATGTGGCCATGAAGTTTAAGTGTATCTTAATACTTACAGCAAGACTTCCTCCCTTAAAACCAAACAATATATCAATCCTTTTTATGCATGTTCTGAAGCATGCTTGGTATAGTCGACATAAAGATGAATTAGCCAACATGAGGAA
This sequence comes from Strongylocentrotus purpuratus, assembly GCF_000002235.5. Classification (NCBI taxonomy): domain Eukaryota; kingdom Metazoa; phylum Echinodermata; class Echinoidea; order Camarodonta; family Strongylocentrotidae; genus Strongylocentrotus; species Strongylocentrotus purpuratus. The sequence continues at coordinate 57,703,923 of NW_022145612.1, forward strand.
GGGAAACTATACAACAGAGCACACTGTACCACATGGTACAGTACCATTTTAAATTAACACCACTGTAATCAGACACTACTTTTCTCATTCATCATACGAGTTTCTGTAAAATGAACTAAAAATTATACTAAATTATATCCAATTTGACATGGTTATAATGCATTTAATACTAATTACCTTACACTGGTACACACATTTCAATATAGCCGAGATGGAAAGATTCCAAATACATTGCAATTCATTAAAAAGATTAAATGTACAGATATTGTAGTTTATTCTAACTTATTATCATTTTCATCATTAACGTTATTATTTGAATGTGATCCCCAAGCAAGCACTATCATGCATTACCATTTGCCGTGAAGTGATGAAACTTGCCCAATGAAATTTGAATTTTAAAATTGTACTTAACAAGTTTTTTGTGTATGGAGAAATAAGTCCACATGGACACCTGCTCATGCTAAATATGAATACAAATTCCATCATCTGTTAATATTATTTCTCCAAAACATGTAGAAAAATACAGGCGGTTTTAAAAACAAACACATAACACCTGAAATTCAGGAGTGTTGAACCACCACTTGCATGAAACTATTGAGGACGGGTGCATTATGGTTAGGTATACACTTGAAGCCACCCTCTTTTTGTAGTGTCTATTATCAGTCATTTTTTTGCTTCACATAAGCAGGCTGATGTTTACAAGCTTCATATCAATCATATGTAATGTTTTTGTAATACATTCATACACAATGATCTGGAATTGAATTACTGGCCTTAATTAAAACACGGTAGCTGCACTCTTATAACTTCAAATCCAAATTTTAAAAAAAAGAACATCAACTCTCCTGTATCTCCTTTGTGTCATGAAATGAACATAACATGGAACGGCTTTCAGTATCATCATTGTTTGTGTCCGATCTATTATAAAACCCAAGGATTCAAACTTTATAGAACTAAATTTACTCATTAAATCATCATTAAAAATCTGGTATGATACAATGATAAAAACATGTGTACAACACTGTAGATGAATAATCCAATTAACATATTATATACAATTTATTGTTTTTTCAAGATATCTGGGAAATGTTTTCATAAGATATAATTAACACTTAAATGAAACTTAGTTTTCCTCATAAGTCATTAACAACGCTAAATTTATCAATTGAAATTGGGCATTCCACTGCATTTTATAGTTGTTTACTTTTGATTTGCCTTGACTTTTGCCATGGATTGCCCCTTCATAAAATTTCCCAGGTAGAAAAACTATGTCGAGGAATTGAAAGAGCACAATATGTTCATAACAGAACATTTATTAAACAAAATTCGTCCAGATTTGGAAAATCTAGACCCGCCGCTGTAAATGGGGGAAAGATCATGAAGTAGCTGTTCTGCTGCATGTTAATTGGTAATATTTGCGTGATCTGGTATCTGGTTGAAATAAAACTTAAAACAATCTGTTAACGTAATTATATGAAAACGAATATCCTTGTTGTAGGAAATTGCAACGTTCTTGGTATTGGTTAAAGTACCATGGTGATAGTTAATTGTTTACAGAGTAACAATGGAAATCCGCATATGATTCATGTTAACAACCTCCACATAATGCATCATAATCCCCTTAATTCTTGCGTCAAATCGGAGTATAAGGAATATTATAGAGAATGTACACAGCATGTAGTTCGAATTAAACGCGGTGTCAAGTTAGAAGAATACAACAAAACCTGTCAAAGACCACCCAAGTGAGACAAGAAAAGTGGTCTTTATAGGCAGGTGGTCTTTATGTATAGTTCTTTAGCTCATGTTTCAATGAGAAACCATCTACAAGGGAAACGAAACAATAAGGCCGTATTTCTACTTTTTTGTTGACCAATAATATAATCCTGATAATGAGTATAATGAGTGCTTATAGACTATTTGCTTCTTTTTTTTTGGGGGGGGGGGGGTAGCCTCGTGACTAAATCTCTTAGAGATATATTCTCCTCAACTATTGAACGCAAATTGGTCTCTTTACCTAATATTGGGGCTAAGCCGTAATGGAAAAAAAAAATACATGTGACAACAACATCGTCTAACCTATAATGACAAAAAAAGTCTGGTAACGAGAAAGGGATATAAGTATATGTTTGTTTATATGTGGTTGATTTTTCTCGTTGGTTTGTCCATCTATTTCACTAAAATTATGAAAATCACGTCGATTGACCATTGATCAATATTGCACTATGTCTTCTGATTCCCCGAACAAATTACCTTTCATAAATTATATATCTGCGATTAGTAGGCAGAGACATGTTGTCAGATTCTGCCCTCCCCCTGAATATCAAGGACATTTATATTCCCCTATAATAGACGGAGTGAGCATTTGCATCACACTCTGTTTTTTTTTTACCTTGAACAAAAACCGTTTTATTCAACCTCTCAATAGTTACTGACCGATAAACAAGATA